>NC_141687.1:1613531219-1614964256 GCF_964263255.1 Lissotriton vulgaris | reverse complement strand
AAACATAATATAACGCTAAAAACAACTTACCTTGCCATCGCTGCGCTCCGACCTCATCATCCTGTGCAAGCATCTCATTGGGGCACATTATAAGACCGGAGCTGGGGAAAAAAGAAAGAAATGAGCATTACAAAACATAACGTAGACAAATCTGCACTACCAAACATAACATAGCGCTAAGTACAACTTACCTTGACATCGCTGCGCTCTGCCACCGCCATTCTGTGCAAGCGTCTCATTGGGGCACATTATGAGACCGGAGCTGGAAAAAAGAAAGAAATCAGCATTACAAAACATAACATAACGCTAAAAACAACTTACCTTGCCATGGCTGCGCTCCGACACCATCATCCTGTGCAAGCATCTCATTGGGGCACATTATAAGACCGGAGCTGGGGAAAAAAGAAAGAAATGAGCATTACAAAACATAACGTAGACAAATCTGCACTACCAAACATAACATAGCGCTAAGTACAACTTACCTTGACATCGCTGCGCTCCGCCACCGCCATTCTGTGCAAGCGTCTCATTGGGGCCCATCATAAGACCGGAGCTGGAAAAAAAACAGAAGAAATACACATTACAAAACATAACATAACGCTAAAAACAACTTACCTTGCAATCGCTGTGCTCCGACACCATCATCCTGTGCAAGCATCTCATTGGGGCACATTATAAGACAGGAGCTGGGGAAAAAAGAAAGACATGAGCATTACAAAACATAACGTAGACAAATCTGCACTACGAAACATAACATAGCGCTAAGTACAACTTACCTTGACATCGCTGCGCTTCGCCACCGCAATTCTGTGCACGCGTCTCATTGGAGCCCATTATAAGACCGCAGCTGGAAAAATCAAAAGAAATAAGCATTACAAAACATAACATAATGCTAAAAACATCTTACCTTGCCATCGCTGCGCTCCGACACCATCATCCTGTGCAAGCATCTCATTGGGGCACATTATAAGGCCGGTGCCTGCGAAAAAAGAAAGAAATTAGCATTACAAAAGATAACGTAGACAAATATGCACTATCAAACATAACATAGCGCTAAGTACAACTTACCTTGACATCGCTGCGCTCTGCCACCGCCATTCTGTGCAAGAGTCTCATCGGGGCCCATTATAAGACCGGAGCTGGAAAAAAACAAAAGAAATAAGCATTACAAAACATAACATAACGCTAAAAACAACTTACCTTGCCATCGCTGCGCTCCAACACCATCATCCTGTGCAAGCATCTCATTGGGGCACATTATAAGACCGGAGCTGGGAAAAAAAGAAAGAAATGAGCATTACAAAACATAACGTAGACAAATCTGCACTACCAAACATAACATAGCGCTAAGTACAACTTACCTTGACATTGCTGCGCTCCACCACCGCCATTCTGTGCAAGCGTCTCATTGGGGCACATTATAAGACCGGAGCTGGGAAAAAACAAAAGAAATAAGCATTACAGAACATAATATAACGCTAAAAACAACTTACCTTGCCATCGCTGCACTCCGACACCATCATCCTGTGCAAGCATCTCATTGGGGCACATTATAAGACCGGAGCTGGGGAAAAAAGAAAGAAATGAGCATTACAAAACATAACGTAGACAAATCTGCACTACCAAACATTACATAATAGCGCTAAGTACAACTTACCTTGACATCGCTGCGCTCCGCCACCGCCATTCTGTTCAAGCGTCTCATTGGGGCACATTATAAGACTGGAGCTGGGAAAAAACAAAATAAATAAGCATTACAAAACATAGCATAACGCTAAAAACAACTTACCTTGCCATCGCTGCGCTCCGACACCATCATCCTGTGCAAGCATCTCATTGGGGCACATTATAAGACCGGAGCTGGGGTGAAAAAAAAGAAATGAGAATTACAAAACATAACCTAGACAAATCTGCACTACCAAACATAACATAGCGCTAAGTACAACTTACCTTGACATCGCTGCGCTCCGCCACCGCCATTCTGCGCAAGCGTCTCATTCGGGCCCATTATAAGACCAGAGCTGGAAAAAAACTAAAGAAATAAGCATTACAAAACATAACATAACGCTAAAAACAACTTACCTTGCCATTGCTGCGCTCCGACACCATCATCCTGTGCAAGCATCTCATTCGGGCACATTATAAGACCGGAGCTGGGGAAAAAAGAAGGAAATGAGCATTACAAAACATAACGTAGACAAATCTGCACTACCAAACATAACATAGCGCTAAGTACAACTTACCTTGACATCGCTGCGCTCCGCCACCGCCATTCTGTGCAAGCGTCTCATTGGGGCCCATTATAAGACCGGAGCTGGAAAAAAACAAAAGAAATAAGCATTACAAAACATAACATAACGCTAAAAACAACTTATCTTGCCATCGCTGCGCTCCGACACCATCATCCTGTGCAAGCATCTCATTGGGGCACATTATAAGACCGGAGCTGGGGAAAAAAGAAAGAAATGAGCATTACAAAACATAACGTAGACAAATCTGCACTACCAAACATAACGTAGCGCTAAGTACAACTTACCTTGACATTGCGCTGCGCGCGGCCACCGCCATTCTGTGCAAGCGTCTCATTGGGGCACATTATAAGACCGGAGATGGAAAAAAACAAAAGAAATAAGCATTACAAAACATAACATAACGCTAAAAACATTTTACCTTGCCATCGCTGCGCTCCGACACCATCATCCTGTGCAAGCATCTCATTGGAGCACATTATAAGACCGGAGCTGGGGAAAAAAGAAAGAAATGAGCATTACAAAAGATAACATGGACAAATCTGCACTACCAAACATAACATAGGGCTAAGTAAAACTTACCTTGACATCGCTGCGCTCCGCCACCGCCATTCTGTGCAAGCGTCTCATTGGGGCACATTATAAGACCAGAGCTGGGAAAAAACATATGAAATAAGCATTACAAAACATAACATAATGCTAAAAACAACTTACCTTGCCATCGCTGCGCTCCGACACCATCATCCTGTGCAAGCATCTCATTGGGGCACATTATAAGACCGGAGCTGGGCAAAAAAGAAAGAAATGAGCAATACAAAACAAAACGTAGACAAATGTGCACTACCAAACATAACATAGCGCTAAGTACAACTTACCTTGACATCGCTGCGCTCCGCCACCGCTCCGACACCATCATCCTGTGCAAGCATCTCATTGGGGCACATTATAAGACCGGAGCTGGGAAAAAAGAGAAAGAAATGAGCATTACAAAACATAACGTAGACAAATCTGCACTACCAAACATAACATAGCGCTAAGTACAACTTACCTTGACATCGCTGCGCTCCGCCACCGCCATTCTGTGCAAGCGTCTCATTGGGGCACATTATAAAACCGGAGCTGGGAAAAAACAAAAGAAATAAGCATTGCAAAACATAATATAACGCTAAAAACAACTTACCTTGCCATCGCTGCGCTCCGACACCATCATCCTGTGCAAGCATCTCATTGGGGCACATTATAAGACCGGAGCTGGGGAAAAAAGAAAGAAATGAGCATTACAAAACATAACGTAGACAAATCTGCACTACCAAACATAACATAGCGCTAAGTACAACTTACCTTGACATCGCTGCGCTCTGCCACCGCCATTCTGTGCAAGCGTCTCATTGGGGCACATTATGAGACCGGAGCTGGAAAAAAGAAAGAAATCAGCATTACAAAACATAACATAACGCTAAAAACAACTTACCTTGCCATGGCTGCGCTCCGACACCATCATCCTGTGCAAGCATCTCATTGGGGCACATTATAAGACCGGAGCTGGGGAAAAAAGAAAGAAATGAGCATTACAAAACATAACGTAGACAAATCTGCACTACCAAACATAACATAGCGCTAAGTACAACTTACCTTGACATCGCTGCGCTCCGCCACCGCCATTCTGTGCAAGCGTCTCATTGGGGCCCATTATAAGACCGGAGCTGGAAAAAAAACAGAAGAAATACACATTACAAAACATAACATAACGCTAAAAACAACTTACCTTGCAATCGCTGTGCTCCGACACCATCATCCTGTGCAAGCATCTCATTGGGGCACATTATAAGACAGGAGCTGGACAAAAAAGAAAGACATGAGCATTACAAAACATAACGTAGACAAGTCTGCACTACCAAACATAACATAGCGCTAAGTACAACTTACCTTGACATCGCTGCGCTTCGCCACCGCAATTCTGTGCACGCGTCTCATTGGAGCCCATTATAAGACCGGAGCTGGAAAAATCAAAAGAAATAAGCATTACAAAACATAACATAATGCTAAAAACATCTTACCTTGCCATCGCTGCGCTCCGACAGCATCATCCTGTGCAAGCATCTCATTGGGGCACATTATAAGGCCGGTGCCTGCGAAAAAAGAAAGAAATGAGCATTACAAAAGATAACGTAGACAAATATGCACTATCAAACATAACATAGCGCTAAGTACAACTTACCTTGACATCGCTGCGCTCTGCCACCGCCATTCTGTGCAAGAGTCTCATCGGGGCCCATTATAAGACCGGAGCTGGAAAAAAACAAAAGAAATAAGCATTACAAAACATAACATAACGCTAAAAACAACTTACCTTGCCATCGCTGCGCTCCAACACCATCATCCTGTGCAAGCATCTCATTGGGGCACATTATAAGACCGGAGCTGGGAAAAAAAATGAGCATTACAAAACATAACGTAGACGAATCTGCACTACCAAACATAACATAGCGCTAAGTACAACTTACCTTGACATTGCTGCGCTCCACCACCGCCATTCTGTGCAAGCGTCTCATTGGGGCACATTATAAGACCGGAGCTGGGAAAAAACAAAAGAAATAAGCATTACAGAACATAATATAACGCTAAAAACAACTTACCTTGCCATCGCTGCGCTCCGACACCATCATCCTGTGCAAGCATCTCATTGGGGCACATTATAAGACCGGAGCTGGGGAAAAAAGAAAGAAATGAGCATTACAAAACATAACGTAGACAAATCTGCACTACCAAACATTACATAATAGCGCTAAGTACAACTTACCTTGACATTGCTGCGCTCCGCCACCACCATTCTGTTCAAGCGTCTCATTGGGGCACATTATAAGACCGGAGCTGGGAAAAAACAAAATAAATAAGCATTACAAAACATAGCATAACGCTAAAAACAACTTACCTTGCCATCGCTGCGCTCCGACACCATCATCCTGTGCAAGCATCTCATTGGGGCACATTATAAGACCGGAGCTGGGGTGAAAAGAAAGAAATGAGAATTACAAAACATAACGTAGACAAATCTGCACTACCAAACATAACATAGCGCTAAGTACAACTTACCTTGACATCGCTGCGCTCCGCCACCGCCATTCTGCGCAAGCGTCTCATTCGGGCCCATTATAAGACCGGAGCTGGAAAAAAACTAAAGAAATAAGCATTACAAAACATAACATAACGCTAAAAACAACTTACCTTGCCATTGCTGCGCTCCGACACCATCATCCTGTGCAAGCATCTCATTCGGGCACATTATAAGACCGGAGCTGGGGAAAAAAGAAGGTAATGAGCATTACAAAACATAACGTAGACAAATCTGCACTACCAAACATAACATAGCGCTAAGTACAACTTACCTTGACATCGCTGCGCTCCGCCACCGCCATTCTGTGCAAGCGTCTCATTGGGGCCCATTATAAGACCGGAGCTGGAAAAAAACAAAAGAAATAAGCATTACAAAACATAACATAACGCTAAAAACAACTTATCTTGCCATCGCTGCGCTCCGACACCATCATCCTGTGCAAGCATCTCATTGGGGCACATTATAAGACCGGAGCTGGGGAAAAAAGAAAGAAATGAGCATTACAAAACATAACGTAGACAAATCTGCACTACCAAACATAACGTAGCGCTAAGTACAACTTACCTTGACATCGCGCTGCGCTCTGCCACCGCCATTCTGTGCAAGCGTCTCATTGGGGCACATTATAAGACCGGAGATGGAAAAAAACAAAAGAAATAAGCATTACAAAACATAACATAACGCTAAAAACATTTTACCTTGCCATCGCTGCGCTCCGACACCATCATCCTGTGCAAGCATCTCATTGGAGCACATTATAAGACCGGAGCTGGGGAAAAAAGAAAGAAATGAGCATTACAAAAGATAACATGGACAAATCTGCACTACCAAACATAACATAGGGCTAAGTACAACTTACCTTGACATCGCTGCGCTCCGCCACCGCCATTCTGTGCAAGCGTCTCATTGGGGCACATTATAAGACCGGAGCTGGGAAAAAACATATGAAATAAGCATTACAAAACATAACATAATGCTAAAAACAACTTACCTTGCCATCGCTGCGCTCCGACACCATCATCCTGTGCAAGCATCTCATTGGGGCACATTATAAGACCGGAGCTGGGCAAAAAAGAAAGAAATGAGCATTACAAAACATAACGTAGACAAATGTGCACTACCAAACATAACATAGCGCTAAGTACAACTTACCTTGACATCGCTGCGCTCCGCCACCGCTCCGACACCATCATCCTGTGCAAGCATCTCATTGGGGCAAATTATAAGACCGGAGCTGGGGAAAAAAGAAAGAAATGAGCATTACAAAACATAACATGGACAAATATGCACTACCAAACATAACATAGCGCTAAGTACAACTTACCTTGACATCGCTGCGCTCCGCCACCGCCATTCTGTGCAAGCGTCTCATTGGGGCCCATTATAAGACCGGAGCTGGAAAAAAACAAAAGAAATAAGCATTACAAAACATAACATAACGCTAAAAACAACTTACTTTGCCATCGCTGCGCTCCGACACCATCATCCTGTGCAAGCATCTCATTGGGGCACATTATAAGACCGGAGCTGGGGAAAAAAGAAAGAAATGAGCATTACAAAACATAACGTAGACAAATCTGCACTACCAAACATAACGTAGCGCTAAGTACAACTTACCTTGACATCGCGCTGCGCTCCGCCACCGCCATTCTGTGCAAGCGTCTCATTGGGGCACATTATAAGACCGGAGCTGGAAAAAAACAAAAGAAATAAGCATTACAAAACATAACATAACGCTAAAAACATTTTACCTTGCCATCGCTGCGCTCCAACACCATCATCCTGTGGCAAACATCTCATTGGGGCACATTATAAGACCGGAGCTGGGGAAAAAAGAAAGAAATGAGCATTACAAAAGAAAACATGGACAAATCTGCACTACCAAACATAACATAGGGCTTAGTACAACTTACCTTGACATCGCTGCGCTCCGCCACCGCCATTCTGTCCAAGCGTCTCATTGGGGCACATTATAAGACCGGAGCTGGGAAAAAACATATGAAATAATTATTACAAAACATAACATAATGCTAAAAACAACTTACCTTGCCATCGCTGCGCTCCGACACCATCATCCTGTGCAAGCATCTCATTGGGGCACATTATAAGACTGGAGCTGGGCAAAAAAGAAAGAAATGAGCATTACAAAACATAACGTAGACAAATCTGCACTACTAAACATAACATAGCGATAAGTACAACTTACCTTGACATCGCTGCGCTCCGCCACCGCTCCGACACCATAATCATGTGCAAGCATCTCATTGGGGCACATTATAAGACCGGAGCTGGGGACAAAAGAAAGAAATGAGCATTACAAAACATAACATGGACAAATCTGCACTACCAAACATAACATAGCGCTAAGTACAACTTACCTTGACATCGCTGCGCTCCGCCACCGCCATTCTGTGCAAGCGTCTCATTGGGGCACATTATGAGACCGGAGCTGGAAAAAAGAAAGAAATCAGCATTACAAAACATAACATAACGCTAAAAACAACTTACCTTGCCATCGCTGCGCTCTGACACCATCATCCTGTGCAAGCATCTCATTGGGGCACATTATAAGACCAGAGCTGGGAAAAAAAGAAAGAAATGAGCATTACAAAACATAACGTAGACAAATCTGCACTACCAAACATAACATAGCGCTAAGTAAAACTTACCTTGACATCGCTGGGCTCCGCCACCGCCAATCTGTGCAAGCGTCTCATTGGGGCACATTATAAGATCGGAGCTGGGAAAAAAACGTAAGAAATAAGCATTACAAAACATAACATAGCGCTAAAAACAACTTACCTTGCCATCGCTGCGCTCCGACACCATCATCCTGTGCAAGCATCTCATTGGGGCACATTATAAGACCGGAGCTGGGCAAAAAAGAAAGAAATGAGCATTACAAAACATAAGGTAGACAAATCTGCACTACCGAACATAACATAGCGTAAGTACAACTTACCTTGACATCTCTGCGCTCCGCCACCGCTCCGCCACCATCATTCTGTGCAAGCATCTCATTGGGGCACATTATAAGACCGGAGCTAGGGAAAAAGAAAGAAATGAGCATTACAAAACATAATATAACGCTAAAAACAACTTACCTTGCCATCGCTGCGCTCCAACACCATCATCCTGTGCAAGCATCTTATTGGGGCACATTATAAGACCGGAGCTTTGGAAAAAAGAAAAAAATGAGCATTACAAAACATAATATGGACAAATCCGCACTACCAAACATAACATAGCGCTAAGTACAACTTACCTTGACATCGCTGCGCTCCGCCACCGCCATTCTGTGCAAGCGTCTCATTGGGGCCCATTATAAGACCGGAGCTGGAAAAAAACAAAAGAAATAAGCATTAGAAAACATAAAATAACTCTAAAAACAACTTACCTTGCCATCGCTGTGCTCCAACACCATAATCATGTGCAAGCATCTCATTGGGGCACATTATAAGACCGGAGCTGGGGACAAAAGAAAGAAATGAGCATTACAAAACATAACATGGACAAATCTGCACTACCAAACATAACATAGCGCTAAGTACAACTTACCTTGACATCGCTGCGCTCCGCCACCGCCATTCTGTGTAAGCGTCTCATTGGGGCACATTATGAGACCGGAGCTGGAAAAAAGAAAGAAATCAGCATTACAAAACATAACATAACGCTAAAAACAACTTACCTTGCCATCGCTGCGCTCTGACACCATCATCCTGTGCAAGCATCTCATTGGGGCACATTATAAGACCAGAGCTGGGAAAAAAAGAAAGAAATGAGCATTACAAAACATAACGTAGACAAATCTGCACTACCAAACATAACATAGCGCTAAGTAAAACTTACCTTGACATCGCTGGGCTCCGCCACCGCCAATCTGTGCAAGCGTCTCATTGGGGCACATTATAAGATCGGAGCTGGGAAAAAAACGTAAGAAATAAGCATTACAAAACATAACATAGCGCTAAAAACAACTTACCTTGCCATCGCTGCGCTCCGACACCATCATCCTGTGCAAGCATCTCATTGGGGCACATTATAAGACCGGAGCTGGGCAAAAAAGAAAGAAATGAGCATTACAAAACATAAGGTAGACAAATCTGCACTACCGAACATAACATAGCGTAAGTACAACTTACCTTGACATCTCTGCGCTCCGCCACCGCTCCGCCACCATCATTCTGTGCAAGCATCTCATTGGGGCACATTATAAGACCGGAGCTAGGGAAAAAGAAAGAAATGAGCATTACAAAACATAATATAACGCTAAAAACAACTTACCTTGCCATCGCTGCGCTCCAACACCATCATCCTGTGCAAGCATCTTATTGGGGCACATTATAAGACCGGAGCTTTGGAAAAAAGAAAAAAATGAGCATTACAAAACATAATATGGACAAATCCGCACTACCAAACATAACATAGCGCTAAGTACAACTTACCTTGACATCGCTGCGCTCCGCCACCGCCATTCTGTGCAAGCGTCTCATTGGGGCCCATTATAAGACCGGAGCTGGAAAAAAACAAAAGAAATAAGCATTAGAAAACATAAAATAACTCTAAAAACAACTTACCTTGCCATCGCTGTGCTCCGACACCATCATCCTGTGCAAGCATCTCATTGGGGCACATTATAAGACCGGAGCAGGAAAAAAACAAAAGAAATAAGCATTACAAAACATAACATAACGCTAAAAACAACTTACCTTGCCATCGCTGCGCTCCGACACCATCATCCTGTGCAAGCATCTCATTTGGGCATATTATAAGACACGAGCTGGGGAAAAAAGAAAGAAATGAGCATTACAAAACATACCGTAGACAAATCTGCACTACCAAACATAACATAGCGCTAAGTACAACTTACCTTGACATCGCTGCGCTCCGCCACCACCATTCTGTGCAAGCGTTGTAGGAGAGTAGGGTCTGCTATCCTATGGTCACCCCAAATTTTTGCTTTTTGCTTCACTGGTTTATGACTTAATGTGGCTGTGGGCCTGCTAATCAGACCCACAGCCTGCTGTTCTCTCTCTAAATTACTGCCAATGCACTTTAGGTGCATTACGAATTGGAATTGGTTCACCTTATTGGCCCCTGTAACAGTGTACCCTAGGTACCCAGGGCATAGGTGTTTCCAAGGCCTACCAGGGGCTGCAGCATGTATTGTGCCACCCCTGGCCTGGCCTCCATATTTGACACAACTGGCTGATCACTCAGCTGGGGTAAGTTGGTGTAATCACCCCTTACTTAGGTACAGTATGCCTGTGCCTAACCCTAAACTGGACGCATATGTTCCTATCAGCCACTCCTATGAAAGGCCTCATCAATCCTGGAGGCAGAGTGCTTGGAAATATGTGAGATGGTTCTCTAGCATGAGCTGAGCCTGTCTGCAGCTGTCGGGAACCACTCCCTAAGCTGTTCCGGGATATTGCCATACCATATACTCTTAAGTGCATTATAATCCTCGCGGTTAAATGCTATCTTTCGTTTGGCTTTATCAAAACATGTCGAGTAAGGTGTCATACGAATTGGAATACTATCCCCTCGACAGTTCTGTCGACGGGGATAGCATTCCACCCTTCTAGAGGGACACGACATGTGTGTAGCCTTAACCCTGGTTAAAGTTAACTCGAGCCTCAGCATCACAAAATGGATGCTGCCACCACAGACACGAGTCTGGCCTCCTGCTGCTGACCGAAACTCGGCAGATGGTGGCCTGGACAAAGGGTTTCCTGCCTTGGGAGGTGCGAGCACCACCCCAGACAGGGTTTTGTGTATTGGGTAGGACAGGGATGAATAGAATCAGACATGCCCGGGGCACACAAGGTGTCCCCGTGCATAGGCCAGTCCAAACCGGTCCTGGGACTTTCCAGACCCAGGCCTGGCGAGGAGCTGGACAAAGGAAAGGGGGTGTAACCGCCCCCCTTCCTGGTTCCTCCCAGAGGAGGGACCTAGTAGGTGATCCACCCCTCAGAGTGGGAATAAGATTGGGAGCAGTGCCATTAAACAGCAGATCATCCTGAATCAACTTTAAACAAAGAAGAAGACTGGACTTCGACATTCTGCTGCTCAGAAGACTGAAGAGAATCTCCCTTGTGGCCTAGGAGTGGCCACCCTGTTAACACAGGCACCAACCAGCAACTCGACGTCTGCTTTGCCGCCGCCTCCCGCCGGAGCCCGAGCCCAGAGCCCGACAAGAACCAGACTCCCAGACCTCTCAGAGCCCGATCCAAAGTCCCTGCAAAGAAGGGACCCGTGGAGGCACCGAGTGACGTGGGACTGGACATCTTGGAAGACACTCAAAAAGCTGACTGCGCAGCATCTGAGGCATCCTCGACGTTGTGCTTTGGGGACTGAGAACCCCAACCATCGAGCAGCCCTTGCACCGAAGATCAGCTCCCAGCATCTCCACGATCTGCGTGGGGCCCTTTTGCATTGTGCCACTCGACGCGCCATCCCAGCCACTAGTACGTGGTCAGCGGCCATCTTGGCGACGAAACCGACAGACTACACAGCGGGTCTGGTTGCTCCAGACTCACCCAAGCTCCTGTGAAAAGGAGCACTTGCTCTGACCTTGCTGGTCCGAGTGTTAAGCATCTTTCGATTCCTGCGTGGCTTGCATTAGCCAAGGCCTGTTTGCTCCGATCAGGTTGCCGACACCGCCAACAGCGAGAAGCCTGCGTGGGACAGCTTGTGACGGACTCCTGGATGTCCTCGACCCCCGGTGTCCACGTGGCTGCAGAGAGAAGCTACCCGACAACGCCTGTTTGCACCCGACATCGCCTGGTTCCAATCTGGTTCCACGGTAGTCACTGGCTAGTGACTTTGAACATTGTCCCCTCTGCTTTCAGGTCTTCACAACTTCAGATCCACCCTTGGATCCACCGGAACTCTTCACATCGAGCCGCCTGCAGCATCTTCAGCTCCAAGCACCATCGACCAGCGTGACGAAACCCGACACTACTTCGACCCTGTGTACCCGCTTCCTGTGGGTGAGGTAACTCAGCTCCGCCAGTGTTCCTACACTGGTACACATCTCAAGGGCTTGTGTCTTAAGTTTCAGTGTTCTAGGTCACTCGGAAGGTTCCTTACTATCTAACTTTGTACTTTTTACGCACCATAGACTTTACATTGGAAAGTGCGTGCACTTTGAACACTGCACCGAGTCGCGCGGGCCTTTCCTGACTTAGTCACTGCTAGTCTCGAATAGCTCCAGCGATTCCCAAGGCCCTAGGCCTGTTCCCATTCCGATTGGTATCTCTTATACCACTTTCTTAGTATATGGTTTAGGTGGCCCCTAGGGCTCATCCATATTGCGCAACTTTTGTGTATTTTAAACTGTCTTGTGATTTAATGCTTGTGCTTCTGTGCTCATAAAGAGTCCAGGGGATTTGATAGTTAATAAATCAATATATATTTTTAATATATATCTGTGTGGTGTCCCTTTCATTTGGTATTCAAGGGGGTTGTGTATGGTAATACAGCTGGCTTCACATGCCTTTCAGAGTTTAGCCTAAGACTGCTTTGTCCACGTTACCACTAGGATAACTGGTCTATAAGGTTGACTTACAACCAATCATCATAAGGGTTGCTTGGCATGGTACAAAGTGATCACTAGAATTAGTGAGCATTATATACCAGGCCAACTTCTCACAAGCGTCTCATTGGGGCCCATTATAAGACCGGAGCTGGAAAAAAACAAAAGAAATAAGCATTACAAAAAATAACATAACGCTAAAAACAACTTACCTTGACATCGCTGCGCTCCGCCACCGCCATTCTGTCCAAGCGTCTCATTGGGGCACATTATAAGACCGGAGCTGGGAAAAAAAGAAAGAAATGAGCATTACAAAACATAACGTAGACAAATCTGCACTACCAAACTTAACATAGCGCTAAGTACAACTAACCTTGACATTGCTGCGCTCCACCACCGCCATTCTGTGCAAGCGTCTCATTGGGGCACATTATAAGTCCGGAGCTGGGAAAAAACAAAAGAAATAAGCATTACAAAACATAACATAACGCTAAAAACATTTTACCTTGCCATCGCTGCGCTCCGACATCATCATCCTGTGCAAGCATCTCATTGGGGCACATTATAAGACCGGAGCTGGGGAAAAAAGAAAGAAATGAGAATTACAAAACATAACGTAGACAAATCTGCACTACCAAACATAACATAGCGCTAAGTACAACTTACCTTGACATCGCCGCGCTCCGCCACCGCCATTCTGTGCAAGCGTCTCTTTGGGGCCCATTATAAGACCGGAGCTGGAAAAAAAAAGAAATAAGCATTACAAAACATAACATAACTCAAAAAACAACTTACCTTGCCATCGCTGCGCTCCGACACCATCATCCTGTGCAAGCATCTCATTGGGGCACATTATGAGACCGGAGCTGGAAAAAAGAAAGAAATCAGCATTACAAAACATAACGTAGACAAATCTGCACGACCAAACATAACGTAGCGCTAAGTACAACTTACCTTGACATCGCTGCGCTTCGCCACCACCATTCTGTGCAAGCGTCTCATTGGGGCACATTATAAGACCGGAGCTGGAAAAAACAAAAGAAATAAGCATTACAAAACATAACATAACGCTAAAAACAACTTACCTTTCCATCCCTGCGCTCCGACACCATCATCCTGTGCAAGCATCTCATTGGGGGACATTATAAGAACGGAGCTGGGGAAAAAAGAAAGAAATGAGCATTACAAAACATAACATGGACAAATCTGCACTACCAAACATAACATAGCGCCAAGTACAACTTACCTTGACATCGCTGCGCTCCGCCACCGCCATTCTGTGCAAGCATCTCATTGGGGCACATTATGAGACCGGAGCTGGAAAAAAGAAAGAAATCAGCATTACAAAACATAACATAACGCTAAAAACAACTTACCTTGCCACCGCTGTGCCCCAACACCATCATCCTGTGCAAGCATCTCATTGGGGCACATTATAAGACCGCAGCTGGGGAAAAAAGAAAGAAATGAGCATTACAAAACATAACGTAGGCAAATCTGCACTACCAAACATAACATAGCGCTAAGTACAACTTACCTTGACATCGATGCGCTCCGCCACCGCCATTCTGTGCAAGCGTCTCATTGGGGCACATTATAAGACCGGAGTTGGGAAAAAACAAAAGAAATAAGCATTACAAAACATAACATAACGCTAAAAACAACTTACCTTGCCATCGCTGCGCTCCGACACCATCATCCTGTGCAAGCATCTCATTGGGGCACATTATAAGACCGGAGCTGGGGAAAAAAGAAAGAAATGAGAATTACAAAACATAACTTAGACAAATCTGCACTACCAAACATAACATAGCGCTAAGTACAACTTACCTTGACATCGCTGCGCTCCGCCACCGCCATTCTGTGCAAGCGTCTCATTGGGGCCCATTATAAGACCGGAGCTGGAAAAAAAAAAAGAAATAAGCATTACAAAACATAACATAACGCTAAAAACAACTTACCTTGCCATCGCTGCGCTCCGACACCATCATCCTGTGCAAGCATCTCATTGGGGCACATTATAAGACCGGAGCTGGGGAAAAAAGAAAGAAATGAGCATTACAAAACATAACGTAGACAAATCTGCACTACCAAACATAACGTAGCGCTAAGTACAACTTACCTTGACATCACTGCGCTTCGCCACCACCATTCTGTGCAAGCGTCTCATTGGGGCACATTATAAGACCGGAGCTGGAAAAAAACAAAAAAAATAAGCATTACAAAACATACCATAATGCTAAAAACAACTTACCTTTCCATCGCTGCGCTCCGACACCATCATCCTGTGCAAGCATCTCATTGGGGCACATTATAAGACCGGAGCTGGGGAAAAACAAAAGAAATAAGCATTACAAAACATAATATAACGCTAAAAACAACTTACCTTGCCATCGCTGCGCTCCGACACCATCATCCTGTGCAAGCATCTCATTGGGGCACATTATAAGACCAGAGCTAGGGAAAAAAGAAAGAAATGAGCATTACAAAACATAATATAACGCTAAAAACAACTTACCTTGCCATCGCTGCGCTCCGACACCATCATCCTGTGCAAGCATCTCATTGGGGCACATTATAAGACCAGAGCTGGGGAAAAAAGAAAAAAATGAGCATTACAAAACATGACATTGCCAAATCTGCACTACCAAACATAACATAGCGCTAAGTACAACTTACCTTGACATCGCTGCGCTCCGCCACCGCCATTCTGTGCAAGCGTCTCATTGGGGCCCATTATAAGACCGGAGCTGGAAAAAAACAAAAGAAAGAAGCATTACAAAACATAACATAACGCTAAAAACAACTTACATTGCCATCGCTGCGCTCCGACACCATCATCCTGTGCAAGCATCTCATTGGGGCACATTATAAGACCAGAGCTGGAAAAAAACAAAAGAAATAAGCATTACAAAACATAACATAATGCTAAAAACAACTTACCTTGCCATCGCTGCGCTCCGACACCATCATCCTGTGCAAGCATCTCATTGGGGCATATTATAAGACCGGAGCTGGGGAAAAAAGAAAGAAATGAGCATTACAAAAGATAACATGGACAAATCTGCACTACCAAACATAACATAGGGCTAAGTACAACTTACCTTGACATCGCTGCGCTCCGCCACCACCATTCTGTGCAAGCGTCTCATTGGGGCACATTATAAGACTGGAGCTGGGGAAAAACAAAAGAAATAAGCATTACAAAACATAACGTAGACAAATCTGCACTTCCAAACATAACATAGCGCTAAGTACAACTTACCTTGACATCGCTGCGCTCCGCCACCGCCATTCTGTGCAAGCGTCTCATTTGGGCCCATTATAAGACCAGAGCTGGAAAAAAACAAAAGAAATAAGCATAACAAAACATAACATAACGCTAAAAACAACTTACGTTGCCATCGCTGCGCTCCGACAACATCATAATGTGCAAGCATCTCATTGAGGCACATTATAAGACCGGAGCTGGTAAAAAACAAAAGAAATAAGCATTACAAAACATAACATAACGCTAAAAACAACTTACCTTGCCATCGCTGCGCTCCGACACCATCATCCTGTGCAAGCATCTCATTGGGGTATATTATAAGACCGGAGCTGGGGAAAAAAGAAAGAAATGAGCATTACAAAACATAACGCAGACAAATCTGCACTACCAAACATAACATAGCGCTAAGTACAACTTACCTTGACATCGCTGCGCTACGCCACCGCCATTCTGTGCAAGCGTCTCATTGGGGCACATTATGAGACCGGAGCTGGAAAAAAGAAAGAAATCAGCATTACAAAACATAACATAACGCTAAAAACAACTTACCTTGCCATCGCTGCGCTCCGACACCATCATCCTGTGCAAGCATCTCATTGGGGCACATTATAAGACCAAAGCTGGGGAAAAAAGAAAGAAATAAGCATTACAAAACATAACGTAGACAAATCTGCACTACCAAACATAACATAGCGCTAAGTACAACTTACCTTGACATCGCTGCGCTCCGCCACTGCCATTCTGTGCAAGCGTCTCATTGGGGCCCATTATAAGACCGGAGTTGGAAAAAAACAAAAGAAATAAGCATTTAAAAACCATAACATAACGCTAAAAACAACTTACCTTGCCATCGCTGCGCTCCGACACCATCATCCTGTGCAAGCATCTCATTGGGGCACATTATAAGACCGGAGCTGGGGAAAAACAAAAGAAATAAGCATTACAAAACATAACATAACGCTAAAAACAACTTACCTTGCCATCGCTGTGCTCCGACACCATCATCCTGTGCAAGCATCTCATTGGGGCACATTATAAGACCGGAGCTGGGGGAAAAAAGAAAGAAATGAGCATTACAAAACATAACGTAGACAAATCTGCACTACCAAACATAACATTGCGCGAAGTACAACTTACCTTGACATCGCTGCGCTCCGCCACCGCCATTCTGTGCAAGTGTCTCTTTGGGGCACATTATAAGACCAGAGCTGGGAAAAAACATAAGAAATAAGCATTACAAAACATAACATAACGCTAAAAACAACTTACCTTGCCATTGCTGCGCTCCGACACCATCATCCTGTGCAAGCATCTCATTGGGGCACATTATAAGTCCGGAGCTGGGCAAAAAAGAAAGAAATGAGCATTACAAAACATAACGTAGACAAATCTGCACTACCAAACATAACATAGCGCTAAGTACAACTTACCTTGACATCGCTGCGCTCCGCCACCGCCATTCTGTGCAAGCGTCTCATTGGGGCACATTATGAGACCGGAACTGGAAAAAAGAAAGAAATCAGCATTACAAAACATAACATAACACTAAAAACAACTTACCTTGCCATTGCTGCGCTCCGACACCATCATCCTGTGCAAGCATCTCATTGGGGCACATTATAAGACAGGAGCTGGGGAAAAAAAGAAAGAAATGAGCATTACAAAACCTAACGTAGACAAATCTGCACTACCAAACATAAGATAGCGCTAAGTACAACTTACCTTGACATCGCTGCGCTCTGCCACCGCCATTCTATGCAAGCGTCTCATTGGGGCCCATTATATGACCGGAGCTGGAAAAAAACTAAAGAAATAAGCATTACAAAACATAACATAACGCTAAAAACAACTTACCTTGCCATCGCTGCGCTCCGACACCATCATCCTGTGCAAGCATCTCATTGGGGCACATTATAAGACCGGAGCTGGGGAAAAAAGAGAGAAATGAGCATTACAAAACATAACTTAGACAAATCTGCACTACCAAACATAACATAGCGCTAAGTACAACTTACCTTGACATCGCTGCGCTCCGCCACCGCCATTCTGTGCAAGCATCTCATTGGGGCACATTATAGGACCGGAGCTGGGGAAAAACAAAAGAAATAAGCATTACAAAACATAACATAACGCTAAAAACAACTTACCTTGCCATCGATGTGCTCCGACACCATCATCCTGTGCAAGCATCTCATTGGGGCACATTATAAGACCGGAGCTGGGGAAAAAAGAAAGAAACGAGCATTACAAAACATAACGTAGACAAATCTGCACTACCAAACATAACATAGCGCTAAGTACAACGTACCTTGACATCGCTGCGCACCGCCACCGCCATTCTGTGCAAGCGTCTCATTGGGGCCCCTTATAAGACCGGAGCTGGAAAAATCAAAAGAAATAAGCATTACAAAACATAACATAACGCTAAAAACAACTTACCTTGCCATCGCTGCGCTCCGACACCATCATCCTGTGCAAGCATCTCATTGGGGCACATTATAAGGCCGGAGCTGGGGAAAAAAGAAAGAAATGAGCATTACAAAACATAACGTAGACAAATCTGCACTACCAAACATAACATAGCGCTAAGTACAACTTACCTTGACATCGCTGCGCTCCGCCACCGCCATTCTGTGCAAGCGTCTCATTGGGGCACATTATAGGACCGGAGCTGGGGAAAAACAAAAGAAATAAGCATTACAAAACATAACATAACGCTAAAAACAACTTACCTTGCCATCGCTGTGCTCCGACACCATCATCCTGTGCAAGCATCTCATTTGGGCACATTATAAGACCGGAGCTGGGGAAAAAAGAAAGAAACGAGCATTACAAAACATAACGTAGACAAATCTGCACTACCAAACATAACATAGCGCTAAGTACAACGTACCTTGACATTGCTGCGCTCCGCCACCGCCATTCTGTGCAAGCGTCTCATTGGGGCCCATTATAAGACCGGAGCTGGAAAAATCAAAAGAAATAAGCATTACAAAACATAACATAACGCTAAAAACAACTTACCTTGCCATCGCTGCGCTCCGACACCATCATCCTGTGCAAGCATCTCATTGGGGCACATTATAAGGCCGGAGCTGGGGAAAAAAGAAAGAAATGAGCATTACAAAACATAACGTAGACAAATCTGCACTATCAAACATAACATAGCGCTAAGTACAACGTACCTTGACATCGCTGCGCTCTGCCACCGCCATTCTGTGCAAGCGTCTCATTGGGGCACATTATAGGACCGGAGCTGGGGAAAAACAAAAGAAATAAGCATTACAAAACATAACATAACGCTGAAAACAACTTACCTTGCCATCGCTGTGCTCCGACACCATCATCCTGTGCAAGCATTTCATTTGGGCACATTATAAGACCGGAGCTGGGGAAAAAAGAAAGAAACGAGCATTACAAAACATAACGTAGACAAATCTGCACTACCAAACATAACATAGCGCTAAGTACAACGTACCTTGACATCGCTGCGCTCCGCCACCGCCATTCTGTGCAAGCGTCTCATTGGGGCCCATTATAAGACCGGAGCTGGAAAAATCAAAAGAAATAAGCATTACAAAACATAACATAACGCTAAAAACAACTTACCTTGCCATCGCTGCGCTCGGACACCATCATCCTGTGCAAGCATCTCATTGGGGCACATTATAAGGCCGGAGCTGGGGAAAAAAGAAAGAAATGAGCATTACAAAACATAACGTAGACAAATCTGCACTATCAAACATAACATAGCGCTAAGTACAACGTACCTTGACATCGCTGCGCTCTGCCACCGCCATTCTGTGCAAGCGTCTCATTGGGGCCCATTATAAGACCGGAGCTGGAAAAAAACAAAAGAAATAAGCATTACAAAACATGACATAACGCTAAAAACAACTTACCTTGCCATCGCTGCGCTCCAACACCATCATCCTGTGCAAGCATCTCATTGGGGCACATTATAAGACTGAGCTGGGAAAAAAAGAAAGAAATGAGCATTACAAAACATAACATAGACAAATCTGCACTACCAAACATAACATAGCGCTAAGTACAACTTACCTTGACATCACTGCGCTCCACCACCGCCATTCTGTGCAAGCGTCTCATTGGGGCCCATTATAAGACCGGAGCTGGGAAAAAACAAAAGAAATAAGCACTACAAAACATAACATAACGCTAAAAACAACTTACATTGCCATCGCTGCGCTCCGACACCATCATCCTGTGCAAGCATCTCATTGGGGCACATTATAAGACCGGAGCTGGGGAAAAAAGAAAGAAATGAGCATTACAAAACATAACGTAGACAAATCTGCACTACCAAACATAACATAGCGCTAAGTACAACTTACCTTGACATCGCTGCGCTCTGCCACCGCCATTCTGTGCAAGCGTCTCATTGGGGCCCATTATAAGACCGGAGCTGGAAAAAAACAAAAGAAATAAGCATTACAAAACATAACATAATGCTAAAAACAACTTACCTTGCCATCGCTGCGCTCCGACACCATCATCCTGTACAAGCATCTCATTGGGGCACATTATAAGACCGGAGCTGGGGAAAAAAGAAAGAAATGAGCATTACAAAACATAACATGGACAAATCTGCACTACCTAACATAACATAGGGTTAAGTACAACTTACCTTGACATCGCTGCGCTCCGCCTCCGCCATTCTGTGCAAGCGTCTCATTGGGGCACGTTATAAGACCGGAGCTGGGAAAAAACATAAGAAATAAGCATTACAAAACATAACATAATGCTAAAAACAACTTACCTTGCCATCGCTGCGCTCTGACACCATCATCCTGTGCAAGCATCTCATTGGGGCACATTATAAGACCGGAGCTGGGGAAAAAAGAAAGAAATGAGCATTACAAAACATAACGTAGACAAATCTGCACTACCAAACATAACGTAGCGCTAAGTACAACTTACCTTGACATCGCGCTGCGCTCCGCCACCGCCATTCTGTGCAAGCGTCTCATTGGGGCACATTATAAGACCGGAGCTGGAAAAAAACATAAAGAAATAAGCATTACAAAACGTAACATAACGCTAAAAACAACTTACCTTGCCATCGCTGCACTCCGACACCATCATCCTGTGCAAGCATCTCATTGGGGCACATTATAAGACCGGAGCTGGGGAAAAAATAAAGAAATGAGCATTACAAAACATAATGTAGACAAATCTGCACTACCAAACATAACATAGCGCTAAGTACAACTTACCTTGACATCGCTGCGTTCCGCCACATCTCCGACACCATCATCCTGTGCAAGCATCTCATTGGGGCACATTATAGGACCGGAGCTGGGGAAAAAAGAAAGAAATGAGCCTTACAAAACACAACATGGACAAATCTGCACTACCAAACATAACATAGCGCTAAGTACAACTTACCTTGACATCGCTACGCTCCGCCACCGCCATTCTGTGCAAGCGTCTCATTGGGGCACATTATGAGACCGGAGCTGGAAAAAAGAAAGAAATCAGCATTACAAAACATAACATAACGCTAAAAACAACTTACCTTGCCATCGCTGGGCTCCGACACCATCATCCTGTGCAAGCATCTCATTGGGGCATATTATAAGACCGGAGCTGGGGAAAAAAGAAAGAAATGAGCATTACAAAACATAAGGTAGACAAATCTGCACTACCAAACATAACATAGCGCTAAGTACAACTTACCTTGACATCGATGCGCTCCGCCACCGCCATTTTGTGCAAGCGTCTATTTGGGGCACATTATAAGACTGGAGCTGGGGAAAAACAAAAGAAATAAGCATTACAAAACATAACATAACGCTAAAAACAACTTACCTTGCCATTGCTGCGCTCCGACACCATCATCCTGTGCAAGCACCTCATTGGGGCACATTATAAGACCAGAGCTAGGGAAAAAAGAAAGAAATGAGCATTACAAAACATAATATAACGCTAAAAACAACTTACCTTGACATCGCTGCGCTCCGCCACCGCTCCGCCACCATCATCCTGTGCAAGCATCTCATTGGGGCACATTATAAGACCAGAGCTAGGGAAAAAAGAAAGAAATGAGCATTACAAAACATAATATAACGCTAAAAACAACTTACCTTGCCATCGCTGCGCTCCGACACCATCATCCTGTGCAAGCATCTCATTGGGGCACATTATAAGACCAGAGCTGGGGAAAAAAGAAAAAAAATGAGCATTACAAAACATGACATTGCCAAATCTGCACTACCAAACATAACATAGCGCTAAGTACAACTTACCTTGACATCGCTGCGCTCCGCCACCGCCATTCTGTGCAAGCGTCTCATTGGGGCCCATTATAAGACCGGAGCTGGAAAAAAACAAAAGAAAGAAGCATTACAAAACATAACATAACGCTAAAAACAACTTACATTGCCATCGCTGCGCTCCGACACCATCATCCTGTGCAAGCATCTCATTGGGGCACATTATAAGACCGGAGCTGGGGAAAAAATAAAGAAATGAGCATTACAAAACATAATGTAGACAAATCTGCACTACCAAACATAACATAGCGCTAAGTACAACTTACCTTGACATCGCTGCGTTCCGCCACATCTCCGACACCATCATCCTGTGCAAGCATCTCATTGGGGCACATTATAGGACCGGAGCTGGGGAAAAAAGAAAGAAATGAGCCTTACAAAACACAACATGGACAAATCTGCACTACCAAACATAACATAGCGCTAAGTACAACTTACCTTGACATCGCTACGCTCCGCCACCGCCATTCTGTGCAAGCGTCTCATTGGGGCACATTATGAGACCGGAGCTGGAAAAAAGAAAGAAATCAGCATTACAAAACATAACATAACGCTAAAAACAACTTACCTTGCCATCGCTGGGCTCCGACACCATCATCCTGTGCAAGCATCTCATTGGGGCATATTATAAGACCGGAGCTGGGGAAAAAAGAAAGAAATGAGCATTACAAAACATAAGGTAGACAAATCTGCACTACCAAACATAACATAGCGCTAAGTACAACTTACCTTGACATCGATGCGCTCCGCCACCGCCATTTTGTGCAAGCGTCTATTTGGGGCACATTATAAGACTGGAGCTGGGGAAAAACAAAAGAAATAAGCATTACAAAACATAACATAACGCTAAAAACAACTTACCTTGCCATTGCTGCGCTCCGACACCATCATCCTGTGCAAGCACCTCATTGGGGCACATTATAAGACCAGAGCTAGGGAAAAAAGAAAGAAATGAGCATTACAAAACATAATATAACGCTAAAAACAACTTACCTTGACATCGCTGCGCTCCGCCACCGCTCCGCCACCATCATCCTGTGCAAGCATCTCATTGGGGCACATTATAAGACCAGAGCTAGGGAAAAAAGAAAGAAATGAGCATTACAAAACATAATATAACGCTAAAAACAACTTACCTTGCCATCGCTGCGCTCCGACACCATCATCCTGTGCAAGCATCTCATTGGGGCACATTATAAGACCAGAGCTGGGGAAAAAAGAAAAAAAATGAGCATTACAAAACATGACATTGCCAAATCTGCACTACCAAACATAACATAGCGCTAAGTACAACTTACCTTGACATCGCTGCGCTCCGCCACCGCCATTCTGTGCAAGCGTCTCATTGGGGCCCATTATAAGACCGGAGCTGGAAAAAAACAAAAGAAAGAAGCATTACAAAACATAACATAACGCTAAAAACAACTTACATTGCCATCGCTGCGCTCCGACACCATCATCCTGTGCAAGCATCTCATTGGGGCACATTATAAGACCAGAGCTGGAAAAAAACAAAAGAAATAAGCATTACAAAACATAACATAATGCTAAAAACAACTTACCTTGCCATCGCTGCGCTCCGACACCATCATCCTGTGCAAGCATCTCATTGGGGCATATTATAAGACCGGAGCTGGGGAAAAAAGAAAGAAATGAGCATTACAAAAGATAACATGGACAAATCTGCACTACCAAACATAACATAGGGCTAAGTACAACTTACCTTGACATCGCTGCGCTCCGCCACCACCATTCTGTGCAAGCGTCTCATTGGGGCACATTATAAGACTGGAGCTGGGGAAAAACAAAAAAAATAAGCATTACAAAACACAACGTAGACAAATCTGCACTTCCAAACATAACATAGCGCTAAGTACAACTTACCTTGACATCGCTGCGCTCCGCCACCGCCATTCTGTGCAAGCGTCTCATTTGGGCCCATTATAAGACCAGAGCTGGAAAAAAACAAAAGAAATAAGCATAACAAAACATAACATAACGCTAAAAACAACTTACGTTGCCATCGCTGCGCTCCGACAACATCATAATGTGCAAGCATCTCATTGAGGCACATTATAAGACCGGAGCTGGTAAAAAACAAAAGAAATAAGCATTACAAAACATAACATAACGCTAAAAACAACTTACCTTGCCATCGCTGCGCTCCGACACCATCATCCTGTGCAAGCATCTCATTGGGGTATATTATAAGACCGGAGCTGGGGAAAAAAGAAAGAAATGAGCATTACAAAACATAACGCAGACAAATCTGCACTACCAAACATAACATAGCGCTAAGTACAACTTACCTTGACATCGCTGCGCTACGCCACCGCCATTCTGTGCAAGCGTCTCATTGGGGCACATTATGAGACCGGAGCTGGAAAAAAGAAAGAAATCAGCATTACAAAACATAACATAACGCTAAAAACAACTTACCTTGCCATCGCTGCGCTCCGACACCATCATCCTGTGCAAGCATCTCATTGGGGCACATTATAAGACCAAAGCTGGGGAAAAAAGAAAGAAATAAGCATTACAAAACATAACGTAGACAAATCTGCACTACCAAACATAACATAGCGCTAAGTACAACTTACCTTGACATCGCTGCGCTCCGCCACTGCCATTCTGTGCAAGCGTCTCATTGGGGCCCATTATAAGACCGGAGTTGGAAAAAAACAAAAGAAATAAGCATTTAAAAACCATAACATAACGCTAAAAACAACTTACCTTGCCATCGCTGCGCTCCGACACCATCATCCTGTGCAAGCATCTCATTGGGGCACATTATAAGACCGGAGCTGGGGAAAAACAAAAGAAATAAGCATTACAAAACATAACATAACGCTAAAAACAACTTACCTTGCCATCGCTGTGCTCCGACACCATCATCCTGTGCAAGCATCTCATTGGGGCACATTATAAGACCGGAGCTGGGGGAAAAAAGAAAGAAATGAGCATTACAAAACATAACGTAGACAAATCTGCACTACCAAACATAACATTGCGCGAAGTACAACTTACCTTGACATCGCTGCGCTCCGCCACCGCCATTCTGTGCAAGTGTCTCTTTGGGGCACATTATAAGACCAGAGCTGGGAAAAAACATAAGAAATAAGCATTACAAAACATAACATAACGCTAAAAACAACTTACCTTGCCATTGCTGCGTTCCGACACCATCATCCTGTGCAAGCATCTCATTGGGGCACATTATAAGTCCGGAGCTGGGCAAAAAAGAAAGAAATGAGCATTACAAAACATAACGTAGACAAATCTGCACTACCAAACATAACATAGTGCTAAGTACAACTTACCTTGACATCGCTGCGCTCCGCCACCGCCATTCTGTGCAAGCGTCTCATTGGGGCACATTATGAGACCGGAACTGGAAAAAAGAAAGAAATCAGCATTACAAAACATAACATAACACTAAAAACAACTTACCTTGCCATTGCTGCGCTCCGACACCATCATCCTGTGCAAGCATCTCATTGGGGCACATTATAAGACAGGAGCTGGGGAAAAAAAGAAAGAAATGAGCATTACAAAACCTAACGTAGACAAATCTGCACTACCAAACATAAGATAGCGCTAAGTACAACTTACCTTGACATCGCTGCGCTCTGCCACCGCCATTCTATGCAAGCGTCTCATTGGGGCCCATTATATGACCTGAGCTGGAAAAAAACTAAAGAAATAAGCATTACAAAACATAACATAATGCTAAAAACAACTTACCTTGCCATCGCTGCGCTCCGACACCATCATCCTGTGCAAGCATCTCATTGGGGCACATTATAAGACCGGAGCTGGGGAAAAAAGAGAGAAATGAGCATTACAAAACATAACTTAGACAAATCTGCACTACCAAACATAACATAGCGCTAAGTACAACTTACCTTGACATCGCTGCGCTCCGCCACCGCCATTCTGTGCAAGCATCTCATTGGGGCACATTATAGGACCGGAGCTGGGGAAAAACAAAAGAAATAAGCATTACAAAACATAACATAACGCTAAAAACAACTTACCTTGCCATCGATGTGCTCCCACACCATCATCCTGTGCAAGCATCTCATTGGGGCACATTATAAGACCGGAGCTGGGGAAAAAAGAAAGAAACGAGCATTACAAAACATAACGTAGACAAATCTGCACTACCAAACATAACATAGCGCTAAGTACAACGTACCTTGACATCGCTGCGCACCGCCACCGCCATTCTGTGCAAGCGTCTCATTGGGGCCCCTTATAAGACCGGAGCTGGAAAAATCAAAAGAAATAAGCATTACAAAACATAACATAACGCTAAAAACAACTTACCTTGCCATCGCTGCGCTCCGACACCATCATCCTGTGCAAGCATCTCATTGGGGCACATTATAAGGCCGGAGCTGGGGAAAAAAGAAAGAAATGAGCATTACAAAACATAACGTAGACAAATCTGCACTACCAAACATAACATAGCGCTAAGTACAACTTACCTTGACATCGCTGCGCTCCGCCACCGCCATTCTGTGCAAGCGTCTCATTGGGGCACATTATAGGACCGGAGCTGGGGAAAAACAAAAGAAATAAGCATTACAAAACATAACATAACGCTAAAAACAACTTACCTTGCCATCGCTGTGCTCCGACACCATCATCCTGTGCAAGCATCTCATTTGGGCACATTATAAGACCGGAGCTGGGGAAAAAAGAAAGAAACGAGCATTACAAAACATAACGTAGACAAATCTGCACTACCAAACATAACATAGCGCTAAGTACAACGTACCTTGACATTGCTGCGCTCCGCCACCGCCATTCTGTGCAAGCGTCTCATTGGGGCCCATTATAAGACCGGAGCTGGAAAAATCAAAAGAAATAAGCATTACAAAACATAACATAACGCTAAAAACAACTTACCTTGCCATCGCTGCGCTCCGACACCATCATCCTGTGCAAGCATCTCATTGGGGCACATTATAAGGCCGGAGCTGGGGAAAAAAGAAAGAAATAAGCATTACAAAACATAACGTAGACAAATCTGCACTATCAAACATAACATAGCGCTAAGTACAACGTACCTTGACATCGCTGCGCTCTGCCACCGCCATTCTGTGCAAGCGTCTCATTGGGGCACATTATAGGACCGGAGCTGGGGAAAAACAAAAGAAATAAGCATTACAAAACATAACATAACGCTAAAAACAACTTACCTTGCCATCGCTGTGCTCCGACACCATCATCCTGTGCAAGCATCTCATTTGGGCACATTATAAGACCGGAGCTGGGGAAAAAAGAAAGAAACGAGCATTACAAAACATAACGTAGACAAATCTGCACTACCAAACATAACATAGCGCTAAGTACAACGTACCTTGACATCGCTGCGCTCCGCCACCGCCATTCTGTGCAAGCGTCTCATTGGGGCCCATTATAAGACCGGAGCTGGAAAAATCAAAAGAAATAAGCATTACAAAACATAACATAACGCTAAAAACAACTTACCTTGCCATCGCTGCGCTCCGACACCATCATCCTGTGCAAGCATCTCATTGGGGCACATTATAAGGCCGGAGCTGGGGAAAAAAGAAAGAAATGAGCATTACAAAACATAACGTAGACAAATCTGCACTATCAAACATAACATAGCGCTAAGTACAACGTACCTTGACATCGCTGCGCTCTGCCACCGCCATTCTGTGCAAGCGTCTCATTGGGGCCCATTATAAGACCGGAGCTGGAAAAAAACAAAAGAAATAAGCATTACAAAACATGACATAACGCTAAAAACAACTTACCTTGCCATCGCTGCGCTCCAACACCATCATCCTGTGCAAGCATCTCATTGGGGCACATTATAAGACTGAGCTGGGAAAAAAAGAAAGAAATGAGCATTACAAAACATAACATAGACAAATCTGCACTACCAAACATAACATAGCGCTAAGTACAACTTACCTTGACATCACTGCGCTCCACCACCGCCATTCTGTGCAAGCGTCTCATTGGGGCACATTATAAGACCGGAGCTGGGAAAAAACAAAAGAAATAAGCATTATAGTACATAATATAACGCTACAAACAACTTACCTTGCCATCGCTGCGCTCCGACACCATCATCCTGTGCAAGCATCTCATTGGGGCACATTATAAGACCGGAGCTGGGGACAAAAGAAAGAAATGAGCATTACAAAACATAACGTAGACAAATCTGCACTACCAAACATAACATAATGCTAAGTACAACTTACCTTAACATCGCTGCGCTCCGCCACCGCCATTCTGTGCAAGCGTCTCATTGGGGCACATTATAAGACCGGAGCTGGGAAAAAACAAAAGAAATAAGCACTACAAAACATAACATAACGCTAAAAACAACTTACATTGCCATCGCTGCGCTCCGACACCATCATCCTGTGCAAGCATCTCATTGGGGCACATTATAAGACCGGAGCTGGGGAAAAAAGAAAGAAATGAGCATTACAAAACATAACGTAGACAAATCTGCACTACCAAACATAACATAGCGCTAAGTACAACTTACCTTGACATCGCTGCACTCTGCCACCGCCATTCTGTGCAAGCGTCTCATTGGGGCCCATTATAAGACCGGAGCTGGAAAAAAACAAAAGAAATAAGCATTACAAAACATAACATAATGCTAAAAACAACTTACCTTGCCATCGCTGCGCTCCGACACCATCATCCTGTACAAGCATCTCATTGGGGCACATTATAAGACCGGAGCTGGGGAAAAAAGAAAGAAATGAGCATTACAAAACATAACATGGACAAATCTGCACTACCAAACATAACATAGGGTTAAGTACAACTTACCTTGACATCGCTGCGCTCCGCCTCCGCCATTCTGTGCAAGCGTCTCATTGGGGCACGTTATAAGACCGGAGCTGGGTAAAAACATAAGAAATAAGCATTACAAAACATAACATAATGCTAAAAACAACTTACCTTGCCATCGCTGCGCTCTGACACCATCATCCTGTGCAAGCATCTCATTGGGGCACATTATAAGACCGGAGCTGGGGAAAAAAGAAAGAAATGAGCATTACAAAACATAACGTAGACAAATCTGCACTACCAAACATAACGTAGCGCTAAGTACAACTTACCTTGACATCGCGCTGCGCTCCGCCACCGCCATTCTGTGCAAGCGTCTCATTGGGGCACATTATAAGACCGGAGCTGGAAAAAAACATAAAGAAATAAGCATTACAAAACGTAACATAACGCTAAAAACAACTTACCTTGCCATCGCTGCGCTCCGACACCATCATCCTGTGCAAGCATCTCATTGGGGCACATTATAAGACCGGAGCTGGGGAAAAAATAAAGAAATGAGCATTACAAAACATAATGTAGACAAATCTGCACTACCAAACATAACATAGCGCTAAGTACAACTTACCTTGACATCGCTGCGTTCCGCCACATCTCCGACACCATCATCCTGTGCAAGCATCTCATTGGGGCACATTATAGGACCGGAGCTGGGGAAAAAAGAAAGAAATGAGCCTTACAAAACACAACATGGACAAATCTGCACTACCAAACATAACATAGCGCTAAGTACAACTTACCTTGACATCGCTACGCTCCGCCACCGCCATTCTGTGCAAGCGTCTCATTGGGGCACCTTATGAGACCGGAGCTGGAAAAAAGAAAGAAATCAGCATTACAAAACATAACATAACGCTAAAAACAACTTACCTTGCCATCGCTGGGCTCCGACACCATCATCCTGTGCAAGCATCTCATTGGGGCATATTATAAGACCGGAGCTGGGGAAAAAAGAAAGAAATGAGCATTACAAAACATAAGGTAGACAAATCTGCACTACCAAACATAACATAGCGCTAAGTACAACTTACCTTGACATCGATGCGCTCCGCCACCGCCATTTTGTGCAAGCGTCTATTTGGGGCACATTATAAGACTGGAGCTGGGGAAAAACAAAAGAAATAAGCATTACAAAACATAACATAACGCTAAAAACAACTTACCTTGCCATTGCTGCGCTCCGACACCATCATCCTGTGCAAGCACCTCATTGGGGCACATTATAAGACCGGAGCTGGGGGAAAAAAGAAAGAAATGAGCATTACAAAACATAACGTAGACAAATCTGCACTACCAAACATAACATAGCGCTAAGTACAACTTACCTTGACATCGCTGCGCTACGCCACCGCCATTCTGTGCAAGCGTCTCATTGGGGCACATTATGAGACCGGAGCTGGAAAAAAGAAAGAAATCAGCATTACAAAACATAACATAACGCTAAAAACAACTTACCTTGCCATCGCTGCGCTCCGACACCATCATCCTGTGCAAGCATCTCATTGGGGCACATTATAAGACCAAAGCTGGGGAAAAAAGAAAGAAATAAGCATTACAAAACATAACGTAGACAAATCTGCACTACCAAACATAACATAGCGCTAAGTACAACTTACCTTGACATCGCTGCGCTCCGCCACTGCCATTCTGTGCAAGCGTCTCATTGGGGCCCATTATAAGACCGGAGTTGGAAAAAAACAAAAGAAATAAGCATTTAAAAACCATAACATAACGCTAAAAACAACTTACCTTGCCATCGCTGCGCTCCGACACCATCATCCTGTGCAAGCATCTCATTGGGGCACATTATAAGACCGGAGCTGGGGAAAAACAAAAGAAATAAGCATTACAAAACATAACATAACGCTAAAAACAACTTACCTTGCCATCGCTGTGCTCCGACACCATCATCCTGTGCAAGCATCTCATTGGGGCACATTATAAGACCGGAGCTGGGGGAAAAAAGAAAGAAATGAGCATTACAAAACATAACGTAGACAAATCTGCACTACCAAACATAACATTGCGCGAAGTACAACTTACCTTGACATCGCTGCGCTCCGCCAACGCCATTCTGTGCAAGTGTCTCTTTGGGGCACATTATAAGACCAGAGCTGGGAAAAAACATAAGAAATAAGCATTACAAAACATAACATAACGCTAAAAACAACTTACCTTGCCATTGCTGCGCTCCGACACCATCATCCTGTGCAAGCATCTCATTGGGGCACATTATAAGTCCGGAGCTGGGCAAAAAAGAAAGAAATGAGCATTACAAAACATAACGTAGACAAATCTGCACTACCAAACATAACATAGCGCTAAGTACAACTTACCTTGACATCGCTGCGCTCCGCCACCGCCATTCTGTGCAAGCGTCTCATTGGGGCACATTATGAGACCGGAACTGGAAAAAAGAAAGAAATCAGCATTACAAAACATAACATAACACTAAAAACAACTTACCTTGCCATTGCTGCGCTCCGACACCATCATCCTGTGCAAGCATCTCATTGGGGCACATTATAAGACAGGAGCTGGGGAAAAAAAGAAAGAAATGAGCATTACAAAACCTAACGTAGACAAATCTGCACTACCAAACATAAGATAGCGCTAAGTACAACTTACCTTGACATCGCTGCGCTCTGCCACCGCCATTCTATGCAAGCGTCTCATTGGGGCCCATTATATGACCGGAGCTGGAAAAAAACTAAAGAAATAAGCATTACAAAACATAACATAACGCTAAAAACAACTTACCTTGCCATCGCTGCGCTCCGACACCATCATCCTGTGCAAGCATCTCATTGGGGCACATTATAAGACCGGAGCTGGGGAAAAAAGAGAGAAATGAGCATTACAAAACATAACTTAGACAAATCTGCACTACCAAACATAACATAGCGCTAAGTACAACTTACCTTGACATCGCTGCGCTCCGCCACCGCCATTCTGTGCAAGCATCTCATTGGGGCACATTATAGGACCGGAGCTGGGGAAAAACAAAAGAAATAAGCATTACAAAACATAACATAACGCTAAAAACAACTTACCTTGCCATCGATGTGCTCCGACACCATCATCCTGTGCAAGCATCTCATTGGGGCACATTATAAGACCGGAGCTGGGGAAAAAAGAAAGAAACGAGCATTACAAAACATAACGTAGACAAATCTGCACTACCAAACATAACATAGCGCTAAGTACAACGTACCTTGACATCGCTGCGCACCGCCACCGCCATTCTGTGCAAGCGTCTCATTGGGGCCCCTTATAAGACCGGAGCTGGAAAAATCAAAAGAAATAAGCATTACAAAACATAACATAATGCTAAAAACAACTTACCTTGCCATCGCTGCGCTCCGACACCATCATCCTGTGCAAGCATCTCATTGGGGCACATTATAAGGCCGGAGCTGGGGAAAAAAGAAAGAAATGAGCATTACAAAACATAACGTAGACAAATCTGCACTACCAAACATAACATAGCGCTAAGTACAACTTACCTTGACATCGCTGCGCTCCGCCACCGCCATTCTGTGCAAGCGTCTCATTGGGGCACATTATAGGACCGGAGCTGGGGAAAAACAAAAGAAATAAGCATTACAAAACATAACATAACGCTAAAAACAACTTACCTTGCCATCGCTGTGCTCCGACACCATCATCCTGTGCAAGCATCTCATTTGGGCACATTATAAGACCGGAGCTGGGGAAAAAAGAAAGAAACGAGCATTACAAAACATAACGTAGACAAATCTGCACTACCAAACATAACATAGCGCTAAGTACAACGTACCTTGACATTGCTGCGCTCCGCCACCGCCATTCTGTGCAAGCGTCTCATTGGGGCCCATTATAAGACCGGAGCTGGAAAAATCAAAAGAAATAAGCATTACAAAACATAACATAACGCTAAAAACAACTTACCTTGCCATCGCTGCGCTCCGACACCATCATCCTGTGCAAGCATCTCATTGGGGCACATTATAAGGCCGGAGCTGGGGAAAAAAGAAAGAAATGAGCATTACAAAACATAACGTAGACAAATCTGCACTATCAAACATAACATAGCGCTAAGTACAACGTACCTTGACATCGCTGCGCTCTGCCACCGCCATTCTGTGCAAGCGTCTCATTGGGGCACATTATAGGACCGGAGCTGGGGAAAAACAAAAGAAATAAGCATTACAAAACATAACATAACGCTAAAAACAACTTACCTTGCCATCGCTGTGCTCCGACACCATCATCCTGTGCAAGCATCTCATTTGGGCACATTATAAGACCGGAGCTGGGGAAAAAAGAAAGAAACGAGCATTACAAAACATAACGTAGACAAATCTGCACTACCAAACATAACATAGCGCTAAGTACAACGTACCTTGACATCGCTGCGCTCCGCCACCGCCATTCTGTGCAAGCGTCTCATTGGGGCCCATTATAAGACCGGAGCTGGAAAAATCAAAAGAAATAAGCATTACAAAACATAACATAACGCTAAAAACAACTTACCTTGCCATCGCTGCGCTCCGACACCATCATCCTGTGCAAGCATCTCATTGGGGCACATTATAAGGCCGGAGCTGGGGAAAAAAGAAAGAAATGAGCATTACAAAACATAACGTAGACAAATCTGCACTATCAAACATAACATAGCGCTAAGTACAACGTACCTTGACATCGCTGCGCTCTGCCACTGCCATTCTGTGCAAGCGTCTCATTGGGGCCCATTATAAGACCGGAGCTGGAAAAAAACAAAAGAAATAAGCATTACAAAACATGACATAACGCTAAAAACAACTTACCTTGCCATCGCTGCGCTCCAACACCATCATCCTGTGCAAGCATCTCATTGGGGCACATTATAAGACTGAGCTGGGAAAAAAAGAAAGAAATGAGCATTACAAAACATAACATAGACAAATCTGCACTACCAAACATAACATAGCGCTAAGTACAACTTACCTTGACATCACTGCGCTCCACCACCGCCATTCTGTGCAAGCGTCTCATTGGGGCACATTATAAGACCGGAGCTGGGAAAAAACAAAAGAAATAAGCATTATAGTACATAATATAACGCTACAAACAACTTACCTTGCCATCGCTGCGCTCCGACACCATCATCCTGTGCAAGCATCTCATTGGGGCACATTATAAGACCGGAGCTGGGGACAAAAGAAAGAAATGAGCATTACAAAACATAACGTAGACAAATCTGCACTACCAAACATAACATAATGCTAAGTACAACTTACCTTAACATCGCTGCGCTCCGCCACCGCCATTCTGTGCAAGCGTCTCATTGGGGCACATTATAAGACCGGAGCTGGGAAAAAACAAAAGAAATAAGCACTACAAAACATAACATAACGCTAAAAACAACTTACATTGCCATCGCTGCGCTCCGACACCATCATCCTGTGCAAGCATCTCATTGGGGCACATTATAAGACCGGAGCTGGGGAAAAAAGAAAGAAATGAGCATTACAAAACATAACGTAGACAAATCTGCACTACCAAACATAACATAGCGCTAAGTACAACTTACCTTGACATCGCTGCGCTCTGCCACCGCCATTCTGTGCAAGCGTCTCATTGGGGCCCATTATAAGACCGGAGCTGGAAAAAAACAAAAGAAATAAGCATTACAAAACATAACATAATGCTAAAAACAACTTACCTTGCCATCGCTGCGCTCCGACACCATCATCCTGTACAAGCATCTCATTGGGGCACATTATAAGACCGGAGCTGGGGAAAAAAGAAAGAAATGAGCATTACAAAACATAACATGGACAAATCTGCACTACCAAACATAACATAGGGTTAAGTACAACTTACCTTGACATCGCTGCGCTCCGCCTCCGCCATTCTGTGCAAGCGTCTCATTGGGGCACGTTATAAGACCGGAGCTGGGAAAAAACATAAGAAATAAGCATTACAAAACATAACATAATGCTAAAAACAACTTACCTTGCCATCGCTGCGCTCTGACACCATCATCCTGTGCAAGCATCTCATTGGGGCACATTATAAGACCGGAGCTGGGGAAAAAAGAAAGAAATGAGCATTACAAAACATAACGTAGACAAATCTGCACTACCAAACATAACGTAGCGCTAAGTACAACTTACCTTGACATCGCGCTGCGCTCCGCCACCGCCATTCTGTGCAAGCGTCTCATTGGGGCACATTATAAGACCGGAGCTGGAAAAAAACATAAAGAAATAAGCATTACAAAACGTAACATAACGCTAAAAACAACTTACCTTGCCATCGCTGCGCTCCGACACCATCATCCTGTGCAAGCATCTCATTGGGGCACATTATAAGACCGGAGCTGGGGAAAAAATAAAGAAATGAGCATTACAAAACATAATGTAGACAAATCTGCACTACCAAACATAACATAGCGCTAAGTACAACTTACCTTGACATCGCTGCGTTCCGCCACATCTCCGACACCATCATCCTGTGCAAGCATCTCATTGGGGCACATTATAGGACCGGAGCTGGGGAAAAAAGAAAGAAATGAGCCTTACAAAACACAACATGGACAAATCTGCACTACCAAACATAACATAGCGCTAAGTACAACTTACCTTGACATCGCTACGCTCCGCCACCGCCATTCTGTGCAAGCGTCTCATTGGGGCACATTATGAGACCGGAGCTGGAAAAAAGAAAGAAATCAGCATTACAAAACATAACATAACGCTAAAAACAACTTACCTTGCCATCGCTGGGCTCCGACACCATCATCCTGTGCAAGCATCTCATTGGGGCATATTATAAGACCGGAGCTGGGGAAAAAAGAAAGAAATGAGCATTACAAAACATAAGGTAGACAAATCTGCACTACCAAACATAACATAGCGCTAAGTACAACTTACCTTGACATCGATGCGCTCCGCCACCGCCATTTTGTGCAAGCGTCTATTTGGGGCACATTATAAGACTGGAGCTGGGGAAAAACAAAAGAAATAAGCATTACAAAACATAACATAACGCTAAAAACAACTTACCTTGCCATTGCTGCGCTCCGACACCATCATCCTGTGCAAGCACCTCATTGGGGCACATTATAAGACCGGAGCTGGGGGAAAAAAGAAAGAAATGAGCATTACAAAACATAACGTAGACAAATCTGCACTACCAAACATAACATAGCGCTAAGTACAACTTACCTTGACATCGCTGCGCTCCGCCACCGCTCCGCCACCATCATCCTGTGCAAGCATCTCATTGGGGCACATTATAAGACCAGAGCTAGGGAAAAAAGAAAGAAATGAGCATTACAAAACATAATATAACGCTAAAAACAACTTACCTTGCCATCGCTGCGCTCCGACACCATCATCCTGTGCAAGCATCTCATTGGGGCACATTATAAGACCAGAGCTGGGGAAAAAAGAAAAAAATGAGCATTACAAAACATGACATTGCCAAATCTGCACTACCAAACATAACATAGCGCTAAGTACAACTTACCTTGACATCGCTGCGCTCCGCCACCGCCATTCTGTGCAAGCGTCTCATTGGGGCCCATTATAAGACCGGAGCTGGAAAAAAACAAAAGAAAGAAGCATTACAAAACATAACATAACGCTAAAAACAACTTACATTGCCATCGCTGCGCTCCGACACCATCATCCTGTGCAAGCATCTCATTGGGGCACATTATAAGACCAGAGCTGGAAAAAACCAAAAGAAATAAGCATTACAAAACATAACATAATGCTAAAAACAACTTACCTTGCCATCGCTGCGCTCCGACACCATCATCCTGTGCAAGCATCTCATTGGGGCATATTATAAGACCGGAGCTGGGGAAAAAAGAAAGAAATGAGCATTACAAAAGATAACATGGACAAATCTGCACTACCAAACATAACATAGGGCTAAGTACAACTTACCTTGACATCGCTGCGCTCCGCCACCACCATTCTGTGCAAGCGTCTCATTGGGGCACATTATAAGACTGGAGCTGGGGAAAAACAAAAGAAATAAGCATTACAAAACATAACGTAGACAAATCTGCACTTCCAAACATAACATAGCGCTAAGTACAACTTACCTTGACATCGCTGCGCTCCGCCACCGCCATTCTGTGCAAGCGTCTCATTTGGGCCCATTATAAGACCAGAGCTGGAAAAAAACAAAAGAAATAAGCATAACAAAACATAACATAACGCTAAAAACAACTTACGTTGCCATCGCTGCGCTCCGACAACATCATAATGTGCAAGCATCTCATTGAGGCACATTATAAGACCGGAGCTGGTAAAAAACAAAAGAAATAAGCATTACAAAACATAACATAACGCTAAAAACAACTTACCTTGCCATCGCTGCGCTCCGACACCATCATCCTGTGCAAGCATCTCATTGGGGCACATTATAAGGCCGGAGCTGGGGAAAAAAGAAAGAAATGAGCATTACAAAACATAACGTAGACAAATCTGCACTATCAAACATAACATAGCGCTAAGTACAACGTACCTTGACATCGCTGCGCTCTGCCACCGCCATTCTGTGCAAGCGTCTCATTGGGGCCCATTATAAGACCGGAGCTGGAAAAAAACAAAAGAAATAAGCATTACAAAACATGACATAACGCTAAAAACAACTTACCTTGCCATCGCTGCGCTCCAACACCATCATCCTGTGCAAGCATCTCATTGGGGCACATTATAAGACTGAGCTGGGAAAAAAAGAAAGAAATGAGCATTACAAAACATAACGTAGACAAATCTGCACTACCAAACATAACATAATGCTAAGTACAACTTACCTTAACATCGCTGCGCTCCGCCACCGCCATTCTGTGCAAGCGTCTCATTGGGGCACATTATAAGACCGGAGCTGGGAAAAAACAAAAGAAATAAGCACTACAAAACATAACATAACGCTAAAAACAACTTACATTGCCATCGCTGCGCTCCGACACCATCATCCTGTGCAAGCATCTCATTGGGGCACATTATAAGACCGGAGCTGGGGAAAAAAGAAAGAAATGAGCATTACAAAACATAACGTAGACAAATCTGCACTACCAAACATAACATAGCGCTAAGTACAACTTACCTTGACATCGCTGCGCTCTGCCACCGCCATTCTGTGCAAGCGTCTCATTGGGGCCCATTATAAGACCGGAGCTGGAAAAAAACAAAAGAAATAAGCATTACAAAACATAACATAATGCTAAAAACAACTTACCTTGCCATCGCTGCGCTCCGACACCATCATCCTGTACAAGCATCTCATTGGGGCACATTATAAGACCGGAGCTGGGGAAAAAAGAAAGAAATGAGCATTACAAAACATAACATGGACAAATCTGCACTACCAAACATAACATAGGGCTAAGTACAACTTACCTTGACATCGCTGCGCTCCGCCTCCGCCATTCTGTGCAAGCGTCTCATTGGGGCACGTTATAAGACCGGAGCTGGGAAAAAACATAAGAAATAAGCATTACAAAACATAACATAATGCTAAAAACAACTTACCTTGCCATCGCTGCGCTCTGACACCATCATCCTGTGCAAGCATCTCATTGGGGCACATTATAAGACCGGAGCTGGGGAAAAAAGAAAGAAATGAGCATTACAAAACATAACGTAGACAAATCTGCACTACCAAACATAACGTAGCGCTAAGTACAACTTACCTTGACATCGCGCTGCGCTCCGCCACCGCCATTCTGTGCAAGCGTCTCATTGGGGCACATTATAAGACCGGAGCTGGAAAAAAACATAAAGAAATAAGCATTACAAAACGTAACATAACGCTAAAAACAACTTACCTTGCCATCGCTGCGCTCCGACACCATCATCCTGTGCAAGCATCTCATTGGGGCACATTATAAGACCGGAGCTGGGGAAAAAATAAAGAAATGAGCATTACAAAACATAATGTAGACAAATCTGCACTACCAAACATAACATAGCGCTAAGTACAACTTACCTTGACATCGCTGCGTTCCGCCACATCTCCGACACCATCATCCTGTGCAAGCATCTCATTGGGGCACATTATAGGACCGGAGCTGGGGAAAAAAGAAAGAAATGAGCCTTACAAAACACAACATGGACAAATCTGCACTACCAAACATAACATAGCGCTAAGTACAACTTACCTTGACATCGCTACGCTCCGCCACCGCCATTCTGTGCAAGCGTCTCATTGGGGCACATTATGAGACCGGAGCTGGAAAAAAGAAAGAAATCAGCATTACAAAACATAACATAACGCTAAAAACAACTTACCTTGCCATCGCTGGGCTCCGACACCATCATCCTGTGCAAGCATCTCATTGGGGCACATTATAAGACCGGAGCTGGGGAAAAAAGAGAGAAATGAGCATTACAAAACATAACGTAGACAAATCTGCACTACCAAACATAACATAGCGCCAAGTACAACTTACCTTGACATCGCTGCGCTCCACCACCGCCATTCTGTGCAAGCGTCTCATTGGGGCACATTATAAGACCGGTGCTGGAAAAAAACAAAAGAAATAAGCATTACAAAACATAATATAACGCTAAAAATAACTTACCTTGCCATCGCTGCGCTCCGACACCATCATCCTGTGCAAGCATCTCATTGGAGCACATTATAAGACTGGAGCTGGGGAAAAAAGAAAGAAATGAGCATTACAAAACATAACATAGACAAATCTGCACTACCAAACATAACATAGCGCTAAATACAACTTACCTTGACATCGCTGCGCTCCGCCACCGCCATTCTGTGGAAGCGTCTCATTGGGGCACATTATAAGACCGGAGCAGGGGAAAAACAAAAGAAATAAGCATTTCAAAACATAACATAACGCTAAAAACAACTTACCTTGCCATAGCTGCGCTCCGACACCCTCATCCTGTGCAAGCATCTCATTGGGGCACATTATAAGACCGGAGCTGGGGAAAAAAGAAAGAAATGAGCATTACAAAACATAACGCAGACAAATCTGCACAACCAAACATACCATGGCGCTAAGTACAACTTACCTTGACATCGCTGCGCTCCGCCACCGCCATTCTGTGCAAGCGTCTCATTGGGGCACATTATGAGACCGGAGCTGGAAAAAAGAAAGAAATCAGCATTACAAAACATAACATAACGCTAAAAACAACTTACCTTGCCATCGCTGGGCTCCGACACCATCATCCTGTGCAAGCATCTCATTGGGGCATATTATAAGACCGGAGCTGGGGAAAAAAGAAAGAAATGAGCATTACAAAACATAAGGTAGACAAATCTGCACTACCAAACATAACATAGCGCTAAGTACAACTTACCTTGACATCGATGCGCTCCGCCACCGCCATTTTGTGCAAGCGTCTATTTGGGGCACATTATAAGACTGGAGCTGGGGAAAAACAAAAGAAATAAGCATTACAAAACATAACATAACGCTAAAAACAACTTACCTTGCCATTGCTGCGCTCCGACACCATCATCCTGTGCAAGCACCTCATTGGGGCACATTATAAGACCGGAGCTGGGGGAAAAAAGAAAGAAATGAGCATTACAAAACATAACGTAGACAAATCTGCACTACCAAACATAACATAGCGCTAAGTACAACTTACCTTGACATCGCTGCGCTCCGCCACCGCTCCGCCACCATCATCCTGTGCAAGCATCTCATTGGGGCACATTATAAGACCAGAGCTAGGGAAAAAAGAAAGAAATGAGCATTACAAAACATAATATAACGCTAAAAACAACTTACCTTGCCATCGCTGCGCTCCGACACCATCATCCTGTGCAAGCATCTCATTGGGGCACATTATAAGACCAGAGCTGGGGAAAAAAGAAAAAAATGAGCATTACAAAACATGACATTGCCAAATCTGCACTACCAAACATAACATAGCGCTAAGTACAACTTACCTTGACATCGCTGCGCTCCGCCACCGCCATTCTGTGCAAGCGTCTCATTGGGGCCCATTATAAGACCGGAGCTGGAAAAAAACAAAAGAAAGAAGCATTACAAAACATAACATAACGCTAAAAACAACTTACATTGCCATCGCTGCGCTCCGACACCATCATCCTGTGCAAGCATCTCATTGGGGCACATTATAAGACCAGAGCTGGAAAAAAACAAAAGAAATAAGCATTACAAAACATAACATAATGCTAAAAACAACTTACCTTGCCATCGCTGCGCTCCGACACCATCATCCTGTGCAAGCATCTCATTGGGGCATATTATAAGACCGGAGCTGGGGAAAAAAGAAAGAAATGAGCATTACAAAAGATAACATGGACAAATCTGCACTACCAAACATAACATAGGGCTAAGTACAACTTACCTTGACATCGCTGCGCTCCGCCACCACCATTCTGTGCAAGCGTCTCATTGGGGCACATTATAAGACTGGAGCTGGGGAAAAACAAAAGAAATAAGCATTACAAAACATAACGTAGACAAATCTGCACTTCCAAACATAACATAGCGCTAAGTACAACTTACCTTGACATCGCTGCGCTCCGCCACCGCCATTCTGTGCAAGCGTCTCATTTGGGCCCATTATAAGACCAGAGCTGGAAAAAAACAAAAGAAATAAGCATAACAAAACATAACATAACGCTAAAAACAACTTACGTTGCCATCGCTGCGCTCCGACAACATCATAATGTGCAAGCATCTCATTGAGGCACATTATAAGACCGGAGCTGGTAAAAAACAAAAGAAATAAGCATTACAAAACATAACATAACGCTAAAAACAACTTACCTTGCCATCGCTGCGCTCCGACACCATCATCCTGTGCAAGCATCTCATTGGGGCACATTATAAGGCCGGAGCTGGGGAAAAAAGAAAGAAATGAGCATTACAAAACATAACGTAGACAAATCTGCACTATCAAACATAACATAGCGCTAAGTACAACGTACCTTGACATCGCTGCGCTCTGCCACCGCCATTCTGTGCAAGCGTCTCATTGGGGCCCATTATAAGACCGGAGCTAGAAAAAAACAAAAGAAATAAGCATTACAAAACATGATATAACGCTAAAAACAACTTACCTTGCCATCGCTGCGCTCCAACACCATCATCCTGTGCAAGCATCTCATTGGGGCACATTATAAGACTGAGCTGGGAAAAAAAGAAAGAAATGAGCATTACAAAACATAACCTAGACAAATCTGCACTACCAAACATAACATAATGCTAAGTACAACTTACCTTAACATCGCTGCGCTCCGCCACCGCCATTCTGTGCAAGCGTCTCATTGGGGCACATTATAAGACCGGAGCTGGGAAAAAACAAAAGAAATAAGCACTACAAAACATAACATAACGCTAAAAACAACTTACATTGCCATCGCTGCGCTCCGACACCATCATCCTGTGCAAGCATCTCATTGGGGCACATTATAAGACCGGAGCTGGGGAAAAAAGAAAGAAATGAGCATTACAAAACATAACGTAGACAAATCTGCACTACCAAACATAACATAGCGCTAAGTACAACTTACCTTGACATCGCTGCGCTCTGCCACCGCCATTCTGTGCAAGCGTCTCATTGGGGCCCATTATAAGACCGGAGCTGGAAAAAAACAAAAGAAATAAGCATTACAAAACATAACATAATGCTAAAAACAACTTACCTTGCCATCGCTGCGCTCCGACACCATCATCCTGTACAAGCATCTCATTGGGGCACATTATAAGACCGGAGCTGGGGAAAAAAGAAAGAAATGAGCATTACAAAACATAACATGGACAAATCTGCACTACCAAACATAACATAGGGCTAAGTACAACTTACCTTGACATCGCTGCGCTCCGCCTCCGCCATTCTGTGCAAGCGTCTCATTGGGGCACGTTATAAGACCGGAGCTGGGAAAAAACATAAGAAATAAGCATTACAAAACATAACATAATGCTAAAAACAACTTACCTTGCCATCGCTGCGCTCTGACACCATCATCCTGTGCAAGCATCTCATTGGGGCACATTATAAGACCGGAGCTGGGGAAAAAAGAAAGAAATGAGCATTACAAAACATAACGTAGACAAATCTGCACTACCAAACATAACGTAGCGCTAAGTACAACTTACCTTGACATCGCGCTGCGCTCCGCCACCGCCATTCTGTGCAAGCGTCTCATTGGGGCACATTATAAGACCGGAGCTGGAAAAAAACATAAAGAAATAAGCATTACAAAACGTAACATAACGCTAAAAACAACTTACCTTGCCATCGCTGCGCTCCGACACCATCATCCTGTGCAAGCATCTCATTGGGGCACATTATAAGACCGGAGCTGGGGAAAAAATAAAGAAATGAGCATTACAAAACATAATGTAGACAAATCTGCACTACCAAACATAACATAGCGCTAAGTACAACTTACCTTGACATCGCTGCGTTCCGCCACATCTCCGACACCATCATCCTGTGCAAGCATCTCATTGGGGCACATTATAGGACCGGAGCTGGGGAAAAAAGAAAGAAATGAGCCTTACAAAACACAACATGGACAAATCTGCACTACCAAACATAACATAGCGCTAAGTACAACTTACCTTGACATCGCTACGCTCCGCCACCGCCATTCTGTGCAAGCGTCTCATTGGGGCACATTATGAGACCGGAGCTGGAAAAAAGAAAGAAATCAGCATTACAAAACATAACATAACGCTAAAAACAACTTACCTTGCCATCGCTGGGCTCCGACACCATCATCCTGTGCAAGCATCTCATTGGGGCACATTATAAGACCGGAGCTGGGGAAAAAAGAGAGAAATGAGCATTACAAAACATAACGTAGACAAATCTGCACTACCAAACATAACATAGCGCCAAGTACAACTTACCTTGACATCGCTGCGCTCCACCACCGCCATTCTGTGCAAGCGTCTCATTGGGGCACATTATAAGACCGGTGCTGGAAAAAAACAAAAGAAATAAGCATTACAAAACATAATATAACGCTAAAAATAACTTACCTTGCCATCGCTGCGCTCCGACACCATCATCCTGTGCAAGCATCTCATTGGAGCACATTATAAGACTGGAGCTGGGGAAAAAAGAAAGAAATGAGCATTACAAAACATAACATAGACAAATCTGCACTACCAAACATAACATAGCGCTAAATACAACTTACCTTGACATCGCTGCGCTCCGCCACCGCCATTCTGTGGAAGCGTCTCATTGGGGCACATTATAAGACCGGAGCAGGGGAAAAACAAAAGAAATAAGCATTTCAAAACATAACATAACGCTAAAAACAACTTACCTTGCCATAGCTGCGCTCCGACACCCTCATCCTGTGCAAGCATCTCATTGGGGCACATTATAAGACCGGAGCTGGGGAAAAAAGAAAGAAATGAGCATTACAAAACATAACGCAGACAAATCTGCACAACCAAACATACCATAGCGCTAAGTACAACTTACCTTGACATCGCTGCGCTCCGCCACCGCCATTCTGTGCAAGCGTCTCATTGGGGCTGTGAGAAGTTGGCCTGGTATATAATGCTCACTAGTTCTAGTGATCACTTTGTACCATGCCAAGCAACCCTTATGATGATGGTTGTAATTCAACCTTGTAGACCAGTTATCCTAGTGGTAACGTGGACAAAGCAGTCTTAGGCTAAACTCTGAAAGGCATGTGAAGCCAGCTGTTATACCATACACAACCCCCTTGAATACCAAATGAAAGGGACACCACACAGATATATATTGAAAATATATATTGATTTATTAACTATTAAAATCCCCTGGACTCTTTATGAGCACAGAAGCACAAGCGTTAAATCACAAGACAGTTTAAAATACACAAAAGTTGCACAATATGGATGAGCCCTAGGGGCCACCTAAACCATATACTAAATAAGTGGTATAAGAGATACCTAAAGGAAAGTGAAGAGGCCTAGGGCCTTGGGAATCGCTGGAGCTATTCGAGACTGGAGTTAACTAGGTCGGGAAAGGCCCACGGGACTCGGGTGCAGTGTTCAAAGTGCACGCACTTTACAATACAAAGTCTATGGTGCGTAAAAAGCACAAAGTTAGAAAGTTAGGAACCTTCCGAGTGACCTACGGAGCTGAAACTTAAAACACAGGCCCTTGGGATGTGTACCAGCGCAGGAGCACTGGCGGAGCTGAGTTACCTCACCCACAGGAAGCGGGTGCACAGGGTCGAAGATGTGTCGGGTTTCGTCACGCTGGTCGATGGTGCTTGGAGCTGAAGATGCTGCAGGCGGCTCGATGAGAAGAGTTCCGGTGGATCCAAGGGTGGATCGGAAGAGTTGAAGACCTGAAAGCAGAGGGGACAGTGTTCAAAGTCACTAGCCAGTGACTACCGTGGAACCAGATTGGAACCAGGCGATGTCGGGTGCAAACAGGCGTTGTCGGGTAGCTTCTTTCTGCAGCCACGTGGATACCCGGGGTCGAGGACGTCCAGGAGTCGGTCACGAGCTGTCCCACGTAGGCTTCTCGCTGTTGGCGGTGTCGGCGACCTGATCGGGGCAAACAGGCCTTGGCAAATGCAAGCCACGCAGAAGTCGAAAGATGCTGTTCACTCGGACCAGCAAGGTCAGAGCGGGTGCTCCTTTTCACAGGAGCTTGGGTAGGTCTGGAGCAACCAGACCTGCTGTTTAAATCTTCGGGTTCGTCGCCAAGATGGCCGCTGGCCGCGTGGCTAGTGGCCGGGATGGCGCGTCGAGTGGCACAGTGCAAAAGGGCCCCACGCAGATCGTGGAGATGCTGGGGGGCTGATCTTCGGTGCAAGGGCTGCTCGGTGGTGGGGGTTCTCAATCCCCAAAGCACAACGTCGAGGATGCCTCAGAAGCTGCGCAGTCAGCTTTACGAGTGTCTTCCAAGAGGTCCGGTCCCACGTCACTCGATGCCTCCACGGGTCCCTTCTTTGCAGGGACTGTGGATCGGGCTCTGAGAGGTCTGGGAATCTGGTTCTTGTCGGGCTCTGGGCTCGGTCTCCGGCGGGAGGCGGCGGCAAAGCAGACGTCGAGTTGCTGGTTGGTACCTGTGTTCACAGGGTGGTCACTCCTTGGCCACAAGGGAGATTCTTCTTCAGTCTTCTGTGCAGCAGAATATCGAAGTCCAGTCTTCTTCTTAGTTTTAAGTTGATTTCGGGATGATCTGCTGTGCAATGGCACTGCTCCCCCTCTTATTTCAATCTAGGGGGTGGATCACCTACTAGGTCCCTCCTCTGGGAGGAACCAGGAAGGGGGGCGGTTACACCCCCTTTCCTTTGTCCAGCTCCGCGCCAGGACTGGGGCTGGAAGGCCCCAGAACCGGTTTGGGCTGGCCTATGCACGGGGACACCTTGTGTGCCCCGGGCATGTCTGATTCTATTCAGCCCTGTCCTACCCAATACACAAAATCCTGTCTGGGGTGGTGCTCGCACCTCCCAAGGCAGGAAACCCTTTGTCCAGGCCACCATCTGCCGAGTTTCGGTCAGCAGCAGGAGGCCAGACTTGTGTCTGTGGTGGCAGCGTCCATTTTGTGAAGCTGAGGCTCTGTTTAACTTTAACCGGGGTTAAGGCTACGCACATGTCGTGTCCCTCTAGAAGGGTGGAATGCTATCCCCGTCGCCAGAATTGGCGAGGGGATAGTATTCCAATTCGTATGACACCTTACTCGACATGTTTTGATAAAGCCAAACCAAAGATAGCATTTAACCGCGAGGATTATAATGCACTTAAGAGTATATGGTATGGCAATATCCCGGAACAGCTTAGGGAGTGTTCCCGACAGCTGCAGACAGGCTCAGCTCATGCCAGAGCACCATCTCACATATTTCCAAGCACCCTGCCTCCAGGATTGATGAGGCCTTCCATAGGAGTGGCTGATAGGAACATATGTGTCCAGTTTAGGGTTAGGCACAGACATACTGTACCTAAGTAAGAGGTGGTTACACCGACTTACCCCAGCTGAGTGATCAGCCAGTTGTGTCAAAGATGGAGGCCAGGCCAGGGGTGGCACAATACGTGCTGCAGCCCCTGGTAGGCCTTGGATACACCTATGCCCTGGGCACCTAGGGTGCACTATTACAGGGGCTCATAAGGTGAACCAGTTCCAATTCGTAATACACCTAAAGTGCATTGGCATCAATTTAGAGAGAGAACAGCAGGCTGTGGGTCTGATTAGCAGGCCCACAGCCACATTAAGTCAGAAACCAGTGAAGCAAAAAGCGAAAATTTGGGGTGACCATAGGATAGCAGACCCTACTCTCCTACATAACCCCCCCCCAAACGCAGGGACATTAGACTAACCTTGACCAGTTGTGTCTTCATGTTCTAAGTGGAAGTACCTGGAGAGACCATCTGCGTTGCCATGGTCAGTCCCTGGGCGGTGCTCCACTGTAAAGTCCATCCCCTGTAGGGAAATGGACCACCTGAGTAGTTTGGGGTTTTCACCCTTCATCTGATTAAGCCATAGGAGGGGCTTATGGTCGGTCTGAATCTTGAAGTGAGTGCCAAATAAGTATGGTCTCAACTTCTTCAGGGCCCACACCACAGCAAAGGCCTCCCTCTCTATAGCTGACCAACGTTTCTCTCTGGGGGTCAGCCTTCTGCTAATGAAAGCAATGGGCTGGTCCTGGCCATCTACATTAAGCTGTGAAAGCACTGCTCCCACTCCCAACTCAGAAGCATCTGTTTGGACAATGAACTCTCTTGAGTAGTCAGGACTCTTCAGGATAGGTGCAGAGCACATGGCCTTCTTCAGGTCATCAAATGCCTTTTGACAGATTTCTGTCCACTGAACCTTTTTGGGCATCTTCTTGGATGTCAGATCATTAAGAGGAGTCACAATGGACCCATAGTTCTTAACAAACTTCCTGTAGTACCCAGTCAGGCCCAAGAAAGCTCTGACCTGAGTCTGGGTAGTTGGAGGGGACCAGTCCTTGATGGTCTGGATCTTACTCTCCAGTGGTTGAACTTGGCCTCCACCTACAAGGTGGCCCAGGTATACAACCTTGCTCTGCCCTATCTGGCACTTTGTTGCCTTGATAGTGAGGCCTGCCTTCTGCAGAGCCTCAAGCACTTCCTTCAGGTGGATCAGGTGATCCTCCCAGGTGGAGCTAAAGACAGCAATATCGTCCAGATAAGCTGCACAAAAGTCATCCAACCCAGTGAGGACTTGGTTCACCAACCTTTGGAAGGTGGCAGGTGCATTTTTCAAACCAAAGGGCATCACCACAAACTGATAATGCCCACTAGGGGTAGAAAATGCTGTCTTGGCTTTAGACTCCTCAGCTAACCTGATTTGCCAGTAGCCAGCTGTTAAGTCAAATGTGCTCAAATATTTGGCAGAAGCCAACTTGTCAATGAGCTCATCTGCCCTTGGAATAGGGTGTGCATCTGTCCTGGTGACAGCATTGAGTCCTCTGTAATCCACACAGAACCTCATCTCTCTCTTGCCATCTTTGGTGTGAGGTTTGGGGACCAGAACCACTGGGCTAGCCCAGGGGCTCTCTGAAGGCTCAATGACACCTAATTCCAGCATCTTTTGCACCTCAGTCTTTATACAGTCCCTGACGTGGTCAGGTTGCCTGTAAATCTTGCTCTTTACAGGAAGACTGTCACCAGTGTCCACCACATGTGTACACCAGTTAGTCTGACTGGGTGTCAATGAGAACATATGCCTGTATGCCTGTAGAACTTGTCTGCAGTCATGTTGCTGATGTTCAGTGAGGCTGCCACCTAAGGCCACACCATCAACTGAGCCATCCTCAGGGTTCTGAGTGAGCAGGTCTGGGAGAGGGTCACTCTCTTCCTCCTGTCCCTCATCTGTAGCCATGAGCAAGCCCATGTCTGCCCTGCTGACATATGCCTTCAATCTGTTCACATGGAGCACCCTGTGGGGGCTCCTGGGAGTTCCTAGGTCCACCAAGTAGGTAACCTCTCCCTTCTTTTCCAGAATTGTATGGGGTCCAGACCATTTGTCTTGGAGTGCTGCTGGGGCCACTGGCTCCAACACCCATACCTTCTGTCCAGGCTGAAATTCAACAAGGACAGCCTTTTGGTCATGCCAAGCTTTTTGTAATTCTTGGCTAGCCTCAAGGTTTTTGGATGCCTTTTCCATGTACTCTGCCATCCTGGAGCGGAGACCAAGTACATAGTCCACTATGTCCTGTTTAGGCTTTTTGAGAGGTAACTCCCATCCTTCCTTCACAAGACACAGGGGTCCTCTTACAGGGTGCCCAAACAACAATTCAAAGGGGCTGAAGCCAACCCCCTTTTGAGGGACCTCTCTGTAAGCGAACAAAAGGCAGGGCAGAAGGATGTCCCATCTTCGCCTGAGCTTTTCAGGTAATCCTTTAATCATGCCCTTTAGGGTCTTGTTAAATCTCTCAACAAGCCCATTGCATTGTGGGTGATAAGGAGTGGTGAACTTGTAGTTTACACCACATTCCTTCCACATAGCTGTCAAATATCCAGACATGAAGTTGGTACCTCTATCTGATATTACCTCCTTAGGAAACCCCACTCTGGAGAAAACTCCAAGTAAGGCCCTGGCCACAACAGGAGCTGTTGTGGTCCTAAGGGGAATTGCCTCTGGGTACCTGGTGGCATGATCCACTACCACCAGTATGAATCTGTGCCCAGATGCTGTAGGGGGATCCATTGGACCAACAATATCAATCCCCACTCTCTCAAAGGGAACCCCCACCACAGGTAGTGGTATCAGGGGGGCCTTTGTTGTTCCACCTGCTTTACCACTGGCTTGGCAGGTTTCACAGGAGCGACAAAACTCCTTGGTGTCTTCAGACATGTGAGGCCAGTGAAAGTGAGGGACAAGCCTGTCCCAAGTCTTGTTCTGGCCTAGGTGTCCTGCTAAAGGAATATCATGGGCCAAGGTGAGTAGGAAGCCCCTAAATTGCAGAGGTATAACCAACCTCCTGGTAGCACCAGGCTTGGGGTCTCTAGCCTCTGAATAAAGGAGTCCATCGTCCCAATATACTTTATGGGCACCTTGAGCATTCCCAGCAGCCTCAGCAGCAGCCTGCTGTCTGAGGGGTTCAAGAGAAGGACAGGTTAACTGAGCCTGCCCCAAGTCTGCCCTAGAAGGTCCCCCTGTCCCCAGAAACTCAACCTGATCAGGTTCAAGTTCTTCAGGGACAGTTCCTTCAGGGGTCTCTAGATCAGTTTCCTGTGAAGCCTGATCCTCACTTGTAGGCAGTTGGGAAGGCACAGCCTTAACCCTCCTGTTCTTCTTCTTGGGAGGTACTTGGTCCATTGTTCCAGGATCCAAGACCTGAGGTTCAGAGAGGCACTTTTTGGCCTGTGACCTGGTCACAGCAAGGACATGTGATGATATCCCTAACATCTCTGCATGAGTCCTGTACTCAACTTCTGACCATAGAGAGTTCTCCAGGTCATTGCCCAACAAACATTCTACTGGGAGATCAGCACTAACCACAACTTTCTTTAGGCCAGTTACCCCTCCCCAGGAAAAGTTAACAAGTGCCACACTATGTGTAGTAGTGACATTGCTGGCATTGGTCACCAGGTAATCATCGCCTGGCATGTATTGTCCAGGGTCCACAAAGTTAGGTGTCACCATAGTGACACTGGCACATGTGTCCCTGTAAGCTTGAGCCACTTTGTTGTTAATCAAAGGTGTCTGTCTGTATTTGCCCAGGTTACTGGGACTTATGTCAGGGGTCAAATCTATGTCCCCTTCACAAACCAGAACAGCCTGTGTAAGGGTTCTGACTAGGTCAGAATCTCCTTCAGTTCCCAAAGTGATTCCCACTAAACCCTTGGCTTGAGGACCAGCACTGCTAACTGTACTAGTGGGTGCAGGTGCCTTAGGGGCTGCAGTGCTGGGGGCTCCACCCTTTTTACACTCACTTGTCCAGTGAGAGGTGTTCTTACAAGTTTTACACCAGGGTTTCTTCTGACCTTCTTTCTTCTTCTTCTTGGAAGTTTGGGACCCACCCTCTGTCTCAGTTTGGGGCCCTGTTGAAGACTTCTGGTCTTTAGCTTTCTGCTCCCCACCCTTCTGGTCTGTTTTCTTCTGGTCACCACCCTGGTTCTGGTTCTGGTTCTTTTGCTTAACTCTGGTTCTTACCCATTTATCTGCCCTCTTTCCCAATTCTTGGGGAGAGGTCAAATCTGAGTCAACCAAATGTTGATGCAACTGCTGGTTCTGACAATTATTTAAAATTTGTTCTCTCATCAGCAAATTATACAATCCTTCATAGTCTGTAACCTTGCTTCCCAGCAACCATCCCTCCAGAGCCTTAGTGGCACACTCAACAAATTCAGACCAGTCCTGAGTCTGTGTCTTCTGGGTATCTCTGAACATTAACCTGTACTGTTCAGTGGTTAAGCCTAACCCATCAATCAGAGCACTCTTCAGGACCAGGTAGTTTCTAGAATCCCCATCACTAACTGTGAGGAGTCTGTCTCGGCCTCTACCTTCAAAGGAGAGCCACAAGATTGCTGCCCACTGCTCCTGAGGGATCTGCTGTACTCTGCAGGCTCTCTCCATTGCAGTAATCCATTTATGGATGTCATCCCCAGCTTTGTAGGGGGGCACAATCTTACTCAGGTTTCTATTATCAAAAGACCTGTCTTTATCCTTGTGGATATTGCTGCCACCAGTGGGTTCTATTACCCCACTCTCTCTAGGCTGTCTTGCTCTAGCAAGTTTCTCCTTAGCCAGGGCAACCTCTAATTCTTGCCTCTGGATCCTAAGCTCAGCCTCTCTCATCTTGGCCTCATGTTCCCTTCTCTGAGGGCTAGTCATCTCCTTTCTGGAGTGACCATGAGAGCCTCTAGAGACATGGGAGGTATTGGATTCACCTGAGTGATGCCTCCTCCTCCTATGGCTCTGGTTAAGTCCACCTGAGGGTCTGAATGGGTTGTTACCTGATTCATTCCCAAGTTGACTTAAGTTAGCCTGGTTCAGTCTACTGACCAGCACCTGACTATCTCTGTCATCATCTGACTCACTGCTTTCCACCTCCTCCTCCTCTTCTTCTTCCTCTTCCTCTACATCTACTTGAGGAGCTCCAGTGGTGGAGGCTTCCTCATCTACTAGGATGATAGGGGTAGGGGTGTCTACAGTGTCATCCTCTGAAGGATGGCCTCCTTCAGCATTCCCTGTGGGGTTTGCTTTAGAGGTCTTTAGAGCTTCAGACTGATCCAAAAGCTCTCTTAGGTGGTCTGCAGTAGGGGAAGGCCCTGTCTTCAGACCCCTTAAGACACAAAGCTGTCTTAGTTCCTTAAAAGGAAAAATAGCAAACTGGGATGGTGCCCTTGGAGGGTCACTCTCAACAGGAGTAAGTCCACTGGACCCCTCTGTTCCAGACATTGCTCTAGTGTGGGTGGATGTGTTGCAATCTACCTACACTGGTGTTTACCTACTAAACCTATCTAGTAGTTGTAGCTAGGGTGTGCTACTCCCTTTGCTCTACAACAACTAAGTTCAGTAGAACTTAAGTATACTAGTCTTGTTTTATATGTACCTAGCAGGTACCTGTATGATCTTTCAAATGATAATCTCAAAGATTGCAATGGTAAAACAACAGCAAGCTCAGATCCCAATCCGCTGCTCACCAATGTGAGAAGTTGGCCTGGTATATAATGCTCACTAGTTCTAGTGATCACTTTGTACCATGCCAAGCAACCCTTATGATGATGGTTGTAATTCAACCTTGTAGACCAGTTATCCTAGTGGTAACGTGGACAAAGCAGTCTTAGGCTAAACTCTGAAAGGCATGTGAAGCCAGCTGTTATACCATACACAACCCCCTTGAATACCAAATGAAAGGGACACCACACAGATATATATTGAAAATATATATTGATTTATTAACTATTAAAATCCCCTGGACTCTTTATGAGCACAGAAGCACAAGCGTTAAATCACAAGACAGTTTAAAATACACAAAAGTTGCACAATATGGATGAGCCCTAGGGGCCACCTAAACCATATACTAAATAAGTGGTATAAGAGATACCTAAAGGAAAGTGAAGAGGCCTAGGGCCTTGGGAATCGCTGGAGCTATTCGAGACTGGAGTTAACTAGGTCGGGAAAGGCCCACGGGACTCGGGTGCAGTGTTCAAAGTGCACGCACTTTACAATACAAAGTCTATGGTGCGTAAAAAGCACAAAGTTAGAAAGTTAGGAACCTTCCGAGTGACCTACGGAGCTGAAACTTAAAACACAGGCCCTTGGGATGTGTACCAGCGCAGGAGCACTGGCGGAGCTGAGTTACCTCACCCACAGGAAGCGGGTGCACAGGGTCGAAGATGTGTCGGGTTTCGTCACGCTGGTCGATGGTGCTTGGAGCTGAAGATGCTGCAGGCGGCTCGATGAGAAGAGTTCCGGTGGATCCAAGGGTGGATCGGAAGAGTTGAAGACCTGAAAGCAGAGGGGACAGTGTTCAAAGTCACTAGCCAGTGACTACCGTGGAACCAGATTGGAACCAGGCGATGTCGGGTGCAAACAGGCGTTGTCGGGTAGCTTCTTTCTGCAGCCACGTGGATACCCGGGGTCGAGGACGTCCAGGAGTCGGTCACGAGCTGTCCCACGTAGGCTTCTCGCTGTTGGCGGTGTCGGCGACCTGATCGGGGCAAACAGGCCTTGGCAAATGCAAGCCACGCAGAAGTCGAAAGATGCTGTTCACTCGGACCAGCAAGGTCAGAGCGGGTGCTCCTTTTCACAGGAGCTTGGGTAGGTCTGGAGCAACCAGACCTGCTGTTTAAATCTTCGGGTTCGTCGCCAAGATGGCCGCTGGCCGCGTGGCTAGTGGCCGGGATGGCGCGTCGAGTGGCACAGTGCAAAAGGGCCCCACGCAGATCGTGGAGATGCTGGGGGGCTGATCTTCGGTGCAAGGGCTGCTCGGTGGTGGGGGTTCTCAATCCCCAAAGCACAACGTCGAGGATGCCTCAGAAGCTGCGCAGTCAGCTTTACGAGTGTCTTCCAAGAGGTCCGGTCCCACGTCACTCGATGCCTCCACGGGTCCCTTCTTTGCAGGGACTGTGGATCGGGCTCTGAGAGGTCTGGGAATCTGGTTCTTGTCGGGCTCTGGGCTCGGTCTCCGGCGGGAGGCGGCGGCAAAGCAGACGTCGAGTTGCTGGTTGGTACCTGTGTTCACAGGGTGGTCACTCCTTGGCCACAAGGGAGATTCTTCTTCAGTCTTCTGTGCAGCAGAATATCGAAGTCCAGTCTTCTTCTTAGTTTTAAGTTGATTTCGGGATGATCTGCTGTGCAATGGCACTGCTCCCCCTCTTATTCCAATCTAGGGGGTGGATCACCTACTAGGTCCCTCCTCTGGGAGGAACCAGGAAGGGGGGCGGTTACACCCCCTTTCCTTTGTCCAGCTCCGCGCCAGGACTGGGGCTGGAAGGCCCCAGAACCGGTTTGGGCTGGCCTATGCACGGGGACACCTTGTGTGCCCCGGGCATGTCTGATTCTATTCAGCCCTGTCCTACCCAATACACAAAATCCTGTCTGGGGTGGTGCTCGCACCTCCCAAGGCAGGAAACCCTTTGTCCAGGCCACCATCTGCCGAGTTTCGGTCAGCAGCAGGAGGCCAGACTTGTGTCTGTGGTGGCAGCGTCCATTTTGTGAAGCTGAGGCTCTGTTTAACTTTAACCGGGGTTAAGGCTACGCACATGTCGTGTCCCTCTAGAAGGGTGGAATGCTATCCCCGTCGCCAGAATTGGCGAGGGGATAGTATTCCAATTCGTATGACACCTTACTCGACATGTTTTGATAAAGCCAAACCAAAGATAGCATTTAACCGCGAGGATTATAATGCACTTAAGAGTATATGGTATGGCAATATCCCGGAACAGCTTAGGGAGTGTTCCCGACAGCTGCAGACAGGCTCAGCTCATGCCAGAGCACCATCTCACATATTTCCAAGCACCCTGCCTCCAGGATTGATGAGGCCTTCCATAGGAGTGGCTGATAGGAACATATGTGTCCAGTTTAGGGTTAGGCACAGACATACTGTACCTAAGTAAGAGGTGGTTACACCGACTTACCCCAGCTGAGTGATCAGCCAGTTGTGTCAAAGATGGAGGCCAGGCCAGGGGTGGCACAATACGTGCTGCAGCCCCTGGTAGGCCTTGGATACACCTATGCCCTGGGCACCTAGGGTGCACTATTACAGGGGCTCATAAGGTGAACCAGTTCCAATTCGTAATACACCTAAAGTGCATTGGCATCAATTTAGAGAGAGAACAGCAGGCTGTGGGTCTGATTAGCAGGCCCACAGCCACATTAAGTCAGAAACCAGTGAAGCAAAAAGCGAAAATTTGGGGTGACCATAGGATAGCAGACCCTACTCTCCTACAGGGGCCCATTATAAGACCGGAGCTGGAAAAAAACAAAAGAAATAAGCATTACAAAACATAACATAACGCTAAAAACAACTTACCTTGCCATCGCTGGGCTCCGACACCATCATCCTGTGCAAGCATCTCATTGGGGCACATTATAAGACCGGAGCTGGGGAAAAAAGAGAGAAATGAGCATTATAAAACATAACATAGACAAATCTGCACTACCAAACATAACATAGCGCTAAATACAACTTACCTTGACATCGCTGCGCTCCGCCACCGCCATTCTGTGGAAGCGTCTCATTGGGGCACATTATAAGACCGGAGCAGGGGAAAAACAAAAGAAATAAGCATTTCAAAACATAACATAACGCTAAAAACAACTTACCTTGCCATAGCTGCGCTCCGACACCCTCATCCTGTGCAAGCATCTCATTGGGGCACATTATAAGACCGGAGCTGGGGAAAAAAGAGAGAAATTAGCATTACAAAACATAACGTAGACAAATCTGCACTACCAAACATAACATAGCGCCAAGTACAACTTACCTTGACATCGCTGCGCTCCACCACCGCCATTCTGTGCAAGCGTCTCATTGGGGCACATTATAAGACCGGTGCTGGAAAAAAACAAAAGAAATAATCATTACAAAACATAATATAACGCTAAAAATAACTTACCTTGCCATCGCTGCGCTCCGACACCATCATCCTGTGCAAGCATCTCATTGGAGCACATTATAAGACTGGAGCTGGGGAAAAAAGAAAGAAATGAGCATTACAAAACATAACATAGACAAATCTGCACTACCAAACATAACATAGCGCTAAATACAACTTACCTTGACATCGCTGCGCTCCGCCACCGCCATTCTGTGGAAGCGTCTCATTGGGGCACATTATAAGACCGGAGCTGGAAAAAAACAAAAGAAATAAGCATTACAAAACATAACATAACGCTAAAAACAACTTACCTTGCCATCGCTGGGCTCCGACACCATCATCCTGTGCAAGCATCTCATTGGGGCACATTATAAGACCGGAGCTGGGGAAAAAAGAGAGAAATGAGCATTACAAAACATAACGTAGACAAATCTGCACTACCAAACATAACATAGCGCCAAGTACAACTTACCTTGACATCGCTGCACTCCGCTACCGCCATTCTGTGCAAGCGTCTCATTGGGGCACATTATAAGACCGGAGCTGGAAAAAAACAAAAGAAATAAGCATTACAAAACATAACATAACGCTAAAAACAACATACCTTGCCATCGCTGCGCTCCGACACCATCATCCTGTGCAAGCATCTCATTGGGGCACATTATAAGACCGGAGCTGGGGAAAAAAGAAAGAAATGAGCATTAAAAAACATAACATGGACAAATCTGCACTACCAAACATAACATAGCGCTAAGTACAACTTACCTTGACATCGCTGCGCTCCGTCACCGCCATTCTGTGCAAGCGTCTCATTGGGGCACATTATGAGACCGGAGCTGGAAAAAAGAAAGAAATCAGCATTACAAAACATAACATAACGCTAAAAACAACTTACCTTGCCATTGCTGCGCTCCGACACCATCATCCTGTGCAAGCATCTCATTGGGGCACATTATAAGACCAGAGCTGGGGAAAAAAGAAAGAAATAAGCATTACAAAACATAACGTAGACAAATCTGCACTACCAAACATAACATAGCGCTAAGTACAACTTACCTTGACATCACTGCGCTCCACCACCGCCATTCTGTGCAAGCGTCTCATTGGGGCACATTATAAGACCGGAGCTGGGAAAAAACAAAAGAAATATGCATTATAGTACATAATATAACGCTACAAACAACTTACCTTGCCATCGCTGCGCTCCGACACCATCATCCTGTGCAAGCATCTCATTGGGGCACATTATAAGACCGGAGCTGGGGACAAAAGAAAGAAATGAGCATTACAAAACATAACGTAGACAAATCTGCACTACCAAACATAACATAATGCTAAGTACAACTTACCTTAACATCGCTGCGCTCCGCCACCGCCATTCTGTGCAAGCGTCTCATTGGGGCACATTATAAGACCGGAGCTGGGAAAAAACAAAAGAAATAAGCACTACAAAACATAACATAACGCTAAAAACAACTTACATTGCCATCGCTGCGCTCCGACACCATCATCCTGTGCAAGCATCTCATTGGGGCACATTATAAGACCGGAGCTGGGGAAAAAAGAGAGAAATGAGCATTACAAAACATAACGTAGACAAATCTGCACTACCAAACATAACATAGCGCTAAGTACAACTTACCTTGACATCGCTGCGCTCTGCCACCGCCATTCTGTGCAAGCGTCTCATTGGGGCCCATTATAAGACCGGAGCTGGAAAAAAACAAAAGAAATAAGCATTACAAAACATAACATAATGCTAAAAACAACTTACCTTGCCATCGCTGCGCTCCGACACCATCATCCTGTACAAGCATCTCATTGGGGCACATTATAAGACCGGAGCTGGGGAAAAAAGAAAGAAATGAGCATTACAAAACATAACATGGACAAATCTGCACTACCAAACATAACATAGGGCTAAGTACAACTTACCTTGACATCGCTGCGCTCCGCCTCCGCCATTCTGTGCAAGCGTCTCATTGGGGCACGTTATAAGACCGGAGCTGGGAAAAAACATAAGAAATAAGCATTACAAAACATAACATAATGCTAAAAACAACTTACCTTGCCATCGCTGCGCTCTGACACCATCATCCTGTGCAAGCATCTCATTGGGGCACATTATAAGACCGGAGCTGGGGAAAAAAGAAAGAAATGAGCATTACAAAACATAACGTAGACAAATCTGCACTACCAAACATAACGTAGCGCTAAGTACAACTTACCTTGACATCGCGCTGCGCTCCGCCACCGCCATTCTGTGCAAGCGTCTCATTGGGGCACATTATAAGACCGGAGCTGGAAAAAAACATAAAGAAATAAGCATTACAAAACGTAACATAACGCTAAAAACAACTTACCTTGCCATCGCTGCGCTCCGACACCATCATCCTGTGCAAGCATCTCATTGGGGCACATTATAAGACCGGAGCTGGGGAAAAAATAAAGAAATGAGCATTACAAAACATAATGTAGACAAATCTGCACTACCAAACATAACATAGCGCTAAGTACAACTTACCTTGACATCGCTGCGTTCCGCCACATCTCCGACACCATCATCCTGTGCAAGCATCTCATTGGGGCACATTATAGGACCGGAGCTGGGGAAAAAAGAAAGAAATGAGCCTTACAAAACATAACATGGACAAATCTGCACTGCCAAACATAACATAGCGCTAAGTACAACTTACCTTGACATCGCTACGCTCCGCCACCGCCATTCTGTGCAAGCGTCTCGTTGGGGCACATTATGAGACCGGAGCTGGAAAAAAGAAAGAAATCAGCATTACAAAACATAACATAACGCTAAAAACAACTTACCTTGCCATCGCTGGGCTCCGACACCATCATCCTGTGCAAGCATCTCATTGGGGCACATTATAAGACCGGAGCTGGGGAAAAAAGAGAGAAATGAGCATTACAAAACATAACGTAGACAAATCTGCACTACCAAACATAACATAGCGCCAAGTACAACTTACCTTGACATCGCTGCGCTCCACCACCGCCATTCTGTGCAAGCGTCTCATTGGGGCACATTATAAGACCGGAGCTGGAAAAAAACAAAAGAAATAAGCATTACAAAACATAATATAACGCTAAAAATAACTTACCTTGCCATCGCTGCGCTCCGACACCATCATCCTGTGCAAGCATCTCATTGGAGCACATTATAAGACTGGAGCTGGGGAAAAAAGAAAGAAATGAGCATTACAAAACATAACATAGACAAATCTGCACTACCAAACATAACATAGCGCTAAATACAACTTACCTTGACATCGCTGCGCTCCGCCACCGCCATTCAGTGGAAGCGTCTCATTGGGGCACATTATAAGACCGGAGCAGGGGAAAAACAAAAGAAATAAGCATTTCAAAACATAACATAACGCTAAAAACAACTTACCTTGCCATAGCTGCGCTCCGACACCCTCATCCTGTGCAAGCATCTCATTGGGGCACATTATAAGACCGGAGCTGGGGAAAAAAGAAAGAAATGAGCATTACAAAACATAACGCAGACAAATCTGCACTACCAAACATAACATAGCGCTAAGTACAACTTACCTTGAAATCGCTGCGCTCCGCCACCGCCATTCTGTGCAAGCGTCTCATTGGGGCCCATTATAAGACCGGAGCTGGAAAAGAACAAAAGAAATAAGCATTACAAAACATAACATAACGCTAAAAACAACTTACCTTGCCATCGCTGGGCTCCGACACCATCATCCTGTGCAAGCATCTCATTGGGGCACATTATAAGACCGGAGCTGGGGAAAAAAGAGAGAAATGAGCATTACAAAACATAACGTAGACAAATCTGCACTACCAAACATAACATAGCGCCAAGTACAACTTACCTTGACATCGCTGCACTCCGCTACCGCCATTCTGTGCAAGCGTCTCATTGGGGCACATTATAAGACCGGAGCTGGAAAAAAACAAAAGAAATAAGCATTACAAAACATAACATAACGCTAAAAACAACATACCTTGCCATCGCTGCGCTCCGACACCATCATCCTGTGCAAGCATCTCATTGGGGCACATTATAAGACCGGAGCTGGGGAAAAAAGAAAGAAATGAGCATTAAAAAACATAACATGGACAAATCTGCACTACCAAACATAACATAGCGCTAAGTACAACTTACCTTGACATCGCTGCGCTCCGCCACCGCCATTCTGTGCAAGCGTCTCATTGGGGCACATTATGAGACCGGAGCTGGAAAAAAGAAAGAAATCAGCATTACAAAACATAACATAACGCTAAAAACAACTTACCTTGCCATTGCTGCGCTCCGACACCATCATCCTGTGCAAGCATCTCATTGGGGCACATTATAAGACCAGAGCTGGGGAAAAAAGAAAGAAATAAGCATTACAAAACATAACGTAGACAAATCTGCACTACCAAACATAACATAGCGCTAAGTAATACTTACCTTGACATCGATGCGCTCCGCCTCCGTCATTCTGTGCAAGCGTCTCATCGGGGCACATTATAAGACCGGAGCTGGGGAAAAACAAAAGAAATAAGCATTACAAAACATAACATAACGCTAAAAACAACTTACCTTGCCATAGCTGCCCTCCGACACCATCATCCTGTGCAAGCATCTCATTGGGGCACATTATAAGACCGGAGCTGGGGAAAAAAGAAAGAAATGAGCATTACAAAACATAACATAGACAAATCTGCACTACCGAACATAACATAGCGCTAAGTACAACTTACCTTGACATCGCTGCGCTCCGCCACCGCCATTCTGTGCAAGCGTCTCATTGGGGCACATTATAAGACCGGAGCTGGGAAAAAACAAAAGAAATAAGCATTACAGAACATAATATAACGCTAAAAACAACTTACCTTGCCATCGCTGCGCTCCGACACCATCATCCTGTGCAAGCATCTCATTGGGGCACATTATAAGACCGGAGCTGGGGAAAAAAGAAAGAAATGAGCATTACAAAACATAACGTAGACAAATCTGCACTATCAAACATAACATAGCGCTAAGTACAACTTACCTTGACATCGCTGCGCTCCGCCACCGCCATTCTGTGCAAGCGTCTCATTGGGGCACATTATATGACCGGAGCTGGGAAAAAACAAAAGAAATAAGCATTACAAAGCATAACATAACGCTAAAAACAACTTACCTTGCCATCGCTGCGCTCCGACACCATCATCCTGTGCAAGCATCTCATTGGGGCACATTATAAGACCGGAGCTGGGGAGAAAAGAAAGAAATGAGAATTACAAAACATAACGTAGACAAATCTGCACTACCAAACATAACATAGCGCTAAGTACAACTTACCTTGACATCGCTGCGCTCCGCCACCGCCATTCTGTGCAAGCGTCTCATTCGGGCCCATTATAAGACCGGAGCTGGAAAAAAACAAAAGAAATAAGCATTACAAAACATAACATAAAGCTAAAAACAATTTACCTTGCCATTGCTGCGCTCCGACACCATCATCCTGTGCAAGCATCTCATTGGGGCACATTATAAGACCGGAGCTGGGGAAAAAAGAAGGAAATGAGCATTACAAAACATAACGTAGACAAATCTGCACTACCAAACATAACATAGCGCTAAGTACAACTTACCTTGACATCGCTGCGCTCCGCCACCGCCATTCTGTGCAAGCGTCTCATTGGGGCCCATTATAAGACCGGAGCTGGAAAAAAACAAAAGAGATAAGCATTACAAAACATAACATAACGCTAAAAACAACTTACCTTGCCATCGCTGCGCTCCAACACCATCATCCTGTGCAAGCATCTCATTCGGGCACATTATAAGACCGGAGCTGGGGAAAAAAGAAAGAAATGAGCATTACAAAACAAAACGTAGACAAATCTGCACTACCAAACATAACGTAGCGCTAAGTACAACTTACCTTGACATCGCTGCGCTCCGCCACCGCCATTCTGTGCAAGCGTCTCATTGGGGCCCATTATAAGACCAGAGCTGGAAAAAAACGAAAGAAATAAGCATTACAAAACATAACATAACGCTAAAAACAACTTACCTTGCCATCGCTGCGCTCCGACATCATCATCTTGTGCAAGCATCTCATTGGGCACATTATAAGACCGGAGCTGGGCAAAAAGGAAAGAAACGAGCATTACAAAACATAACGTAGACAAATCTGCACTACCAAACATAACATAGCGCTAAGTACAACTTACCTTGACATCGCTGCGCTCCAGCACCGCTCCGCCACCATCATCCTGTGCAAGCATCTCATTGGGGCACATTATAAGACCGGAGCTGGGGAAAAAAGAAAGAAATGAGCATTACAAAACATAACGCAGACAAATCTGCACTACCAAACATAACATAGCGCTAAGTACAACTTACCTTGACATCGCTGCGCTCCGCCACCGCCATTCTGTGCAAGCGTCTCATTGGGGTCCATTATAAGACTGGAGCTGGAAAAAAACAAAAGAAATAAGCATTACAAAACATAACATAACGCTAAAAACAACTTACCTTGCCATCGCTGGGCTCCGACACCATCATCCTGTGCAAGCATCTCATTGGGGCACATTATAAGACCGGAGCTGGGAAAGAAAGAGAGAAATGAGCATTACAAAACATAACGTAGACAAATCTGCACTACCAAACCTAACATAGCGCCAAGTACAACTTACCTTGACATCGCTGCACTCCGCTACCGCCATTCTATGCAAGCGTCTCATTGGGGCACATTATAAGACCGGAGCTGGAAAAAAACAAAAGAAATAAGCATTACAAAACATAACATAAGGCTAAAAACAACATACCTTGCCATCGCTGCGCTCCGACACCATCATCCTGTGCAAGCATCTCATTGGGGCACATTATAAGACCGGAGCTGGGGAAAAAAGAAAGAAATGAGCATTAAAAAACATAACATGGACAAATCTGCACTACCAAACATAACATAGCGCTAAGTACAACTTACCTTGACATCGCTGCGCTCCGCCACCGCCATTCTGTGCAAGCGTCTCATTGGGGCACATTATGAGACCGGAGCTGGAAAAAAGAAAGAAATCAGCATTACAAAACATAACATAACGCTAAAAACAACTTACCTTGCCATCCCTGCGCTCCGACACCATCATCCTGTGCAAGCATCTCATTGGGGCACATTATAAGACCGGAGCTAGGGAGAAAAGAAAGAAATAAGCATTACAAAACATAACGTAGACAAATCTGCACTACCAAACATAACATAGCGCTAAGTAATACTTACCTTGACATCGATGCGCTCCGCCACCGTCATTCTGTGCAAGCGTCTCATTGGGGCACATTATAAGACCGGAGCTGGGGAAAAACAAAAGAAATAAGTACAACTTACCTTGACATCGCTGCGCTCCGCCACCGCCATTCTGTGCAAGCGTCTCATTGGGGCACATTATAAGACCGGAACTGGGAAAAAACATAAGAAATAAGCATTACAAAACATAACATAACGCTAAAAACAACTTACCTTGCCATCGCTGCGCTCCGACACCATCATCCTGTGCAAGCATCTCATTGGGGCACATTATAAGACCGGAGCTGGGCAAAAAAGAAAGAAATTAGCATTACAAAACATAACGTAGACAAATCTACACTACCAAACATAACATAGCGCTAAGTACAACTTACCTTGACATTGCTGCGCTCCGCCACCGCCATTCTGTGCAAGCGTCTCATTGGGGCACATTATCTGACCGGAGCTGGAAAAAAGAAAGAAATCAGCATTACAAAACATAACATAACGCTAAAAACAACTTACCTTGCCATGGCTGCGCTCCGACACCATCATCCTGTGCAAGCATCTCATTGGGGCACATTATAAGACCGGAGATGGGGAAAAAAGAAAGAAATGAGCATTACAAAACATAACGTAGACAAATCTGCACTACTAAACATAACATAGCGCTAAGTACAACTTACCTTGACATCGCTGCGCTCCGCCACCGCCATTCTGTGCAAGCGTCTCATTGGGGCCCATTATAAGACCCTAGCTGGAAAAAACCAAAAGAAATAAGCATTACAAAACATAACATAACGCTAAAAACAACTTACCTTGCAATCGCTGTGCTCCGACACCATCATCCTGTGCAAGCATCTTATTGGGGCACATTATAAGACAGGAGCTGGGGAAAAAAGAAAGACATGAGCATTACAAAACATAACGTAGACAAATATGCACTACCAAACATAACATAGCGCTAAGTACAACTTACCTTGACATCGCTGCGCTCTGCCACCGCCATTCTGTGCAAGCGTCTCATTGGGGCCCATTATATGACCGGAGCTGGAAAAAAACTAAAGAAATAAGCATTACAAAACATTACATAACGCTAAAAACTACTTACCTTGCCATCGCTGCACTCCGACACCATCATCCTGTGCAAGCATCTCATTGGGGCACATTATAAGACCGGAGCTGGGAAAAAAAGAAAGAAATGAGCATTACAAAACATAACGTAGACAAATCTGCACTACCAAACATAACATAGCGCTAAGTCCAACTTACCTTGACATCGCTGCGCTCCGCCACCGCCATTCTGTGCAAGCGTCTCATTGGGGCACATTATAAGACCGGAGCTGGGAAAAAACAAAAGAAATAAGCATTACAAAACATAATATAACGCTAAAAACAACTTACCTTGCCATCGCTGCGCTCCGACACCATCATCCTGTGCAAGCATCTCAGTGGGGCACATTATAAGACCGGAGCTGGGGAAAAAAGAAAGAAATGAGCATTAAAAAACATAACATAGACAAATCTGCACTACCGAACATAACATAGCGCTAAGTAAAACTTACCTTGACATCGCTGCGCTCCGCCACCGCCATTCTGTGCAAACGTCTCATTGGGGCACATTATAAGACCGGAGCTGGGAAAAAACAAAAGAAATAAGCATTACAGAACATAATATAACGCTAAAAACAACTTACCTTGCCATCGCTGCGCTCCGACACCATCATCCTGTGCAAGCATCTCATTGGGGCACATTATAAGACCGGAGCTGGGGAAAAAAGAAAGAAATGAGCATTACAAAACATAACGTAGACAAATCTGCACTACCAAACATAACATAGCGCTAAGTACAACTTACCTTGACATCGCTGCGCTCCGCCACCGCCATTCTGTGCAAGCGTCTCATTGGGGCACATTATAAGACCGGAGCTGGGAAAAAACAAAAAAATAAGCATTACAAAACATAACATAACGCTAAAAACAACTTACCTTGCCATCGCTGCGCTCTGACACCATCATCCTGTGCAAGCATCTCATTGGGGCACATTATAAGACCGGAGCTGGTGAGAAAAGAAAGAAATGAGAATTACAAAACATAACGTAGACAAATCTGCACTACCAAACATAACATAGCGCTAAGTACAACTTACCTTGACATCGCTGCGCTCCGCCACCGCCATTCTGTGCAAGCGTCTCATTCGGGCCCATTATAAGACCGGAGCTGGAAAAAACCAAAAGAAATAAGCATTACAAAACATAACATAACGCTAAAAACAACTTACCTTGCCATCGCTGCGCTCCGACACCATCATCCTGTGCAAGCATCTCATTGGGGCACATTATAAGACCGGAGCTGGGGAAAAAAGAAGGAAATGAGCATTACAAAACATAACGTAGACAAATCTGCACTACCAAACATAACATAGCGCCAAGTACAACTTATCTTGACATCGCTGCGCTCCGCCACCGCCATTCTGTGCAAGCGTCTCATTGGGGCACATTATAAGACCGGAGCTGGGAAAAAACATATGAAATAAGCATTACAAAACATAACATAATGCTAAAAACAACTTGCCTTGCCATCGCTGCGCTCCGACACCATCATCCTGTGCAAGCATCTCATTGGGGCACATTATAAGACCGGAGCTGAGCAAAAAAGAAAGAAATGAGCATTACAAAACATAACGTAGACAAATCTGCACTACCAAACATAACATAGCGCTAAGCACAACTTACCTTGACATCGCTGAGCTCCGCCACCGCTCCGACACCATCATCCTGTGCAAGCATCTCATTGGGGCACATTATAAGACCGGAGCTGGGGAAAAAAGAAAGAAATGAGCATTACAAAACATAACATGGACAAATCCGCACTACCAAACATAACATAGCGCTAAGTACAACTTACCTTGACATCGCTGCGCTCCGCCACCGCCATTCTGTGCAAGCGTCTCATTGGGGCACATTATAAGACCGGAGCTGGAAAAAAACAAAAGAAATAAGCATTACAAAACATAACATAACGCTAAAAACAACTTTCCTTGCCATCGCTGCGCTCTGACACCATCATCCTGTGCAAGCATCTCATTGGGGCATATTATAAGACCGGAGCTGGGGAAAAAAGAAAGAAATGAGCATTACAAAACATAACGTAGACAAATCTGCACTACCAAACATAACATAGCGCTAAGTTCAACTTACCTTGACATCGTTGCGCTCCGCCACCGCCATTCTGTGCAAGCGTCTCATTGGGGCCCATTATAAGACCGGAGCTGGAAAAAACAAAAGAAATAAGCATTACAAAACATAACATAACGCTAAAAGCAACTTACCTTGCCATCGCTGCGCTCCAACACCATCATCCTGTGCAAGCATCTCATTGGGGCACATTATAAGACCGGAGTTGGGGAAAAAAGAAAGAAATGAGCATTACAAAACATAACGTAGACAAATCTGCACTACCAAACATAACATAGCGCTAAGTACAACTTACCTTGACATTGCTGCGCTCCGCCACCGCCATTCTGTGCAAGCGTCTCATTGGGGCACATTATCTGACCGGAGCTGGAAAAAAGAAAGAAATCAGCATTACAAAACATAACATAACGCTAAAAACAACTTACCTTGCCATGGCTGCGCTCCGACACCATCATCCTGTGCAAGCATCTCATTGGGGCACATTATAAGACCGGAGCTGGGGAAAAAAGAAAGAAATGTGCATTACAAAACATAACGTAGACAAATCTGCACTACCAAACATAACACAGCGCTAAGTACAACTTACCTTGACATCGCTGCGCTCCGCCACCGCCATTCTGTGCAAGCGTCTCATTGGGGCCCATTATAAGACCCTAGCTGGAAAAAACCAAAAGAAATAAGCATTACAAAACATAACATAACGCTAAAAACAACTTACCTTGCAATCGCTGTGCTCCGACACCATCATCCTGTGCAAGCATCTCATTGGGGCACATTATAAGACAGGAGCTGGGGAAAAAAGAAAGACATGAGCATTACAAAACATAACGTAGACAAATATGCACTACCAAACATAACATAGCGCTAAGTACAACTTACCTTGACATCGCTGCGCTCTGCCACCGCCATTCTGTGCAAGCGTCTCATTGGGGCCCATTATATGACCGGAGCTGGAAAAAAACTAAAGAAATAAGCATTACAAAACATTACATAACGCTAAAAACTACTTACCTTGCCATCGCTGCACTCCGACACCATCATCCTGTGCAAGCATCTCATTGGGGCACATTATAAGACCGGAGCTGGGAAAAAAAGAAAGAAATGAGCATTACAAAACATAACGTAGACAAATCTGCACTACCAAACATAACATAGCGCTAAGTCCAACTTACCTTGACATCGCTGCGCTCCGCCACCGCCATTCTGTGCAAGCGTCTCATTGGGGCACATTATAAGACCGGAGCTGGGAAAAAACAAAAGAAATAAGCATTACAAAACATAATATAACGCTAAAAACAACTTACCTTGCCATCGCTGCGCTCCGACACCATCATCCTGTGCAAGCATCTCAGTGGGGCACATTATAAGACCGGAGCTGGGGAAAAAAGAAAGAAATGAGCATTAAAAAACATAACATAGACAAATCTGCACTACCGAACATAACATAGCGCTAAGTAAAACTTACCTTGACATCGCTGCGCTCCGCCACCGCCATTCTGTGCAAGCGTCTCATTGGGGCACATTATAAGACCGGAGCTGGGAAAAAACAAAAGAAATAAGCATTACAGAACATAATATAATGCTAAAAACAACTTACCTTGCCATCGCTGCGCTCCGACACCATCATCCTGTGCAAGCATCTCATTGGGGCACATTATAAGACCGGAGCTGGGGAAAAAAGAAAGAAATGAGCATTACAAAACATAACGTAGACAAATCTGCACTACCAAACATAACATAGCGCTAAGTACAACTTACCTTGACATCGCTGCGCTCCGCCACCGCCATTCTGTGCAAGCGTCTCATTGGGGCACATTATAAGACCGGAGCTGGGAAAAAACAAAAGAAATAAGCATTACAAAACATAACATAACGCTAAAAACAACTTACCTTGCCATCGCTGTGCTCTGACACCATCATCCTGTGCAAGCATCTCATTGGGGCACGTTATAAGACCGGAGCTGGGGAGAAAAGAAAGAAATGAGAATTACAAAACATAACGTAGACAAATCTGCACTACCAAACATAACATAGCGCTAAGTACAACTTACCTTGACATCGCTGCGCTCCGCCACCGCCATTCTGTGCAAGCGTCTCATTGGGGCACATTATAAGACCGGAGCTGGGAAAAAACAAAAGAAATAAGCATTACAAAACATAACATAACGCTAAAAACAACTTACCTTGCCATCGCTGTGCTCTGACACCATCATCCTGTGCAAGCATCTCATTGGGGCACATTATAAGACCGGAGCTGGGGAGAAAAGAAAGAAATGAGAATTACAAAACATAACGTAGACAAATCTGCACTACCAAACATAACATAGCGCTAAGTACAACTTACCTTGACATCGCTGCGCTCCGCCACCGCCATTCTGTGCAAGCGTCTCATTCGGGCCCATTATAAGACCGGAGCTGGAAAAAACCAAAAGAAATAAGCATTACAAAACATAACATAACGCTAAAAACAACTTACCTTGCCATCGCTGCGCTCCGACACCATCATCCTGTGCAAGCATCTCATTGGGGCACATTATAAGACCGGAGCTGGGAAAAAACAAAAGAAATAAGCATTACAAAACATAACATAACGCTAAAAACAACTTACCTTGACATCGCTGCGCTCCGCCACCGCCATTCTGTGCAAGCGTCTCATTGGGGCACATTATAAGACCGGAGCTGGAAAAAACCAAAAGAAATAAGCATTACAAAACATAACATAACGCTAAAAACAACTTACCTTGACATCGCTGCGCTCCGCCACCGCCATTCTGTGCAAGCGTCTCATTGGGGCACATTATAAGACCGGAGCTGGGAAAAAACAAAAGAAATAAGCATTACAAAACATAACATAACGCTAAAAACAACTTACCTTGCCATCGCTGTGCTCTGACACCATCATCCTGTGCAAGCATCTCATTGGGGCACATTATAAGACCGGAGCTGGGGAGAAAAGAAAGAAATGAGAATTACAAAACATAACGTAGACAAATCTGCACTACCAAACATAACATAGCGCTAAGTACAACTTACCTTGACATCGCTGCGCTCCGCCACCGCCATTCTGTGCAAGCGTCTCATTCGGGCCCATTATAAGACCGGAGCTGGAAAAAACCAAAAGAAATAAGCATTACAAAACATAACATAACGCTAAAAACAACTTACCTTGCCATCGCTGCGCTCCGACACCATCATCCTGTGCAAGCATCTCATTGGGGCACATTATAAGACCGGAGCTGGGGAAAAAAGAAGGAAATGAGCATTACAAAACATAACGTAGACAAATCTGCACTACCAAACATAACATAGCGCCAAGTACAACTTATCTTGACATCGCTGCGCTCCGCCACCGCCATTCTGTGCAAGCGTCTCATTGGGGCACATTATAAGACCGGAGCTGGGAAAAAACATATGAAATAAGCATTACAAAACATAACATAATGCTAAAAACAACTTGCCTTGCCATCGCTGCGCTCCGACACCATCATCCTGTGCAAGCATCTCATTGGGGCACATTATAAGACCGGAGCTGAGCAAAAAAGAAAGAAATGAGCATTACAAAACATAACGTAGACAAATCTGCACTACCAAACATAACATAGCGCTAAGCACAACTTACCTTGACATCGCTGAGCTCCGCCACCGCTCCGACACCATCATCCTGTGCAAGCATCTCATTGGGGCACATTATAAGACCGGAGCTGGGGAAAAAAGAAAGAAATGAGCATTACAAAACATAACATAGACAAATCCGCACTACCAAACATAACATAGCGCTAAGTACAACTTACCTTGACATCGCTGCGCTCCGCCACCGCCATTCTGTGCAAGCGTCTCATTGGGGCACATTATAAGACCGGAGCTGGAAAAAAACAAAAGAAATAAGCATTACAAAACATAACATAACGCTAAAAAAAACTTTCCTTGCCATCGCTGCGCTCTGACACCATCATCCTGTGCAAGCATCTCATTGGGGCATATTATAAGACCGGAGCTGGGGAAAAAAGAAAGAAATGAGCATTACAAAACATAATGTAGACAAATCTGCACTACCAAACATAACATAGCGCTAAGTTCAACTTACCTTGACATCGCTGCGCTCCGCCACCGCCATTCTGTGCAAGCGTCTCATTGGGGCCCATTATAAGACCGGAGCTGGAAAAAACAAAAGAAATAAGCATTACAAAACATAACATAACGCTAAAAGCAACTTACCTTGCCATCGCTGCGCTCCAACACCATCATCCTGTGCAAGCATCTCATTGGGGCACATTATAAGACCGGAGTTGGGGAAAAAAGAAAGAAATGAGCATTACAAAACATAACGTAGACAAATCTGCACTACCAAACATAACATAGCGCTAAGTACAACTTACCTTGACATCGCTGTGCTCCGCCACTGCCATTCTGTGCAAGCGTCTCATTGGGGCCCATTATAAGACCGGAGCTGGAAAAAAACAAAAGAAATAAGCATTTAAAAACCATAACATAACGTTAAAAACAACTTACCTTGCCATCGCTGCGCTCCGACACCATCATCCTGTGCAAGCATCTCAGTGGGGCACATTATAAGACCGGAGCTGGGGAAAAAAGAAAGAAATGAGCATTACAAAACATAACGTAGACAAATCTGCACTACCAAACATAACATAGCGCTAAGTACAACTTACCTTAACATCGCTGCGCTCCGCCACCGCCATTCTGTGCAAGCGTCTCATTGGGGCACATTATAAGACCGGAGCTGGAAAAAAACAAAAGAAATAAGCATTACAAAACATAACATAACGCTAAAAACAACATACCTTGCCATCGCTGCGCTCCGACACCATCATCCTGTGCAAGCATCTCATTGGGGCACATTATAAGACCGGAGCTGGGGATAAAAGAAAGAAATGAGCATTACAAAACATAACGTAGACAAATCTGCACTACCAAACATAACATAGCGCTAAGTACAACTTACCTTGATATCGATGCGCTCCGCCACCGCCATTTTTGTGCACGCGTCTCATTGGGGCACATTATAAGAACGGAGCTGGGGAAAAACAAAAGAAATAAGCATTACAAAACATAACATAACGCTAAAAACAACTTACCTTGCCATCGCTGCGCTCCGACACCATCATCCTGTGCAAGCATCTCATTGGGGCACATTATAAGACAGGAGCTGGGGGAAAAAAGAAAGAAATGAGCATTACAAAACATAAAGTAGACAAATCTGCACTAACAAACATAACATAGCGCTAAGTACAACTTACCTTGACATCGCTGCGCTCCGCCACCGCCGTTCTGTGCAAGCTTCTCATTGGGGCACATTATAAGACCGGAGCTGGGCAAAAAAGAAAGAAATGAGCATTACAAAACATAACGTAGACAAATCTGCACTACCAAACATAACATAGCGCTAAGTACAACGTACCTTGACATCGCTGCGCTCCACCACCGCCATTTTGTGCAAGCGTCTCATTGGGGCACATTATAAGACCGGAGCTGGGAAAAAAACTAAAGAAATAAGCATTACAAAACATAATATAACGCTAAAAACAACATACCTTGCCATCGCTGCGCTCCGACACCATCATCCTGTGCAAGCATCTCATTGGGGCACATTATAAGACCGGAGCTGGGGAAAAAAGAAAGAAATGAGAATTACAAAACATAACGTAGACAAATCTGCACTATCAAACATAACATAGCGCTAAGTACAACTTACCTTGACATCGCTGCGCTCCGCCACCGCCATTCTGTGCAAGCGTCTCATTCGGGCCCATTATAAGACCGGAGCTGGAAAAAAACAAAAGAAATAAGCATTACAAAACATAACATAACGCTAAAAACAACTTACCTTGCCATTGCTGCGCTCCGACACCATCATCCTGTGCAAGCATCTCATTGGGGCACATTATAAGACCGGAGCTGGGGAAAAAAGAAGGAAATGAGCATTACAAAACATAACGTAGACAAATCTGCACTACCAAACATAACATAGCGCTAAGTACAACTTACCTTGACATCGCTGCGCTCCGCCACCGCCATTCTGTGCAAGCGTCTCATTGGGGCCCATTATTAGACCGGAGCTGGAAAAAAACAAAAGAAATAAGCATTACAAAACATAACATAACGCTAAAAACAACTTTCCTTGCCATCGCTGCGCTCTGACACCATCATCCTGTGCAAGCATCTCATTGGGGCATATTATAAGACCGGAGCTGGGGAAAAAAGAAAGAAATGAGCATTACAAAACATAACGTAGACAAATCTGCACTACCAAACATAACATAGCGCTAAGTTCAACTTACCTTGACATCGCTGCGCTCCGCCACCGCCATTCTGTGCAAGCGTCTCATTGGGGCCCATTATAAGACCGGAGCTGGAAAAAACAAAAGAAATAAGCATTACAAAACATAACATAACGCTAAAAGCAACTTACCTTGCCATCGCTGCGCTCCAACACCATCATCCTGTGCAAGCATCTCATTGGGGCACATTATAAGACCGGAGTTGGGGAAAAAAGAAAGAAATGAGCATTACAAAACATAACGTAGACAAATCTGCACTACCAAACATAACATAGCGCTAAGTACAACTTACCTTGACATCGCTGTGCTCCGCCACTGCCATTCTGTGCAAGCGTCTCATTGGGGCCCATTATAAGACCGGAGCTGGAAAAAAACAAAAGAAATAAGCATTTAAAAACCATAACATAACGCTAAAAACAACTTACCTTGCCATCGCTGCGCTCCGACACCATCATCCTGTGCAAGCATCTCAGTGGGGCACATTATAAGACCGGAGCTGGGGAAAAAAGAAAGAAATGAGCATTACAAAACATAACGTAGACAAATCTGCACTACCAAACATAACATAGCGCTAAGTACAACTTACCTTAACATCGCTGCGCTCCGCCACCGCCATTCTGTGCAAGCGTCTCATTGGGGCACATTATAAGACCGGAGCTGGAAAAAAACAAAAGAAATAAGCATTACAAAACATAACATAACGCTAAAAACAACATACCTTGCCATCGCTGCGCTCCGACACCATCATCCTGTGCAAGCATCTCATTGGGGCACATTATAAGACCGGAGCTGGGGATAAAAGAAAGAAATGAGCATTACAAAACATAACGTAGACAAATCTGCACTACCAAACATAACATAGCGCTAAGTACAACTTACCTTGACATCGATGCGCTCCGCCACCGCCATTTTTGTGCACGCGTCTCATTGGGGCACATTATAAGAACGGAGCTGGGGAAAAACAAAAGAAATAAGCATTACAAAACATAACATAACGCTAAAAACAACTTACCTTGCCATCGCTGCGCTCCGACACCATCATCCTGTGCAAGCATCTCATTGGGGCACATTATAAGACAGGAGCTGGGGGAAAAAAGAAAGAAATGAGCATTACAAAACATAAAGTAGACAAATCTGCACTAACAAACATAACATAGCGCTAAGTACAACTTACCTTGACATCGCTTCGCTCCGCCACCGCCATTCTGTGCAAGCTTCTCATTGGGGCACATTATAAGACCGGAGCTGGGCAAAAAAGAAAGAAATGAGCATTACAAAACATAACGTAGACAAATCTGCACTACCAAACATAACATAGCGCTAAGTACAACGTACCTTGACATCGCTGCGCTCCACCACCGCCATTTTGTGCAAGCGTCTCATTGGGGCACATTATAAGACCGGAGCTGGGAAAAAAACTAAAGAAATAAGCATTACAAAACATAATATAACGCTAAAAACAACTTACCTTGCCATCGCTGCGCTCCGACACCATCATCCTGTGCAAGCATCTCATTGGGGCACATTATAAGACCGGAGCTGGGGAAAAAAGAAAGAAATGAGAATTACAAAACATAACGTAGACAAATCTGCACTACCAAACATAACATAGCGCTAAGTACAACTTACCTTGACATCGCTGCGCTCCGCCACCGCCATTCTGTGCAAGCGTCTCATTCGGGCCCATTATAAGACCGGAGCTGGAAAAAAACAAAAGAAATAAGCATTACAAAACATAACATAACGCTAAAAACAACTTACCTTGCCATTGCTGCGCTCCGACACCATCATCCTGTGCAAGCATCTCATTGGGGCACATTATAAGACCGGAGCTGGGGAAAAAAGAAGGAAATGAGCATTACAAAACATAACGTAGACAAATCTGCACTACCAAACATAACATAGCGCTAAGTACAACTTACCTTGACATCGCTGCGCTCCGCCACCGCCATTCTGTGCAAGCGTCTCATTGGGGCCCATTATTAGACCGGAGCTGGAAAAAAACAAAAGAAATAAGCATTACAAAACATAACATAACGCTAAAAACAACTTACCTTGCCATCGCTGCGCTCCGACACCATCATCCTGTGCAAGCATCTCATTCGGGCACATTATAAGACCGGAGCTGGGGAAAAAAGAAAGAAATGAGCATTACAAAACATAACGTAGACAAATCTGCACTACCAAACATAACATAGCGCTAAGTACAACTTACCTTGACATCGCTGCGCTCCAACACCGCTCCCCCACCATCATCCTGTGCAAGCATCTCAATGGGGCACATTATAAGACCGGAGCTGGAAAAAAAAAAGAAAGAAATGAGCATTACAAAACATAACATGGACAAATCTGCACTACCAAACATAACATAGCGCTAAGTACAACTTACCTTGACATCGCTGCGCTCCGCCACCGCCATTCTGTGCAAGCGTCTCATTGGGGCCCATTATAAGACCAGAGCTGGAAAAAAACAAAAGAAATAAGCATTACAAAACATAACATAACGCTAAAAACAACTTACGTTGCCATCGCTGCGCTCCGACACCATCATCCTGTGCAAGCATCTCATTGGGGCACATTATAAGACCGGAGCTGGTAAAAAAACTAAAGAAATAAGCATTACAAAACATAACATAACGCTAAAAACAACTTACCTTGCCATCGCTGTGCTCCGACACCATCATCCTGTGCAAGCATCTCATTGGGGCATATTATAAGACCGGAGCTGGGGAAAAAAGAAAGAAATGAGCATTACAAAACATAACGCAGACAAATCTGCACTACCAAACATAACATAGCGCTAAGTACAACTTACCTTGACATCGCTGCGCTCCGCCACCGCCATTCTGTGCAAGCGTCTCATTGGGGCCCATTATAAGACTGGAGCTGGAAAAAAACAAAAGAAATAAGCATTACAAAACATAACATAACGCTAAAAACAACTTACCTTGCCATCGCTGGGCTCCGACACCATCATCCTGTGCAAGCATCTCATTGGGGCACATTATAAGACCGGAGCTGGGAAAGAAAGAGAGAAATGAGCATTACAAAACATAACGTAGACAAATCTGCACTACCAAACCTAACATAGCGCCAAGTACAAGTTACCTTGACATCGCTGCACTCCGCTACCGCCATTCTATGCAAGCGTCTCATTGGGGCATATTATAAGACCGGAGCTGGAAAAAAACAAAAGAAATAAGCATTACAAAACATAACATAATGCTAAAAACAACATACCTTGCCATCGCTGCGCTCCGACACCATCATCCTGTGCAAGCATCTCATTGGGGCACATTATAAGACCGGAGCTGGGGAAAAAAGAAAGAAATGAGCATTAAAAAACATAACATGGACAAATCTGCACTACCAAACATAACATAGCGCTAAGTACAACTTACCTTGACATCGCTGCGCTCCGCCACCGCCATCCTGTGCAAGCGTCTCATTGGGGCACATTATGAGACCGGAGCTGGAAAAAAGAAAGAAATCAGCATTACAAATTATAACATAACGCTAAAAACAACTTACCTTGCCATCGCTGCGCTCCGACACCATCATCCTGTGCAAGCATCTCATTGGGGCACATTATAAGACCGGAGCTAGGGAAAAAAGAAAGAAATAAGCATTACAAAACATAACGTAGACAAATCTGCACTACCAAACATAACATAGCGCTAAGTAATACTTACCTTGACATCGATGCGCTCCGCCACTGCCATTCTGTGCAAGCGTCTCATTGGGGCCCATTATAAGACCGGAGCTGGAAAAAAACAAAAGAAATAAGCATTTAAAAACCATAACATAACGCTAAAAACAACTTACCTTGCCATCGCTGCGCTCCGACACCATCATCCTGTGCAAGCATCTCAGTGGGGCACATTATAAGACCGGAGCTGGGGAAAAAAGAAAGAAATGAGCATTACAAAACATAACGTAGACAAATCTGCACTACCAAACATAACATAGCGCTAAGTACAACTTACCTTAACATCGCTGCGCTCCGCCACCGCCATTCTGTGCAAGCGTCTCATTGGGGCACATTATAAGACCGGAGCTGGAAAAAAACAAAAGAAATAAGCATTACAAAACATAACATAACGCTAAAAACAACATACCTTGCCATCGCTGCGCTCCGACACCATCATCCTGTGCAAGCATCTCATTGGGGCACATTATAAGACCGGAGCTGGGGATAAAAGAAAGAAATGAGCATTACAAAACATAACGTAGACAAATCTGCACTACCAAACATAACATAGCGCTAAGTACAACTTACCTTGACATCGATGCGCTCCGCCACCGCCATTTTTGTGCACGCGTCTCATTGGGGCACATTATAAGAACGGAGCTGGGGAAAAACAAAAGAAATAAGCATTACAAAACATAACATAACGCTAAAAACAACTTACCTTGCCATCGCTGCGCTCCGACACCATCATCCTGTGCAAGCATCTCATTGGGGCACATTATAAGACAGGAGCTGGGGGAAAAAAGAAAGAAATGAGCATTACAAAACATAAAGTAGACAAATCTGCACTAACAAACATAACATAGCGCTAAGTACAACTTACCTTGACATCGCTGCGCTCCGCCACCGCCCTTCTGTGCAAGCTTCTCATTGGGGCACATTATAAGACCGGAGCTGGGCAAAAAAGAAAGAAATGAGCATTACAAAACATAACGTAGACAAATCTGCACTACCAAACATAACATAGCGCTAAGTACAACGTACCTTGACATTGCTGCGCTCCACCACCGCCATTTTGTGCAAGCGTCTCATTGGGGCACATTATAAGACCGGAGCTGGGAAAAAAACTAAAGAAATAAGCATTACAAAACATAATATAACGCTAAAAACAACTTACCTTGCCATCGCTGCGCTCCGACACCATCATCCTGTGCAAGCATCTCATTGGGGCACATTATAAGACCGGAGCTGGGGAAAAAAGAAAGAAATGAGAATTACAAAACATAACGTAGACAAATCTGCACTACCAAACATAACATAGCGCTAAGTACAACTTACCTTGACATCGCTGCGCTCCGCCACCGCCATTCTGTGCAAGCGTCTCATTCGGGCCCATTATAAGACCGGAGCTGGAAAAAAACAAAAGAAATAAGCATTACAAAACATAACATAACGCTAAAAACAACTTACCTTGCCATTGCTGCGCTCCGACACCATCATCCTGTGCAAGCATCTCATTGGGGCACATTATAAGTCCGGAGCTGGGGAAAAAAGAAGGAAATGAGCATTACAAAACATAACGTAGACAAATCTGCACTACCAAACATAACATAGCGCTAAGTACAACTTACCTTGACATCGCTGCGCTCCGCCACCGCCATTCTGTGCAAGCGTCTCATTGGGGCCCATTATTAGACCGGAGCTGGAAAAAAACAAAAGAAATAAGCATTACAAAACATAACATAACGCTAAAAACAACTTACCTTGCCATCGCTGCGCTCCGACACCATCATCCTGTGCAAGCATCTCATTCGGGCACATTATAAGACCGGAGCTGGGGAAAAAAGAAAGAAATGAGCATTACAAAACATAACGTAGACAAATCTGCACTACCAAACATAACATAGCGCTAAGTACAACTTACCTTGACATCGCTGCGCTCCAACACCGCTCCCCCACCATCATCCTGTGCAAGCATCTCAATGGGGCACATTATAAGACCGGAGCTGGAAAAAAAAAAAGAAAGAAATGAGCATTACAAAACATAACATGGACAAATCTGCACTACCAAACATAACATAGCGCTAAGTACAACTTACCTTGACATCGCTGCGCTCCGCCACCGCCATTCTGTGCAAGCGTCTCATTGGGGCCCATTATAAGACCAGAGCTGGAAAAAAACAAAAGAAATAAGCATTACAAAACATAACATAACGCTAAAAACAACTTACGTTGCCATCGCTGCGCTCCGACACCATCATCCTGTGCAAGCATCTCATTGGGGCACATTATAAGACCGGAGCTGGTAAAAAAACTAAAGAAATAAGCATTACAAAACATAACATAACGCTAAAAACAACTTACCTTGCCATCGCTGTGCTCCGACACCATCATCCTGTGCAAGCATCTCATTGGGGCATATTATAAGACCGGAGCTGGGGAAAAAAGAAAGAAATGAGCATTACAAAACATAACGCAGACAAATCTGCACTACCAAACATAACATAGCGCTAAGTACAACTTACCTTGACATCGCTGCGCTCCGCCACCGCCATTCTGTGCAAGCGTCTCATTGGGGCCCATTATAAGACTGGAGCTGGAAAAAAACAAAAGAAATAAGCATTACAAAACATAACATAACGCTAAAAACAACTTACCTTGCCATCGCTGGGCTCCGACACCATCATCCTGTGCAAGCATCTCATTGGGGCACATTATAAGACCGGAGCTGGGAAAGAAAGAGAGAAATGAGCATTACAAAACATAACGTAGACAAATCTGCACTACCAAACCTAACATAGCGCCAAGTACAAGTTACCTTGACATCGCTGCACTCCGCTACCGCCATTCTATGCAAGCGTCTCATTGGGGCATATTATAAGACCGGAGCTGGAAAAAAACAAAAGAAATAAGCATTACAAAACATAACATAATGCTAAAAACAACATACCTTGCCATCGCTGCGCTCCGACACCATCATCCTGTGCAAGCATCTCATTGGGGCACATTATAAGACCGGAGCTGGGGAAAAAAGAAAGAAATGAGCATTAAAAAACATAACATGGACAAATCTGCACTACCAAACATAACATAGCGCTAAGTACAACTTACCTTGACATCGCTGCGCTCCGCCACCGCCATTCTGTGCAAGCGTCTCATTGGGGCACATTATGAGACCGGAGCTGGAAAAAAGAAAGAAATCAGCATTACAAATTATAACATAACGCTAAAAACAACTTACCTTGCCATCGCTGCGCTCCGACACCATCATCCTGTGCAAGCATCTCATTGGGGCACATTATAAGACCGGAGCTAGGGAAAAAAGAAAGAAATAAGCATTACAAAACATAACGTAGACAAATCTGCACTACCAAACATAACATAGCGCTAAGTAATACTTACCTTGACATCGATGCGCTCCGCCACTGCCATTCTGTGCAAGCGTCTCATTGGGGCACATTATAAGACCGGAACTGGGAAAAAACATAAGAAATAAGCATTACAAAACATAACATAACGCTAAAAAACAACTTACCTTGCCATCGCTGCGCTCCGACACCATCATCCTGTGCAAGCATCTTGTTGGGGCACATTATAAGACCGGAGCTGGGCAAAAAAGAAAGAAATTAGCATTACAAAACATAACGTAGACAAATCTACACTACCAAACATAACATAGCGCTAAGTACAACTTACCTTGACATTGCTGCGCTCCGCAACCGCCATTCTGTGCAAGCGTCTCATTGGGGCACATTATGAGACCGGAGCTGGAAAAAAGAAAGAAATCAGCATTACAAAACATAACATAACGCTAAAAACAACTTACCTTGCCATGGCTGCGCTCCGACACCATCATCCTGTGCAAGCATCTCATTGGGGCACATTATAAGACCGGAGCTGGGGAAAAAAGAAAGAAATGAGCATTACAAAACATAACGTAGACAAATCTGCACTACCAAACATAACATAGCGCTAAGTACAACTTACCTTGACATCGCTGCGCTCCGCCACCGCCATTCTGTGCAAGCGTCTCATTGGGGCCCATTATAAGACCGGAGCTGGAAAAAACCAAAAGAAATAAGCATTACAAAACATTACATAACGCTAAAAACTACTTACCTTGCCATCGCTGCACTCCGACACCATCAGCACATTATAAGACCGGAGCTGGGGAAAAACAAAAGAAATAAGCATTACAAAACATAACATAATGCTAAAAACAACTTACCTTGCCATAGCTGCCCTCCGACACCATCATCCTGTGCAAGCATCTCATTGGGGCACATTATAAGACCGGAGCTGGGGGAAAAAAGAAAGAAATGAGCATTACAAAACATAACGTAGACAAATCTGCACTACCAAACATAACATAGCGCAAAGTACAACTTACCTTGACATCGCTGCGCTCCGCCACTGCCATTCTGTGCAAGCGTCTCATTGGGGCACATTATAAGACCGGAACTGGGAAAAAACATAAGAAATAAGCATTACAAAACATAACATAACGCTAAAAAACAACTTACCTTGCCATCGCTGCGCTCCGACACCATCATCCTGTGCAAGCATCTCGTTGGGGCACATTATAAGACCGGAGCTGGGCAAAAAAGAAAGAAATTAGCATTACAAAACATAACGTAGACAAATCTACACTACCAAACATAACATAGCGCTAAGTACAACTTACCTTGACATTGCTGCGCTCCGCAACCGCCATTCTGTGCAAGCGTCTCATTGGGGCACATTATGAGACCGGAGCTGGAAAAAAGAAAGAAATCAGCATTACAAAACATAACATAACGCTAAAAACAACTTACCTTGCCATGGCTGCGCTCCGACACCATCATCCTGTGCAAGCATCTCATTGGGGCACATTATAAGACCGGAGCTGGGGAAAAAAGAAAGAAATGAGCATTACAAAACATAACGTAGACAAATCTGCACTACCAAACATAACATAGCGCTAAGTACAACTTACCTTGACATCGCTGCGCTCCGCCACCGCCATTCTGTGCAAGCGTCTCATTGGGGCCCATTATAAGACCGGAGCTGGAAAAAACCAAAAGAAATAAGCATTACAAAACATAACATAACGCTAAAAACAACTTACCTTGCAATCGCTGTGCTCCGACACCATCATCCTGTGCAAGCATCTCATTGGGGCACATTATAAGACAGGAGCTGGGGAAAAAAGAAAGACATGAGCATTACAAAACATAACGTAGACAAATCTGCACTACAAAACATAACATAGCGCTAAGTACAACTTACCTTGACATCGCTGCGCTCTGCCACCGCCATTCTGTGCAAGCGTCTCATTGGGGCCCATTATATGACCGGAGCTGGAAAAAAACGAAAGAAATAAGCATTACAAAACATTACATAACGCTAAAAACTACTTACCTTGCCATCGCTGCACTCCGACACCATCATCCTGTGCAAGCATCTCATTGGGGCACATTATAAGACCGGAGCTGGGGAAAAAAGAAAGAAATGAGCATTACAAAACATAACGTAGACAAATCTGCACTACCAAACATAACATAGCGCTAAGTACAACTTACCTTGACATCGCTGCGCTCCGCCACCGCCATTCTGTGCAAGCGTCTCATTGGGGCACATTATAAGACCGGAGCTGGGAAAAAACAAAAAAAATAAGCATTACAAAACATAATATAACGCTAAAAACAACTTACCTTGCCATCGCTGCGCTCCGACACCATCATCCTGTGCAAGCATCTCATTGGGGCACATTATAAGACCGGAGTTGGGGAAAAAAGAAAGAAATGAGCATTACAAAACATAACGTAGACAAATCTGCACTACCAAACATAACATAGCGCTAAGTACAACTTACCTTGACATCGCTGCGCTCCGCCACTGCCATTCTGTGCAAGCGTCTCATTGGGGCCCATTATAAGACCGGAGCTGGAAAAAAACAAAATAAATAAGCATTTAAAAACCATAACATAACGCTAAAAACAACTTACCTTGCCATCGCTGCGCTCCGACACCATCATCCTGTGCAAGCATCTCAGTGGGGCACATTATAAGACCGGAGCTGGGGAAAAAAGAAAGAAATGAGCATTACAAAACATAACGTAGACAAATCTGCACTACCAAACATAACATAGCGCTAAGTACAACTTACCTTGACATCGCTGCGCTCCGCCACCGCCATTCTGTGCAAGCGTCTCATTGGGGCACATTATGAGACAGGAGCTGGAAAAAAGAAAGAAATCAGCATTACAAAACATAACATAACGCTAAAAACAACTTACCTTGCCATCGCTGCGCTCCGACACCATCATCCTGTGCAAGCATCTCATTGGGGCACATTATAAGACCGGAGCTGGGGAAAAAAGAAAGAAATGAGCATTACAAAACATAACGTAGACAAATCTGCACTACCAAACATAACATAGCGCTAAGTACAACTTACCTTGACATCGATGCGCTCCGCCACCGCCATTTTTGGGCAAGCGTCTCATTGGGGCACATTATAAGAACGGAGCTGGGGAAAAACAAAAGAAATAAGCATTACAAAACATAACATAACGCTAAAAACAACTTACCTTGCCATCGCTGCTCTCCGACACCATCATCCTGTGCAAGCATCTCATTGGGGCACATTATAAGACAGGAGCTGGGGGAAAAAAGAAAGAAATGAGCATTACAAAACATAAAGTAGACAAATCTGCACTAACAAACATAACATAGCGCTAAGTACAACTTACCTTGACATCGCTGCGCTCCGCCACCGCCATTCTGTGCAAGCTTCTCATTGGGGCACATTATAAGACCGGAGCTGGGCAAAAAAGAAAGAAATGAGCATTACAAAACATAACGTAGACAAATCTGCACTACCAAACATAACATAGCGCTAAGTACAACGTACCTTGACATCGCTGCGCTCCACCACCGCCATTTTGTGCAAGCGTCTCATTGGGGCACATTATAAGACCGGAGCTGGGAAAAAAACTAAAGAAATAAGCATTACAAAACATAATATAACGCTAAAAACAACTTACCTTGCCATCGCTGCGCTCCGACACCATCATCCTGTGCAAGCATCTCATTGGGGCACATTATAAGACCGGAGCTGGGCAAAAAAGAAAGAAATGAGCATTACAAAACATAACGTAGACAAATCTGCACTACCAAACATAACATAGCGCTAAGTACAACTTACCTTGACATCGCTGCGCTCCACCACCGCCATTCGGTGCAAGCGTCTCATTGGGGCACATTATAAGACCGGAGCTGGGAAAAAAACTAAAGAAATAAGCATTACAAAACATAATATAACGCTAAAAACAACTTACCTTGCCATCGCTGCGCTCAGACACCATCATCCTGTGCAAGCATCTCATTGGGGCACATTATAAGACCAGAGCTGGGGAAAAAAGAAAGAAATGAGCATTACAAAACATAACATAGACAAATCTGCACTACCAAACATAACATAGCGCTAAGTAAAATTTACCTTGACATCGCTGCGCTCCGCCACCGCCATTCTGTGCAAGCGTCTCATTGGGGCCCATTATAAGACCGGAGCTGGAAAAAAACAAAAGAAATAAGCATTACAAAACATAACATAACGCTAAAAACCACTTACCTTGCCATCGCTGCGCTCCGACACCATCATCCTGTGCAAACATCTCATTGGGGCACATTATAAGACCGGAGCTGGGGAAAAAAGAAAGAAATGAGCATTACAAAACATAACATGGACAAATCTGCACTACCAAACAAAACATAGCGCTGAGTACAACTTACCTTGACATCGCTGCGCTCCGCCACCGCCATTCTGTGCAAGCATCTCATTGGGGCACATCATGAGACCGGAGCTGGAAAAAAGAAAGAAATCAGCATTACAAAACATAACATAACGCTAAAAACAACTTACCTTGCCACCCCTGCGCTCCGACACCATCATCCTGTGCAAGCATCTCATTGGGGCACATTATAAGACCGGAGCTGGGGAAAAAAGAAAGAAATGAGGATTACAAAACATAACATAGACAAATCTGCCCTACCAAACATAACATAGCGCTAAGTACAACTTACCGTGACATCGATGCGCTCCGCCACCGCCATTCTGTGCAAGCGTCTCTTTGGGGCACATTATAAGACTGGAGCTGGGGAAAAACAAAAGAAATCAGCATTACAAAACATAACATAACGCTAAAAATAACTTACCTTGCCATTGCTGCGCTCCTACACCATCATCCTGTGCAAGCATCTCATTGGGGCACATTATAAGACCGGGGCTGGGGAAAAAAGAAAGAAATGAGCATTACAAAACATAACGTAGACAAATCTGCACTACCAAACATAACATAGCGCTAAGTACAACTTACCTTGACATCGATGCGCTCCGCCACCGCCATTCTGTGCAAGCGTCTCATTGGGGCACATTGTAAGACCGGAGCTGGGGAAAAACAAAAGAAATAAGCAATACAAAACATAACATAACGCTAAAACAACTTACCTTGCCATCGCTGTGCTCCGACACCATCATCCTGTGCAAGCATCTCATTGGGGCACATTATAAGACCGGAGCTGGGGGAAAAAAGAAAGAAATGAGCATTACAAAACATAACGTAGACAAATCTGCACTACCAAACATAACATAGCGCTAAGTACAACTTACCTTGACATCGCTGCGCTCCGCCAACGCCAATCTGTGCAAGCGTCTCATTGGGGCACATTATAAGACCGGAGCTGGGAAAAAACATAAGAAATAAGCATTACAAAACATAACATACCGCTAAAAACAACTTACCTTGCCATCGCTGCGCTCCGACACCATCATCCTGTGCAAGCATCTTATTGGGGCACATTATAAGACCGGAGCTGGGCAAAAAAGAAAGAAATGAGCATTACAAAACATAACGCAGACAAATCTGCACTACCAAACATAACATAGCGCTAAGTACAACTTACCTTGACATCGCTGCGCTCCGCCACAGCTCCGCCACCGCTCCGCCACCATCATCCTGTGCAAGCATCTCATTGGGGCACATTATAAGACTGGAGCTGGGGAAAAAAGAAAGAAATGAGCATTACAAAACATAACATAACGCTAAAAACAACTTACCTTGCCATCGCTGCGCTCCGACACCATCATCCTGTGCAAGCATCTCATTGGGGCACATGATAAGACCGGAGCTGGGGAAAAAAGAAAAAAATGAGCATTACAAAACTTAACATGGACAAATCTGCACTACCAAACATAACATAACGCTAAGTACAACTTATCTTGACATCGCTGCGCTCTGCCACCGCCATTCTGTGCAAGCGTCTCATTGGGGCCCATTATAAGACCGGAGCTGGAAAAAAACAAAAGAAATAAGCATTACAAAACATAACATAACGCTAAAAACAACTTACCTTGCCATCGCTGCGCTCCGACACCATCATCCTGTGCAAGCATCTCATTGGGGCACATTATAAGACCGGAGCTGGAAAAAAACCAAAAGAAATAAGCATTACAAAACATAACATAATGCTAAAAACAAATTACCTTGCCATCGCTGCGCTCCGACACCATCATCCTGTGTAAGCATCTCATTGGGGCATATTATAAGACCGGAGCTGGGGAAAGAAGAAAGAAATGAGTATTACAAAACATAACGTAGACAAATCTGCACTACCAAACATAACATAGCGCTAAGTACAACTTACCTTGACATCGCTGCGCTCCGCCACCGCCATTCTGTGCAAGCATCTCATTGGGGCACATTATAAGACCGGAGCTGGGGAAAAATAAAACAAATAAGCATTACAAAACATAACATAACGCTGAAAACAACTTACCTTGCCATCGCTGCGCTCCGACACCATCATCCTGTGCAAACATCTCATTGGGGCACATTATAAGACCGGAGCTGGGAAAAAAAGAAAGAAATGAGCATTACAAAACATAACGTAGACAAATCTGCACTACCAAACATAACATAGCGCTAAGTACAACTTACCTTGACATCGCTGCGCTCCGCCACCGCCATTCTGTGCAAGCGTCTCATTGGGGCACATTATAAGACCGGAGCTGGAAAAAAACAAAAGAAATAAGCATTACAAAACATAACATAACGCTAAAAACAACTTACCTTGCCATCGCTGCGCTCCGACACCATCATCCTGTGCAAGCATCTCATTGGGGCACATTATAAGACCGGAGCTGGGGAAAAAAGAAAGAAATGAGCATTACAAAACATAACATGGACAAATCTGCACTACCAAACATAACATAGCTCTGAGTACAAATTACATTGACATTGCTGCGCTCCGCCACCGCCATTCTGTGCAAGCATCTCATTGGGGCACATCATGAGACCAGAGCTGATAAAAAGAAAGAAATCAGCATTACAAAATATACCATAACGCTAAAAACAACTTACCTTGCCACCCCTGCGCTCCGACACCATCATCCTGTGCAAGCATCTCATTGGGGCACATTATAAGACCGGAGCTGGGGAAAAAAGAGAGAAATGAGCATTACAAAACATAACGTAGACAAATCTGCCCTACCAAACATAACATAGCGCTAAGTACAACTTACCTTGACATCGATGCGCTCCGCCACCGCCATTCTGTGCAAGCGTCTCTTTGGGGCACATTATAAGACTGGAGCTGGGGAAAAACAAAAGAAATCAGCATTACAAAACATAACATAACGCTAAAAAAACTTACCTTGCCATCGCTGCGCTCCTACACCATCATCCTGTGCAAGCATCTCATTGGGGCACATTATAAGACCGGAGCTGGGGAAAAAAGAAAGAAATGAGCATTACAAAACATAACGTAGACAAATCTGCACTACCAAACATAACATAGCGCTAAGTACAACTTACCTTGACATCGATGCGCTCCGCCACCGCCATTCTGTGGAAGCGTCTCATTGGGGCACATTGTAAGACCGGAGCTGGGGAAAAACAAAAGAAATAAGCATTACAAAACATAACATAACGCTAAAAACAACTTACCTTGCCATCGCTGGGCTCCGACACCATCATCCTGTGCAAGCATCTCATTGGGGCACATTATAAGACCGGAGCTGGGAAAGAAAGAGAGAAATGAGCATTACAAAACATAACGTAGACAAATCTGCACTACCAAACCTAACATAGCGCCAAGTACAACTTACCTTGACATCGCTGCACTCCGCTACCGCCATTCTATGCAAGCGTCTCATTGGGGCACATTATAAGACCGGAGCTGGAAAAAAACAAAAGAAATAAGCATTACAAAACATAACATAAGGCTAAAAACAACATACCTTGCCATCGCTGCGCTCCGACACCATCATCCTGTGCAAGCATCTCATTGGGGCACATTATAAGACCGGAGCTGGGGAAAAAAGAAAGAAATGAGCATTAAAAAAAATAACATGGACAAATCTGCACTACCAAACATAACATAGCGCTAAGTACAACTTACCTTGACATCGCTGCGCTCCGCCACCGCCATTCTGTGCAAGCGTCTCATTGGGGCACATTATGAGACCGGAGCTGGAAAAAAGAAAGAAATCAGCATTACAAAACATAACATAACGCTAAAAACAACTTACCTTGCCATCGCTGCGCTCCGACACCATCATCCTGTGCAAGCATCTCATTGGGGCACATTATAAGACCGGAGCTAGGGAGAAAAGAAAGAAATAAGCATTACAAAACATAACGTAGACAAATCTGCACTACCAAACATAACATAGCGCTAAGTATTACTTACCTTGACATCGATGCGCTCCGCCACCGTCATTCTGTGCAAGCGTCTCATTGGGGCACATTATAAGACCGGAGCTGGGGAAAAACAAAAGAAATAAGCATTACAAAACATAACATAATGCTAAAAACAACTTACCTTGCCATAGCTGCCCTCCGACACCATCATCCTGTGCAAGCATCTCATTGGGGCACATTATAAGACCGGAGCTGGGGGAAAAAAGAAAGAAATGAGCATTACAAAACATAACGTAGACAAATCTGCACTACCAAACATAACATAGCGCAAAGTACAACTTACCTTGACATCGCTGCGCTCCGCCACCGCCATTCTGTGCAAGCGTCTCATTGGGGCACATTATAAGACCGGAACTGGGAAAAAACATAAGAAATAAGCATTACAAAACATAACATAACGCTAAAAACAACTTACCATGCCATCGCTGCGCTCCGACACCATCATCCTGTGCAAGCATCTCATTGGGGCACATTATAAGACCGGAGCTGGGCAAAAAAGAAAGAAATTAGCATTACAAAACATAACGTAGACAAATCTACACTACCAAACATAACATAGCGCTAAGTACAACTTACCTTGACATTGCTGCGCTCCGCCACCGCCATTCTGTGCAAGCATCTCATTGGGGCACATTATCTGACCGGAGCTGGAAAAAAGAAAGAAATCAGCATTACAAAACATAACATAACGCTATAAACAACTTACCTTGCCATGGCTGCGCTCCGACACCATCATCCTGTGCAAGCATCTCATTGGGGCACATTATAAGACCGGAGCTGGGGAAAAAAGAAAGAAATGAGCATTACAAAACATAACGTAGACAAATCTGCACTACCAAACATAACATAGCGCTAAGTACAACTTACCTTGACATCGCTGCGCTCCGCCACCGCCATTCTGTGCAAGCGTCTCATTGGGGCCCATTATATGACCGGAGCTGGAAAAAAACTAAAGAAATAAGCATTACAAAACATTACATAACGCTAAAAACTACTTACCTTGCCATCGCTGCACTCCGACACCATCATCCTGTGCAAGCATCTCATTGGGGCACATTATAAGACCGGAGCTGGGAAAAAAAGAAAGAAATGAGCATTACAAAACATAACGTAGACAAATCTGCACTACCAAACATAACATAGCGCTAAGTACAACTTACCTTGACATCGCTGCGCTCCGCCACCGCCATTCTGTGCAAGCGTCTCATTGGGGCACATTATAAGACCGGAGCTGGGAAAAAACAAAAGAAATAAGCATTACAAAACATAATATAACGCTAAAAACAACTTACCGTGCCATCGCTGCGCTCCGACACCATCATCCTGTGCAAGCATCTCATTGGGGCACATTATAAGACCGGAGCTGGGGAAAAAAGAAAGAAATGAGCATTAAAAAACATAACATAGACAAATCTGCACTACAGAACATAACATAGCGCTAAGTACAACTTACCTTGACATCGCTGCGCTCCGCCACCGCCATTCTGTGCAAGCGTCTCATTGGGGCACATTATAAGACCGGAGCTGGGAAAAAACAAAAGAAATAAGCATTACAGAACATAATATAACGCTAAAAACAACTTACCTTGCCATCGCTGCGCTCCGACACCATCATCCTGTGCAAGCATCTCATTGGGGCACATTATAAGACCGGAGCTGGGGAAAAAAGAAAGAAATGAGCATTACAAAACATAACGTAGACAAATCTGCACTACCAAACATAACATAGCGCTAAGTACAACTTACCTTGACATCGCTGCGCTCCGCCACCGCCATTCTGTGCAAGCGTCTCATTGGGGCACATTATAAGACCGGAGCTGGGAAAAAACAAAAGAAATAAGCATTACAAAACATAACATAACGCTAAAAACAACTTACCTTGCCATCGCTGCGCTCCGACACCATCATCCTGTGCAAGCATCTCATTGGGGCACATTATAAGACCGGAGCTGGGGAGAAAAGAAAGAAATGAGAATTACAAAACATAACGTAGACAAATCTGCACTACCAAACATAACATAGCGCTAAGTACAACTTACCTTGACATCGCTGCGCTCCGCCACCGCCATTCTGTGCAAGCGTCTCATTCGGGCCCATTATAAGACCGGAGCTGGAAAAAACCAAAACAAATAAGCATTACAAAACATAACATAACGCTAAAAACAACTTACCTTGCCATCGCTGCGCTCCGACACCATCATCCTGTGCAAGCATCTCATTGGGGCACATTATAAGACCGGAGCTGGGGAAAAAAGAAGGAAATGAGCATTACAAAACATAACGTAGACAAATCTGCACTACCAAACATAACATAGCGCCAAGTACAACTTACCTTGACATCGCTGCGCTCCGCCACCGCCATTCTGTGCAAGCGTCTCATTGGGGCACATTATAAGACCGGAGCTGGAAAAAAACAAAAGAAATAAGCATTACAAAACATAACATAACGCTAAAAACAACATACCTTGCTATCGCTGCGCTGCGACACCATCATCCTGTGCAAGCATCTCATTGGGGCACATTATAAGACCGGAGCTGAGCAAAAAAGAAAGAAATGAGCATTACAAAACATAACGTAGACAAATCTGCACTACCAAACATAACATAGCGCTAAGTACAACTTACCTTGACATCGCTGCGCTCCGACACCATCATCCTGTGCAAGCATCTCATTGGGGCACATTATAAGACCGGAGCTGGGGAAAAAAGAAAGAAATGAGCATTACAAAACATAACGTAGACAAATCTGCACTACCAAACATAACATAGCGCTAAGCACAACTTACCTTGACATCGCTGAGCTCCGCCACCCCTCCGACACCATCATCCTGTGCAAGCATCTCATTGGGGCACATTATAAGACCGGAGCTGAGCAAAAAAGAAAGAAATGAGCATTACAAAACATAACATGGACAAATCCGCACTACCAAACATAACATAGCGCTAAGTACAACTTACCATGCCATCGCTGCGCTCCGCCACCGCCATTCTGTGCAAGCGTCTCATTGGGGCACATTATCTGACCGGAGCTGGGCAAAAAAGAAAGAAATTAGCATTACAAAACATAACGTAGACAAATCTACACTACCAAACATAACATAGCGCTAAGTACAACTTACCTTGACATTGCTGCGCTCCGCCACCGCCATTCTGTGCAAGCGTCTCATTGGGGCACATTATCTGACCGGAGCTGGAAAAAAGAAAGAAATCAGCATTACAAAACATAACATAACGCTATAAACAACTTACCTTGCCATGGCTGCGCTCCGACACCATCATCCTGTGCAAGCATCTCATTGGGGCACATTATAAGACCGGAGCTGGGGAAAAAAGAAAGAAATGAGCATTACAAAACATAACGTAGACAAATCTGCACTACCAAACATAACATAGCGCTAAGTACAACTTACCTTGACATCGCTGCGCTCCGCCACCGCCATTCTGTGCAAGCGTCTCATTGGGGCCCATTAAAAGACCCTAGCTGGAAAAAACCAAAAGAAATAAGCATTACAAAACATAACATAACGCTAAAAACAACTTACCTTGCAATCGCTGTGCTCCGACACCATCATCCTGTGCAAGCATCTCATTGGGGCACATTATAAGACAGGAGCTGGGGAAAAAAGAAAGACATGAGCATTACAAAACATAACGTAGACAAATCTGCACTACCAAACATAACATAGCGCTAAGTACAACTTACCTTGACATCGCTGCGCTCTGCCACCGCCATTCTGTGCAAGCGTCTCATTGGGGCCCATTATATGACCGGAGCTGGAAAAAAACTAAAGAAATAAGCATTACAAAACATTACATAACGCTAAAAACTACTTACCTTGCCATCGCTGCACTCCGACACCATCATCCTGTGCAAGCATCTCATTGGGGCACATTATAAGACCGGAGCTGGGAAAAAAAGAAAGAAATGAGCATTACAAAACATAACGTAGACAAATCTGCACTACCAAACATAACATAGCGCTAAGTACAACTTACCTTGACATCGCTGCGCTCCGCCACCGCCATTCTGTGCAAGCGTCTCATTGGGGCACATTATAAGACCGGAGCTGGGAAAAAACAAAAGAAATAAGCATTACAAAACATAATATAACGCTAAAAACAACTTACCTTGCCATCGCTGCGCTCCGACACCATCATCCTGTGCAAGCATCTCATTGGGGCACATTATAAGACCGGAGCTGGGGAAAAAAGAAAGAAATGAGCATTAAAAAACATAACATAGACAAATCTGCACTACAGAACATAACATAGCGCTAAGTACAACTTACCTTGACATCGCTGCGCTCCGCCACCGCCATTCTGTGCAAGCGTCTCATTGGGGCACATTATAAGACCGGAGCTGGGAAAAAACAAAAGAAATAAGCATTACAGAACATAATATAACGCTAAAAACAACTTACCTTGCCATCGCTGCGCTCCGACACCATCATCCTGTGCAAGCATCTCATTGGGGCACATTATAAGACCGGAGCTGGGGAAAAAAGAAAGAAATGAGCATTACAAAACATAACGTAGACAAATCTGCACTACCAAACATAACATAGCGCTAAGTACAACTTACCTTGACATCGCTGCGCTCCGCCACCGCCATTCTGTGCAAGCGTCTCATTGGGGCACATTATAAGACCGGAGCTGGGAAAAAACAAAAGAAATAAGCATTACAAAACATAACATAACGCTAAAAACAACTTACCTTGCCATCGCTGCGCTCCGATACCATCATCCTGTGCAAGCATCTCATTGGGGCACATTATAAGACCGGAGCTGGGGAGAAAAGAAAGAAATGAGATTTGCAAAACATAACGTAGACAAATCTGCACTACCAAACATAACATAGCGCTAAGTACAACTTACCTTGACATCGCTGTGCTCCGCCACCGCCATTCTGTGCAAGCGTCTCATTCGGGCCCATTATAAGACCGGAGCTGGAAAAAACCAAAAGAAATAAGCATTACAAAACATAACATAACGCTAAAAACAACTTACCTTGCCATCGCTGCGCTCCGACACCATCATCCTGTGCAAGCATCTCATTGGGGCACATTATAAGACCGGAGCTGGGGAAAAAAGAAGGAAATGAGCATTACAAAACATAACGTAGACAAATCTGCACTACCAAACATAACATAGCGCCAAGTACAACTTACCTTGACATCGCTGCGCTCCGCCACCGCCATTCTGTGCAAGCGTCTCATTGGGGCACATTATAAGACCGGAGCTGGGGAAAAAAGAAAGAAATGAGCATTACAAAACATAACGTAGACAAATCTGCACTACCAAACATAACATAGCGCTAAGCACAACTTACCTTGACATCGCTGAGCTCCGCCACCGCTCCGACACCATCATCCTGTGCAAGCATCTCATTGGGGCACATTATAAGACCGGAGCTGGGGAAAAAAGAAAGAAATGAGCATTACAAAACATAACGTAGACAAATCTGCACTACCAAACATAACATAGCGCTAAGCACAACTTACCTTGACATCGCTGAGCTCCGCCACTGCTCCAACACCATCATCCTGTGCAAGCATCTCATTGGGGCACATTATAAGACCGGAGCTGGGGAAAAAAGAAAGAAATGAGCATTACAAAACATAACGTAGACAAATCTGCACTACCAAACATAACATAGCGCTAAGCACAACTTACCTTGACATCGCTGAGCTCCGCCACCGCTCCGACACCATCATCCTGTGCAAGCATCTCATTGGGGCACATTATAAGACCGGAGCTGGGGAAAAAAGAAAGAAATGAGCATTACAAAACATAACATGGACAAATCCGCACTACCAAACATAACATAGCGCTAAGTACAACTTACCTTGACATCGCTGCGCTCCGCCACCGCCATTCTGTGCAAGCGTCTCATTGGGGCACATTATAAGACCGGAGCTGGAAAAAAACAAAAGAAATAAGCATTACAAAACATAACATAACGCTAAAAACAACTTTTCTTGCCATCGCTGCGCTCTGACACCATCATCCTGTGCAAGCATCTCATTGGGGCATATTATAAGACCGGAGCTGGGGAAAAAAGAAAGAAATGAGCATTACAAAACATAACGTAGACAAATCTGCACTACCAAACATAACATAGCGCTAAGTTCAACTTACCTTGACATCGCTGCGCTCCGCCACCGCCATTCTGTGCAAGCGTCTCATTGGGGCCCATTATAAGACCGGAGCTGGAAAAAACAAAAGAAATAAGCATTACAAAACATAACATAATGCTAAAAGCAACTTACCTTGCCATCGCTGCGCTCCAACACCATCATCCTGTGCAAGCATCTCATTGGGGCACATTATAAGACCGGAGTTGGGGAAAAAAGAAAGAAATGAGCATTACAAAACATAACGTAGACAAATCTGCACTACCAAACATAACATAGCGCTAAGTACAACTTACCTTGACATCGCTGCGCTCCGCCACTGCCATTCTGTGCAAGCGTCTCATTGGGGCCCATTATAAGACCGGAGCTGGAAAAAAACAAAAGAAATAAGCATTTAAAAACCATAACATAACGCTAAAAACAACTTACCTTGCCATCGCTGCGCTCCGACACCATCATCCTGTGCAAGCATCTCAGTGGGGCACAATGTAAGACCGGAGCTGGGGAAAAAAGAAAGAAATGAGCATTACAAAACATAACGTAGACTAATCTGCACTACCAAACATAACATAGCGCTAAGTACAACTTACCTTGACATCGCTGCGCTCCGCCACTGCCATTCTGTGCAAGCGTCTCATTGGGGCCCATTATAAGACCGGAGCTGGAAAAAAACAAAAGAAATAAGCATTTAAAAACCATAACATAACACTAAAAACAACTTACCTTGCCATCGCTGCGCTCCGACACCATCATCCTGTGCAAGCATCTCATTGGGGCACATTATAAGACCGGAGCTGGGGAAAAAAGAAAGAAATGAGCATTACAAAACATAACGTAGACAAATCTGCACTACCAAACATAACATAGCGCTAAGTACAACTTACCTTGACATCGATGCGCTCCGCCACCGCCATTCTGTGCAAGCGTCTCATTGGGGCCCATTATAAGACCGGAGCTGGAAAAAACAAAAGAAATAAGCATTACAAAACATAACATAATGCTAAAAGCAACTTACCTTGCCATCGCTGCGCTCCAACACCATCATCCTGTGCAAGCATCTCATTGGGGCACATTATAAGACCGGAGTTGGGGAAAAAAGAAAGAAATGAGCATTACAAAACATAACGTAGACAAATCTGCACTACCAAACATAACATAGCGCTAAGTACAACTTACCTTGACATCGCTGCGCTCCGCCACTGCCATTCTGTGCAAGCGTCTCATTGGGGCCCATTATAAGACCGGAGCTGGAAAAAAACAAAAGAAATAAGCATTTAAAAACCATAACATAACGCTAAAAACAACTTACCTTGCCATCGCTGCGCTCCGACACCATCATCCTGTGCAAGCATCTCAGTGGGGCACAATGTAAGACCGGAGCTGGGGAAAAAAGAAAGAAATGAGCATTACAAAACATAACGTAGACAAATCTGCACTACCAAACATAACATAGCGCTAAGTACAACTTACCTTGACATCGCTGCGCTCCGCCACTGCCATTCTGTGCAAGCGTCTCATTGGGGCCCATTATAAGACCGGAGCTGGAAAAAAACAAAAGAAATAAGCATTTAAAAACCATAACATAACACTAAAAACAACTTACCTTGCCATCGCTGCGCTCCGACACCATCATCCTGTGCAAGCATCTCATTGGGGCACATTATAAGACCGGAGCTGGGGAAAAAAGAAAGAAATGAGCATTACAAAACATAACGTAGACAAATCTGCACTACCAAACATAACATAGCGCTAAGTACAACTTACCTTGACATCGATGCGCTCCGCCACCGCCATTTTTGTGCAAGCGTCTCATTGGGGCACATTATAAGAACGGAGCTGGGGAAAAACAAAAGAAATAAGCATTACAAAACATAACATAACGCTAAAAACAACTTACCTTGCCATCGCTGCGCTCCGACACCATCATCCTGTGCAAGCATCTCATTGGGGCACATTATAAGACAGGAGCTGGGGGAAAAAAGAAAGAAATGAGCATTACAAAACATAAAGTAGACAAATCTGCACTAACAAACATAGCATAGCGCTAAGTACAACTTACCTTGACATCGCTGCGCTCCGCCACCGCCATTCTGTGCAAGCTTCTCATTGGGGCACATTATAAGACCGGAGCTGGGCAAAAAAGAAAGAAATGAGCATTACAAAACATAACGTAGACAAATCTGCACTACCAAACATAACATAGCGTTAAGTACAACTTACCTTGACATCGCTGCGCTCCGCCACCGCCATTCTGTGCAAGCGTCTCATTGGGGCCCATTATTAGACCGGAGCTGGAAAAAAACAAAAGAAATAAGCATTACAAAACATAACATAACGCTAAAAACAACTTACCTTGCCATCGCTGCGCTCCGACACCATCATCCTGTGCAAGCATCTCATTCGGGCACATTATAAGACCGGAGCTGGGGAAAAAAGAAAGAAATGAGCATTACAAAACATAACGTAGACAAATCTGCACTACCAAACATAACATAGCGCTAAGTACAACTTACCTTGACATCGCTGCGCTCCAGCACCGCTCCCCCACCATCATCCTGTGCAAGCATCTCATTGGGGCACATTATAAGACCGGAGCTGGGGAAAAAAGAAAGAAATGAGCATTACAAAACATAACATGGACAAATCTGCACTACCAAACATAACATAGCGCTAAGTACAACTTACCTTGACATCGCTGCGCTCCGCCACCGCCATTCTGTGCAAGCGTCTCATTGGGGCCCATTATAAGACCAGAGCTGGAAAAAAACAAAAGAAATAAGCATTACAAAACATAACATAACGCTAAAAACAACTTACGTTGCCATCGCTGCGCTCCGACACCATCATCCTGTGCAAGCATCTCATTGGGGCACATTATAAGACCGGAGCTGGTAAAAAAACTAAAGAAATAAGCATTACAAAACATAACATAACGCTAAAAACAACTTACCTTGCCATCGCTGCGCTCCGACACTATCATCCTGTGCAAGCATCTCATTGGGGCACATTATAAGACCGGAGCTAGGGAAAAAAGAAAGAAATAAGCATTACAAAACATAACGTAGACAAATCTGCACTACCAAACATAACATAGCGCTAAGTAATACTTACCTTGACATCGATGCGCTCCGCCACCGTCATTCTGTGCAAGCGTCTCATTGGGGCACATTATAAAACCGGAGCTGGGGAAAAACAAAAGAAATAAGCATTACAAAACATAACATAATGCTAAAAACAACTTACCTTGCCATAGCTGCCCTCCGACACCATCATCCTGTGCAAGCATCTCATTGGGGCACATTATAAGACCGGAGCTGGGGGAAAAAAGAAAGAAATGAGCATTACAAAACATAACGTAGACAAATCTGCACTACCAAACATAACATAGCGCAAAGTACAACTTACCTTGACATCGCTGCGCTCCGCCACCGCCATTCTGTGCAAGCGTCTCATTGGGGCACATTATAAGACCGGAACTGGGAAAAAACATAAGAAATAAGCATTACAAAACATAACATAACGCTAAAAAACAACTTACCTTGCCATCGCTGCGCTCCGACACCATCATCCTGTGCAAGCATCTCATTGGGGCACATTATAAGACCGGAGCTGGGCAAAAATAGAAAGAAATTAGCATTACAAAACATAACGTAGACAAATCTACACTACCAAACATAACATAGCGCTAAGTACAACTTACCTTGACATTGCTGCGCTCCGCCACCGCCATTCTGTGCAAGCGTCTCATTGGGGCACATTATGAGTCCGGAGCTGGAAAAAAGAAAGAAATCAGCATTACAAAACATAACATAACGCTAAAAACAACTTACCTTGCTATGGCTGCGCTCCGACACCATCATCCTGTGCAAGCATCTCATTGGGGCACATTATAAGACCGGAGCTGGGGAAAAAAAGAAAGAAATGAGCATTACAAAACATAACGTAGACAAATCTGCACTACCAAACATAACATAGCGCTAAGTACAACTTACCTTGACATCGCTGCGCTCCGCCACCGCCATTCTGTGCAAGCGTCTCATTGGGGCCCATTATAAGACCGGAGCTGGAAAAAACCAAAAGAAATAAGCATTACAAAACATAACATAACGCTAAAAACAACTTACCTTGCAATCGCTGTGCTCCGACACCATCATCCTGTGCAAGCATCTCATTGGGGCACATTATAAGACAGGAGCTGGGGAAAAAAGAAAGACATGAGCATTACAAAACATAACGTAGACAAATCTGCACTACCAAACATAACATAGCGCTAAGTACAACTTACCTTGACATCGCTGCGCTCTGCCACCGCCATTCTGTGCAAGCGTCTCATTGGGGCCCATTATATGACCGGAGCTGGAAAAAAACTAAAGAAATAAGCATTACAAAACATTACATAACGCTAAAAACTACTTACCTTGCCATCGCTGCACTCCGACACCATCATCCTGTGCAAGCATCTCATTGGGGCACATTATAAGACCGGAGCTGGGAAAAAAAGAAAGAAATGAGCATTACAAAGCATAACGTAGACAAATCTGCACTACCAAACATAACATAGCGCTAAGTACAACTTACCTTGACATCGCTGCGCTCCGCCACCGCCATTCTGTGCAAGCGTCTCATTGGGGCACATTATAAGACCGGAGCTGGGAAAAAACAAAAAAAATAAGCATTACAAAACATAATATAACGCTAAAAACAACTTACCTTGCCATCGCTGCGCTCCGACACCATCATCCTGTGCAAGCATCTCATTGGGGCACATTATAAGACCGGAGCTGGGGAAAAAAGAAAGAAATGAGCATTAAAAAACATAACATAGACAAATCTGCACTACCGAACATAACATAGCGCTAAGTACAACTTACCTTGACATCGCTGCGCTCCGCCACCGCCATTCTGTGCAAGCGTCTCATTGGGGCACATTATAAGACCGGAGCTGGGAAAAAACAAAAGAAATAAGCATTACAGAACATAATATAACGCTAAAAACAACTTACCTTGCCATCGCTGCGCTCCAACACCATCATCCTGTGCAAGCATCTCATTGGGGCACATTATAAGACCGGAGCTGGGGAAAAAAGAAAGAAATGAGCATTACAAAACATAACGTAGACAAATCTGCACTACCAAACATAACATAGCGCTAAGTACAACTTACCTTGACATCGCTGCGCTCCGCCACCGCCATTCTGTGCAAGCGTCTCATTGGGGCACATTATAAGACCGGAGCTGGGAAAAAACAAAAGAAATAAGCATTACAAAACATAACATAACGCTAAAAACAAATTACCTTGCCATTGCTGCGCTCCGACACCATCATCCTGTGCAAGCATCTCATTGGGGCACATTATAAGACCGGAGCTGGGGAGAAAAGAAAGAAATGAGAATTACAAAACATAACGTAGACAAATCTGCACTACCAAACATAACATAGCGCTAAGTACAACTTACCTTGACATCGCTGCGCTCTGCCACCGCCATTCTGTGCAAGCGTCTCATTGGGGTCCATTATATGACCGGAGCTGGAAAAAAACTAAAGAAATAAGCATTACAAAACATTACATAACGCTAAAAACTACTTACCTTGCCATCGCTGCACTCCGACACCATCATCCTGTGCAAGCATCTCATTGGGGCACATTATAAGACCGGAGCTGGGAAAAAAAGAAAGAAATGAGCATTACAAAACATAACGTAGACAAATCTGCACTACCAAACATAACATAGCGCTAAGTACAACTTACCTTGACATCGCTGCGCTCCGCCACCGCCATTCTGTGCAAGCGTCTCATTGGGGCACATTATAAGACCGGAGCTGGGAAAAAACAAAAGAAATAAGCATTACAAAACATAATATAACGCTAAAAACAACTTACCTTGCCATCGCTGCGCTCCGACACCATCATCCTGTGCAAGCATCTCATTGGGGCACATTATAAGACCGGAGCTGGGGAAAAAAGAAAGAAATGAGCATTAAAAAACATAACATAGACAAATCTGCACTACAGAACATAACATAGCGCTAAGTACAACTTACCTTGACATCGCTGCGCTCCGCCACCACCATTCTGTGCAAGCGTCTCATTGGGGCACATTATAAGACCGGAGCTGGGAAAAAACAAAAGAAATAAGCATTACAGAACATAATATAACGCTAAAAACAACTTACCTTGCCATCGCTGCGCTCCGACACCATCATCCTGTGCAAGCATCTCATTGGGGCACATTATAAGAACGGAGCTGGGGAAAAAAGAAAGAAATGAGCATTACAAAACATAACGTAGACAAATCTGCACTACCAAACATAACATAGCGCTAAGTACAACTTACCTTGACATCGCTGCGCTCCGCCACCGCCATTCTGTGCAAGCGTCTCATTGGGGCACATTATAAGACCGGAGCTGGGAAAAAACAAAAGAAATAAGCATTACAAAACATAACATAACGCTAAAAACAACTTACCTTGCCATCGCTGCGCTCCGACACCATCATCCTGTGCAAGCATCTCATTGGGGCACATTATAAGACCGGAGCTGGGGAGAAAAGAAAGAAATGAGAATTACAAAACATAACGTAGACAAATCTGCACTACCAAACATAACATAGCGCTAAGTACAACTTACCTTGACATCGCTGCGCTCCGCCACCGCCATTCTGTGCAAGCGTCTCATTCGGGCCCATTATAAGACCGGAGCTGGAAAAAACCAAAAGAAATAAGCATTACAAAACATAACGCTAAAAACAACTTACCTTGCCATCGCTGCGCTCCGACACCATCATCCTGTGCAAGCATCTCATTGGGGCACATTATAAGACCGGAGCTGGGGAAAAAAGAAGGAAATGAGCATTACAAAACATAACGTAGACAAATCTGCACTACCAAACATAACATAGCGCCAAGTACAACTTACCTTGACATCGCTGCGCTCCGCCACCGCCATTCTGTGCAAGCGTCTCATTGGGGCACATTATAAGACCGGAGCTGGAAAAAAACAAAAGAAATAAGCATTACAAAACATAACATAACGCTAAAAACAACATACCTTGCTATCGCTGCGCTCCGACACCATCATCCTGTGCAAGCATCTCATTGGGGCACATTATAAGACCGGAGCTGAGCAAAAAAGAAAGAAATGAGCATTACAAAACATAACGTAGACAAATCTGCACTACCAAACATAACATAGCGCTAAGCACAACTTACCTTGACATCGCTGAGCTCCGCCACCGCTCCGACACCATCATCCTGTGCAAGCATCTCATTGGGGCACATTATAAGACCGGAGCTGGGGAAAAAAGAAAGAAATGAGCATTACAAAACATAACATGGACAAATCCGCACTACCAAACATAACATAGCGCTAAGTACAACTTACCTTGACATCGCTGCGCTCCGCCACCGCCATTCTGTGCAAGCGTCTCATTGGGGCACATTATAAGACCGGAGCTGGAAAAAAACAAAAGAAATAAGCATTACAAAACATAACATAACGCTAAAAACAACTTTCCTTGCCATCGCTGCGCTCTGACACCATCATCCTGTGCAAGCATCTCATTGGGGCATATTATAAGACCGGAGCTGGGGAAAAAAGAAAGAAATGAGCATTACAAAACATAACGTAGACAAATCGGCACTACCAAACATAACATAGCGCTAAGTTCAACTTACCTTGACATCGCTGCGCTCCGCCACCGCCATTCTGTGCAAGCGTCTCATTGGGGCCCATTATAAGACCGGAGCTGGAAAAAAACAAAAGAAATAAGCATTACAAAACATAACATAACGCTAAAAGCAACTTACCTTGCCATCGCTGCGCTCCAACACCATCATCCTGTGCAAGCATCTCATTGGGGCACTTTATAAGACCGGAGTTGGGGAAAAAAGAAAGAAATGAGCATTACAAAACATAACGTAGACAAATCTGCACTACCAAACATAACATAGCGCTAAGTACAACTTACCTTGACATCGCTGCGCTCCGCCACTGCCATTCTGTGCAAGCGTCTCATTGGGGCCCATTATAAGACCGGAGCTGGAAAAAAACAACAGAAATAAGCATTTAAAAACCATAACATAACGCTAAAAACAACTTACCTTGCCATCGCTGCGCTCCGACACCATCATCCTGTGCAAGCATCTCAGTGGGGCACATTATAAGACCGGAGCTGGGGAAAAAAGAAAGAAATGAGCATTACAAAACATAACGTAGACAAATCTGCACTACCAAACATAACATAGCGCTAAGTACAACTTACCTTAACATCGCTGCGCTCCGCCACCGCCATTCTGTGCAAGCGTCTCATTGGGGCACATTATAAGACCGGAGCTGGAAAAAAACAAAAGAAATAAGCATTACAAAACATAACATAACGCTAAAAACAACATACCTTGCTATCGCTGCGCTCCGACACCATCATCCTGTGCAAGCATCTCATTGGGGCACATTATAAGACCGGAGCTGGGGATAAAAGAAAGAAATGAGCATTACAAAACATAACATGGACAAATCTGCACTACCAAACATAACATAGCGCTAAGTTCAACTTACCTTGACATCGCTGCGCTCCGCCACCGCCATTCTGTGCAAGCGTCTCATTGGGGCCCATTATAAGACCGGAGCTGGAAAAAACAAAAGAAATAAGCATTACAAAACATAACATAACGCTAAAAACAACTTACCTTGCCATCGCTGCGCTCCAACACCATCATCCTGTGCAAGCATCTCATTGGGGCACATTATAAGACCGGAGTTGGGGAAAAAAGAAAGAAATTAGCATTACAAAACATAACGTAGACAAATCTGCACTACCAAACATAACATAGCTCTAAGTACAACTTACCTTGACATCGCTGCGCTCCGCCACTGCCATTCTGTGCAAGCGTCTCATTGGGGCCCATTATAAGACCGGAGCTGGAAAAAAACAAAAGAAATAAGAATTTAAAAACCATAACATAACGCTAAAAACAACTTACCTTGCCATCGCTGCGCTCCGACACCATCATCCTGTGCAAGCATCTCATTGGGGCACATTATAAGACCGGAGTTGGGGAAAAAAGAAAGAGATGAGCATTACAAAACATAACGTAGACAAATCTGCACTACCAAACATAACATAGCTCTAAGTACAACTTACCTTGACATCGCTGCGCTCCGCCACTGCCATTCTGTGCAAGCGTCTCATTGGGGCCCATTATAAGACCGGAGCTGGAAAAAAACAAAAGAAATAAGCATTTAAAAACCATAACATAACGCTAAAAACAACTTACCTTGCCATCGCTGCGCTCCGACACCATCATCCTGTGCAAGCATCTCATTGGGGCACATTATAAGACCGGAGCTGGGGAAAAAAGAAAGAAATGAGCATTACAAAACATAACGTAGACAAATCTGCACTACCAAACATAACATAGCGCTAAGTACAACTTACCTTGACATCGATGCGCTCCGCCACCGCCATTTTTGTGCAAGCGTCTCATTGGGGCACATTATAAGAACGGAGCAGGGGAAAAACAAAAGAAATAAGCATTACAAAACATAACATAACGCTAAAAACAACTTACCTTGCCATCGCTGCGCTCCGACACCATCATCCTGTGCAAGCATCTCATTGGGGCACATTATAAGACAGGAGCTGGGGGAAAAAAGAAAGAAATGAGCATTACAAAACATAAAGTAGACAAATCTGCACTAACAAACATAACATAGCGCTAAGTACAACTTACCTTGACATCGCTGCGCTCCAGCACCGCTCCCCCACCATCATCCTGTGCAAGCATCTCATTGGGGCACATTATAAGACCGGAGCTGGGGAAAAAAGAATGAAATGAGCATTACAAAACATAACATGGACAAATCTGCACTACCAAACATAACATAGCGCTAAGTACAACTTACCTTGACATCACTGCGCTCCGCCACCGCCATTCTGTGCAAGCGTCTCATTGGGGCCCATTATAAGACCAGAGCTGGAAAAAAACAAAAGAAATAAGCATTACAAAACATAACATAACGCTAAAAACAACTTACGTTGCCATCGCTGCGCTCCGACACCATCATCCTGTGCAAGCATCTCATTGGGGCACATTATAAGACCGGAGCTGGTAAAAAAACTAAAGAAATAAGCTTTACAAAACATAACATAACGCTAAAAACAACTTACCTTGCCATCGCTGCGCTCCGACACCATCATCCTGTGCAAGCATCTCATTGGGGCATATTATAAGACCGGAGCTGGGGAAAAAAGAAAGAACTGAGCATTACAAAACATAACGCAGACAAATCTGCACTACCAAACATAACATAGCGCTAAGTACAACTTACCTTGACATCGCTGCGCTCCGCCACCGCCATTCTGTGCAAGCGTCTCATTGGGGCCCATTATAAGACAGGAGCTGGAAAAAAACTAAAGAAATAAGCATTACAAAACATAACATAACGCTAAAAACAACTTACCTTGCCATCGCTGCGCTCCGACACCATCATCCTGTGCAAGCATCTCATTGGGGCACATTATAAGACCGGAGCTGGGAAAGAAAGAGAGAAATGAGCATTACAAAACATAACGTAGACAAATCTGCAATACCAAACCAAACATAGCGCCAAGTACAACTTACCTTGACATCGCTGCACTCCGCTACCGCCATTCTATGCAAGCGTCTCATTGGGGCACATTATAAGACCGGAGCTGGAAAAAAACAAAAGAAATAAGCATTACAAAACATAACATAATGCTAAAAACAACATACCTTGCCATCGCTGCGCTCCGACACCATCATCCTGTGCAAGCATCTCATTGGGGCACATTATAAGACCGGAGCTGGGGAAAAAAGAAAGAAATGAGCATTAGAAAACATAACATGGACAAATCTGCACTACCAAACATAACATAGCGCTAAGTACAACTTACCTTGACATCGCTGCGCTCCGCCACCGCCATTCTGTGCAAGCGTCTCATTGGGGCACATTATGAGACCGGAGCTAGGAAAAAGAAAGAAATCAGCATTACAAAACATAACATAACGCTAAAAACAACTTACCTTGCCATCGCTGCGCTCCGACACCATCATCCTGTGCAAGCATCTCATTGGGGCACATTATAAGACCGGAGCTAGGGAAAAAAGAAAGAAATAAGCATTACAAAACATAACGTAGACAAATCTGCACTACCAAACATAACATAGCGCTAAGTAATACTTACCTTGACATCGATGCGCTCCGCCACCGTCATTCTGTGCAAGCGTCTCATTGGGGCACATTATAAAACCGGAGCTGGGGAAAAACAAAAGAAATAAGCATTACAAAACATAACATAATGCTAAAAACAACTTACCTTGCCATCGCTGCGCTCCGACACCATCATCCTGTGCAAGCATCTCAGTGGGGCACATTATAAGACCGGAGCTGGGGAAAAAAGAAAGAAATGAGCATTACAAAACATAACGTAGACAAATCTGCACTACCAAACATAACATAGCGCTAAGTACAACTTACCTTAACATCGCTGCGCTCCGCCACCGCCATTCTGTGCAAGCGTCTCATTGGGGCACATTATGAGACCGGAGCTGGAAAAAAGAAAGAAATCAGCATTACAAAACATAACATAACGCTAAAAACAACTTACCTTGCCATGGCTGCGCTCCGACACCATCATCCTGTGCAAGCATCTCATTGGGGCACATTATAAGACCGGAGCTGGGGAAAAAAGAAAGAAATGAGCATTACAAAACATAACGTAGACAAATCTGCACTACCAAACATAACATATCGCTAAGTACAACTTACCTTGACATCGCTGCGCTCCGCCACCGCCATTCTGTGCAAGCGTCTCATTGGGGCCCATTATAAGACCGGAGCTGGAAAAAACCAAAAGAAATAAGCATTACAAAACATAACATAACGCTAAAAACAACTTACCTTGCAATCGCTGTGCTCCGACACCATCATCCTGTGCAAGCATCTCATTGGGGCACATTATAAGACAGGAGCTGGGGAAAAAAGAAAGACATGAGCATTACAAAACATAACGTAGACAAATCTGCACTACCAAACATAACATAGCGCTAAGTACAACTTACCTTGACATCGCTGCGCTCTGCCACCGCCATTCTGTGCAAGCGTCTCATTGGGGCCCATTATATGACCGGAGCTGAAAAAAAACTAAAGAAATAAGCATTACAAAACATTACATAACGCTAAAAACTACTTACCTTGCCATCGCTGCACTCCGACACCATCATCCTGTGCAAGCATCTCATTGGGGCACATTATAAGACCGGAGCTGGGAAAAAAAGAAAGAAATGAGCATTACAAAACATAACGTAGACAAATCTGCACTACCAAACATAACATAGCGCTAAGTACAACTTACCTTGACATCGCTGCGCTCCGCCACCGCCATTCTGTGCAAGCGTCTCATTGGGGCACATTATAAGACCGGAGCTGGGAAAAAACAAAAAAAATAAGCATTACAAAACATAATATAATGCTAAAAACAACTTACCTTGCCATCGCTGCGCTCCGACACCATCATCCTGTGCAAGCATCTCATTGGGGCACATTATAAGACCGGAGCTGGGGAAAAAAGAAAGAAATGAGCATTAAAAAACATAACATAGACAAATCTGCACTACCGAACATAACATAGCGCTAAGTACAACTTACCTTGACATCGCTGCGCTCCGCCACCGCCATTCTGTGCAAGCGTCTCATTGGGGCACATTATAAGACCGGAGCTGGGAAAAAACAAAAGAAATAAGCATTACAGAACATAATATAACGCTAAAAACAACTTACCTTGCCATCGCTGCGCTCCGACACCATCATCCTGTGCAAGCATCTCATTGGGGCACATTATAAGACCGGAGCTGGGGAAAAAAGAAAGAAATGAGCATTACAAAACATAACGTAGACAAATCTGCACTACCAAACATACCATAGCGCTAAGTACAACTTACCTTGACATCGCTGCGCTCCGCCACCGCCATTCTGTGCAAGCGTCTCATTGGGGCACATTATAAGACCGGAGCTGGGAAAAAACAAAAGAAATAAGCATTACAAAACATAACATAACGCTAAAAACAACTTACCTTGCCATCGCTGCGCTCCGACACCATCATCCTGTGCAAGCATCTCATTGGGGCACATTATAAGACCGGAGCTGGGGAGAAAAGAAAGAAATGAGAATTACAAAACATAACGTAGACAAATCTGCACTACCAAACATAACATAGCGCTAAGTACAACTTACCTTGACATCGCTGCGCTCCGCCACCGCCATTCTGTGCAAGCGTCTCATTCGGGCCCATTATAAGACCGGAGCTGGAAAAAACCAAAAGAAATAAGCATTACAAAACATAACATAACGCTAAAAACAACTTACCTTGCCATTGCTGCGCTCCGACACCATCATCCTGTGCAAGCATCTCATTGGGGCACATTATAAGACCGGAGCTGGGGAAAAAAGAAGGAAATGAGCATTACAAAACATAACGTAGACAAATCTGCACTACCAAACATAACATAGCGCTAAGTACAACTTACCTTGACATCGCTGCGCTCCGCCACCGCTATTCTGTGCAAGCGTCTCATTGGGGCACATTATAAGACCGGAGCTGGGAAAAAACATATGAAATAAGCATTACAAAACATAACATAATGCTAAAAACAACTTGCCTTGCCATCGTTGCGCTCCGACACCATCATCCTGTGCAAGCATCTCATTGGGGCACATTATAAGACCGGAGCTGAGCAAAAAAGAAAGAAATGAGCATTACAAAACATAACGTAGACAAATCTGCACTACCAAACATAACATAGCGCTAAGCACAACTTACCTTGACATCGTTGAGCTCCGCCACCGCTCCGACACCATCATCCTGTGCAAGCATCTCATTGGGGCACATTATAAGACCGGAGCTGGGGAAAAAAGAAAGAAATGAGCATTACAAAACATAACATGGACAAATCCGCACTACCAAACATAACATAGCGCTAAGTACAACTTACCTTGACATCGCTGCGCTCCGCCACCGCCATTCTGTGCAAGCGTCTCATTGGGGCCCATTATAAGACCGGAGCTGGAAAAAAAACAAAAGAAATAAGCATTACAAAACATAACATAACGCTAAAAACAACTTACCTTGCCATCGCTGCGCTCCGACACCATCATCCTGTGCAAGCATCTCATTGGGGAACATTATAAGACCGGAGCTGGGGAAAAAAGAAAGAAATGAGCATTACAAAACATAACGTAGACAAATCTGCACTACCAAACATAACGTAGCGCTAAGTACAACTTACCTTGACATCGCGCTGCGCTCCGCCACCGCCATTCTGTGCAAGCGTCTCATTGGGGCACATTATAAGACCGGAGCTGGAAAAAAACAAAAGAAATAAGCATTACAAAATGTAACATAACGCTAAAAACAACTTACCTTGCCATCGCTGCGCTCCGACACCATCATCCTGTGCAAGCATCTCATTGGGGCACATTATAAGACCGGAGCTGGAAAAAAACAAAAGAAATAAGCATTACAAAACATAACATAACGCTAAAAACAACTTTCCTTGCCATCGCTGCGCTCTGACACCATCATCCTGTGCAAGCATCTCATTGGGGCATATTATAAGACCGGAGCTGGGGAAAAAAGAAAGAAATGAGCATTACAAAACATAACGTAGACAAATCTGCACTACCAAACATAACATAGCGCTAACTTCAACTTACCTTGACATCGCTGCGCTCCGCCACCGCCATTCTGTGCAAGCGTCTCATTGGGGCCCATTATAAGACCGGAGCTGGAAAAAACAAAAGAAATAAGCATTACAAAACATAACATAACGCTAAAAACAACTTACCTTGCCATCGCTGCGCTCCAACACCATCATCCTGTGCAAGCATCTCATTGGGGCACATTATAAGACCGGAGTTGGGGAAAAAAGAAAGAAATGAGCATTACAAAACATAACGTAGACAAATCTGCACTACCAAACATAACATAGCGCTAAGTACAACTTACCTTGACATCGCTGCGCTCCGCCACTGCCATTCTGTGCAAGCGTCTCATTGGGGCCCATTATAAGACCGGAGCTGAAAAAAAACAAAAGAAATAAGCATTTAAAAACCATAACATAACGCTAAAAACAACTTACCTTGCCATCGCTGCGCTCCGACACCATCATCCTGTGCAAGCATCTCAGTGGGGCACATTATAAGACCGGATCTGGGGAAAAAAGAAAGAAATGAGCATTACAAAACATAACGTAGACAAATCTGCACTACCAAACATAACATAGCGCTAATTACAACTTACCTTAACATCGCTGCGCTCCGCCACCGCCATTCTGTGCAAGCGTCTCATTGGGGCACATTATAAGACCAGAGCTGGAAAAAAACAAAAGAAATAAGCATTACAAAACATAACATAACGCTAAAAACAACATACCTTGCTATCGCTGCGCTCCGACACCATCATCCTGTGCAAGCATCTCATTGGGGCACATTATAAGACCGGAGCTGGGGGAAAAAGAAAGAAATGAGCATTACAAAACATAACATGGACAAATCTGCACTACCAAACATAACATAGCGCTAAGTTCAACTTACCTTGACATCGCTGCGCTCCGCCACCGCCATTCTGTGCAAGCGTCTCATTGGGGCCCATTATAAGACCGGAGCTGGAAAAAACAAAAGAAATAAGCATTACAAAACATAACATAACGCTAAAAACAACTTACCTTGCCATCGCTGCGCTCCAACACCATCATCCTGTGCAAGCATCTCATTGGGGCACATTATAAGACCGGAGTTGGGGAAAAAAGAAAGAAATGAGCATTACAAAACATAACGTAGACAAATCTGCACTACCAAACATAACATAGCGCTAAGTACAACTTACCTTGACATCGCTGCGCTCCGCCACTGCCATTCTGTGCAAGCGTCTCATTGGGGCCCATTATAAGACCGGAGCTGGAAAAAAACAAAAGAAATGAGCATTTAAAAACCATAACATAACGCTAAAAACAACTTACCTTGCCATCGCTGCGCTCCGACACCATCATCCTGTGCAAGCATCTCAGTGGGGCACATTATAAGACCGGAGCTGGGGAAAAAAGAAAGAAATGAGCATTACAAAACATAACGTAGACAAATCTGCACTACCAAACATAACATAGCGCTAAGTACAACTTACCTTGACATCGCTGCGCTCCGCCACCGCCATTCTGTGCAAGCGTCTCATTGGGGCACATTATGAGACAGGAGCTGGAAAAAAGAAAGAAATCAGCATTACAAAACATAACATAACGCTAAAAACAACTTACCTTGCCATCGCTGCGCTCCGACACCATCATCCTGTGCAAGCATCTCATTGGGGCACATTATAAGACCGGAGCTGGGGAAAAAAGAAAGAAATGAGCATTAGAAAACATAACGTAGACAAATCTGCACTACCAAACATAACATAGCGCTAAGTACAACTTACCTTGACATCGATGCGCTCCGCCACCGCCATTTTTGTGCAAGCGTCTCATTGGGGCACATTATAAGAACGGAGCTGGGGAAAAACAAAAGAAATAAGCATTACAAAACATAACATAACGCTAAAAACAACTTACCTTGCCATCGCTGCTCTCCGACACCATCATCCTGTGCAAGCATCTCATTGGGGCACATTATAAGACAGGAGCTGGGGGAAAAAAGAAAGAAATGAGCATTACAAAACATAAAGTAGACAAATCTGCACTAACAAACATAACATAGCGCTAAGTACAACTTACGTTGACATCGCTGCGCTCCGCCACCGCCATTCTGTGCAAGCTTCTCATTGGGGCACATTATAAGACCGGAGCTGGGCAAAAAAGAAAGAAATGAGCATTACAAAACATAACGTAGACAAATCTGCACTACCAAACATAACATAGCGCTAAGTACAACGTACCTTGACATCGCTGCGCTCCACCACCGCCATTTTGTGCAAGCGTCTCATTGGGGCACATTATAAGACCGGAGCTGGGAAAAAAACTAAAGAAATAAGCATTACAAAACATAATATAACGCTAAAAACAACTTACCTTGCCATCGCTGCGCTCCGACACCATCATCCTGTGCAAGCATCTCATTGGGGCACATTATAAGACCGGAGCTGGGCAAAAAAGAAAGAAATGAGCATTACAAAACATAACGTAGACAAATCTGCACTACCAAACATAACATAGCGCTAAGTACAACTTACCTTGACATCGCTGCGCTCCACCACCGCCATTCGGTGCAAGCGTCTCATTGGGGCACATTATAAGACCGGAGCTGGGAAAAAAACTAAAGAAATAAGCATTACAAAACATAATATAACGCTAAAAACAACTTACCTTGCCATCGCTGCGCTCCGACACCATCATCCTGTGCAAGCATCTCATTGGGGCACATTATAAGACCGGAGCTGGGCAAAAAAGAAAGAAATGAGCATTACAAAACATAACGTAGACAAATCTGCACTACCAAACATAACATAGCGCTAAGTACAACTTACCTTGACATCGCTGCGCTCCGCCACCGCCATTCTGTGCAAGCGTCTCATTGGGGCCCATTATAAGACCGGAGCTGGAAAAAAACAAAAGAAATAAGCATTACAAAACATAACATAACGCTAAAAACAACTTACCTTGCCATCGCTGCGCTCCGACACCATCATCCTGTGCAAACATCTCATTGGGGCACATTATAAGACCGGAGCTGGGGAAAAAAGAAAGAAATGAGCATTACAAAACATAACATGGACAAATCTGCACTACCAAACAAAACATAGCGCTGAGTACAACTTACCTTGACATCGCTGCGCTCCGCCACCGCCATTCTGTGCAATTATCTCATTGGGGCACATCATGAGACCGGAGCTGGAAAAAAGAAAGAAATCAGCATTACAAAACATAACATAACGCTAAAAACAACTTACCTTGCCACCCCTGCGCTCCGACACCATCATCCTGTGCAAGCATCTCATTGGGGCACATTATAAGACCGGAGCTGGGGAAAAAAGAAAGAAATGAGCATTACAAAACATAACATAGACAAATCTGCCCTACCAAACATAACATAGCGCTAAGTACAACTTACCTTGACATCGATGCGCTCCGCCACCGCCATTCTGTGCAAGCGTCTCTTTGGGGCACATTATAAGACTGGAGCTGGGGAAAAACAAAAGAAATCAGCATTACAAAACATAACATAACGCTAAAAACAACTTACCTTGCCATTGCTGCGCTCCTACACCATCATCCTGTGCAAGCATCTCATTGGGGCACATTATAAGACCGGGGCTGGGGAAAAAAGAAAGAAATGAGCATTACAAAACATAACGTAGACAAATCTGCACTACCAAACATAACATAGCGCTAAGTACAACTTACCTTGACATCGCTGCGCTCCAGCACCGCTCCCCCACCATCATCCTGTGCAAGCATCTCATTGGGGCACATTATAAGACCGGAGCTGGGGAAAAAAGAAAGAAATGAGCATTACAAAACATAACATGGACAAATCTGCACTACCAAACATAACATAGCGCTAAGTACAACTTACCTTGACATCGCTGCGCTCCGCCACCGCCATTCTGTGCAAGCGTCTCATTGGGGCCCATTATAAGACCAGAGCTGGAAAAAAACAAAAGAAATAAGCATTACAAAACATAACATAACGCTAAAAACAACTTACGTTGCCATCGCTGCGCTCCGACACCATCATCCTGTGCAAGCATCTCATTGGGGCACATTATAAGACCGGAGCTGGTAAAAAAACTAAAGAAATAAGCATTACAAAACATAACATAACGCTAAAAACAACTTACCTTGCCATCGCTGCGCTCCGACACCATCATCCTGTGCAAGCATCTCATTGGGGCATATTATAAGACCGGAGCTAGGGAAAAAAGAAAGAAATAAGCATTACAAAACATAACGTAGACAAATCTGCACTACCAAACATAACATAGCGCTAAGTACAACTTACCTTGACATCGCTGCGCTCCGCCACCGCCATTCTGTGCAAGCGTCTCATTGGGGCACATTATGACACCGGAGCTGGAAAAAAGAAAGAAATCAGCATTACAAAACATAACATAACGCTAAAAACAACTTACCTTGCCATCGCTGCGCTCCGACACCATCATCCTGTGCAAGCATCTCATTGGGGCACATTATAAGACCGGAGCTAGGGAAAAAAGAAAGAAATAAGCATTACAAAACATAACGTAGACAAATCTGCACTACCAAACATAACATAGCGCTAAGTAATACTTACCTTGACATCGATGCGCTCCGCCACCGTCATTCTGTGCAAGCGTCTCATTGGGGCACATTATAAAACCGGAGCTGGGGAAAAACAAAAGAAATAAGCATTACAAAACATAACATAATGCTAAAAACAACTTACCTTGCCATAGCTGCCCTCCGACACCATCATCCTGTGCAAGCATCTCATTGGGGCACATTATAAGACCAGAGCTGGGGGAAAAAAGAAAGAAATGAGCATTACAAAACATAACGTAGACAAATCTGCACTACCAAACATAACATAGCGCAAAGTACAACTTACCTTGACATCGCTGCGCTCCGCCACCGCCACCGCCATTCTGTGCAAGCGTCTCATTGGGGCACATTATAAGACCGGAACTGGGAAAAAACATAAGAAATAAGCATTACAAAACATAACATAACGCTAAAAAACAACTTACCTTGCCATCGCTGCGCTCCGACACCATCATCCTGTGCAAGCATCTCATTGGGGCACATTATAAGACCGGAGCTGGGCAAAAATAGAAAGAAATTAGCATTACAAAACATAACGTAGACAAATCTACACTACCAAACATAACATAGCGCTAAGTACAACTTACCTTGACATTGCTGCGCTCCGCCACCGCCATTCTGTGCAAGCGTCTCATTGGGGCACATTATGAGTCCGGAGCTGGAAAAAAGAAAGAAATCAGCATTACAAAACATAACATAACGCTAAAAACAACTTACCTTGCTATGGCTGCGCTCCGACACCATCATCCTGTGCAAGCATCTCATTGGGGCACATTATAAGACCGGAGCTGGGGAAAAAAAGAAAGAAATGAGCATTACAAAACATAACGTAGACAAATCTGCACTACCAAACATAACATAGCGCTAAGTACAACTTACCTTGACATCGCTGCGCTCCGCCACCGCCATTCTGTGCAAGCGTCTCATTGGGGCCCATTATAAGACCGGAGCTGGAAAAAACCAAAAGAAATAAGCATTACAAAACATAACATAACGCTAAAAACAACTTACCTTGCAATCGCTGTGCTCCGACACCATCATCCTGTGCAAGCATCTCATTGGGGCACATTATAAGACAGGAGCTGGGGAAAAAAGAAAGACATGAGCATTACAAAACATAACGTAGACAAATCTGCACTACCAAACATAACATAGCGCTAAGTACAACTTACCTTGACATCGCTGCGCTCTGCCACCGCCATTCTGTGCAAGCGTCTCATTGGGGCCCATTATATGACCGGAGCTGGAAAAAAACTAAAGAAATAAGCATTACAAAACATTACATAACGCTAAAAACTACTTACCTTGCCATCGCTGCACTCCGACACCATCATCCTGTGCAAGCATCTCATTGGGGCACATTATAAGACCGGAGCTGGGAAAAAAAGAAAGAAATGAGCATTACAAAACATAACGTAGACAAATCTGCACTACCAAACATAACATAGCGCTAAGTACAACTTACCTTGACATCGCTGCGCTCCGCCACCGCCATTCTGTGCAAGCGTCTCATTGGGGCACATTATAAGACCGGAGCTGGGAAAAAACAAAAAAAATAAGCATTACAAAACATAATATAACGCTAAAAACAACTTACCTTGCCATCGCTGCGCTCCGACACCATCATCCTGTGCAAGCATCTCATTGGGGCACATTATAAGACCGGAGCTGGGGAAAAAAGAAAGAAATGAGCATTAAAAAACATAACATAGACAAATCTGCACTACCGAACATAACATAGCGCTAAGTACAACTTACCTTGACATCGCTGCGCTCCGCCACCGCCATTCTGTGCAAGCGTCTCATTGGGGCACATTATAAGACCGGAGCTGGGAAAAAACAAAAGAAATAAGCATTACAGAACATAATATAACGCTAAAAACAACTTACCTTGCCATCGCTGCGCTCCGACACCATCATCCTGTGCAAGCATCTCATTGGGGCACATTATAAGACCGGAGCTGGGGAAAAAAGAATGAAATGAGCATTACAAAACATAACGTAGACAAATCTGCACTACCAAACATAACATAGCGCTAAGTACAACTTACCTTGACATCGCTGCGCTCCGCCACCGCCATTCTGTGCAAGCGTCTCATTGGGGCACATTATAAGACCGGAGCTGGGAAAAAACAAAAGAAATAAGCATTACAAAACATAACATAACGCTAAAAACAAATTACCTTGCCATTGCTGCGCTCCGACACCATCATCCTGTGCAAGCATCTCATTGGGGCACATTATAAGACCGGAGCTGGGGAGAAAAGAAAGAAATGAGAATTACAAAACATAACGTAGACAAATCTGCACTACCAAACATAACATAGCGCTAAGTACAACTTACCTTGACATCGCTGCGCTCTGCCACCGCCATTCTGTGCAAGCGTCTCATTGGGGTCCATTATATGACCGGAGCTGGAAAAAAACTAAAGAAATAAGCATTACAAAACATTACATAACGCTAAAAACTACTTACCTTGCCATCGCTGCACTCCGACACCATCATCCTGTGCAAGCATCTCATTGGGGCACATTATAAGACCGGAGCTGGGAAAAAAAGAAAGAAATGAGCATTACAAAACATAACGTAGACAAATCTGCACTACCAAACATAACATAGCGCTAAGTACAACTTACCTTGACATCGCTGCGCTCCGCCACCGCCATTCTGTGCAAGCGTCTCATTGGGGCACATTATAAGACCGGAGCTGGGAAAAAACAAAAGAAATAAGCATTACAAAACATAATATAACGCTAAAAACAACTTACCTTGCCATCGCTGCGCTCCGACACCATCATCCTGTGCAAGCATCTCATTGGGGCACATTATAAGACCGGAGCTGGGGAAAAAAGAAAGAAATGAGCATTAAAAAACATAACATAGACAAATCTGCACTACAGAACATAACATAGCGCTAAGTACAACTTACCTTGACATCGCTGCGCTCCGCCACCGCCATTCTGTGCAAGCGTCTCATTGGGGCACATTATAAGACCGGAGCTGGGAAAAAACAAAAGAAATAAGCATTACAGAACATAATATAACGCTAAAAACAACTTACCTTGCCATCGCTGCGCTCCGACACCATCATCCTGTGCAAGCATCTCATTGGGGCACATTATAAGACCGGAGCTGGGGAAAAAAGAAAGAAATGAGCATTACAAAACATAACGTAGACAAATCTGCACTACCAAACATAACATAGCGCTAAGTACAACTTACCTTGACATCGCTGCGCTCCGCCACCGCCATTCTGTGCAAGCGTCTCATTCGGGCCCATTATAAGACCGGAGCTGGAAAAAACCAAAAGAAATAAGCATTACAAAACATAACGCTAAAAACAACTTACCTTGCCATCGCTGCGCTCCGACACCATCATCCTGTGCAAGCATCTCATTGGGGCACATTATAAGACCGGAGCTGGGGAAAAAAGAAAGAAATGAGCATTACAAAACATAACATGGACAAATCCGCACTACCAAACATAACATAGCGCTAAGTACAACTTACCTTGACATCGCTGCGCTCCGCCACCGCCATTCTGTGCAAGCGTCTCATTGGGGCACATTATAAGACCGGAGCTGGAAAAAAACAAAAGAAATAAGCATTACAAAACATAACATAACGCTAAAAACAACTTTCCTTGCCATCGCTGCGCTCTGACACCATCATCCTGTGCAAGCATCTCATTGGGGCATATTATAAGACCGGAGCTGGGGAAAAAAGAAAGAAATGAGCATTACAAAACATAACGTAGACAAATCGGCACTACCAAACATAACATAGCGCTAAGTTCAACTTACCTTGACATCGCTGCGCTCCGCCACCGCCATTCTGTGCAAGCGTCTCATTGGGGCCCATTATAAGACCGGAGCTGGAAAAAAACAAAAGAAATAAGCATTACAAAACATAACATAACGCTAAAAGCAACTTACCTTGCCATCGCTGCGCTCCAACACCATCATCCTGTGCAAGCATCTCATTGGGGCACATTATAAGACCGGAGTTGGGGAAAAAAGAAAGAAATGAGCATTACAAAACATAACGTAGACAAATCTGCACTACCAAACATAACATAGCGCTAAGTACAACTTACCTTGACATCGCTGCGCTCCGCCACTGCCATTCTGTGCAAGCGTCTCATTGGGGCCCATTATAAGACCGGAGCTGGAAAAAAACAACAGAAATAAGCATTTAAAAACCATAACATAACGCTAAAAACAACTTACCTTGCCATCGCTGCGCTCCGACACCATCATCCTGTGCAAGCATCTCAGTGGGGCACATTATAAGACCGGAGCTGGGGAAAAAAGAAAGAAATGAGCATTACAAAACATAACGTAGACAAATCTGCACTACCAAACATAACATAGCGCTAAGTACAACTTACCTTAACATCGCTGCGCTCCGCCACCGCCATTCTGTGCAAGCGTCTCATTGGGGCACATTATAAGACCGGAGCTGGAAAAAAACAAAAGAAATAAGCATTACAAAACATAACATAACGCTAAAAACAACATACCTTGCTATCGCTGCGCTCCGACACCATCATCCTGTGCAAGCATCTCATTGGGGCACATTATAAGACCGGAGCTGGGGATAAAAGAAAGAAATGAGCATTACAAAACATACCATGGACAAATCTGCACTACCAAACATAACATAGCGCTAAGTTCAACTTACCTTGACATCGCTGCGCTCCGCCACCGCCATTCTGTGCAAGCGTCTCATTGGGGCCCATTATAAGACCGGAGCTGGAAAAAACAAAAGAAATAAGCATTACAAAACATAACATAACGCTAAAAACAACTTACCTTGCCATCGCTGCGCTCCAACACCATCATCCTGTGCAAGCATCTCATTGGGGCACATTATAAGACCGGAGTTGGGGAAAAAAGAAAGAAATGAGCATTACAAAACATAACGTAGACAAATCTGCACTACCAAACATAACATAGCTCTAAGTACAACTTACCTTGACATCGCTGCGCTCCGCCACTGCCATTCTGTGCAAGCGTCTCATTGGGGCCCATTATAAGACCGGAGCTGGAAAAAAACAAAAGAAATAAGCATTTAAAAACCATAACATAACGCTAAAAACAACGTACCTTGCCATCGCTGCGCTCCGACACCATCATCCTGTGCAAGCATCTCAGTGGGGCACATTATAAGACCGGAGCTGGGGAAAAAAGAAAGAGATGAGCATTACAAAACATAACGTAGACAAATCTGCACTACCAAACATAACATAGCGCTAAGTACAACTTACCTTGACATCGCTGCGCTCCGCCACTGCCATTCTGTGCAAGCGTCTCATTGGGGCCCATTATAAGACCGGAGCTGGAAAAAAACATAAGAAATAAGCATTTAAAAACCATAACATAACGCTAAAAACAACTTACCTTGCCATCGCTGCGCTCCGACACCATCATCCTGTGCAAGCATCTCATTGGGGCACATTATAAGACCGGAGCTGGGGAAAAAAGAAAGAAATGAGCATTACAAAACATAACGTAGACAAATCTGCACTACCAAACATAACATAGCGCTAAGTACAACTTACCTTGACATCGATGCGCTCCGCCACCGCCATTTTTGTGCAAGCGTCTCATTGGGGCACATTATAAGAACGGAGCAGGGGAAAAACAAAAGAAATAAGCATTACAAAACATAACATAACGCTAAAAACAACTTACCTTGCCATCGCTGCGCTCCGACACCATCATCCTGTGCAAGCATCTCATTGGGGCACATTATAAGACAGGAGCTGGGGGAAAAAAGAAAGAAATGAGCATTACAAAACATAAAGTAGACAAATCTGCACTAACAAACATAACATAGCGCTAAGTACAACTTACCTTGACATCGCTGCGCTCCAGCACCGCTCCCCCACCATCATCCTGTGCAAGCATCTCATTGGGGCACATTATAAGACCGGAGCTGGGGAAAAAAGAATGAAATGAGCATTACAAAACATAACATGGACAAATCTGCACTACCAAACATAACATAGCGCTAAGTACAACTTACCTTGACATCACTGCGCTCCGCCACCGCCATTCTGTGCAAGCGTCTCATTGGGGCCCATTATAAGACCAGAGCTGGAAAAAAACAAAAGAAATAAGCATTACAAAACATAACATAACGCTAAAAACAACTTACGTTGCCATCGCTGCGCTCCGACACCATCATCCTGTGCAAGCATCTCATTGGGGCACATTATAAGACCGGAGCTGGTAAAAAAACTAAAGAAATAAGCTTTACAAAACATAACATAACGCTAAAAACAACTTACCTTGCCATCGCTGCGCTCCGACACCATCATCCTGTGCAAGCATCTCATTGGGGCATATTATAAGACCGGAGCTGGGGAAAAAAGAAAGAACTGAGCATTACAAAACATAACGCAGACAAATCTGCACTACCAAACATAACATAGCGCTAAGTACAACTTACCTTGACATCGCTGCGCTCCGCCACCGCCATTCTGTGCAAGCGTCTCATTGGGGCCCATTATAAGACTGGAGCTGGAAAAAAACTAAAGAAATAAGCATTACAAAACATAACATAACGCTAAAAACAACTTACCTTGCCATCGCTGGGCTCCGACACCATCATCCTGTGCAAGCATCTCATTGGGGCACATTATAAGACCGGAGCTGGGAAAGAAAGAGAGAAATGAGCATTACAAAACATAACGTAGACAAATCTGCAATACCAAACCAAACATAGCGCCAAGTACAACTTACCTTGACATCGCTGCACTCCGCTACCGCCATTCTATGCAAGCGTCTCATTGGGGCACATTATAAGACCGGAGCTGGAAAAAAACAAAAGAAATAAGCATTACAAAACATAACATAATGCTAAAAACAACATACCTTGCCATCGCTGCGCTCCGACACCATCATCCTGTGCAAGCATCTCATTGGGGCACATTATAAGACCGGAGCTGGGGAAAAAAGAAAGAAATGAGCATTAGAAAACATAACATGGACAAATCTGCACTACCAAACATAACATAGCGCTAAGTACAACTTACCTTGACATCGCTGCGCTCCGCCACCGCCATTCTGTGCAAGCGTCTCATTGGGGCACATTATGAGACCGGAGCTTGGAAAAAGAAAGAAATCAGCATTACAAAACATAACATAACGCTAAAAACAACTTACCTTGCCATCGCTGTGCTCCGACACCATCATCCTGTGCAAGCATCTCATTGGGGCACATTATAAGACCGGAGCTGGGGAAAAAAGAAAGAAATGAGCATTACAAAACATAACGTAGACAAATCTGCACTACCAAACATAACATAGCGCTAAGTACAACTTACCTTAACATCGCTGCGCTCCGCCACCGCCATTCTGTGCAAGCGTCTCATTGGGGCACATTATGAGACCGGAGCTGGAAAAAAGAAAGAAATCAGCATTACAAAACATAACATAACGCTAAAAACAACTTACCTTGCCATGGCTGCGCTCCGACACCATCATCCTGTGCAAGCATCTCATTGGGGCACATTATAAGACCGGAGCTGGGGAAAAAAGAAAGAAATGAGCATTACAAAACATAACGTAGACAAATCTGCACTACCAAACATAACATATCGCTAAGTACAACTTACCTTGACATCGCTGCGCTCCGCCACCGCCATTCTGTGCAAGCGTATCATTGGGGCCCATTATAAGACCGGAGCTGGAAAAAACCAAAAGAAATAAGCATTACAAAACATAACATAACGCTAAAAACAACTTACCTTGCAATCGCTGTGCTCCGACACCATCATCCTGTGCAAGCATCTCATTGGGGCACATTATAAGACAGGAGCTGGGGAAAAAAGAAAGACATGAGCATTACAAAACATAACGTAGACAAATCTGCACTACCAAACATAACATAGCGCTAAGTACAACTTACCTTGACATCGCTGCGCTCTGCCACCGCCATTCTGTGCAAGCGTCTCATTGGGGCCCATTATATGACCGGAGCTGAAAACAAACTAAAGAAATAAGCATTACAAAACATTACATAACGCTAAAAACTACTTACCTTGCCATCGCTGCACTCCGACACCATCATCCTGTGCAAGCATCTCATTGGGGCACATTATAAGACCGGAGCTGGGAAAAAAAGAAAGAAATGAGCATTACAAAACATAACGTAGACAAATCTGCACTACCAAACATAACATAGCGCTAAGTACAACTTACCTTGACATCGCTGCGCTCCGCCACCGCCATTCTGTGCAAGCGTCTCATTGGGGCACATTATAAGACCGGAGCTGGGAAAAAACAAAAAAAATAAGCATTACAAAACATAATATAATGCTAAAAACAACTTACCTTGCCATCGCTGCGCTCCGACACCATCATCCTGTGCAAGCATCTCATTGGGGCACATTATAAGACCGGAGCTGGGGAAAAAAGAAAGAAATGAGCATTAAAAAACATAACATAGACAAATCTGCACTACCGAACATAACATAGCGCTAAGTACAACTTACCTTGACATCGCTGCGCTCCGCCACCGCCATTCTGTGCAAGCGTCTCATTGGGGCACATTATAAGACCGGAGCTGGGAAAAAACAAAAGAAATAAGCATTACAGAACATAATATAACGCTAAAAACAACTTACCTTGCCATCGCTGCGCTCCGACACCATCATCCTGTGCAAGCATCTCATTGGGGCACATTATAAGACCGGAGCTGGGGAAAAAAGAAAGAAATGAGCATTACAAAACATAACGTAGACAAATCTGCACTACCAAACATACCATAGCGCTAAGTACAACTTACCTTGACATCGCTGCGCTCCGCCACCGCCATTCTGTGCAAGCGTCTCATTGGGGCACATTATAAGACCGGAGCTGGGAAAAAACAAAAGAAATAAGCATTACAAAACATAACATAACGCTAAAAACAACTTACCTTGCCATCGCTGCGCTCCGACACCATCATCCTGTGCAAGCATCTCATTGGGGCACATTATAAGACCGGAGCTGGGGAGAAAAGAAAGAAATGAGAATTACAAAACATAACGTAGACAAATCTGCACTACCAAACATAACATAGCGCTAAGTACAACTTACCTTGACATCGCTGCGCTCCGCCACCGCCATTCTGTGCAAGCGTCTCATTCGGGCCCATTATAAGACCGGAGCTGGAAAAAACCAAAAGAAATAAGCATTACAAAACATAACATAACGCTAAAAACAACTTACCTTGCCATTGCTGCGCTCCGACACCATCATCCTGTGCAAGCATCTCATTGGGGCACATTATAAGATCGGAGCTGGGGAAAAAAGAAGGAAATGAGCATTACAAAACATAACGTAGACAAATCTGCACTACCAAACATAACATAGCGCTAAGTACAACTTACCTTGACATCGCTGCGCTCCGCCACCGCCATTCTGTGCAAGCGTCTCATTGGGGCACATTATAAGACCGGAGCTGGGAAAAAACATATGAAATAAGCATTACAAAACATAACATAATGCTAAAAACAACTTGCCTTGCCATCGTTGCGCTCCGACACCATCATCCTGTGCAAGCATCTCATTGGGGCACATTATAAGACCGGAGCTGAGCAAAAAAGAAAGAAATGAGCATTACAAAACATAACGTAGACAAATCTGCACTACCAAACATAACATAGCGCTAAGCACAACTTACCTTGACATCGTTGAGCTCCGCCACCGCTCCGACACCATCATCCTGTGCAAGCATCTCATTGGGGCACATTATAAGACCGGAGCTGGGGAAAAAAGAAAGAAATGAGCATTACAAAACATAACATGGACAAATCCGCACTACCAAACATAACATAGCGCTAAGTACAACTTACCTTGACATCGCTGCGCTCCGCCACCGCCATTCTGTGCAAGCGTCTCATTGGGGCCCATTATAAGACCGGAGCTGGAAAAAAAACAAAAGAAATAAGCATTACAAAACATAACATAACGCTAAAAACAACTTACCTTGCCATCGCTGCGCTCCGACACCATCATCCTGTGCAAGCATCTCATTGGGGCACATTATAAGACCGGAGCTGGGGAAAAAAGAAAGAAATGAGCATTACAAAACATAACGTAGACAAATCTGCACTACCAAACATAACGTAGCGCTAAGTACAACTTACCTTGACATCGCGCTGCGCTCCGCCACCGCCATTCTGTGCAAGCGTCTCATTGGGGCACATTATAAGACCGGAGCTGGAAAAAAACAAAAGAAATAAGCATTACAAAACGTAACATAACGCTAAAAACAACTTACCTTGCCATCGCTGCGCTCCGACACCATCATCCTGTGCAAGCATCTCATTGGGGCACATTATAAGACCGGAGCTGGAAAAAAACAAAAGAAATAAGCATTACAAAACATAACATAACGCTAAAAACAACTTTCCTTGCCATCGCTGCGCTCTGACACCATCATCCTGTGCAAGCATCTCATTGGGGCATATTATAAGACCGGAGCTGGGGAAAAAAGAAAGAAATGAGCATTACAAAACATAACGTAGACAAATCTGCACTACCAAACATAACATAGCGCTAACTTCAACTTACCTTGACATCGCTGCGCTCCGCCACCGCCATTCTGTGCAAGCGTCTCATTGGGGCCCATTATAAGACCGGAGCTGGAAAAAACAAAAGAAATAAGCATTACAAAACATAACATAACGCTAAAAACAACTTACCTTGCCATCGCTGCGCTCCAACACCATCATCCTGTGCAAGCATCTCATTGGGGCACATTATAAGACCGGAGTTGGGGAAAAAAGAAAGAAATGAGCATTACAAAACATAACGTAGACAAATCTGCACTACCAAACATAACATAGCGCTAAGTACAACTTACCTTGACATCGCTGCGCTCCGCCACTGCCATTCTGTGCAAGCGTCTCATTGGGGCCCATTATAAGACCGGAGCTGAAAAAAAACAAAAGAAATAAGCATTTAAAAACCATAACATAACGCTAAAAACAACTTACCTTGCCATCGCTGCGCTCCGACACCATCATCCTGTGCAAGCATCTCAGTGGGGCACATTATAAGACCGGATCTGGGGAAAAAAGAAAGAAATGAGCATTACAAAACATAACGTAGACAAATCTGCACTACCAAACATAACATAGCGCTAAGTACAACTTACCTTAACATCGCTGCGCTCCGCCACCGCCATTCTGTGCAAGCGTCTCATTGGGGCACATTATAAGACCAGAGCTGGAAAAAAACAAAAGAAATAAGCATTACAAAACATAACATAACGCTAAAAACAACATACCTTGCTATCGCTGCGCTCCGACACCATCATCCTGTGCAAGCATCTCATTGGGGCACATTATAAGACCGGAGCTGGGGGAAAAAGAAAGAAATGAGCATTACAAAACATAACATGGACAAATCTGCACTACCAAACATAACATAGCGCTAAGTTCAACTTACCTTGACATCGCTGCGCTCCGCCACCGCCATTCTGTGCAAGCGTCTCATTGGGGCCCATTATAAGACCGGAGCTGGAAAAAACAAAAGAAATAAGCATTACAAAACATAACATAACGCTAAAAACAACTTACCTTGCCATCGCTGCGCTCCAACACCATCATCCTGTGCAAGCATCTCATTGGGGCACATTATAAGACCGGAGTTGGGGAAAAAAGAAAGAAATGAGCATTACAAAACATAACGTAGACAAATCTGCACTACCAAACATAACATAGCGCTAAGTACAACTTACCTTGACATCGCTGCGCTCCGCCACTGCCATTCTGTGCAAGCGTCTCATTGGGGCCCATTATAAGACCGGAGCTGGAAAAAAACAAAAGAAATAAGCATTTAAAAACCATAACATAACGCTAAAAACAACTTACCTTGCCATCGCTGCGCTCCGACACCATCATCCTGTGCAAGCATCTCAGTGGGGCACATTATAAGACCGGAGCTGGGGAAAAAAGAAAGAAATGAGCATTACAAAACATAACGTAGACAAATCTGCACTACCAAACATAACATAGCGCTAAGTACAACTTACCTTGACATCGCTGCGCTCCGCCACCGCCATTCTGTGCAAGCGTCTCATTGGGGCACATTATGAGACAGGAGCTGGAAAAAAGAAAGAAATCAGCATTACAAAACATAACATAACGCTAAAAACAACTTACCTTGCCATCGCTGCGCTCCGACACCATCATCCTGTGCAAGCATCTCATTGGGGCACATTATAAGACCGGAGCTGGGGAAAAAAGAAAGAAATGAGCATTACAAAACATAACGTAGACAAATCTGCACTACCAAACATAACATAGCGCTAAGTACAACTTACCTTGACATCGATGCGCTCCGCCACCGCCATTTTTGTGCAAGCGTCTCATTGGGGCACATTATAAGACCGGAGCTGGAAAAAACAAAAGAAATAAGCATTACAAAACATAACATAACGCTAAAAACAACTTACCTTGCCATCGCTGCGCTCCAACACCATCATCCTGTGCAAGCATCTCATTGGGGCACATTATAAGACCGGAGTTGGGGAAAAAAGAAAGAAATGAGCATTACAAAACATAACGTAGACAAATCTGCACTACCAAACATAACATAGCGCTAAGTACAACTTACCTTGACATCGCTGCGCTCCGCCACTGCCATTCTGTGCAAGCGTCTCATTGGGGCCCATTATAAGACCGGAGCTGAAAAAAAACAAAAGAAATAAGCATTTAAAAACCATAACATAACGCTAAAAACAACTTACCTTGCCATCGCTGCGCTCCGACACCATCATCCTGTGCAAGCATCTCAGTGGGGCACATTATAAGACCGGATCTGGGGAAAAAAGAAAGAAATGAGCATTACAAAACATAACGTAGACAAATCTGCACTACCAAACATAACATAGCGCTAAGTACAACTTACCTTAACATCGCTGCGCTCCGCCACCGCCATTCTGTGCAAGCGTCTCATTGGGGCACATTATAAGACCAGAGCTGGAAAAAAACAAAAGAAATAAGCATTACAAAACATAACATAACGCTAAAAACAACATACCTTGCTATCGCTGCGCTCCGACACCATCATCCTGTGCAAGCATCTCATTGGGGCACATTATAAGACCGGAGCTGGGGGAAAAAGAAAGAAATGAGCATTACAAAACATAACATGGACAAATCTGCACTACCAAACATAACATAGCGCTAAGTTCAACTTACCTTGACATCGCTGCGCTCCGCCACCGCCATTCTGTGCAAGCGTCTCATTGGGGCCCATTATAAGACCGGAGCTGGAAAAAACAAAAGAAATAAGCATTACAAAACATAACATAACGCTAAAAACAACTTACCTTGCCATCGCTGCGCTCCAACACCATCATCCTGTGCAAGCATCTCATTGGGGCACATTATAAGACCGGAGTTGGGGAAAAAAGAAAGAAATGAGCATTACAAAACATAACGTAGACAAATCTGCACTACCAAACATAACATAGCGCTAAGTACAACTTACCTTGACATCGCTGCGCTCCGCCACTGCCATTCTGTGCAAGCGTCTCATTGGGGCCCATTATAAGACCGGAGCTGGAAAAAAACAAAAGAAATAAGCATTTAAAAACCATAACATAACGCTAAAAACAACTTACCTTGCCATCGCTGCGCTCCGACACCATCATCCTGTGCAAGCATCTCAGTGGGGCACATTATAAGACCGGAGCTGGGGAAAAAAGAAAGAAATGAGCATTACAAAACATAACGTAGACAAATCTGCACTACCAAACATAACATAGCGCTAAGTACAACTTACCTTGACATCGCTGCGCTCCGCCACCGCCATTCTGTGCAAGCGTCTCATTGGGGCACATTATGAGACAGGAGCTGGAAAAAAGAAAGAAATCAGCATTACAAAACATAACATAACGCTAAAAACAACTTACCTTGCCATCGCTGCGCTCCGACACCATCATCCTGTGCAAGCATCTCATTGGGGCACATTATAAGACCGGAGCTGGGGAAAAAAGAAAGAAATGAGCATTACAAAACATAACGTAGACAAATCTGCACTACCAAACATAACATAGCGCTAAGTACAACTTACCTTGACATCGATGCGCTCCGCCACCGCCATTTTTGTGCAAGCGTCTCATTGGGGCACATTATAAGAACGGAGCTGGGGAAAAACAAAACAAAATAAGCATTACAAAACATAACATAACTCTAAAAACAACTTACCTTGCCATCGCTGCTCTCCGACACCATCATCCTGTGCAAGCATCTCATTGGGGCACATTATAAGACAGGAGCTGGGGGAAAAAAGAAAGAAATGAGCATTACAAAACATAAAGTAGACAAATCTGCACTAACAAACATAACATAGCGCTAAGTACAACTTACCTTGACATCGCTGCGCTCCGCCACCGCCATTCTGTGCAAGCTTCTCATTGGGGCACATTATAAGACCGGAGCTGGGCAAAAAAGAAAGAAATGAGCATTACAAAACATAACGTAGACAAATCTGCACTACCAAACATAACATAGCGCTAAGTACAACGTACCTTGACATCGCTGCGCTCCACCACCGCCATTTTGTGCAAGCGTCTCATTGGGGCACATTATAAGACCGGAGCTGGGAAAAAAACTAAAGAAATAAGCATTACAAAACATAATATAACGCTAAAAACAACTTACCTTGCCATCGCTGCGCTCCGACACCATCATCCTGTGCAAGCATCTCATTGGGGCACATTATAAGACCGGAGCTGGGCAAAAAAGAAAGAAATGAGCATTACAAAACATAACGTAGACAAATCTGCACTACCAAACATAACATAGCGCTAAGTACAACTTACCTTGACATCGCTGCGCTCCACCACCGCCATTCGGTGCAAGCGTCTCATTGGGGCACATTATAAGACCGGAGCTGGGAAAAAAACTAAAGAAATAAGCATTACAAAACATAATATAACGCTAAAAACAACTTACCTTGCCATCGCTGCGCTCCGACACCATCATCCTGTGCAAGCATCTCATTGGGGCACATTATAAGACCAGAGCTGGGGAAAAAAGAAAGAAATGAGCATTACAAAACATAACATAGACAAATCTGCACTACCAAACATAACATAGCGCTAAGTACAACTTACCTTGACATCGCTGCGCTCCGCCACCGCCATTCTGTGCAAGCGTCTCATTGGGGCCCATTATAAGACCGGAGCTGGAAAAAAACAAAAGAAATAAGCATTACAAAACATAACATAACGCTAAAAACAACTTACCTTGCCATCGCTGCGCTCCGACACCATCATCCTGTGCAAACATCTCATTGGGGCACATTATAAGACCGGAGCTGGGGAAAAAAGAAAGAAATGAGCATTACAAAACATAACATGGACAAATCTGAACTACCAAACAAAACATAGCGCTGAGTACAACTTACCTTGACATCGCTGCGCTCCGCCACCGCCATTCTGTGCAATTATCTCATTGGGGCACATCATGAGACCGGAGCTGGAAAAAAGAAAGAAATCAGCATTACAAAACATAACATAACGCTAAAAACAACTTACCTTGCCACCCCTGCGCTCCGACACCATCATCCTGTGCAAGCATCTCATTGGGGCACATTATAAGACCGGAGCTGGGGAAAAAAGAAAGAAATGAGCATTACAAAACATAACATAGACAAATCTGCCCTACCAAACATAACATAGCGCTAAGTACAACTTACCTTGACATCGATGCGCTCCGCCACCGCCATTCTGTGCAAGCGTCTCTTTGGGGCACATTATAAGACTGGAGCTGGGGAAAAACAAAAGAAATCAGCATTACAAAACATAACATAACGCTAAAAACAACTTACCTTGCCATTGCTGCGCTCCTACACCATCATCCTGTGCAAGCATCTCATTGGGGCACATTATAAGACCGGGGCTGGGGAAAAAAGAAAGAAATGAGCATTACAAAACATAACGTAGACAAATCTGCACTACCAAACATAACATAGCGCTAAGTACAACTTACCTTGACATCGATGCGCTCCGCCACCGCCATTCTGTGCAAGCGTCTCATTGGGGCACATTGTAAGACCGGAGCTGGGGAAAAACAAAAGAAATAAGCAATACAAAACATAACATAACGCTAAAAACAACTTACCTTGCCATCGCTGTGCTCCGACACCATCATCCTGTGCAAGCATCTCATTGGGGCACATTATAAGACCGGAGCTGGGGGAAAAAAGAAAGAAATGAGCATTACAAAACATAACGTAGACAAATCTGCACTACCAAACATAACATAGTGCTAAGTACAACTTACCTTGACATCGCTGCGCTCCGCCAACGCCAATCTGTGCAAGCGTCTCATTGGGGCACATTATAAGACCGGAGCTGGGAAAAAACATAAGAAATAAGCATTACAAAACATAACATACCGCTAAAAACAACTTACCTTGCCATCGCTGCGCTCCGACACCATCATCCTGTGCAAGCATCTTATTGGGGCACATTATAAGACCGGAGCTGGGCAAAAAAGAAAGAAATGAGCATTACAAAACATAACGCAGACAAATCTGCACTACCAAACATAACATAGCGCTAAGTACAACTTACCTTGACATCGCTGCGCTCCGCCACAGCTCCGCCACCGCTCCGCCACCATCATCCTGTGCAAGCATCTCATTGGGGCACATTATAAGACTGGAGCTGGGGAAAAAAGAAAGAAATGAGCATTACAAAACATAACATAACGCTAAAAACAACTTACCTTGCCATCGCTGCGCTCCGACACCATCATCCTGTGCAAGCATCTCATTGGGGCACATTATAAGACCGGAGCTGGGGAAAAAAGAAAAAAATGAGCATTACAAAACTTAACATGGACAAATCTGCACTACCAAACATAACATAGCGCTAAGTACAACTTATCTTGACATCGCTGCGCTCTGCCACCGCCATTCTGTGCAAGCGTCTCATTGGGGCCCATTATAAGACCGGAGCTGGAAAAAAACAAAAGAAATAAGCATTACAAAACATAACATAACGCTAAAAACAACTTACCTTGCCATCGCTGCGCTCCGACACCATCATCCTGTGCAAGCATCTCATTGGGGCACATTATAAGACCGGAGCTGGAAAAAAAACAAAAGAAATAAGCATTACAAAACATAACATAATGCTAAAAACAAATTACCTTGCCATCGCTGCGCTCCGACACCATCATCCTGTGCAAGCATCTCATTGGGGCATATTATAAGACCGGAGCTGGGGAAAGAAGAAAGAAATGAGTATTACAAAACATAACGTAGACAAATCTGCACTACCAAACATAACATAGCGCTAAGTACAACTTACCTTGACATCGCTGCGCTCCGCCACCGCCATTCTGTGCAAGCATCTCATTGGGGCACATTATAAGACCGGAGCTGGGGAAAAACAAAACAAATAAGCATTACAAAACATAACATAACGCTAAAAACAACTTAACTTGCCATCGCTGCGCTCCGACACCATCATCCTGTGCAAACATCTCATTGGGGCACATTATAAGACCGGAGCTGGGGAAAAAAGAAAGAAATGAGCATTACAAAACATAACGTAGACAAATCTGCACTACCAAACATAACATAGCGCTAAGTACAACTTACCTTGACATCGCTGCGCTCCGCCACCGCCATTCTGTGCAAGCGTCTCATTGGGGCACATTATAAGACCGGAGTTGGAAAAAAACAAAAGAAATAAGCATTACAAAACATAACATAACGCTAAAAACAACTTACCTTGCCATCGCTGCGCTCCGACACCATCATCCTGTGCAAGCATCTCATTGGGGCACATTATAAGACCGGAGCTGGGGAAAAAAGAAAGAAATGAGCATTACAAAACATAACATGGACAAATCTGCACTACCAAACATAACATAGCTCTGAGTACAAATTACATTGACATCGCTGCGCTCCGCCACCGCCATTCTGTGCAAGCATCTCATTGGGGCACATCATGAGACCGGAGCTGATAAAAAGAAAGAAATCAGCATTACAAAATATACCATAACGCTAAAAACAACTTACCTTGCCACCCCTGCGCTCCGACACCATCATCCTGTGCAAGCATCTCATTGGGGCACATTATAAGACCGGAGCTGGGGAAAAAAGAGAGAAATGAGCATTACAAAACATAACGTAGACAAATCTGCCCTACCAAACATAACATAGCGCTAAGTACAACTTACCTTGACATCGATGCGCTCCGCCACCGCCATTCTGTGCAAGCGTCTCTTTGGGGCACATTATAAGACTGGAGCTGGGGAAAAACAAAAGAAATCAGCATTACAAAACATAACATAACGCTAAAAAAACTTACCTTGCCATCGCTGCGCTCCTACACCATCATCCTGTGCAAGCATCTCATTGGGGCACATTATAAGACCGGAGCTGGGGAAAAAAGAGAGAAATGAGCATTACAAAACATAACATGGACAAATCCGCACTACCAAACATAACATAGCGCTAAGTACAACTTACCTTGACATCGCTGCGCTCCGCCACCGCCATTCTGTGCAAGCGTCTCATTGGGGCCCATTATAAGACCGGAGCTGGAAAAAAACAAAAGAAATAAGCATTACAAAACATAACATAACGCTAAAAACAACTTACCTTGCCATCGCTGCGCTCCGACACCATCATCCTGTGCAAGCATCTCATTGGGGCACATTATAAGACCGGAGCTGGGGAAAAAAGAAAGAAATGAGCATTACAAAACATAACGTAGACAAATCTGCACTACCAAACATAACGTAGCGCTAAGTACAACTTACCTTGATATCGCGCTGCGCTCCGCCACCGCCATTCTGTGCAAGCGTCTCATTGGGGCACATTATAAGACCGGAAATGGAAAAAAAACAAAAGAAATAAGCATTACAAAACGTACCATAACGCTAAAAACAACTTACCTTGCCATCGCTGCGCTCCGACACCATCATCCTGTGCAAGCATCTCATTGGGGCACATTATAAGACCGGAGCTGGAAAAAAACAAAAGAAATAAGCATTACAAAACATAACATAACGCTAAAAACAACTTTCCTTGCCATCGCTGCGCTCTGACACCATCATCCTGTGCAAGCATCTCATTGGGGCATATTATAAGACCGGAGCTGGGGAAAAAAGAAAGAAATGAGCATTACAAAACATAACGTAGACAAATCTGCACTACCGAACATAACATAGCGCTAAGTTCAACTTACCTTGACATCGCTGCGCTCCGCCACCGCCATTCTGTGCAAGCGTCTCATTGGGGCCCATTATAAGACCGGAGCTGGAAAAAACAAAAGAAATAAGCATTACAAAACATAACATAACGCTAAAAACAACTTACCTTGCCATCGCTGCGCTCCAACACCATCATCCTGTGCAAGCATCTCATTGGGGCACATTATAAGACCAGAGTTGGGGAAAAAAGAAAGAAATGAGCATTACAAAACATAACGTAGACAAATCTGCACTACCAAACATAACATAGCGCTAAGTACAACTTACCTTGACATCGCTGCGCTCCGCCACTGCCATTCTGTGCAAGCGTCTCATTGGGGCCCATTATAAGACCGGAGCTGGAAAAAAACAAAAGAAATAAGCATTTAAAAACCATAACATAACGCTAAAAACAACTTACCTTGCCATCGCTGCGCTCCGACACCATCATCCTGTGCAAGCATCTCAGTGGGGCACATTATAAGACCGGAGCTGGGGAAAAAAGAAAGAAATGAGCATTACAAAACATAACGTAGACAAATCTGCACTACCAAACATAACATAGCGCTAAGTACAACTTACCTTGACATCGCTGCGCTCCGCCACCGCCTTTCTGTGCAAGCGTCTCATTGGGGCACATTATGAGACAGGAGCTGGAAAAAAGAAAGAAATCAGCATTACAAAACATAACATAACGCTAAAAACAACTTACCTTGCCATCGCTGCGCTCCGACACCATCATCCTGTGCAAGCATCTCATTGGGGCACATTATAAGACCGGAGCTGGGGAAAAAAGAAAGAAATGAGCATTACAAAACATAACATAGACAAATCTGCACTACCAAACATAACATAGCGCTAAGTACAACTTACCTTGACATCGATGCGCTCCGCCACCGCCATTTTTGTGCAAGCGTCTCATTGGGGCACATTATAAGAACGGAGCTGGGGAAAAACAAAAGAAATAAGCATTACAAAACATAACATAACGCTAAAAACAACTTACCTTGCCATCGCTGCTCTCCGACACCATCATCCTGTGCAAGCATCTCATTGGGGCACATTATAAGACAGGAGCTTGGGGAAAAAAGAAAGAAATGAGCATTACAAAACATAAAGTAGACAAATCTGCACTAACAAACATAACATAGCGCTAAGTACAACTTACCTTGACATCGCTGCGCTCCGCCACCGCCATTCTGTGCAAGCTTCTCATTGGGGCACATTATAAGACCGGAGCTGGGCAAAAAAGAAAGAAATGAGCATTACAAAACATAACGTAGACAAATCTGCACTACCAAACATAACATAGCGCTAAGTACAACGTACCTTGACATCGCTGCGCTCCACCACCGACATTTTGTGCAAGCGTCTCATTGGGGCACATTATAAGACCGGAGCTGGGAAAAAAACTAAAGAAATAAGCATTACAAAACATAATATAACACTAAAAACAACTTACCTTGCCATCGCTGCGCTCCGACACCATCATCCTGTGCAAGCATCTCATTGGGGCACATTATAAGACCGGAGCTGGGCAAAAAAGAAAGAAATGAGCATTACAAAACATAACGTAGACAAATCTGCACTACCAAACATAACATAGCGCTAAGTACAACTTACCTTGACATCGCTGCGCTCCACCACCGCCATTCGGTGCAAGCGTCTCATTCGGGCACATTATAAGACCGGAGCTGGGAAAAAAACTAAAGAAATAAGCATTACAAAACATAATATAACGCTAAAAACAACTTACCTTGCCATCGCTGCGCTCCGACACCATCATCCTGTGCAAGCATCTCATTGGGGCACATTATAAGACCAGAGCTGGGGAAAAAAGAAAGAAATGAGCATTACAAAACATAACATAGACAAATCTGCACTACCAAACATAACATAGCGCTAAGTACAACTTACCTTGACATCGCTGCGCTCCGCCACCGCCATTCTGTGCAAGCGTCTCATTGGGGCCCATTATAAGACCGGAGCTGGAAAAAAACAAAAGAAATAAGCATTACAAAACATAACATAACGCTAAAAACAACTTACCTTGCCATGGCTGCGCTCCGACACCATCATCCTGTGCAAGCATCTCATTGGGGCACATTATAAGACCGGAGCTGGTAAAAAAACTAAAGAAATAAGCTTTACAAAACATAACATAACGCTAAAAACAACTTACCTTGCCATCGCTGCGCTCCGACACCATCATCCTGTGCAAGCATCTCATTGGGGCATATTATAAGACCGGAGCTGGGGAAAAAAGAAAGAACTGAGCATTACAAAACATAACGCAGACAAATCTGCACTACCAAACATAACATAGCGCTAAGTACAACTTACCTTGACATCGCTGCGCTCCGCCACCGCCATTCTGTGCAAGCGTCTCATTGGGGCCCATTATAAGACTGGAGCTGGAAAAAAACAAAAGAAATAAGCATTACAAAACATAACATAACGCTAAAAACAACTTACCTTGCCATCGCTGGGCTCCGACACCATCATCCTGTGCAAGCATCTCATTGGGGCACATTATAAGACCGGAGCTGGGAAAGAAAGAGAGAAATGAGCATTACAAAACATAACGTAGACAAATCTGCAATACCAAACCAAACATAGCGCCAAGTACAACTTACCTTGACATCGCTGCACTCCGCTACCGCCATTCTATGCAAGCGTCTCATTGGGGCACATTATAAGACCGGAGCTGGAAAAAAACAAAAGAAATAAGCATTACAAAACATAACATAATGCTAAAAACAACATACCTTGCCATCGCTGCGCTCCGACACCATCATCCTGTGCAAGCATCTCATTGGGGCACATTATAAGACCGGAGCTGGGGAAAAAAGAAAGAAATGAGCATTAGAAAACATAACATGGACAAATCTGCACTACCAAACATAACATAGCGCTAAGTACAACTTACCTTGACATCGCTGCGCTCCGCCACCGCCATTCTGTGCAAGCGTCTCATTGGGGCACATTATGAGACCGGAGCTGGGAAAAAGAAAGAAATCAGCATTACAAAACATAACATAACGCTAAAAACAACTTACCTTGCCATCGCTGCGCTCCGACACCATCATCCTGTGCAAGCATCTCATTGGGGCACATTATAAGACCGGAGCTAGGGAAAAAAGAAAGAAATAAGCATTACAAAACATAACGTAGACAAATCTGCACTACCAAACATAACATAGCGCTAAGTAATACTTACCTTGACATCGATGCGCTCCGCCACCGTCATTCTGTGCAAGCGTCTCATTGGGGCACATTATAAAACCGGAGCTGGGGAAAAACAAAAGAAATAAGCATTACAAAACATAACATAGTGCTAAAAACAACTTACCTTGCCATCGCTGCGCTCCGACACCATCATCCTGTGCAAGCATCTCAGTGGGGCACATTATAAGACCGGAGCTGGGGAAAAAAGAAAGAAATGAGCATTACAAAACATAACGTAGACAAATCTGCACTACCAAACATAACATAGCGCTAAGTACAACTTACCTTAACATCGCTGCGCTCTGCCACCGCCATTCTGTGCAAGCGTCTCATTGGGGCACATTATGAGACCGGAGCTGGAAAAAAGAAAGAAATCAGCATTACAAAACATAACATAACGCTAAAAACAACTTACCTTGCCATGGCTGCGCTCCGACACCATCATCCTGTGCAAGCATCTCATTGGGGCACATTATAAGACCGGAGCTGGGGAAAAAAGAAAGAAATGAGCATTACAAAACATAACGTAGACAAATCTGCACTACCAAACATAACATATCGCTAAGTACAACTTACCTTGACATCGCTGCGCTCCGCCACCGCCATTCTGTGCAAGCGTCTCATTGGGGCCCATTATAAGACCGGAGCTGGAAAAAACCAAAAGAAATAAGCATTACAAAACATAACATAACGCTAAAAACAACTTACCTTGCAATCGCTGTGCTCCGACACCATCATCCTGTGCAAGCATCTCATTGGGGCACATTATAAGACAGGAGCTGGGGAAAAAAGAAAGATATGAGCATTACAAAACATAACGTAGACAAATCTGCACTACCAAACATAACATAGCGCTAAGTACAACTTACCTTGACATCGCTGCGCTCTGCCACCGCCATTCTGTGCAAGCGTCTCATTGGGGCCCATTATATGACCGGAGCTGAAAAAAAACTAAAGAAATAAGCATTACAAAACATTACATAACGCTAAAAACTACTTACCTTGCCATTGCTGCACTCCGACACCATCATCCTGTGCAAGCATCTCATTGGGGCACATTATAAGACCGAAGCTGGGAAAAAAAGAAAGAAATGAGCATTACAAAACATAACGTAGACAAATCTGCACTACCAAACATAACATAGCGCTAAGTACAACTTACCTTGACATCGCTGCGCTCCGCCACCGCCATTCTGTGCAAGCGTCTCATTGGGGCACATTATAAGACCGGAGCTGGGAAAAAACAAAAAAAATAAGCATTACAAAACATAATATAATGCTAAAAACAACTTACCTTGCCATCGCTGCGCTCCGACACCATCATCCTGTGCAAGCATCTCATTGGGGCACATTATAAGACCGGAGCTGGGGAAAAAAGAAAGAAATGAGCATTAAAAAACATAACATAGACAAATCTGCACTACCGAACATAACATAGCGCTAAGTACAACTTACCTTGACATCGCTGCGCTCCGCCACCGCCATTCTGTGCAAGCGTCTCATTGGGGCACATTATAAGACCGGAGCTGGGAAAAAACAAAAGAAATAAGCATTACAGAACATAATATAACGCTAAAAACAACTTACCTTGCCATCGCTGCGCTCCGACACCATCATCCTGAGCAAGCATCTCATTGGGGCACATTATAAGACCGGAGCTGGGGAAAAAAGAAAGAAATGAGCATTACAAAACATAACGTAGACAAATCTGCACTACCAAACATAACATAGCGCTAAGTACAACTTACCTTGACATCGCTGCGCTCCGCCACCGCCATTCTGTGCAAGCGTCTCATTGGGGCACATTATAAGACCGGAGCTGGGAAAAAACAAAAGAAATAAGCATTACAAAACATAACATAACGCTAAAAACAACTTACCTTGCCATCGCTGCGCTCCGACACCATCATCCTGTGCAAGCATCTCATTGGGGCACATTATAAGACCGGAGCTGGGGAGAAAAGAAAGAAATGAGAATTACAAAACATAACGTAGACAAATCTGCACTACCAAACATAACATAGCGCTAAGTACAACTTACCTTGACATCGCTGCGCTCCGCCACCGCCATTCTGTGCAAGCGTCTCATTCGGGCCCATTATAAGACCGGAGCTGGAAAAAACCAAAAGAAATAAGCATTACAAAACATAACATAACGCTAAAAACAACTTACCTTGCCATTGCTGCGCTCCGACACCATCATCCTGTGCAAGCATCTCATTGGGGCACATTATAAGACCGGAGCTGGGGAAAAAAGAAGGAAATGAGCATTACAAAACATAACGTAGACAAATCTGCACTACCAAACATAACATAGCGCTAAGTACAACTTACCTTGACATCGCTGCGCTCCGCCACCGCCATTCTGTGCAAGCGTCTCATTGGGGCACATTATAAGACCGGAGCTGGGAAAAAACATATGAAATAAGCATTACAAAACATAACATAATGCTAAAAACAACTTGCCTTGCCATCGTTGCGCTCCGACACCATCATCCTGTGCAAGCATCTCATTGGGGCACATTATAAGACCGGAGCTGAGCAAAAAAGAAAGAAATGAGCATTACAAAACATAACATGGACAAATCCGCACTACCAAACATAACATAGCGCTAAGTACAACTTACCTTGACATCGCTGCGCTCCGCCACCGCCATTCTGTGCAAGCGTCTCATTGGGGCCCATTATAAGACCGGAGCTGGAAAAAAAACAAAAGAAATAAGCATTACAAAACATAACATAACGCTAAAAACAACTTACCTTGCCAACGCTGCGCTCCGACACCATCATCCTGTGCAAGCATCTCATTGGGGCACATTATAAGACCGGAGCTGGGGAAAAAAGAAAGAAATGAGCATTACAAAACATAACGTAGACAAATCTGCACTACCAAACATAACGTAGCGCTAAGTACAACTTACCTTGACATCGCGCTGCGCTCCGCCACCGCCATTCTGTGCAAGCGTCTCATTGGGGCACATTATAAGACCGGAGCTGGAAAAAACCAAAAGAAATAAGCATTACAAAACGTAACATAACGCTAAAAACAACTTACCTTGCCATCGCTGCGCTCCGACACCATCATCCTGTGCAAGCATCTCATTGGGGCACATTATAAGACCGGAGCTGGAAAAAAACAAAAGAAATAAGCATTACAAAACATAAGATAACGCTAAAAACAACTTTCCTTGCCATCGCTGCGCTCTGACACCATCATCCTGTGCAAGCATCTCATTGGGGCATATTATAAGACCGGAGCTGGGGAAAAAAGAAAGAAATGAGCATTACAAAACATAACGTAGACAAATCTGCACTACCAAACATAACATAGCGCTAAGTTCAACTTACCTTGACATCGCTGCGCTCCGCCACCGCCATTCTGTGCAAGCATCTCATTGGGGCCCATTATAAGACCGGAGCTGGAAAAAACAAAAGAAATAAGCATTACAAAACATAACATAACGCTAAAAACAACTTACCTTGCCATCGCTGCGCTCCAACACCATCATCCTGTGCAAGCATCTCATTGGGGCACATTATAAGACCGGAGTTGGGGAAAAAAGAAAGAAATGAGCATTACAAAACATAACGTAGACAAATCTGCACTACCAAACATAACATAGCGCTAAGTACAACTTACCTTGACATCGCTGCGCTCCGCCACTGCCATTCTGTGCAAGCGTCTCATTGGGGCCCATTATAAGACCGGAGCTGAAAAAAAACAAAAGAAATAAGCATTTAAAAACCATAACATAACGCTAAAAACAACTTACCTTGCCATTGCTGCGCTCCGACACCATCATCCTGTGCAAGCATCTCAGTGGGGCACATTATAAGACCGGATCTGGGGAAAAAAGAAAGAAATGAGCATTACAAAACATAACGTAGACAAATCTGCACTACCAAACATAACATAGCGCTAAGTACAACTTACCTTAACATCGCTGCGCTCCGCCACCGCCATTCTGTGCAAGCGTCTCATTGGGGCACATTATAAGACCAGAGCTGGAAAAAAACAAAAGAAATAAGCATTACAAAACATAACATAACGCTAAAAACAACATACCTTGCTATCGCTGCGCTCCGACACCATCATCCTGTGCAAGCATCTCATTGGGGCACATTATAAGACCGGAGCTGGGGGAAAAAGAAAGAAATGAGCATTACAAAACATAACATGGACAAATCTGCACTACCAAACATAACATAGCGCTAAGTTCAACTTACCTTGACATCGCTGCGCTCCGCCACCGCCATTCTGTGCAAGCGTCTCATTGGGGCCCATTATAAGACCGGAGCTGGAAAAAACAAAAGAAATAAGCATTACAAAACATAACATAACGCTAAAAACAACTTACCTTGCCATCGCTGCGCTCCAACACCATCATCCTGTGCAAGCATCTCATTGGGGCACATTATAAGACCGGAGTTGGGGAAAAAAGAAAGAAATGAGCATTACAAAACATAACGTAGACAAATCTGCACTACCAAACATAACATAGCGCTAAGTACAACTTACCTTGACATCGCTGCGCTCCGCCACTGCCATTCTGTGCAAGCGTCTCATTGGGGCCCATTATAAGACCGGAGCTGGAAAAAAACAAAAGAAATAAGCATTCAAAAACCATAACATAACGCTAAAAACAACTTACCTTGCCATCGCTGCGCTCCGACACCATCATCCTGTGCAAGCATCTCAGTGGGGCACATTATAAGACCGGAGCTGGGGAAAAAAGAAAGAAATGAGCATTACAAAACATAACGTAGACAAATCTGCACTACCAAACATAACATAGCGCTAAGTACAACTTACCTTGACATCGCTGCGCTCCGCCACCGCCATTCTGTGCAAGCGTCTCATTGGGGCACATTATGAGACAGGAGCTGGAAAAAAGAAAGAAATCAGCATTACAAAACATAACATAACGCTAAAAACAACTTACCTTGCCATCGCTGCGCTCCGACACCATCATCCTGTGCAAGCATCTCATTGGGGCACATTATAAGACCGGAGCTGGGGAAAAAAGAAAGAAATGAGCATTACAAAACATAACGTAGACAAATCTGCACTACCAAACATAACATAGCGCTAAGTACAACTTACCTTGACATCGATGCGCTCCGCCACCGCCATTTTTGTGCAAGCGTCTCATTGGGGCACATTATAAGAACGGAGCTGGGGAAAAACAAAAGAAATAAGCATTACAAAACATAACATAACGCTAAAAACAACTTACCTTGCCATCGCTGCTCTCCGACACCATCATCCTCTGCAAGCATCTCATTGGGGCACATTATAAGACAGGAGCTGGGGGAAAAAAGAAAGAAATGAGCATTACAAAACATAAAGTAGACAAATCTGCACTAACAAACATAACATAGCGCTAAGTACAACTTACCTTGACATCGCTGCGCTCCGCCACCGCCATTCTGTGCAAGCTTCTCATTGGGGCACATTATAAGACCGGAGCTGGGCAAAAAAGAAAGAAATGAGCATTACAAAACATAACGTAGACAAATCTGCACTACCAAACATAACATAGCGCTAAGTACAACGTACCTTGACATCGCTGCGCTCCACCACCGCCATTTTGTGCAAGCGTCTCATTGGGGCACATTATAAGACCGGAGCTGGGAAAAAAACTAAAGAAATAAGCATTACAAAACATAATATAACGCTAAAAACAACTTACCTTGCCATCGCTGCGCTCCGACACCATCATCCTGTGCAAGCATCTCATTGGGGCACATTATAAGACCGGAGCTGGGCAAAAAAGAAAGAAATGAGCATTACAAAACATAACGTAGACAAATCTGCACTACCAAACATAACATAGCGCTAAGTACAACTTACCTTGACATCGCTGCGCTCTACCACCGCCATTCGGTGCAAGCGTCTCATTGGGGCACATTATAAGACCGGAGCTGGGAAAAAAACTAAAGAAATAAGCATTACAAAACATAATATAACGCTAAAAACAACTTACCTTGCCATCGCTGCGCTCCGACACCATCATCCTGTGCAAGCATCTCATTGGGGCACATTATAAGACCAGAGCTGGGGAAAAAAGAAAGAAATGAGCATTACAAAACATAACATAGACAAATCTGCACTACCAAACATAACATAGCGCTAAGTACAACTTACCTTGACATCGCTGCGCTCCGCCACCGCCATTCTGTGCAAGCGTCTCATTGGGGCCCATTATAAGACCGGAGCTGGAAAAAAACAAAAGAAATAAGCATTACAAAACATAACATAACGCTAAAAACAACTTACCTTGCCATCGCTGCGCTCCGACACCATCATCCTGTGCAAACATCTCATTGGGGCACATTATAAGACCGGAGCTGGGGAAAAAAGAAAGAAATGAGCATTACAAAACATAACATGGACAAATCTGCACTACCAAACAAAACATAGCGCTGAGTACAACTTACCTTGACATCGCTGCGCTCCGCCACCGCCATTCTGTGCAATTATCTCATTGGGGCACATCATGAGACCGGAGCTGGAAAAAAGAAAGAAATCAGCATTACAAAACATAACATAACGCTAAAAACAACTTACCTTGCCACCCCTGCGCTCCAACACCATCATCCTGTGCAAGCATCTCATTGGGGCACATTATAAGACCGGAGCTGGGGAAAAAAGAAAGAAATGAGCATTACAAAACATAACATAGACAAATCTGCCCTACCAAACATAACATAGCGCTAAGTACAACTTACCGTGACATCGATGCGCTCCGCCACCGCCATTCTGTGCAAGCGTCTCTTTGGGGCACATTATAAGACTGGAGCTGGGGAAAAACAAAAGAAATCAGCATTACAAAACATAACATAACGCTAAAAACAACTTACCTTGCCATTGCTGCGCTCCTACACCATCATCCTGTGCAAGCATCTCATTGGGGCACATTATAAGACCGGGGCTGGGGAAAAAAGAAAGAAATGAGCATTACAAAACATAACGTAGACAAATCTGCACTACCAAACATAACATAGCACTAAGTACAACTTACCTTGACATCGATGCGCTCCGCCACCGCCATTCTGTGCAAGCGTCTCATTGGGGCACATTGTAAGACCGGAGCTGGGGAAAAACAAAAGAAATAAGCAATACAAAACATAACATAACGCTAAAAACAACTTACCTTGCCATCGCTGTGCTCCGACACCATCAACCTGTGCAAGCATCTCATTGGGGCACATTATAAGACCGGAGCTGGGGGAAAAAAGAAAGAAATGAGCATTACAAAACATAACGTAGACAAATCTGCACTACCAAACATAACATAGTGCTAAGTACAACTTACCTTGACATCGCTGCGCTCCGCCAACGCCAATCTGTGCAAGCGTCTCATTGGGGCACATTCTAAGACCGGAGCTGGGAAAAAACATAAGAAATAAGCATTACAAAACATAACATACCGCTAAAAACAACTTACCTTGCCATCGCTGCGCTCCGACACCATCATCCTGTGCAAGCATCTTATTGGGGCACATTATAAGACCGGAGCTGGGCAAAAAAGAAAGAAATGAGCATTACAAAACATAACGCAGACAAATCTGCACTACCAAACATAACATAGCGCTAAGTACAACTTACCTTGACATCGCTGCGCTCCGCCACAGCTCCGCCACCGCTCCGCCACCATCATCCTGTGCAAGCATCTCATTGGGGCACATTATAAGACTGGAGCTGGGGGAAAAAGAAAGAAATGAGCATTACAAAACATAACATAACGCTAAAAACAACTTACCTTGCCATCGCTGCGCTCCGACACCATCATCCTGTGCAAGCATCTCATTGGGGCACATTATAAGACCGGAGCTGGGGAAAAAAGAAAAAAATGAGCATTACAAAACTTAACATGGACAAATCTGCACTACCAAACATAACATAGCGCTAAGTACAACTTATCTTGACATCGCTGCGCTCTGCCACCGCCATTCTGTGCAAGCGTCTCATTGGGGCCCATTATAAGACCGGAGCTGGAAAAAAACAAAAGAAATAAGCATTACAAAACATAACATAACGCTAAAAACAACTTACCTTGCCATCGCTGCGCTCCGACACCATCATCCTGTGCAAGCATCTCATTGGGGCACATTATAAGACCGGAGCTGGAAAAAAACCAAAAGAAATAAGCATTACAAAACATAACATAATGCTAAAAACAAATTACCTTGCCATCGCTGCGCTCCGACACCATCATCCTGTGCAAGCATCTCATTGGGGCATATTATAAGACCGGAGCTGGGGAAAGAAGAAAGAAATGAGTATTACAAAACATAACGTAGACAAATCTGCACTACCAAACATAACATAGAGCTAAGTACAACTTACCTTGACATCGCTGCGCTCCGCCACCGCCATTCTGTGCAAGCATCTCATTGGGGCACATTATAAGACCGGAGCTGGGGAAAAACAAAACAAATAAGCATTACAAAACATAACATAACGCTAAAAACAACTTACCTTGCCATCGCTGCGCTCCGACACCATCATCCTGTGCAAACATCTCATTGGGGCACATTATAAGACCGGAGCTGGGGAAAAAAGAAAGAAATGAGCATTACAAAACATAACGTAGACAAATCTGCACTACCAAACATAACATAGCGCTAAGTACAACTTACCTTGACATCGCTGCGCTCCGCCACCGCCATTCTGTGCAAGCGTCTCATTGGGGCACATTATAAGACCGGAGTTGGAAAAAAACAAAAGAAATAAGCATTACAAAACATAACATAACGCTAAAAACAACTTACCTTGCCATCGCTGCGCTCCGACACCATCATCCTGTGCAAGCATCTCATTGGGGCACATTATAAGACCGGAGCTGGGGAAAAAAGAAAGAAATGAGCATTACAAAACATAACATGGACAAATCTGCACTACCAAACATAACATAGCTCTGAGTACAAATTACATTGACATCGCTGCGCTCCGCCACCGCCATTCTGTGCAAGCATCTCATTGGGGCACATCATGAGACCGGAGCTGATAAAAAGAAAGAAATCAGCATTACAAAATATACCATAACGCTAAAAACAACTTACCTTGCCACCCCTGCGCTCCTACACCATCATCCTGTGCAAGCATCTCATTGGGGCACATTATAAGACCGGAGCTGGGGAAAAAAGAGAGAAATGAGCATTACAAAACATAACATGGACAAATCCGCACTACCAAACATAACATAGCGCTAAGTACAACTTACCTTGACATCGCTGCGCTCCGCCACCGCCATTCTGTGCAAGCGTCTCATTGGGGCCCATTATAAGACCGGAGCTGGAAAAAAACAAAAGAAATAAGCATTACAAAACATAACATAACGCTAAAAACAACTTACCTTGCCATCGCTGCGCTCCGACACCATCATCCTGTGCAAGCATCTCATTGGGGCACATTATAAGACCGGAGCTGGGGAAAAAAGAAAGAAATGAGCATTACAAAACATAACGTAGACAAATCTGCACTACCAAACATAACGTAGCGCTAAGTACAACTTACCTTGACATCGCGCTGCGCTCCGCCACCGCCATTCTGTGCAAGCGTCTCATTGGGGCACATTATAAGACCGGAGCTGGAAAAAAACAAAAGAAATAAGCATTACAAAACGTAACATAACGCTAAAAACAACTTACCTTGCCATCGCTGCGCTCCGACACCATCATCCTGTGCAAGCATCTCATTGGGGCACATTAAAAGACCGGAGCTGGAAAAAAACAAAAGAAATAAGCATTACAAAACATAACATAACGCTAAAAACAACTTTCCTTGCCATCGCTGCGCTCTGACACCATCATCCTGTGCAAGCATCTCATTGGGGCATATTATAAGACCGGAGCTGGGGAAAAAAGAAAGAAATGAGCATTACAAAACATAACGTAGACAAATCTGCACTACCAAACATAACATAGCGCTAAGTTCAACTTACCTTGACATCGCTGCTCTCCGCCACCGCCATTCTGTGCAAGCGTCTCATTGGGGCCCATTATAAGACCGGAGCTGGAAAAAACAAAAGAAATAAGCATTACAAAACATAACATAATGCTAAAAACAACTTACCTTGCCATCGCTGCGCTCCAACACCATCATCCTGTGCAAGCATCTCATTGGGGCACATTATAAGACCGGAGTTGGGGAAAAAAGAAAGAAATGAGCATTACAAAACATAACGTAGACAAATCTGCACTACCAAACATAACATAGCGCTAAGTACAACTTACCTTGACATCGCTGCGCTCCGCCACTGCCATTCTGTGCAAGCGTCTCATTGGGGCCCATTATAAGACCGGAGCTGGAAAAAAACAAAAGAAATAAGCATTTAAAAACCATAACATAACGCTAAAAACAACTTACCTTGCCATCGCTGCGCTCCGACACCATCATCCTGTGCAAGCATCTCAGTGGGGCACATTATAAGACCGGAGCTGGGGAAAAAAGAAAGAAATGAGCATTACAAAACATAACGTAGACAAATCTGCACTACCAAACATAACATAGCGCTAAGTACAACTTACCTTAACATCGCTGCGCTCCGCCACCGCCATTCTGTGCAAGCGTCTCATTGGGGCACATTATAAGACCGGAGCTGGAAAAAAACAAAAGAAATAAGCATACAAAACATAACATAACGCTAAAAACAACATACCTTGCTATCGCTGCGCTCCGACACCATCATCCTGTGCAAGCATCTCATTGGGGCACATTATAAGACCGGAGCTGGGGGAAAAAGAAAGAAATGAGCATTACAAAACATAACATGGACAAATCTGCACTACCAAACATAACATAGCGCTAAGTTCAACTTACCTTGACATCGCTGCGCTCCGCCACCGCCATTCTGTGCAAGCGTCTCATTGGGGCCCATTATAAGACCGGAGCTGGAAAAAACAAAAGAAATAAGCATTACAAAACATAACATAACGCTAAAAACAACTTACCTTGCCATCGCTGCGCTCCAACACCATCATCCTGTGCAAGCATCTCATTGGGGCACATTATAAGACCGGAGTTGGGGAAAAAAGAAAGAAATGAGCATTACAAAACATAACGTAGACAAATCTGCACTACCAAACATAACATAGCGCTAAGTACAACTTACCTTGACATCGCTGCGCTCCGCCACTGCCATTCTGTGCAAGCGTCTCATTGGGGCCCATTATAAGACCGGAGCTGGAAAAAAACAAAAGAAATAAGCATTTAAAAACCATAACATAACGCTAAAAACAACTTACCTTGCCATCGCTGCGCTCCGACACCATCATCCTGTGCAAGCATCTCAGTGGGGCACATTATAAGACCGGAGCTGGGGAAAAAAGAAAGAAATGAGCATTACAAAACATAACGTAGACAAATCTGCACTACCAAACATAACATAGCGCTAAGTACAACTTACCTTGACATCGCTGCGCTCCGCCACCGCCATTCTGTGCAAGCGTCTCATTGGGGCACATTATGAGACAGGAGCTGGAAAAAAGAAAGAAATCAGCATTACAAAACATAACATAACGCTAAAAACAACTTACCTTGCCATCGCTGCGCTCCGACACCATCATCCTGTGCAAGCATCTCATTGGGGCACATTATAAGACCGGAGCTGAGGAAAAAAGAAAGAAATGAGCATTACAAAACATAACATAGACAAATCTGCACTACCAAACATAACACAGCGCTAAGTACAACTTACCTTGACATCGATGCGCTCCGCCACCGCCATTTTTGTGCAAGCGTCTCATTGGGGCACATTATAAGAACGGAGCTGGGGAAAAACAAAAGAAATAAGCATTACAAAACATAACATAACGCTAAAAACAACTTACCTTGCCATCGCTGCTCTCCGACACCATCATCCTGTGCAAGCATCTCATTGGGGCACATTATAAGACAGGAGCTGGGGGAAAAAAGAAAGAAATGAGCATTACAAAACATAAAGTAGACAAATCTGCACTAACAAACATAACATAGCGCTAAGTACAACTTACCTTGACATCGCTGCGCTCCGCCACCGCCATTCTGTGCAAGCTTCTCATTGGGGCACATTATAAGACCGGAGCTGGGCAAAAAAGAAAGAAATGAGCATTACAAAACATAACGTAGACAAATCTGCACTACCAAACATAACATAGCGCTAAGTACAACGTACCTTGACATCACTGCGCTCCACCACCGCCATTTTGTGCAAGCGTCTCATTGGGGCACATTATAAGACCGGAGCTGGGAAAAAAACTAAAGAAATAAGCATTACAAAACATAATATAACGCTAAAAACAACTTACCTTGCCATCGCTGCGCTCCGACACCATCATCCTGTGCAAGCATCTCATTGGGGCACATTATAAGACCGGAGCTGGGCAAAAAAGAAAGAAATGAGCATTACAAAACATAACGTAGACAAATCTGCACTACCAAACATAACATAGCGCTAAGTACAACTTACCTTGACATCGCTGCGCTCCACCACCGCCATTCGGTGCAAGCGTCTCATTCGGGCACATTATAAGACCGGAGCTGGGAAAAAAACAAAAGAAATAAGCATTACAAAACATAATATAACGCTAAAAACAACTTACCTTGCCATCGCTGCGCTCCGACACCATCATCCTGTGCAAGCATCTCATTGGGGCACATTATAAGACCAGAGCTGGGGAAAAAAGAAAGAAATGAGCATTACAAAACATAACATAGACAAATCTGCACTACCAAACATAACATAGCGCTAAGTACAACTTACCTTGACATCGCTGCGCTCCGCCACCGCCATTCTGTGCAAGCGTCTCATTGGGGCCCATTATAAGACCGGAGCTGGAAAAAAACCAAAGAAATAAGCATTACAAAACATAACATAACGCTAAAAACAACTTACCTTGCCATCGCTGCGCTCCGACACCATCATCCTGTGCAAACATCTCATTGGGGCACATTATAAGACCGGAGCTGGGGAAAAAAGAAAGAAATGAGCATTACAAAACATAACATGGACAAATCTGCACTACCAAACAAAACATATCGCTGAGTACAACTTACCTTGACATCGCTGCGCTCCGCCACCGCCATTCTGTGCAATTATCTCATTGGGGCACATCATGAGACCGGAGCTGGAAAAAAGAAAGAAATCAGCATTACAAAACATAACATAACGCTAAAAACAACTTACCTTGAAACCCCTGCGCTCCGACACCATCATCCTGTGCAAGCATCTCATTGGGGCACATTATAAGACCGGAGCTGGGGAAAAAAGAAAGAAATGAGCATTACAAAACATAACATAGACAAATCTGCCCTACCAAACATAACATAGCGCTAAGTACAACTTACCGTGACATCGATGCGCTCCGCCACCGCCATTCTGTGCAAGCGTCTCTTTGGGGCACATTATAAGACTGGAGCTGGGGAAAAACAAAAGAAATCAGCATTACAAAACATAACATAACGCTAAAAACAACTTACCTTGCCATTGCTGCGCTCCTACACCATCATCCTGTGCAAGCATCTCATTGGGGCACATTATAAGACCGGGGCTGGGGAAAAAAGAAAGAAATGAGCATTACAAAACATAACGTAGACAAATCTGCACTACCAAACATAACATAGCGCTAAGTACAACTTACCTTGACATCGATGCGCTCCGCCACCGCCATTCTGTGCAAGCGTCTCATTGGGGCACATTGTAAGACCGGAGCTGGGGAAAAACAAAAGAAATAAGCAATACAAAACATAACATAAAGCTAAAAACAACTTACCTTGCCATCGCTGTGCTCCGACACCATCATCCTGTGCAAGCATGTCATTGGGGCACATTATAAGACCGGAGCTGGGGGAAAAAAGAAAGAAATGAGCATTACAAAACATAACGTAGACAAATCTGCACTACCAAACATAACATAGCGCTAAGTACAACTTACCTTGACATCGCTGCGCTCCGCCAACGCCAATCTGTGCAAGCGTCTCATTGGGGCACATTATAAGACCGGAGCTGGGAAAAAACATAAGAAATAAGCATTACAAAACATAACATACCGCTAAAAACAACTTACCTTGCCATCGCTGCGCTCCGACACCATCATCCTGTGCAAGCATCTTATTGGGGCACATTATAAGACCGGAGCTGGGCAAAAAAGAAAGAAATGAGCATTACAAAACATAACGCAGACAAATCTGCACTACCAAACATAACATAGCGCTAAGTACAACTTACCTTGACATCGCTGCGCTCCGCCACAGCTCCGCCACCGCTCCGCCACCATCATCCTGTGCAAGCATCTCATTGGGGCACATTATAAGACTGGAGCTGGGGAAAAAAGAAAGAAATGAGCATTACAAAACATAACATAACGCTAAAAACAACTTACCTTTCCATCGCTGCGCTCCGACACCATCATCCTGTGCAAGCATCTCATTGGGGCACATTATAAGACCGGAGCTGGGGAAAAAAGAAAAAAATGAGCATTACAAAACTTAACATGGACAAATCTGCACTACCAAACATAACATAGCGCTAAGTACAACTTATCTTGACATCGCTGCGCTCTGCCACCGCCATTCTGTGCAAGCGTCTCATTGGGGCCCATTATAAGACCGGAGCTGGAAAAAAACAAAAGAAATAAGCATTACAAAACATAACATAACACTAAAAACAACTTATCTTGCCATCGCTGCGCTCCGACACCATCATCCTGTGCAAGCATCTCATTGGGGCACATTATAAGACCGGAGCTGGAAAAAAAACAAAAGAAATAAGCATTACAAAACATAACATAATGCTAAAAACAAATTACCTTGCCATCGCTGCGCTCCGACACCATCATCCTGTGCAAGCATCTCATTGGGGCATATTATAAGACCGGAGCTGGGGAAAGAAGAAAGAAATGAGTATTACAAAACATAACGTAGACAAATCTGCACTACCAAACATAGCATAGCGCTAAGTACAACTTACCTTGACATCGCTGCGCTCCGCCACCGCCATTCTGTGCAAGCGTCTCATTGGGGCCCATTATAAGACCGGAGCTGGAAAAAAACAAAAGAAATAAGCATTACAAAACATAACATAACGCTAAAAACAACTTACCTTGCCATCGCTGCGCTCCGACACCATCATCCTGTGCAAGCATCTCATTGGGGCACATTATAAGACCGGAGCTGGGGAAAAAAGAAAGAAATGAGCATTACAAAACATAACGTAGACAAATCTGCACTACCAAACATAACGTAGCGCTAAGTACAACTTACCTTGACATCGCGCTGCGCTCCGCCACCGCCATTCTGTGCAAGCGTCTCATTGGGGCACATTATAAGACCGGAGCTGGAAAAAAACAAAAGAAATAAGCATTACAAAACGTAACATAACGCTAAAAACAACTTACCTTGCCATCGCTGCGCTCCGACACCATCATCCTGTGCAAGCATCTCATTGGGGCACATTATAAGACCGGAGCTGGAAAAAAACAAAAGAAATAAGCATTACAAAACATAACATAACGCTAAAAACAACTTTCCTTGCCATCGCTGCGCTCTGACACCATCATCCTGTGCAAGCATCTCATTGGGGCATATTATAAGACCGGAGCTGGGGAAAAAAGAAAGAAATGAGCATTACAAAACATAACGTAGACAAATCTGCACTACCAAACATAACATAGCGCTAAGTTCAACTTACCTTGACATCGCTGCGCTCCGCCACCGCCATTCTGTGCAAGCGTCTCATTGGGGCCCATTATAAGACCGGAGCTGGAAAAAACAAAAGAAATAAGCATTACAAAACATAACATAACGCTAAAAACAACTTACCTTGCCATCGCTGCGCTCCAACACCATCATCCTGTGCAAGCATCTCATTGGGGCACATTATAAGACCGGAGTTGGGGAAAAAAGAAAGAAATGAGCATTACAAAACATAACGTAGACAAATCTGCACTACCAAACATAACATAGCGCTAAGTACAACTTACCTTGACATCGCTGCGCTCCACCACTGCCATTCTGTGCAAGCGTCTCATTGGGGCCCATTATAAGACCGGAGCTGGAAAAAAACAAAAGAAATAAGCATTTAAAAACCATAACATAACGCTAAAAACAACTTACCTTGCCATTGCTGCGCTCCGACACCATCATCCTGTGCAAGCATCTCAGTGGGGCACATTATAAGACCGGAGCTGGGGAAAAAAGAAAGAAATGAGCATTACAAAACATAACGTAGACAAATCTGCACTACCAAACATAACATAGCGCTAAGTACAACTTACCTTAACATCGCTGCGCTCCGCCACCGCCATTCTGTGCAAGCGTCTCATTGGGGCACATTATAAGACCGGAGCTGGAAAAAAACAAAAGAAATAAGCATTACAAAACATAACATAACGCTAAAAACAACATACCTTGCTATCGCTGCGCTCCGACACCATCATCCTGTGCAAGCATCTCATTGGGGCACATTATAAGACCGGAGCTGGGGGAAAAAGAAAGAAATGAGCATTACAAAACATAACATGGACAAATCTGCACTACCAAACATAACATAGCGCTAAGTTCAACTTACCTTGACATCGCTGCGCTCCGCCACCGCCATTCTGTGCAAGCGTCTCATTGGGGCCCATTATAAGACCGGAGCTGGAAAAAACAAAAGAAATAAGCATTACAAAACATAACATAACGCTAAAAACAACTTACCTTGCCATCGCTGCGCTCCAACACCATCATCCTGTGCAAGCATCTCATTGGGGCACATTATAAGACCGGAGTTGGGGAAAAAAGAAAGAAATGAGCATTACAAAACATAACGTAGACAAATCTGCACTACCAAACATAACATAGCGCTAAGTACAACTTACCTTGACATCGCTGCGCTCCGCCACTGCCATTCTGTGCAAGCGTCTCATTGGGGCCCATTATAAGACCGGAGCTGGAAAAAAACAAAAGAAATAAGCATTTAAAAACCATAACATAACGCTAAAAACAACTTACCTTGCCATCGCTGCGCTCCGACACCATCATCCTGTGCAAGCATCTCAGTGGGGCACATTATAAGACCGGAGCTGGGGAAAAAAGAAAGAAATGAGCATTACAAAACATAACGTAGACAAATCTGCACTACCAAACATAACATAGCGCTAAGTACAACTTACCTTGACATCGCTGCGCTCCGCCACCGCCATTCTGTGCAAGCGTCTCATTGGGGCACATTATGAGACAGGAGCTGGAAAAAAGAAAGAAATCAGCATTACAAAACATAACATAATGCTAAAAACAACTTACCTTGCCATCGCTGCGCTCCGACACCATCATCCTGTGCAAGCATCTCATTGGGGCACATTATAAGACCAGAGCTGGGGAAAAAACAAAAGAAATGAGCATTACAAAACATAACATAGACAAATCTGCACTACCAAACATAACATAGCGCTAAGTACAACTTACCTTGACATCGATGCGCTCCGCCACCGCCATTTTTGTGCAAGCGTCTCATTGGGGCACATTATAAGAACGGAGCTGGGGAAAAACAAAAGAAATAAGCATTACAAAACATAACATAACGCTAAAAACAACTTACCTTGCCATCGCTGCTCTCCGACACCATCATCCTGTGCAAGCATCTCATTGGGGCACATTATAAGACAGGAGCTGGGGGAAAAAAGAAAGAAATGAGCATTACAAAACATAAAGTAGACAAATCTGCACTAACAAACATAACATAGCACTAAGTACAACTTACCTTGACATCGCTGTGCTCCGCCACCGCCATTCTGTGCAAGCTTCTCATTGGGGCACATTATAAGACCGGAGCTGGGCAAAAAAGAAAGAAATGAGCATTACAAAACATAACGTAGACAAATCTGCACTACCAAACATAACATAGCGCTAAGTACAACGTACCTTGACATCGCTGCGCTCCACCACCGCCATTTTGTGCAAGCGTCTCATTGGGGCACATTATAAGACCGGAGCTGGGAAAAAAACTAAAGAAATAAGCATTACAAAACATAATATAACGCTAAAAACAACTTACCTTGCCATCGCTGCGCTCCGACACCATCATCCTGTGCAAGCATCTCATTGGGGCACATTATAAGACCGGAGCTGGGCAAAAAAGAAAGAAATGAGCATTACAAAACATAACGTAGACAAATCTGCACTACCAAACATAACATAGCGCTAAGTACAACTTACCTTGACATCGCTGCGCTCCACCACCGCCATTCGGTGCAAGCGTCTCATTGGGGCCCATTATAAGACCGGAGCTGGAAAAAAACAAAAGAAATAAGCATTACAAAACATAACATAACGCTAAAAACAACTTACCTTGCCATCGCTGCGCTCCGACACCATCATCCTGTGCAAACATCTCATTGGGGCACATTATAAGACCGGAGCTGGGGAAAAAAGAAAGAAATGAGCATTACAAAACATAACATGGACAAATCTGCACTACCAAACAAAACATATCGCTGAGTACAACTTACCTTGACATCGCTGCGCTCCGCCACCGCCATTCTGTGCAATTATCTCATTGGGGCACATCATGAGACCGGAGCTGGAAAAAAGAAAGAAATCAGCATTACAAAACATAACATAACGCTAAAAACAACTTACCTTGCCACCCCTGCGCTCCGACACCATCATCCTGTGCAAGCATCTCATTGGGGCACATTATAAGACCGGAGCTGGGGAAAAAAGAAAGAAATGAGCATTACAAAACATAACATAGACAAATCTGCCCTACCAAACATAACATAGCGCTAAGTACAACTTACCGTGACATCGATGCGCTCCGCCACCGCCATTCTGTGCAAGCGTCTCTTTGGGGCACATTATAAGACTGGAGCTGGGGAAAAACAAAAGAAATCAGCATTACAAAACATAACATAACGCTAAAAACAACTTACCTTGCCATTGCTGCGCTCCTACACCATCATCCTGTGCAAGCATCTCATTGGGGCACATTATAAGACCGGGGCTGGGGAAAAAAGAAAGAAATGAGCATTACAAAACATAACGTAGACAAATCTGCACTACCAAACATAACATAGTGCTAAGTACAACTTACCTTGACATCGATGCGCTCCGCCACCGCCATTCTGTGCAAGCGTCTCATTGGGGCACATTGTAAGACCGGAGCTGGGGAAAAACAAAAGAAATAAGCAATACAAAACATAACATAACGCTAAAAACAACTTACCTTGCCATCGCTGTGCTCCGACACCATCATCCTGTGCAAGCATGTCATTGGGGCACATTATAAGACCGGAGCTGGGGGAAAAAAGAAAGAAATGAGCATTACAAAACATAACATAGACAAATCTGCACTACCAAACATAACATAGCGCTAAGTACAACTTACCTTGACATCGCTGCGCTCCGCCAACGCCAATCTGTGCAAGCGTCTCATTGGGGCACATTATAAGACCGGAGCTGGGAAAAAACATAAGAAATAAGCATTACAAAACATAACATACCGCTAAAAACAACTTACCTTGCCATCGCTGCACTCCGACACCATCATCCTGTGCAAGCATCTTATTGGGGCACATTATAAGACCGGAGCTGGGCAAAAAAGAAAGAAATGAGCATTACAAAACATAACGCAGACAAATCTGCACTACCAAACATAACATAGCGCTAAGTACAACTTACCTTGACATCGCTGCGCTCCGCCACAGCTCCGCCACCGCTCCGCCACCATCATCCTGTGCAAGCATCTCATTGGGGCACATTATAAGACTGGAGCTGGGGAAAAAAGAAAGAAATGAGCATTACAAAACATAACATAACGCTAAAAACAACTTACCTTTCCATCGCTGCGCTCCGACACCATCATCCTGTGCAAGCATCTCATTGGGGCACATTATAAGACCGGAGCTGGAAAAAAAAAAAAAGAAATAAGCATTACAAAACATAACATAATGCTAAAAACAAATTACCTTGCCATCGCTGCGCTCCGACACCATCATCCTGTGCAAGCATCTCATTGGGGCATATTATAAGACCGGAGCTGGGGAAAGAAGAAAGAAATGAGTATTACAAAACATAACGTAGACAAATCTGCACTACCAAACATAACATAGCGCTAAGTACAACTTACCTTGACATCGCTGCGCTCCGCCACCGCCACCGCCATTCTGTGCAAGCATCTCATTGGGGCACATTATAAGACCGGAGCTGGGGAAAAACAAAACAAATAAGCATTACAAAACATAACATAACGCTAAAAACAACTTACCTTGCCATCGCTGCGCTCCGACACCATCATCCTGTGCAAACATCTCATTGGGGCACATTATAAGACCGGAGCTGGGGAAAAAAGAAAGAAATGAGCATTACAAAACATAACGTAGACAAATCTGCACTACCAAACATAACATAGCGCTAAGTACAACTTACCTTGACATCGCTGCGCTCCGCCACCGCCATTCTGTGCAAGCGTCTCATTGGGGCACATTATAAGACCGGAGCTGGAAAAAAACAAAAGAAATAAGCATTACAAAACATAACATAACGCTAAAAACAACTTACCTTGCCATCGCTGCGCTCCGACACCATCATCCTGTGCAAGCATCTCATTGGGGCACATTATAAGACCGGAGCTGGGGAAAAAAGAAAGAAATGAGCATTACAAAACATAACATGGACAAATCTGCACTACCAAACATAACATAGCTCTGAGTACAAATTACATTGACATCGCTGCGCTCCGCCACCGCCATTCTGTGCAAGCATCTCATTGGGGCACATCATGAGACCAGAGCTGATAAAAAGAAAGAAATCAGCATTACAAAATATACCATAACGCTAAAAACAACTTACCTTGCCACCCCTGCGCTCCGACACCATCATCCTGTGCAAGCATCTCATTGGGGCACATTATAAGACCGGAGCTGGGGAAAAAAGAGAGAAATGAGCATTACAAAACATAACGTAGACAAATCTGCCCTACCAAACATAACATAGCGCTAAGTACAACTTACCTTGACATCGATGCGCTCCGCCACCGCCATTCTGTGCAAGCGTCTCTTTGGGGCACATTATAAGACTGGAGCTGGGGAAAAACAAAAGAAATCAGCATTACAAAACATAACATAACGCTAAAAAAACTTACCTTGCCATCGCTGCGCTCCTACACCATCATCCTGTGCAAGCATCTCATTGGGGCACATTATAAGACCGGAGCTGGGGAAAAAAGAAAGAAATGAGCATTACAAAACATAACGTAGACAAATCTGCACTACCAAACATAACATAGCGCTAAGTACAACTTACCTTGACATCGATGCGCTCCGCCACCGCCATTCTGTGCAAGCGTCTCATTGGGGCACATTGTAAGACCGGAGCTGGGGAAAAACAAAAGAAATAAGCATTACAAAACATAACATAACGCTAAAAACAACTTACCTTGCCATCGCTGTGCTCCGACACCATCATCCTGTGCAAGCATCTCATTGGGGCACATTATACGACCGGAGCTGGGGGAAAAAAGAAAGAAATGAGCATTACAAAACATAACGTAGACAAATCTGCACTACCAAACATAACATAGCGCTAAGTACAACTTACCTTGACATCGCTGCGCTCCGCCAACGCCAATCTGTGCAAGCGTCTCATTGGGGCACAATATAAGATCGGAGCTGGGAAAAAACATAAGAAATAAGCATTACAAAACATAACATACCGCTAAAAACAACTTACCTTGCCATCGCTGCGCTCCGACACCATCATCCTGTGCAAGCATCTTATTGGGGCACATTATAAGACCGGAGCTGGGCAAAAAAGAAAGAAATGAGCATTACAAAACATAACGCAGACAAATCTGCACTACCAAACATAACATAGCGCTAAGTACAACTTACCTTGACATCGCTGCGCTCCGCCACCGCTCGGCCACCGCTCCGCCACCATCATCCTGTGCAAGCATCTCATTGGGGCACATTATAAGACCGGAGCTGGGGAAAAAAGAAAGAAATGAGCATTACAAAACATAACATAACGCTAAAAACAACTTACCTTGCCATCGCAGCGCTCCGACACCATCATCCTGTGCAAACATCTCATTGGGGCACATTATAAGACCGGAGCTGGGGAAAAAAGAAAGAAATGAGCATTACAAAACATAACGTAGACAAATCTGCACTACCAAACATAACATAGCGCTAAGTACAACTTACCTTGACATCGCTGCGCTCCGCCACCGCCATTCTGTGCAAGCGTCTCATTGGGGCACATTATAAGACCGGAGCTGGAAATAAACAAAAGAAATAAGCATTACAAAACATAACATAACGCTAAAAACAACTTACCTTGCCACCCCTGCGCTCCGACACCATCATCCTGTGCAAGCATCTCATTGGGGCACATTATAAGACCGGAGCTGGGGAAAAAGAAAGAAATGAGCATTACAAAACATAACATAGACAAATCTGCCCTACCAAACATAACATAGCGCTAAGTACAACTTACCTTGACATCGATGCGCTCCGCCACCGCCATTCTGTGCAAGCGTCTCTTTGGGGCACATCATAAGACTGGAGCTGGGGAAAAACAAAAGAAATCAGCATTTCAAAACATAACATAACGCTAAAAACAACTTACCTTGCCATCGCTGCGCTCCTACACCATCATCCTGTGCAAGCATCTCATTGGGGCACATTATAAGACCGGAGCTGAGGAAAAAAGAAAGAAATGAGCATTACAAAACATAACGTAGACAAATCTGCACTACCAAACATAACATAGCGCTAAGTACAACTTACCTTGACATCGCTGCGCTCCGCCACTGCCATTCTGTGCAAGCGTCTCATTGGGGCCCATTATAAGACCGGAGCTGGAAAAAAACAAAAGAAATAAGCATTTAAAAACCATAACATAACGCTAAAAACAACTTACCTTGCCATCGCTGCGCTCCGACACCATCATCCTGTGCAAGCATCTCAGTGGGGCACATTATAAGACCGGAGCTGGGGAAAAAAGAAAGAAATGAGCATTACAAAACATAACGTAGACAAATCTGCACTACCAAACATAACATAGCGCTAAGTACAACTTACCTTAACATCGCTGCGCTCCGCCACCGCCATTCTGTGCAAGCGTCTCATTGGGGCACATTATAAGACCGGAGCTGGGGGAAAAAGAAAGAAATGAGCATTACAAAACATAACATGGACAAATCTGCACTACCAAACATAACATAGCGCTAAGTTCAACTTACCTTGACATCGCTGCGCTCCGCCACCGCCATTCTGTGCAAGCGTCTCATTGGGGCCCATTATAAGACCGGAGCTGGAAAAAACAAAAGAAATAAGCATTACAAAACATAACATAACGCTAAAAACAACTTACCTTGCTATCGCTGCGCTCCAACACCATCATCCTGTGCAAGCATCTCATTGGGGCACATTATAAGACCGGAGTTGGGGAAAAAAGAAAGAAATGAGCATTACAAAACATAACGTAGACAAATCTGCACTACCAAACATAACATAGCGCTAAGTACAACTTACCTTGACATCGCTGCGCTCCGCCACTGCCATTCTGTGCAAGCGTCTCATTGGGGCCCATTATAAGACCGGAGCTGGAAAAAAACAAAAGAAATAAGCATTTAAAAACCATAACATAACGCTAAAAACAACTTACCTTGCCATCGCTGCGCTCCGACACCATCATCCTGTGCAAGCATCTCAGTGGGGCACATTATAAGACCGGAGCTGGGGAAAAAAGAAAGAAATGAGCATTACAAAACATAACGTAGACAAATCTGCACTACCAAACATAACATAGCGCTAAGTACAACTTACCTTGACATCGCTGCGCTCCGCCACCGCCATTCTGTGCAAGCGTCTCATTGGGGCACATTATGAGACAGGAGCTGGAAAAAAGAAAGAAATCAGCATTACAAAACATAACATAACGCTAAAAACAACTTACCTTGCCATCGCTGCGCTCCGACACCATCATCCTGTGCAAGCATCTCATTGGGGCACATTATAAGACCGGAGCTGGGGAAAAAAGAAAGAAATGAGCATTACAAAACATAACGTAGACAAATCTGCACTACCAAACATAACATAGCGCTAAGTACAACTTACCTTGACATCGATGCGCTCCGCCACCGCCATTTTTGTGCAAGCGTCTCATTGGGGCACATTATAAGAACGGAGCTGGGGAAAAACAAAAGAAATAAGCATTACAAAACATAACATAACGCTAAAAACAACTTACCTTGCCATCGCTGCTCTCCGACACCATCATCCTGTGCAAGCATCTCATTGGGGCACATTATAAGACAGGAGCTGGGGGAAAAAAGAAAGAAATGAGCATTACAAAACATAAAGTAGACAAATCTGCACTAACAAACATAACATAGCGCTAAGTACAACTTACCTTGACATCGCTGCGCTCCGCCACCGCCATTCTGTGCAAGCTTCTCATTGGGGCACATTATAAGACCGGAGCTGGGCAAAAAAGAAAGAAATGAGCATTACAAAACATAACGTAGACAAATCTGCACTACCAAACATAACATAGCGCTAAGTACAACGTACCTTGACATCGCTGCGCTCCACCACCGCCATTTTGTGCAAGCGTCTCATTGGGGCACATTATAAGACCGGAGCTGGGAAAAAAACTAAAGAAATAAGCATTACAAAACATAATATAACGCTAAAAACAACTTACCTTGCCATCGCTGCGCTCCGACACCATCATCCTGTGCAAGCATCTCATTGGGGCACATTATAAGACCGGAGCTGGGCAAAAAAGAAAGAAATGAGCATTACAAAACATAACGTAGACAAATCTGCACTACCAAACATAACATAGCGCTAAGTACAACTTACCTTGACATCGCTGCGCTCCACCACCGCCATTCGGTGCAAGCGTCTCATTGGGGCACATTATAAGACCGGAGCTGGGAAAAAAACTAAAGAAATAAGCATTACAAAACATAATATAACGCTAAAAACAACTTACCTTGCCATCGCTGCGCTCCGACACCATCATCCTGTGCAAGCATCTCATTGGGGCACATTATAAGACCAGAGCTGGGGAAAAAAGAAAGAAATGAGCATTACAAAACATAACATAGACAAATCTGCACTACCAAACATAACATAGCGCTAAGTACAACTTACCTTGACAGCGCTGCGCTCCGCCACCGCCATTCTGTGCAAGCGTCTCATTGGGGCCTGTGAGAAGTTGGCCTGGTATATAATTCTCACTAGTTCTAGTGATCACTTTGTACCATGCCAAGCAACCCTTATGATGATGGTTGTAATTCAACCTTGTAGACCAGTTATCCTAGTGGTAACGTGGACAAAGCAGTCTTAGGCTAAACTCTGAAAGGCATGTGAAGCCAGCTGTTATACCATACACAACCCCCTTGAATACCAAATGAAAGGGACACCACACAGATATATATTGAAAATATATATTGATTTATTAACTATTAAAATCCCCTGGACTCTTTATGAGCACAGAAGCACAAGCGTTAAATCACAAGACAGTTTAAAATACACAAAAGTTGCACAATATGGATGAGCCCTAGGGGCCACCTAAACCATATACTAAGGAAGTGGTATAAGAGATACCAATAGGAAAGTGAAGAGGCCTAGGGCCTTGGGAATCGCTGGAGCTATTCGAGACTGGAAATAACTAAGTCGGGAAAGGCCCACGGGACTCGGGTGCAGTGTTCAAAGTGCACGCACTTTTCAATACAAAGTCTATGGTGCGTAAAAAGCACAAAGTTAGAAAGTTAGGAACCTTCCGAGTGACCTACGGAGCTGAAACTTAAAACACAGGCCCTTGGGATGTGTACCAGTGCAGGAGCACCGGCGGAGCTGAGTTACCTCACCCACAGGAAGCGGGTGCACAGGGTCGAAGTAGTGTCGGGTTTCGTCACGCTGGTCGATGGTGCTTGGAGCTGAAGATGCTGCAGGCGGCTCGATGAGAAGAGTTCCGGTGGATCCAAGGGTGGATCTGAAGATGTGAAGACCTGAAAGCAGAGGGGACAATGTTCAAAGTCACTAGCCAGTGACTACCGTGGAACCAGATTGGAACCAGGCGATGTCGGGTGCAAACAGGCGTTGTCGGGTAGCTTCTTTCTGCAGCCACGTGGATACCCGGGGTCGAGGACGTCCAGGAGTCGGTCACGAGCTGTCCCACGCAGGCTTCTCGCTGTTGGCTGTGTCGGCACCTCGATCAGAGCAAACAGGCCTTGGCAAAGGCAAGCCAGGCAGAAGGTGAAAGATGCTTAACACTCGGACCAGCAGGGTCAGAGCGGGTGCTCCTTTTTACAGGAGCTTGGGTAGGTCTGGAGCAACCAGACCTGCTGTGTAAATCTTCGGGTTCGTCGCCAAGATGGCCGCTGACCACGTGGCTAGTGGCCGGGATGGCGCGTCGAGTGGCACAATGCAAAAGGGCCCCACGCAGATCGTGGAGATGCTGGAGGGCTGATCTTCGGTGCAAGGGCTGCTCGGTGGTGGGGGTTCTCAATCCCCAAAGCACAACGTCGAGGATGCCTCAGAAGCTGCGCAGTCAGCTTTTCGAGTGTCTTCCAAGAGGTCCGATCCCACGTCACTCGGTGCCTCCACGGGTCCCTTCTTTGCAGGGACTGTGGATCGGGCTCTGAGAGGTCTGGGAGTCTGGTTCTTGTCGGGCTCTGGGCTCGGTCTCCGGCGGGAGGCGGCGGCAAAGCAGACGTCGGGTCGCTGGTTGGTACCTGTGTTCACAGGGTGGCCACTCCTAGGCCACAAGGGAGATTCTCTTCAGTCTTCTGTGCAGCAGAATGTCGAAGTCCAGTCTTCTTCTTTGTTTAAAGTTGATTTCAGGATGATCTGCTGTGCAATGGCACTGCTCCCGCTCTTATTCCCAATCTGAGGGGTGGATCACCTACTAGGTCCCTCCTCTGGGAGGAACCAGGAAGGGGGGCGGTTACATCCCCTTTCCTTTGTCCAGCTCCTCGCCAGGACTGGGGCTGGAAGGCCCCAGAACCGGTTTGGACTGGCCTATGCACGGGGACACCTTGTGTGCCCCGGGCATGTCTGATTCTATTCAGCCCTGTCCTACCCAATACACAAAATCCTGTCTGGGGTGGTGCTCGCACCTCCCAAGGCAGGAAACCCTTTGTCCAGGCCACCATCTGCCGAGTTTCGGTCAGCAGCAGGAGGCCAGACTTGTGTCTGTGGTGGCAGCGTCCATTTTGTGATGCTGAGGCTCTGTTTAACTTTAACCGGGGTTAAGGCTACACACATGTCGTGTCCCTCTAGAAGGGTGGAATGCTATCCCCGTCGCCAGAATTGGCGAGGGGATAGTATTCCAATTCGTATGACACCTTACTCGACATGTTTTGATAAAGCCAAACCAAAGATAGCATTTAACCGCGAGGATTATAATGCACTTAAGAGTATATGGTATGGCAATATCCCGGAACAGCTTAGGGAGTGGTTCCCGACAGCTGCAGACAGGCTCAGCTCATGCCAGAGCACCATCTCACATATTTCCAAGCACTCTGCCTCCAGGATTTATGAGGCCTTCCATAGGAGTGGCTGATAGGAACATATGTGTCCAGTTTAGGGTTAGGCACAGACATACTGTACCTAAGTAAGAGGTGGTTACACCGACTTACCCCAGCTGAGTGATCAGCCAGTTGTGTCAAATATGGAGGCCAGGCCAGGGGTGGCACAATACATGCTGCAGCCCCTGGTAGGCCTTGGATGCACCTATGCCCTGGGCACCTAGGGTGCACTTATACAGGGGCTCATAAGGTGAACCAGTTCCAATACGGAATGCACCTAGAGTGCATTGGCAGTAATTTAGAGAGAGAACAGCAGGCTGTGGGTCTGATTAGCAGGCCCACAGCCACATTAAGTCAGAAACCAGTGAAGCAAAAAGCAAAAATTTAGGGTGACCATAGGATAGCAGACCCTACTCTCCTACATAACCCCCCCCAAACGCAGGGACATTAGACTAACCTTGACCAGTTGTGTCTTCATGTTCTAAGTGGAAGTACCTGGAGAGACCATCTGCGTTGCCATGGTCAGTCCCTGGGCGGTGCTCCACTGTAAAGTCCATCCCCTGTAGGGAAATGGACCACCTGAGTAGTTTGGGGTTTTCACCCTTCATCTGATTAAGCCATAGGAGGGGCTTATGGTCGGTCTGAATCTTGAAGTGAGTTCAAAATAAGTATGGCCTCAACTTCTTCAGGGCCCACACCACAGCAAAGGCCTCCCTCTCCATAGCTGACCAACGTTTCTCTCTGGGGGTCAGCCTTCTGCTAATGAAAGCAATGGGCTGGTCCTGGCCATCTACATTAAGCTGTGAAAGCACTGCTCCCACTCCCAACTCAGAAGCATCTGTTTGGACAATGAACTCTCTTGAGTAGTCAGGACTCTTCAGGATAGGTGCAGAGCACATGGCCTTCTTCAGGTCATCAAATGCCTTTTGACAGATTTCTGTCCACTGAACCTTTTTGGGCATCTTCTTGGATGTCAGATCATTAAGAGGAGTCACAATGGACCCATAGTTCTTAACAAACTTCCTGTAGTACCCAGTCAGGCCCAAGAAAGCTCTGACCTGAGTCTGGGTAGTTGGAGGGGACCAGTCCTTGATGGTCTGGATCTTACTCTCCAGTGGTTGAACTTGGCCTCCACCTACAAGGTGACCCAGGTATACAACCTTGCTCTGCCCTATCTGGCACTTTGTTGCCTTGATAGTGAGGCCTGCCTTCTGCAGAGCCTCAAGCACTTCCTTCAGGTGGACCAGGTGATCCTCCCAGGTGGAGCTAAAGACAGCAATATCGTCCAGATAAGCTGCACAAAAGTCATCCAACCCAGTGAGGACTTGATTCACCAACCTTTGGAAGGTGGCAGGTGCATTTTTCAAACCAAAGGGCATCACCACAAACTGATAATGCCCACTAGGGGTAGAAAATGCTGTCTTGGCTTTAGACTCCTCAGCTAACCTGATTTGCCAGTAGCCAGCTGTCAAGTCAAATGTGCTCAAATATTTGGCAGAAGCCAACTTGTCAATGAGCTCATCTGCCCTTGGAATAGGGTGTGCATCTGTCCTGGTGACAGCATTGAGTCCTCTGTAATCCACACAGAACCTCATCTCTCTCTTGCCATCTTTGGTGTGAGGTTTGGGGACCAGAACCACTGGGCTAGCCCAGGGGCTCTCTGAAGGCTCAATGACACCTAATTCCAGCATCTTTTGCACCTCAGTCTTTATACAGTCCCTGACGTGGTCAGGTTGCCTGTAAATCTTGCTTTTTACAGGAAGACTGTCACCAGTGTCCACCACATGTGTACACCAGTTAGTCTGACTGGGTGTCTGTAGGAAGGTGGATATCTGACTATGGTTACCCCCAAACTTTTTGCCTGGTGTTTAGCTGGTTTTTGACTTAGTTGGCCTGGGATCCTGCTATTCAGGGCCCCAGGCTGATTGCTCTCTCCTTAAAATGGACTCCATGTACCCTAGGTGCATAACATAATTGGAACTGGTTCACCTTATAGGCCCCTGTAACAGTGTACCCTAGGTACCCAGGGCATAGGTGCATCCAAGGCCTACCAGGGGCTGCAGCACGTCTTGTGCCACCCCTGGCCTGGCCTCCAGATTTGACACAACTGGCTGATCACTCAGCTGGGGTAAGTTGGTGTAATCACCTCTTACTTAGATATAGTATCCCTATATCTAACCTTAAACTGGACACATGTTAACCTGTAAGCCATTCCTATGGAAGGCCCCTGCAATCCTGGGGGCAGAGTGCATGGTTACATGTGAGATGGTGCTCTAGCATGAGCTGAGCCTGTCTGCAGCTGTCGGGAACCAATCCCTAAGCTGTTCTGGGATATTGCCATACCATATACTCTTAAGTGCATTATAATCCTCGCGGTTATATGCTATCTTTGGTTTGGCTTTATCAAAACATGTCGAGTAAGGTGTCATACGAATTGGAATACTATCCCCTCGCCAGTTCTGGCGATGGGGATAGCATTCCACCCTTCTAGAGGGACACGACATGTGTGTAGCCTTAACCCCGGTTAAAGTTAACCAGAGCCTCAGCATCACAAAATGGATGCTGCCACCACAGACACATGTCTGACCTCCTGCTGCTGGGAGTCCTTCCAGCGAGGAGGGCCTGGACAAAGGGTTTCCTGCCTGGGGAGGTGCGAGCACCACCCCAGACAGGGTTTTGTGTATTGGGTAGGACAGGGCTGAATAGATTGAGACATGCCTGGGGCACACAAGGTGTCCCTGTGCATAAGCCAGCCCAAACCGGTTCTGGGGCTTTCCAGCCCCAGTCCTGGCGAGGAGCTGGACAAAGGAGAGGGGGTGTAACCACCCCCCTTCCTGGTCCCACCCATAGGGGAGGGACCTAGCAGGAGATCCACCCCTCAGATTGGAATAAGAGAGGGAGCAGTGCCATTGCACAGCAGATCATCCTGAAATCAACTTTAAACAAGAAGAAGACTGGACTTCGACATTCTGCTGCACAGAAGACTGAAGAGAATCTCCCTTGTGGCCTAGGAGGGGCCACCCTGTGAACACAGGTATCACCCAGCACCTCGATGTCTGCTTTGCCGCCGCCTCCCGCCGGAGCCCGAGTGCAGAGCCTGACAAGACACAGCTTCCCAGACTTCTCCTAGCCCGATCCACAGTCCCTGCAAAGAAGGGACCCATGGAGGCACCGAGAGACGTGGGAGCGGCCATCTTGAAAGACCCCCGAGACGCTAACTGCGCAGCACCCGAGGCACCCTCGACTCTGTGCTTTAGGGTTTGAGAAGCCCCACAACCGAGCAGCATTTGCACCAAAGATCAGCCCTCCAGCATCTCCACGATCTGCGTGGGGCCCTTTTGCTTTTTGCCACTCGACTCGCCATCCCGGCCGCTTGTCACGTGGTCAGCGGCCATCTTGGCGACGAAACCTACAATTTATACCGTGGGTCTGGTTGCTCCAGACCTGCCCTTGCTCCTGTAGAAAGGAGTACCCGCTCTGACCTTGCTGGTCCGAGTAATAAGCCTTTTTCACTTTCCCCGTGGCTTGCATTAGCCAAGGCTTGTTTGCTTCAATCGAGTTGCCGACACCGCCATCAGCTAGAGCCTTCAAGGAACAGCTCGTGATTGACTCCTGGACGTCCTTGACCTCTTCGTGTTCACGTGGCTGCAGAGAGAAGCAACACCTCATCACCTGTTTGCACCCGACTTTGCCTGGTTCCAATCTGGTTCCACGGTGGTCACTGGTCAGTGACTTTAAACATTGTCCCCTCTGCTTTCAGGTCTTCACCACTTCAGATCCACCCTTGGATCCACCGGACACTTCTCCTTCACATCGCCTGCAGCATCTTCAGCTTCAAGCGCCAAGAACCTGCGTGTCAAAACCCAACGCCACTTCGACCCTGTGCACCCACTTCCTGTGGGTGAGGTAACATTGCAAAGCCGGTGTCCCTACATTGGTACACACCTCTAGGGTCTGTGTCTTAAGTTTTGTTCCTCTAGGTTCAGCGGAAGTGCCCTTAAACTAACTTTGTACTTTTTAAGCACCATAGACTTTGCATTGGAAAGTGCGTGCACTTTGAACACTGCACCCGAGTCCCGTGGGCCTCTCCCGACTTAGTCACTGCTAGTCTCGAATAGCTCCAGCGATTCCCAAGGCCCTAGGCCTCTTCACTTTCCTCCTGGTATCTCTTATACCACTTTCTTAGTATATGGTTTAGGTGGCCACTAGGGCTCATCCATATTGTGCAACTTTTGTGTATTTTAAACTGTCTTGTGATTTAACGCTTGTGCTTCTGTGCTCATAAAGAGTCCAGGGGATTTTATAGTTAATAAATCAATATATATTTTCAATATATATCTGTGTGGTGTCCCTTTCATTTGGTATTCAAGGGGGTTGTGTATGGTATAACAGCTGGCTTCACATGCCTTTCAGAGTTTAGCCTAAGACTGCTTTGTCCACGTTACCACTAGGATAACTGGTCTACAAGGTTGAATTACAACCATCATCATAAGGGTTGCTTGGCATGGTACAAAGTGATCACTAGAACTAGTGAGCATTATATACCAGGCCAACTTCTCACATTGGTGAGCAGCGGATTGGGATCTGAGCTTGCTGTTGTTTTACCATTACAATCTTTGAGATTATCATTTGAAAGATCATACAGGTACCTGCTAGGTACATATAAAACAAGACTAGTATACTTAAGTTCTACTGAACTTAGTTGTTGTAGAGCAAAGGGAGTAGCACACCCTAGCTACAAATACTAGATAGGTTTAGTAGGTAAACACCAGTGTAGGTAGATTGCAACACATCCACCACACTAGAGCAATGTCTGGAACAGAAGGGTCCAGTGGACTTACTCCTGTTGAGAGTGACCCTCCAAGGGCACCATCCAAATTTGCTATTTTTTCCTTTAAGGAATTAAGACAGCTTTGTGTCTTAAGGGGTCTGAAGACAGGGCCTTCCCCTACTACAGACCACCTAAGAGAGCTCTTAGACCAGTCTGAGACTCTAAAGCCCTCTAAGGCAAACCCCACAGGGGATGCCGAAGGAGGCCATCCTTCAGAGGATGACACTGTAGACACCCCTGCCCCTATCATCCTGGTAGATGAGGAAGCCTCCACCACTGGAGCTCCTCAGGTAGATGTAGAGGAAGAGGAAGAGGAAGAGGAGGAGGTGGAAAGCAGTGAGTCAGATGATGACAGAAATAGTCAGGTGCTGGTCAGTAGACTGAACCAGGCTAACTTAAGCTTACTTGGGAATGAATCAGGTAACAACCCATTCAGACCCCCAGGTGGACTTAACCAGAAGCCTAGGAGGAGAAGGACTCACTCAGGTGACTCTGACAACTCCCATGCTTCTAGAGGTTCTCATGGTCACTCTAGAAAGAGGATGACTAGCCCTCAGAGAAGGGAACATGAGGCCAAATTGAGAGAATCTCAAATTAGAGAGGCTGAATTGAGAGTCCAGAGACAAGAGTTAGAAATTGCCCTGGCCCAAGAGAAACTTGCTAGAGCAAGACAGCCTAGAGAGAGTGGATTAGGATCCACTGGTGGCAGCAATATCCAGAAGGATAAAGACAGGTCCTTTGATACAAGAAACCTGAGTAAGATTGTGCCCCCCTACAAAGCTGGGGATGATATCCATAAATGGATTACTGCAATGGAGAGAGCCTGCAGAGTACAGCAGATCCCTCAGGAGCAGTGGGCAGCAATCTTGTGGCTCTCCTTTGAAGGTAGAGGCAGAGACAGACTCCTCACAGTTAGTGATGGGGATTCTAGAAACTACATGGTCCTGAAGAGTGCTCTGATTGATGGGTTAGGCTTAACCACTGAACAGTACAGGTTAATGTTCAGAGATACCCAGAAGACACAGACTCAGGACTGGTCTGAATTTGTTGAGTGTGCCACTAAGGCTCTGGAGGGCTGGTTGCTGGGAAGTAAGGTTACTGACTATACAGGATTGTATAATTTAATTATGAGAGAGCAAATCTTAAGTAATTGTCAAAATCAGCTTCTACATCAGCACCTGGTTGACTCTGATCTGACCTCCCCACAAGAATTGGGTAGGAGGGCAGACAAATGGGTCAGAACCAGGATCAGACCTAAGAACCAGGGTGGTGACCAAAAGAAAGAGACTACCAAGCCTCAAGAGAAGGGTGGGGATAAAAGTAAGGAAAAGACTTCCCCAGGGCCCCAAAACTCCAAGGATGGGGGTGGGTCCCAAGACACTTCTACAACCCAGAAAAAGCCTTATTGTCATACCTGTAAACAGGTGGGGCATTACAAAACAGATAGCTGTTGTCCCAAGAATGGCAATAAGGAGAATATACCTCCAGGTAAGGCTCCAACACCTCCTGTCACTGCTAGCAGTGGTCCCCCAGGTGGTGGGAGCACCCCCAAGAATTTGGGTGGGTTTACTTTTGGAGGACAGGTGGACTCTGGCCTATCCAGGTCCCCTAACTCAGATACTCTTGTCTATGAGACTGACATGGGGTTTGCCAATTTCACTGCTTGCCCAAACACTTTGAGCAAGTATAGACAGGAGCCCCTCATCAATGGCTTGAAAGTTGAGGCCTTCAGAGACACAGGGGCTAGCATCACCATGGTGGCTGAATGTCTAGTCCCCTCAAGGCAACTTTTACCTGATGCCAGATATCAGGTGACAAACATTGATGGCATAGAAACCAATCATCCCATGGCAGTAGTCAATCTTAGCTGGGGAGGTGTCACTGGCCCAAAGAGAGTGGCAGTGTCAGCAAACTTGCCTGTAGATTGCCTACTGGGTAATGATTTGGAAATCTCAGCCTGGGCTGAGGTTGAACAGCAAACCCATTCTAGAATGGTAAATCTCCATGGAAAGGTTAGTGGGGCTGTAATGGCTACAGCCCCAATTCAAGATGTCCTTCCTGAAAAGGTTGGGAGGGCTGAGCAAACCTCAGCCCCATCTTTAGATAACTTCCCTCCTGGAAAGAGTAGCAGGGCTGTACTAGTAACAGCCCATACCCAAACTGAGTCTCCTCCTGAAAAGGTTGGTGGGGCTGTGATGGCCACAGCCCAAACTCAAACTGATACATGGGTAGTGAAGCCTGAAATGATGGATCACTCCACCCAAACAGAGAGCATTGAGGAGGAAGAGAAATCTCCCTCCCACCAGACTTTAGGAAAGGATCAGCCTCCTCAGGGAACTGATCTTACCCCTGATGAAGGAACTGTCCCAGAGGTTGTTAGGCCTGGCCTAACAGAGCCTCTGATGGCAGTGGACCCTTCTCAGGTGGGACCCAGTCTGAAGCAGGTAATCTGCCCCTCTCTACCTTGCCTTACTCAGCCCAGGGCTGCAGAGGACAAGAAGGACAGTGAGACCCAAAGGGCCCCCTGTCAAATAAAGCACCCCCATCAACAGATTAGGGGCACCGAAACTAGTAGCCCTAGTGAGGTGCAAACTTTAAAAACTCCTGAGGGATCCCCCTTAAAAGTAGTTAGGGACCTCCCCCAGATGGATATTGTTGGGCACAGCCAAACCTGGGACCCTAAGGGCCCAAACCTGAACTGTCCCTCCAGTAAGCCAAACAGAGGGACTCAGCCTCCAGCTTTAGGTAGCCAGAGGTTGACCCTGAGAGCACAGTGCAACTCAGTCAAAGAAAGAAAGGCACACATGGTGGAGAGTGATTGGAGGAAGCTGAGCCCTACAGAGGAAACTCACTTCAGTACTCCATCCCAACACCAGCCTTTGACTTTGCAAAGACACACCACAGGTAGAGATTCCCTATGGTGGAGACCCTCAGATACCCTTAGGGTGAGGGATTGCTTAGTGGACCATGAAACAGGGGGTTACCAAGCCAGAGCTGGTACTTCCTTATATGGCCACTTAGGCAATATAGGCTTACCTGGTCAAGGATAGCCTTATCTCCTTTCGTTTGGGGGGGGGGTTATGTAGGAAGGTGGATATCTGACTATGGTTACCCCCAAACTTTTTGCCTGGTGTTTAGCTGGTTTTTGACTTAGTTGGCCTGGGATCCTGCTATTCAGGGCCCCAGGCTGATTGCTCTCTCCTTAAAATGGACTCCATGTACCCTAGGTGCATAACATAATTGGAACTGGTTCACCTTATAGGCCCCTGTAACAGTGTACCCTAGGTACCCAGGGCATAGGTGCATCCAAGGCCTACCAGGGGCTGCAGCACGTCTTGTGCCACCCCTGGCCTGGCCTCCAGATTTGACACAACTGGCTGATCACTCAGCTGGGGTAAGTTGGTGTAATCACCTCTTACTTAGATATAGTATCCCTATATCTAACCTTAAACTGGACACATGTTAACCTGTAAGCCATTCCTATGGAAGGCCCCTGCAATCCTGGGGGCAGAGTGCATGGTTACATGTGAGATGGTGCTCTAGCATGAGCTGAGCCTGTCTGCAGCTGTCAGGAACCAATCCCTAAGCTGTTCTGGGATATTGCCATACCATATACTCTTAAGTGCATTATAATCCTCGCGGTTATATGCTATCTTTGGTTTGGCTTTATCAAAACATGTCGAGTAAGGTGTCATACGAATTGGAATACTATCCCCTCGCCAGTTCTGGCGATGGGGATAGCATTCCACCCTTCTAGAGGGACACGACATGTGTGTAGCCTTAACCCCGGTTAAAGTTAACCAGAGCCTCAGCATCACAAAATGGATGCTGCCACCACAGACACATGTCTGACCTCCTGCTGCTGGGAGTCCTTCCAGCGAGGAGGGCCTGGACAAAGGGTTTCCTGCCTGGGGAGGTGCGAGCACCACCCCAGACAGGGTTTTGTGTATTGGGTAGGACAGGGCTGAATAGATTGAGACATGCCTGGGGCACACAAGGTGTCCCTGTGCATAAGCCAGCCCAAACCGGTTCTGGGGCTTTCCAGCCCCAGTCCTGGCGAGGAGCTGGACAAAGGAGAGGGGGTGTAACCACCCCCCTTCCTGGTCCCACCCATAGGGGAGGGACCTAGCAGGAGATCCACCCCTCAGATTGGAATAAGAGAGGGAGCAGTGCCATTGCACAGCAGATCATCCTGAAATCAACTTTAAACAAGAAGAAGACTGGACTTCGACATTCTGCTGCACAGAAGACTGAAGAGAATCTCCCTTGTGGCCTAGGAGGGGCCACCCTGTGAACACAGGTATCACCCAGCACCTCGACGTCTGCTTTGCCGCCGCCTCCCGCCGGAGCCCGAGTGCAGAGCCTGACAAGACACAGCTTCCCAGACTTCTCCTAGCCCGATCCACAGTCCCTGCAAAGAAGGGACCCGTGGAGGCACCGAGAGACGTGGGAGCGGCCATCTTGAAAGACCCCCGAGACGCTGACTGCGCAGCACCCGAAGCACCCTCGACTCTGTGCTTTGGGGTTTGAGAAGCCCCACAACCGAGCAGCATTTACACCAAAGATCAGCCCTCCAGCATCTCCACGATCTGCGTGGGGCCCTTTTGCTTTTTGCCACTCGACTCGCCATCCCGGCCGCTTGTCACGTGGTCAGCGGCCATCTTGGCGACGAAACCTACAATTTACACTGTGGGTCTGGTTGCTCCAGACCTGCCCTCGCTCCTGTAGAAAGGAGTACCCGCTCTGACCTTGCTGGTCCGAGTAATAAGCCTTTTTCACTTTCCCCGTGGCTTGCATTAGCCAAGGCTTGTTTGCTTCAATCGAGTTGCCGACACCGCCATCAGCTAGAGCTTTTGAGGGACAGCTCGTGATTGACTCCTGGACGTCCTTGACCTCTTCGTGTTCACGTGGCTGCAGAGAGAAGCAACACCTCATCACCTGTTTGCACCCGACTTTGCCTGGTTCCAATCTGGTTCCACGGTGGTCACTGGTCAGTGACTTTGAACATTGTCCCCTCTGCTTTCAGGTCTTCACCACTTCAGATCCACCCTTGGATCCACCGGACACTTCTCCTTCACATCGCCTGCAGCATCTTCAGCTTCAAGCGCCAAGAACCTGCGTGTCAAAACCCAACGCCACTTCGACCCTGTGCACCCACTTCCTGTGGGTGAGGTAACATTGCAAAGCCGGTGTCCCTACACTGGTACACACCTCTAGGGTCTGTGTCTTAAGTTTTGTTCCTCTAGGTTCAGCGGAAGTGCCCTTAAACTAACTTTGTACTTTTTAAGCACCATAGACTTTGCATTGGAAAGTGCGTGCACTTTGAACACTGCACCCGAGTCCCGTGGGCCTCTCCCGACTTAGTCACTGCTAGTCTCGAATAGCTCCAGCGATTCCCAAGGCCCTAGGCCTCTTCACTTTCCTCCTGGTATCTCTTATACCACTTTCTTAGTATATGGTTTAGGTGGCCCCTAGGGCTCATCCATATTGTGCAACTTTTGTGTATTTTAAACTGTCTTGTGATTTAACGCTTGTGCTTCTGTGCTCATAAAGAGTCCAGGGGATTTTATAGTTAATAAATCAATATATATTTTCAATATATATCTGTGTGGTGTCCCTTTCATTTGGTATTCAAGGGGGTTGTGTATGGTATAACAGCTGGCTTCACATGCCTTTCAGAGTTTAGCCTAAGACTGCTTTGTCCACGTTACCACTAGGATAACTGGTCTACAAGGTTGAATTACAACCATCATCATAAGGGTTGCTTGGCATGGTACAAAGTGATCACTAGAACTAGTGAGCATTATATACCAGGCCAACTTCTCACAGTGTCAATGAGAACATATGCCTGTATGCCTGTAGAACTTGTCTGCAGTCATGTTGCTGATGTTCAGTGAGGCTGCCACCTAAGGCCACACCATCAACTGAGCCATCCTCAGGGTTCTGAGTGAGCAGGTCTGGGAGAGGGTCACTCTCTTCCTCCTGTCCCTCATCTGTAGCCATGAGCAAGCCCATGTCTGCCCTGCTGACATATGCCTTCAATCTGTTCACATGGAGCACCCTGTGGGGGCTCCTGGGAGTTCCTAGGTCCACCAAGTAGGTAACCTCTCCCTTCTTTTCCAGAATTGTATGGGGTCCAGACCATTTGTCTTGGAGTGCTGCTGGGGCCACTGGCTCCAACACCCATACCTTCTGTCCAGGCTGAAATTCAACAAGGACAGCCTTTTGGTCATGCCAAGCTTTTTGTAATTCTTGGCTAGCCTCAAGGTTTTTAGATGCCTTTTCCATGTACTCTGCCATCCTGGAGCGGAGACCAAGTACATAGTCCACTATGTCCTGTTTAGGCTTTTTGAGAGGTAACTCCCATCCTTCCTTCACTAGACACAGGGGTACTCTTACAGGGTGCCCAAACAACAATTCAAAGGGGCTGAAGCCAACCCCCTTTTGAGGGACCTCTCTGTAAGCGAACAAAAGGCAGGGCAGAAGGATGTCCCATCTTCGCCTGAGCTTTTCAGGTAATCCTTTAATCATGCCCTTTAGGGTCTTGTTAAATCTCTCCACAAGCCCATTGCATTGTGGGTGATAAGGAGTGGTGAACTTGTAGTTGACACCACATTCCTTCCACATAGCTGTCAAATATCCAGACATGAAGTTGGTACCTCTATCTGATATTACCTCCTTAGGAAACCCCACTCTGGAGAAAACTCCAAGTAAGGCCCTGGCCACAACAGGAGCTGTTGTGGTCCTAAGTGGAATTGCCTCTGGGTACCTGGTGGCATGATCCACTACCACCAGTATGAATCTGTGCCCAGATGCTGTAGGGGGATCCATTGGACCAACAATATCAATCCCCACTCTTTCAAAGGGAACCCCCACCACAGGTAGTGGTATCAGGGGGGCCTTTGTTGTTCCACCTGCTTTACCACTGGCTTGGCAGGTTTCACAGGAGCGACAAAACTCCTTGGTGTCTTCAGACATGTGAGGCCAGTGAAAGTGAGGGACAAGCCTGTCCCAAGTCTTGTTCTGGCCTAGGTGTCCTGCTAAAGGAATATCATGGGCCAAGGTGAGTAGGAAGCCCCTAAATTGCAGAGGTATAACCAACCTCCTGGTAGCACCAGGCTTGGGGTCTCTAGCCTCTGAATAAAGGAGTCCATCGTCCCAATATACTTTATGGGCACCTTGAGCATTCCCAGCAGCCTCAGCAGCAGCCTGCTGTCTGAGGGGTTCAAGAGAAGGACAGGTTAACTGAGCCTGCCCCAAGTCTGCCCTAGAAGGTCCCCAGAAACTCAACCTGATCAGGTTCAAGTTCTTCAGAGACAGTTCCTTCAGGGGTCTCAAGATCAGTTTCCTGTGAAGCCTGATCCTCACTTGTAGGCAGTTGGGAAGGCGCAGCCTTTACCCTCCTGTTCTTCTTCTTGGGAGGTACTTGGTCCATTGTTCCAGGATCCAAGACCTGAGGTTCAGAGAGGCACTTTTTGGCCTGTGACCTGGTCACAGCAAGGACATGTGATGATATCCCTAACATCTCTGCATGAGTCCTGTACTCAACTTCTGACCATAGAGAGTTCTCCAGGTCATTGCCCAACAAACATTCTACTGGGAGATCAGCACTAACCACAACTTTCTTAAGGCCAGTTACCCCTCCCCAGGAAAAGTTAACAAGTGCCACACTATGTGTAGTAGTGACATTGCTGGCATTGGTCACCAGGTAATCATCGCCTGGCATGTATTGTCCAGGGTCCACAAAGTTAGGTGTCACCATAGTGACACTGGCACATGTGTCCCTGTAAGCTTGAGCCACTTTGTTGTTAATCAAAGGTGTCTGTCTGTATTTGCCCAGGTTACTGGGACTTATGTCAGGGGTCAAATCTATGTCCCCTTCACAAACCAGAACAGCCTGTGTAAGGGTTCTGACTAGGTCAGAATCTCCTTCAGTTCCCAAAGTGATACCCACTAAACCCTTGGCTTGAGGACCAGCACTGCTAACTGTACTAGTGGGTGCAGGTGCCTTAGGGGCTGCAGTGCTGGGGGCTCCACCCTTTTTACACTCACTTGTCCAGTGAGAGGTGTTTTTACAAGTTTTACACCAGGGTTTCTTCTGACCTTCTTTCTTCTTCTTCTTGGAAGTTTGGGACCCACCCTCTGTCTCAGTTTGGGGCCCTGTTGAAGACTTCTGGTCTTTAGCTTTCTGCTCCCCACCCTTCTGGTCTGTTTTCTTCTGGTCACCACCCTGGTTCTGGTTCTGGTTCTTTTGCTTAACTCTGGTTCTTACCCATTTATCTGCCCTCTTTCCCAATTCTTGGGGAGAGGTCAAATCTGAGTCAACCAAATGTTGATGCAACTGCTGGCTCTGACAATTATTTAAAATTTGTTCTCTCATCAGCAAATTATACAATCCTTCATAGTCTGTAACCTTGCTTCCCAGCAACCATCCCTCCAGAGCCTTAGTGGCACACTCAACAAATTCAGACCAGTCCTGAGTCTGTGTCTTCTGGGTATCTCTGAACATTAACCTGTACTGTTCAGTGGTTAAGCCTAACCCATCAATCAGAGCACTCTTCAGGACCAGGTAGTTTCTAGAATCCCCATCACTAACTGTGAGGAGTCTGTCTCGGCCTCTACCTTCAAAGGAGAGCCACAAGATTGCTGCCCACTGCTCCTGAGGGATCTGCTGTACTCTGCAGGCTCTCTCCATTGCAGTAATCCATTTATGGATGTCATCCCCAGCTTTGTAGGGGGGCACAATCTTACTCAGGTTTCTATTATCAAAAGACCTGTCTTTATCCTTGTGGATATTGCTGCCACCAGTGGGTTCTATTACCCCACTCTCTCTAGGCTGTCTTGCTCTAGCAAGTTTCTCCTTGGCCAGGGCAACCTCTAACTCTTGCCTCTGGATCCTAAGCTCAGCCTCTCTCATCTTGGCCTCATGTTCCCTTCTCTGAGGGCTAGTCATCTCCTTCCTGGAGTGACCATGAGAGCCTCTAGAGACATGGGAGGTATTGGATTCACCTGAGTGACTCCTCCTCCTCCTATGTCCCTGGTTAAGTCCACCTGGGGGTCTGAATGGGTTGTTACCTGATTCATTCCCAAGTAAGCTTAAGTTAGCCTGGTTCAGTCTACTGACCAGCACCTGACTATCTCTGTCATCATCTGACTCACTGCTTTCCACCTCCTCCTCCTCTTCTTCTTCCTCTACATCTACCTGAGGAGCTCCAGTGGTGGAGGCTTCCTCATCTACCAGGATGATAGGGGCAGGGGTGTCTACAGTGTCATCCTCTGAAGGATGGCCTCCTTCAGCATTCCCTGTGGGGTTTGCTTTAGAGGGCTTTAGAGTCTCAGACTGGTCTAAGAGCTCTCTTAGGTGGTCTGTAGTAGGGGAAGGCCCTGTCTTCAGACCCCTTAAGACACAAAGCTGTCTTAGTTCCTTAAAGGAAAAAATAGCAAATTTGGATGGTGCCCTTGGAGGGTCACTCTCAACAGGAGTAAGTCCACTGGACCCCTCTGCTCCAGACATTGCTCGAGTGTGGTGGATGTGTTGCAATCTACCTACACTGGTGTTTACCTACTAAACCTATCTAGTAGTTGTAGCTAGGGTGTGCTACTCCCTTTGCTCTACAACAACTAAGTTCAGTAGAACTTAAGTATACTAGTCTTGTTTTATATGTACCTAGCAGGTACCTGTATGATCTTTCAAATGATAATCTCAAAGATTGCAATGGTAAAACAACAGCAAGCTCAGATCCCAATCCGCTGCTCACCAATGTGAGAAGTTGGCCTGGTATATAATGCTCACTAGTTCTAGTGATCACTTTGTACCATGCCAAGCAACCCTTATGATGATGGTTGTAATTCAACCTTGTAGACCAGTTATCCTAGTGGTAACGTGGACAAAGCAGTCTTAGGCTAAACTCTGAAAGGCATGTGAAGCCAGCTGTTATACCATACACAACCCCCTTGAATACCAAATGAAAGGGACACCACACAGATAAATATTGAAAATATATATTGATTTATTAACTATTAAAATCCCCTGAACTCTTTATGAGCACAGAAGCACAAGCGTTAAATCACAAGACAGTTTAAAATACACAAAAGTTGCACAATATGGATGAGCCCTAGGGGCCACCTAAACCATATACTAAGGAAGTGGTATAAGAGATACCAATAGGAAAGTGAAGAGGCCTAGGGCCTTGGGAATCGCTGGAGCTATTCGAGACTGGAAATAACTAAGTCGGGAAAGGCCCACGGGACTCGGGTGCAGTGTTCAAAGTGCACGCACTTTTCAATACAAAGTCTATGGTGCGTAAAAAGCACAAAGTTAGAAAGTTAGGAACCTTCCGAGTGACCTACGGAGCTGAAACTTAAAACACAGGCCCTTGGGATGTGTACCAGTGCAGGAGCACCGGCGGAGCTGAGTTACCTCACCCACAGGAAGCGGGTGCACAGGGTCGAAGTAGTGTCGGGTTTCGTCACGCTGGTCGATGGTGCTTGGAGCTGAAGATGCTGCAGGCGGCTCGATGAGAAGAGTTCCGGTGGATCCAAGGGTGGATCTGAAGATGTGAAGACCTGAAAGCAGAGGGGACAATGTTCAAAGTCACTAGCCAGTGACTACCGTGGAACCAGATTGGAACCAGGCGATGTCGGGTGCAAACAGGCGTTGTCGGGTAGCTTCTTTCTGCAGCCACGTGGATACCCGGGGTCGAGGACGTCCAGGAGTCGGTCACGAGCTGTCCCACGCAGGCTTCACGCTGTTGGCGGTGTCGGCACCTTGATCGGAGCAAACAGGCCTTGGCAAAGGCAAGCCAGGCAGAAGGTGAAAGATGCTTAACACTCGGACCAGCAAGGTCAGAGCGGGTGCTCCTTTTTACAGGAGCTTGGGTAGGTCTGGAGCAACCAGACCTGCTGTGTAAATCTTCGGGTTCGTGGCCAAGATGGCCGCTGACCACGTGGCTAGTGGCCGGGATGGCGCATCGAGTGGCACAATGCAAAAGGGCCCCACGCAGATCGTGGAGATGCTGGAGGGCTGATCTTCGGTGCAAGGGCTGCTCGGTGGTGGGGGTTCTTAATCCCCAAAGCACAACGTCGAGGATGCCTCAGAAGCTGCGCAGTCAGCTTTTCGAGTGTCTTCCAAGAGGTCCGGTCCCACGTCACTCGGTGCCTCCACGGGTCCCTTCTTTGCAGGGACTGTGGATCGGGCTCTGAGAGGTCTGGGAGTCTGGTTCTTGTCGGGCTCTGGGCTCGGTCTCCGGCGGGAGGCGGCGGCAAAGCAGACGTCGGGTCGCTGGTTGGTACCTGTGTTCACAGGGTGGCCACTCCTAGGCCACAAGGGAGATTCTCTTCAGTCTTCTGTGCAGCAGAATGTCGAAGTCCAGTCTTCTTCTTTGTTTAAAGTTGATTTCAGGATGATCTGCTGTGCAATGGCACTGCTCCCGCTCTTATTCCCAATCTGAGGGGTGGATCACCTACTAGGTCCCTCCTCTGGGAGGAACCAGGAAGGGGGGCGGTTACACCCCCTTTCCTTTGTCCAGCTCCTCGCCAGGACTGGGGCTGGAAGGCCCCAGAACCGGTTTGGACTGGCCTATGCACGGGGACACCTTGTGTGCCCCGGGCATGTCTGATTCTATTCAGCCCTGTCCTACCCAATACACAAAATCCTGTCTAGGGTGGTGCTCGCACCTCCCAAGGCAGGAAACCCTTTGTCCAGGCCACCATCTGCCGAGTTTCGGTCAGCAGCAGGAGGCCAGACTTGTGTCTGTGGTGGCAGCGTCCATTTTGTGATGCTGAGGCTCTGTTTAACTTTAACCGGGGTTAAGGCTACACACATGTCGTGTCCCTCTAGAAGGGTGGAATGCTATCCCCGTCGCCAGAATTGGCGAGGGGATAGTATTCCAATTCGTATGACACCTTACTCGACATGTTTTGATAAAGCCAAACCAAAGATAGCATTTAACCGCGAGGATTATAATGCACTTAAGAGTATATGGTATGGCAATATCCCGGAACAGCTTAGGGAGTGGTTCCCGACAGCTGCAGACAGGCTCAGCTCATGCCAGAGCACCATCTCACATATTTCCAAGCACTCTGCCTCCAGGATTGATGAGGCCTTCCATAGGAGTGGCTGATAGGAACATATGTGTCCAGTTTAGGGTTAGGCACAGACATACTGTACCTAAGTAAGAGGTGGTTACACCGACTTACCCCAGCTGAGTGATCAGCCAGTTGTGTCAAATATGGAGGCCAGGCCAGGGGTGGCACAATACATGCTACAGCCCCTGGTAGGCCTTGGATGCACCTATGCCCTGGGCACCTAGGGTGCACTTATACAGGGGCTCATAAGGTGAACCAGTTCCAATTCGTAATGCACCTAGAGTGCATTGGCAGTAATTTAGAGAGAGAACAGCAGGCTGTGGGTCTGATTAGCAGGCCCACAGCCACATTAAGTCAGAAACCAGTGAAGCAAAAAGCAAAAATTTGGGGTGACCATAGGATAGCAGACCCTACTCTCCAACAGGGCCCATTATAAGACCGGAGCTGGAAAAAAACAAAAGAAATAAGCATTACAAAACATAACATAACGCTAAAAACAACTTACCTTGCCATTGCTGCGCTCCGACACCATCATCCTGTGCAAACATCTCATTGGGGCACATTATAAGACCGGAGCTGGGGAAAAAAGAAAGAAATGAGCATTACAAAACATAACATGGACAATCTGCACTACCAAACAAAACATAGCGCTGAGTACAACTTACCTTGACATCGCTGCACTCCGCCACCGCCATTCTGTGCAAGCATCTCATTGGGGCACATCATGAGACCGGAGCTGGAAAAAAGAAAGAAATCAGCATTACAAAACATAACATAACGCTAAAAACAACTTACCTTGCCACCCCTGCGCTCCGACACCATCATCCTGTGCAAGCATCTCATTGGGGCACATTATAAGACCGGAGCTGGGGAAAAAAGAAAGAAATGAGCATTACAAAACATAACATAGACAAATCTGCCCTACCAAACATAACATAGCGCTAAGTACAACTTACCGTGACATCGATGCGCTCCGCCACCGCCATTCTGTGCAAGCGTCTCTTTGGGGCACATTATAAGACTGGAGCTGGGGAAAAACAAAAGAAATCAGCATTACAAAACATAACATAACGCTAAAAACAACTTACCTTGCCATTGCTGCGCTCCTACACCATCATCCTGTGCAAACATCTCATTGGGGCACATTATAAGACCGGAGCTGGGGAAAAAAGAAAGAAATGAGCATTACAAAACATAACATGGACAAATCTGCACTACCAAACAAAACATAGCGCTGAGTACAACTTACCTTGACATCGCTGCGCTCCGCCACCGCCATTCTGTGCAAGCATCTCATTGGGGCACATCATGAGACCGGAGCTGGAAAAAAGAAAGAAATCAGCATTACAAAACATAACATAACGCTAAAAACAACTTACCTTGCCACCCCTGCGCTCCGACACCATCATCCTGTGCAAGCATCTCATTGGGGCACATTATAAGACCGGAGCTGGGGAAAAAAGAAAGAAATGAGCATTACAAAACATAACATAGACAAATCTGCCCTACCAAACATAACATAGCGCTAAGTACAACTTACCGTGACATCGATGCGCTCCGCCACCGCCATTCTGTGCAAGCGTCTCTTTGGGGCACATTATAAGACTGGAGCTGGGGAAAAACAAAAGAAATCAGCATTACAAAACATAACATAACGCTAAAAACAACTTACCTTGCCATTGCTGCGCTCCTACACCATCATCCTGTGCAAGCATCTCATTGGGGCACATTATAAGACCGGGGCTGGGGAAAAAAGAAAGAAATGAGCATTACAAAACATAACGTAGACAAATCTGCACTACCAAACATAACATAGCGCTAAGTACAACTTACCTTGACATCGATGCGCTCCGCCACCGCCATTCTGTGCAAGCGTCTCATTGGGGCACATTGTAAGACCGGAGCTGGGGAAAAACAAAAGAAATAAGCAATACAAAACATAACATAACGCTAAAAACAACTTACCTTGCCATCGCTGTGCTCCGACACCATCATCCTGTGCAAGCATCTCATTGGGGCACATTATAAGACCGGAGCTGGGGGAAAAAAGAAAGAAATGAGCATTACAAAACATAACGTAGACAAATCTGCACTACCAAACATAACATAGCGCTAAGTACAACTTACCTTGACATCGCTGCGCTCCGCCAACGCCAATCTGTGCAAGCCTCTCATTGGGGCACATTATAAGACCGGAGCTAGGAAAAAACATAAGAAATAAGCATTACAAAACATAACATACCGCTAAAAACAACTTACCTTGCCATCGCTGCGCTCCGACACCATCATCCTGTGCAAGCATCTTATTGGGGCACATTATAAGACCGGAGATGGGCAAAAAAGAAAGAAATGAGCATTACAAAACATAACGCAGACAAATCTGCACTACCAAACATAACATAGCGCTAAGTACAACTTACCTTGACATCGCTGCGCTCCGCCACCGCTCCGCCACCGCTCCGCCACCATCATCCTGTGCAAGCATCTCATTGGGGCACATTATAAGACTGGAGCTGGGGAAAAAAGAAAGAAATGAGCATTACAAAACATAATATAACGCTAAAAACAACTTACCTTGCCATCGCTGCGCTCCGACACCATCATCCTGTGCAAGCATCTCATTGGGGCACATTATAAGACCAGAGCTGGGGAAAAAAGAAAAAAATGAGCATTACAAAACTTAACATGGACAAATCTGCACTACCAAACATAACATAGCGCTAAGTACAACTTACCTTGACATCGCTGCGCTCTGCCACCGCCATTCTGTGCAAGCGTCTCATTGGGGCCCATTATAAGACCGGAGCTGGAAAAAAACAAAAGAAATAAGCATTACAAAACATAACATAACGCTAAAAACAACTTACCTTGCCATCGCTGCGCTCCGACACCATCATCCTGTGCAAGCATCTCATTGGGGCACATTATAAGACCGGAGCTGGAAAAAAAACAAAAGAAATAAGCATTACAAAACATAACATAATGCTAAAAACAACTTACCTTGCCATCGCTGCGCTCCGACACCATCATCCTGTGCAAGCATCTCATTGGGCCATATTATAAGACCGGAGCTGGGGAAAGAAGAAAGAATTGAGTATTACAAAACATAACGTAGACAAATCTGCACTACCAAACATAACATAGCGCTAAGTACAACTTACCTTGACATCGCTGCGCTCCGCCACCACCATTCTGTGCAAGCATCTCATTGGGGCACATTATAAGACCGGAGCTGGGGAAAAAGAAAACAAATAAGCATTACAAAACATAACATAACGCTAAAAACAACTTACCTTGCCATCGCTGCGCTCCGACACCATCATCCTGTGCAAACATCTCATTGGGGCACATTATAAGACCTGAGCTGGGGAAAAAAGAAAGAAATGAGCATTACAAAACATAACGTAGACAAATCTGCACTACCAAACATAACATAGCGCTAAGTACAACTTACCTTGACATCGCTGCGCTCCGCCACCGCCATTCTGTGCAAGCGTCTCATTGGGGCACATTACAAGACCGGAGCTGGAAAAAAACAAAAGAAATAAGCATTACAAAACATAACATAATGCTAAAAACAACATACCTTGCCATCGCTGCACTCCGACACCATCATCCTGTGCAAGCATCTCATTGGGGCACATTATAAGACCGGAGCTGGGGAAAAAAGAAAGAAATGAGCATTACAAAACATAACGTAGACAAATCTGCACTACCAAACATAACATAGCGCTAAGTACAACTTACCTTGCCATCGCTGCGCTCCGACACCATCATCCTGTGCAAGCATCTCATTGGGGCACATTATAAGACAGGAGCTGGGGAAAAAAGAAAGAAATGAGCATTAAAAAACATAACGTAGACAAATCTGCACTACCAAACATAACATAGCGCTAAGTACAACTTACCTTGACATCGCTGCGCTCCGCCACCGCCATTCTGTGCAAGCGTCTCATTGGAGCACATTATAAGACCGGAGCTGGGAAAAAACATAAGAAATAAGCATTACAAAACATAACATAACGCTAAAAACAACTTACCTTGCCATCGCTGCGCTCCGACACCATCATCCTGTGCAAGCATCTCATTGGGGCAAATTATAAGACCGGAGCTGGGGAAAAAAGAAAGAAATGAGCATTACAAAACATAACATAGACAAATCTGCACTACCAAACATAACATAGCGCTAAGTACAACTTACCTTGACATCGCTGCGCTCCGCCACCGCCATTCTGTGCAAGCGTCTCATTGGGGCCCATTATAAGACCGGAGCTGGAAAAAAACAAAAGAAATAAGCATTACAAAACATAACATAACGCTAAAAACAACTTACCTTGCCATCGCTGCGCTCTGACACCATCATCCTGTGCAAGCATCTCATTGGGGCACATTATAAGACCGGAGCTGGGGAAAAAGAAAGAAATGAGCATTACAAAACATAACGTAGACAAATCTGCCCTACCAAACATAACATAGCGCTAAGTACAACTTACCTTGACATCGCTGCGCTCCGCCACCGCCATTCTGTGCAAGCGTCTCATTGGGGCCCATTATAAGACCGGAGCTGTAAAAAAACAAAAGAAATCAGCATTACAAAACATAACATAACGCTAAAAACAACTTACCTTGCCATCGCTGCGCTCCGACACCATCATCCTGTGCAAGCATCTCATTGGGGCACATTATAAGACCGGAGCTGGGGGAAAAAAGAAAGAAATGAGCATTACAAAACATAACGGGGACAAATCTGCACTACCAAACATAAGATAGCGCTAAGTACAACTTTCCTTGACATCGCTGCGCTCCGCCACCGCCATTCTGTGCAAGCGTCTCATTGGGGCACATTATAAGACCGGAGCTGGGAAAAAACATAAGAAATAAGCATTACAAAACATAACATAACGCTAAAAACACCTTACCTTGCCATCGCTGCGCTCCGACACCATCATCCTGTGCAAGCATCTCATTGGGGCACATTATAAGACCGGAGCTGGGCAAAAAAGAAAAAAATGAGCATTACAAAACATAACGTAGACAAATCTGCACTACCAAACATAACATAGCGCTACGTACAACTTACCTTGACATCGCTGCGCTCCGCCACCGCCCTGACACCATCATCCTGTGCAAGCATCTCATTGGGGCACATTATAAGACCGGAGCTGGGGAAAAAAAAAAGAAATGAGCATTACAAAACATAACATGGACAAATTTGCACTACCAAACATAACATAGCGCTAAGTACAACTTACCTTGACATCGCTGCGCTCCGCCACCGCCAATCTGTGCAAGCGTCTCATTGGGGCACATTATAAGACCGGATTTGGGAAAAAAACATAAGAAATAAGCATTACAAAACATAACATAACGCTAAAAACTACTTACCTTGCCATCGCTGCGCTCCGACACCATCATCCTGTGCAAGCATCTCATTGGGGCACATTATAAGACCGGAGCTGGGCAAAAAATAAAGAAATGAGCATTACAAAACATAACGTAGACAAATCTGCACTACCAAACATAACATAGCGCAAAGTACAAGTTACCTTGACATCGCTGCGCTATGCCACCCCCATTCTGTGCAAGCGTCTCATTGGGGCCCATTATAAGACCGGAGCTGGAAAAAAACAAAAGAAATAAGCATTACAAAACATAACATAACGCTAAAAACAACTTACTTTGCCATCGCTGCGCTCCAACACCACCATCCTGTGCAAGCATCTCATTGGGGCACATTATAAGACCGGAGCTGGGGAAAAAGAAAGATATGAGCATTACAAAACAAAACGTAGACAAATCTGCACTACCAAACATAACATAGCGCTTAGTACAACTTACCTTGACATCGATGCGCTCCGCCACCGCCATTCTGTGCAAGCGTCTCATTGGGGCACATTATAAGACCGGAGCTGGAAAAAAGAATGAAATCAGTATTACAAAACATAAAATAATGCTAAAAACAACTTACCTTGCCATCGCTGCGCTCCGACACCATCATCCTGTGCAAGCATCTCATTGGGGCACATTATAAGACAGGAGCTGGGGAAAAAAGAAAGAAATGAGCATTACAAAACATAACGTAGACAAATCTGCATTACCAAACATAACATAGCGCTAAGTACAACTTACCTTGACATCGATGCGCTCTGCCACCGCCATTCTGTGCAAGCGTCTCATTGGGGCACATTATAAGACCGGAGCTGGGGAAAAAAGAAAGAAATCAGCATTACAAAACATAACATAACGCTAAAAACAACTTACCTTGCCATCGCTGCACTCCGACACCATCATCCTGTGCAAGCATCTCATTGCGGCACGTTATAAGACCGGAGCTGGGGAAAAAAGAAAGAAATGAGCATTTCAAAACGTAACGTAGACAAATCTGCACTACCAAACATAACATAGCGCTAAGTACAACTGTTAGACCTGTCTGCTTCTGGGGATACTCTAACCATTATTATTTATTTTTGTCCCCCTTAGCCTCCCAGAGTTTCTATTTTTATTTTTACATATGTCCATCAGGATTTTTCAGTGCTGTCAGGGGGCTAGGTGTTCCTTGGCTATGACGCCATTTTTCCCTCATAACCTATGAGGCCTAGTCAGGCCCCTTGAAAATCTAGGGACATCCAGAAACCTAAAATGGTGTCCACCAACTGCCATAACGGACACTACTGGAGGACAGGCCCATAGGCTAACATAGGGAACTTTCTAGAAACCACCAGAGACTTCTGCAGGTCTCAGGCCACCCTATATAAGGCCAGTGACCAGCAGCCATTTTGGGCTGACCCAAGAGTGGAGGAGTGAGGCAGTGGTGAGAGGAGGTGGACGCACTGAGAGCAGCTAGTTTGTCTTGGAGGCAGACAGTCACTTCAGAGAGACGTTCCCCCTTCAACCTCTGACCAATCCCTCCCCATACATCAACTGCTGAGAGGAAAAGCAACCTGCGTGTGAAGGAAGACCCTTCTAAGTCTTGTCCCCATTGATCCCTAGTGGAACGCCCTTGCTGGGAGACTTTCCTAATTTCCCTGGATAAGACTTTCACCTACCAGTGTTGAGAAGAGAGTGGATTCCAGCCAGGTGTGGTCTCTGTGGTGCCCCCGAGGCTTTGTGAAGGAGGCAAGCGGCGGCGGAGCCTTTTGGGACCCTGAGGATAGAGCGTCCCGCTCTGTGCAGTGTTTTCCCTTGGAGCCAGGTGAGGGGAGGAACTGTGGCCGAAAGAGCGGTGACAGCGCGGCGCCAAGCGGGAACACTGGTCCCTCGTGCCCGCACTGCCTTAATCGGCCTCTGTGAGGCGAAGTGAGCCGGCCCCTGTAGGAGACGCTTCCAGCGTCAGGCTCGCGCATGCCCCGTGTTTTGTGGATGTCCCCGGAAGGAGGGGCAACGAGGTGAGCAGGCCCGGAGCAGTGTCCGACGCTGAGGAGAGCCGGGAGAGGCGGAAACGGCAGGAGCGCTACTGCGCATGCCCGCCGGAGGAGTGTTTCCTTCGCGCTGCGCTGAGGAGAGGCGCCGGAGGGCTCTGCAGCTGGCCGTGTGACAGGTCGCTTCCTCCTGCTCGTGCGCCGCGTGGAAGAGACGGCCTGAGCCGGGAGGGAGAGCGTGGAGGCCCGGCAGGGGTGAAGAGGGTTGGGGTCTGTCCGGAGGGAATTTCAGCGCGAAGGTAGCGCGGAGGAGCAGGCTCACGTTGAGGAGTCAGGTGAGGCGGTGGAGCCTCTCTAGCCTTGTTTTCCCCCGCCCCTCACGCTGGATTGTTCTTGTCCCCTGAAACCGAACTATCTGCACATCCGCCTGGTTTAGACAAGTAAGGAGGAGTTCTAAAAGGGGGAGAGTGACGCTGGTGATTAACTTAAGGAAACCTTCAGTGACTGGGTATTTTGAGTGTAGTGTACTACAAAATATTCCCATTCAGCTACTTTTGGGGCTTAACTAAATGCTGATGTAAGTGAGTCTAAACCAATGATTTAGGAGTTGACCTTGCTATATTCCAAAGTAAGCTGAGTACAGTCATTACCTAATTGAGCCCTCTTAGTTCAACTGTGATGTTCTGAATTGTGATTCCTTCTGAATCTAATAGGCATAGTAATGTGATTCTAACTGAAGCTGAATTGTTGCACTTTCTCAATTGTTTGCCAGAAGAGAGGAGTTACTTTCTAAAAGTGACTGTATAATAAGTGTGAGAGTACTGAGTTAATTGATTAATCGCTTAGAAGTTGAGTAATGTAACTGCTGATACTAAAGTGACCTGCAATGTTCTGAGCTATTTGTATTTGAGAACAGAAAGTATATTATTTTTATAAAAGGTACTGGTATTTTCCTAAGTTTGGTGTTGTGTCTTTTATTTTAGTGGTTCATCACTGAGTTACTGTGAGTGGGTCTTGTAAGCACTTAACCAACGCCTTGAGTTTAGCTGTAACCACTACTGTGCCAGGCTACCATATGTAGACTTGGATACCCTAGGTCCAACATAATTGGTGTTTCAGCGGTGGGATCGCGGATTTGTGCTTACACTCACTTAGTAGTAACGCAGTGCCTACCACGGGACCTCACCTGGAGTTTTCTCCCTGCGGCCCTCCTAATCTAAATTTTGCTTTTTCTAAATTAACTACTGGTGGTGGGTGGAGGTTGACCCCAGGTCACTTTTTGGATTCCTCCTGTGTAAAAGTTTATACTCTAAATAGAAATGGAGATAAATGTGGAAGAGCTGGAAAATTATACTGTGACCCAATTGAAGGAATGGTGTCAGCAGCAGGGGGTGTTTTTTAAGAAAGGCGCCAGGAAAGTTGAGCTGCTGACCAGTATCCGGGCATGGGTGGAGGCTCATTCCGGGGAGGAAGTAGATACTGAGGGGAGTGACAGGGACACTGTCCTGGAGACCGCAACACTGTACCAGGCGGGAGGGGGGAACCTTTTAACAGGCCCTAGGACACCTTCCAGAGCGGGCAGTAGTGTCTCGGAGAGGGGTTTGACCAACGCCGAGTTAGAGGATAGGAGGGAGGAGAGGAAGATGAGAATAGAACTAGCCAGGATGGACATGGAAAGGGAGGACAAGAGGTTGGCGCATGAGCGGACCATCAAAGAGATGGATTTACAAGCCCTAAACCTAAGAACCCCCAAATCAGAGAATGGTGGCAGCGATACCCAGACCAACATCAGGGAACCCAGACCTTACCTACCAAAAGATATTATGGCATGCTATGTACCCAGTGATGACATTGCCAAATGGCTAGCCGCCTACGAGGTTTCACTGAGGGCCCATGGGATCTTGGAAGCCCACTGGGGGGGTGGGTTATATAAATACATGCCCCCCACTGGCAGGGATACCTTGTTGGCCCTAGATCAAAGTGAACAGACCTACTACCCGGCTATGAAGTCAGCGCTGCTAAGGAAGTTTGGGTTGACCCCTGAGAAGTATAGGCAAAAGTTCCGGGGCAGCCACAAACTAGGCACGCAGAACTGGGTAGACTTTTTGGATTACTCCAGGAAGGCCCTGGAGGGTTGGGTGAGAGGCAGCGAGGTAGGGGACTATGAGGGACTATATGACCTCATACTCAAGGAACACCTACTCGAGAAATGTCTTCCCGAACTACGACAGCATCTGGTGGACAGCAAGCTGACCAGCCCCAGGAAGCTTGCTGAGGAGGCGGACATCTGGGTTAGTACCCGGGTGTCGACTAAGGGAACTGGAGGGGATTCCCAGAAGCATGGACAGGGCGCCCCCCAGAAGAAAGAGGGAGGGGAAAATAAGAGGGAGTTCTCAAAAGGGCCACAAAATACTTCGCAAGGAAGGGGCAGAGGATTCATCCCTAAGAGTAACCCCCCTCGCAACCCTACCCCTGGCCAGAGCCAGCAGCCAAGGGTTGTTCATTGTTTTGAGTGTGGTGGTGTGGGACACTATAAGGGAGATGTGAGATGCCCAAAAAGACCACCCCCTCCCACTGGAGGAAAAGCCCCGGGAATAACTAGTGTAGTGCTCGGGGAGGAGATGCCTTTGGTTAACGGAGGGGAGCGGGCGGGTGTCACTTTAGTGTCCCTGGGAGATAAGGAGATGGTTCCAAAGACCCAACTGCCCTCTAATACTACTAAGTATGAGCAGTGGGTCACCATCAATGGCCGTAGAGGGGAGGCTCTGAGAGATACAGGAGCCAGCATGACTATGGTAAGGAGTCAGCTGGTGTCTCCAGAGCAGGTCATCCCAGATGTACTCCATCCCGCCGTAATGGCTGACGGCAGATTGGGCCACTACCCTGTGGCTGAGGTTCCCTTTGAGTGGGGAGGGGTTGCAGGTCCACTTCGAGTTGCCGTAAGCCCTGCCGTGCCTGTTGACTGCCTGTTAGGGAATGATATGGAGCACAATGCTTGGAGGAGGGTGGAGTACCAGACTCACTCTGAGATGCTGGGACCCCCTGACTGGACTTGTGTCAGCACAAGGTCCGCGACTGCCCGAAGGGGGAGTTCACTTACGCTGGAGCCTGGAACAATGGCCCAGCCGGCTGCCAGAGAGGAGAAGGACAGGAGGCCGGAGGACCCTGCCTCGACATCTCCACCTCGTGAGACAGACGGGCCACCTGCGGAGGTGGATCTGGAGTCCACAGGGGAGAATGTTGCTTCCCTGGAAAACCTACCCATCCCTACTGAGTGGCATGTGGAGGGAGGTCCTTCCAGGGAAGAGTTCTGCAAAGCTCAGAAAGAGTGTCCTACTCTCGAGGGGCTGCGGCAGCAGGCCAAAGCCCAGGCAGCAGGGAACATTGTAGGGAGCTACCGGATTTACTGGGAGGATGGACTCCTCTACAGTGAGCCCAAGGCACCTGGACATGGTTCATCCAGGGCCTTGGTGGTCCCTCAATGCTTTAGAGCCTTTCTGCTGGAACTGGCTCATGAGATACCATTGGCAGGACACCTAGGACAGGACAAGACCTTTGCCCGGCTTGTCCCCCACTTCTACTGGCCTCGAATGAAAGTGGCGTCTGATACATATTGTCGGACGTGTGTGTCTTGCCAAGCCAGTGGGAAAACAGGGGTGAAGCTAAAAGCTCCCCTGGAACCACTACCTGTCGTTAGCACCCCCTTTGAGAGGGTGGGCATCGACATTGTAGGGCCATTGGATCCACCAACTTCAGCTGGTCACCGGTTCATACTGGTTTTGGTGGATCATGCAACACGGTATCCAGAGGCAATACCTCTGAGGACCATCACTGCACCTGCAGTGGCAAGGGCCCTGATGGGGATCTTCACCCGAGTGGGTTTCCCCAAGGAGGTTGTGTCCGACAGGGGGACTAACTTCCTTTCAGCGTACATGCGGGCTATGTGGAAGGAGTGCGGCGTTACCTATCGGTTTACCACTCCTTATCACCCACAAACCAATGGTCTTGTGGAAAGGTTTAACAAAACCTTGAAAGGTATGATACGGAGTCTACCTGAGAGCCTGCGGAGGAAATGGGACGTCCTCCTACCCTGTCTCTTGTTTTCCTACAGGGAAGTGCCACAGAAGGGAGTGGGCTTCAGCCCCTTCGAACTTTTTTACGGGCACCCTGTACGGGGACCTCTCAGCCTGGTGAAAGACGGATGGGAACGGACTCCCAAGAAGCTTCCCCAGGACGTGGTGAGCTACATGCTGGCCTTCCGGAGCCAAATGGCTAAGTTGTGGAAGCAAGCTTCAGACAACTTGGAGGCCAGCCAAGCAGTTATGAAAGAGTGGTATGACCACAACGCTCACCCAGTGGAACTGGAGCCTGGACAGAAAGTGTGGGTAATGGAACCTGGAGAGCTAAATGCCCTCCAGGACAGTTGGACAGGCCCCTTTGAGGTTTTGGAGAAAAAGGGGAAGTCCACCTATTTGGTGGATCTTAAGACCCCGAGGCAGCCCCACAGGGTGCTGCATGCCAATCGCCTCAAGCCACATCATGAGAGGCCCGAGGTTGTCTTAATGATGGTAACCGATGGAGCAGAGGAAGAAGAAAGTGAACCTCTCCCTGATCTTCTCTCGTCCCAAGAAAAGGATGGGTCGGTGGAGGGAGTGATTCTCTCGCCATCCCTGACTCCTGAACAGCAGAGTGATTGCCGCCAGATCCTGGAGCAATTTTCTTCTCTGTTCTCCCTTGTCCCAGGTAGGACCCACCTGTGTACCCACGACGTGGACACAGGAGACAGCCCACCTGTGAAGTCTAAAATCTACCGGCTGTCGGACAAGGTGAAGGCCAGCATCAAAAGTGAAGTCGCCAAGATGCTGGAGCTAGGAGTGATTGAACCTTCTGGTAGCCCTTGGTCTAGCCCGGTGGTTTTGGTACCAAAAGCTGCCCCACCAGGCACCACACCTGAATTGAGATTCTGTGTGGACTACCGAGGCTTGAATTCAGTAACCAAAACTGACGCACATCCCATCCCACGGGCGGATGAGCTTATTGACCGGCTGGGAGCTGCTCAATACTTAAGTACCTTTGACCTAACTTCAGGGTACTGGCAGATTTCCCTTACCGAGGAGGCGAAGGAAAGGTCAGCCTTCTCTACACCTCAGGGACACTACCAATTTCGTGTGATGCCCTTTGGGCTCAAGAATGCCCCTGCTACTTTTCAGCGGCTGGTGAACAGGGTCCTTTCAGGAATGGAAGCTTTTTCTGCTGCTTACCTGGACAACATCGCTGTCTTCAGTAGCAGCTGGGAGGACCATTTGCAGCACCTGCAAGCTGTTCTTCATGCCCTGCAACAGGCTGGCTTGACAATCAAGGCCAGCAAGTGTCAGATCGGACAGGGGTCGGTGGTGTACCTGGGTCACTTGGTGGGCAGAGGGACGGTGCAGCCCCTCCAGGCAAAGATTGAGGCTATCATCGCCTGGGAGCCCCCCAAGACTCAAACTGAGGTCCGAGCCTTCCTGGGCCTCACTGGATACTACCGTCGCTTCGTGAAGGGGTATGGCACTATTGTGGCACCCCTCACTGAACTTACTTCCAAGAAACAACCCCGACGGGTAGTCTGGACGGAGGCTTGCCAGCGAGCCTTCATGACCTTGAAACAAGCATTGTGTTCCGCTCCCATTCTCAAGGCCCCTGATTTTGCTAGAGAATTCATTGTCCAAACAGATGCGTCAGAACATGGCATTGGGGCAGTGTTATCGCAGCTAAATGATGAGGGCTTGGATCAACCCGTGGTCTTCCTGTCTAGGAGACTACTCCCCAGGGAAAGGAGGTGGAGTACAATTGAGAGAGAAGCCTTTGCGGTGGTTTGGGCTCTGAAGAAGCTGCGGCCATACTTGTTTGGCTCGCACTTCCTAGTTCAGACTGACCACCGCCCCCTTCGTTGGCTGATGCAAATGAAGGGGGAGAATCCCAAGTTGCTAAGGTGGTCCATCTCCCTACAGGGAATGGACTTTAGGGTGGAACACCGACCTGGGACGGACCATGCCAATGCAGACGGTCTATCCAGGTATTTCCGCCTTAGTGATGAGGACTCCCAAGGGGTTGGGTAGTTCTCCCCACTTTCAGCTGGGGGGGACGCGTGTTAGACCTGTCTGCTTCTGGGGATACTCTAACCATTATTATTTATTTTTGTCCCCCTTAGCCTCCCAGAGTTTCTATTTTTATTTTTACATATGTCCATCAGGATTTTTCAGTGCTGTCAGGGGGCTAGGTGTTCCTTGGCTATGACGCCATTTTTCCCTCATAACCTGTGAGGCCTAGTCAGGCCCCTTGAAAATCTAGGGACATCCAGAAACCTAAAATGGTGTCCACCAACTGCCATAACGGACACTACTGGAGGACAGGCCCATAGGCTAACATAGGGAACTTTCTAGAAACCACCAGAGACTTCTGCAGGTCTCAGGCCACCCTATATAAGGCCAGTGACCAGCAGCCATTTTGGGCTGACCCAAGAGTGGAGGAGTGAGGCAGTGGTGAGAGGAGGTGGACGCACTGAGAGCAGCTAGTTTGTCTTGGAGGCAGACAGTCACTTCAGAGAGACGTTCCCCCTTCAACCTCTGACCAATCCCTCCCCATACATCAACTGCTGAGAGGAAAAGCAACCTGCGTGTGAAGGAAGACCCTTCTAAGTCTTGTCCCCATTGATCCCTAGTGGAACGCCCTTGCTGGGAGACTTTCCTAATTTCCCTGGATAAGACTTTCACCTACCAGTGTTGAGAAGAGAGTGGATTCCAGCCAGGTGTGGTCTCTGTGGTGCCCCCGAGGCTTTGTGAAGGAGGCAAGCGGCGGCGGAGCCTTTTGGGACCCTGAGGATAGAGCGTCCTGCTCTGTGCAGCGTTTTCCCTTGGAGCCAGGTGAGGGGAGGAACTGTGGCCGAAAGAGCGGTGACAGCGCGGCGCCAAGCGGGAACACTGGTCCCTCGCGCCCGCGCTGCCTTAATCGGCCTCTGTGAGGCGAAGTGAGCCGGCCCCTGTAGGAGACGCTTCCAGCGTCAGGCTCGCGCATGCCCCGTGTTTTGTGGATGTCCCCGGAAGGAGGGGCAACGAGGTGAGCAGGCCCGGAGCAGTGTCCGACGCTGAGGAGAGCCGGGAGAGGCGGAAACGGCAGGAGCGCTACTGCGCATGCCCGCCGGAGGAGTGTTTCCTTCGCGCTGCGCTGAGGAGAGGCGCCGGAGGGCTCTGCAGCTGGCCGTGTGACAGGTCGCTTCCTCCTGCTCGTGCGCCGCATGGAAGAGACGGCCTGAGCCGGGAGGGAGAGCGTGGAGGCCCGGTAGGGGTGAAGAGGGTTGGGGTCTGTCCGGAGGGAATTTCAGCGCGAAGGTAGCGCGGAGGAGCAGGCTCACGTTGAGGAGTCAGGTGAGGCGGTGGAGCCTCTCTAGCCTTGTTTTCCCCCGCCCCTCACGCTGGATTGTTCTTGTCCCCTGAAACCGAACTATCTGCACATCCGCCTGGTTTAGACAAGTAAGGAGGAGTTCTAAAAGGGGGAGAGTGACGCTGGTGATTAACTTAAGGAAACCTTCAGTGACTGGGTATTTTGAGTGTAGTGTACTACAAAATATTCCCATTCAGCTACTTTTGGGGCTTAACTAAATGCTGATGTAAGTGAGTCTAAACCAATGATTTAGGAGTTGACCTTGCTATATTCCAAAGTAAGCTGAGTACAGTCATTACCTAATTGAGCCCTCTTAGTTCAACTGTAATGTTCTGAATTGTGATTCCTTCTGAATCTAATAGGCATAGTAATGTGATTCTAACTGAAGCTGAATTGTTGCACTTTCTCAATTGTTTGCCAGAAGAGAGGAGTTACTTTCTAAAAGTGACTGTATAATAAGTGTGAGAGTACTGAGTTAATTGATTAATCGCTTAGAAGTTGAGTAATGTAACTGCTGATACTAAAGTGACCTGCAATGTTCTGAGCTATTTGTATTTGAGAACAGAAAGTATATTATTTTTATAAAAGGTACTGGTATTTTCCTAAGTTTGGTGTTGTGTCTTTTATTTTAGTGGTTCATCACTGAGTTACTGTGAGTGGGTCTTGTAAGCACTTAACCAACGCCTTGAGTTTAGCTGTAACCACTACTGTGCCAGGCTACCATATGTAGACTTGGATACCCTAGGTCCAACAACAACTTACCTTGACATCGCTGCGCTCCGCCACCACCATTCTGTGCAAGCGTCTTATTGGGGCATATTACAAGACCGGAGCTGGGAAAAAACATAAGAAATAAGCATTACAAAACATAACATAACGCTAAAACAACTTACCTTGCTATCGCTGCGCTCCGACATCATCATCCTGTGCAAGCATCTCATTGGGGCACATTATAAGACCGGAGCTGGGCAAAAAAGAAAGAAATGAGCATTACAAAACATAACGTAGACAAATCTGCACTACGAAACATAACATAGCGCTAAGTATAACTTACCTTGACATCGCTGCGCTCCGCCACCGCTCCGACACCATCATCCTGTGCAAGCATCTCATTGGGGCACATTATAAGACCGGAGCTGGGCAAAAAAGAAAGAAATGAGCATTACAAAACATAACGTAGACAAATCTGCACTACCAAACATAACATAGCGCTAAGTACAACTTACCTTGACATCGATGCGCTCCGCCACCGCCATTCTGTGCAAGCGTCTCATTGGGGCACATTATAAGACCGGAGCTGGAAAAAAGAATGAAATCAGTATAACAAAACATAACATAACGCTAAAAACAACTTTCTTTGCCATCGCTGCGCTCCGACACCATCATCCTGTGCAAGCATCTCATTGGGGCACATTATAAGACCGGAGCTGGGGAAAAAAGAAAGAAATGAGCATTACAAAACATAACGGGGACAAATCTGCACTACCAAACATAACATAGCGCTAAGTACAACAAACCTTGACATCGATGCCCTCCGCCACCGCCATTCTGTGCAAGCGTCTCATTGGGGCACATTATAAGACCGGAGCTGGGGAAAAACAAAAGAAATAAGCATTACAAAACATAACATAACCCTAAAAACAACTTACCTTGCCATCGCTGTGCTCCGACACCATCATCCAGTGCAAGCATCTCATTGGGGCACTTTATAAGACCGGAGCTGGGGGAAAAAAGAAAGAAATGAGCATTACAAAACATAACGTAGACAAATCTGCACTACCAAACATAACATAGTGCTAAGTACAACTTACCTTGACATCGCTGCGCTCCGCCACCGGGAATCTGTGCAAGCGTCTCATTGGGGCACATTATAAGACCGGAGCTGGGAAAAAAACATAAGAAATAAGCATTACAAAGCATAACATAACGCTAAAAACAACTTACCTTGCCATCGCCGCGCTCCGCCACCATCATCCTGTGCAAGCATCTCATTGTGGCACATTATAAGACCGGAGCTGGGCAAAAAAGAAAGAAATGAGCATTACAAAACATAACATAACGCTAAAAACAACTTACCTTGCCATCGCTGCGCTCCGACACCATCATCCTGTGCAAGCATCTCATTGGGGCACATTATAAGACCGGAGCTGGGGAAAAAAGAAAGAAATGAGCATTACAAAACATAACATGGACAAATCTGCACTACCAAACATACCATAGCGCTAAGTACAACTTACCTTGACATCGCTGCGCTCCGCCACCGCCATTCTGTGCAAGCGTCTCATTGGGGCACATTATGAGACCGGAGGTGGAAAAAAGAAAGAAATCAGCATTACAAAACATAACATAACGCTAAAAACAACTTACCTTGCCATCACTGCGCTCCGACACAATCATCCTGTGCAAGCATCTCATTGGGCACATTATAAGACCGGAGCTGGGGAAAAAAGAAAGAAATGATCATTACAAAACATAACGTAGACAAATCTGCACTACCAAACATAACATAGCGCTAAGTACAACTTACCTTGACATCGATGCGCTCCGCCACCGCCATTCTGTGCAAGCGTCTCATTGGGGCACATTATAAGACCGGAGCTGGGGAAAAACAAAAGAAATAAGCATTACAAAACATAACATAACGCTAAAAAGAACTTACCTTGCCATCGCTGCGCTGCGACACCATTATCCTGTGCAAGCATCTCATTGGGGCACATTATAAGACCGGAGCTGGGGGAAAAAAGAAAGAAATGAGCATTACAAAACATAACGTAGACAAATCTGCACTACCAAACATAACATAGCACTAAGTACAACTTACCTTGACATCGCTGCGCTCCGCCACCGCCATTCTGTGCAAGCGTCTCATTGGGGCACATTATAAGACCGGAGCTGGGAAAAAACATAAGAAATAAGCATTACAAAACATAACATAACCCTAAAAACACCTTACCTTGCCATTGCTGCGCTCCGACACCATCATCCTGTGCAAGCATCTCATTGGGGCACATTATAAGACCGGAGCTGGGCAAAAAACAAAGAAATGAGCATTACAAAACATAACGTAGACAAATCTGCACTACCAAACATAACATAGCGCTAAGTACAACTTACCTTGACATCGCTGCGCTCCGCCACCGCCATTCTGTGCAAGCGTCTCATTGGGGCCCATTATAAGACCGGAGCTGGAAAAAAACAAAAGAAATAAGCATTACAAAACATAACATAACGCTAAAAACAACTTACCTTGCCATCGCTGCGCTCCAACACCATCATCCTGTGCAAGCATCTCATTGGGGCACATTATAAGACCGGAGCTGGGGAAAAAAGAAAGAAATGAGCATTACAAAACGTAACGTAGACAAATCTGCACTACCAAACATAACATAGCGCTAAGTACTACTTACCTTGACATCGCTGCGCTCCGCCACCACCATTCTGTGCAAGCGTCTTATTGTGGCATATTATAAGACCGGAGCTGGGGAAAAACAAAAGAAATAAGCATTACAAAACATAACATAACGCTAGAAACAACTTACCTTGCCATTGCTGCGCTCCGACACCATCATCCTGTGCAAGCATCTCATTGAGGGAAAATTATAAGACCGGAGCTGGGGAAAAAAGAAAGAAATGAGCATTACAAAACATAACATGAACAAATCTGCACTGCCAAACATAACATAGCGCTAAGTACAATTTACCTTGACATCGCTGCGCTCTGCCACTGCCATTCTGTGCAAGCGTCTCATTGGGGCACATTATAAGACCAGAGCTGGAAAAAAGAAAGAAATCAGCATTACAAAACATAACATAACGCTAATAACAACTTACCTTGCCATCGCTGCGCTCTGACACCATCATCCTGTGCAAGCATCTCATTGGGGCACATTATAAGACAGGAGCTGGGGAAAAAAGAAAGAAATTTGCATTACAAAACATAACGTAGACAAATCTGCACTACCAAACATAACATAGCGCTAAGTAAAATTTACCTTGACATCGCTGCGATCCGCCACCGCCATTCTGTGCAAGCGTCTCATTGGGGCACATTATAAGACCGGAAATGGAAAAAAACAAAAGAAATAAGCATTACAAAACATAACATAACGCTAAAAACAACTTACCTTGCCATCGCTGCGCTCCGACACCATCATCCTGTGCAAGCATCTCATTGGGGCACATTATAAGACCAGAGCTGGGGAAAAAAGAAAGAAATGAGCATTACAAAACATAACATGGACAAATCTGCACTACCAAACATAACATAGCGCTAAGTACAACTTACCTTGACATCGCTGCGCTCCGCCACCGCCATTCTGTGCAAGCGTCTCATTGGGGCACATTATAAGACCGGAGCTGGAAAAAAGAAAGAAATCAGCATTACAAAACATAACATAACGCTAAAAACAACTTACCTTGCCATCGGTGTGCTCCAACACCATCATCCTGTGCAAGCATCTAATTGGGGCACATTATAAGACCGGAGCTGGGGAAAAAAGAAAGAAATGAGCATTACAAAACATAACGTAGACAAATCTGCACTACCAAACATAACACAGCGCTAAGTACAACTTACCTTGACATCGATGCGCTCCGCCACGGCCATTCTTTGCAAGAGTCTCATTGGGGCACATTATAAGACGGGAGCTGGGAAAAAACAAAAGAAATAAGCATTACAAAACCTAACATAACGCTAAAAACAACTTACCTTGCCATCGCTGCGCTCCGACACCATCATCCTCTGCAAGCATCTCATTGGGGGCCCCCAGATGCCGGCCTCAACAACAAGCATTGGCGTTTATTAGTCAAACAAGCACATAAAAAGAAGAAAAAGATGCGAGCACAGTGTGAGGGTGAGGGGGCAACGCAGGGGGCAGGATTACAAACGCCACGGGAGAGGGGAGCAATTGAAGTGCGGCGGAAGCATCAAAGGGCTGGGAATGCGTGGGGGGAAGGGGCGCAACATAGTGACAATGTCACATACTTAAGATCAATTAACACAAGTTGTGAATGAAAGAAGGGACAGAGAGGAGGAAAGGTGGGAGGGAACACGGCCTGGGGGAAGCTGGCTGGGGAGGGGGAGGAGAAATCCAAGTAAGGCTGTGTGCGGGGAGAGAGAGGGGAGGTGCTGGATCTGGGGAACAGATGGCAGTGAAAGTTTATGGCCCAAAAGCGCGTGCCTGTGGCCACGTGAACTCGAAGAAAACCGCACCAAAAAAAACCTTGGTTTCACAAGTATTTTGAGCACTGGAATTCTCTCCATTTTCCATTCCTTCGGAATGGAAAAGGCGACACCTAAAAAGTGTCATTTACAATACCAATCGCTCAAACTTTCCTAATGCGAGACCTATTGCATTTCCAATGCTTGTTGCTGTTTCTTTGTGTGCTGCATTGTGCAGCACACATAAAAACAGCAAAACGCCATGCATGATTGTCTATGTGCAGAAAGGTGTCCCTTCCTGCACATAAACAATTATTTTAAAAATGACGTTTTGCAACTTCTATGTGTGCTGTACAAAGCAGCACACATAAGAGTTACAAATTGCCATTAAAGATTGTTTATGTTCAGGAAAGGACACCTTCCTGCACATAAACAATCATTTCCGCAATGCATGCACCCTTGCATTATGGTACAAGGGTGCCTGCGTTGGTGCTAGTCAGCTGTAATTAGTGCCAGCGCAGGGGGAAACACAGGGCTGCACTGTATTGTTGTAATTTCGGTGCACCCCTGCATTTGAAAAGTGGCGGAGCATTGGGTTAACCCCTTCCATGCATCGGACCCCCGCCCACTCAATAAATCACCAGAACCGTGGTGGAATTCGCTCCGTGGTCAAGGTGTTAAGCCAAGAAGGCTAATGCCACCCTCCATCACTTTTCTTGTAAATATGCCCCTAAGTTTTTCCATGAAAAGAATTGGACGTTTCTGATCGGAGGAACAATGGGAAACTTAGATGAACCCTAATCCTGCCGGTCGCAGTAGATTTTGTGATGTATGTCATTTGGTGCTGCCCCAAGCATCAAAATAGACGGATAATGTGTCTAAAACATCCCTTCATTAGAATCTTCACACTAAACTGCTTTGGTTATCAAGTCTTCCTTTAGCAGGCAAGACCCTCAACAAGCAAGTGGTTTTGTGAAATTTACTGATACAATATTGACATCGAAGATGGAAGAGGAAGCTCGTTGAATATAGTGGTTTTTATTGTGTCCTTCAGGTTACCAGAGACAAGTGAGTTAATTTCGTTTTTGTTAATAAAATATTGGCCAAGATTTTGGCCAACAGGCTACGACCAATGGATAATACACTGAAGGATGAGGATCAGTGCGGTTTCATTCCCGAGAGGAGCACCACATATAATATTCACTGACTTGCACATGTGCTTCACTCAGCAGCAGGCATGGATACAAATGGGAGGCCCTGGTGGCCCGAGATATAGCAAAAGGCTTTGAGAAGGAGAGAAGGACTATATGTTCGAAATACATGGAGCGTGTGCTTTGATGCTCACTTTAGAGGGTTGGTGAGATTGTTATACACAATACCCACAGTGAGGAGGTGTGAACGGGGAACGACAGAAATGTTGTTTCCTACAAGATGGTGGCAATCCTAAAACTGTCTTTATTAGACCTCAGGTATTTATTATATCACATAGTGCTTCCACCGTATATATGATTTTGGAGCATGTTATATAATATATTGGGATCTTAACCCTTTTCCTGCTTCGAACGTTCAGCGCCAGTGCTGAACGTTCGAAGAAACGGGTGCGGCCGCGTCAGCCGTTGGACGTGCGCAGCACCAGGGAGGTAGCTTGCGCGATGTCCAACGGCCGACGGCAGCAGCGAACGGGTTAACCATCATGTGTTGGTAGTTACAAAGGCAATCTCAGACTCCATGATGGTTCCTCTCGCCGGTTCAACAGCTGAGGAGGTCAAGTAATCCTAGAGTGCTCTCTCACTACCAGTTAACCCAGAGCCATCAATTTTCATTGATCCTGTCATGAAAACCAGACTTTGAAGCTGTCTCTCTGTGTATTACAAAAGTCTCTACAAAGGTAGATACTTTTGTTATACATAGCTGAACTGTTGTGATAGTGCTTGCTAATGATATCTATTGAATGTTATCTTTTTATTATTTCATAGATTATAACAATAATATATAAATCAGTAATTTGTGCAGAGAAGGCAGTATTCATAATGAACACATAGTTCTAAAGATAAATCAGATCTTGACCTGTTAACGATATGTAGCTTTTAGATCATGTTTACATCTGCTATTATGTCATCTGTGACTAAAAATGTTGGTACGCCTTCAGACACAAACACATACCTAAGGAAATCAATGACAGTTTTGGTATTGGCAGCAGACACACATTTCGTCACCTCCCCCTTGGAGGTATAATCCACTAACAAGAGGACAAACCTTTCGTAGGAGGGCATGAGTTCAAAGGGTCCAATAATATCCAGACCTAATTTTGACCATACAGCATCTGGGACTTCAACAGGAGATAAAGGCACATGGTTGGTGATGTGAGATTTATCATTAGATGCACAAGACACACAATCCTTGACAACTTCTTAAGTCATATGATCCATGCCTGGCCACCAGTATCTCTCCCTAAGATGAGCCTTTGTAAGACTTCTACCCAAGTGACCTTCATGGGCAAGGTTAATTATCTTCCTCCTGAAATCAATGGGAGGAATCACTCTGTCTCCCCTCATGAGAATGTCGCAATAAAATGACAAATCATCTTTCACAGACCAATACGATTTCATTTCTTGATCCAAAGTTTTGTTCTCAGGCCTCCCTTGAGTTATCCACAACTTGAGGGAAGAAAGCACTTTGTCCATCCTCACACTGTTCAACCACTCTCCACAAGACATTGCTGACTCCACCACCCAACTCACACTTTCACTTTCAGCATCATTTCCATCACGCTCAATAGGCAACCGGGATAAACAATCAGCAGGTTTGTTACTAGGATCAGGTATGTATTGTACACAGAAACTGTATTCCTGTAGCCCATCACTTCAGCGTTTGAGTCTGGGTGTGATGTGTTCACCATGGCAACACGAGAAAATCTGTACCAAAGGGCGATGATCATTCTTGACCAGAAATTGAATTCCCCAGAGATAAAATTTTAAATGCTGCACGTCCCAAAACACACTCAAGGCCTCCCTCTCAATACCGGAATAATTTGCTTCTGCATCCGTGAGTGCCCTTGAGACAAAAGCAATCACCTTTTCCTCACCATCTACCATTTGAGAAAGCACTGCACCCAACCACTTGAGACTGGCGTCAGTGGTCAGAATGGTTTTGCAATTCACATCAAAATGCCCCAAAGTGGGCATTTTACCAATTTCATTCTTGATCTTTTCAAAAGCTTCTTGGCACTGACCAGACCATTCAAAATGTGCACCTTTCTTAAGTAAAACCCTGATGGGCTCAGCCACACTCGCAAATCCCGGCACAAACTTGGAATAAAACTCAGCGCGCCCCATGAATGACCTCACTTGTTCCTTGTCTTTGGGAGTGGGAGTCTTTACAACACTATCTGCAAGTTCCATTTTGGGCTGAATACCCTCCCCTGAGATAACATGTCCTAGATAGGTAATGGATCTCAAACCAATACAACATTTTTGTTTCTTCATAGTGAGCCCTTTTTCCTTCAGTCTTCCCAACACACAGACCAGAGTGTCACTGTGCTCTGTCTCATTCTTTCCATAAATCAAAATATCATTCTGAAAGAATAGAATATTGGATATTCCCTCCAGGACAATTTTCATGACTCTCTGAAAGGATGCAGCAGCTGATGCCAAACTGAAAGGCATTCTAAAAAAATGGTAAACCCCCAGAGGTGTCACGTAATATGTGAGATGTCTAGTGTCTTTATGTAGGACAATCTGGTGGTATTCCAATGACAGACCTAGTGCACTGAAAATCTGGTCACCTTTGAGCGTGCTGATGGACTCTGATATGTTTGGTAGGGGTTGGGGATCAACCCAAATCCATTTGTATAACCCTCTCAAGTCCACACACATTCTGACACTGGCACCACCATCCTTGGGGGCCAAAACAATGGGGGGCTAGCCATTCTGAGGCCTCTATTTCTTCAATTAACCCCAAATCTAATAGTCTCTTGAGCTCATTTTTCAAAGGTTCCATCATCATATTGGGCACTCTTCTGACTTTATGTACACAGGGTATGGCTTTGTTCTTGAGAACAATATGGTGCTGAAAACCCTTGAGACAACCTAAGGCATCAGTGAAAACTTCAGGATATCTATCAAAGTATTCATTACCTTCATCTTCACAATCCACCAACATGACCTGATTTTTAGGGTCTTTTGCACCCGGGTTTAATATGATACCCAAATCACACTGATGACTCCATCTGAGTAAGTTGTCACCCCTTTCAGCTACATATACCTTAGCAACTGTATGTCTGTTCTTGAACTGAATTTTAGCTACAACATACCAAGAACATTTATCTTTGCACCTCCATAACTGACAGGATTTACATCAGGAGGTAAAGTGCCATGATGTTTAGACCCACACTCTCATCCCACTGTTTGTTACCCTTCATGGTGAAAGGCGATCCTGAGTCCGCCAACACCACGAAATCATAACCATCTACTACAATATCTCATTCAAGCATTATTATCTTCCCTTGATCAACACCACACTCACGTTCTTTGACACTTAGCGTAACTGTGCGCACAGTTCCTGATTCATTCTCTGGGGTAGAAATTTTTCCAGAGGACCTGCAAACTCGAGCATAGCGGCCTTTGATACCACATTTTTTGCACACCGACCCCCTGGCATAACAATAGGGATAATTGGAAAAGTGTAAAAAGCTTCCACACCTGAAACACTTTGGTTTCTGAACATCACCCACATTGTTGTCATTCACATCACTGTCTACACCAGGAGAACGAGTGTCACGTTCCGTCCTTGACAAGACTCCTTTCCCAGGGCCATGTAAAATATGTGTGTCCTTGTCCTTTCCTACAATTGTATTGTCGTTATATGAAACTTTAGCTACAGTGTCACAAGATTCTGAATATTTAGAACTCAATAAAGCATGCACATCCCCTTGACCATCCCTCTTATTCTCTCTGTTCTTCCTTATCTCCTTCACTCAAGTAGAGGTGTTCTCTATCCTTTCTACAATAGCAACAGCTTCAGATAAAAATGGATTCTTGGATAACAGTGTTTCTTGAACACGGGTACTATTGGTGCATCTCACCAACTGGTCTCTAACCAGAGAGTCATACAATTCTCCAAATTCACAAGTTCATGCAAAAGTTTTCAGGGAGGCAGCATAACTTTCCACCCGCTCAACTGGATATTGAACCTGTGACATTCGAGGACTACAGTGATGCTGGGACCAAAATATTTCTGCAACATAGTCATTGACATTTCGTAGACATCAGCTGGCTCTCCATCACCATTGCCAACTGGAATAAAATCCATACTGTCGTACATTTTTCTACCTACCTAAATTATGTAGGAGTATGGCTGACTTTCTGAAAGCTGAAAACTTTTCTCCACCAATAGCTACTATGTAAGAATCAAAAAGATTCCACCCTCTCTTCCAAGGAATTATTGGATCACCATTGTCAGAAAGAAAATCAGGGGGTTTTGACATACTAGTTGCAGTGGCCATAGTAGTAATATAGTGTGACTCCTTGAAGAGAAAGAAAAAAATAATACAATGTGGTATCATAGTTTGTTGAAATGTTCTATAAATGATGTCAAAATCCAGTATTGCCTCAAACCACTAAAAGTTAGAATCACAGTTTGTTGAAATGTTCTAAAAACAATATCAAAATTCAGTAGTGCCCCAAACCACTAAAAGTTGGAAAACTCTCCTTCTCACAGGAGTGAACTTGGTTCATGAATTTTTTTTAATGTTGAAATACTCCATGTGAAAATATTACTGCCAATTCTCACAGCAATTGTAGACTTTTTGTGGCATTCCGTATTGGTACAACATCTGATTTATTCCCACTCTCACCGCAGTTTTGAAGCGTGTGTGTAGCTCCATTAATGCTGAGAGGATTGACTAGGTGCAGTGGGTGAAAAATTAATTATTCAAGATGGCGGCATGCTACGTGATCACAACGCGTTCCATACGTTCCAGCAGAGAGCGCGAGTGAAGAACAAAGATGCCGGCACGAGGAAGAGCTCGAGAGAGCGGCTCGCAGTATGACCGTTGGCAGGTAGGCTCGAGTTCTCCCCGCACGCTGGTTTAATGACAGCTTGGCGATCTTTGTACATTGAGAGAAAAAACCTCACAATTTCGTTGGTGGCATGAAATAAATTCACAGCCACTTTCTACGGAAATATATTCTTTGGCAGTGATAAACACAGTCTGCTCGAGTTCTCCCCGCACGCTGGTTTAATGACAGCTTGGCGATCTTTGTACATTGAGAGAAAAAACCTCACAATTTCGTTGGTGGCATGAAATAAATTCACAGCCACTTTCTACGGAAATATATTCTTTGGCAGTGATAAACACAGTCTCCAGTGTTAAGTAGCGCAGGGGAGATGGTGCTGGTGGTACCTGTCCCCGATCAGGCAAAAACTCATCGCAAGTGTTAATATTCCTTCTTCATAAACATATATCTTCTTGACACAGGTTTGGTGATAAGAATTTATTCCAGTGTAACAGCACCGACCGTTCAGCAAGGTTACCAGTCCTAGAATGAATAACTCATGGCATGCCATGCATCATTGCATTCCATGACATGGACAGTATTCCATTACATCAGATACAACATCAGATTACAACAGTTCACTACAGCTTCATGCAGCACTTGCTAAATTATTGGTGCTAGTTGAAAATGTATTCAAGGGGCTTGTTTGCTGGTCTGATCAGTTCCTCTTCCACGCCACTACAGCTAGGCATCTACCTCTGGAAAGACCTTTCCTGTATATATAACTACAGCATCCCTCTCTTAGCAAGCCAGGCAGACTACTGTGTCAAGGCAGACACCCAACCTCTTCCAGTAGATAGTTGCATATCTCTTCATGTGATGTCCCCATCACCTCTGGTTAGGGGTCATCAAAGACATGAGCCATAGATTTCAGAAGTTTCTCCAACACCCTGCGGGGTGTACCTATGTCATTCAGCGAAAAATCTTAAAACGCTGACTGGCAGTTTCAGTCCTTCTCTTATACTCGCTTGTCAGCCATGGTTTGTTTATTCCACATTTGCTGTTCTGGAACCACTTCCAATTAATTATTTTACTTTGTGTAACCCTCCTCTTCCAGAGCAGACACGTTCTTTCTCCAGGTGATGGCAGGCAGCAGGAGATGATGATGGTAGTAGTCGTCTCTGGAAGAAGCCAACAACACAAGCACAAAGAGCAGAGATGCCTTGACACCGGACACCCATCAGACATTTAGGAGCAGCTCATCCGAGGGAACAGAAAGGGCTGACCCTGACAAAGGCTTCCCCGAACTTCAGGGAAGACAAACTCCCTATGCCTTCCACATTAAGTAAAGAAAGTTCTCAAGTAAGCAGCACAAGCAAGACACAGAAAAATGGTTACTTATGCACATCTAAAAGGAGCCCTGACTCCATTCTCCTGTACTTCAGAGTCTGTTAGCACACACAAGCCTCAGGAATGCTAGCAATACTCCATGTAAATCTGGCAGGCCGCCATCATCTTATACAGCATGTTTGCAGTGGCAGTCAGAGATGGCTTCTACTGACTAACAACCATACAGTACATAACAACCCTTGGCATATAATATGATCTACTTATACCACATACACGCACTATCAAGGCAGATATGATGTAACAAGAGATCCAGCTATGTAAGGCTTAGGCAGAACTTGAAAGGAACTGGCTGATAGGCCTCTTATCCAGTGCAGATAAGGGAAAGTGGCCTGTTCTGCGATTATAAATAAAAAACACACTGTCACTGATGACAAGCTCATGCTAGCAGCTAATGGGGACAGTACACCCTCTTGCAAAGGAAGACATGCATTGTGCACCCTTCCAAATCACAGAACCACACTCAATTGGGCTAAGTGGTCATCAGCATGCTCGCATGATGGTCATGCTCAATGAGGCTATAAAATGCAAAACATAGACTTCGAGGAAGCCATTTTATTTTCATACAGAAGCCATCTTAGTTTTAGCCTTTCTCCCTTTGTGCAGAAGAAATCAAAATTCCCTTTTTTCCTCGAGTACGCTTGGGTTCATGGAGTGTGTTAGTTAAAGCATGTGCATAAACAACCACTGCCACTGAAGAATGTTCTCTACATGGCACAGAGATCATGTGGGATGCACTTATCTGTTATGTATTTCGGCACACTATTAACAAGGTTCAAATGAAGCATGTTGATGGTTAAAGTTGTGCAGCTGCTCAGCGATGATTAAAATGCAGCTTTTTTAGCTGCCTTTTTAATCCTCAATATTCCCGAGAAGACACTATGGGCCAGATGTAAGTAAATGCATATTTGTGCTTCCTTAATAGTGATTTTTAGGGAATCGCTATTGAGGAATCGCAAAATACCATGTAGGTAGGAATCACAATATTTTTTGCGATTCCTTAATATTCCTTAATTGTGAATCGCAAATTGCGATTCGAAATTAAGCAATACCTTCCCATTCATTCCTATGGGCCCAGAGGCCCATAGGAATAAATAGGAATTGCTCTCGCAATTTGTGAGTCACCAAGAAGCACTCGCAAATTGCGGGGGCAATTTCAAGAGTGCCAGGGTTTCAAATGGATACCCTGTTGCACCCCTGAAATGTGCATGTGTGCACATGTGGCGCACATACATGCCCTAACGGCATGAATGTGTGCCACAAGGCACTTAAAAAAAAGTAAAAATGTGCTTTTTTAAAGAAAATTGCTAATTACCACCAACTTGAAGTTGGTGGTAATTAGCGATTCCTTAAGGCTAAAGTGCACTTTCTTTTGTGCTAATTACATTGCATTTAAGGAATCGCAATTTGCCATTCCTTAAATGAATTCCTTATTTTACTAGTAGGTTTCAACTTACTTACATTGTTCGCTGCCTAATAGCGATCGCAAACGCTGAAATTCTGCGAATTTCAGCGTTAGCGCTCGCTATTTGGCCACCTACATCTGGCCCTTTATGATGTATGTCATGAGACATGATAACTAAGGAATTATATCTATTGTTGGTAACTATAAGCAAGACTCCTGTTTCAAAACCTCCTGAATTTCCGCTCTAAAACTCTGGATCCTTTAATGTTTTCATGTTGAGATCATTACTAATCATTGTATCCTATGTGATTATGAAAGATATATATTTTTGTTAATCTGTGTGTAAAGCAGACTCTCTGTTCACTCACTACAGAGACACTACTGCAGCTAGAGAATAAACTTAAATGCTAGAAGATCTTCCCTGACTGACTGCTCCTTTATTTACAAAAAACAAGATTCTGCTTAATCAGCTGGTGTTAAAGTACTCAGGATGAATGTGAGTCATTCCAGCTTGTGCTCAGCACCATGGGTAAGGGTCTGGCTTGGACCCCTGCACATCTTGAAGTGCGCACCTCGGTAGCGGAACTGGTTTCCTGAGCCAGTATCTGTGCGGGCCCTGCTGAGACTTACACACGGTGAGTGATCTATAGTTCATTTCAAATAACTACTGAGAAGTTAGTCAGTGGGTAAGGGTGGCAGAAAGGATAGGGGAGAGAAGGAGGCACTGCTAAAAGGGTAAAAGGGGATTGGATTTCCCAGAGAAGTTGTCTCTTCCCTTGTACAAGAGGCTGGCTCCTCTACAGTACAGGAGGTTGGTCCCTCCACAGTAATTTATGTATAGTTCCCAGGGTTTATCAGAGTTTTTGGAGTGCCTAAAATTAACTCTGACAATGGGTCAGGCGTTTAGTAAGTGAAACAGGTTGGATTGAAGGGTTTCCAGCTCTAGGAATGATGACTAAGGTTTCTTTATCTATTTGTTTGCTTTTTAATCAATGGAATAAGTATATTAGGTAGAATGTTTATTTACAGTTTCCAATGGAGGGTACGTTTGATTTAGCAAAGGTGCAATATTTGAGATATTGAATGATAAGAAAGGACATGAAAAGCAACATTGGATTAGTGGAGTTTGACTGCTTGAGTTTGACTGCTTGAATAAATGGGAAGCCTGTGCGAGACAATTGAAATATGCAACGCAAGTGGGAAGAATAGTACGTAATACATTCAGACAGGAGTTGGCAAGGATTCAGACAGGCTCAGAGAATACAGAAGGGCAAGGAAACTGGTGCGAGGACGCCCTAAGGTGCACTTTTGTATGGCTTTTGTGGCGCGGCCTTCGACCCCACCTCAGGAGGAGGTAGACCCGGTAATAGAAGGACTTATGGATAGGAGACCTCCTCCCTATAATGGAACCAAAGTAAGTGAGAAGATGATAGGTGGCCAGAAGAATAAAAGTGTTAGAAAAAAGGCTAGTGCCCCAGGTCGAAGAGCACATCTCTCAGAGATTGATGAATAGAGGAGAATGGCGTGACAATTTTTAGAAGGCAGAGATCACGCAGGATTACTTTTTTTTAGGGGAAAGAGCAATTAATGGGTTGGCACATGACAGAGGAGGTCTGGGATACTGAGTTCATAACGATGTTATTTACTTTGCTCAGAATATCTCTGGAGATTTTGGAAGGTTTGAAGGTGCCATGGGACACAGAGTTGTCAAAGGAGATGGAGGAGCTGGTCAAGGGCGGTTGGGATAGGGAAGAAGCCAAGGGCTGTATAAATGTAAAGTATCTGAAGATCTAGGATCAGGAGGAGCAGATGGACAAATTGAAACAGGAGATAAAGGAACAAAAGGAAGCCCAGAAGGAAGCTAGGTCAAAGAAGCTTAATCAGGCATCTGCTATAGGTCAGGCAGAGGTATCTGAACCATTGCTTCTTGGCAATTCTACAGATGTGCCTAATACCCCAGCGAAGTCAATGACCTTTCTAGAGTTCACTCTACCACCAGGAAAAGTGACCAATCAGGTCAGCAGCATATCTCAACCATTACTTTCACCCCTACTAAAAGACATGCGTTGCCCATGAGAGAAGTGCCAGGCGCAACCTACAAACAATTTCAATAAGTCCATACTCCTTAGACTAAGATGGATTTATTCACTTATTTTTTTTTCCTTTTAACAATTTTATTAAAGTTAAAGCACAGAGTCATAATTGCTGTATCATATCGCAGTCCAATTTTAGGGCACCATAGTACATCAAAATTCACAGACTACAGGATTTATACACTTTTACTAAAGATTTCCCCAACGTGCGAGAAGACCCCAATGCATGGTACTTGAAGGTAGACCAGGTACTGACACAGGGAGACTTAACATGGAAAGATTTAGGCACCATGTTTTTCATAATAATACCTTCAGACATATGGGCTAAAGTTGAGGGGGGTCAAAAGGTGGCATGGCCAAAGGAAGAGTCTGACAGAGAGTATGATACGCTCTCACTGATGATACTTTGGCATTAACCAAAAGGATTCTACAGTGTCTGAATGTATTGATTCCGAAGAAATGTATTGATTAGAATAAAATATACCTGGTAGCCCAGAAAAAAAGATGAAAAAGGCAATTGCTAAAATGAGAGGTTAAGAGAAGCTTTTAAGTCCCATAGTGGGATGGACATAGATAATCCTGGCTCTACTTCAGCTCTAGTGAATGCCCTGGTGCATGGGTTGCAGCGTGCTGTTAAGAAACACTTACAAACAGTTATTCCTTGTTGGGCAGTCGAACCACTTGATAGGATACTAGCCAATGCATAATATTGTTTTGAGTTCCAACAACATCAGGGAGACAAACAGGAGAAACATCCAAAGGATACTAAAATGAAGTTAATGGTACAAAAGTTTAATTCCACAAACAGTGGAAGGGTATTCCGTGAGAACCCTCAAAATCAGAGAGGTGGGGGTTTCAGGGGCAGAGGGCAAGGCCGTTCCATCCATGCCTAATTGTTTCAATCCTGGAGTCAAAGAGGGTACGAGAGATGGCTAGACAGAGAACACAGAGAGATGGTAGAGGAAAATAATATTATTAAAAATTGTTCTACGGATATTATGAGAATATCATTACACTCTGGTGACGCTGTAGAGTGTTTATTTTGAGCCAGATGTAGTGATATTAGGAATGATATATTGACAGTTGGCTCCATTTGGCATAATTGACTCCATTTTCTGTACTCACTCCATCTTGTGTAACAGACTCCAATTTCTGAGCTTAAAAATACTTAAAATACATAAATAACATTAAAACTAATAGATAATTAATATAATTTAAAATAAATAAAACATAATTAATACATATATATAAATATATATATATATATATATATATATATATATATATATATATATATATATATATATATATATATATATATATATATATATATATATATATACTGAAAAAACCATAGGTTTCACACCAGTTATAGTTAGGAATTAGCATTTAAAAAACCTATTAAATTCACTAAAAAAACCATAGGTTTCACATCAATTATAGTTAGCTGGAAATTTTACTGATATAAAACCAATGAAATTCCACGTTATAGTTAGTTGGACTCACTATAACTTGCGCGCCTGCAATGCACTGCTGATGATGTCACATATTACATCACTCATGACATGGTCAGTGACATCACTCATGACATCACTGATCAGATCACTGACTTTTTTCCTTATTCTGACTTTGTCCTTTGACTGAGGAAGACCTGTTTGTACATCTCTGTACCTTTTTGATCTTAATAATGGCTTCAGTAGCAGCAGCAGCTGGTGCATCTGCCCCACCACCACCACCACCACCACCAACAGGACCAGCTCCAGATTATATTGGTGGTCAAGAAGAGGAGGAGGAGGAAGAGGAAGAGGAGGAGGGGAGGAGAAGATGGCTGCCTGAAGAAAATACCCCATACAAACCCAAGCCACATATTGTATGGGAGTTTTTTTCAATCCCAGAGGGCAAGAAAAAAGTGAATGCGGCCAAGGTAACTTGCCTAATCTGCAATGAAGAACTGTCACGGGGCAACCCAAACAAAAAATATTCATTTGGTAACTATACCATGATTCGTCATATGACCCGAAAGCACCCAAACAACTACTCTCGTGCAGAGCTCAGGGAACTGGCCAGTAACCTCCCCCAGTCGTCAAGGACCACCTCCCAAAGAAACCAACCCACTTCATCGGGACCAGAAACATCAGAGATGATGCCTTGTATTCAGCCAAGATTTGCTGATTTTAAAATCACTTGTTCTGCATGTGGCAAGCTTATCGCCTATGGTGAAAAAAGCGTAAAGCTCATCGTCCTTGCAGGTGATAATCACAAGTGCCCCAAAAAGAATACATTTTTTGGGTTTTTGTTTTTTTTGCTCCAGTTGAGCCAGTTTCAATTCCCTTTTTTTGTTTCTCCCCCTAAAAAAATACAAAAAAAATATAAAACTGTTTTGAAAAGCCAAAAAAAGTACAAAATTTTCAAAAAACACAAAAAAATATAAAACAACAAAAAGAAGAAAAAAAAAAGTTCTTTTTAGAACTACCTCCAATTTCTAAATAAAGGCTTCATTTTTTAAAAACTCTGTCATCTTTTTCCCTCATAGTACGCTCCCCGGGCCGCTCCCCGGTGCGCGTACCGGGCGCTTCCCCCGCGCAAAAACGAAAAAAAAAATATTTTAAATGCCCCGCGGGGCCCTTTTATAGCCCCCACATCAAACCTAGGGGGTCAAGGGGAGGTCTACCCTGCCCCCTTATGGTCATTTCCCTCTTTGTTTTGACCACCTATCGTGTGTCGATCCTACCGAGACACAAGATGGCGGCCGCTCCAGACTGTTTCGAATGTTTACAGACACCCGAGAGCCAATCAGCTTTCCGTGCGCACCTAGCGTGGTGTGCCCGGTGCGCGTACCGGTGCACGTACCAGAGCGCGGCTATAGATATATATATTTTTTTGAACCTTAATTACTCAAAATCCACTGGAGTACATATCTTGAGACATAGCAAAGGCACATCGGGCTACCAGTCCCTACACTTTTGCCAAGTTTGGTGGAAATCCATTCAGCCGTTCGGGCTAAAAGTGAAATCGACCGCCCTATGGAAATTAACATGAGGAAAACGCGTTTTGGGACCCCCCTTTTATCTCGGCCCCCGCTTGATGAATCCCCCCCAAACTTTCAGGGAAGGACCGGAACGCCGCGAGGCCATTTTGAGGAAATTTTGAGGCAGATTCGTCAACCGGCGCCAAAGTTATTCCAAATAGAATTTTGAGATTTAACATTGAAAAAAATCCTAACTATAACTACCTACTGGCGACCGCCAGTAGGTAATATATATATATATATATATATATATATATATATATATATATATATATATATATATATATATATATATATATATTCACTGAAAAAACCATAGGTTTCACACCAGTTGAAATTCCCACGTTATAGTTAGTTGGACTCACTATAACTTGCGCGCCTGCAATGCACTGCTGATGACGTCACATATTACATCACTCATGACATGGTCAGTGACATCACTCATGACATCACTGATGACACCATCCAGTGAATGTGTGTCTTTCTGAAAAACATATATGTTTTATATATGTATTTGTAAAGGACGATGGAAGAATTAATGGTTAAATAAGTGTGTAAATGGATGTTTGTTTTTATAAGAATTGATTGGTTAACTGCCTTATTAAGTGTATCTTAGTGAATACATATATTAGCAAGTACATTTTAAATATTGAAATGTATGTATCAGTGTTTCACTTTGTGTATAAGTGCCTGTATGGGTTGGTGACTGACTCACTGTTTGTATGTGTTTTGAAGACAGCATATGTACAAAACTGTATGAATGGATGAGTGTGTATATGTGTATGTTAGTGAGTAAACAACTGTCTCACTATTGTCTTTTTCAGTAACGACATATGTTTTAATCTAGTATATGTGAGTATTGATTTATATAAGTGAGTATATGTGAGAGTGAGAGATTGTAAGAGTTCCTGTTTAAATAAGTATGTGTTTCTATAAGTGATTGTTTAACACCTTGGCTGCTAGGTGTTTTCCCCTGCTGTGCTGCAGGCACCCACTTTCCCATTGTTTCATGACGAGCTCAGCTCGTCATCAGCACAGCTCAACTGTGCATCATGACGAGCTGAGCTCGTCATCAGCATCGAAAGGGTTAAGAGAGTAAGTATGTGTAAGTTTCCTTAGAAGTAAAGTGGTAGTGTGTGTATTGCTGTATATGCAAATAAATGGATGTTCAATAGTTTTTTTGCATGTGTGAATATGTGTGTGAGTAACTTTTGGATGACTGTCGGCGTGTAACAGGATGTATAGGTGTATCACTACATATAATGAGTGAGTATATGTATGAGTGATTATATAGAACTGTTGGTGAATGAGTGGATGTGTATATATATGGTGGAATTACTGAATTGTTTGTTGTAACTGGTATCTCAATTTTTTTGAAAATATTAAATACTATTTTTGAATATGTGTTTCAAGGCTTACATTACACTGAAAGGAGGTCTGTCACTCTGTCACAAGGATGGTGTCATCAGTGATGTCATGAGTGATGTCACTGACCATGTCATGAGTGATGTAATATGTGACGTCATCAGCAGTGCATTGCAGGCGTGCAAGTTATAGTGAGTCCAACTAACTATAACGTGGGAATTTCAATGGTTTTATGTCAGTAAAATTTCCGGCTAACTATAACTGGTGTGAAATCTATGGGTTTTTCAGTGAATTTAATAGGTTTTTTAAATGCTAATTCCTAACTATAACTGGTGTGAAACCTATGGTTTTTTCAGTGAATTTCATAGGTTTTTTAAATGCTAATTCCTTTCTATATCGAGTTTCTAACCTATGTTTTTTTTTAAATTTGCTGTTTTGTGTAAGTATTAATTTGTAAGTTTTTTTTTATTATAATTTTTTCCTGGGGCGCTCTGGGTGCGCGCTCCGGTAAGCTCTCCGGAAAGCTCACCCAGAGCGCTACTTTCGTTCGTGAAAAAAATATGAATGAAAAGTAAATAATAACGCAAAACATTTCGTACCATACAAATAAAAGCAGTTTTTTTTATAAGGAAATGAAAAGGATTTTGCATTTCCGTGAAACTATCAAGACGTCACTTCGGCGCGCCGTGTAACCGCCTCCGGAAGCGCCTACGTTCGCGCCGCGTATGCGCTCCGGAAGAGCCTACGTTCGCACCGCGTGTGTGCACCTGGAAGCGCTACGGTGCGCGCAGCGTCAGGGCGTCAAGTCATGTGACCTTAAAATAACACTTTTCATTGGTTGCTAACAGTTTTTTTTACAAAGAATGAAATCCCCACCCATTTCCTTCACTTCTTCTTTCACGTCTGTGACTGAAAGACCTGTTTTTTGCTCCTGGATCTTTCTTGGTTTACCATGGCTGCCAGAGAATCCAGCAGTGATGAAGAGCCTGAATTCATCAATGAAGAGCCTCCTCCGCCAAAGGTGAAGGAGCATTTTATTTGGAAATTTTTTAAAATACCACCTAACCAGAAAAAGGTGAATGCTCCAAAAGAGGAGTGCAGGATCTGCAAACAAGTCCTGTCACGGGGTGACCCCCCAAAAAAATACTCTTTTGGGAACTTTACAATGATCCGGCATGTGGAGAGGAGGCACCCCCAGAATTTTGCCCGGGAAAGTGTCAGGGCTCTGGCACAAGAGGTTCCCAGTGATGGGGCCTCTACATCCACCGGAGGAGCAACTACTTCTGGGAGGGGGCAATCGCAGGAGCTCGTGCCAAATATTCAACCTGCTTTTAACAATGCTGTCCTGAGATGCAGATACTGCAATCAACTCCTTACCTATGGGGAGCAAAGTGTCCTGCTCATGGTTCGAGCATTAGAGAACCATCACTGCCGTTCCCAGCCCTAATTTTTTTTATTTTTTTTGCTCCTGTTGAGCAGTTTCCATTCCCTGTTTTTGTTTCTGTTCTTAAAAAAAAGAAGAAAAAAAAAGTTCTTTTCAGAACTATCTCCAATTCTCATCAAAGAGCTATATTCTTAAAAAAATGAAAAAGAGTAAGTGAAATGGAGTGCATTGATAATGGAAAGGAAAAACAGAAAGGCATGAGAGGAGAAAGGAAGTGAAGTAGGGGGACTGAAAGAAGGTGAGTGTTGGGAAAGAAAGTAAGGAGAAAAAGAGTGAATATGGGGAATGTGGATATTCAAAGAAAATGTTGAAAAGGAACGGGGGTTTGGAAGGGTAAGAAAAGATGCATTGCTGGAGTTGAAGACTGAAGGCTTCATTTATGAAGCCATGCGTCACTTTAACGCCACCAGAGAGTCACTTTTTGTGACGCATCAGTCCAGTAAAAAATGCACCTTATTCAGTCATATTTACAAAGTGGCGCATCTAGGTAGATGCGTCACTTTGTAAGCCCCTGTGCCACATTATTCCTACGTCAGGTGTAATGTATGCAAAAGGGAAGTATTGACGCAAGATAGGGTCGTAGAGGTGACGCAGTGAAATCTATGAGATATCACTGCGTCACTTTTATGACGCTGCTGCGTCCAAATATTACGCCTGTTTCACAGCAGACGTGCAGGCCCTTTCACATGGGGCTTGGCCCCATGTGAAAGGATGCATTGCTGGAGTTGCATCATTTTTGAGACACACTCTAGCAATACATCACTTTTGCGCTTACAGATACGTCTGAAATACTGGCTGGTGTGATTAACAAATAAATCACAGAAAAATTGGCACGAAATCTGGGCTCACTCTTGGACATTTGTGGAAAGAATGGCGTTTTCTTAATATATATATATTAAGAAAACGCCATTCTTTCCACAAATGTCCAAGAGTGAGCCCAGATTTCGTGCAGATATATATATATATATATATACATAGTATTAATAATAAAATATACAATATATTTACCAAAGGATAGCGAGAGGGTTAAATTTACTATTACCACTCCAGTTAGTGCAACAGTAGAAAAAACATTGGATAGCGTAGCAGTAAACATTACTATTCCTACTCCAGTGAGTGCAACAGTAGGGAAAGCGTTGGATAGCGGGAGGGTAAAAATTACTATTCCCACTCCAGAGAGTGCAACAGTAGGGAAAGCGTTGGATAGCGTAGGGGTAAAAATTACTATTCCCACTCCAGAGAGTGCAACAGTAGGGAAAGCGTTGGATAGCGTAGGAGTAAAAATTGCTATTCCCACTCCAGAGAGTGCAACAGTAGGGAAAGCGTTGGATAGCGTAGGGATAACAATTACTATTCCCACTCCACAGAGTGCAACAGTAGGGAAAGCATTGGATAGCGTAGGCATAAAAATGACTATTCCCACACCAGTGAGTGCAACAGTAGGGAAAACGTTGGATAGCGGGAGGGTAAAAATTACTATTCCCACTCCAGAGAGTGCAACAGTAGGGAAAGCGTTGGATAGCGGGAGGGTAAAATTACTATTCCCACTCCAATGAGTGCAACAGTAGGGAAAGCGTTGGATAGCGGGAGAGTAAAAATTACTATTCCCACTCCAATGAGTGCAACAGTAGGGAAAACGTTGATAGCGTAGTGGTAAAAATTACTATTCCCACTCCAGAGAGTGCAACAGTAGGGAAAACCTTGGATACAGTAGGGGTGAAAATTACTATTCCGAATCCAGTGAGTGCAACAGTAGGGAAAATGTTGGATAGCAAAGGGGTAAAAATTACTATTCCCACTCCAGTGAGTGCAACAGTAGGGAAAGCGCTGGATAGCGTAGGGGTTAAAATTACTATTACCACTCCAGAGAGTGCAACAGTAGGGAAAGCATTGGATAGCGTAGGGGTAAAAATTACTATTCCCACTCCGTAGAGTGCAACAGTAGGGAAAGCGCTGGATAGCGTAGGGGTTAAAATTACTATTCCGACTCCAGAGAGTGCAACAGTAGAGAAAGCATTGGATAGCGTAGGGGTAAAAATTACTATTCCCACTCCAGAGAGTGCAACAGTAGGGAACGTAAATACTTCATATATGAATGAAAATTAATTAAATATTAATACCAATTACAGTTTTTTTAAAATAATTATTAGCTTTTTATAATGAATTATTTAATTTCAACAAAAATAACCAATAAATAAATTAAGAAATGTAATTATTTATAATTAAATTACTTCCCACCCTATTCCCCTATAAACCCACAACCCACTACTGAATTTGAATTTGAATTTAAAAGTATTTATTGAGCGCACGATCACCAGGCGGTTTCTTGGCGCTAGGGACAGGCCACAAAGAGGGAAGAAGGATGGAAGCTAGGGTGAGAAAGCCTGCAGAAACAGGAAAGTTTTGAGCACTTTTCGGAACTCCAAATAAGTCATTGTTGACCTAATGGTAAGAGGAAGGGAGTTCCAGAAGGCGGGGGCAAGGACTGAGAATTTCGCACCCCCCCCATTTGATCTTCCTAAACCGGGGACCGACAGGAGAGATAGGGAAGAGGAGCGCAATTGTCTGCTGGGAATATAAGCCTTGACTTTGGAGCTGATGAAGGCTGGAGCCGTCCCAGCAAGAGCCTGGAAGGTCATGCATCCCAACTTAAAGAGGGCGCATTCTCTAATGGGGAGCCAGTGGAGGGATCTAAGAAGCGGAGTGACATGATGTGATTTAGAGAGACCATAGGCTAAACGGGAGGCTTGATTTTGGACAAGTTGGAGATGCCGTAGGGCGAAAGCGGGGACCCCATTATACAAAATGTTGCCATAGTCCAAACGCGAAAGGACCATGGCCATAAGAATAAGTTTAAGAACTGAAAAGGAAAAAAAAAACGTGAAATCTTTCGAATAGTGCGTAGGGCAAAGAAACAAGAAGAGACCACCGTGCTGATCTGGGAATGTAAGGTGAGGTGTTGGTTAAGTGTAATCCCTAGTGTTTTAACAGAGGGAGAAGGTGAAGGGGGAGGACCAAGGGACAGGGGCCAGAAAGCAGGGGACCAGGGGCTGGAGCTGCCACCTGTGAGAACCAGCTCGGTTCTATCAGGGTTAAGTTTAAGGTGGTTAGAGTTCATCCAATCCCTGATAAAAGTCATGATGGATTGAAAATTGTGAATGGAGTGGGGGGAATCCGAGAGATTAAAGATAAGCTGGAGGTCATCCGCGTAGTTGAACACCGTGACCTCCATCGACTGTAAAGCAAAAATAAGAGGAAAAATATATAAATTAAACAAAAGAGGGGAGAGGGAAGAACCCTGCGGAACGCCACCCTGCACCTTGTGTAAGGGGGCAGAAAAGTTGGCCAAGTGGACGGCTTGTGTTCGGTCCTTCAGAAAGGAGGTGATCCAAGCCAGAGCCGAGCCCCAGATGCCTGCCGCCTCGACACGGGAGAGAAGGATGGTATGGTCCACCGTGTCAAAGGCGGCAGACAAATCGAGGTGAACGAGGGCCTGGGGTAACGTACTGTTATTCTCTTTGTTTATGTTGTTTATAGATTCTTATGCATACTGATTGTTTTTTTTCACCCACACAACACACGCAATTTGTTTCCTCCTTTTGCATTTCGTACCCCTTCCAGTACCTCTTTAATTCTTTATTTTCTTTCTCCACACTCACTTTTCATTAAACATGATCTTTCCCATCTCATTTTTTTTCCGTAGGATTCCGACTTTCACCTTTATTTTTTCCGCCTGGTTTCCTATATCAACTTCTTTGTTCCAAAGTTTCATTAACTCATTTTTACTGCCACTACGTTGTTTATATTTTTCACCGACAACTGCCCCTTCGTCTATTTCCATTTACCACACTGCTTTGGGAAGTAGTCCGTTTTCGATTACTACACATCTTACCCATCAAAGCGCATGCGCCGGATCACTAATCGCTACCGCGTTTACCTGATGGCGTCTTACAGCCGTTACTTCACCTATCATTCACAAGAACTTTGGTAAGCACTGATTGCTGCTATTTGCCTTTTCGTACAACGTATTATACGCACTGTTCTAGTGTTGATTTTCATGCGCTTACACGCTCACTTGGACAACCTGTCATCTTGTTGCATGGCGTCTCATCAGTCTCGTCCAGCCTTTCGGGAGCATGTTGTGGTATCTTTTATTCACGTTTCACTACACTTAGTCACTCTGTGGTATTTGGGTGCACGCTTATACGTATTTTTGACACACAACCTTCATATCACGATCTTTATATTTTCTAGTAGCCTCACATATCAGGTCGGATGAAAGACTCTCCTTAACTTTTCTCATCGCTCCTTTAATTTCACTCGGTTTTTTTGGCATTCACCCATTTTTGTCTTTTCACTGGCATGCGGACACCCTCTTCTGTCTGTCACTCGTTCTTATTCCCGATCTCATCAGTATGTTTATACTCAAATACACTCGGCCCCTGACTGATGTACCTTCCATTTACTTGTTTACAGCATTTACCCCCTGACGAAGAGCCAACGGCTCGAAATGCATTGAGGATTGGATCTATGCAAATGATGCCACTTTATTGAAATTTTGGACACTTGGATGTGATAAAATATTTGCTTCAGTTGTTTCCACATGAAGAACATTTTGATCATTTGGATTACAATTTGTGAATATCTATTCTACTAATCGAATGTGAAAAAGTGAATAAAACTTTGGATCATCACACTCGTTGATTACCTTTTTGCTTATCCAGCATATAGGAGTGCTCAGGTTAACCACCTTGTGCTCACAAGGTTCCGCACGTACATTTTCACCTCCTGCCCTTCTTGGACAGTAGGGGCAGCATCCTGATCACCCTAAAAGACTTAACTTTCTTGGTACACCCCACTGATACTGCAGTTTACCCCAGGAGTGCAGCGGTTTTTCATAATTCATCACAGTCTATATTGTGTCCATTCTATATTTTTGAATCGATATTATTGTAATTCGATATAAAAAACTCGATATTTTGACTGTACACCATCACAGTGTTACGCAAGTTAACATTCACTTGCAACTTTGGTGTATCTCTAGAGGACTGACTAAGAGATTAGTTCATGCTAGGCTGTGTCTTTGACAAAGCCAGAGAGAACTAGTAGTAAAAGGACAATCATTTGTAAAGACGGTCCCATACAGAACAATGATGGCAGGGTGGTAAAGATGGTGCAAGACAAATCTACAAAAGTCAAACCTGGCACAAGCACCTGATCCAAGTCCTCCAATCTGAAAGGTTTTCAAGGTAAATGCTTTTGGTGTGGTAACTCAGGACATGTGGTAAACTTTAAAGATTGTCCTGGCTGGAAAATCACATACAACATCTGTGGACTGAAAGGTCACTTTTCCAGATGTTGCAAATCAATTAAAGCTCTGAAGAGGGTCAGAGAGGTTGATCTGTATGAAGAGGTGGCAGAAAAAGTCAACATTCTTCAAATCAAAGAATCTGCCAGTGAGGGTCCATTAGAGATTGTTATGGTCAATGATGCACCAGTGAATATGCTTTATGACTCAGGGCCAACATTACACTCACACTGAAGAAACTTTATGAGCAAAATTTACTGGACAAAGTGAAATTATTAAAACCTGATATAAAACCAAAAGGCCACAGGGGTAAGACTTTGATCGGTTAGTCTATTTTTGGGGTACATTTGATTTTAAAGGAAGAATTAATCCTGGTAAAGCCTATGTCTCTAAGAAGGATGACTCACTAATTAGCTGGTTTCACCAAAGTGTTTTACATGTGTTTATGGATCCCAATGAAAACAATGCTGTGTGTCTAAAGGAAATTTGGATCAGAGATATTCCCGAGAAGTTTGTCAGCAAATTGGGCTGTCTTAAGAACTAAACACACCGCATAAAAATTAAACCCGGTTGCACACCCAAAGTAGCCAAGGTTAGAAATGTACCACCTTTTCTGAATGAAAGATTGAGAGATAGTAAGATGAACTTATTGAGAATGGAATTATACAGGAAGTTGAGGCCACAGAGTGGTTATCTCTGGTTCTTGTGGCATGATGGGGATGCCAGACACTATGTTGACTTAAGAGAATTCAACAAGGCTCTGGTGGTAGACCACTATCTGCTTCCCAACATAAGCACGATGGTATGTTCTCTTGAAGTCCTTCCTTTTAACTTCTGCCTACCATCAAGTTAAATAAAAAAATTTTTTTAATTTATTTTATTTATTTAATGCATTCTTATAAAGCGTGGACTTTACCCGAAGGTGTCAGAGCACTGGACAATAGAACCAGTTACGTTACAAGAGAGAACTGTTACAGGAATGGAATAAATAAAAATAGCATGCCATAGAATCAAAGCGACGTAAACATAAGGCACACAATTTCAAGCACAGCAAGCACAGACTGTACAAGCAAAAATATGAATATAAATGACAAAATTTTACAATGAATAAAGAACTTCCTGGCGAAAAATAGCAGGCCATAGAATCAAAACAACTCAGGCAAACGGAACACAAAATCAAACGCAGCAAGCACAGGATGTTCAAATAAAAATATAAATATATATGCCACATTTACAATGACTAAAGAACTTCCTGGCAAGGTCTGAGAAGGAGGGAATTAGTTCTGAAAACGTCTTTGGAATAAAAGAGATTTGAGGTCCGCTTTGAAGATCTGGATTGAGGTGATGGCACGGAGCGAAGGAGGAAGAGAGTTCCAGATTCTCACCGCATTACCCGAGAACGATTGTGCCATCAATTTTTCCCTTTTGAAGGAGGGGGGCGCAAGAAAGAACTTTTCCGCATTCCGAGACGGTCTTGAGCCTCCAGCCAATTTCCGTTTATTCACCAGATAGAGAGAGGAGGAAGAGTGCAAAGCTTTGTGGGTGATGCACGCCGTTTTGTAGATAGCTCTAGCCTCGATGGGAAGCCATCGGAGAGAAGACAGGAGGGGTGATGTGGTCACTTCATTTGGACCCTGAAATGAAGCGAGCTGCTGAATGGAGGAAGTATTTGAGGGGAGAGAGGTGAGATTTTGGAAGGCCAGTCAGAAGAGAATTACAATAGTCCAATCTAGAGAGAACTAGCGATTGAACCAAGGTTTTTAGTTCATTCTCCGGGAAGAACCGACGAATCCCCCAAAGAAGGCGCAGCTGATAACTTGCGCTCTTGGCCATGGAATTGATGTGTGAGATTAGGTTGAGTCTTTTGTCCAGTATGACACCTAAGGATTTAGTGCAGTCCACAATGATGGGTTTACTGTTGAGTAGATTCAACTGATCCAACCAGGATTGAACAGGAGGCGGGGAGAGAGAGTTAGATAAGAGGAGGAATTCCGTTTTAGAGGGATTGAGAATGAGTTGGTGCACTAATATCCAGTTGTAAATAGCGTTGAGAGTAGAGCTGAGTAGTGAGAGATCATGAGGGGAAGACACCTTGAGGTATATTTGGGTGTCATCCGCATAGAGATGGTAGAGGATTCCAAATTTGCTTAGGAGGTTCCCTAATGGTTCCAGATAAAGGTTAAACAGAGTGGGAGCGAGGATAGAACCTTGAGGGACGCCTTGACCAACCACCAGTGGAGACGAGAGACTGTTCGCAATCTTAATCATTTGGGATCTGTCCGACAGGAAAGAGGCAAACCATTTGAGTAATGTGCCTTCCACGCCCATTCTCTGATGAAGAATGTTCATGAGGGTGTTGTGATTAACAGTGGCAAAAGCTGCAGAGAGGTCAAGAAGAATCAGAAGGCATGATTCCCCAGAATCGAAAATATGCAGCACATCATCGATCACTTGCAGCAGGGCTGTTTCAGTGCTGAAATTTTGAAAAAAGCCAGACTGGAATATGTCGAGGAGATTATTGTCCGTAATGTGTTGGGACAGTTGTTTTGCAACACATTTTTCTGTGCTCTTTGAAAGAAAAGGGAGATTGGTGATGGGGCGGATGTTATTGAGGTCATTTGCATCCGCAGAGGTTTTTTTTAGAAGGGGGGTAACCTGTCCTGTTTTGAGGACAACTGGAAGGGATCCTTGACTGAGGAAGAGATTGACTAGCCTGGCCAGTATGAAAGGGTGTTATTATAGAAATCAATGGCGATGCCACTGGGTATGGGGTCAGAAGAATGGTTGGAGGGTTTGGTTTCACGGATGCATTTGAGGAGATCAACCTCCGAGATGGCAGCAATGTTCTGCCAGGTGACTAAGGCTTTTCACTCCTTGATGGGGGTGGGTGACCTGTTCCACCAGAGATTTTACCTTTTGGTCGAAAAAAATAGCGAAATTCCTCAGAATGCCCTTTGGTCTTATCTCAGCTGCCTCCGTGGTCCAGAGGGCTATGGAACGCATTCTGAGGGGAGTTAAGGGCGTCAAGGTGTACCAGGACAATGTGCTCATCTTTTGTGCTGATCATGAGGAACATGCTTTTACCCTGCATGCTGTTGCAACAAAAATGGCTTGCTGTAGGGGGTAGAAGGTGTTGGATTTAACTCCAACACCTTCCCTACTGTTGCACAGACTGGAGTTGGAATAGTAAATTATACTATTCCAACATCCAGCGCACCCCCGACAGCAAGTCGAGGAAATAAATTGTGTTGCAACAGCCTACGTGGTAAAAGCATGCGTTGTAATGTTATACAACTGTTCAGACATTGCTGTTGACATTTTAGGCCCAGTGAGATTGAAGTCTCAGGACCGTAATGTTTTGGTATGTCTTGATATGTTTTCATGATGGCCTGAAATCAAAGTGGTAACTTCTGTTCAATCAGGTGTAATCATTTATTTTTTAGGAGAACTCTTTGATAAAAAGGGTTTTCCATTTTCTCTAGTCTCAGACAACAGCATACAGTTTACCTCTAGGGTTGTCGAGTGATTTCTGAGAATAGAGGAATTAAACCTAAAAGGCGGCATTATACCATCCAGACAGTAATGGAGTACATGAGAGATTTGTAAAAGTACTTAAAGAGACTTTACAATAAGCAATTGAACTGGGAATTGGCTATGAGGAAGAAGGTATGTGAGTACAGATACATACCACATTGCTCAATGGGTGTGGCTCCTTTTCGATTATTTAAAAGAAGAGTTGCAAATACTGAAATAACACCCTCTTGGGACATAATCAAAATGTCTGTGGTGGATGAAAGTGTTGGGAGCACGGAGGGGTGTAGAAAAAGAGAAGGAGAGGGAATGGAGAAAAGACAAAGGTGGTTTTATGAGAGAAAAGCTTTGAAAAGTACTGTTGTGAATATAGCAGATTGGGTAAAGATCAAGTCACCCAGAAAAGATAGGAAAAACTCTAAGTTCAGTCAACCGTTTAGGGTCATCAAGGTTTTTCAAATTGCGATGAAAACCGATGACCACAGAGTTTGGGATTTGAGTAGGGTTGCCAAATATCAGCCCAATGGAGAGAATGTGACTAGAACAGGTGTTACACAGGACGGTGTCGCTAGGCCACAACGTTCAACAAATATCCCACTCCGCTTACAGGATTGTATTTATTGAGAACTGTAATTTTGTTCATTTTTGTTATTTTGTTTTGTTACTTATATTTAGTCTTTATTAATTTAAGTTTATTTCTGTATTTGTGAGGAGAGAGGTGATGTGGTGTTCTGTATCTAACCTGTGATGCAGTGTGTTGGTATCCAGGTAATGATGCAAGATATGTGCCTGGGGGTCAGTAGCATGAAACCCCAGTAAAAACAGTAATACTTCTAGATTTCATGGTAAATCCAAGTATTTCAGGGCCTGCTAGTTCATCAAGGGTGAGCGTGGAGAGATTACATTTTTATTGAAGGTAATACCCACTCCTCATACTTTCTTGTTGATATGTGGTTTATAATGGACTTTAAAGCCTGGAAGACATGTTTTGCCTGGGACTATGGCCGAGACAAAGGTGGTCCATGTTTCTGTTATGAACAGAATGTCCCAATTGTCAGTTTCTAGCAGCAGGTTAATTTCTGTGGAATGCTTTACTAAGGACCTGGCATTTAATAGGCAGCATCTCATAATGGCGGGCGGTTTTGTGTTTGTGTACAGACGAGGGCTTATCCCTGTCTCAGTGGGGGTAAGTGTGGGAGATAGGTTATCCAACTGCTTACCTTTGTGCAGTAACTGGTCTCTCAACTAGCATGTTCTAGACTTTGTACTAACATTGTGGTTCTCCTGGGACTCTGATGTGCAACCGGCAGCATGGCTGGCACTGTGCACGGTTGGTGCGCAGACGGGTGTAGACAGGTTTGCCTTAGGTCTGCCTTCATAATGCCAGCGGTGCAGTCGCACCAGCATTCTGAATAAATAGTCTACTTCAAGTAGAGACTAGACTGGCAACCAATATGGTGGTTGTGAGAAAATGGGGTCCTGTTGCAGTACCCCCCACTTTTTGCCTGGCTTTTGATGCAACTGTGACTGTAGAGTACTGGGCCCCTGCTGTCCAGGGTCTCAGTCCCAGTGTTATTTGCTTAAAACTGATCCATAATTGGCCATTTAGCCCCCTCGAAGACCCTAGTAAAAGGTACATGAGTACCTAGGACATTAGGACTGAAGAGGGTCCCCTAGGGACCCTCACATAGGCCATGAAGACTGCCACTGCAGCATGCTTAGCCTGGTGCAGACAGAACAACAAAGTCAACATAGCACACTGCCTGTGTGCCATGCCAACTAGCACCCAAGATATAGGCAAGTCAGCCCTCTAGAAGGCCTTACCAGCCCTAAGGCAGGGTGTACTACACATCACATGTGGGTGTATATCTGCATGAGCAGATCTGCCCCTACAGTATTAGGGTATATTCCTTATTATATTAATTGCCAGGGGAGCCATAGAGAGTATATGGGCTGTGAACTTGACAACTCGACCAGTGCCGGTCCTAGGCCTTCTGAGGCCCCGGGCGAAAGGGAAGATGTGAGGCCCCTCTAATTGCATATTGTGTCGCAAGAAGTGCCAAATAAACACACATTGAAAGAATGGAAGAGCATAAAGCAAGTAGGGCAAGAGCTACAAAATAGAGACACCTTCAGTATAATAATCATTGCGCAATAGATGATCGAGTGGCATAAGCACCATAAAGTCACAGGATCAATGATCAGACACCACCACCACACTTCAACTCATACTAATGCAGACAAACTGTGAGAAGACCTCAATGAAGTAGAAAGTGAGCACACATAAAAAGGAGGTGAAGAAAAAAGTAACACTACAGGACGTATCTGACTAGGAACATGTCCCTTGGTGACTCATCTTGTTCATAATTAAGGGTCCGTGTTTTCTGTTTTTACTGATTTTGACAGATAAATACAGACAGAAAACATTTCTTTTCTTGTCTGTATTTATTTTTAAATGTGGATAAAAACAAAGGAAATTGGGTTGCTTTTTGAGTAACTCTAAATACTGCCTGCCATGGCTGCCAGGCCAGTAGCTGTGTGGATTGATCGGTTACGGGGCTAAAAAAGAAAGGAGTTTTAGTAAAGAGGCTTTAACAGCAGTAGATATGCACAAGGTTGATTCTGAAATTAGCATATTTCCTTTTAAGTGCATTGATTTATCTTTTGCAGGCAGTGTTTACAGCATTGAAACATGATAGGCATTCAATTATGACAGCATATTTATCGGTTAAATAAATGTGGAAATATAGTAATTTCAGCTTCATTTTTCCACAAAACCAGAAATAAATATGGATAAATACAGAAAAAATTGGCAACAAATAAATGTGGATAAATACAGACAGAAACGGCAAAAAAATAAATACCATAAAACCGGGAGCGCCCTATTCATAATGTACCACATCATACTGGACAAAAACACATCTCACACCAAAACCCCCAAACTAAAGCTCCTAGGCTCACTAGGTTACTATGTTATTGGGTTTCTTCAGTGTTTTGCCATGGTAATATATATGTTCACAACAAATTAATTGGTGAGAATGTATGGCAAATCACCAACATACTCAAGCACCATGTGGCACACACTCATCTTTTTCCTCACGCACCAAAAGCTACAAGCAAAGAGGTGTATTTATGACATTAGTGGCCTTGGGACACCTGCTTAGCACTCATCATGTTCCACAGTCAACTCTTATCTACTTCATCTGCAAAGGATACACCATTCGAAACATCCAGTTGGTATATCATGCTAATAAATCTATACATCATGAGCCTGCACTCTTTATGTCTAGGGGCAATGTGGTGCGTGCGTTTCTGCAGGACACTGGGTATGTCCCCAAATCCCCCTCCCCTTAAACTGGTTTCCTGCATTCCATCACCTCTTGCCTAGGCATGAGAAGTCAGAGACATTGACCCCTGGTCACTGCCCCCTCCACGCGCTCACTCTGTGCAAGAAAAAGAGCAAAGAGGAGCATATGGCAGCCTAAAATACTGTCGGCCATTTTAGTCTTTTTTCTGTCTGTGGGGTGAGCCTTTCCCTAGTTCTAGTACAAACTCATCACTTAGGAGGTCCTGTCGACTTGCAGACATAAATGCAGAAGACAGCACATTGCTTTTCTACTCTGCGTAGGAGAGCTCGCACTTCACTAGGTGCAACGTATTTTACCTAAACACCTAGTAGAATTTACGGTCAAAAATGGCTCCTACTGAATCTGGTTGGTAAAATCTGGATGTTTTTTACATCCACTAAAATGTTACGATGTAGATTTCAGCTGATTTCATCCGCAGGAACTCGTTGCCGATGTCTAAAGGCATGCATGTTTATTTTTTATTTATTTTTAATCTAGAGAACTTCTTCGGGCAATATTTAATAAAGTCTAAAAAACATACTCTGCGACTAGATGCAGTAAGCCCCAGTTGAAACTGGTTCACTGGAATTTCCAATAGTGATTGCATTTGGCGAGGGCCAGGGGCAGTCTGTCACTGCTGGTTTCACTTCCCACACCGCCGAGGTGGCAGGCACTGACTTTGTAGTGAGCTACCCTCATGTTCCCACCCACAGCCGAGCCGGGCATGAGCAGAGAGATAACACAAGGAAGCATCTACTAGATTATATAAGGTGAGGGAGACAGGCAGGAGGAAGGAGATGCAGGAAGTGATGTCATGTGCCAGCCAAGAAGTCAGAATAGGGCCAAGCGGAGGGAACCATATTTTGTGAGCAGTGACAACTTCAAGGTTGTGCCTCAGTTTGGGGAACAGGTGGGCACCTCCCAGCTACACCCACAAACGGATTAAAAACATACTCAAAACAAGATGCCCCAACATAAGAGAAATATTGAAGCAACATACCGCGATATAAGGTAAATATCTCATAAAGACGCACCGACACGAGGCAGGGTGAGCTGAAAGTTGAAGACTGTGCCTCGCCAGCGACGATGGCATCTGGGAGTCTAGAGAAAGGCTGTCTTTTTATGACACACACACGCCACGAGCCATGCGACTTTCTTATTTTGAAATGAAGAATCAGCAATTATATAATGGGACCCGGTACAGGATGATGAATAAATAATCGGCGATGAGTGAATGCCTGCAGTGATGCACGAATAAACGCAGCAAGGATTTCAGGGCTTAATGTAGAAGCTTATGACAACGATGGACCAGGAGTCTCTCTAGTATGAAAATGTCATCATCATGTGTATATATAATAATATAGCAGGAGCAGAGGTCTCACTTCTTACCTTAAGACGTAACGTTAACCAACTTATGCCAACCAACAACCACGAACGGGGCCCGTCCCGAACCGACTCCCGACTCCACCCTCCTCCTGGCCAGGGAGCGCGCGTACGGGGTGCATGCTGCGTCACAGTTTTGTTAACTACTGCAGAGCAGGGGCTGGCCAAAAATTATGTCAAGGGTTGTCATTGGTAGCACTTTCGCGTGCTACCAGATTGACGGCCCTGGCACCCACATCATTAACGGCCTGGGCTGGCGCCCGCGCACTGCACCATCACCACTAAGGCACCACCGCCACTAAGCTAGGTGGTCACTAATTTAGGTGGTGGGGTGTGTGCACGGTGACTGACGGACTGCCTGCCCTTACTGTAATGTAACTGTTATTAGTTATTGCCTCAGCTGCGCGAGTGCGCGCAGCGCTTTTTAACCTAATTTCATGATGGGCCGTAGGGCGGCCGGGGCCGGCCGGCGGTGGGCCCCCTGTTCTCCGATCTACTGTGGGGCCGGTGGCGGGGCCCCCAGGAGCATGAGGCCCTGGACAGCTGCCCATACCGCCCATGCCTAGGACCGGCTCTGAACTCGACTACCTCAGCACAATGATGGCTTCACTGAAACCCTGACTGTTTGGTACCAAACAACTCCTTGTAATAAATCCACACTGATACCAGTGTGATATTTATTAAACCATGTTCTCAGAAGGCACCGAAAACCTACCGACCCAGGTGTGGTAACTCACTGGCTTTAGGCAGCCTGTCACACACAGACATGTTTCTGAACCCTGGTAGGAGAGCCTCTGCTCTCTGTGACCAGAAACAATGCACATCATGGGCAGAGGTGTCACACCTACTCCCCCAGGATAGGCCAGTGTTTGAAAGGGAAAATTCTAAGGCCTGCCGCCTTTGTAATGCATCCCCCAGCCTCTGCTGCTAGCAGCAGATGGCAGCACCGGGTTCACACCCCCCGGTGGGAAAACCTAGAAGAATAAGAGGTGTGCCCACCTCTGCCAACTCTATCCCTAAGGTGGGGGAGGTGAGGTGAAGCACATCTTTCAGGCCCTGCTATCTTGAAGATGGGGAGACCCCTCCAATTAGGGCTAGGTCTATGCCCCTTCCCACAGGAGGGTGTCATAATTGAGAGTATAGGCACCCCAGGTAAGGTGCCCATTGGTCCTATCTGCTACTCCCCTAAGTTTATTATTTAGGTGGCTCCCCCAAACCTAAAAGCTAGATCTGTGATGACCTAAGAAGAAATAAGACATCCCTCCAGAGAAGACTGAATACGACTACTGCCTTGGCCCCATCCTTACCGCGCTGTTTACAGCTTTGACAAACCTGGTACCTGTCTTGCAATCAGCGACCTCTGAAAACCCTGGGGGAACTTCTGCCTTAGAAAAAGGCTCCAATCTACTGTGGACAAAGGACCTGTCCAGAAGAAATCTACTCAATGTCCTCCAGATCCAGCTGGAACCGTGACTCCTGCCCACTCTGCACTTGATGCCCTCGGCCTGAGTCTGAGTGGCCACCTGCCCAGTGAAGTTTCCCCAGCAATCTTGACCTCTGTGATCCAAAGGCTCCCCCTAACTGCAACCGGCAAGAAGAGTCTGACCTCGAAAGGCACCTCTACACACGAAGCCCCTAGGCCTTGGTGAGCTAACCCAATGGTGCCCCATGACCTCCTACATCTCTACTTACTCCTGCTGTCATTGGTCTCCCTTTTGTAACCTCTGGTGCAACGCCTGCAGTCTGTGTGTCAAACGAAGAATCTCAGTTAAAAAGCATTAGGCGCCTGATGCTGAAATTGCACCCTGCAACCGGCAGCCCCTGTGCTGCATGTTTGGTGCAGCTTTGTGGCCCCCAGGCTTAAACTGACCCCCAAAGCTTGGCTCCTGCAACTGATTTACGTATCTGCAAGCAGTGTGGTTTCGAGCACCTCCAGTCTCCATTGAAACGCATGGGGCCGAACTCCGATTTTGACCTCTGTACCCAGCCTCCCCTGTGCCGCTGGTGGTGCAGTTTTGATTTCTCACCTCACCCTTGTCCCCTGCTGACCTTTGGTCCAGAAGACTGGAACTGTAAGTGTAATACTTACCTGTTTAACCACAATATTGTTTTCCCCATAGGATAACATTGAACTGGTCAGAAATTGTTCTATCGACTTTTGAAAGTGAAAAGTATCTATCTCTAAAAACGTACTTACCATATTGGGAAGATCTTGGTCTTAAAATAAAGCACCAACAAAGTAGATTTATCGAAAATTGGTGTGGATCTCCTTTTCAAGTTGTGTGCCTATTATTTGTCAATGTTGTGCAATCAATGTTTGACACTCCTCTGTGTTAGGCCTAAGGCTGCTTGTCCACACTACCACTACAGGGCTCGACAAATGTACTTGCCCGCTCGCAAATGCGAGTGAATTTCTTGAAGGTCGAGTCAGTTTCAAGGCCTACTTGACCGGCCTGGCGAGTGCTATCTGGCACTGCAGAATCAGGCGAAGGCTCTAGGGGGCAGCATTACAATGGCAGCAACGACGGCATTAAAGAATCAAGTGCACGCGGTGCGCACTGAAGGCTCTAGGGGGCAGCATGCACGCACCACCTAACTTAGTGGTGGTGGTGTGGTGCGCTGCCTATTGTTTCTGTGGGTCCCAGGGCCGTCAATCTGGTAGCGCGCAAAAGCTCTACCAATGATGGCCCTGGCCTACCCCCGCGCGCTGTGCTGCTTAAAGTGCAACAGTGACGCAGCATGCCACCACGCGCTCTCTTCGGCGGAGTCGGGACGGACTGCAGGGCAATTTGGAGGTGAGTCGTTTTTTTTATATATGGTTTAATGTATGCCTTCTTAAATCATGACTGCTCGGTGTCGTCTAGAATCACACATCCGTGTTAGGCCTAATGCACAAGGTGTATAAGGAGTAAAAAGGAGATACCGTTGGGAGCCTGACGTTCTGCCCTCACCAAATGTTTGCATTCTGCATGGAAACATTAAGGATTGCAATATTTATTATGTTGCACTAGATTCGAGTTTTAATACGAGGGAGTTGAGTCATATCAAAAAGTGGGTCACACAACACAGCTTACCGAGTCCTCCGACCTGAGCAGAGGAGGAAATTAATGAAAAGAGATGCAGGAAAAAAGAAACGTAAGAGAATTCAAACAACTGAAAACACATTGTTGTGAGAAAGTGGCAATGAAATGTCGAAAGGAACAACCCCAAACACTGCGGATGTTTGTAGTGTCAGGTGCTCTCGAGTTAATCATGCACTTGCTTGGTGTTCAGCTGTGTTAAGATTAAAGGAGGTAAATGAGTAACATACTTGTTCGGAGTGTTATAATTGCTTGGGTTTGCTATACATCATTTGGAGGAAGTTGGTTTCTGTGATTTTGAAGATGTTGTGATTCAATTGTGATTTTAGAAAACATGAGTTACATTACCTGTGATTGTCCAAAGTGTAGAATAGTTTGTCCATTTTCACAGTGATCCCTTTGGAGGTTATCTCGTGGAAGCGTTTCTTCCATTTCATTGCATGTGATCAACTTTTGCCCCCCTTCACTGATGTTTTTATTGAACCCGCTCTATGACAAGTATCAGACGAATTATGTCTATATCTGGTTCTTAAATACTTTGCACGGCATCTTGAGGAAGGCTTTGTGAATGAGTATAAAGAGATACTGAAACAGCTTTACTGTTCATAAAATATTGTCGAACCTTTCATGTAAGTGGGTGCACCAATTGCACCACAAAATAGGATGTCAAAATAGGATGTCATGCATGCCACGTGAGGGAGAGCGACTGTCATTTTATTTTCTTTTGTCTTTATTTCCACAATAATACTGGGTAGATTATATTTTTCTATGGGATCTTGTGCTGAGATGAGGTTTTGGTTGGGGTAACTAAATGTATTTTCTCTGATGCACATCATTTCTGAATCGTTCACAGGGCATGCTTAATAAGGATTGTTGCATTAGTCTGTGCAATTTGTTTACAGTGCGTGCTGCGCCCATATGGCCGGGATACCCGTCACCCCCTCCCAACACAATCCCCAAGAATGGGAAGACGGAAACGGTTCTTGAACTTTTGGAAGGCGGGAGGGAGTTACCCTCCCGGCCGTATTTATTAAAAATATGAAACAAAATTAAAACATTAAAATAACAGTTTCATATCATGTACAATTTCATTTACACATTACGATGTTTATTGGCTAACCTTAACATATCTCTAATACAAAGGTTCTCCTAGCCGATTCTAAAACATCCTGTAAATGCATTTCTCAAAATTCAAATTGTACATCCTAACGTTACGGGCCAACGGCAAGGTCGTAACCGGTGTCAGATCCCTAATACCAGAACTCCCCCCCTTACTTGTGAGGGGCGGGCGCACAGAGGACTGTACCTCTGTGCCAACTTCCAATTTCCCTTGTCTTAGCGGGGGCCCCATATTTACTCGACGCCATCTTGGTGGTCGTCCGAGGACTCGTGTGAGGTGTCTAGAAGGTAGCGTAGACCCCCCTCCCACCCCACACTGCTTACCACATCCGCCGTCGCGGATGTCCTGGCCCCGGGAAATTCCCAGGAGGGGCCCGTAGCCCCTCCTCCCCAGGGAGGGGCCTATGACCGCCTTCCCTTTCGGCGGCCCCATCCCAAGAGGGTACCGCCTCCCCGTGTGAGGGGCCAATGGCCGCCTCCCCCCGGGCGCTCCCATCCATAATGGGTGGCGCCCCACCTCTAGGGATCTTCCAATTACTGCTCACCGATCATGACCTTACCGCCCGACCAAAAATTAAATACGACATTTTTTAACCTAATGAGGACGGAATAAACAGTTATACTGGGCATTTCAAGTATAAACTTCTAACTATGCAATAACACCTCTTTCAACTCAGCTGCGATACTTCGCCTATGTACATGCTAAAGGAGCAACCATTTTATTGTCACATCAAACAATCCCAACTTGATTAGAAACAACCTGAAAAAGAGATAATATCCTCGTTAATCAACTTTTTTGCAATACAAATCGCTGCCATCAGGGGTTGGTGGGTGGGTCAAAATTGGCTCCTTGTTCCGTCTCTGGCTCACGTGCAACGAGGAGGTGCAGCTTCCAAGCACAGGAACAAGAGGATGCTTCCTTGGATTGTTGCTCCTTTTATTCTTCCTCGGGAGGGCGTGGACCCTCCTCCAACCACCTACGGGGCGTGTCCAACGGTGTAGGTGTCTAGGACAACCCCTCTTGGGCGGGAAAAGGCGCGCCCCGGCTACGCCACTTTGGGCATACCAGCCGAGACACGCCTCCTGCCCAAAATGGTTTCCCGGGGGGATCGGGGCACCCAACCATACGTTCGGGGGGACCGAGTGGTTGCCCCTTTCCATATGGCCGGGATACCCGTCACCCCCTCCCAACACAATCCCCAAGAATGGGAAGACGGAAACGGTTCTTGAACTTTTGGAAGGCGGGAGGGAGTTACCCTCCCGGCCGTATTTATTAAAAATATGAAAGAAAATTAAAACATTAAAATAACAGTTTCATATCATGTACAATTTCATTTACACATTACGATGTTTATTGGCTAACCTTAACATATCTCTAATACAAAGGTTCTCCTAGCCGATTCTAAAACATCCTGTAAATGCATTTCTCAAAATTCAAATTGTACATCCTAACGTTACGGGCCAATGGCAAGGTCGTAACCGGTGTCAGATCCCTAATACCAGAACTCCCCCCCTTACTTGTGAGGGGCGGGCGCACAGAGGACTGTACCTCTGTGCCAACTTCCAATTTCCCTTGTCTTAGCGGGGGCCCCATATTTACTCGACGCCATCTTGGTGGTCGTCCGAGGACTCGTGTGAGGTGTCTAGAAGGTAGCGTAGACCCCCCTCCCACCCCACACTGCTTAACACATCCGCCGTCGCGGATGTCCTGGCCCCGGGAAATTCCCAGGAGGGGCCCATAGCCCCTCCTCCCCAGGGAGGGGCCTATGACCTCCTTCCCTTTCGGCGGCCCCATCCTTAGAGGGTACCGCCTCCCCGTGTGAGGGGCCAATGGCCGCCTCCCCCCGGGCGCTCCCATCCATAATGGGTGGCGCCCCACCTCTAGGGATCTTCCAATTACTGCTCACCGATCATGACCTTACCGCCCCAGGCCGGATAGTTGACCGGCTATCCGGACCCCCCACAAAACTCCTACTAAAGGTCATGGCTACACAAACTCTTTAACCAAGCTATGAAGTCTCCTACAAGTAAGACATTCCCCTCCCGGGACAAATGGACCCCATCCTCCAGATACATATGGTCCCCCCGGATACATCCATGTGGAATACAATGCAATTTTCCTGTACGAAACAACCTACCCAGTTTGTTATTAACCTTCTTTACCGACTGATTCAAAGCTGACACAGAGAGGGCCCCCCGCCACACCTTCCGAGGAATCATGTGTGACCATGCAATCGTGCACCCTGGAACCCTTCTCGCCAACCAACTTCCTGCGGATAAAATTAACTCGAGAAGTACTCGTCGACCAATGGTCACCAAATCATTGCCCCCAAGATGCACTATGATTACAGATGGCGGTGACCTCGTCCGCCCTAACAGTCCCTCCATAAAACTTTGAAACTGGTCAATACAGAGCCCGCCCCTTCCGTGGAAGGTCACCCTGTACCCGTATTCCCCGGCCACGTGAATCATGTCACCTGCTTTGAATACATCTGCGGCGCGCCTCACGTATGAGTGGCCAACGACCCACACCACTCTTCCCTCAGCCGGTGATCTTTGACCGCTGGTCCCCAGGTGTCGGGTCAACTGCACAGTCCGCCCCGCAAAGCCTGCTCGCGAAACTGTAAACCAAACAGAAAACAAGAAGCGTGAGTGCATGACATTAGCTTCACAACATGTGCAACCGCACATACCTTTTATAACAATTCGAGGACCAACGCCCCAACTGTTTCACCTTTTCAACACTCAGACCCCTGGCTGTAGCCTCTGTAGCAGCCCCTATCCGGAAGGAATGGGTCCCAAAATCGCTCAGGTTCAAGCCCGCTGCCGCGATTGCCATCGTTAACACCCGCTGAAACTGAAACCTAGTCAGTGGGGTGGCGTCGGTGTGCCTCAGCAAGCTTCCCCCCCATGATGCCGCCCTCTGCGCTAAATACTCCTCCACGCATTTTACCGGGCACATGGCAGACCCCGGAATCCGCTGGACTACCACACTGTCCCCGATCGCTCCCTGATCGGTCTTGGACCTGGCTATTGAGACTACCATAGTCTCCCCCTTAATTTGAATGTGTTCTCTACACAGACCTCCCCCCGTATCCTGCTTATTCCTCGCTACCAGTTCGCTTACCCGCATAGCCCCATGGAATGCTAATGCAAAAGCGGCCCGGAACAGCACCGTCTCTGATTGAGATGAACATGTCGCAGGGAGTACGGACATTAACAGGGACAACCTTGCTAGACCTATCGGGTGCCTCTCATCCACTCTACGACCCTCAAGGCGTTGCCACCCACGCAGTGCCTTCCTTACGAGAAAGGACGATGTGGGGTCCTGGATGCCATGAGCCCGCGCCATGAAGGAAATGGCGGCCCGGTGCCTATTGGCTGTAGCCACTGATCTGCCTGCCTGATGTAATGATACCAGAAATTTCAGGACATACTCCTCCTGCCCCCAATGCTCCCCCCTAGCTGAACCCAAAAATGACCAATAGGAACGGAACGCTCCTTCATATGCCTTCCTTGTCCTGGGTGCTAGACTCTCTCCCACAAGGTTTTGTAATCCGGGGCACCGAGAGACCAGAGAGCTTCGGGAAATGGTGCCACCACCAAGTCCGCTGAGGGCAGAAAACCCCGGAAGGCCTGCATATGGGAACGAGAGAGTGCATCAGCTGCCTGGTTCAGTACCCCCGGCACGTGTCTTGCCCTAAAGTGGACGTTTAGTCTCATACATAGCAGGACAATTTCTTTCAGCAATCTCAAAATCCATTTGCAGCGTGCTGCCTGATTATTGATACATTCAACAACGGTCATATTATCAGACCAGAACACCACAGAGCGATCACGAAACCCCTCTGGCCATGTTTTCAAGGCCACCAGAATGGGGAACAGCTCAAGAAACCCAATGTTACCTGTGAGCCCACCATCGTGCCACCACGCAGGCCATGTTCGTGCCGACCATTGATTACCAAATATGGCGCCAAAACCCACACTCCCTGCCGAGTCGGTCCACAACCCCAGCTCCTCGGAGGAAGCTGGCGGTTTGTTCCACACGACGCGACCGTTGAAATCCGCCAGAAATGCCAGCCATATGCGCATATCCTGGCGAACCTCTGCTGACAGTCTTGTGCGGTGGTGCCCTTCCTTGAAGCCAACCATGGCTTGTGCGATAGAGCGGGAAAAGGGGCGAGCCATCGGTATCACTCTAAGGGCAAAGTTAAGCTGACCCACAGCTTGTTGCAACTGATGGAGAGTTACTTTTCTCTCGCCGAGGCACATTTCAAGCGAGGCCTTACATTTCATTACCTTCTCCTTGGGCAAACGGAAGCACCCCTCTACAGAATAGAGCTAAATTCCCAGAAACTCGAGTGAAGTAGATGGCCCCACTGTCTTGCCTGGTGCCAGTGGCACGCCAAATCGTTTCATGAGATTACAGAATTCCCTCAAAGCCTGTGCACATTCCGTGTCCCCGGCCGCCCCCAGAAACAGAAAATCATCAAAGTAATGCATAACCTGCGTAAAGCCCGTGGCTCTGGTGAACACCCATTGCAAAAAAGTACTGAACTTCTCAAAATACGCACAAGAGATGGAGCAACCCATCGGCATACATTTATCCATGTAGTAGCGTCCTTGAAACACAAAACCTAAGAGACGCTGATCCTGTGGGTGTACCGGGAGCAACCGGAACGCTGACTCGATATCTGATTTAGCCATCAGCGCTCCGGGCCCCAGGCGATTCAAAATGGCTACGGCCTCATCAAAGGATGCATACCGCACCGAACAAACTCCCGGGTCAATCGCATCGTTCACCGAAAGACCCCTAGGAGCGGACAAATTATGGATTAACCTAAACTCACCTGGGTCCTTCTTGGGGACTACTCCCAACGGTGAACAAACAAAGTTAACAACTGGCGGGTTCCCATATGGTCCCGCAACCCGACTCCGGGCCACCTCCTTTGCAATCTTTGCCTGTACCACCGCCGTATTTTGTTGAACCGATAGTTGGTTTTTACACTGTGCTTCCCCCCGAAATCCCCCGCCGGGATGTGGAAACCATATGAGAAACCGTCTCGCAACACCCCGGCGGAGACATGATCGGGGTATTCGTTCAGCCAAGGGATCATTGCCATGATGTCAACGGGAGTAGGTAACGGTGCCCCTCGGTCGATATTAGACCTGTTTGGCCCCTCCTCTACCTCCTGTATCACCATTCTTGGCTCTGCACGAACTCTCGGGGTGTGAAGACTGTCCGCACCCTGCACACTCATGCATGAACTTGCATGTCACTTGTGGCCTAGTGCACTTGCCTTTGTTAAAGCTCCAACAGACCCCTTTTCTACCCGAGTTCCCATTATTCTTTGTGTGCTGATCACTGTTGGCGCCCGCCCGAAAGGGCGCCGCCAAATAATGGCGGGAAGGCTCCGCCCCATTCCCGCCAAAAGAAGACGACTTTGTCGTGTTCGGCATAACCTGTTTCTGCCAGGAAATGGAGTCGAAACAATCCCACGTCAGGGATGAGTCGTGCTCCTTGGCCTTACGAAATTTGTTATCATAACCCATCCATTGATTGCCTTCATACGTTTCATAAAATTCCATAATACGTGTCTGGTAACAAGCTAATTCCGACAATACTTCAGGCCTACGTTCCCCCATTATTGCAGTGAACATTCCAAACGCCCTGGCCCAATTAGCGATCGTTTCATCTACTCTGAAACCCGCCATTTTGGATGCACTCGGATGCAACAACTCCTTCTGATTTTTAACGTGCTCTATCTCATAGTGATCGGTCAACAGTGAAAACATGTTCACATATTTATCCGCCCAAATCCTTTCTTTCACATCCATCGGGATATGTTGGACCACCTTTTCCCTCCTTGAGGGTAACGATCCCTCCCCCGCCATTGGCAACGGCTGCTTGCCCGAACCAGTAACTGGGTCTGTTGTCGCTGCTGTTCCAACGCTCGACGCCGGTTGTTCCGAGGGAAACTGCGGGGAAACAAGAGGACAAGGTGCCTTCGCAGCATCTCTCGATTGCCGCAACTGCTTCATTATTAACCTGGCCTCCTCGGCCGTGTCTCCCGGTGCCACAGCACCCTCGTTGTTCCTGCCTAACCACGCCGCCAACTGGGCGGCCAGCTCGGGAGGCATATCCCCCTCGTTAACAGGTGTAACTACCACAGGGATCGGCTGTCCCGCGTTCGGGATCGGAACTGGGGCCTCGACCGGACTGACCGGGCTCGCCGGAGGTGACTCGGGAACCGGGGCCTCCCCTCCTGCCGCCCTATTCCTGGCCCTTTTACCTCTCCCGGCAGGGACTACTCCCGGCAATGCTGGTCCGATGACTTTCTTCGGTCTACCCGTACCATTCATTGCCACCTTCTGCTTCTTCATGTTCGCCATGTCCTTCACCAGCATGCGAAGCATGTGTTCGGTCCCAACCTTTTTTCCGACCTTCTTGCCAGGCATCGTTCACGGATATTCGACTCGAGGTCCTGGATCCAAAGCTTCGGAATCACTGAAAGGAGAAACACAAAAATTACAAGTTCTCAAAATTGGCTCCTTGTTCCGTCTCGGGCTCACGTGCAACGAGGAGGTGCAGCTTCCAAGCACAGGAACAAGAGGATGCTTCCTTGGATTATTGCTCCTTTTATTCTTCCTCGGGAGGGCGTGGACCCTCCTCCAACCGCCTACGGGGCATGTCCAACGGTGTAGGTGTCTAGGACAACCCCTCTTGGGCGGGAAAAGGCGCGCCCCGGCTACGCCACTTCGGGCATACCAGCCGAGACACGCCTCCCGCCCAAAATGGTTTCCCGGGGGGATCGGGGCACCCAACCATACGTTCGGGGGGACCGAGTGGTCGCCCCTTTCCATATAAACTGTTTAAAAAAGGGTTGCTTGCCTTCTCCCGGATGAAGCGTCAGCTTAGTTTGATTTGGCTGTTTGTGTTGCAGCGTAGGGTTTCTATACTTGCACTTTAAACGTCCGGACTTCTGTCAGTGCAAGCCTTCACAAATAAAGTTGAGGACTATAAAAGGTTTGCCATGAGTCCCTGCCTGATCATGGCTTTGGCAGCACTGTCGATTGATGGGTATGGAGTTATTATACTGGACCAGTGCATGCAGTCAGTATGTTAAATTTGTCAGGGCTCAACCGTCCTAAGATGTCCAGGTTGCATTCTGTGTTGAAAACGTAAATGCAGGGTCAGGGACTGTGAGTTAGCCGAAACCAAACTGAAGTGGGTTGTTCAAGTTGTTGGTTGAGATGTAGTGAGTAAGTCATTTGAATTCAAGCCTTTCAAGAGTGTTTTTTTTCTTTTTATAAGTGTGGTTCAAGGGAGGTGATAAAGTTGAAAGAACAAATCAGCTGCTATGTAAATGTATTTATGTAATATGTAAACGTTGCCTGAAGAGGTTGGAGCACTTCACAAAAAAATGCATTTGAAAATCCGTCCAGCATTAGCGTGATGTATCCTTTCATGTGCCACCATAACACAAAATAACATTCATTCTGCGCCTATAACCTCCGTCGTGCAATTTTGAAGCGGCCTAATTACTGGAGTCGTACTTTTTGGCAACTTCAAGTGACAGCAATGTAATTACTACCACTCACTGGCCGTAGCTAATTCTGGGACCTTAAAGAGAGCCCCTTTCACTTGAATCTGTCAGGAGAATCGGTTATCTGAAGGTACAAAGGAAATAAATTAAATGTCTTCCCAGAGCTTAATACTGCTTATGCAAGTTGCAGTAGAACATTGTGCGGTGAATGTACTATGCTGTAATTTGTGAATATTTGTATGTTTCCCTCACCTTAATTGCTTGATTTTGCTTGCAAGAAAGTGTCACTCATAAGGTGCCGATTGTGCAGATTGTGTGACCGCTAATTACCACACCCACAGTTTCCCCCCAAAAATTAAGTTTAGGCCCAGAGAGTTAGGCTTTGGGAGAGGGGAGTGAGCTTTAGAGACCTGATCATAGATGTTTCCGTAAAAAGATGGTGCAATTAATTGCAGGGAACACAGCCTCAGCTGTGCTGCTAGAATCCACAGGGTAGACCCCGAATGTCACATTAAGAGTATTGGTTTTGCCAGTGCCTATTTCTGAATGCCAGGAGTACGTTTTGGGAATGATTAAGGTTGTGTCCAGATCAGAGAGATCTGGAAGCTTTTATTTTTGCTGCATGCTGATTATTAGCAGGATTTTCCATTATGTGACAGTACTGTGCCTGACCGGAGACTTTTTAACTGCTATGTGCGTGCCTGCCTGGCTTGGCAGTGTTGCAGCTGGCCCGCTGGTGGTTGTTGGCGCTGCAAATGTTTTGAAAAAAAATCATATGCGATCAGTTTGTGGGTCGAGTGCATTGCTGTTAGGTCGAGTAGAAAAGTCTACTCACTCGACCTGCAGGTCTAGTAAGATTTTTTAGATTTGTCGAGCCCTGCACTAATAGACCACTTTGGGTTTTACATTGAGCCCTGTACACGTTTGGGGACCCCTGAACTCTGCACAGTATAACCATCTAGTTGCATACCATATACAGAGGGAGCTTCCTACAGTGGTCAAAAGTGTCCCACTCTTACTAGCGAGTAGAGTATCACATGCTCAGATCACAGATTAACCAGTATAAAACATATAACATCAGCTTTAAAGTTTTGAAATATGACCCAATAATGTGCAAAAATGAACTGTGCAAGTTACGCTAAGAGCAGCAGTGCTCAATTGAAGTTGGAACGATTGTTTTTATTGTTAGTGAATGCTGGTAAATAACAAGAATAGTGTTAGAAATATGACTGGTAACATCTATATTTCTATCTATCCATCTATCCATCTATCCTTCTATCCATCTATCCATCTATCCATCTATCTCTGTCTCTCTCTCTCGATATCTATATATATATATATATATATATTCAATGAAAAAACCATAGGTTATAGACCATATATAGTTAGGAATTAGCATTTACAAAACCATATTTTACTCACCCAAAACCATTGAAATTTCATATATAGTTAGTTGCCCTAACTATATATCGCGCACCCGCAATCCACTGCTGATGATGTCACATATTACATCATTCATGACATGGTCAGTGACATCACTGATGACATCTCAAATGACATCACTGATGACATCACTGATGACATCATCCAGTGACTGTATGTTGCAGTAAAGTAAAAATATGTCTTACATATTGATGAATGAGTGGATGTTTAAGTGTCTGGATGAAGGATTTAGTAGGTGCATGACTGACTGTATGAGAGAGTGATTAAATGTGTGTCACTGAGTGCATGGGTTAGTGACTAAACTGTCTTATTTTGTGCATCATTATATCTGTTGTTCTGTATACTGCTGCATGTGTTGATCAGTAGCTACATGAGTAACTATATGGGTTATTGATTGTTTGCCCAAGTATTTGTATGGGAGACAGAGTATGTGTGTGAGTTGATGGAAGGTGTATGACTCTGTGCATAGATGTGTGAGCAGTTGATTCACTATATGTATGGGTTCAAAAGTGCATGTGGAAACAGCTGCATGGACAGTTGACTGTGTGCATGAGTGTATTGCTGAGTGAATGGATATCTCAGTGCTACATGTCAAAGTAAGTACATATGTAAAACACAGTACATGTGAGAGTAGACATATATAAATAACTGTGCAGAAGAGCCAGTGAATGTGTGAGTGGCTGCATGGATCATTGAAAACTTGTATCAGTGATTGTATAAGAGAGTAAAAATATGTTAGAATATGTTTGAATTAGTAAGGTGTGTATAACTGTATAGTTGAGGAAATGGAGGTGTGATTGATTCTTTGCATGACTGAGTAGGTGCATGAGTAACTCCATGGATGAGTGACAATCTGTGAGTGTCTGTTTACACTGAGTGTATCTAAGGTTATATTAGAGTCTGAAGAGGTTCATCGTATTACCACATGAATGATGTCATCAGTGATGTCATCAGTGATGTCATTTGAGATGTCATCAGTGATGTCATCAGTGATGTCACTGACCATGTCATGAATGATGTAATATGTGACATCATCAGCAGTGGATTGCGGGTGCGCGATATATAGTTAGGGCAACTAACTATATATGAAATTTCAATGGTTTTGTGTGAGTAAAATATGGTTTTGTAAATGCTAATTCCTAACTATATATGGTCTATAACCTATGGTTTTTTCATTGAATTTCAATGGTTTTTTAAAAGCTAATATCTGTAGCTGTAAAATGTCTTTTTCTTTATATCCCAAATTATATTTTATATGTTTATGATTATTTTTTAAAAAAAATATTTTTGGGGTTCGCTCCTTGTTCGCGAACCGGGAAGCTTTCCGTTAGCTCAATTTGATGCCGCGACCCGGTCCGCTAACCGGTAAACGTTCCGTTCACGCAACTACCGCATCAGAAATCAACATCGTGACGCGTCGCGGAAACGCGACATATCACGTTGTCGCGTAATGCGTCTTATGACGCGCCGCGTTAGCGCTCCCGGAAGTGCTCCGGAACGCGAACCGGAAGCGATTCGAGGCGCGGCGCGGTCCGCGTAACGTGAGCGGAACAGGTCATGTGACTTGTTTATTAAAGTTTTCATTGGTTCATTTCACTTTTGGTTTCCTAATGATGTAAGACTAGGTCATGTGACCTAAAAATAACACTTTTCATTGGTTTAGAACTATTTTTTTTCCCAAATGATGAAAGCCCCCACCTTTTTTCTCACTCTGACTTTCAACTTTGAGAAAGGAAGACCTGATCATTTTCTCTGATGGCTTCAATAGTAGCTTCAGCTTCTGCACCCCCACCACCACCACCACCATCTCCTAATAGGAAGAGAGGACCACCTGCACAGTTTATTGGAAACACAGAGGAGGAAGAGGAACAAGAAGACGGAGAGGAAGAAGAGGGACCACGATTTGTCCAAGAGTTACCCCGGGTATCTCATCGCAAAAAAAGCTTTATCTGGCATGAGGTAAATTACTTCACAAAACACATCTGAAGTGTTGGAATTGACAACCAATGAAAATCTTACTTTCATTTTTTACTTTTATTACCTGACATTTGATTGGTTATATACCTGAATATATATAAAGGAAGAGAAGGAAACACAGCCATTTTGACTGCTACTTCTTGTTGTACATTACATTTGAATTATCACTAAACACTTCAACTTGTTTGTAAAGGTAAGTTGTTATTTATAAAACTGAAGTATATTGTGCACTATAAGTTAATATGGTAAACTTTTTCTGATAGTTATATACTATCCCTCTGTAGTAGTTATAGATTTAGATAGACTTCTCTCTTATAGTTATGGATGGAGTTAGGCTTCTCTTGGTTAAATCACATACACTTTTTTATAGTCCTACTTCCACTCTGATACTATACACTGCCAAAAGATAAATTCACTGATAAAAACTGCCTATCTAAAATTAATCCCAACAGTGCCCTATCTCTACTAATATATATTTTTTTATCCAAATTTCAGGCAAAATGGAAGGCGAACAGAAAGTTGAATTTAAAATTGTACTGCAAGAGAGCAGCCAAGAAATCATTGATCAAAATGAAAATGAATTTATGGATGAAAGTAGGGACCAGGAACTACTGCAATGTGTGCAGGCAGTAGATAACCTCCTTAAAAATGAGGACATTTTACACCCTCAAAGACTACAAAGTATATTCAATGAGATTTATGAAATTTCTGACAGTGAAATGTTAGAAAGTTTAATAAATTATGAAACACAATCACAATAAAAAAAATGTTTGAAAAAATAAAGAAATAAAAAAATAATCATCAAAAACAACAAACAATTAACATACAGTATTTCAAAAGTCTATCATTCTTTTTTCCTTATAGTACGCTGCCCAGAACGCTTTCCGGTTCGCGAACCGGCCGCTACCCACGCAAAAAAAAAAAATATATTTTTTTTGGGCCCTGCTGGGCCCTTTTAAAACCGCCACATAAAACCTAGGGGGTCAACGAGGATCTACTATGCCCCCTTATGGTAATTTCCCCCTTTGTTTTGGCCTCCTCTTGTCTCTCGATCCTACCGAGAGACAAGATGGCGGCCGCTCCGGACTGTTTAGAATGTTGACAGACACCGGAGAGCCAATCAGCTTCGCATTGCAAAGTTCCGTTACGCGAAAAGTACGTGAACCGGAGCGCTACCCGGAGCGCTGTTACAGATATATATCTTTTTTTGAACGTTAATTTCTCAAAATCCACTGGAGCACATATATTGAGACCTAGCAAAGGCACATCGGGCTAACAGTCCCTACAATTTTGCCAAGTTTCGTGCAAATCCATTCAGCCGTTCGGGCTAAAAGTGAGGCCAACCGCCCTATGGAAAAATGAATGGGAAAAACGCGTTTTGGGACCCCCCTTTTTTCTCGGCCCCCCTTGACGAACCCCCCCCCATTTTCAGAGGCTGCTCAGAAACAAAATGTGCCATTTTCCTGAAAATTTCAGCCAATTCCGTCCACAAACGCCAAAGTTATTAGACATAGAATTTTCAAAAGTCCCATAGGGAAAAAATCCTAACTATATATACCTACTGGCGACCGCCAGTAGGTAATATATATATATATATATATATATATGCATATGTATATGTATATATATATATATATATATATATATATATATATTACCTACTGGCTATCGCCAGTAGGTATATATAGTTAGGATTTTTTCCCTATGGCATTTCTGAAAATTCTATGTCTAATAACTTTGGCGTTTGTGGACGGAATCGGCTGAAATGTTCAGGAAAATGGCACATTTTGTTTCTGAGCAGCCCCTGAAAATTTGGTGGGGTTTCGTCAAGGGGGGGCCGAGAAAAAAGGGGGGTCCCAAAACGCGTTTTTCCCATTCATTTTTCCATAGGGCGGTTGGACTCACTTTTAGCTCGAACGGCTGAATGGATTTGCACGAAACTTGGCAAAATTGTAGGGACTGTTAGCCCGATGTGCCTTTGCTAGGTCTCAATATATGTGCTTCAGTGGATTTTGAGAAATTAACGTTTAAATCAAGATATATATCTGTAACAGCGCTCCGGGCAGCGATCCGGTCCGCTTACTTTTCGCGTTTCGGAACTTTGCGCGCAGAAAGCTGATCGGCTCTCCGGTGTCTGTCAACATTCTAAACAGTCCGGAGCGGCCGCCATCTTGTCTCTCGGTAGGATCGAGAGAGAAGAAGAGGTGAAAAACGAAGGGGGAATTTAATGAAAGGGGGCAAGGTATCCCCCTCTTGACCCCCTAGGAATGTTGTTGGGGTTATTAAAGGGTCCCGTGGGGAAAAGAAAAAAAAATGATTTTTCACGGTAGAAGCGCTTCACGGGCCGCGAACTGGGCCGCAAACTGGTAGCGAAACGGGAATTCGCCATTTTGTGCTTCGTTAATTAAATTACTAGGTATAAGGGGGTGCGGGAGACGTATCCTAATCCCCTATGTTTCCTGAGGGTGGCTGAGGAGGCTGATATATGTTGATACATCTCTTCCAGCGGCTGTGCGTGAGCTTTTTTTTTTTTTGCTGCGTGACAGTCCGGAGCGGCCGCCATCTTGTCTCTCGGTAGGATCGAGAGAGAAGAAGAGGTGAAAAACGAAGGGGGAATTTAATGAAAGGGGGCAAGGTATCACCCTCTTGACCCCCTAGGAATGTTGTTGGGGTTATTAAAGGGTCCCGTGGGGAAAATAAAAAAATAAAATGATTTTTCACGGTAGAAGCGCTTCACGGGCCGCAAACTGATAGCGAAACGGGAATTCGCCATTTTGTGCTTCGTTAATTAAATTACTAGGTATAAGGGGGTGCGGGAGACGTATCCTAATCCCCTATGTTTCCTGAGGGTGGCTGAGGAGGCTGATATATGTTGATACATCTCTTCCAGCGGCTGCGCCATCTTGCCTTTTTTCCAATGCCACAATTTTGTCGTGCACGGCAGCCATTTTAGATGCCAGGCTGGTCCCAGGCTATCACCTACCCCTGCGGATGTAGTTTATGGCCCCAGCTGTAGAGAATTCAGACATGCCAACCCTTCCGATTCAGGCGTGTGACTACTGATTTCAGTGCTAGTCTCCCGCCTCCCGATTTCTGCAAGCAAAAACCCGGGGGCATATTACGAACAACTAGCGATAATTTTTGTCTCTAACTTGTTTAGAGACAAAAATTATCGCCGCACATCGGCGATTTTTATCGCAGATAAACCTTGCTATTATCGCAGAAAAGTCAGCGATATTCATGTATTATCGAGCAAATGCTCTTAGCCATGTTATCCACCTCCCATTGGATAACATGGCTAAGAACTGCTCAGGGCAGGTGTTAGATTTTGGAGATATTCGCGCTTAGCGCGAATATCTCCAAAAGTTGGTAATAGGAGATAGCGATGTTAGGGACTGTTTCCAGTCGCTAACATCTTGGCACGCCACTTTGCATGTCATTAGTGATAAGTATCACTGACATGCAAAGCGGGGCCCAAGATGGTCGCTATCTCCTTTTAGCTGTCACTAACTGGTGTTAGCGACAGCTTGGTAATAGGGAGATAATTTTATCTCCGCTTTCATGGCTTTTAAAGCCAAAAAAGCGGAGATAAACCCCCTTGATAATATGCCCCACGATTCCTTGGGGGTTTCAGCTGACAGGGCTTGGTATTGTGTTACATGGTAATTTTTCCAGGAAACGTCAGAGGGTCGATGCAGGGGTTCTAGAAGAGGTGATAAACCATTTAAGCCTCATGAACAAGCGCATGGTCTTTTAAAGATTTGTGAAGTACTCGGGGCGGCGGTGTGTGTGTGCCCTCTTTCAGGAGCGGGCGGGGGGGCACTGCCAGCAACTTGCCAGGTCAGGTAGTGTTCAACACGTGCATCACCCTTTCTCTGCCTGCTATTGCGCTCCATGCTTCGGAAAGGTAAGAAAAAGAACGTGCATTTGAGTTTGAAATGTCCGATCCTGCAGCAGCACACTTCCAAAGCCCACACATGACAATAACCCGATTCAAGGCCCTATTCACCCGAAGAGAATCAATTGTAAAACAGTAAATGCTTGGATAACAATCAATCAAATGGAGAGACAAGCAGGCACGACGGATTACAACGGGGGTAAAGGCCTGCGTTAACTACTCTTCACTATCTGCAAAGAGAGAGTACTACTAAGAGAAAAGAGGGGAGGGGGGCAGCGTTCAAAGCACATCAGCGTGCATAAACACGAAAAAGTTTTTACCTATCACGTACTTGACATTTTACAGCTTTTGATATTTGCTATTAAAAAACCAATGAAATTCACTGAAAAAACCATAGGTTATAGGCCATATATAGTTAGGAATTTGCATTTACAAAACCTTGAAAATTCACTGAAAAAACCATTGGTTATAGACCATATATAGTTAGGGATTAGCCTTTTCAAAACCTTATTTTACTCACACAAAACCATTGAAATTTCATATATAGTTAGTTCCACTAACTATATATCGCGCACCCGCAATCCACTGCTGATGATGTCACATATTACATCATTCATGACATGGTTAGTGACATCACTGATGACATCACTGATGACATCTCAAATGACATCACTGATGACATCTCAAATGACATCACTGATGACATCTCAAATGACATCACTGATAAAATCAGTGATAACATCTCATTTGACATGACTGATCACATCACTGATGATATCATTCATGTGATAATACCACGAACCTCTTCAGACTCTAATATAACCTTAGATACAATCAGTGTAAACAGACAGTCACAGACTGTCACTCATCCATGGAGTTACTCACACACCTAGTCAGTTATGCAAAAAATCAATCACACCTCCATTTTCTCAACTATACAGTTAAAGACACCTTTCTTATTCAAACATATACTAACACATATTTACTTTACTCTCTTATACAATCCCTGATACATGTTCACAATGATCCATACAGCCACTCACACATTCACTGGCTCTTATGCACAGTTATTTATATATGTCAACTCTCACATGTACTGTGTTTTACATATGTACTTACTTTGACATGTAGCACTGAGATATCCATTCACTCACTAATACACTCATGCACAGTCAACCGCCCATACAGCTGTTTCCACATGCACTTTTGAACCCATACATATAGTGAATCAACTACTCACACATCTATGTACAGAGTCACACACCTCCCAGCCACCCATACACACACACTCAGTTTCCCATACAAATACTTGGACAACCAATGAATAACCCATACAGTTACTCATATAGCTACTGATCAACATATGCAGCAGTTTGTAGAACAACAGATATAATGATGCACAAATTAAAACAGTTTAGTCACTAACCCATGCACTCAGTGAGACACATTTAATCGCTCACTCATACAGTCAGTCATGCACCTACTAAATCCTTCATCCAGACACTTATACATCCACTCATTCTTCAATATGTAAGACATATTTTAACTTTACAGAAACATACAGTCACTGGATGTTGTCATCAGTGATGTCATCAGTGATGTCATTTGAGATGTCATCAGTGATGTCATCAGTGATGTCACTAACCATGTCATGAATGATGTAATATGTGACATCATCAGCAGTGGATTGCGGGTGCGCGATATATAGTTAGTGGAACTAACTATATATGAAATTTCAATGGTTTTGTGTGAGTAAAATAAGGTTTTGAAAAGGCTAATCCCTAACTATATATGGTCTATAACCAATGGTTTTTTCAGTGAATTTTCAAGGTTTTGTAAATGCAAATTCCTAACTATATATGGCCTATAACCTATGGTTTTTTCAGTGAATATATATATATATATATATATATATATATATATATATATATATATACATATATATAAGGCGTTTACCACTGCAGGCTGCAGGTACAGCAATACCGCTTTGAATTGTTAAAATACCATCCAAGTCAACCTGAATGTACAAACACAGTCTCTGACACGTGTGTTTCGCTCTCATTCAAGTTTATCAACAGTGCTTAATTTGTAAACAAAGAAGTGCCAGTACTCTTGTTGAGAGGTTACTGCAGCTTGCATCACGTATTGCCCCTGCCAGTACTATCAATGACAGTACAAACACAACTAATAACCATCACACTCCTACATGTGTGACACTTCAGACTGTTCCAGGCCCCCAAAGCTATAAGAATGGCTTGGGCGGCAGATAATAGTCCTTTTTTAACCTCATAGATGCTATTAAACATTCCTCCCCAGTGCTGCGCTGTCCATTGGAACTAGAGCTGAATGGACGTCCAATGGTCGTGCGCAGCACTGGGGAGGTAGTGCTGCCGTCGGCCAATGCACCGAGGCAGCACTTAAGGGGTTAATGTATATTGAATTAATAATTGACTGTTGTTGTGGTCATCTCAGACAGCGCAACCTTGTAGCAGACTGTCACAAGCACAGGTGTTGACTATTAAGTGCTGTGTCAATCACCGGAAACCACCGGCTCAATTTAAGCACTGCTCGCCAAAGAGATATAACTTTGTCCAGACACAAGGGAGCATCCAGTATAGGCCAAAGCAACACAGGTTCAGGCACTAAGCATTTGATGTGGCAGTTTTAAATAGTGAGTGGTGTTTTAGAGTGCTCCATACGAAGAAGCTGTTCCCCACCTAAAATTGGGGAACTACCCAGGGTTCCCTATTTCCTTTTTTTGCATAATTTTTGCATTTTAAGCCTGAAATTGTATTGCTTGCTATATGTCAAGTCAAGTCAGTCAAGTCATAAAATTTGTATAGCGCACTACATACCCAGAGGGTTTCAAGGCGCTTAGGAAGGGGAGGGGGATTATTTGTCAAATATCCACGTTTTAAGCTGCTTTCTGAACGCTAGGTGGTTCTGGGTGAGGCGAAGGTAAGCGGGGAGTGAGTTCCATGTTTTAGCAGCCAGGTATGAAAAGGATCTGCCTCCCATGGTGGTCTTGTTGATGCAAGGTACAGTGGCGAAGGCTTGGCTGGAAGAACGTAGTTGGCGGGAGGGGGTGTAGAAGGACAGTCGAGAGTTGAGGCAATCTGGTCCGATGTCGTAGAGTGATTTGTGTGCGTGGGTAAGCAGTCGGAAAGTGATCCTCTTATTGACGGGTAGCCAGTGGAGGTCTTTAAGGTGACCAGAGATGTGTTCGTTGCGTGGGATGTCTAATATGAGCCTGGCTGAGGCGTTTTGGATTCGTTGGAGTTTCTTCTGGAGTTTAGCGGTGGTACCTGCGTAGAGGGTGTTTCCGTAGTCCAGTCGGCTCGTGACCAGAGCGTGGGTGACTGTTTTCCTTGTTTCGGAGGGGATCCAGCGAAATGTTTTTCTGAGCATGCGAAGAATGTTGAAGCAGGAAGAGGATACGGCGCTGACTTGTCTGTTCATTGAGAGTGATGAATCCAGGATGACGCCAAGGTTCCGTGCGTGGTCTGTCGGGATGGGTGCTTTTCCGAGGGCTTCCGGCCACCAGGAGTCGTCCCAAGCAGAGCGGGATGTACCTAAGATGAGGACTTCTGTTTTGTCTGAGTTCAGTTTCAGACGGCTTTGTTTCATCCATTCGGCGACTTCTTTCATTCCTTCGTGTAGGTTAGTTTTGGCGGTGCTGGGGTCATTGGTGAGAGAAAGGATCAGTTGAGTGTCGTCCGCGTAAGAGATAATGTTGAGGTTGTGTTGGCGTGCGATGGCCGCGAGGGGGCTCATGTATACGTTGAAGAGGGTGGGACTGAGTGAGGATCCTTGAGGTACGCCGCAGATGACTTCAGAGGCCTCGGACTTGAATGGAGGAAGGCGGACTCTCTGGGTTCTTCCGGTGAGGAACGAGGTGATCCATTCAAGTGCTTTTCCTTGGATTCCGATGTTATTGAGGCGTTGTAGAAGGGTGCTGTGGCAGACTGTGTCGAAGGCTGCGGAAAGGTCGAGGAGGATGAGGGCGACTGTGTCTCCATTGTCCAGTAGAGTTCGAATGTCGTCTGTTGCTGCGATGAGGGCGGTCTCAGTGCTGTGTTTTGCTCGGAAGCCAGATTGTGAGGGGTCGAGGGATTTGTTGGCTTCGAGGAAGGCGGCGAGTTGGTTGTTGACGGCTTTCTCAGTGACTTTGGCCGGGAATGGAAGAAGCGAGATGGGGCGGTAATTTTTGAGTTCGGTGGGGTCCACTGTGGGTTTTTTCAGAAGGGCGGTGAGTTCAGCGTGTTTCCAGTTTTCTGGAAAGGTGGCGGAGTTGAAGGAGCAGTTGATGACGTCTCGGAGGTGCGGTGCTATGACGGAGTCTGCTTTGTTGAAGATGTGGTGAGGGCATGGGTCTGTGGGGGATCCAGAGTGGATGGAATTCATCAGGCGGATGGTGTCCTCAGTGGAGATTGGGTTCCAGGCGTTAAGGGTGTTCACGGGGGGAAGATGGTCAGCAGATGGTAGGGTGGGTTGGTTTCCGGGTTGGTTGTCAAAGCTGTTGTGGATGTCTGCAATCTTGTTGTGGAAAAAAGAGGCTAGGGAGTCGCAGAGGGTTTGAGAGGGGGTGATGTCGTTGGAGTTGGCCGAGGGGTTGGAAAATTCCTTGACGATGTTGAAAAGTTCCTTGCTGTTGTGGGCGTTGTTGTCAAGTCGATCCTTGAATGATGTTTTCTTGGCTTTTCGGATCAGTTGGTGGTGAGTGCGGGTGGCGCTTTTGAAGGCATCCTTGGTGCTGGTGGTTGGGTCTTTTTTCCAGGCCTTTTCAAGGGAGCGGCAGAGTTTCTTGGATTTCTTAAGATCATCGTTGAACCATGAGGCCTTCTTGCTGCCAGGTTTGCTTTGACGTTTTTTCAGTGGTGCTAAGGTGTCGGCGGTGTTGGATAACCATAGGGTGAGGTTGGCGGCGGCTTCGTTGGCGTTAGAAGAGAGGGCTGGGGAGTTTCGAAGGAGCGATGCGGAGATTTGGTCCGTGGTGATTTTGTTCCAGTTTCTTTGCAGGGTAGGTTGGGAGTGGTTGATGGGTTTCGGCTTGTTGTAGGTGAAGTGAACGCAGCTGTGGTCGGTCCATAGGAGATCTGTAGTGTGGCTGAAGGAGACATGATTGCTGGATGTGAAGATGGGGTCGAGTGTGTGACCTGCAATGTGGGTGGGGGAAGTGACTAGTTGTTTAAGTCCGAGGTTTGCGAGGTTGTCCACGAGGGTGGCGGTGTTGTGGTCGTTTAACTTTTCAAGGTGAAAGTTGAGGTCTCCCAGAAGAATATAGTCTTTGGAGGGGAGCGCGTGTGGAGAGATGAAGTCCGTGATGTCTTCACTGAATTTTGCGCGGGGTCCTGGTGGTCTGTAGAGGAGAGTGCCTCTGAGTGTGGTTTTGGGGTCGATGTGGATCTGGAAGTGAAGGTGTTCGGAGTTGGCGAGGTTGGCGTCAGAGCTGGTTGAGATGCGGATAGATTTCTTATGGACGATAGCGATTCCTCCTCCTGTGTGGCTGGTACGGTCTTTGCGAGTGATCTTATAGTCTTCAGGGATGGCAATGGTGATGTCTGGTGCGGAGGAAGCATTCATCCATGTCTCCGTAAGGAAGGCGACGTCTGGAGAGAAGGTGTCTAGTAGGTTCCATAGGTCAATGGCGTGCCTGTGCACCGATCGGGTGTTGAGAAGGATGCAATGTAGGTGGTTGGGGTCGGGAATCTGTGGTGTAGTCGTAGCGGAGATGTTGTCGGTGCCGCTGAATTTGCAGGAATAGCAGGAGAAAGGTCCATGGGTGCGTCCAGGAGCGGCTTGGACGCAGTTGGGGGCGCGACCGGGGTTAAGGGCTAGGAGGGTGGCGGCATCGTAGGTGATGCGGGGAGGCTGGGCAGCGTGAGTGGCACGGGGGTCTGGCGCTGGGCGCGGTCCAGGCGCGGACGGGCGTAGACGGGCTTACCTTTGGCGCACCTTCGGCGCGGCCGTAGCGCGTGGACGCTGCGCGTGGGACCATTGGCCATAAATGGATGGTGGAGGGGCGGAGCGTGGGAGGGTCAGCAGCTGGGAGGCGGTGGCGGGAGGAGGGGCGGCAACAACAACAACGCAAAATGGAGGGTCAAAGGCGAGAGCCTTACACGCAGTAGCAGCTGAATAAAGTTTAAATGCAAAGTAACTGCCTCAGCGACGTCGCGTTAATAATTAAATAAGAGCGACAGTGCGGCGCTGATTAAATGAGTCAAATACACAGAGCAGCACAATTAATTAAATAATTAAGTTAATCCCAACAGTGCAGCGCTATGAAGCGATCATGCGGCGCTGTAAAATGAAAGGTTATCTGAGACAATGCAGCGCTAGTATCTCGAAGGCAGGAGGTTAAACGATACCAGGCTGGAGCGTGGGGGAGCAACCGTGCTGAAGGAGGGTCCAGGCGGTCACAGTGATTTCGGGAGCGAGGAAGGGTTCTAATCGTGGGTGGGAGGGTCAGCAGCTGGGAGTCGGTGGCGGGAGGAGGGGCGGCAACAACAACAACAACGCAAAATGGAGGGTCAAAGGCGAGAGCCTTACACGCAGTAGCAGCTGAATAAAGTTTAAATGCAAAGTAACTGCCTCAGCGACGTCGCGTTAATAATTAAATAAGAGCGACAGTGCGGCGCTGATTAAATGAGTCAAATACACAGAGCAGCACAATTAATTAAATAATTAAGTTAATCCCAACAGTGCAGCGCTATGAAGCGATCGTGCAGCGCTGTAAAATGAAAGGTTATCTGAGACAATGCATCGCTAGTATCTCGAAGGCAGGAGGTTAAACGATACCAGGCTGGAGCGTGGGGGAGCAACCGTGCTGAAGGAGGGTCCAGGCGGTCACAGTGATTTCGGGAGCGAGGAAGGGTTCTAATCGTGGGTGGGAGGGTCAGCAGCTGGGAGGCGGTGGCGGGAGGAGGGGCGGCAACAACAACAACAACGCAAAATGGAGGGTCAAAGGCGAGAGCCTTACACGCAGTAGCAGCTGAATAAAGTTTAAATGCAAAGTAACTGCCTCAGCGACGTCGCGTTAATAATTAAATAAGAGCGACAGTGCGGCGCTGATTAAATGAGTCAAATATATATTCAATGAAAAAACGAAAGGTTAAAGTAACATTATAGTTAGATGAAAATAGTTACCATAACTTGTGTCCTAAGGTAACTATAATTTGAGCCCCAGCCAGGCAAATTTTTGCCATCAATGATGCCATTTCAAATGTTGCAGTGACATTATAAATGATGTCATAGAACATGTCTTGAGTGATGTAATATGTGGGATAATTAGCTATGCGTGGCAACAGCGCAAGTTATAATTAGTTCACTTAACTTTATGGCTGTCATTTTAGAACATAGAAAGCAGAGGAAGAGAACATGGGTGCATGAGACAGACCATGCATCTTCCTTCAACCACTCATATAGCTAAACTGACAATCATCTCTTACCTAAGTTAATTTAAAAGAATTACATCTCAGTGGGTGGGTGGGGGATTATCAGCAGCATTTGTCCATGGTGTAAATTTGTGAAATATTTGTCTGCATATAGACCAGCTGCTGTTCGTTTGACTCAGGGTGGAAAAAGTAATTGCTGTCTCCATGCAATGGCCCTTTAAAAAACAGCAGCCAGTTGATGTAGTCAGTGGTGGAGGGGACAAGGAGATAGTCTGACTCAGAGAGTGGATGGCATAGTTTGGGGGTGATTTGATCATCAAAAAATATTCTGCAGGCTACAAGGGAAAGTTGGGGCTTATAGTGATGCTTGGGGCCTTCCGACCTCTCAAGACTTTTATCCATCATAGTAGTGGAAAGCTTGTTATGTAGTCGCTGGATCAGTTAATGAAATGGTAAGTAGCAGCAGTGGGTGGGAGTGCGGCCTGGGGCTCTCTGGCACTCAACAAAAGCATTGCAGGTGCCTCTCAAGACTTTTATACATCATAGTAGTGGAATGCTTGTTATGTAGTCGCTGGATCAGATAATGAAATGGTAAGTAGCAGCATCATTGCGTGTTTAATTAGGCCACATAAATGTGTACGTATGGTCTCATATGATGTAACATTATTAATATAATATAGTGCACTTGAACAGTAACAGAAAATGCACCTACTGTCACTGTGTAATCTTGACATTCATATAAGTGAGAATATTAACATTTTCTTTACGGTATGAATGAGTTCCAGCTCTCACATATATCTGCATGTGTGCTGTTTGAATAACGTATTTCTTGTATGTTCATGTATTTCTTTAAAGTAATACTCTCCATTTATTTTATTACTGCAAATATATCCATTTGAATTGTGCTTTATATCTATATTGTAACCATATAGGTATCTGTAACCTTGCATTTAAAATGTGTAACAAAATGCTTACTGCTCTAAAGTTGACCAAAGGCCTTTAGCTTTTGGATTTTGCAATGTTGAACTTTTAACATGAATGCTTACTTTGGATGCAATGATTTTCTCTCCTTTGCAGATGCATTTCCATTAGCACATGGTTAAAGAAAGGCGCGTTGTGTGAAAGAGATAGTGGGATTTGAAATCAGCATCTCTTGGCAAGGATAAGAATATTTAACAAAAAAAGGTAGAACTACTGTTCGTGCAGAATAAGGAGACAGGAGGAATCCAAGGACATTCTAATGTGTGGACCAAAGGAAAGAAATCTTGAGTGTAGTTGCCAAGTTAAGTGTTTGAAGATGGGAAATAATAGGATATGTGACATGAGATTCTGGAAGATTCTTTTGATGGGTATAATTGGGAATTGCACTTTAGCTTTGTTCAGATTTCCTTTAGACTCTGAGAGGTACAGACCTCTTTGCAACATCTCTGTTGTGTGTCTTTATGCTATACAATATTCTTTCCCTTTAGAAAACCTCTACAGAAGTTCTGCTATGCTGACACATTTCTCTGCTTCTCTGAATTACTAGGGCTTTCCTGATTTATGGTTTAGAATAGGGTTTAGTAGATCTTCTTAGATAACCTCATGTATGGGCAAGAGTACCAAAACTTTCAATGTACTTTTCAGACTTTGTTTCTCATTCTTTGCATTGCAGTCACAGAATTCCTCATTTGTTTTCTATTATTGAGGATGGATTCTGTATGTCAGATATCCTCTGGTGATTCTGTATTTTTATACTATGTTTTTGCGACTTATGTATATCAGGTTGGCTTTAAATCTATACTACTATTATAAAGGAAGAACTTTGAACCTTTGAGGCGGGTAAACTCGGGAACCACAGCGCCAATCCACACACCCGATACATCGTTGTAATCGTCAGGGTGTGCAGATGGACATAGGCTATATAAACGTAATAAATATACGTTATTTAAAAAATGTACCGAAAAAAAGTAGTCTCTTGGAAGAAGCGCCGGCCGCGACGTGCGTGCAAGACGTGAGGAGCGCGGGGAGGAGCGGCGTCCAGGAGCACGGCGGACATGGCGTGGGGAGGAGCGGTGAGGAGCGGTGGACAGGCGGTGAGGAGCGGCGGACAGGCGGGGAGGAGCGGTGAGCGGCAGATGAGGTAGGGTATTTATTTACTTAGGAGCGGTGAGTGGCGGAAAAATAAAGCAAAAATGAAAATCGTGAGCAAGAGGAAGCAAATGGAGCATTACAAAAGTGAGCCAAACGGTGCATTAGAGGAGGAAAAAGTTACGTGTGCAGGTTACAAAAGCGTACATCGTGAGCAAGAGGAAGCAAACGGAGCATTACAAAAGTGAGCCAAACGGTGCATTACAGGAGGAAAAAGTTACGTGTGCAGGTTACAAAAGTGTAGAAAGTAAACATAGAGGTATAGGAGGAAAAAGTGACGTGTGCAGGTAGCAAGAGGAAGCAAACGGAGCATTAAAAAAGTGAGCCAAACGGTGCATTACAGGAGGAAAAATTTACGTGTGCAGGTTGCAAAAGCGTAGAAAGTAAACATAGAGGTATAGGAGGAAAAAGTGACTTGTGCAGGTAGCAAAAGGAAGCAAACGAGCATTAAAAAAGTGAGCCAAACGGTGCATTACAGGAGGAAAAAGTTACGTGTGCAGGTTACAAAAGCGTGCAAAGTAAACATAGAGGTATAATACTACAATATATGGAGGAAGGCTCCGGGGGACCCACGGACAATGTCGGGGCGGGCGGGGGCCCTGAAGCCTAATTGCTCCCGGACAACATCAGGATGGGCTACTAGTTTGTAATAAATCCATACTTAATCCCATCAATCTACTCTGAGCTTTACTCTGTGGCCAAATAGGTTACACTGTAATTGATACATTGCAGTTGATCCTAACTCCTTTTATTCCTCTTCATTCCTCAGGCACCTAGAGCTGCCCATTTTAGGGAGCCAAGAAGAAGGAGCCCATGTTCTATGCGTTCTCAGGTGGTAGCAGAAGACGGTTTAGGTACTGCGATAGGGAGTTAAGAGGCTTTACATGAGAATATTTAAATCCCAGTCCCAGTTCTAGATCCAGTGGTTCAATGTGAAGGATCGGTGGAGTTCCAATGGTTTGTGGCAGAGTGGAAACAGCGGAGGAGTGCATATTACTAGGGTTGTGCATGTGCGGCTAATGCTTAGCTTACGGTTTTATGAAAGTTGTGTGATGGTTGGTGGAGGTATTTTGAATGTTGTGTTGATGTAGTGTTTCATGTGAAGAGGTTGAAGTTGTGGGTTAATGGGTAGCCTAACATCTAGGAATGATATTAAAAATGTACAAGACACTGTATTATATTGTCATTGTCTCCTATGGTTTTTCGTGGAGTCTGTCATGATATGTCGTCGACAGCATAATTGAGATAGGGATAAAGGGACCGATTCACAGAACTAACATAAGACAAAATCCTAAACTTACTACCATTTTGGTATTCGCAGAAGGCATTTACTCATTTTGGTATTCACAGAAGGCACTTACTCATTTCGGTATTCACAGAAGTTAGGAACTAACTTTAGGACTCTTAAATGCCTTCTGTGAATACCGAAAGTCTTAAAGTTAGGATTTCTCTCAATTTAGTAGACTGAGAAAAATCCTAATTTTAAGACTGTCGGTATTCACAGAAGGCATTTAGGCGTCCTAAAGATAGGAGTCCTAACTTTACTACTACTAAATTGAGAAAAATCCTAATTTTAAGACTTTCGGTATTCACAGAAGGCATTTAGGAGTCCTAACTTTACTACTACTAAATTGAGAAAAATCCTAACTTTAGGACTTTCGGTATTCACAGAAGGCATTTAGGAGTCCTAAAGTTAGGACTCCTAACTTCTGTGAATACCGAAATGAGTAAGTGTCTTCTGTAAATACCAAAATGAGTAAGTGCCTTCTGTGAATACGAAAATGTTAGTAAGTTTAGGATTTGTCTTAAGTTAGTTCTGTGAATCGGGCCCGTTATCTTTATGTGTGAGAGTGAAGTATGATTAGTATGGTGGACCTTTTGCGCAGAGGGAGACAATACTGATCAGGGTAATACCCCACAGGATGAGGTTTCATTCGAATGTGTGTCAGAGTAGATTATAAAGCGCTGTTCTGAATTATTTCTTGTGTGATTGAATACTGTCAATTTCTTTAGTGACGCAAAGAAGAGGGAAAGGCTGGGTCCTGTCTCTGACCGGCTTGGACCACTCTTAGGAACCAAACACAAGAAAGTGCCGGACAGTCTGAATAAATACAAACAAATGCACACCTAGTATGAATAATTGCTAGGTGGACAACCCATTAGTGATTGATCACTTGTATTTTATGGAAAAGTTTTTTTGAAACGTTTTTTGGCATCAAAAGATACACACCTCATTCACAAAAGTACACAAATGCATTGAAACCAAAACACAGTACATAAAATTACAATATACACGTAAAATAATTGTGATTACAATGAACAACTGTGCTATGCCTCAAAATATAACGTTGTGCTGAGGCACCAATCCTAAATTACAAATGAACAAGTGGACAGAGAAATGAAATACTAGCCTACTTGTTTCCACCACCACTAGATACGTGTTAATTTTAACATATGGTACAACAACATAGGAACACACAAAAAACTAAGCAGACATGTAGAATTTGTGCGAATTCTGTTCCTATTGTGCCCTAATATTTGCGGTATCTGGGTGGAGCAGGACGCCGACGCGTTTCGAACCCATAGAATAAATTGAGGGTTCTCCTCAGGACAAGGATTGGGGGTCGTTGTTGCTTATGCTTGAATTGTCAGGAAACTCTCTGTGGGTTTTCCTTGATGGATACAACACTACGTAGTGTAAGGGGTGCCGATGTGCGTGAAGTCAGAAATTACGAGAGTTATGCCTTGTTAGGTAGACGTTGGTTTAAGTACACGAACTCGAGCGGCAGCCGCCGCTGTAGTTCGGAAAGTTTTTTGCGATTCGATCGGTCTTCACATCAGCACACCCAAGCTGCACTGGACAGGTAGCGCGAGTCAATTTCTTTAGTGAAGCAGACAATTGTTATTTGTTGCCATTGCATTGTATTTGTATGTTGTGTATTGCTGAAGAGAGTGTGTTTGTGAAAATTGTAAAGGAGGGTGAACCGCTTCAAGGAGTGAGACTGACGTCACAGTGTGCCGGCTGGGATTGGTCGGTTGGTGTAAACCTGCGCTGCTATTGGTTGTTTATGTTACGGAGTGCAGCGCTGTTATTGGTTGTTGATTTGGAACAGGAATTGTGAGTTCATTATTGGGTGCTGTTTTGAAATGAACATTTCTAATTGTAATTATTGACATTTTACATGATAAATTAAATATTTTAGGGTCATACGAGATTTGATTCTGGGAAATTTGACGATACCTGTTAGGTAGGTAGGAGACGCACCACCTGAAAACACCAGAGGTCATTATATGGCAATAACTGTAGGGCTACACACGTATTTGGTTTAAACAATGGCATAGATTACTGAGAAAGAAGGTGCTCTGGCGTTTCCCCCATGGTACATTTAATTTGAGAATTATTGAAAATGTGAAGGGAATTTTATATGAGATGAAACCACAGCCCAGACCTACACAGTATGGAGCGCTCAATGCTTGGGAGCATGCAGCTTATGCTGGAAAGATATCTGGGAAGAGCTAGAAAGAGAATGCCTATGTTGATGCAGAACAGAAGAAGCAGAAAACAGTCATGATAGAGGGAGCTATGTTGTACCCGTCTTTGAAAGCTGAAGGAGTAGACAAGGGAAGAAAAAGAGAGAAAGAGAAGAAACAAGGTGAAGGAATCAGCAGAGGGAGGTGACAACTGTGACAGCGACACTAGTGATAGTCTTTTAGATGTGTTGTTGTCGGAGCATCTGCCACATATTTAATGCTGATTGACAGAGAATCCTGCTTTCCGAGACTCCTCCTAATGATGGTCTCTAACCTGGTGGCCCGAGGACATTGAATTCCCATGCTCCATCTGCTACAGCCAGACATCTTGGCATCAGGATAGATTTCCATCTCTCCCTCTCTGCCCATTTTACCACTGTTTCCATCTCGTGCTATCTTTGAGTTATTTCCCATTGCTACCCACAAAACTGTGACTCATGCCATAATAACTTTGAAATTACACTCTAGCAACTCCCTTTTACCATGCGCTTCCAATTATTTAATCAACCATCTTCAAAATGCATCAGTGAGTTTGGTTCTCATGGTTTCTGAATGCCAACCTGTTCAGGCCACCAATTACCTGCTTCACTGGCTGCCTTTTCCAAAAAGAATACAGATCACCAAAACCAGTTGGGGGATGTCACTGGAGGGTGATATCTGTCTAGCATAACGCCCTAACCATATTGTTAGCCAGTTTCATGGGGAAGCTAGTTCTGTAAACGAACTAAAGACCTGTAATATAAAGCTTAACAAGAATTTGTAAAGCCAATATTTCTGTCTGTTTTTTGGTCGAGCCTAGAGTCAGCGTGCATGCGCTGCTTTGCAAGCTGGATTCTGTCTGTGGGGTGTGTCCACACCCACCGCCTTTAATTGGTTCCTTTCGGTACCTTTCCAGCTGCCTTTTTTTGTGTGGTGAATTGGTGCCATTTTTCCCTCCTATTGGTGTGCTTGTCGCACTCATAGCGACGGGCCCTATTACATGGGTCCTTTTGCATCAGGCCATTTCTCTTACTTGCAGCACACGTTTAAAAACATATTATTTTGGCCGGAACACGAGTGCTCCTGTTATGAGTTGGTTTCTGGCCATAACTTCATTTTTACATCTCCTGCAATGCATCCACACAATGGGAGATGCTGCGCCCCCTATACTGTGTCAATTTTGTTTTAATTTATGTGTTTTTGGGACGTACATTTTTTATAATATCACCCCAAGGTATCAAAGCTCACCAGTGAGGTCTAGGGTTTGTCATCTCGGGCCATGCTTGTGACTCAATGTCGCAGCCTGAAAATGCCATACTAGTTATATTTATGCTGCGTCATTTTCAGGGTTTTCACAATGCGAAGGTGCAGGAAAACTGAGATTATCTTGCCAGCTGAAGTTTCATCACAAGGCTGCCACTTAAGCTTGGGTGCGGGATGTTCAAAACCTGAAACAGCATTCCAACTCCTCCCACTCCCCCTTGTGCCTGGAGCTGCCTTCCTCTGCAGCAGGCCCGCCACAGCCACTATTCAGGGATGGGTGGGTAGCAGCTGACTCTACACCCATTTTAGGTCGAGGACCGTAGGCTGCGCTTGCGCAGTCTCCGGGAGGGGATTTAATTATTTTGGAGTATGGGGGCTTGAACCCGCCTCTCTCCTCCATTCTCCTCCATTGGCTGGCTTCCTAAACGGAGGCCAGCCGTTGGAGGAGAAGGGAGTCACTCCAATAAAGCCCCGTCTCTTTCGGATTCGGGGGCGTGTTTTTTTGCGTTCTTTCGACTGTGAAGTAATCCGTTACTCAGAACGCCAAAAACACGACCCTGAATCTGAAAATTTCGAAAGTTTGCGGACGCCATTTTTTTTAAAGATCCAGCTGAAATCCTGCTCCTCCTCGCTGTTACGCTGAGCCCTTGGTGACTGTTGGCCGTGTATGGAGGCTGACACGGGGCAGCGCATCAATGCTGCTCTGACTCGCTGCTATGCTGAGCCCTTGGTGACTGCTGGCCGTGTAGGGAGGCTGAGGCGGGGCACGTGCATCAACGCTGCTCTGACATGACCTGCGGGGATGGGGCACCTGATGGCACCAATACAAGGGGATACTCTTGCAGGCAAAATACAAGACCCATGGTAATGTACAAACCTGTCCCGAGGCGCTACAGTGTGCAAAAAACAGTTACTCTGGCTTCGGACTCTGCCTTTCACCATCGTAAAGCCGATAAAATGAGTGCAGCTGAGGTGGGTAAGACCTGTGTAGGATCTGTTGCACCCAGCACTAGGAAGCTTCAAGGCTGGGTAGCAAGCGCTATGTCCATGTTATTCCTTCTTGATGATGCCCCTTGGTGGTTGCTAAAGGTCGGATGCTCAGGGCTGGACGCCCCCTTCTTGCTTTGAACACAAGGTGGGCGTGCTGTCAGCCATCTGCCCGTTTTAGGGCAGACATCTCAAAGGTTTCTGTGGCGTGGGTTTGTGATCGTCGGTGTGTGCGGGGTTGTATGAATGTGAGCCCGCGGGTGTGTGAGACCGCCAGTGCCTCCGGTAGAGTTTGAGCACGTGCTTGAGTGCATGTGGCACCGTGGCTCTCTGCTGGTGTGTGAGTGCATGCGAGCTTGCATGTGTCCGCGCAGTTGTGTCTGAGCGTGTATGTGTGTAAATAACGGTGCCTTGGGTTTGGGATTGTGTGCTAGTGTGCGGTGTGTGCGAACAGGCGTGTGCGACCATCGTCGAGTGTGAGTGCGTTTGAGTGTGTGTGAGTGTGAGTGCACGTCTCAGTCTGCCGGGCCCACACTCTGTTCATTCCATTTAGTCAAAAACAAAAAGAAAGGAAACCAAAGTCCCATACAAACAGCCCAGGCGGGAGATCTCAGTTTTATTTTGTTCCTTTGTGAAGTTGGCCTTTTGAGGAACACTTGTGTGTTTCGGTGGTGAAATAGTTCAAACAAGACGGGCACAGACGTGAGGCAGGAGATGTGTTTGCTCTCCTGGGGCCTTCAGGCTGTCAGAACAAAATGGCATCTTCTGTGCTCCGATTATTAATCGTGTTAGCAGCAAAGTGAGCCAGGCCGCGTCACATTTCTACGAGGAGGCGCCTTGTACAAGAGCAGACCCATGGAGTGCTAAAAAAACTCAGGGTCTGCTCTCTGAGGTTGGCCTTCCACAGGGTTTTTTTGTGGGTCGCTGCTAAAACTCAATGGGTGGCTGAGTGTTTTACATAGAAATAACTCTGAGTGTGTAATGCAACATGATAAAAAAATCTAGTCCAATATATATGTGAATTAACAGCAGACTGCTGGGGATGATGTGACCCCCCTGGCTGCTGTGAAAAGCCTTATACTACTTTTAGGTGGTAGTGCTTGCTCCCCTGCCGCCTGGCTGTGCTTGCTCCCCTGCCCCCTGGCTGTGCTTGCTCCCCTGCCCCCTGGCTGTGATTGCTCCCCTGCCCCCTGGCTGTGCTTGGTCCCCTGTCCCCTGGCTGTGCTTGCTCCCCTGCACCCTGGCTGTGCTTGCTTCCCTGCCCCCTGGATGTGCTTGCTCCCCTGCCTGTGCTTGCTCCTCTGCTCCCTGGCTGTGCTTGCTCCCCTGCTCCCTGGCTGTGCTTGCTCCCCTGCCCCCTGGCTGTGCTTGCTCCCCTGCCTGTGCTTGCTCCCCTGCCCCCTGGCTGTGCTTGCTCCACTGCTCCCTGGCTGTGCTTGCTCCCCTGCTCCCTGGCTGTGCTTGCTCCCCTGCCCCCTGGCTGTGCTTGCTCCCCTGCCCCCAGGCTGTGCTTGTTCTCCTGCCCCCTGGCTGTGCTTGCTCTCCTGCCCCCTGGCTGTGCTTGCTCTCCTGTGTGTGTGTGTGGCTCTGGGTGTGTGTGTGGCTCTGGGTGTGTGTGTGGCTCTGGGTGTGTGGGGCTCTGTGTGTGTGTGGGGGGGGCTCTGTGTGTGTGTGAAGGGGGCTCTGTGTGTGGGTGTTTTGGGGTCTGTGTGTGTGTGTGTGTTTTTGTTGGGCTCTGTGTGTGTGGGGGGCTCTGTGTGTGTGTGGGGGGGGGGGCTCTGTGTGTGTGGGGGGCTCTGTGTGTGGGGGGCTGTGTGTGTGGGGGCTCTGTGTGTGGAGGGGCTCTGTGTGTGCGTGTGTGTGTGTGGCTGTGTGTGGGGGGTTTCTGTGTGTGTGGGGGGGGCTCTGTGTGTGTGTGTGTGTGTCTTGCTCTGTGTGTGTGTGTGGCTCTGTGTGTGTGGCTCTGTGTGTGTGTGTGTGTGGCTGTGTGTGTGTGTGTGTATGTGGCTGTGTGTGTGTGTGTGGCTCTCTGGATAGCTTTTTTTGTAGATGGCTCTATGTGTGGGTGGCTCCGTGGCTCTGTCTGTGTGAGGGTGGCTCTGTGTAGGTGGCTCTATGTGAATGACTCTGTGTGGGTGGCTCTGTGTGGGTGGCTCTGTATGTGTGTGGGTGGCTTTGTGTGTGTGGCTCTGTGTGGGTGTAAATGCAATAGGTCATGCATTTGCGAGCGATTACGCTATTGGCATTGTAAATGACAATGCCATTTATTTAACGATGAAGCTATTGGCAATATAAATGACAATGCCATTTATTTATGATTTAAAAAAAAAAATGTAATGAGCAATGCCAATAGCTCTACCTTTAATAATGCCGAGACCATTGCATTGTAAATGCTTGTTCCTTTTACCAGGATGCTGTGTACATCCTCTAGCAGGTACGTGTATTTCCCATGGATGGAGTGAGTTCCACACACATTAGCACCACTTTACAGAGTTTGCCAGTGAAGTACTACTTTCATTTTCTCATCTTTAATTGAACAACATTGTTTTGCCCGAGTGGTGAAGAGTACCATTCCTGGAGGTACTGCAATATCTGACTGATGTGTACAGTGGAAAATGTTTGATGCGATCCTTAATGTTCGCTGCTCTTCTGCACATGCTTAAATCCCTCAACAACCTAATGCTGCATACATGCGGTAAACCACTCATTTTGAAACACAAAGATGAGTTTTAGACACTACTTCAACAGCTCTGCAAAAATGGGGATGCATGCCCTATGTCACCCTACCCCCACCTTGCCTGCAGCGTTTGATTTTGTTTTATGGCAATGCTGCAGGAACAAATTAAATGGGAGCTGTAACCAGAGGTGCTACTAGAGCCACATTTCGGGGGGTGGCTAAGAAAAAATTTTGGGGGGGGGGCTGAAACTTTAGCAATATGCAGAGTGGAGCTGCAGGGGCTCTTGGAAGGGGTGAAACAACAACAAGGACTCATTAACATGCACACAGTCTTTTAAAGACCTGTGAAATGCTCGGGCGCGGCTGTGTGTGTGCCCGGGAGCTGTCTGAGCCCGGGCTGCCCCACACGATGGGAGGGGGGGTGCTGAAGCCCTTTGATTCCAATGGGTGTTGCGCGCCTGGCTGTAACAGCTGTTTTCCCCCCTAAATCTATATGTAACTCATTAACAGAAAAAAAGATGCAGAAACGCTTAAATCCACAAGCAAGAATGTTTTATTCATTTTTATTGGTTTGGTCACGATACACTCGCAATAAATCCAACCAATCTCATGATTTATCTGCCATGTTGTAGAGGCCCCCTTCTCAATATCATGAGCCCCAACTCCATCCCCTTTACCACACTCATCTCACACCGCCCACCTCCCTACAGTGTTCACTTCTCCTGCTCTGCCTCTGGCAGCTGCTCCACCCCCCCCCCTCTTCCTCTTATTCCCTCTCTTTTTGTCTAGCTCCTCCTGACTTGCCGAAAAACGTGACTTCAACAAATGGCTCTTACCCTCTCTTTCCTCTCCTTTCATTTATTTGTGATCCTGTGAAATGGATCCAAAAAATAAAGAAACACTTCTGCAAATGTCGTCTTTTTCTGACATTTTTCTATTCCAAATTGCAGTCTTGACCGGAGAGAAAAAAAGGTGCAAAATACAAAAAATAAACAAAAAACGAAATAAAGCAAAACTGTGATCGCAAACAGGCCACATTGGTGTTATTCACTCCCCCACACATTAACGCCACTTTAAACAGTTTGCCATTGAAGCTCTACATATGTTTTCTCATTTTTCTTTGAGCAACATTGTTTTCCCCGGATGGGGAAGTGTACCATTCCTGGAGGTAATGCAATACCTGGTTGTTGCGTAGAGTGGAAAATGTGTAATCAGCAGTTTTCCTTATATTACATTATAATATGTGTACTATGGCTCCGTATTCAGAGATGGGGTCTCTTTAAACCATGCTGCTTACGTTTTGTAAGAATATAAGCAATGGACATTGAAACAGTTTCCTTCTGAGTCCTGTATTCATGTCCTTCATTTTCAGGCAAAAAAACTCATTGATTTCTGAATAATAAGTGTAAAAACGTCAAGTTAACGATGTTGTTCCTGCTCACGTTTCACACAGTTTACTTAATCTAGCACTCCCTATGAGTGTTTGCATTTTCTTGGATGTTGTCACATTTTTTTCAGACAGCATATTACTCTTGTCTCCCCTCCCTAATAACCAATTTCCCATTCAGTGGTTCTCCAGCGCCGCAAGATTATACGAATGGCAATAGCGCTTTTCAAATATGATTACTCCACTGCAAATAAAAAACCAAAAGTAAAAAACATTGTCATTTTCAACGCCTAAAGATCTAACTTCCACAAATGCAAGACCGATTGCATTGCAAATGCTTGTGTTATAAATGCAAGTGATTTTGATTGGTGAGTTTGTTCATATTTGCGTGGATATGTGGGTGGATGAACAGGAGAAAGAATAATGGGATGAGTGAGGGAATTGGTTGGTACATGAGTGGGTTAGTAAGTGCACTATTGATGAGTCACTCATATAATAACCTATTCATCCATACAGCCATTGATCTATGCAGTCACATTGTTGACCCATGCAGTTATCCATTCATCCAGCCATCTATCAAAATGCTCCCCAACCAATCCATTTATTCCCGAAGTTCTTGTAGCCAATTATTCTTTTTCTCTTCATGCGCTCGCCCATCAATACTCATTTACTCAACAATCCATACAGGAGCGCTTTCACTTAAGAAATGCAGACCTGATGGTTAAGATACTCCTGAAACCTGAAACATAAATAATTATCTTTTTAACGAAATGTTGTTCACGCCTTTGACACAATCTAACATTCTGTCACTTGTGAGGCAAGAACCTTCCATTTTGTGATTAAATGCTCTTTGGTGCTGGTATTTTTATTTCAGGTTATCTTATAAACTGCAACAGAACAAACATTCAGCAAAATTACATAGCTCATTCTGATACCACTTAATCACTTCTCTAAACACCCACCACTACCTTAACTACATTGGGCTAAATTCACAAAGGTAAATATATATGTGTATACTTACTCACTTGTACATTTAATCGTGCATCTAGTTGTAAATCTCTATTATTTGCTATTCCCTATTTCTGAGCGGAGATTTACACCTATGAGTAGACTTACTTGGCTCCGCCCTCTTGAATTACCTGTTGGTGCATAGCTCTGCCACCAGGGTGGAGATCTCCCTATGGTAAAGAATAGGACCATTACATAGGACCATTTAATAAACTTTATTTTTAAAAAACATACAAAAAACAATGTATACATATTTTTTTTTATATATAATATAAATGTAAGATAATGTAAAGTATTTAATATTAATGTATAAATAATAAAATAACATTTTACAGCACATTAACTCAAGATATTAGATGTGTTATAAGTAGTAGTATATACTTATTATTTTTTAAAGAAAATTACTCACCATCACTTACATTTTTATTTAACATTTTGTAACATTGGTTAAAGTAATATATATATAATCAATTTCAAAACTTTTTAAATTGTTTTTTATAAATGTTTAAACATTATTTTTTAAGTTTACTTTATCATGTTTATATATAAATATCAGGAAACACTCCAAACCGCCATTTGCAAGGATAGGAGCACAAACCAACTGATAAGTGCAGCAACATTTCTTTATTACTCCATATGCAGGTCAGCCATTAAGCATTTCAGCCCTGAGGGGCTTTGATCACATGATGTGCTACACAGCTTTGTTTTGCTTTTTATACCATTGTTTTTATCCATTTCTTAAAGTGATAAGTGCATGTAAAACATTAGTCATGGACATAGACAAAATACCACTTATTGCCGTTTCTTCAACAATTCAATCATAAAAGCGGGTCTGATTGGATTTGTATGTATTTTAAAACTACATTGTTAGTTCAAATCCCAATTGCTTGGTTCACTGCAGTAGTCCACATTTTTTTATTGTTATCATTTTTAACACTTTTTGGCACTTTTCAACTTTTTAGCATATTGCATTTCCATAAATAGCTAAAATAAGTTGAAAAGTTCATGTATAAATAAAATAGCCATATTTGATTTTACAAAATATATGACTGTTTTAAAACCACTTGTGCAATTTCTGTGAAATACAGATTGTGCTAAAAACTTCTAACAGTACCTGTATCAATACTATAACAAACATTTGCTCCATGTATTGAATAAATATCTAAAATACATTGTGCAAGTTATGTTGTCCTAAGATTGTACAAATATCACTAGCAACTGAATTTTATTGTAAACAAATGTAGGTACCTCTCCTGACAGATAAAGTGTTTGTGCTGTAACATGGACAAGTGCATGTGTAAGCTATCAACCAAGTGATAAAAAGTTCCCAAAAGTTTAAAACTACTGTGTGTATGCTCATGGGGGGCGGCCTTGCTCTGGTTATAAGATTGCGTTTGTGTGCATGAGACTTGAAAATATGCACTGTTTTTTGGTCTGTATGACGTCATTCAATGTTCGAGTCTGAATAGTCTGCACTATGCTGTATTTTTACAGGCATGTGTATAGGTTTTCTGTGGTATTCAAACCCCCCCTGAGACTTGGAGTCGAACTCCAAAATATATCTGGTCTCCAGCCTGCGTAGGGTTTTCTCCCTGTGTCCTCCTCTTTTGTTGTGTGGGACAGAGTCAATCAGATAATGTACGAGACCATTTGGATTTGCTTTGTGCAATTCACCAAAGTGTTTGTGTTAGATATGGGGGTCTCTAGTTGGCACAGGTAGGTACTTGTGACAAATAGGGAGCCTCTCCTCTAGTCAGGAAAAGGGGATTACACACCTAAAATAACCCCTGCTCACCCTCTATGTTGCGTGGCACGAGCAGTCAAGGCTTATTTCAGAGGCATTGTAAGTTAAGCAGTTGTGACCACATACAGCAACCCAGTGACAACACTACAAATGGACACCACACAGGTTTTATATAAAAAATAAGTATACTTTATATAGAGTTACCACAAGACCATAAACGACAACAATACACACTATGATTACTTTAAGATGGTAGATTTAAGCTTAGTTCAGTTCAGTTCTTAGATGCGACACTCTGCGTCAATGTGAAATGAATGAATGAATGAAAAAGGTTTTATAACGCGCAGACTTAGCCCTAAAAGGGGATCAAGGCGCAAAAGACAGACAAACAAAAAAGTCTCAGAAAGTCGAATGCAGGACCCCTAGTACGCCTGGGAGAAGAGCCAGGTCTTTAGAAGCTTACGAAAGACCACCAGAGAGGACAGACTGGACAGTTCTGGGGGGAGGGAGTTCTAAAGTTTGGGAGCCAGAGTGGAAAAGGCTCTGCCTCCCCACCTTGCCTTCACAAATCTAGGAACCAAGAGCAGATTCTTGGAGGCTGTGCGGAGAGTTCGTCTGGGCGTATAGACACACAGGAGAACCTGAGCCATATACAGCTCTGTGGGCCAGGCAGAGGAGTTTGAAGGAGATCCTGGAATGGATCAGGAGCCAATGGAGATCCTTTCTGGCCTTAGTTACCAAAGCCAGCCTAGGCAGGTTCAAGACCATCCTGGCGGCAGCGTTCGGCACCATCTGCAGGCGATGGATGGAGCACTTATTGATGCCGCTGTAAAGGGCGTTACAGTAATCAAGCCTGGATGAGACCAAGGCCACTGTTGCTTGTCTCCGAGCTGCATGAGACAGGTAAGGGGCGATCTTCCTCAGAGTTCTTATGATGGCAGAACAGGTGGACACCGTTCTGTTGACCTAAGGGTCGAATGAAAGGGCCAGGTCAATAATGACTCCGAGGTTTTTGGGGGAAAGGGTGGGGTGAGGTCAATCCCCTAGGAAGGCCGGCCACCACCCCTTAGACCACAGATCCTGATTTACTCCAAAAACCATAACCTCAGTCTTTTCCCCGTTTAACTTTAGGAAATTGCGTACCATCCATTGGGAGACTGCCTCCATGCATGCTCTGAATTTGAGGGCTGAGTCGCTTGCCGACTGAGTGATGGAAACCATGATCTGGGTATCGTCGGCACACGATAGCACCTCAAATCCGAAAGATCTCACCACCCTAGCAAGTGGGGTAACATAGATGTTAAATAAGAGAGGGCTCAGCGAGGAGCCCTGTGATACCCCACATTGCACCGAGTGAGATGAAGAAAGACAGTTGCCCATCTTGACTCTCAGCTCTCTGTGGTGTAAGAAGGAGGAGAGTAAACTAAGAGCAGTGCCCTCTACCCCAATCTCCTCAAGTCTGGAAATCAGGATTGACGTGGACAGGGTGTCAAAAGCTGCTGTGAGGTCTAACAGCACCAGCAGAGTGGAATGTCCCCTATCAACCTCAGAACGGATGTTGTTTATCACAATCGTGAGGGCGGACTCTGTGCTGTGTGCAGCACGGAACCCGTGTTGAGAGATGTCAAGCAGGTTAGAGTTCTCCATGAAGATGAGCAGAGGTTTGACGACAGCAGTTTTCCACGATAGCGGAAACGTCTCCTCACTAATAGCCAAGTTCATGACCTCAAGTAAGGGTGGGAGAACAACCCCTCTACAGGTCTTCAGGGTTTTTAAAGGACAAGGGTCCAGAGGCGAGGATGACTTAGTATCGTCAAGAAGACGATTTAGGTCTTCCAGGGTCAGAAGAGGGAAACTAGTGAAGCACAATTTGGAGTTGCCTTCAACAGCCTCAGCTTGGCAGGGGGAAGGCAAAGGAGGAGAAGGTGTTGAGTTGGCATCCAACTCCAAATTGAGAGATTCAAGAGAGTTGTAAATATCAGCAATTTTAGAGTGAAAAAAGCTCGCCATTTTATTGCAAAGTTCCTGCGTCTCAATAGTGGGGTCAGCAGCTTTAGGTGCCGATAGAGTATGGATTATTTTGAACAGGTCTCTAGATGATTTTAGGGATGCAGTAAGGTTTGTGAAGTAGCTCCTTTTTTCCTCCACTATAGTCTTCTTGTAATCCCTCAACAATGATTTGTGTAGGGCTTTTCCTGTAGCGTCAGAGTGAACGTGCCAGACCCTTTCCTGTTGTCTACACTTCTGTCGCAGAAGCCTAAGGCGGTCAGAGTACCAGGGCCGCGAAGGACTTTTACGGGCTGAGTAATGCTGTTTTGCCAGTGCTAGGGTGTCTATTGCGTTGGATAAGGCATTAGACAGGCCTAGTGCTGCAGTATTGGTATCAGACAGAGAGAGAGAACTGAAATCATTCATAAATGGTGCAAGAGTAGCATCCTTGATCTCTCTGTAATTCCTTCTGGCCTCCCATATATTGCTCTTGGAGTGGTTAGATGGCAGAGGATTGACATTAAGATGGAAAGGCACTGCCCAATGATCAGACCAAGTCAAAGGGATAGGTGTTCCAGTCGTTAGTCTGGCATCGTTAGTAAAAATGGCATCCAGCGTATGGCCAGCAGAGTGAGTGGGGCCGTCTGCCAGTTGAACCAGACCGCACGCGGCTAGACCTTCCACTAGTACCGCAGTATCTTTGACCTCAGCAGCTTCTAAATGAAAATTGAAGTCGCCCAAAATGCTTAGATTTGGCTTATCACTGAAGGGCTCTAAAAGTTTAAGAATGTTTTGAGAATGTACCTTAAGTTGCGTTGTGCATCCACTAAAAGCAATGTCGCAGCAATGGGAAATGCGGCAAAGTCAGGTGCAAAGAAATAAAGACGTGAAGATCTTCCAGCAGCGGCACGCTTTTCGGGGATGTGAGAAGCTCTTGGTTTGATGCGAGGACTGCACCCTTACGATGCGACAGCAACAGCTCCAGTGGCGACGCTCTTCTCAACGATGCGTGAAGCTTCCGCTCGATGCGACAACTAAAGCGGCGACATCCAAGATGCGACGGCAGCAGCTCCGATGGCGGCGCGCTTCTCAGGGATGCGAGGTGCTCTTGATCGTTGCGGTGCAGTGCGACAGTTCCAGTGGCGACACCCTCCTTCTCCGGAGTTGCGACGGCAGGCACAGTGACGGCGAACGCTCCGACCTCATTGCAAGATTCTTCTCCTGATGCGGTGCCGTGCAACAGCTGCAGCGGCGACACCCTCCTTCTTCGGAGTTGCGACGGCAGCAGCAGCCACGGCGACACGCTTACTCTTCGTTGCGACACGCTTCTCTCTGATGCAGTGCAGTGCGACAGTTCCAGCGGCGACACTCTGTTTTCTCCGGAGTTGCGACGACAGGCACAGCGACGGCGACACGCTGCTTCTCGTTGAGTGGCGCTTCCAGCTCCTTGCGACACGCAGTTCCTCAGAAGGCCCAAAACAGCAGCAGGCACTCCCAAATAACTCTGGGGAGCTGGGGGTGAAGTCTGTTGTCCCTGAGACTTCAGCAGGAGGCTAGCTCTCTTCCAAGCCCTTGGAGATCCTTCATGAGTGAAAGTGGTGAAAGTTATTTTAAAATTCACCACTTTCACTAATCACTGGACACTACTGCACACAACCTTGGATGACTACCTCCGGGCAGAGGCTGCATACCAAATAACCCTGTGATTATGCAGACACTCGAGAAATATAGCGGAGAATCAAGATATACCGCTACTCACGATTCCATCTCGAGTGCATGAGGGTTTTTTACTGAGGGACGTACCGAATACCTAAGTAATCCAGGTTGGCAGGACAAGTGATCCACCCCCCTACTGATTAAAAGACTCACAGAAACCAGACATAGGAATACACAAACTAGCAGAGGCAGGTTTGAATGGTTAGACAAGCAAATACCTACTTTCTAAAAGTGGTATTTGCAAACACAGAATATTAAAATAAACTTCACTAAAAGATGTGTTTTATTATTCTGAGTTCAGGCATACTAAACTCAAATTTCTACCATGTTCTCTGAGCCTGTTAGGATTATAAAAAGTAATAATTCTAACAGCCCATTCTGGCCTATGGAGAACAGGTAGCCTTGCAATAGTAAAAAACGAAAATGGCTGTAATTCACTATTAGGACATGCCACACACACCAGAGCTTGTCCTACCTTGTACTTACAATACACCCTGCCTTTGGGCCTACCATAGGGGTGACTGATATGAAGAAAAGCGAAGGTTTAGGGACTGGCAAGTGGGTGCACTTGCCCAGTCAGCATGACAGCACCAGACTGCACGCAGTCTCTGCAATGGCAGACCTTAGACACATTTTCCAAGGCTGCTTCTGTGGCTGGCACAACCAGTGCTGCAGGCCCACCAGCAGTATTTGGATTACACACCCTGGCATACTCAGTGCACTAGACTAGGGTCTGACAAGTAAACCAAAGTAGCCAAACATGGAATCACTAATCCATACATCAATTTACAATAGGGAGCACTCGCACTGTGGCACTGAATAGCAGTGGCACAGTGCCCAAAGCATCTAACACCAGCAAAAACACATGAGGCAACAGCAAAAATGGAAGGGAGACCCACACCAATAGTGCCAGGTCTAACACGTGTCCCCTCCAGCTGAAAAGTAGGGAGAACTACCCTAACTCCTGGGAGTTCTCTTCACTAAGGCGGAAAAATCTGGACAGACCCTCAGCGTTGGCATGTTCTGTACCAGGGCGTTGTTCCACCGTAAAGTCCATACCCTGTAGGGAGATGGACCACCTCAACAGCTTTGGATTCTCACCCCTCATCTGCATCAACCATCTGAGGGGTCTGTGGTCTGTCTGAACCCAGAAGTGAGTCCCAAACAGGTATGGTCTCAGCTTCTTCAGTGCCCAGGCCACAGCAAATGCCTCACGCTCAATAGCACTCCACTGTTGTTCCCGTGGAGGTAACCTTCTACTGATAAAGGCTACAGGTTGATCTAGGCCCTCCTCATTCCTCTGTGACAAAACAGCCCCCACACCATGCACTGAAGCGTCTGTCTGGACAATCAACTCTCTTGAGAAGTTGGGTGCCAGGAGCACGGGCGCCGTGCACATGGAAGCTTTCAGGGCCTCAAAGGCTTTCTGACAGGTGTCAGTCCAAATCACTTTCTTGGGCTGCTTCCTGGAAGGGTGCAACAATGTTGCCATAGCCCTTGACAAACCTCCTGTAATACCCCGTGAGTCCTAAAAAGGCTCTCACCTCTGTCTGGGTTTTGGGTGGCTCCCAAGCCAGGATGGTTTCAATCTTGGGTTGTAGGGGGCGCCACCTGTCCGGTCCCAACTTGGTGTCCCAAGTACACCACAGAACCCTGCTCGATCTGGCATTTACTCGCCTTGATCGTGAGGCCTGCCTTTCGCAGTGCCATCAACACTTCCCAGAGGTGGCACAGATGTTCCTCCCAACTGACACTGAATGCTGCAATGTCATCCAGATAGGCGGCACTGAACTCATCCAGTCCAACCAACACCTCAATCAATCAATCAATCAATCAATCAATCAATGCATTTGTAAGCGCGCTACATACCCGTGAGGGTCCCAAGGCGCTGGGGGAGGGGCTGCTACTGATCGAAGAGACAGGTCTTAAGAAGTCTTCTGAAGGCCAGTAGGTCCTGGGTCTATGGTAGGCTGGTAGGGAGAGCGTTCCAGGTCTTGGCGGCGAGGTAGGAGAAGGATCTGCTGCCGGCAGTGGTTTTCCGGATACGAGGGACTGTGGCGAGGGTGGCAGAGTGGAGGGTGCGGGAGGGGGTGTGGAAGCTGAGCCGGTTGTTGAGGTATGTTGGTCCGGTGTTGTGTAGTGCTTTGTGTGCGTGAGTGGGTGAGGAGTTTGAAGGTGATTCTCTTGTTGACGGGGAGCCAGTGTAGGCTTCTCAGGTGGGGTGTGATGTGGCTGCATCGGGGGACGTTGAGGATCAGTCGTGCCGAGGCGTTCTGGATTCGTTGTAGTCGTCTCAGGAGCTTGGTTGTTGTTCCTGAGTAGAGGGCGTTCCCGTAGTCGAGTCTGCCGGTGATGAGGGCCTGGGTGACGATTTTTCTCGTGTCGGGAGGGATCCATTTGAAGATCCTGCGGAGCATCCGGAGGGTGTTGAAACAGCACGTGGAGATGGCATTGACTTGCTTGGTCATGGAGAGGGTGGAGTCGAGGATGAATCCCAGGTTGCGTGCGTGGTCGGTGGGTTCCGGGGCTGTGCCTAGCGATGCGGGCCACCAGGAGTCATCCCAGGCTGATGGGGTGGGTCCGAGGATAAGGACCTCCGTCTTGTCTGAATTCAGCTTCAGTCTGCTGTCCTTCATCCAGTCGGCGACGGCCTTCATTCCTCTGTGAAGGTTAGCTTTGGCGGTGTGGGGGTCTTCGGTGGTACCTCCCAGGATGCAAACAGTAGGCATGGTAAGGGGACATTCCACTTACGCCTCATGGGTTCCTCAAGACCCATTATCATGCAGTTTTTTATGGTCCGGTTGAACCTTTCAACCAACCGGTTTCCTTGGGGGTGGTAAGGAGTGGTAAACTTGTAAGTTACACCACACTCCTGCCACAGGGACTTCATATACTTGGAAATGAAGTTGGTTCCCCGGTCAGACACTTCCTCGCGAGGGAATCCCACTCGGGAGAAAAATTCAATCAGTGCTCGTCCCACCATGGGGGCCGTCACTGTCCTCAGAGATTTGGCTTCCGGGTACCGGGTGGCATGGTCCACCAAGACCAGGATGAACCTGTTGCCCATGGCTGTTTCGGGGTCCAGTGGTCCCAAAATGTCAATCCCCACCTGCTCAAAGGGGGTACTGACCACAGGGAATGGCTGTGGAGGAGCCTTGTGCTTCCTCCCACTCTTTCCACTTGCCTGGCAGGTCTGAAAAGTTCTGCAATGAGTATCAGAACTCTTACGCATTTGGCGCCAATGAAAGTGGGTGACAAGCCTCTCAAAGGTCTTGTCCTGCCCCAAATGTCCTGCTAAAGGCACATCATGAGCCAGCCCCAGTAGGAAGGCTCTGAACTTCTGGGGTACCACCAGCACACGGGCTGACCCAGGTTCAGCAACCTTAGGCTCACTATACAGTAGACCATTCTCCCAGTAGATCCAATGTGATCCTGACTGATCACCTGCTGTCTGGCTTACAGCCTGTTGCCCCAAGCCCACAAGAGAAGGGCACTCTCTCTGCTCCTTGCAGAAGTCTTCCCTGGAAGGACCATCTTCTTGCTGCCAATGGGTCAGCTCAGGCAGATCTCCCAGATCAGCTATCTGTTTCCCGGTAGGCTCCAGGGCATCCCCCTCAGGGTCTACCTCCTCCTGGCCGAGAGGAACTTCAGGGGACGGTTTCCCGCGCCCCTCGCCACTTCTCTCTTCGGCAGGTTCCTGGGCCTCCTTCTCAGGCTCCAGGTCCTCTTGAGAACCTCTACTGGCTGACATTGACCGGGTGGTCACGCACGCCCAGTCAGGCAGTCCAACCATCCTCAAGTTAGTTGTCTTCTTCACCTTTTCCCCAGGGGAGATCTCCAAGTCATTTCCTAACAAACAGTCAACAGGCATGGCGGGCTTCACAGCTACCTGAAGAGTACCAGAGACTCCCTCCCCCCCACTCAAAGAAACCTGAGCCATTGGACAATGACTCTCTGTGTTGTCGGCGTTAACAACTTGGCAAAATGCATGAGGGACAATCTGCTCTTGAGACTCCAGGTGACACCTGACATCTGTCACACTGGCTCCTGTATCTCTAAAAGCCTCCACCTTTTGGCTATTGACGGTCACTCGCTGCCCATATTTCTTAGTGTTCCTGGGCAGCTGAGCCTCTGAGACCATCTCACTGTCTCCTAAAGAGACTAGGGTCATCTGTGCGGGACTTCCCCACCCTGGACATTAATCTTCTCCCTCAAGGCTACACTAGCCACCTGCCGGGGCGGAGCACCATTGGGTGCTTGTTTACCAAACAGGCGGCACCTGGTATCATTTGACTTATGACCCAGATCACCACACTGGTAACATGTCAGGGGCCCCTGGGGAACAGGACTACCTGTCGGGCCCCTTGCTTTCTCTCAGGGGGAGGCTGGGAACCTTTCACGGGGTTCCCTTGGGGACTACTTTGGGACCCTTTGCGGAACTCCTGTTCACCCTTGCCCCCCCACTCTTCTGCTGGGGACCCTGCCCACCTTTAGCTGAGTCTCCCATGTGACCCTTGTGGACGCTGGTACTGACCCAGCAGTCCGCCTCCTCAGCAAGCTTCCTCGGGTTAGTCAGCTTGCTATCTATCAGATGCTGGGGCAGCTCTGGAAAACAATTATAAGACAAGTGCTCCCATGCAATCAAATTGAAGAGAACTTGAAAATCATTAACCTTGCTGCCCTTTACACAACCATCCAATGCTCTGCAAAAGAAAGTAACATATTCAACCCAAGTACTGTTTTCTAACTTTTTGCATTTCCTGAACCTCTGCCTATAGAGCTCAGGTGTCAAACCATTTCTAGACATCAATGCATCTTTCATGCGTCTGTATGAATTGTGGACATCCGAAGGCAAGTCTAACAATGTATCCCGCCCCTCACTAAGGAACCTTCCCCACAACCTCGCTCCCCAATCTCTCTCAGGGACCCGGTGGGAAGACATGGCTACCTCATAGGCTCTGAACCACTGACCAATATCATCATTTTTGTAAAACTCTTTTCACCACATCCTTGGGAATATACACTCTACTTTCTGTATGTACTGACGGTACGCTGCCACCAGAAGGAGTAACTGCTAAACTTTTAGTTTTAAACTCCAACCCCCTCAGAACATTTTCATGCTCAAACTGCATTTTCTTTTCCTCAGGATCTAACTTTCTATTTTCTAGTTCCAACTGCCTATCCACCTTGAACCTAGTCATCTCCATTTCATGCCTTCTTGATCTCTCTCTGTCCTCCAGCTCCTCTGGAGACAGACTTTTGTTAGAAGCACTGCTACATGCGGGGGGAAGGTACTTTCCTCCCTCCGAGGCCCACTGGCCCTTCTTGTTGCACAATTGCAAGGTCATCTTCCTCAATCACAGGAGTTTTCCTTGCTTCTACCCAGGTCCTCAGCGCCTTGTAGAATTCTTCTTTTACTCTGAACCCAGAGGTGGGAACATTGAATTTTTTGCAAAAGAATTTCAGCTGTGCAACTTTGTTGCTTTCCAATTTCTGTTCTTCCCATTTAAGATCAGTAGAGGCTATGGATTCTGCCCTCTCTATCGCAATTGAATTAGGCATCTTTTCAAAAATAGAACAATCCAAAAATTCAAAAAGGAATCTACCAAAAAGTATGCAGTATCGTTATGGTCTGCACTCACTAAGTAGTGTTCACCAGTCACTGTACATGAGTCACAAATGCAAATTCGGAATCCATCCCCTGCTTCCAATGTTAGATTTGGGGGTCTCTAGTAGGCACAGGTAGGTAATTGTAACAAATAGGGGCCCTCTCCTCTAGTCATGGAAAGGGGATTACACACCTAAAATAACCCCTGCTCACCCTCGAGGTTGCGTGGCGCTAGCAGTCAAGGCTTATTTAAGTTAAGCAGTTGTGACCACATACAGTAACCCAGTGACAACACTATAAATGGACACTACACAGGTTTTATATAAAAAATAAGTATACTTTATATAGAGTTTCCACAAGACCATAAACGACAAAAATACACACTATGATTACTTTTAGATGGTAGATTTAAGCTTAGTTCAGTTCAGTTCTTAGATGCGACACTCTGCGTCAATGTACCTTAAGTTGCGTTGCGCTTCCACGACAAGCAATGTCGCAGTGATGGGAAATGCGGCAAAGTCAGGTGCAAAGAAATAAAGATGTGAAGATCTTCCAGATGCGGCACGCTTCTCGGGGATGCGAGAAGCTCTCAGTACGATGCGTGGACTGCAACGGTGACACCCTTATGATGCGACGGCAACAGCTCCAGCGGCAACGCTCTTCTCCACGATGCGTGAAGCTTCCGTTCGATGCGACAACTACAGCGGCGACATCGAAGATGCGACGGCAACAGCTCCGACGGCGGCGCGCTTCTCTGGGATGCGAGGTGCTCTTGATCGATGTGGTTCAGTGCAACAGTTCCAGCGGCGACACCCTCCTTCTCCGGAGTTGCGACGGCAGGCACAGCAACGGCGACACGCTCTGACCTCGTTGCAAGATTCTTCTCCTGATGCGGTGCAGTACGACAGCTCCAGCGGCGACACCCTCTTTCTTCGGAGTTGCGAGCGCAGAAGCAGCGACTGCCACACGCTTCCACTTTGTTGCGCCATGCTTCTCTCCGATGCGGTGCAGTGCAACAGTTACAGCGGCGACACCCTCCTTTCTCCGGAGTCGCGACAGCAAGCACAGCGACAGGGACACGCTTCTTCTCGTTGAGTCTCGCTTCCAGCTCCTTGCGACACGCAGTTCCTCAAAAGGCTGATGAGGATTATGAATCCGAAACCGGTCCCAGGATGCTTGTTTCTGGTCCAGGGAAGACATGGCTTGGCAGTTCGGGCTGGACGGTTCCCATGAGGCACAGGGTCAGACTGATTTGCCTATGGCCATGTCTTAACTGGGGTGGCTGAGTGAGCTAAAGAATGGTGATGGATTAAACCCAGATCAGTTGACAGGGGGTGAGTGTTTGATTTGCTCAAACGCTCCGTCCATCATAATAATAATAATAATAATAATACTGGATTTTATACAGCGCAAACAGCTACCTCTCGAGGAGGTGTCCCGGCGCTAGTAGAACACAGATCACCTGGGCCAAAGATAGGAGAGCTAGCGTGGCTGGGTGAAAAGCCAGGTCTTTAGCAGTTTCTTAAAGCAGGGTTCGGAGGGGGCCTGTTGGATTGCTTGTGGCAGGGAGTTCCACAGAGCGGAGACGTTTGCTGAGAAGGTCCGACCGCCTAGTCGGGCCTTTTTTGCGCGCGGGACGACCAGTTGGACACGGTCATTGGACCGTAGTGCGCGGCTTTGGGAGTATCTTGGAAGGCGGTTTTTCAGGTATTGTGGGCAGGAGCCATGCAGAGATCTGAACGCAAGCGTCAGAGCTTTGAATTTTATTCTGTTGGCAACTGGCAGCCAATGCAGGGTTCGAAGATGCGGAGAGACCGACTGCTTGAAAGGGATTCGCAGTAGCAGTCTCGCAGCCGCATTTTGAACTACCTGAAGCTTGTGAGTCAGGTATTTTGGGAGGCCAAGGTATAAACCATTGGCATAGTCCAGCCGTGAGATGACAGTCGCGTGGACAACCGTTTTTCTGCAGCTCTCCGGTAGGAGTCTTAGGATTTTTCGGAGGTTTCTCAGCTTGCTCAGGCAGCATCCGGCCACTTGTTGGATATGGGATGTAAAGGACATGTTATCATCCCATCTCACTCCAAGATTTTTTGCCGAGTGACTGGGTGAAGGGGGTGGGCCCATCTCCGTAGGCCACCAGAGTTCTGGGGCGGGGGTGGGACCCTTGCCGAAGAAGATGACTTCGGTTTTATTGGCATTTAGTTTTAATTTATTAGTGTTCATCCAGTATGCTATGTCCTGGAGACAGCCTTTGAAATTTGAGAAGGAATCCTGCGTCATCTCCGAGTACGGAAATACCAACTGGGTGTCGTCGGCATATGAGATTGCCTTGACACCCCAGTTGGCAATTAGCGTAAAGAGAGGAGCCAGGTAGATGTTGAACAAAAGGGGGCTGAGGGCCGATCCCTGCGGGACTCCACAGCTGAGGGTTTTGGGTGTGGAAGAAATCGTCCCAAGTGCCACCTTCTGCGTTCTCAGAGATAGGTAGGAGTTTATCCACCCCAGCGCTTTGTCCTGAATACCTATCTCTGCCAGCCGGCTGAGTAGTCTGGCATGGTCCACCGTATCGAAGGCGGCCGACAGATCCAGGAGTACCAGCATTGCTGAGTTTCCTGCATCCATCGACCACCTCACTGACTCGGCTACCTCTATGAGCGCTGTTTCTGTGCTAAAGCCGGGACGGAAGCCAGATTGAGTTTCATGTAGAATGTTGTTGGTTTCCACAAATTTGCTCAGTTGGCGCTGTATAACTTTTTCCAGCATTTTTCCCGGGGCAGCTAGAAGGGATATTGGGCGGAGATTCGTAAGGTCATCTGGGGCCCCATTAGGTTTTTTCTTTAGGGGTAGGAGAGTAGCGTGCTTCCAGACGTCCGGGAAAGTGCCCGAAGTGATGGAAGAGTTCCAAATACATTGAAGTGTGGGAGCTACCGAGTCCGCTATGGCACTCCATAGTTTAGCTGGGCTGGGGTCATCAGGAGAGCCGGATTTGCAGCGGCTAAGTTCTTGCCTTACCTCGTTCAGGGGGATATGCATGAACTGGGTGAGGGTCTCTCCTAGCTCACCATTATTCGCTAGGTCCTGCTTCACTGTTTTTATTACTGGACCAAAAGAGTCGTACACTTTTTTAATTTTATGATCAAAAAACTCTGAAATTTGTTCGCATAGCGTAGGTGTGGGTACAACCTCTCTTTCAATGCATTTTGGTTTGAAGAACGACTGTACCACTTTGAACACTTGTTTGCTAGACTGTTCTGCCTGAAGAATCGAGTCCGCATAGAAACGCTTTTTACTTTTTCTGATGGCTTTCCGGAATTTTTTGGAAGCTTCCTTATACCTAGCTTTTTCTTCCAGACCGTAGTTTGCTCTCCAGAGTCTCTCCAGTTTCTTACAGGCCGCTTTCTTATTCCTAAGTTCCTGCGAGAACCAGGGAGCTGAGGGGGAGTCTCTTTTTGATAGAGCCCGAGAGGCTGGAGCAATGGCGGAAACCATCTTTCCGATCCATTCATTGAGAAGTGTAGCATCCGTATTGGCATTGTTTGTCAGGGAAGGGGTGGTTTGCGCAAGGACCGGGCACATAGTATCAGGGGTTAGTTTTTTCCATTGCCTCTTCAGGAAGTAGCATTTACTCGACGCAGGGATGTCATTCACAATGTTCAGTGTAAATGGGACGAGTGAGTGGTCTGACCATGTCAGAGGGAGAGGTGTCTCAGACAGCACATTCTTGATATTAGAAAAGATGAGATCAATAGTGTGGCCCCCTGTGTGTGTAGGGCCCTCATTGATCAGTCTGAGACTGGCCGTATTTAACGTGGTGCTGAGCAGCTCTGCCATGGCGCAGTCGGGTTTATCCATGTGGATGTTGAAGTCGCCTACCACAATAAAAAGGGGGTGGATGAGCGAACACTGGACAATCGTGTCTAATAAAGTAGTTAGGTAGGGGTCCGCGCCGACCGGGGGGCGATATATCACTAGTCCTGCTAGTGATAGCTGAGGGCTCACTTGGAAGCAAAAGTGGAGGCCTTCGATTCCTTGAATAGCAGTGGGGGCTGAGGATGTCAATACTAAATGCTCTTTAAAGATAATGGCTACACCACCGCCTCTTTTTGTCCCAGGGCGGTTGGCGAGGCATATTTTAAATCCCAGAGGGACTGCGAGTGCAATGGAGGTCAAGTTGTCCTCCTTGATCCAAGTTTCAGTTAAAAACAGGATATCCCATTCCTGTTCTTCTAGTAGAAGCCAGACATCATCTGCGTGTTTGGCTAGGGATCTGCAGTTAAGTAGGCCCGCCCTAAGGCTTGTTTGAGGTGGGGATTTGGGATTTGGGGGTAACACAGAGGCATCGCTGCCAATAGCTATCCCGCAATTGTTGCAGATCTGAGGGAGGTCGAAGGTCATAGGGTCTATAGAGTGAGGGCAGCATTTGGATGGGGGATCGATCGCCTTTAGGTCCTCACCTGACCACGCTATCCTTCCACCTTGTGTTCCACTGCCGGCAGCATGTCTGGCCCCGGCCGCGGTCTGGTCGCGGACGGGCGCAGACGGGCTTGCCTTAGGCGCGCCTTCGGCGCAAAACGGCGCGCCCGCTGCGCACGTCCGCTGCGCGTTCTGGGGATGCACATTTAAATAGTGGACCGTTAGGGCGGGAAGGGGGCGTGGGCAAGAAGTGGGCATGGCCAGCGGCGATGGGAGCCGGTAGAGGGTGTCACGTGACAGCGCTTAGGTCCGCTGTACGTCGCCCTAAAGTGCCAGAGTGCAAGGTTTAAAAACACAGTAGAAAACACAAGTTTTAAAAAGAACAAATGCAGCAACTCCCGGCTTTTCGCCTCAGGAGACAGGAACGAGGTGAGCGCTCGTGGTTCAGCGCTATAAGTAGGGCGGGAAGGGGGCGTGGCCAAGAAGTGGGCGTGGCCAGCGGCGATGGGAGCCGGTAGAGGGTGTCACGTGACAGCGCTTAGGTCCGCTGTACGTCGCCCTAAAGTGCCAGAGTGCAAGGTTTAAAAACACAGTAGAAAACACAAGTTTTAAAAAGAACAAATGCAGCAACTCCCGGCTTTTCGCCTCAGGAGACAGATCATCCCCTTTTGTAATGCTTTGTTCGCCCTAAGTTGGTAGGGTATGCTCAGACGTGAGTCCCTTGCTCACTTGGCCACTGGATTCAAGATAGCCTGGCTGATGAGGATTATGAATCCGAAACCGGTCCCAGGATGCTTGTTTCCGGTCCAGGGAAGACATGGCTTGGCAGTTCGGGTTGTACTGTTTCCATGAGGCACAGGGTCAGACTGATTTGCATATGGCCATGTCTGAACTGGGGTGGCTGAGTGAGCTAAAGAATGGTGATGGATTAAACCCAGATCAGTTGACAGGGTGTGAGTGTTTGATTTTCTCAAACGCACCGTCCATCATCCCCTTTTGTATCACAGAAGTAGTAAGAGGAGGCTCGATGAGGAAACAGCTTAAACTGGCGGCTGCAGCAGCAAAAGCGTATGTTGTGATTGCCGCAAAAAATAAAGCGCGCTCTGCAAAAGCCAAACTGAATCAGTCAAAGGGGAGTAATAAATTAGGCAGTGCAAAGTCCTCTTTTTGTTCGCAAGTCTCTGGGATTGAGGATTCCCCTTTAAAAGCTGTAATTTTGGTGGCACCTATAGAAGTCACTCCCAGGGATCAAAATTTTCAGTCAGGAATCTCTGCTGTTTGTTCGAATCAGGAGTTGAAAAATACCAAAGACTTTCCTATTTTTGTGAAAAAGATGGTACCCCCCATTTTTTCCATTTGTAATTTGAGAAACAATGCTCTTGTGCAGGACCCTGTGCAGGTTAATATAGGGAGTACAGGGGGTGCAACACTAGGAGCCCCTCCAATGGAGTCAGTATCTACTTTGGCGGCTATTTCCTCCTTTTCAGGGCCATCTTCTTCAGGGGGGCATCCAACACTGATATTGGTACTGGAACCAGCTCCAGGCCTCTCGATTCCGATCCTACTTATTGAAGCGACAATGACAATGGCTATTGCGACTCCACTCCCTCCATCTCCATCTTTTCTACCTTGAACCAGCTCGAATGGTCCTCAAATGCAATTAATTGGCAGTACTATGGCCCAGGCTCTGGATCAGCCAGATAAGCAAGGTCAGCATCCCTCTGTAGAACAGTCAATACTTTCAGCCTGTTCAGGGCCCCAAAGCTCACTGGAAAGTAGTTAACTAGAACAGAAGCCGAGGCCGATTTAGATAAAATCGGATATCAACAAGGAGCCAAAGAACCTGTCTTTATACTTCAGGACAAGAAGGAAGTCTCACGCCAGATGGATATCAAAACTATGTTAAATATGATTCTCGAGGTAATCAGAGATATGAAGAAAACACAACAGTCAGAAATTCAATTGATTCAGCAACGCTTGGGAAAGACAGAGGAAGCAGTTGCTAGTCTTCCGGGTCATCTCCATGAGGCTGAGTCAAGGATTTCTACTTTAAAAGATCAAATGATTGGTGTTTTTCAGCAAGTAGACTCAGTGGCACGTGAAAAATTGATCATGGAGACCAAGATCGAGGAACTTGAGAATTTTACACGCCACTCTAATCTTCGGATAGTTGGTGTTCTGGAATGGCTTGAAGGGGATAATATCCTCAAATGGGTGGAAACATTCATAAAAAAGACTGTGCTACCTGATTTTGTGGGAGACTTAACACTAACTAGGGCTCATCGTGTCCCCGCTCATCTTCCTCCAAATGATAAATTTCCCCTTACGATACTTGTCGATTTTGCGGATTGTCGTATCAAGGAAAAAGTCTTCACTTCGGCAATTCAGTTGAGACAGTTTGAAACTGAAAATGGAGCAAGGTGTAGAATTTTTTCTGATATGCCAGCATCGGCGGCGAGAAGACGGAAAGAGTTTGTCAAGTTACTATATGTGTTTAAAGCTCAAGGTGCACAAACTTCAATAGCACAACAATCAAAACTTAAAGTTCTTGTCCATGGAAAGTTTCATTTATTTACTCGCCTGGAAGAAGCACAGGAGCTGCTTAAGACAATCTCTGCTGGAAGATAATGGACTGGCTGCTTTCTTTATGGCTATTACTGCTTTCTTCTCTTATCTTATTTTGGGTGATTTAAAGACTGGTAGAGCCTTCTTAGTCATAGTTCCTTTTTTTCTTTGAGGAGGAGGGAGATCACTTTGTGGTGCAATATCAGGGCACCAGTATGTGTTTTGGGGGGTGGAGTATGATAGCTGCCAAGGTTTTAGATTGCTATGTGTGACATTTTCATAAACTCACTGTAATTGTGAGGGACATTTGAACAACTATGAGTGACACTTTTTCGCAAGCAAAATCAAGCAGTGAAGACGAAGAAAACATAAATATTAGAAATTATACCCATTTGAGGAACGAGAAACTTTAAGAAGCTCTTAAAACTGCTGCAATTTATGTATGGCTTTGCTGCTACTCAATATTTGTGACTGCTGTAATTGCTATTTTAATGTTCTTTGTCTATCGTAAATGGTTGAACACCATTGTGTAGTATCATTTATATGCCTTATATCATTTATTTCATTTTTTAAAGCACTCTAACATCTTTCGGTCCCTCTCTCACAAACAGTTTGTGTGTTCTACAGTGCTGCCCATACCAGTGCAGGGTGTCAGAGCACTATACATCACACAAACACACATTATACAGACAGAACGATTCAATAATCGAAAATCTAGTCTTGCAAATGTAAACCGTAGCACATTTCGCCTGACAACAGCTAAAGTGTTTTTATAAAAGGTAGTGAGTGCATCTATCCAGCAATAGTGTAGGTTGAAACTGAAGCGCTTAGAAGTGTTCAGGACCATTGTGCCTGGTGTACTGTAAACTCCAGCAGAAATGTGAAATAAGCAACTGGGGCCCAGGCAGCAGGATAATTGAAATTAAAAACATTCTGCAGTGTCACTGTATGGTACTAACAAACAGCAGCAGGCTGCAGGTCCCTGACCACGCGCTGTTCTTCATTATGTCTTAAACAGAAGCTAGTACTTAATTGGGCCGGGCCGGCCGCAGAATCTCAAGGAGTGTGCCTCTGACTGCTCCAATAATTACTGAGGCACCGTATCTCTGCAAGGCAGTGTCTGGAGGCTCAATTAGGCCTCGATCCACTGCATGCCACCGTAATTCGGGTTTGCCGGCCGCTTCAGTAATAGGAGCCCTCCAGGCTGGCTGCCTAGTAAGTCCCAGGTGCGGCCGTCCAGTGACACATGACAGACCCTGTCCTGGCGGCCGCTGGAACCCGGGTCACTATAACAATCCCTCGGCTCCAGGACTATTTCCTTGTGGAGGTTGGGTAAATTCTGCTCTGTCCCTTCAACAGGCTGCCAGGCTCAGACCACGAACCACCATTTGGTTTCCAATGGCGCCCACCTAGTGCAGACTGCCTGTGAGTCCTGTGTTTGTCCCGACTCCTGGCAGGCGGCCACGCTGCAACCAGTCCGTGAGTGTGCCACTTCATGACTCTGACGACGTCCGCCACACTCCCAGGGCCAGAGTGGCTCCGCTCTTGTATTATTGCTGACATCATTCTCAATATTTATCACTACGCGCTGATGCCCAGTCAGGCCCCCAGCCGCTGCGAGCAGAATCAGCGGAGCTTATGTTGTATTTCTATCTAGGACCCTAATTCAATATTCCCGATTCATGCCCTTATGTGGTTATAATAAATAGTATCCTTATAAAGGCATAAGAATCATATCCATATTTAGTAATAGCCCATGCACTCCAAAGCACGGCAAGACTACTCCCATAGACTCCTAGAAAGCACAACGCGTTCTTTACACAAACCAAGCCTCCAGCAGCCCGGGAATCCCCCCCTGCTTTTGTTTTGATTTGCACAAGAACTCCTGGAGTCCAGAAAGAACTGTTAGTTCTTAGTGACGCCATATGTCCAACCTTACTTCAAACTCGGCACCTTTCAGGTATAAATATACCAACGTTGCCTTGAGCAAACACACGCTGGTGTGAAGCAGAGCGGTTATCTACTTATCCGAAGCCCAGCTGATGCGAGAGCCGAAGGAAGCCGCCCCTTCCCTTTGACGCGCTGGAGAAGCTCCCTTTTCTCACGCCGAGAAGTCCAGCTCCGGTGTTCCCAAGTCACCCTCGCAGGTTGCTGGGAGATCGAGTCCTGAGAAGCGAGATACAAGACCTCCTTCATTCTATAACCAAGGTACGGAGCTGATTAAAACCTTAGAGAGAATTCTTGATTCCGATACTTGGCAAAAACCCAACTTACCTTAAAACTGCAACTTACTTACTCCTTCCCACATATTAGGCTTAGGTCAGGTACACTGGGGTAGGCGTCTCTTAGAAGCACCAGTTGAGTTCGTTAGTCAATGTTTTTATGTATGTATATATTTTATCCATTCTAAAGTATCATATGGCTAAGAATTCATATCAATGCTTTTACAGTATTATTTCATAATACTAATTTTACTGTACGCACTTTACTTTATGATAAGTATTGCAATTGTGGCAATTCATTTCTCTTGCATGAGAAAGAAGACTGCTCAATAAAATAACACCTTTTATTGAAAACGCCCGTCCCTCTATTTCTCTGCACTCTGGTGAAACTAAGCATGCACGATTGACTGAGTGAAATAGCTGCCTATTGTTTTCACACGACTCTAGCGATACACTCTTTATTCTGAGGGAGCAAAGTTGTCATGTTTATGCGGTTGTCAGAAACTAATCCCTTCTTGTCTAAATCAGGGAGGTTAATTCTTTCCTATTCATTCGAGAAAGTTTCTAGTGACCTCTGAGCTAGCTGGTAAAACTAATTAAGTCTAACATAGTCAGTAGAGACCTAGATGACCTCATTCCTACGTCTACACTTCTGTTTATGTTATTCCAATGCGCAGAGCCTTTTGGGAATATAGGAACTACACTACATGGCGCCCAACGTTTGGTAAGGCGATAATCTAACGTAAGACACTAGAGTAACTCAGTCGTGCTTTTCACACAGACCCCTTTCTCCCGTAAAAAACTCCAATAGACGTCTGGAGTGGGTGAAAGGTTAATATCCGCCAGAACTTAGTAGGATGAGAATCCTATGTACTAGTTTTTGGTTTAGTCAACGTTGAAGGATACAGTGTTCCAAAATATTGTGCACCTAATCTTTGTTTCTTTGAAACTTGATCTGCAACATAAAACTTTCAGTCAGTAAAAATGTCAGAAAGTGATGAAGAAAGGGAAAGAGTTTGACTAGCAGCTCAACTCATAGCGGACGACACACTTGTCCAAGGAAACGACCCAGATACAATACTCATCCCGGTCAATATAAGGAAAACCATAACTATAAAACTTATAGAAAATGGATTAACATCAAGGGGTGGTACAGGCGTATTTGTGGCAGAGGCACATGAGTTTCGGCAGACAGAAGTATTCTATACCTGGATAAACTTTCCAGCAGCACATCCTGTAACACATGAGTTCCACTACTACAAAATAGCAGAAGCTCCAGAGGAATACTCTCCTTTTGAGGAAGTTGAAATTCCACTAACATACCAAGAGCACCTGCTCTTATTTAAAGGCGCCCTAAAACATCAAAATCACATCACCAGGCTCGGTCCACTAGGTAGACCAGGAGCCACGTGGCCGGTTCTAGCCAGCTACTCACCACACCCAGACATTGAAGCAATGTCAGCCAGAGAACTTTTAGTCCATTTAAAACAACTAATTAAAATACATAGACAATTGGTCCAATATGTCATGCGGACTTCAACAGTCCAACCTGCAATTAAACTTCCACAAAACACCCCTCATCAGGGTAACACAAACAAGATTACACCACAGAACATACAATCGTGTCTTGGTAAAACACCCGCAAAACGGGAACAAATTCCATTCTTGTTAGCTCAAAAAATCACTCAGATAGAGGAGGAATTTCCTGATACTACCCCACACGAAAAAAATAAGAATTCTGACTATCTGCCTCCCAATGGTGATCGCACCACATGTAGAGGACTGTGACACTTGGGGCACAGTCTTTGCTTCTATCTACACAAAAACACATGGTGTTCCGTCTATGGTGGGTATACCAGATGTCCTAAGACAGATTTAAAATGAATACGGTCCAGAACCTGCTTTAACTCTGGGCATGAAATTACTGAAGGACTTTAAGCAGGTCTCGGCTATATTATTAGCCAACATAAAAGGAGAAGCAGCATGTGTGGCAATCCGCTAAAAATTGAAGGAAACAGATATAACGGACCAACTTTTTCAGCTTGCTAAAATAATTGAAAAATCCTATGAAGAATTAGGCAGAGATAGTTTAGGTGGTAAACCAGTAAAACCACAATTAATTGAAAATCCTGAAAAAACATTCATTAAAAATAATCTAAATACTCCAAAAAAGAGTTGGGATGGTAATAAACAAACCACTCCCAGAGAAAAACGATTCCAGTCCAGAGGAAGGTCTCCTCAACGGAGAGAAAGATCTCCTGGCCAAAGGGAACCCTCTGAAAAAAGATATAATGTTAGAGATAGGGATAAAATAAGAAAACCTAACAGATATCAAGACATTGATACACGTCCATCTAGATCCTTCTCACTCAATCCTTCTCGATCTTCCTCACAGAAATTGGAACGAAGAGGACGGTCAGAACACAAGGAAAAGCACGTCAAGTTCAAAGACAAAGAACCTGCTCATCAAAGTAAAAAAATCACAATTTCCCAGAAAGAAGGTAGCAAGTATTAAAATTAAACATGCCGAGGATTCTGAGGACACAACTGAAAAACGGAGAGTGGGCCCAGACAATGCTAGACAGCGCAGCAGAAGTGACCATAGCTCGCAAGATCCTGATGAATCTTCTGGAGACAGTGGACACGAATGAATACATTCAGGTGGAAACTGCAGACACACAAGTTAGTGTGCCCCATAAACTATATGAAATAACATTGCGTATAGAGGGAGATAAAACTAGGAAAATAAAAGGTCTCTTTTGGGAGAATCTTTCTAAAGGCTATGACATCCTGTTAGCTGAGAAAGACTGGCACCAGAGTTTGTCAGGGAGTGCCCTCATGACGAAGAAATGATTATGCCAGCCTTCTCAAATCATATTCCAATTCATAAAAAATACACATTCGCAAGAAAATGGGCAGTGGCCCAAGCACCTGCATTATACAAAAATCATGTAGGATGGGATGAGGACTCACCTCACCACAATATTCAGTTAAAAAATCAACCTACTGCACAAAGGCAGTACCCAGTTAAACAAGAAGCTAAAAAGCAAGCCAGGGAGATCTTAGATCAACTTGAATATCAAGGGGTGATTGAAACATGCACCTCACAAATGAACAATCCTTTATTTCCTGTCTCCAAGCCAGACGATTCATATCGCCTAGTTTTGGACTACAGACATTTAAACTCCTGCTGCAAAACTTTTGCAGTACAAAACTCACACAGTGCAGCACTAATGAACAACATCGTGCGCAAAAAATATAAAACGACATTAGACATCTCTAATGGATTCTTCTGTCAAAACATTGCACCTGAAAAGAGGTATTTGACCGCTTTCTCAATAATGGGTTCGGAAAAACAATTTTGCCGACTCCCACAGGGATTCAAGAATAGCCCAGGATTATTCTCAGCAAGGGTAACAGAATTACTACAAATATATGATGATGAAGCATTATCATATGTCAATGACATCTATCTTACAGACGATGACCTGGAGACTCACTTAAAAAGAGTGAACATCATAATTCTTGGGTTCGCATCAGAGGGTTACAAATTCAACTTTAAAAAGTCAAGAATTGCCCATCTAACAGTCCTATTTTTAGGATATGAATTATCAAGTGAAGGCAAAAGCCTGGCAGACAAATTCTTAGAGAAGTGTGCAGTACTCCAAGCACCAAAAACGCAGAAAATTTACAATCAATACTAGGCTTCCTGAATTTCGGTAGAACATACATTCTAAATTATGCAGAGAGGGTTAAACCTCTCTATGAATTACTAAAACCTGATTTCAAACCAATACATTGGACTCAAAAACACACAGAAATTTTGAGATCATTACAGACAGACATGTAATAATCGTTACACCAATACCTGCCCTAGAAGCAGTAACAAGGGCAAGCATTCCGAATGCTAAAGCTCTACATCCAAGATGGATACACTGGGTTAATTCTCTTGCTGCAACAAACGTAGTATACGAATTTGATCCTAATTTAAAAACACAAGAATTTCTCCAATATGAATACGAATGTCCTCTGCCGACCGAAATCCTGCCCCTGGAACACTACGGCTGTATAATATATACAGACGGATCAGCACAGCCCGCAATAGGGGGTAAACATGCTTATAGTGCTGCGTGCGCGATCGTTAAAGGTCGTTGGCACAAAGGGAAATTTAGACCATTGGCCACTAAAACTCAATCTCTAGGAGATTGTACAGCTCAGCGAGCGGAACTACTTGCATTTAAGATGGCGCTTGAAAATACTGATCACGAATTCCCCACACTAATAGTGTGTGATTCATATTACTGCGTTCAATCTTACAATTAATATTTGCAGAACTGGGTTCAAAACGGCTTCAAAGATGTGAAAGGTGGCACAATCAAGCATAAAATGCTTTGGGAACAAATAGTTCTTTTGCAGAAAGAACTACAAAAGACTCACGTGATACATACACTGAGTCATCAACGTGATGCCATTCACGTTGCAGGGAATTCATTGGCTGATGAAGCCGCGAAGGGAGCTGTGCAAACGGCTTCCGTAGCTGCTATCACCCGGTCAAAAACAAAAATAGACAGCGATATAATGCAAGCTGTCAGTGCTTCAGTAAAAGATGATTAAAAAAACACTCCCAAAAGGCTTTCTAGTAAAATATTCATACATAACAGATGCAGTGCAGTGTGGCTCAATGATTAGAGCGGCAGACCCTGATGCAGAGGTCTAGCCCGGGACCAGGGTTCAATTCCCCGCCTCGGCAGGTCTTGGGCTCAAGAATTCCACGGACCTGATAATTCTCGCCTCGGTGCCTATTCGTATCATGGAGTCCCACTCTGCAACTCTGGGCAATAGCTTGCTTAATCTCCACAACGGCCCCCACAACGCTAAGGATGCCTGGCCTCCACCTTGGGGGTGCCCAGGAGTGGACGCCTCACAGGGAAAGCCAGGATGGGTACAACAGTGGTATTTTTACAAGCGCCTTGAGACCCTTGCGGGTGAGTAGTACGCTATACAAGTATCAATTTACATGCAAATAATGTTCCCTTTGCTCGAATCTCTGGAGAGGGGGATAGGGCAATTCCAAACATGGAACACAGATTAGGACTTATTTTAGCGGCACACGAAGGGCTAGCTTCTGCACATGCTGGTATTTCCGCCACAATAGCGTTATTAAAACAGAGATATTGGTGGCCACGAATGGGAAGACAAACTAAGACTTATGTTTATAGAATGTGAAATATGCCAAAGAATGAAAGTATCAACGGTAAAACGACCAGCCCAGACGCCCCTTCTAATCTCAGATAAACCATTAGCGTGTGTTTACCTGGACCACTGTGGTCCCTTACAAAGGGATGGCAACTATAAATATATCATGGTCACAGTGCATTCCTGCACGAGATTCATTTGGATGTGACCCCAGCACTCGGCTGACGCCAGAACTGTTATAAAAGATTTGCGATCGGCACATACGCAATTGGCATGCTACATTCTGACCAGAGTCCTGCGTTTAGCTCTCGAGCTTACAAAGAGGCCATGACCAGCATGGGCATTGCATTGCGGTACTCTTCTCTCTTCCATCCTGAAGGAAATGCGGTAGTGGAAAGAAAAAACATGACATAAAGCAATCTATAACGGCAAGGGTATTAGGTTCGGGTGATGGGTGGGTCAAACATTTAATAAGTGTCCAACGTAGTCTTAATAACATGCCAAGAAATTCTCTAAAAGATATCAGTCCGTATGAACTTTTGTTTGGTATTAGAATGATTATCCAGGATCTGGATCGTCAAACTTCAGTGGTAGAAGAAAAAAACTTTTGATATCAAAGATCGTTTGGCTGTTTTACAGGACTTGAATGAAATTAGAAAAAGTCTAAGTAACACAAAGTTTAAGCCAAAAACCACTGAAGAACCACCTGTCCCAGCAAGACCTGTCTGGATTCCAAAGATTGGGGATCTGGTCAGAGAGAAGATTGCGGTGAAGAAGGAATTTGGGCCTTCTTACAGAAAAGCAGTACCTGTCTTAGCTGTCAGCAGAACAAGATCAGTAGTACTACCGCCACTTGCTGGTAAAAAGGAAAACAGAATTGTTTCCATCGACCTAGTGAAACCACAATCATGTGGCCGATAATAAGTAGTAGGCCCAGTGGACTCCCAAGAAATAGCAGAAGACCAAACTTTGCTACAATCCAAGAGGTTCAAACTGAGAGACTAATCACATTCGATAAACCAACAGTAAATAAAAAAAGGACTATGCAACAAAGCCATGGAACTTGTGCCTCTTGAAAACCAAATTGCAACAATTCATAATGATACACCAGTCTACAACGATGTAGCTTCAGACTGCACAAATGTAACAAAAGAAAATGCAAAGATCAATGAAAATCCGGAAGCAATCCCACCAATTGACAGAACAGCATCTGGCTATTTTATCAACTTTGATGACTTTTCCGATGATCCAAGTGAACATGGAGACAAGCCAGCAACAAAAACTTTCAAAGGAAAAATAACCAAGCTTTTTTACCAACTGAAAAAGACAGATCTGATTTCCCCATGGATTGAATTTTGGACTGTGTTAGGTGTACTTTTTCTCCTGCTTTGGCTCATCATGGTTTTATGCTTGGGTAAATTCATTGATGGAAACACAGCAAGTCAGAATATCAACTTGGTCCTAAAGTCTCACAGATCCTCTCACATCGAGAAAAGAGAACTATCATCAGTGAACATCACAGCCAATCCAATACCTGGGTGTATAGCATGGGACAGAACTGACTATGAAAAATATGGCCCGATTGAGCTCTTGAAGTATCCACACCAGTTTAAGGTTTCTTTAAGTGACTTTGTGATACCAAGTTCTTTTTCTGATGATTGGGATTTTGAAAATATTAATAATATGATGTCAGATTTAGTAATGTCAGCTAAATTTACAGAACATGATTATTTACAGGGTTCATCAAATTATGAAGAATTATACTGTTACAATCACTATGGTCATCACTATTTGCATAAATCTGCGCAACCTGGAAATGTTTTTACTTATAATCAATGGGAACATTGTCCAACTCCTCCAAAAGGAAGTTCGAAAACATTTTTTGAGAAATTTTCATACTTCTCAGGGTTTAACAACAGTGATCCAGAAACGTTTTATTTTAAAATGTTAAATAAGACAGGAATGAAAACAATGTTGACAAATACTAAATTGATTTATTCTGAAAAATGTTATGACAAAATGTCTACATTTGGTTTTGAATTTTGGAAAAATAACATTGAAACAAAAACCATTTGGGGAACAAAAGACTGGCAGGTACAAGGTCTAGAATCATTATTTAGAGCCTGTATGATCCCAGAACAAATACGTTTCCTGAATGATACCATTCAACAAACTACTTGTCTTGGTTTATCTAAGATAAAAGACTTAAATAAACCGTCTATTCCGAAGCCCATACCTGATAGTAATAGCACTACGGATGTGGAAATAGACGTATCCCATATTTTTCACGAAAACAGAACAAATCCTGATTGGAAAAAATGGTTGATCTGGCCCACAGACACAAATAACTGTCAAGATAGATTCCTGAATAAAAAACAGGAGTTCAAACTGACCAGGCCAGACCCAAGATATTCCCAGAGACAACATCCAGGGATAGTTACAACATACAATGTAGGGAAATTATGCCTTGAGTGGCTACAGAAATCCACACTGGCTGAAATTAAGCAACACTTGACTTTACTTAAAGAAGGTGCTGACTTGCGAGATTTCATACTGGGACCTCGCAAACAGCATCAAAAACGTTTCATAGCGGCCGGTATATACGCTGCATACAACAAAGCTTGGAAAGTAATGCAAATTGAAACAGCAGAAAAAATACGAGAAATTGATCGTATAAATTTGGAAAAATCACTTTCTGTAGTGGACAATGGGTTAACGACTCCGTCTTCCAGAATATATTCACTGGACAGTATTGTAACTTCTGCCTTTGATATAATAGAGCAAGACTTGCTAATGTTACAACATGGTCAGTCCCAATTGCGTTCTATTGTACAGCTGGGCTGGACATTGCAAAACCTATGTTCAGGCTATGTGCCATGGCGTCTAATCAATATAACGTCATTATTATCTATCTTTAACCTTATTGATAAACAAATCAGTTTGGCACAAAAAGGAGCAGACTATACGATTCTGAGCATTGAAAAACTTGAGAGATTACCATTGACAATGTCAGAGAGACCTGTCATTGAATGGATAATACATGGAACGATTACAATTCCGATTACAACTTTCCAGTTTAAATATTGCCAAGAATATATACTAGCAGGCCAGTATGAAAGGTTGGGTAAAGGATACATCAAATCAACCTGGGATTTACCTTACACACACAAATGTTATAGTGAAGGGAAAAAAGAGGTATTCCTTAGTGGTAATAATTGTAAAAAATCACTAAGCATACACTTATGTGTTAAGGTATTAACTTGCATGGAGCCTGCGAAGGGTCTTCAAATAACCTTTCTTGTCATCTGCAAGGCACTCCTGCAACACAGATAGAACCGTTCTTCAGACAGCTTTCCAATAACTGACCACAGCTTTTGTGGAATGGTGCCAGGAGAATGCTATCTCGTAACTGTTACTTCCAGGATCGTTTGCTGTATGCAAGTATTGTATCCAAACAGCAAGCCAGACATGGAGGCGGCAATATGGCCTTATGTGAATATCACTTCTATTCGAATTGATACTTTAAGCAGAATGAAGTCTATTCTTTTACAGACGACTGTGCCGTTGACCTCATCAAAAGAAACATATGATCTGCAAGTTGCAAGGACAGCAGCAGAGATACATACCCTTTTATCGACAAATTGCCCCATGCATTTCGTAGAAATGTTAAGTCAAATTTTAAACATGTCTGATACCAGTGGCATCACACATGTATTTAAGACAATTTTTTGGGGACTGTTAACACCATTTGAAACAGTTCTGGGCATCTTCCCGAATTTTGTCCATTCTGTATTTGGCGGCCTACCTTTAATTTTGGAACTCTTAGCAGGAATTTTATTTTTGATCTGTCTGCTCCGATATGGCAAGCCAAGCCACAGACAAGTCTCCAGCAACGATGGAAGAAACAATCCTAGCAATACGCTACCGAGACAAAATCACTAAAGTCCTCGGATTAGCCCGGCTAAGAGATCTGAGTGCAACATGGTTTCTTTCATTCAGACCAATCTGGCAAGATTGCATCTTACCTGTGCTTCGATGTCTGCTATGCGGAGAAGAATGCGTGTTGGACGTCTGTCTTACACTACCATCAGCAGTACCAATGGATATCGATACTTTGCTAGGTCTGGTAACGACTCATGCAATGTGTTGTCCCCAGCGGCTACCTATTCTGATGACGGCATTCGTTGAGACCTCACCATTACGAGTAGGCGGCGGTGAAGTGCGAGAGGAAAGCAGCACCAAACAGGTACAACCTACTGTGAGCATTGCTGATCCAAACATCGATGATAGCAATCACGCAGAGTACTGCACAGTTTCAGTATTTTCAAACTTGGTCAAACTTTCACCTGATGTGGTAGACCAATTTTTTGCAAGCCTGTCTGATAAGATGTTCTCCCCTGAACAACGGGAATGACTTTTTAAAACAACAAGCACACAGCGTTCCTTGAACTCTGAAATTTGGCCTTAAGTTCTGTTAAACAAAGCAACTGAAAACTTTTGGAACTAATATTTTTTTCCCCCCTAAAAGCGAAATTATTTTTCTTTCAAATCAAAAATATTTACAATTTTTTTCGGCACATGATACTTTGCTTACAGTAGAACTATTCTTAGAGACATTTAGAGACAATATTTTACCTCAGCCTCTAGTACATGTACATAATCGTATAAATATGTGATGAAATGGTCTCGACCTTCTCTTCTGTATACAGAGCCATTTCATGTGTAATTTTTGCAAATTCATTCAGCTGTTATATATGCATTTAACTGAATGATAACATTGCTTGAAAAAAATGTACAGTACCAATACTCATTTTCGTGTATAAACCATACACCATTTCAAATGCAATTATGTATTTTGGGGTGGGTTGGAAAACACACATGCATCATATGTTTAATATTGCTTATTTTTAGTAATGATGGGCATTAATACATGGAGTGTGTGTTGTATTTCTATCTAGGACCCTAATTCGATATTCCCGATTCATGCCCTTATGTGGTTATAATAAATAGTATCCTTATAAAGGCATAGGAATCATATCCATATTTAGTAATAGCCCATGCAGTCCAAAGCATGGCAAGGCTACTCCCATAGACTCCTAGAAAGCACAACGCGTTCTTTACACAAACCAAGCCTCCAGCAGCCCGGGAATCCCCCCCTGCTTTTGTTTTGATTTGCACAAGAACTCCTGGAGTCCAGAAAGAACTGTTAGTTCTTAGTGACGTCTTATGTCCAACCTTACGTCAAACCCGGCACCTTTCAGGTATAAATATACCAACGTTGCCTTAAGCAAACACACGCTGGTGTGGAGCAGAGCAGTTATCTACTTATCCGAAGCCCAGCTGATGCGAGAGCCGAAGGAAGCCGCCCCTTCCCTTTGACGCGCTGGAGAAGCTGCCTTTTCTCAGTCCAGCTCCGGTGTTCCCAAGTCACCCTCGCAGGTTGCTGGGAGATCGAGTCCTGAGAAGCGAGATACAAGACCTCCTTCATTCTATAACCAAGGTACGGAGCTGATTGAAACCTTAGAGAGAATTCTTGATTCCGATACCTGGCAAAAACCCAACTTAACTTAAAACTGCAACTTACTTACTCCTTCCCACGTATTAGGCTTAGGTCAGGTACACTGGGGTAGGCGTCTCTTAGAAGCACCAGTTGAGTTCGTTAGTCAATGTTTTTGTGTATGTATATATTTTATCCAATTTAGAGTATCATATGGCTAAGAAACCATATCAATGCTTTTACAGTATTTTTTCATAATACTACTTTTACTGTACGCACTTTACTTTATGATAAGAATTGCAAGTGTGGCAATTCATTTCTCTTGCATGAGAAAGAAGACTGCTCAATAAAATAACACCTTTTATTGAAAACGCCCGTCTCTCTATTTCTCTGCACTCTGGTGAAACTAAGCATGCACGATTGACTGAGTGAAATAGCTGCCTATTGTTTTCACACGACTCTAGAGATACACTCTTTATTCTGAGGGAGCAAACTTGTCATGTTTATGCGGTTGTCAGAAACTAATCCCTTCTTGTCTAAATCAGGAAAGTTAACCCTTTCCTATTAATTCGAGAAAGTTTCTAGTGACCTCTGAGCTAGCTGGCAAAACTAATTAAGTCTAACATAGTCAGTATAGACCTAGATGACCTCAGTCCTACGTCTACACTGCTGTTTATGTTATTCCAATGGGCAGAGCCTATTGGGAATATAGGAACTACACTACACTTAGAGACGGGCCTCTCGAACTCAGAGCCGTTTAGCGCCACAGGAATTGTTAATAAAGACCAGATACATTGTAAAACTTGGAACCTGCCAGCCAGTGCTTTAGGTCAGCTGGAGGGCAGGCCCGAACTTAGCCTGCAGCGGGAGCAGGACAGGCAGCCACAAGGCAGCGCTCTGCCATCTGCCGTGTCCCAAACTCAGTGCCAATTCTACATTGACAGCTGACACCATTGCAGATATGCGTGAAAACGCATTTCAGTGCGGTGATGCGGAGTACAACACTGTAATGCGTTAGCATCATGCCTGATGCGTGACACTTGACTGGACTGGAGTATGTGAACAGTGGGAATATCCACATTTCCCAAGGGGTGAAGGTTTTTTTGTTTGAGGGAGGCTTAGGGTGGCTCAGGTAGTTGGAAAAATGAGCAGGTGCTATAAGGAAGTCGCTAAATGGGGCAGGAATCAATTTAAAATAGAATTGCAGTACGTTGAGTTTTTTTTATCTTCTTTATGCTCTGTGAATGAGTTTATTCAGTAATTGTTAAATTATCTCTGTCAATGTTACTGGAATTTTTAACAGGCATAAATACGGTGGTGTGATTTAGTAGCTTGTTACTTTAGAACCTCAAATTCTTTTTTTACAGGAAACCCATTTGAAATCTAATACTCCAAAATGCTATATTCCAGGAATGTTTTCAATGTTTTTTTTTTGCTTCAGCAGGTGTTGCAATGTGGGGGGTTGCTATATATTTCTCTCGGAAATTTGATTGGGAGTTTCTTCAGGAACATTGCGATCCCCAGGGAAGGTGGATATGGGTACAGGTATCATTAAACGGCCAGATTTTGAATTTTGTTAGTTATTATGGGCCAATATTTGATGACGACTCAGCATTACGTACACTTCATAAACTTTTGATTGGAGTCTCGGGGTAATTATTTTGGGGGGCGATTTTAATTATATTCAGGACTGCAAAATGGATACGTCTAACACAGGAAAAAAACTATTGAAACCTGAAACAAAGAAGCTTTTTAATGCTCTGATATATGATCTTCAGCTAGTGGATGCATGGCGTTTTTTTTAAATCAAACTGGTCGTAAATATACTTGTTCTTCATGCCAACATCAAACTGCATCTCGTATAGATTTTTGTTTGTTGTCACGCTCTGTGATTCTTAGAGAGGCAGATATTGGTGCTAATGCTTTTTCTGACCATTCTTATGTTCAAGTATGTATAGGTTTGGGCCTTTCCAAAAGAACGTCAGTCCAAGTGGCAGATGGACCACCTTCTTTTGCAGGATCCAATCTGGATTGATGAATTCAGATGTTGGATAAAAGAGTACTATTCTATTAATGAAGGGACAGCTGAATTGTTTTCTGTGTGGGGTGGGTTTCAAGGTTGCAGCCCGGGGACAGATGATTGCCACCACTGCTAAGAAAACCAGGGAACGCTTAGAATAGCCCAACTTCAGCAGTCATTAAACCATGCTGCTAATTCGGTTGGTCCTTTAAATCGGACTCAGCTGGAACAGCCCAGGAAGGTTTTAAGAGATTTTTTTATGTTAGGAAAAAAAAATAGCTCCTAGACTTACTCTCAGAAGGTCTATGAAGAAAGTCAAATGGTGGGCAAGTTGCTCGCCTGGTCAACTCGGGCTCGACAAAAATCCACTCGCATTGTAGAAATAATAGATCCTCAATCTAATACAGTAGTTAGTGATAGAGCTGATTTAAATCACTTTCAACAAATTTATACCATTAATTATTCGGTTAATTTTGAGTTGATTGAGGAGTATTTTGCTTCACTTCAAGTTCCTAAAATATTGCAGAATGTAGGGACGATGCTGCAGACGAATATTACTGTAGCTGAGATAGCGACAGCTATTAAATCTTTGGCAGGAGCAAAAGCTTGTGGTGAGGACGGGTTTCCAAGCGAACTTTATAAATGCTTCGTGAAGGAGTTGATCCCTTTTTTGGTAAAGCTATTTGATTATATTAAAATGGTTGTGGCGGTGCCTCCTGAATTTAAAACGGCAATAGTAGTTAGCTTTGTAAAGAAGGGTAAACCCTCTAATAATTTGAATTCTTACCGTCCAATCAGTTTATTGAATACTGACTACTAAATTTTCATGAAGATTTGGGCACAGCGTTTTACCTCAGCAGCTAGGGAAGTGATTCATGGTGATCAAACAGGGTTTATTGAATGTCGGTTGATGTCGACTAATACCTGTTTTTTGATTCAAGCCCTTGATTTTTTTAATATGAATAAGAGCCCTGCCTGTATCATGATGTAGACGCAGAAAAGGCCTTTGATTTTGTTAATTGGGATTCATTCTTTTATACACTTTCTAGGTTTGGTTTTCCATTATGTAATAATTATGATAAAAAATATTTACCAAGGGACACAGGCTCAGATTATAGTCAACGGGGATGAAGCAGGGTTATTAAAGATAAATCGTGGGGTCAGGCAAGGCTGTCCCTTATCACCTCTTTGGTTTACTTTTTTTATCGAACCTCTTGCTATTAGATTACGAGCCAATAGGAATATTAGAGCCCCAATCCAAGGAATGGCAAAATTGAAACTATTTTCTGATGACGCTATTTTATATCTAGAGCCAGAAAGGTTACAATTACAGTCAACATTGGTGGAATTTAGGAAATTCTAACAAATAGGGGGCTCTAAAATAAATCCTTCCAAAACTGAAATGTTAATGCTAAATTTGGGGCTGGTATGCCTTCCAACGGTAGCTACGTTATAATAACTGACCACAGCTGTTGTGGAATGATGTCCAGGAGAATGCTATCTCGTAACTGTTACTTCCAGGGTCGTTTGCTGTATGCAAGTATTGTATCCTGTAGGATATGTGGATGGTTACTAAGAGAACTGAGACTGTAAATTCATCTATCTGTACAAATATCGACATATGAGTAATTTAGAAAGTCTTTAGGTCAATGTTGAAAGATGACGAAGGGATGGAAATGATGTTTCTGTTAGACGACATAGCTGGGAGTTAGTAGACCGGTTGGCTCTCCTTTCCACGTATGGTCGTACCTGTAACAAACTTCCTTCTCATTGTTTGACAGTTGTTTTTTCACTAATGTGGGGACGTAGGAAAGAGAATATATACACTGACCATTTGGGTATTTAACTTGTAGGTTGCAGCAGTGACATCTAAGGAGTAACTATTCTCAATGGAAAATGGAATCCATTACAAAATAAAAAGAATATACCTGACTATATTTTAAAAAGGTTAGTTTGGACAAATATTGTGTAACTAAACATCTAACCTTATATTAATGTTTATAAGCTTACCGTTTTCCTTGGTTGGTGTGTCTTTCTCTATAGGAAACTGTGCGAGTCTCACACTTTTAACTATCATGTTCAGTGGGAATGGAGGTATCTCACAGGAACTATCATTCTATGGCATTAGAAAGCACTAGAAGGTAGGTCTCATTAGAGCGTAGAGCTAACTATGAGGATAAAATGAACACAACTTTCTCAAGTTTGCTTTTCCATATATATCTTAGGAACAATAATACTTGAGCAAACCCGGACTGACGAAAATTTCTGCGCCATTAATTGAATTTTGAAGGAAGATAGCTGCTATATGCATTGTAGGTCAAAATTAAGTTGACATAATTGCAATTATAGGAAAGAACTGTAGCTGTGTATTTAGGATTACTTTCTTTTAGTGTAGTAACCAAAATGATACTTTTATGCATTTGTGAAACCTAGGATTTTTATGCTAGGAACGCTTTTTTAAGATCTCTCATCTTAATCTCTTTTTTATCTTTTTATGCTCTATGGGTGTTGATTTTTCTTCTAAGTGATGTGTGTTTAATGCCTTGACTTAAATGGATTGAGTAACCTGTATGCTAGTCTCCCCTTGGTGTTGGCATGTCCATTTCTGTATGGCTATCAATCAGTTCAAGAAAAAGTAAATGAAATATGAGTCTATAAATGATGCTCTGCACATACGCACAACAACATATGCTTTGTGATTTCAGATCCCCTGGCCTCTTGTTTACTTGGAGTGTTTGTATCTGCATAGTTCCTGAGCAAGGTGGTGGATAACCCACCGAAACGGGCGTGGACCTTGCGTGGATCCAAATTTACAACTTATGGTTCATATTTTCTAATGATCCGAATATTCTGCCACCACTAGTTGAACCATTAACGTGGACCGATCATGCTGTAGTACTATTTACTATTAAAACTATAAAGGATAAAAACCTACATACTGTACACCGCTCGCAGGTCCACTTTCAAGACTGGAAGAACTTGAACGTGACCAACCTACAAACAATTTTAAGTGCCACCCAATCAGATAACACAACACACCCTTACATGACTGCTGAAAACTACAACACATGGCTTAACAATGCCTTTACCCAACTAGTTCCCCCAAAAAGGATGATGCCCAATCAAAATAAACCATCCGCCCCTTGGTTCTCTGAATTGTTAAGACTCGAAAGGCAGCGTTGCAGAAACCTAGAAAGGAGGTGGTGCAAAGACTACGATAACAATTCTAAAGAAATATATAAACAAGCACTGGCTGCTTACAGAAAATGGCTAGCTGTAGAAAAACAGAGATTCTATCTTGAGCAAATAGAGTGAGTCAAAAATTCAACCAAACAACTTTATCAGGTAGTCTCAAAATTATCCACCCCACCAGTCTGTTCAACTGCTGAACCATCTCAAAATTTGTGCAATAATTTAGCGGCATTTTTTGAGCACAAAGTTAATGACATCTTTTTACATTTTTCAGCCCAAACCAACCTGGACTCTGTTAGTTCCAATGAGGATGTTACCCCTATTTCTACCACCTTTGAAAATTTCTGTTCAACATCTGTTAATCAAATAACAAACCTCATTACAAGAACTAAATCAGGATCACCGTTAGACCCATGTCCTCCTCAGATACTTAAGCCAGTTTCTAATTTAATAGCACCTGTGCTTACAGAAATTTGCAACAATATGTTTTCTTCGGGGCACTACCCCTCAATCTGGAAGAAGGCCATAATTAAACCCCTTATAAAAAAAAACAACCTGGACCCGGCTGAGCCGAAAAATTATCGACCAATTGCAGCGCTCCCCTTCCCTACTAAAATAATTGAAAAGATCATGAATAGCCAATTAACTAATTACATCGACCAGAACAATCTTCTCGATGATACACAATTTGGCTTTAGAAAGGGCCATGGGACGTAGACAGCATTAATAAAAGAGGCAGATGAAGTCAGAGAGATTATGGACCAGGGAGGTGCAGCAGTGCTCATCCTGCTGGACTTATCTGCTGCCTTCGACACGGTTGATCATAACATCTTGATCAACCGTGTAGGCAAACTGGGCATTATAAACAAAGCCAAATCTCTTCTGGCTTCTTTTCTGTCAGACCGCTCCCAAATTGTTAAATTGGGTGACTTCTATTCTCCTGTCTTCTCACTACCGTGCGGTGTTCCCCTGGGCTCCTCGCTGAGTCCGACACTATTTAACATCTATGTGTCGGACTTGGCGAGGGTAATCAAGTCTTATGGAATGGGGTTAACATCGTACGCTGATGACACACACAGTTGATATTAGCCATCAATAACAATGGAGAAGCAGTAGCAGCAAATTTTCAAGATGGAATGATGGCAATCAGTACTTGGATGGACCACAATTGTTTAAACTTGAATTCCGAAAAGACTGAGGTCCTGATCTTCGGCCGGTTGACTCCATCTTGGTCTCCCACTTGGTGGCCGTTAGATCTGGGTTCTGCCCCAATCCCAGTAAAAAAGGTCAGAAATTTAGGGGTTTTATTTGATGAGAAGCTGTCGTTTATGAGTCACGCAAACGCAGTGGTCTCGTCATCCTTCTATACTCTCCGAATGATCAGGAAACTCTTGCAGTTTCTCCCGCCTTATGCAGGCAAGACCCTTATGTGCACGTTAGTACTATCTAAAATGGATTACTGCAACGGACTATTGCTAAACGCCCAGGAGCGAGTCATGAGTAAGATGCAGTTAATCCAAAATGCCGCTGCTAGAATTCTGACTCGAACACCTAAATTTGCATCAATTTCCCTTATTGTTCGACAACTACACTGGCTTCCATTTCGAAGCCGTACAAAATTTAAGGCTTTGTGCATCACCTATAAGGCTATGAATAATATAGGGCCGCAATACCTGAAAAAAGCCTTATGCACATACATGCCAACTAGAACTTTACGTTCTTCTTCAGCTCATCTACTGCCAGTCCCCCGTACGAAAAAGGCAAACTGGGGAGACAGACGCTTCATTGTCGCTATCTCTAGACTGTGGAACACACTTCCTTTCCACATAAAAAAGAGCCCTTCACTGTTGACATTTCGTAAGCATCTAAAGACTTGGCTTTTTGATCAAGCTTAGGTTACCTTTCACTCAGCACGGCTCTCTTCTCAATAGCGCAGAGACACCTTAGGGTAGTTGTGCGCTCAATAAATTGCAAAAATAAATAAATAAATAAATAAATAGTTATGCAGACAATTTTCTGCCCCACAAATAAAGATTTGTTCAGATACTGCATGTATTTGGTGTGTGTGGAAGGTTATGAATTGGAATGAATGATATTGAGTGAGTGGAGTTTTGGTTAGTATTGGTGTGTTTTTATAGCCAAGGGGATATGTGTTATGAAATTGTAATTGCACTTTTTGTAATATGCGTTTTTCTATAAAATAATGTATGTATCATAGATACAATGGATAAAAATATTTTATAAGAAAAGAATTGAAAAAGGAAAAAGTAATGATGATGAAATACAAATATACTGAAAAAATGATATGAATTAGTCCTTATGTTGTTGTGTTTGAATAATATGCAATATGAAATATACAAACAATGTTGGTAAATAAAAAGTAGATAGGTCGTGAGGGAATTTTTCTAGTATTGTACTTATCCTTTCCCCTCTTTTCCCTGACCTCAAAGTAATGTTAGAGGGGTCCCCTCCTTTATGTTTATGTTTCTAAATAACGACTGGCTTCTTGTAGCTCTGTGCAAAAAATAGTAGCATATAGTCTGATTGCCACTGAAAATCACAAATTTTGTATAGAAAATCACCCGTGTCCTTAGTATATGAAGGAAGCTGCTGTACGTGTTTCTGTAGATAATAGTCCCCGTATTGGGATGTTTTCTCCAGTAGGCTGTTGCGGGCCAAAATGATGGGACGGCCAGGGGGTTTGGACGAGTTCTTGTGTATCTTGGGAATAAAGTAGATGATAGGTGTAGTTGGATTGTCGTTTTTTAAAAATGTATACTCTTGCCAGCAGTTTTGTGTAGAGATGCTTATATATGACTTTAAGGGATAGCATGTCACTTTTTTTGTAACTATTTATGTCAGACCTTTGTCCCAATGCTTCTTTCACATATTCATCTCTGCCCCAAATTACCAGGTTTCCCCTCTGTCCGTATTGTGAATAACGATTTGGCTGTTGTGTAGTTTTGTCATAGTTCTAAGTATTGCATTTCTTGAATGTTCTTTTTGTCCTTTTTGGTTGCTTGTACTTCGTGATTTAGTTGTTTCAATCCCACTATGATCTACTCGTGAAAGATATCTATGGCATCTCTTGTGGTTATGGGTCTGAAAGGTGTTGTAGATCTGCCTCGTTCACTAGTACTGATGATGGTTGGATTTGCCTGGTTGTCCGCTGCAGTCGGGATACTTTCTGATGCCAATTTTTGCATGTCTTTCAAAATTGGAAGGTCAGACGGTGTTAGATTGAATGGGGATGAGTAAGAGGGTACAATTTGTTGGTGTGTCTGTGAGTTGATTGTTGCTTTATTTTGAAGTGCATGATATTTCTTTAATTTCAGCTTGCGGATGGTTTTGAAAATATCCATCCTTGTTCTTGCATTATTGAAGGAGCTTTCAGGGCAAAAGGAAAGCCCTAGGGATAAAAGTTGTTCCTCAGCCTTGCTTTGGTTGAACTTAGCCAGGTCGATGATTACTTTGCCGTCAGACTTTTCTAAAACTTCTTGCTTTTCCAGTGGCACACTGGAGGTTTTTTGATTTCTTCTTCGGTTTGCTGTTCGCCTCTCGCGGCGGCTGGTGGATCAGTTTTTCTCTTTGTCTGGCCCCTTGAGTCTTGGGCAGTAATGTATGTTTTCTGTCTTCTGTCTATGCATAAAAAATCTCGTACCTCTACAAGTGAGAATTTGGACGGAACTGCTGATGTTTTCGTGTTGCGTGCATCTCCTTCCGTCTCACTTTCCATTGCGGAGCTCAAGCCAGAGTTCGAGGTTTCTGCCGGTCTAGCCCTGCTGGTTCCAGCACTTGAGGTTGTCACGTTGTGTGCTCCTTGTTTGGCAATTTTGAGAGTGTCATACTATTTAGTGAATGTGAAAATACACCCACACTCATAATCGACTTTGTCCCTGTGGTATTTAAAGATTTTCCTTTCTCTGATTTTGTCTTCTTCCTTTCGTAGTCTTTTTGTCATGTCTTCCCTCAATCTATGTAATTTGCCCCAGTTGTTGTAATTCTTCAATGATCTCTTCAATCTGGGCTTGTAACTTGACCTTATCAGATTTTGCATATTTAACCAGTATTGTTACTAGTTTTCTCGATGACTCTAAATTCGTCTCCGCCCATTCTTTCATCATGGATGGATCTGGATTCTTGTAACTGGGCGCTGTTAAAATTCTCAATCCTCGTGGAATGAGTCGTGCATCCAGATAACGTTGTAGGGACTTCCCCTCCCACCACTTGCTTTGCTTTTGTCTCATCAACTTCTTTAATCTTTTGTCTTTGTCTCTGAGGTTGGTGTTACTATTTGCCTGCTATTGCATTATGGGTGTTTGAGTTCGTACTCAGTGCCCGTTCATCGTCAAACATCTCTGCCAACGCTGCCTCCCGATCTCTAAGCGCGTCAGCAGACATTTTGCAATTGGCTTGGAGTGTGTTTTCATTTAGTATATATTGATACCCCCCGGCTGTAAGCTACTTGATTGAATTTAGTATGTTTGCAGAGTCTTGGAGGAAGGGGGCATTGCCTGTGCCCAACTTTCAGCAATCCCACTATCTGGGACATTCTGGAGGTATCAGGTAAGCTAGTTGACCCCCAGCAGCAAAGGGGACTTTAATCCCCATCCAAGATCACCCCAGGAAGTGTGTTTACAGAGTGGTGAGGAACGGGGGCATGGCCTTCTATGACAACTTATCAAACCTCCTGTGTGGGACTTACTGGAGCTAAGAAGGGGAGTAGTTGGCCCCTGATGATGTCCTTGGGGGCAAACTACCCCTCTTGTTACTTCCAGTAAGCCCCACACAATGGGATTGCTATGACGTCTTCGAAGGCCACGTCCCCTTTCTCCACCACTCTGCAAACGCACCTCCTGACAGACTACGGGATGGGGGATGAAGTCCAAATTACTCCAGGGGGCCAAAAAGCCCTCCTGGTACCTCCTGTAAGTTCTACGCAGCGGAATTCCTGCGAGCTAGTCAGAGGCCCAACACCCTTTCTCTACCACTCTGCAAATACGACTACTAGTAAAAGAAGTGTAATAGGTTTCACATTTGCCAGAGTTAAATCTATTGACGATGCAAATGTTTTTTAATAATGTTTTTTGGAGTGGAGTGGATGTACATTGTGTGTATTGGAATTATGTTGTAAATTGTGCAGTGAAATTATGTGGATAGAAAGTATGTGGTATTTATTTATAGGAATTATGTAGAGTGGGATTATGTGTTATGGAGAGTAATTATGTGGTATGGTAGTCTGTGTTGTGGAGTGGTAACCTCAGGTTCAGTCTTCCTTGTTCCATAGAAGCTAAACTATTAACTCAATGCGACATTAAAAAAGAAGGAATCACTGATGAGCACTTCTGGACCTAGTCAGAGGTATGAGCAGGGCCAGTGGAATTATGCGACTATTTGGCCGCCCCAACTTCTGCACAATTATGCATTTTCCGCATTAGCCACATAATTCATCATCTGCTGCCTAATCTGCAGTTTTGAACAAAAAAATAATTGTTTCTAGCTCAAACGGATCACACGTTACCAAAAATGCAGTGAAAAAGTGTTACAGCATGGTGGAAGGTCCTTTGTAAACCTAGAATGGTCACCTGTTACTTATTGCTAAATGTAGGTGTTAAATTGGTACTAATGGTGTGCAAGACACTCTTGCTTCTTTTTGCTCCTCTCTTGATTCTTTCTGCATTTCTGTTGCTTCTTTATGCACCTTTCTTTTTCTGCACTTCTCTGGCCTCTTTCTGCACATCTCTTCTACTTTCTGCATCCCTCCTGCCTCTTTCTCTACCCCTCTTCCCCCTTTCTGCATGTCTGTTGCCTCTTTATGCACTTCTCTTGCCTCTTTCTCCACCCTCTTCCATCTTTCTGCATCTCTGTTGCTTTTTTCTGTCCATATCTTGTGTCTTTCTGTACCTATCTTGCTTCGTTCTGTACCCCTTGTGCCTCTTTCTGTACCCATCTTCTCTTTTTGCATTCCTCTTACCTCATTCTGCACCTCTGTTGCTTAATTTTGCACCTCTCGCTTCTTTCTCCACCCATTTTGCCTCTTTCTGCACTCCTCTTTCCTCTTTTTGCACCCCTCTTGCCTCTTTCTGCACATCTGTTCCCTCTTTCTGCACCCCTGCTGCCTCTTTCTGCACATCTGTTCCATCTTTCTGCACCTCTCTTGTTTCTTTATGTATCCCTCTTGCCTCTTTATCCACCCCACTTCCCCCTTTCTGCATCTCTGTTGCTTCTTTATTCACTTCTCTTGATTCTTTCTGTACCTCTCTTGCTTCTTTTTGGACCCCTCGCGCCTCTTTCTGCACCCCTTTTCCCTCTTTCTGCACTCCTCTTGTCTCTTTTAGCACCTCTGTTGCTTCTGTCTGCACTTCTCTGCCTTCTTTCTGCACCCCTCTTGCCTCTTTCTGTACCCTTTTGCCTCTTTGTGCACCTCTCCTCGCTCTTCCTGCACGTCTCTTGGCTTTTTCTGCATTTATCCTGCCTCTTTCTGCACTTCTTTTACTTATTCCTGCACTTCTCTTGCCTCTTTCTCCACCCTCTTCCCTCTTTTTGCATCACTATTGCTTTTTTCTGCACTAATCTTGTGTCTTTCTGTACCTCTCTTGCTTCTTTCTGCACCCCTTGTGCCTCTTTCTTCACCCCTCTTCTCTTTCTGTACTCCTATTGCCTCTTTATGCACCTCTGTTCCTTCTTTCTGCACCTCTATTCCTTCTTTCTGTACCCCTCTTGCCTCTTTCTCCATCCCTCCCCCCTGTCTGCATATCTGTTGCTTCTTTCTCACCTCTCGTTTTTTTCTCCACGGATCTTCCCTCATTCTGCACATCTGTTGCTACTTTTTGTACCTCTTGTGACTCTTTATGTACCCCTCTTCCCTCTTTTTAAACCCCTCTTGCCTCTTTCTGCACACCTGTCCCCTCTTTCTGCACCACTGCTGCCTCTTTCTGCACCTCTGTTCTGTCTTTCTGCACCTCTCTTGTTTCTTTCTGTATCCCTCTTTCCTCTTTCTTCACCCCACTTCCCCCTTTCTGCATCTCTGATGCTTCTTTATATACTTCTCTTGCTTCTTTATGCACCTCTCTTGCTTCTTTTTGTACCCCTTGTGCCTCTTTCTGCACCCCTCTTCCCTCTTTCTGCATTCCTCTTGCCTCTTTCAGCACCTCTGTTGATTCTTTCAGCACATCTCTTGCTTCTTTCTGCATGGCTCTTGCCTCTTTCTGTACCCCCTTTGCCTCTTTGTACACCTCTCCTGCCTCTTCCTGCACATCTCTTGCCTTTTTCTGCAGTGCGTTTACCTCTTTCTGCAACCTCTTTTGCTTCTTTCTGCACTTTTCTTTCCTCTTTCTATACCCATCTTGCCTCTTTTTACACCTCTGTAGCTTCTTTCTGCACCTCACTTCCTTCTTTGTGTACCCCTCTTGCCTCTTTCTGCACCCCTCTGTGAGAAAGTGCCATCTTTCTTGCATAGATATGCCCCCACACTTTTTCTGAACTGCTGATGTGCTTTGACTGAGTGTGCCCTGGGCTCCTGCCAACCAGGTACCCAGGGCATGTGTTCCTTCCCTAAAACTGTGTTGAAACTAAAACCCAATTGGCATCACTGACCACCTGTCAGCCCCTAGTAAATGGTACTCTAGGTACCCAGGGCATGGTGACCAGGGAAGACCCCTAAGGGCTGTATCACGTATTGTGCCACCCTTAGGGGCCCTGTACCCGGGCACCCACACACTGCCTTTGCAGGCTGAGTGCCTAAGTACAGAACTAAACAAAGAGTCGACATGACACACATCCCTGTGTGCCATGCCTACAAACCTACTGCCCTGGCATGCATCAGTCACCCCTCTAGCTGGTTGCCCTATGCCTATGGTGTGGGCACAGGTGCATTAGCCCTGTGCCCCTACAGTACTCAGGGCCATTCCTGGGCACTGCAAGTGCAGTGATGCCATTAAGAGTATCTGGTGCTGGGAGGTCGACATTATGAACTCCACAACACCATAATGGCTACACTGAAGACTGCCAAGTTTGGTATCAAACTTTTCAGCACATCAAATCCACACTGATGCCAGTGTGGGATTTAATGAAAAATGCACCACAGAGGGCATCTTAGAGATGCCCCCTGAAACCTAACCACAATCCACGTCTGGACTGAGAGGCTGCCTAGGCTGCCACACAGCAGACGTGTGGCTGGACCCCTGGGTGGAGAGCCCCCCACTCTCCTGGGCCTGCAACAATGCACATCCTGGGCGAGGTGCTAGGTCTCCTTCCCCAGGATGGGCAGGGGGAATCTTCAAAGGCCTGCCGCCTCTGTGAGCTTCTCCAGACCATTTGCTGTACCCAGCAACTGGCCCCACCAGTCCTGACCCCCACTCTGGCGCGAAGACTGGTGGGAAAAACTACATCAGAAAGGGGGGTTTGCCAGCCTGTGCCAACCCCACCCCTCGGGTGGGGGAGACGAGGTGAAGCACGACCTAGGGCTCCAACCATCTTGAAGATTGGGAGCCCTGCCCAATCACAGCTAGGCTCCTGCCACCCTTCCACAGGAGAGGAGCAGGCTAGGGGGTGTGCCCACCCCAGGACAGGGACCTATTGCTCCCTGCCCTTGCCCTACCTGTAACGCCCCTAAATTCAGTATTTAGGGGCTCCCTGAACCGTCCTTCCTCAGATCCCGATAAGAAAAGAAGAAAGAAGATCAAGAGGAAGAAGACCCGCCGTGCAGCTGCTAACAACAGGACGACAACAACTGACTTGGCCCCAGCCCTACCGGCCTGTCGATCCTGGAACCTGCCCCTGCCTAATCCCGGCGACTCCTGCGGACAGCAACCTTGGGACACCCAGAGGACCTGCCTGCCTTGACCTTCTGATCAATGGGGACTCCCATCAGCAGAGGCTCTGCTGCAACAACACCCCTGGTGCCAGCCAGGAAGCTCCTGACCAGCCCACTCTGCACCCGCTGAGCCCGGCCCATGCCCGAGTGATCCAAGACTACGAGGACGTCCCCCAGTGTCTGGGACCAGAATTCCTGTGCCCAAAGATCCTCCTCGATGACCCAGATGACGCCTGCAGACTCAGAACCAGGGCCCCCTCCCACAGCGATCAGCTGAGGGTAAGCTTTCCTGACTCAAAAAGACACCCCTGCACCCGGCACCCTGCAGCTGCCTGTGCCTTCCTTTGGGGTGCCTACCTGTGCTCCAAGATCCCAACTTACCTCTCGAAGTGGTGGTCGCCCCTGAAGAGTCTCCGTCCACGAGCCTGCAGCCTTTGTTCATTTGTTACCTTTCCCATTGAATAACATTGAGCACCAGACGGCTCGAAAGCACCCTGCACCCAGCCGCCTAAGTACCGTTGGCCGTGCAACCTTTGCCCTATCCTACTTCCCCATTTACCCTGAACAAGTGAACAGGAGCTCAGCTCCCACAGCCGTGTGGCCTGCTAGCCAGCAGCCACCAACCAGAGGCCCCCTGCCCCTCATTGGATAACATTGGGCCTAACTACCTCTGCACCCTGCCGCCCCGGGTGAACCAACTGTACCTACCTGACCTGGGGGGACTCCTGAGTCTATGCCCAGAACCCTAACTTTACCAGTCGAGTACTCACCTGGAAACCGGTAACTCACTTACCTGCCATTGGATAACATTGACTGGTTTGACTTGAAAAATCTTCTAAGTGTGAAGTTTTGGAAACTTAAAATATTCATATAAAATCAACCGAATTCCGAAGAACTCACATAGGATCAGGAGAGAAGCCAGTACTGTACCTTGTAGCCCAGTACTGAATCATAAAAGTAATCCTTACCGGGTTTACTAGTAACCTGTATTTTCTCCATAGGAACCCATTGTCTGCTTTTCTATGAAATTTCTAGCCTTTGAAAACTTGAAATATTCTTTAAAAATCATACGAAATACTGAAACGTAATTACATACCTGTTGAGACCCCAGTGCTGGACCTAGGAGCCCAGTACTGGATTATAAAAGTAACAAGATCGTACTTTACCTGCAACCTGGATTTTCTCCCATTGGATAACATTGCCAGATTTTCATTGAAAAGTTTCTAAGTGTGAACTTTTAAAATAGCTTTATATTCCTGAAAAATCACTGCAATAACTAAAACGTTTTTACTAAATTGTTTTCAGCTTAGACCCCAGGACTGAATCTAGGATCCAGTCCTGGAACTACCAAAGTGATCTACAAAGTATTCCATTGTACTTATATGAGGAAATCCCTTTGAGCTCAATGCTAAATTGTGTTTAGAATTGTGTTGCCTACTGCAACCCCTGTACCTATTGTGTTTACAACGCTTATTGCCTTTCTGCAAAGTACTCATCTGAGACTTCTCATATTGAGAACAGTAAATTTTGATACCTGTTGTTTCTAGAAATAAAACAACTATATCTTTGATATAAAAACAATTGGCCTGGAGTTCAGTCTTTGAGTGTGTGAAACCTTTTACTGACAGAGTGTGAACAGCAAATGCTTTACACTGTCTTTTGGTACTGCCTTACTGCTCAACCAAGCTACCACTTTAGAGAGTAAGGTCACACCTGGCTTTAACATCTGCTATACCTCTGGGGTTGGTGGACTCTATATACACTGTACCTAATCTTGGTCCAGTATATATAGAGCCACTTTCTCACACCCTCGTCCCTGTATCTACAACTCTCTTGCCCCTTTCTGCACCTCTGTTCCTTCTTTCTTCACTTCGTTTATTTCTTTCTGCTCCCCTTGTGCCTCTTTCTGCACCACTTGTGCCTCTTTCTGCACCCCTCTTCTCTTTTTCTGCACTCCTCTTGCTGCTTTCTGCACCTCTGTTCCTTCTTTCTGTACTTCTTTTGTTACTTTTTGCACCTCTCTTGATTCTTTCCGCACCTCTGTTACCTCTTTCTCATCCCTCTTCCCTCTTTCTACCTCCCTCTTTCTTCTTTCTGCACCCCTCGTGCCTCTTTCTGCACCCCTCATCCCTCTTTTTACATCCCTCTTGCCTCTTTCTGCACACATGTTCCCTATTTGTGTACCCCTGCTGCCTCTTTCTGCACCTCTGTTCCGTCTTTCTGCACCTCTCTTGTTTCTTTCTGTATCCCTCTTGCCTCTTTCTCCACCCACCTCCCACCTCCCATTTTCTGCATATCTGTTGCTTCTTTATGCACTTCTCTTGCTTCTTTCTATACCTCTCTTGCTTCTTTTTGTATCCCTTGTGCCTTTTTCTGCAACCCTCTTCCCTCTTTGTGCACTCCTTTTGCCTCTTTTAGCACCTCTATTGCCTCTTTCTGCACCTCACTTGCTTCTTTGTGCATCCCTCTTGCCTCTTTCTGTACCTCTCTTCCCTCTTTCTGTACCCCTGTTCCTTCTTTTGTTTTTTTCTGCACCCCTCGTGCCTCTTTCTGCACCCCTTGTGCCTCTGTATGCACCCCTCTTCTCTCTTTTTGCACTCCTCTTGCCTCTTTCTGCACATTTTTCCTTGTTTCTGCACTTCTTTTGTTTCTTTCTATAACTCTCTTGCTTCTATGTGCTTCCCTCTTGCCTCTTTATCCACCCCCCTTCCGCATCTCTGTTGCTTCTTTCTGCACTTCTCTTGCCTTTTTTCCACCCCTCATCCCTCTTTCTGCACCTCTGTTGCTTCTGTCTACACTTCTCTTGCTACTTTCCGCACCTCTGTCCCTTCCTTCTGCAACCCTTGTGCCTCTTTCTACACCCCTCTTCCCTCTTTCTGCACTCCTCTTGCCTCTTTCTGTACCTCTGTTACTTCTTTCTGCACTTCTTTTCTTTCTTTCTGCACCTCTCTTGCTTCTTTTTGCACCCCTCTTGCCTCTATCTCCATCCCTCCTACCCCTTTCTGCATATCTGTTGCTTTTTTCTACATTCTCTTGCCTCTTGCCTATCTGTACCTCTGTCCCTTCTTTCTGCAACAATTGTGCCTCTTTGGGCACTCCTTTTCCCTCTTTCTGCTCTCCTCTTGTTTCTTTCTGTACCCCTCTTGCCTCTTTCTCCACCACTCCTCCCCTTTCTGCATCTGTTGCATTTCTCTGTACTTCTCTTGCCTCTTTCTGCACCTCTGTCCCTTCTTTCTGCAATACCTGTGCCTTTTTCTGCTGCACTCCTCTGCCCTCTTTTTGCTCTCATCTGCACCTCTGTTGCTTCTTTCTACACCTCTGTTGCTTCTTACTCCAATTATCTTGCCTGTTTCTGCACTTCTCTTGCATGTTTCTGTACCTCACTTGCTTCATTCTGTACCCCTCTTGACTCTTCCTGCATACCTCTTCCTTCTTTGTGCAACTCGTTTGCCTCTTTCTATACCTCTCTTTCCTCTTTCTGCACCCTTCTGCACCCTCCGTGCCTCTTTCAGCGCCTCTGTTGGTTCTTTCTGCACTGTTCTTGCTTCTATCTGCTACTCTCTTGCACATTTCTGCACCCCTCTTGCCTCTTTCTACACCTCATTTGCCTCTTTATACACCTCACTTGACTCTTTCTCCCCTTCTCTTGCTTCTTTCCACATATTTGTTGCTTCTTTCAGCAATTCGCTTGCCTCTTTCTGTACTTCTCTTGCGTGTTTCTGCACCTCTCTTAGGTCTTTGTGCACCTCTGTTGCCTCTTTGTGTGCCTCACTTGCTTCTTTCTGTGCCCCTCTTGCCTCTTTCTGCATCCTCTTTTCTCTTTCTGTACCTCTCTTGCCTCTTTCTGCACCCCTGTTCCCTCTTTTTGCACCTTCCCTGCCTGTTTCTGCACCACCTCACCTCTCTTGCCTCTTTCTGTACCTCTGTTGCTTCTTTCTGTACTTCTCTTGCTTCTTTCTACACCTCTGTTGCATCTTTCAGCAATTCTTGTGCCTCTTTCTGCACTTCTCTTCCTTCTTTATGCACCCCTCCTGCCTCTTTCTGTACCTCTCTTGCCACTTTGTGTACCTCTCCTACCTCTTTCTGTACCCCTCTTGCCTCTTTTTGTAGCTGTGTTGGTTCATTTTGAACTGCTCTTACTTCTTTCTGCACCTCACTTTCCTCTTTCTGCACTTCCGTGCTTCCTTCTAAACCTCTTTTGCTTTTTTCAGCAATTCTCTTGCCTCTTGCTGCACTTCTTTTGCTTGTTTTTGCACCTCTGGTGCGTCTTTCTGCACATCGGTTTCTTCTTTCTGCACCTCACTTGCTTCTTTCTGCACTACTCTTGCCTCTTTCTGCACTCCTCTTTCTGCACTTCTCTAGCCTCTTTTTGCACCCCATTCCTTTTTTCTGCACCTTTCCTGTCTGTTTCTGCACCTCTCTTTCCTCTTTCTATACCTCTTTTGCTTCTTTCAGCACTTTTTTGCCTCTTTCTGCACCCTTTGAGCCTTGCAGCACCTCTGTTGCTTCTTTCTGCACTACTCTTCCTTTTATCTGTAACCCTCCTGCCTCTTTCTGTTCCTCTCTTGCCTCTTTCTGTACATTTCCTACCTATTTCTGCACCACTCTTGCCTCTTTTTGCACCTCTGTTAGTTCTTTCTGCACTGCTCGTGTTTCTTTCTGCACCTCTTTTGCAAATGTCTGTATTCCTCTTGCCTCTTTCTGTACCCTCTTCCCTATTTCTCCACCTCTCTTGCTTCTGCACTTCTCTTGCTTCTTTCTGCACTACTCTTGCTTCTTTCTGTACCTCTCTTGCAAATTTCTGTATCCCTCTTACCTCTTTCTGTACCCCTGTTCCCTCTTTCTGCACGTTTCTTGCCTGTTTCTGCACCTCTCTTGCCTCTTTTGGCACCTCTGTTGCTTCTTTCTGCACTTCTCTTGCCTCTTTCTACACCTCTGACTTAGAGGTAGTTGTAACCCCCCTGCCCTATTATGTAATAGGGCTTTCCAGAGGAGGCCATGCCAATCACAGGGGTACCCAAACCCATGGTGTATGTAGGTGTTTTCAGTGCATTCTAAGTGTCTTTCAGCATAGCAGCGGCTCTGGGCCTGGTTAGTCAGAGCCAGTTACCACCAGTACCAGTTAGCAAAAAGTTGGGGGCACAGTATGACTTTGCAACAAGGCCTCTTTCTGCCCCTCTGTTGCTTCTTTCTGGATATCTCGTGCTTCTTTCTGAACCTTTCTTCGTCTTTCTGGTTTGTTTTGCCGCTTTCTGCATTTCTCGTGCTTCTTTCTGCACATGTCCTACCTCTGTAGGCATAGTTAGAAATTAGCATTTAGAAAAACCTTTGAAATTCACTGAAAAAATCATAGGTTTCGGGGACGTAGTAGTTAGAAAAACCTCAGAAATTAACTGAAAAAGCCACTGCTTTCAGGTACGTAATAGTTAGTTGGACATTTCACTCATACAAAACAAGAGAAATTCGGCCGTTCTAGTTAGTTGAGCTAACTATAACTTGCGCCCCCGCAATGCACTGCTGATGACATCACATATTACATCATTCATGATATGGTCAGTGACATCACTGATGACATCACTGATGACATCTCAAGTGACATCACTGATGATGTCATCATCATCCACATGATAATCTGATACACCTCCTCACACCCTATTATAACCTTGGATGCACCCACTCTAAAATGCAGGCTACCATTTTCAAAACCATAGGCATACCATTACCAATTACAACATGTCCACTCACTGATTCATGGTTCTACACACACATCAACTCATTCACCCATACCGTCACTCATACATGCAATCACTTATCAAGGTTCAAAGACACTTTATTCAGATAACGTCGTATCCATAAAAGCACAAAGACACAACAACAAACAAGTTAAAAATGCAAATTAGAGAGTCATAATAAAACCATAGCAGCATACGGTATACAATAATCTTTAGGTTCATAAAATTCATTAATAGGTGATATAAAAGCTCAGGGATTAGACATCATTTGACGTGCTTGAACTACAATTCTCAAAAAAGTGCCTGTGCGAAAGACCAACTCTTCATCATCCAGGGTAAGTAATGTCAAGTAAGTGTTTTCCAAGCTGATGGGGATATGCTTTTTAACATACGGAGTTAAAAGCCACTTAATATACTTTAAATAATATTTACAAAAAAACAAAAAGTGTCAAATAGATTTGGCACTCTGGCCATCACACGGGCAAGGTATGCAATCAAGATTGGAGTGGTAACCTAAGGGAAAACATAATACAAATGTAATAGTGCCAGCCCTTAAATGAAACAAAAGGCTCCTCTCCCAAACCAAATGGCAGGGTAATGCAATTAGCCAGAGGGTGTACAAAATTTTCAATAGCAATATATCTGTGAACAAAGGGTTTTTATTTTATTCCTTTTTTAACCTTTCTGCTCTATATAGCGAATAGAGCGCGCTCCTAAGCTCACTTTTGTTTGCAGCCATTGCTGCGCGGGGATCTGAATAAATTATTCCATTATTAAGATTGGGACACCTAATAACTTCCTCCAAAATCTAATCTCTTCCTGTTGGATGCAGGTGCTATTGACGAAGCCCCAAACCTCAGCGCCATACATAGTTGTTGGCACACATTGGAACTTACATTTTTTTTAAATGGCTAAAATGGTACCTGTTCTCTTTGCGCGTGGGAGACTAAGAATCGAGTTGGAGACCTTTGAGAACTTTCTCCTGGAGTGGGCCATATGCTCACTCCAGGAGACGTTCACAGCAAAGATCACCCCAAAATAAGAAAAGTTGCTGGTACTCACCAGCTTCTGGTTTTACCCACAGATATGGAACTAAGTAAACGTTTCTTTGGACCACACAACATTATAAAATACTTTTTTAAATGAGTGCATAGGTCCAGGCTGACCATATGGTTAACAAAGCCCTGGGCTAGCGTACATAAGAGGTTGTCCCATAAGGACTGCATCATCCGCATAGGGTAGTACAGGGAGTGATTTTCCATTGATTTTTGGGACTTCTTGGGTTAATGATTTTCAAGTTTTATTCAGTCCATTAATGTAGATAATACAAAGAAAGGGGGCCAGAACACAACACTGTCTGACCCCCCTACCTACATTGATAGCTTTAGTAACTTCACCCAGGCTTTAAGATCTTTGTGAAGGTGTGCCAAGAAATACACCAGGGGGCTCATCCAATCCATAGGTCAGAAGGATAGACCAGAGCTTTGACCTATTAACAAGGTCAAAAGCAGAGGTCAAGTCCATAAAGGCCAAGTAGATTGGAGAAGCCCGCGCAATGGTGTATTTGCCCATGATTAGATTAAGGTTAATGCATTGTTTGTTGGTGCCCACCTTACTTCGGAAGTCCAGTTGACAGGGGTCTAAAATTCCATTTTCCTCAGACCACTGTAAAATCTTATTGTATAGGACTAAGATGTTTAAAGTATTATCAATTAGAGAGATAGACCTATAGCAATTGGGTTGAGAATGATAATGCTTGTGGAGCAGGACCTGGGCAACGGAGCACACATTAAGTTGTTAAAAACATTTAAAAGTGGGGGCGGCCAGAAGGCTGGCTTGTGTTTATTGAGATCAATGGGTAGACCATCTGGTCCGGGGGCTTTGTTACCCAGGCTCTGATGGATCGCTTCTTCCACCTCAGGTAGGGCCATCTGTATTCTGGTTAGTGGCCCCGGCTCAAAGTGATCTGCCTCTTGTGCAGGTGCAGCATACATTTCTGTAAAGTACTTTTCCCTGGACTCACTCGCAATAGTGCAGCTAATAGGGGTGAGAAGCTGCCCCATAGATTACAAATCCCTCACAACTAACCAAAATGTGTCACCCTTTTTGGTGTTTGCCGCCATCACTAGTGCCTCCCAACGGGTTTTCTAAATTTCCCCTTGCCGGTTGGAGATCGCAGTTTTATACCTCTGCCTGGCCAATTTCACTTCAGGAATACATTTTGGATCAGATGATAAGGCTCTGCTCAGTTGTTTGTTAGCCTCAGAGCACTCGTGATCCAACTATTTGGGGTCATGTTTCACACGGGAAATGGGTCTTGACAAAATTATTTTTATAGCTGACAAAGTTTATTAAAATCATGAAGAGCTTCAGGGAGTGGGTCTTGGGCTGATAAGCATAAGTTTATGAGATGCATGTTTTCCTTTACCACTGTCTGAAACAGTTCATTATTATCTATGCCCCTACATATTAATCTTAATTTGTCGGTGGAGGGTGTTATATACCTGGCCCCACATTCATTAGAGTACTTGGACCGTGTGGCTAGACTCAACCCTATTCTGATGGGATTGTGCTCCCCTTGACTCGTGTCAATGACTTCAGCTTCCCTAAAGTGGTCAGCAAGATGGAGGGATCAAAAAAGAAATCTATGGTAGAGGAACACCCCCTTCCTCTAAATGTTGGCACAAGGTGGTTATTTACGTGATTTGCGCCAACAATGTCCATGACATTGGTGAAATTATGCGTGCTCAAAAACATGGTCAGCTCAGCGCCCCTATGGCAGATAGAGCTGGAGTTGTGAGACCCTGAGCTGTGTGGTCTATCTATTAGTTTCACATTAAAATTGTCCCCCAAAAGAATACCAGTAATTTTTGCTGATTCTTGCTAGGAATCAAAGTGGGAGGTGAAATCGAAGAGCTTAATGAAATTCCCATTGGGGATAGAGTTAAAATCATTGTTATAAAAATTAATCAAATAAAAAGAGACTCTCCTTTTAAATAATAGGACTTGGAAGTAACAACTGTTAGTAGGAAGAACCTTGATGCTGCCCCCAGTAGCAATATTGATCACGATAAATAAGCCCCCTGAGGGACGACCAAATTTGGAACTGGGGACTAAAATATTATGAAAGTGAAACCCATTAATGTGTAAGTCTTGGGTGGCCTAGGTCTCCTGAAACATAACGATGTCCTGATCCTTTATTAGACATAGCCAGTCCGGGTCACCCAGCCTCTGTTGAAGGCCAGCTACGTTCCAGCTCAAAATGCTTAAGTCTGTATCAGCCTTAGCTTTAGGTGTAGTTAGCTGATCGTCTGGCATATCATTATAGGGGGAGAAAACAGTATCCTGAGAATTTTCCAGGGGGCAAGGTTGGTGTTCCACTGGGCATATTTGTCAATCCTGTGTGTCCAAATCTGACAAGGCCTGAAATGACTGAATTTCATGTTATTGAATAAAGATAGCTGCCTTTTACCTGAAGTAAGTATTTAAGTGTTCATTAACTATACAGGCTATGTGGTATACAGAAGAGTAAATTCAACACCATCTTGGCATATGGTTGTTATATGTATTTTTCTGTTTTTGTTCGTTTTTCTTTTCCATGTTCTCTTATATTCAATTCTCATTGAGTAGATGTAATTCATGTTGGCTGTTCACATAGGGAAGCTTGTTTTGTTTTCAATGTTTTTTATGGTGTTCTAAATTCCTCCTTTTTGGAGATCATATGTGGTGACATATTCTTTATGTATTTATAGGTCCCCTGGGCAAGTGTGGTTGTGTACATCTGGAAGAGATCCTGAGGAAGGTGGCCTTGTACCACCGAAACGCGCGTCGACCAAGTGCGGAATCTCAGACTGTGGTCTGAGATTTGTCCATAGGCAGAAAATTCTCTGTTAATTAGATCTAGTCCCTTTACAGATTTTTGTTTGAATGAATGTAGTGAGGGTATGACTGTGTGAGGATGGTTGATGAAGAGTGTTGCTATCCAGGGGTTATATAGTTGCTTCATGATATGCTTTTTGCTTTGTATATTGGCTTTTATTATGTGTATATTTGATTGTTAAAAATGACTTCTCTTGTATGAATTAGTAATGAAATTTCATGCTTCAAATCTATGAATTGTTTATAATGTAAAGTAATATAAACCTTTGTAAAAAAAAGGAAAAGAAAAAGAAAAAAAGATTTTTTTATATGAAAATAAATAAAAGAGAATATCTTGTAAAAAAATAAAAAATACTTTCATAAAAAGGATGAAGTAATATTGTGTGTTTGTCACCCATGTTTTATGTGCATGTATGTTAAAAAGTATATTAGAATTATATCTTTAATAATTTACAATGGTCAATGAGGGAAACGTGTCTTTCTTGTGTTTCTTCATTCCCCTCTTTCCCTGACCTGCTTTAGTTTTGAGGGGGTCCCATCAATTTTGCTACTGAAATGTATTGGATACAGAGATTGGGGGAAGAGGTGTGGTGCCGCGGCTAGGGCGACTGACTCCGGAATCTGGGGATCTCGGTTCGATCCCTGGCACCGGCGGCAGATTAGCCCAGCACCATGTCACTCTGGGCAATAGCTTGCTTAATCTTCCCGATGGCCCCCAGCACCTAGAGACCCTTACGGGTTATTGTGCGCTTTATAAATGTGGATGATTATTAATATTATTAATATATATGATCAGTGGGCCTAAATTGTGGTTTATATAAATAACCCAGGGGGCACGCACAGATTCTGGAACTTTGGATGAATGTTTGTTCACAAAAACTTAAAATACAACGAACCAAGTGAGGCCTGTGGAAGTTGATCACAATACAATCCCCATTGATGTTTTTGGGGGATTGACCAACCCTTCCAACTCGCCTGACCAAAAGGATCTCGTTCATGCAGGATGGGTGAAACCTTTTGTGATTGGTTAGCCAGTCCACAGTCTTGTTACAGAGATTATTTATTTATTCATTTGTAGAGCACCTGGTTACACCATCGGTGTGTCGCCGCACTGAGATGCATGCTCTGGGGGGAGGTTGCTTCCATCCACCTGTAATGCTACAATGTGCAGAACTAGCTGACGGTAGCCCTATCCAATTTTCCTGAACAGCCATGTTTTCAGCTGTTTTCAAAAACTACTTTTGCATGTTTCTTTTCTTAGATCTAACAGTAGGCCATTCCACATTTTGGCTGCATGGTACCTGAAAGAGTGTGCTCCCATTCTTGCTCTAAATATTCTCGGTAGAGCCACTGATGCCTTATCCATAGATCTTAAACTCTGTCCTGGGATGTATTGGGTTATTAACGGTTGCAGGTATCTAGGGCCTTTCTTCAATAGAATATGGTGACAGTGGCACATTGCTTTGAATGCGACTCTCCTTTCTACTGGCAGCCTGTGTAATGCTGGCAGGGCCTTCTTCGTATTGGCTCTTCTCGGAAGGCCCAATACCATACGCACCGCCGCATTCTGTACTCCCTGTAATTTGGCAAGTCCCTTTATAGCAGCACCAAGATATAGTACATACCCGTAATCCAATTGGAAAGTTATTACTGCATGTACTATGGGTTTACAGGCATTTGATGGTAATAAATCCAGGACCTTCCTCAGGATTTTCATGTTCCCATAGCACTTACCTGCTACCTTCTGAATCTGATTTTCAGAAGTCAAGCCTTATTCGGAGATTTTTTACTTCTGTTTCAGAGGCAGGCAGTTGGCCTAGTATTTCAGGCCACCACTTAGATGACAATATGGATGGCGCCCTGCCTACCACCATTACCTACGTTTTTACACCCATTTAGCTTGAGGCAGTGGTTAGACATCCAGTCTTTCACCTCCTATAAACATTCGGAGAACCGGGTAGCTGCTCGTCCATTGTCTTGTGCTGACATCACAATTAGTTGCGTTCCGTCTGCACAGGAAACAATCGACACCCTAAACGTCTCCACATGCTCCACCAAAGGCCCCACATAAATGTTAAACAAGGTGGGGCTCAAGATTGAGCCCTGCGGGACCCCTTGGGACAAGGGAATCTTCTTAGATAGATATGTTTGTTGTTCAACTTGGAATCTCCGCGTGCAGAAAAATGATGTCAACCAGCTCAACACCATACGCCTTATGCCACACGCATCTAATCTTTGAAGGACCAGCTTATGGAAAATAGTGTCAAACGCGGCACTGAGATCTAGTAGAATCAGTGCGGCCATTTGTCCTTCTGCATATTTCCTCTGTGGCTATGAGTAAAGCTGACATTGTGGAGTGGGCCACTCTGAAACCTGATTGGGAGGGATGCAATAGGTCGTTTTGTTGATGTGGTCTGTTATGTTATGTTATGTTATGTTATGTATTCTTATATAGCACATGACTCACCCAGGGGCATCTCAGCGCTTTACCAATGGGAATCCAGAACACGGAAACAGAGAAGAAAATTATAACATGACCAGCTTAAAATAAGAATGTTTTTAGTTGTTTCCTGAAAAGCATATAGGTGCTGGATTTTCGCAGGGCCACCGGTAGCGAGTTCCAGTATTTGGGGGCTATGTATGAAATAGCTCTGCCACCTGTACGGGTTAGCCGAATACTCGGGATCTTCAAAAGAGCTAAGGCATTAGATCTTAAATTGCATTCATGTGATTGTTTGGAAAGTTTATTGTAGAGATATGCTGGCCCCTCACCTCTGAATGCTTTAAAGGAGAGGCAGCATACCTCGAAAATAGATCTCTTTTGAACTGGAAGCCAACGTAATTGTCTGAGCAGAAGGAGGGAAGGGGATCCAGAAGGAGAATTTAGAACAATTCTGGCAGCGGTGTTCTGTATTACCTGTAGTTTTGCCAGTGTGGTAACGCCTATTTCAGCCAACAGGGCATTGGCGTAATCTAGCCTACTCACTACCATAGCCTGCACTACAGTTCTACAGTGTTCTAATGGAAGATAGGGAATAATTCTACGTAGTAGATGCAGGTTATGGTAGCAGGTCCCCGCGCTGTTTTTTACATTATCTTTCATGTTAAGCATAACATCCAGCTGGATTCCCAGGCTTTTCACTGAGGAGGACGGCGTAGGCGCAACTCCCAATTGGGGGGGCCACCATTCCGGCGTCCAAAGATGGGCGTCCTTCCCTAAGAGCATAAGCTCTGTTTTCCCAGGGCTGAGCTGTAGACACCGCTCTTTCATCCAGTTTGCAATCGCTAGCATACCACTCTATCAGTTGTTTATTCATCGCTTTGTCTGCAACTTTGGCCACAAACTGTAGCAGTGAGATAGGGCATAGATTTTCCAGTACTGTTTGCTCCAGTGATGGCTTCATTTTGATTGGTTTCACAATGGCCTGTTTCCATTTTGTGGGAACCACAGCATTTTGGAAGGAGCGTGAGATAAGCTCAGAAATATATGGCATAATTACATTTGCTCCCTGCATTATTATCTTCGGTTGAGCTGGGTCCAAAGGGGATCCAGATTTTATCACTTTTGCTATGGTAGTAATTTCTTCTAGTTCCTGGATCACAAATTCATCCAGAGTTACCTCAGCAAAATGTGTCTGGCAATCACGTGTCCTGCTGGTTCCTTCTCGTGCTTCTATCGAGGAGGTGTCGTAGATTTTTGCCACTTTGTCTGTGAAGAATTCTGTCACCTTATTACAGCTCTCTTCAGAGTCAGCTGTGTCACTCTTATTTTCCTGTGTTCTTAGGGACTTCAGTATTGCGAAAATTTCTTTTGGGGCACTGCTTCTATTCTTTCATTTAAAATTTACATCTGGATTTCTTAATTAAGGAGTGATATTGTTTTAATTCATTTTTAGAGTTTTCTTTCGCACTGCTATATTCCTTCCTCCAGACTCTCTCGAGCTTTTTGCATTTTTTTTTGGCTGTCATTAGTTCATCATTAAACCAAGGTGCTGTTGCATTTTGTCTTCTTGGGGTCCTGGTACTCCACTGTGCTGTCTTATCTAATGCCTCTGTAATCCAGTCTTCCAATTGATTGTTGGCTAAATTAACATCTTTGTCTAAGATGGGCTTTTTCTCCAGTAGAGCCTGTGTGAAGGAATTGGAGTTGAAATTATTCCACTTCCTTGTAGTAATTTTCCTAGTAGGTTGTTCTTCCCTCTTCCTGTGGGTAGGCACAGGATCCGACCAGGGAATTGGCCATGGTGTTTCAACCTCTATATCCTCAAAGTTGAAAAAAATAGGATCTAGAAAATGGCCTCCTTGGTTCGTTTGTTATTCTACTCTTTGTACTAGGCTCAGAGTCAGTAGGTCGTTGCGTAGAGTGCATGCTTCTTGGTTCTGCTGGTTATCAAAATGTATATTCAGATCACCTAGCACCACGAAGTTTTTATGTCAAAGGGCTGGTTGCACTACTTTCTCTTCCAGGCTTGCCATGAATTGTGACCCCGGGCCTGGTGGGCGGTAGATTAGAAAGCCAACTAAAGTATTATCTTCTTTCGCCTATAGAGTGAATAGGAACGCCTCACACTTTTCAAGGTCGGCTTGTTGAATTTCACACTTCATTGAGGATTTAAAAATAATGGCAATGCCCCCTCCTGTTTTTCCTGCCCAATCCTGCCTTAGTAACATATATTCACTGGGGAATGCGTCCAGAACATCTGGGGTGGAGCTCTCATTAAGCCAGGTCTCAGTCAGAAATAGAGCGTCCAGTGATCTTTCCCTTAGTAGGTTCTGTATCTCATATTTGTGTTTTGCTAATGACCTAAAAATTAGTAATGCTAACGGCAGCTCATCTTTATTGTTCTTGTCATTATTAAGCCTTAGGGTCATGTTACAGTGCTCACATTTCAGCTCCTTACTATCTATATTTATGTTATGTTTGCACAATTTATCAATGGGCATTGATAGTCTACATAGCTCATTAGCTGTGTACCTAAATCTCTTTTGTGGTTCAACAGGACCAGGGGTCCTGGCCCCTGGGCCCTGGTGAGCGCAGACGTGCTTGCCTCTGGCGTGCCTTTGGTGCGCCAGCGGCACGTATGCTGCGCGGCTGGAAACACATGAGTCTTTAATAGTGGAGCTGACGGGAAATTCCTGCTCCGCCTCCGTACCCGGAAATTATGCTCTAGGTAAGGTCAGCCATGCCCTCCACACAACAGCACTTGCCATGATGGACCGGGGCGGGCAGCAATAAGGTAAACATGTGTAAAATGCAAAATGTTACAGCTAAAAACAGTACAGGATATTCTTGTTAAAATAAAGTGCAAGTTTTCAGTTTAAAATATTTAGAAGTTTGTGGGCGTGGCTAGCAGCCATCCAAGGAGCTCCGTGGGGAATCCGAACACACATCCGAACAATTTCCACCTCTGGGGGCATGATCCTCAGTCGGGGATCGAGTGGCGCCGTCCGGTGAAGCGCCGGGCAAAATCTGATGCCGGATACCGAGAGAAACGCACATTCTCCAGCTGTGGCCTACCCACAAGTCTGAAGCGCCGCACTAAAGTGCCCGTCTAACCGACCGGAAGTGAGGGCTGGACGGAAGAGTTCGCCGGAAGCTGGCCCAACTGTCGGCGATAAAAAACGCCCTTGCTGCGACCTGGCCCGGTCGGACATGGACATAAAGCCATAGTAATGACACAGACCCAGAGAAGAACGGCCAGGACTCTTGAGCACCACTGAGACCTACGGGAGAAAGAAAGAGGCAATCGCGCACTACTGACGGAACTGGGACACACGGAGCAGGCGGCGGAGCACTGGAGGACAGTGGGTCCCCATCGAGGTCTCACTCACCGCCTGCATACTTCCCCTCCTTCACCGACCGCAACCAGTCCGCAGACGGCAAAACTCCCCTGCCGGGCGGAGCGTCAGATATCGGGGGTGCGGGTAGCGGCGGTGTGAGCGATCGGCTGCCGGCGCCGGTGAACGCGGGCTTGAGCCCCACACAATAGCGGGAGAACCACACCAAGTCACCCGGTAAGGAGGCATCTTGAGACACAGGCCCACAAAGAACACACAGGGGGCTGGTGTCTATTGGTCGCGATCTGGGCAAACAAAGAGACTGACCACAGCACGAGGGCCCCACAAGTGCCTTGGCCTGTATCTGCTGGCGACAGTAGATCGACCAGGGCCACCAAAGGGGGGAACATTAGTGGAGCATTACTTCCCTGCGGCAGCCCAGTAGACGCCTCCCCTGTTGGCGCCAAAATAAAAGCAACCCTGAGGTCCGGTTGCATGAACAACGCGTTGAGACAGACCCCAGCAGCACCTATCAAGGGGGGGCCCTGTCGGTGGAGCACTCGCAGCGCCGCTCCCACACACTGAGAGCAGATCCCAGGCCAGTGCAGAATTACGGAACTCCTGAGAACCCGGAGCCCGACCGCCATGGCAGGTAGAGGGCCTAAAAGCACTGCAACACAGGCGAGACTTGACAAATACTCCTATGACAAACACGCTCCGACGCAAACGGGGGCCGCTCCTCTAAAGGGAAAAACGCAGAAGGAGAAGGGGGCAAACCAGTAACACTAGAAGACATAATGCAAGCCCTCACTAATGTGCAGACAACAGTGGGTTCAATTTCTACAGATGTTATCTTTCTGCGTGCAGACTTCCACAAAATGACGGCGCCTGTAAAACAAGTCGAGGTGGTCACGAAGTCCCTAGTGGAAGATACCTCGGAGCTGCAGCAAGCGATGGAGCGCATAGAAGCCGCGGATAAACATCTCAGAGAGAGACTGGACGAGCAGGAAGGGCGCTCAAAACGCAATAACTTTCGAATTATTGGGTTGCCGGAGATGTAGGGCAAACGAGCGATGGACCTCTACATTGAAGAACTAATCAAAACCAGACTCCAACCTAAAGGTCTATCGCACTTCTTCTCGGTGGAAAGAGCGCACAGAGTACCAGGCGGCGCGCCAAAGCCGGGAGCGGCCCTGAGACCGATACTGGCCAGGCTGTTTAATTTCAGAGACAGGGATGCTATACTTCAAGCGGCCAGGATTTCGCCACCCATAAAGATACAAAATTCGACGATAGCCTTCTTCCCGGACTATACGGCCGAGGTGTCCCGCCACAGGAGAACTTTCATAGAAGTGAAGAAGGCATTAAGAGCAAAAGACTTACCTTACTCGATGTTATTCCCGGCACGCCTACGAGTGGTAGCTGATAACAAGACCTGTTTTTTTGACACACCTGAAGCTGCTCAAGATTGGCTGGAGGGTTGGCGACAGGTGGGCGCTCCGCGCCGGCCCAATAGAACTCAACGGAACCATCAGGGCGAGGATCTCGCAGGTACACAGACATCGGAGCGGCACAATTTGGAACACACGTCAGAAACAGGTTTGGTAAACGGAGAACATTGACCAGCATCCTGATGAACCGGCCCTGGCTCATAATAATAGATTATGAATAGGCCGGACGTGTTGCCCTTGGTTCCTGGACGAGGGGTGCCCTCAGAGGACAGGAGAGGCCGTCGCCTCGAGGGAAATCCTAACCCCAGCAAGCAAGTAAGATGGTTTGGGGAAGGGAAAATCACTCTGCGAAGTTGGGGAGAGGCGGGCAGTTCTATGTCCGTGGAGCAGGGAGGCAGGGAGGTGGGAGGGAAATAGAGGGGAGTTTTTATTTGTTCTTGTTCAAGTTACACACATGATGACAGGCTACGATGAAACATACACGCACACTACTCCACAGAGCGGCGGATATATTGCGCTGCAGTGGGGAGACAGGCAGGACATGCGCACAACACCTCACAATAACAAACCACCTACAAACCACTGCTCATAGCGGTACGACACTACAGACCTCAGTTCAACCTTTACGACTCCTAACCTGGGACGTGAGGGGGCTAGGAGACATAATTAAACGGGGGCTGGTACTAAATGCGATCAAGCGACAGAGCCCAGCTCTGGTCCTGTTACAAGAAACACACCTCACCGGTCGGGCACACCAGGCACTGGATAGAAGAGGCTACCGAATGGCAGCACACTCCGAATTCACCTCAGGTTCAAGGGGGACAGGTATCCTAATGAGAAAGTCATCCCCGTTCATTCTTTCACAAACCAGGGTGGACGACCAAGGACGCTTCGCAGCAGTACATGGCCAGTGGGAGGGCAGGTCCCTCAACATAGTGTCAGTTTACATACCTCCAGCACTCCACACGGTGGCCCTGCCAGCGCTGGGTGAATTCCTCTTGAATCTCCCTGCAGGATATACCATCATGGGGGGTGACTTCAATTCAGTAGTTGACGCGACGTTAGATAAATTCTCGATACGAGCACACACGACCGGTCCCTCCAGACTCAGGGGCTTCCTTGAGGCGATGGGTCTGATAGATCTTTGGAGAGATAAACACCCCACTGCAAAACAATATATCTACCATTCGACCGTTCACAGCAGTTTGTCCTGCATTGACTATTTCCTGCTGCTCGGGGACGGTACGCACACTGTAGACACCATAGATATATTGCCCAGAGAAATTTCTGACCACTCTCCGATAGTAATGACTCTCTCTAGCAGGGAGAAGACGCATAAAAGGGTTGTACCCCATCTACCCCAATTATTTACAAATTCCCCAAATTAAGAAGGCATTCAAGACAATGACTAAATATTACTTTGAGGAAAATACGGAATCCGTAGACTCGCCCTTAATTCTCTGGGAGGCTTATAAGACGGTCCTGCGGGGCCAAGCAATAACATCCATTACGGGCCACAAAAAGTCACGACAGCAACAATACAAGGAACATCTTAGACTGCAAGTGATCAACAGTATCTCGGCCACGGCGCATAAAATGTACGATGTGGGTGACAAGGCCAGGAAACTGCTGGCATGGTTGGACAGGAGAGGGGGTGGCAATAGGGGCATACAACAAATACACACCAGAGAGGGAACAATTCAGACACACCCGAGGAGATAGCGCACACATTGGCAGAGCACTTTGAAAAGGTCTACACCCCTGACCGAGAAGTCTCGGAAGGAGCAACGCTGGACGCCCTTAGCCACATAGTGACCTGGACACTTACACCTGACGCGGCCCAAGAATTGGACTCCGACCTCACGTTGGAGGATATACAGCTAGCTATACATGCGTTACCTTCCGGTAAAGCCCTGGGTCCGAACGGAATCCCCATAGAATAGTTCAAAACCATGTCCGACACGCTAAGCTCCCCACTGCTAGCAATGTACAAGGAGAGCCTATTGAGAGAAATACTGCAGTTGGACCAAAGAACCGCAACAATAGTGGTGATCCCTAAGCCTGGTAAACCGCTGGGGGACTGCGTGTCATACCACCCGATCTCCCTTCTTAATGCCGAGGCGAAAATCCTCACAAAATTACTAGCTACGAGACTGATGGCCCATCTTCCACAACTGATACACCCGGATCAATCCGGCTTCATGCCCAATAGAAACACTGTGCTCAACCTCAGGCGAGTACACGGGATTTTGGCACAGGCCCCTCTAATATTGGAACCGACGCATGGGTGCGCCTCCTATACACCAATCCAGTAGCGCAGGCCACGGCTAACGGCCACATATCACACATTCCAACTAGCGAGAGGTACCCGTCAGGGTTGTCCCTTGTCACCCCTACTGTTTGCCCTGGTTCTGGAGCTGCTGGTGACATTAATTAGAACAACTCCATTGCTGAAAGGCATTAATTGGACAGAGGGGAGGGAAGACCGGGTATCGCTCTATGCGGACGACATGTTGGTTTACTTGTCAGACCAAGACAGGGGCATACCGGCACTCCTTGCGATTTGTGATGCCTACGGGAGGACGTCGGGCTACACTTTAAACTGGTCAAAATCAGTGCTTTACACCCTGAAAGGTCCAGAGCCCTCCCTCACGGAGGACTGCCCTCTGGTACGCGCCTCGGGCTTCTTTAAATACCTAGGCATATATGTCACCGACAATCCGGTGGAATTTTTTGAAAAAAAACTGAAACCCCCCCTGGAGCGTCTGCGCAGGGATGTGAAACATTGGGCGTCCCTGCCGCTGACGCTCCTCTGTAGAGCAGCACTCTACAAAATGATGGCCCTCCCGCGATTTTTATACGCACTTGAAAACGCTCCCTACCCGGTATCACAAAGGTATTTTCAACAGGTCACAGCACTAGTCTCTAATTTATTGTGGGACATCAGTGATGTCATCAGTGATGTCACTGACCATGTCATGAATGATGTAATATGTGACATCATCAGCAGTGGATTGCGGGTGCGCGAAATATAGTTAGTACAACTAACTATATAGGAGCAATTTCAATGGTTTTTTAAATGCTAATTCCTAACTATATATGACCTGAAACCTATGGTTTTTTCAGTGAATTTGCAAGGTTTTTAAATGCTAATTCCTAACAATATATAACCTGAAACCTATGGTTTTTTCAGTGAATTTGCAAGGTTTTTTAAATGCTAATACCTAACTATATATGACCTGAAACCTATGTTTTTTTTAGTGAATTTGCAAGGTTTTTTAAATGCTAATACCTAACTATGTAAGGCTTGAAACCTATGGTTTTTTCAGTGAATATATCTATTTAATATAATATTTATATAATTTTTATTTTCACGTTTTTTTTATATGATTACAGGGTCCGCGCAATGTTTAACATGGATGCAAGCAGAAGATGCATGCAGAGTAATAAAACTGGCACACAGACAAGAATATACATTACGCAAGGGGTTTGTAAATATGCCAATGAAACCATTACACTATCTCTATACCAGCATTAATGTTAAACATTGCACAAGGGGCTTGTAAATATGCCTCTTTTTTTGTATATTCTATCTCAATTTATGCCATTAGTAAAATCCTTTACGCATCTCTCACAGCATTTCATGTTCTTGTCTGTGTGGCAATTTTATTACTCTGCATGCATTTTCTGCTTGCACCCATGTCAAACATTGCGCAAGAGGCTTGTAAATATGCCCCTCTTTTTTGTATATTGTATCTCAATTTATGCCATTAGTAAAATCCTTTATGCATCACTCACAGCATTTCATATTCTTGTCTGTGTGGCAATTTTATTACTCTGCATGCATTTTCTGCTTGCACCCATGTCAAACATTGCGTAAGGGTCTTGTAAATATGCCTCTCTTTTTTTATATTCTATCTCAATTTATGCCATTAGTAAAATCCTTTACGGATCTCTCAAAGCATTTCATATTCTTGTCTTGTGTTTGTGTGCCAATTTTATTACTCTGCATGCATTTTCTGCTTGCACCCATGTCAAACATTGCGCAAGGGGCTTGTAAATATGCCTCTCTTTTTTGTATATTCCATATCAACCTATGCCATTTGTAAAATCCTTCACAGATCTCTCACAACATTTCATATTCTTGTCTGTGTGCCAATTTTATTACTCTGCATGCATTTTCTGCTGGCACCCATGTCAAACATTGCGCAATGGGGCTTGTAAATATGCCAATAAAAACTATTACAATATCTCTATACCAGCATTAATGTTAAACATTGTGCAAGCGGCTTGTAAATATGCCAATGAAACCATTACACTATCTCTATACCAGCATTAATGTCAAACATTGCGCAAGGGGCTTGTAAATATGCCGATGAAACCATTACACTATCTCTATACCAGCATTAATGTCAAACATTGCGCAAGGGGCTTGTAAATATGCCGATGAAACCATTACACTATCTGTATACCAGCATGAATGTCAAACATTGCGCAAGGGGCTTGTAAATATGCCGATGAAACCATTACACTATCTCTATACCAGCATTAATGTCAAACATTGCGCAAGGGGCTTGTAAATATGCCAATGAAACCATTGCACTATCTCTATACCAGCATTAATGTCAAACATTGCGCAAGGGGCTTGTAAATATGCCAATGAAACCATTACACTATCTCTATACCAGCATTAATGTCAAACATTGCGCAAGGGGCTTGTAAATATGCCAATGAAACCATTACACTATCTCTATACCTGCATTAATGTCAAACATTGCGCAAGGGGCTTGTAAATATGCCAATGAAACCATTACACTATCTCTATACCAGCATTAATGTTAAACATTGCGCAGGGGGCTTGTAAATATGCCAATGAAACCATTACACTATCTCTATACCAGCATTAATGTCAAACATTGTGCAAGGGGCTTGTAAATATGCCAATGAAACCATTACACTATCTCTATACCAGCATTATTGTCAAACATTGCGCAAAGGGCTTGTAAATATGCCAATGAAACCATTACACTATCTCTATACCTGCATTAATGTCAAACATTGCGCAAGGGGCTTGTAAATATGCCAATGAAACCATTACACTATCTCTATACCAGCATTAATGTCAAACATTGCGCAGGGGGCTTGTAAATATGCCAATGAAACCATTACACTATCTCTATACCAGCATTAATGTCAAACATTGCGCAAGGGGCTTGTAAATATGCCAATGAAACCATTACACCATCTCTATACCAGCATTAATGTCAAACATTGCGCAAGGGGCTTGTAAATATGCCAATGAAACCATCACACCATCTCTATACCAGCATTAATGTTAAACATTGCGCAAGGGGCTTGTAAATATGGCAATGAAACCATTACACCATCTCTATACCAGCATTAATGTCAGACATTGCGCAAAGTGCTTGTAAATATGCCAATGAAACCATTACACCATCTCTATACCAGCATTAATGTCAAACATTGCGCAAGGGGCTTGTAAATATGCCAATGAAACCATTACACTATCTCTATACCAGCATTAATGTCAAACATTGTGCAAGGGGCTTGTAAATATGCCAATGAAACCATTACACTATCTGTATACCAGCATTAATGTCAAACATTGCGCAAGGGGATTGTAAATATGCCAATGAAACCATTACACTATCTCTATACCAGCATTAATGTTAAACATTGCACAAGGGGCTTGTAAATATGCCAATGAAGAGAAGTGTGGAGAAGTGTGGCTCACTGGTTAGAGCAGGCAGACCCTGAAGCAGAGGTCAGACCCGGGACCAGGGTTCAATTCCAGACGCGGCAGGGTCTTGAGCTCAAATGTCCACGGACTCGATAATTCTCGCTTCGGTGCCTGACCTAATCATGAGTTCACACTCTGCAACTCTGGGCATTAAGCTTGCTTAATCTCCACAACGGCCCCCCGCGGTGGGATGCCTGGCTTTCACCTTGGGGATGCCCTGTAGGGGCTATCTCACAGGGAAAAGCCAGGACGGGTTCCCAAGGCAAGCGCTTAGAGACCCCTGGGTGATAAGCGCTATATAAATCCAATATACAATACAATACAATACAATACAATACAATACAATGAAACCATTACACTATCTCTATACCAGCATTAATGTCAAACATTGCACAAGGGCCTTGTAAATATGCCTCTCTTTTTTTGTATATTCTATCTCAATTTATGCCATCAGAAAAACCCTTTAAGCATCTCTCACGACATTTCATATTCTTGTCTGTCTGGCAATTGTATTACTCTGCATGCATTTTCTGCTTGCACCCATGTCAAACATTGTGCAAGGGACTTGTAAATATGCCCCTCTTTATCTTATATTCCATCTCAATTGATGCCATTAGTGAAATCCTTTATGCATCTCCCACACCATTTCATAAGGTTTTCTATCTGCTATTCCTATCCCTCTCCATACTTTTACTGCTTCCACCCATGTTAAAGGTTGCGCAAGGCGCTCGTAAAAAAAGAGCATATTTACAAGTCCAATGAAACCATTACACTAGCTCTATACCAGCATTGAGTCCAAGCATGAAAAACAATTTAAAAAGAAGTCTACCATATAAACTAAAAGATACAAACTGTAAGCACACACAGCTAACATTATGGAAAAAGATGAAAATATAATTCCTTAATTCACATACACACACAGTGTGACCCTTGTGAAAAATATTATAGCCACACATTTCAGCAAAAATCATTTAATATGGTAAATCGATTCAGACACAGAACACATCTCATTTCAATATGCACTACATTACATTGCTGAAACCTAACTCATTTCAAAATGTCATTTCTAATATGCACCATTCAGTTAACATTATGGAAAAAGGTGAAAATATAATTCCTTAATTCACACAGACACTCACTGTGATCCTTGTCAAAAATCTTTAAGCCACACATTTTATCAAAAAACATTTAGCATGGTAAATCATTTTACACACAGAGCACAACCCATTTAAATGAGCACTACACTACAATGCAGAAACCTGACTCATTTTCAAAATACAACAGTAATGAAGCCCAATATGCTTGTTATGCTTCCCAATACTGCAAACAGCACTCTCTCTATATTACTCACCTTTGAAATCGCTTTTGAAAATGTAGAACAGTGTGAAACACACACCAAATTTTCTTAAGCAGAATCCCTGAATTGCAGCTCAGACACTGGAAACAGAAATGGCAGTTTCCCACTCATTCTTCTCACTTATTTCTGCTCATAACCAATGAAATGTCTTCCCACACTATTTCAAAACTAAAACTAACATTTCAATTGGTTCTACATTTCCACACTTTCAAACTCACATAATATTCACTCATCCCCCTACTGCTCACTCAATCTGTTACCATGGTAACTCCCACCTAAGGAAGAACAGAGTTTAAAAGTTCATCATAATATGTTGCAAATGAATCCATCAAGGTTGTTAGAGCTTTCAATATAACAGCTAATCATGTGCAATGTTCCTTTCAATAACCTTTTCTGAACCATTAGAATTGCTCTTTTGCATTTTCAGAAAGCACCAATCATTTCTTAAGCTTCAAGTGCAATGAATGTCCTCCTCTTTTTTTCTAAACTGCAAGCTTTCCAACTGCCATTTCATTTACAGCCCTCATCTGAGTACAACCAGATCTGCCTTGAACATGCTTTCAGTATGGTTTGTAGGACATAGCTTTGTATTCTGGTCTAAAAGGTATGCAACAAACAGAGGAATTTTAAACCTTGATTTACCAAATGTGGATATTTTATGGATTGGCCAGAGAGGATTGAGATGTCACCAATTGATACCATTGGTGAAATCCTTCATGCATCTCCCACATCCTGACCTCATAATGGTGCACTGTGGTAGAAATGACTTATGCACCTTGACTGGGGTTGGTCTGGAAATGCTATTGAAGGACATCTTTGGACAATTGATGTCACTTTTTCCTCAAACTGCCTTTGTCTATTCCAATGTATGCCAAAGGCAAAAATGGAATTGGTCCGATCAATTTTGTCCGCAGATTGAGAAAGCAAGGAAACATGTAATAAAATCTGTTTCTGCATACATGAGAGACTATGGAATGGGTTGTATATACCACAACAACTTGCGTTACAACATGCAAGGCATCTATAGGACAGATGGTGTACATTTCACTGATGAAGGGAACAAAGTCTTTCTCTGTAACATCAGACTCTGCATTGGTACTTACTTGTAGGTACCAAAAAAACACAATGAACACAACGGCTCTTTTTAGAGCCAACTAACATGTAAACACTCAAATATTTGTATTAATTTTTACTGAGGTCCGCGCATCGAGCAGTCCCCGTGCGCGGACCTATCGTGTTTTCTGGTATTTTTAAACATTATTTTTAACCTTAGGATTCCTTGAAGAACCCCCTGAGAAGGCCTAAGGGGTCAGGAACACTCTACCCTACCCCCTTCCCACGTTTTAAAGTTATATTTTTCACACTCTCTTCTGAAACCACAAAATGGCGGCGAAAGGGTTCGAGCACCGTGCATTCACCGAGCACTCACGTTGCACGGACCTATTGGAATTTTTTTTTTTTTAAATAAAACTAAATGGAAATGGACATCGTCTCCTCTGTAGACACCTTGTACATTGTAATGCAAGTTATTATGGTATATTGAATCCATACTGTAGTCTTTCAGGAAAGCAGAAACAGATTTGTTCACATGATTCCTTCCTTTCTCAATGTGTGGTCAGAATTGGCGTAGGGGTTCTGAGTTCCTACTCTGGTGAAAGACACTTGCTGTTCTATATACTTACTTATATTGTAAACTAGTGCATCAGAGACAGTCAGTGACAGAAAGGATACAGGACATGAAGAACACAAAATTGTATCACTTTGCTACTACCTCATAAATTACATTTAAATAAGTATAATTTCAAAACAATTTTTCTTTACTAAATTAAAATTTATTTATCAGAATTTTCAAAATCTAAAAGAACTTGTAGCATTTCTTCATCAGAAATTTCATGCATCAAAGTGTCTGAAAATGATTCGTCAAACTCAACAACGTCTACACATTCCGTTAATTCCATATCTAGTGTTACATCAAAAAAATCTGCCATGGTATCTCCTTCATGTTCTTCATGATTTGTTTCATCTATAGGATCAATAAACGTTGCTGATATTTCAAAGAAGATGTTGGGAGGCTCCTCATTTTCATTCATCATTTTATGTTAGTGTACTATTAAAAGAAAGAGAAACAGCGCTTACTGCATGATTTCCTGCTCTGGTGAGACACACTTGCTGTTCTTTAAACTTACTTATGTTGCAATCTTCTGCATCAGGGACAGACAGTGAGAGAAAGGATGCAGGACATGAAGAAGAGATGTCAAATACACATTTAAGAACATTTTTGAGGAGAAGGGAAGTATTTATGAGTACACTTACTATGTAACACAAAAAATTATCAGTTTGCTGCTATCTCATAAATTACATTTAGTTAAGTATACATTCTCATACAATATTTAATGAACTCCAAAGCTTCCATTAAAACTGAATCCAAGGATTCATCATAGAAATCGTCCATGCCATCTCCTCCATCATAAAGCTCTCCTTCAGGATTACTCTCATCAACAGGAACATCCTCAATAAAAGTCACAAAAATGTCTATAACAATGTCAAATGACTCTTCATTTTCAACCATTATTTGAAGTTAGTGTACTATTAAAAGAAAGAGAAAGACAGTGAGATGTTGCAGGGTAAGAGTGAGGTAGGGCAGAGAAAAACTATTAAATTCTATAAGAAGAGCTACTACTGTGTAAAACACACACCAGAAATTGAACACCAAAAATTCCACACAAAAGTACCTCAGACACTATAGTCACAAAATGGCCACGTTTCCCTGGACAGTGTATAGTATCAAGCAAGAATTAGAAATATAAAGCACTGTATCTGATGTTGCCCTACTCAATCCATAAGTATAACAGAATTAAATAACTAACAGAAAACATGTTTCCTATTAACTTAAAGTGAACAACAGAGTTCTCCTTACAAATTAACAACTCACCTTCTAGAAAACTGTTGTACAGTAAATTCTGTCTCAATCTCACATCTCAGAAGTATACCTCAAACACTAAAATCTCAAAATGGCTGTGTTTCCCTCTCATTTTTTATACATATTCATATTCAAATACCCACCCAATCACATTTCATCACACACAAAATCAAAACCAAAGTAACATTTTAATTGGTTCAAATTATCAACCTACCCCCAATGCTCTCTACCAATTACCATACTAACTCTTCCCAAAACACCTACCTAAACCGAAAGGTGAAAGAGTCATCACTCAATGTTGCACTCAACCAACATCTAAACACTGAAACTTGTTATTTTAATGTATTTCTTTTTTGTCTTTTTGAGCCGCGGTGCGCGGACACCGCAATTTTTTTTTAATTTGTTTTATTTTTTTTCTAACCTTCGGGGTCCTTTACAGACACCATGACTAAACCTAGTGAGCTCAAGAATCTCTCACCTGCCTCCTTGTCAACTATTACACTTCTGTTTACAACCAGTATCATCTGCCACAAAAACAAGATGGCGGACAACACTTCCTCATTTCGACTGACTGGAATGTTGACAGACGTCCAACAGCCAATCAGAATTCTGCGCGAGCACGCTAAGGTCCGCGCACGTGCAAGGACGGTGCAAGCCTGTGCTCTCTATGCTCCCACTGCGGAATTCAACACCCTATCTGTGTAATGAACTGGAAATCCAAAGATTCTCTTCACTGACAAGGCAGTGGGTAGTTTGCGTGTCTCCAACCTTCCTTATTTTTCACCTTTTTCATCTTCCACTCCATCAACACATCATCCACACATACACACAACTACTTGCTGCATACATTAGCTGTGATTATCAACTATTCTTATATATATATATATTCACTGAAAAAACCATAGGTTTTAGGCACGTTATAGTTAGGAATTAGCATTTAAAAAACCTATGAAATTCACTGAAAAATCCATAGGTTTTAGGCACGTTATAGTTAGGAATTAGCATTTAAAAAACCTATACGTAGGGTGAGAGAAAAGTAGTGAGGTTAAAGCAAAGGATCATGACAAACTACATTTTTTTGTCACACTTACCATATAATTAATATAAACTTAATTATATTTTTTTCTACACTTTGTATCTGTGAAAGAGAGAACAAAAAATAAGTTATAATTAGTAGAATATATATTTTAAAATAAAAGAGACAGGTCAAGAGGTTAAAAATCATAAAAGTGTATAAAGAAATAAAGCAAGAGTGAAGGATACAGAAAGGGAAATAAAGTAATGTAGAAGGACAAAAAGAGTGAAAAAGAAATAGAAGAAAAGCAAATTACTAAGAGTAAGGCAGATAAATTCAGTGACAAAGAGGAAGAGAAGATGAGAGAAATGAAGTGAAGGTAAGTAAGATACAAAAAGAATGTGACAGAGTACGAAAAAAGAGATGAGTGAGTAAAGAGAAATTAGTAAAAGAGCAAAGGAAGAAAAGACGGAAAAGGCAATAAAGCAGAGAGACTGAAAGCTGAAAAGTGGTGCAAGGGACAGAGGGGATGCAGACAGTTGAAATGGGAATGAGGGGTTGTGAAAAAAGTGGAGTAAAAGAACGGGGATGAAACAGAGTGAGAGAAAGGCAGTGTGAGTGAGTAAAGAGAGCTGAAAATGGGTAGAAAAAGTAAAGTGAGTGTGAGACAATGAGAATACAATATAAATTACACAAAACAAACTATAGAATAACTTCTACAACATGTTACATAGTTTATTTTTGCTGTTCTCAGAATATATTGAATTTCACTAAAAACAGTGAGTTCAAACTATTCATCATATGACAGCGGGCAAAAAAACACAATCTAACTTTTTTCACTATTTTTTACCAGAGTACGCTCCCCGGTACGCACGTACCGGGAGCTCCCCCCGCTTATATGCATATATGCCCCTCCTAAACTCCCCTCAGAAAACCTAGAGGGTCAGGGGGTGTCTACTGTGCCCCTTTTTACCCATTCCCAACGTTGTTTGTCCTCCAACTTGTGTCTCAATTCGACCGAAACACAAAATGGCGGACTCCCGTAGCGCTCCCAGTAAGCGTAGCAGGGCGCGCACCGGTAAGCGCTCCCCAAAAAAATTCGGGAAATCAAATTACATAAAAACCACTGGACAGACTTTCACCAAATATAGAATAGACCCTACTACATACCAGTCCCTACCATTATCCCACATTTGATGGTATTCCATTGAGCCATTTGGGCTGTAGCCCTGTCTAAATATCCTGAGGTAAATTACGTGACAAAAACACATATGAAGTGTTACAATTTACAACCAATTAAAATGTTACTTTCATTCTCTACTTTTGTTTCCTGATATTTGATTGGTTATGTACATGAATATAAATGAAAAATGAGAGGGAAACACGACCATTTTGACTACAACTACCTGAGATACATCTTTAAAGGATTTTCTCATTTATCTTCATCACCTTTCTATAAGGTAAGTTATAAATTTGTAAGGGGCACTTAAAGTTCATTTGTAAAAACTTTTTCTGACAGTTATTTACTGTCCCTCTGCTATAATTACAGATTGAGATAGGCTTCTCTGTTATAGTTATAGATTGAATTAGGCTTCTCTGGTATAATTATGAATTTTCTTAGGCTTCTTCACATACACTTTTTTATATTTCTACTTCCTACCTGATACCATACACTGCCCAAAGATAACTTCACTGTTAAAAACTCTCAAGTACCTTTCTGAACTTAAACCCAACAGTGCCCTATCTCTACTGATATATTTATTTTTTATGCAAGTTACAGCAAGAAAATGGAAGGAGAACAAAACAAATTTAATATTTCATTCGAAATTGATCTGGAGAACAATCCTAAGGAAGAGATTGATGAATTAGACTTTTTGGATCAGTCTCTGGACCAAGACTTACTTAATTGTGTGGATGAAATGGAATCATCGAATCCAAATGAGGACATGCCTGACGATATAATGTTGGAAATTCTTTTAGATTTTGAAAAATCACAGCAATAATTTTTTATTTAAAAATTACAAATTGTTCGAGACATTATTCTTTTTTATATGTAAATTATGAAATAGTACCAAAATGAATATAATATAAAGTGAGACTTATAGTATACTGTGCAACTTTTTTGTGTTACATAGTAATTTTGCTCATAGTTACTTCCTTTCTCCCACTATATTATCTCCAATGTGTATTTAACATCTCTTTATCATCTCCTGCCTCCATGTTGTTTCTGCTTTCCTGACAGACTATAGTGTATATTCCATATACCACAATAACTTCTGTAACAACATGCAAATTATCTACAGAGAACACAGTCTACATTGAATTTAAGACTCTGCATTGGTACCTACATGCTGGTACTTATATCACCCACACAACACAACAACTCTATGCAGAGCTACCCTACCTCTAAACACTTTAAATTATTATTTTACCATTTCACTGGGTTTTCCCCTAGTACGCTCCCTGGTGCGCTCCCCGGTGTGCGTACCGGGCGCTCCCCCAGTGAAAATCCCCCCCCAAATTTTTTTTTTGCCCCGCGGGGCCTTTTTATGGCCCCCATATCAAACCTAGGGGGTCAGGGGGGGTCTACTCTGCCCCCTTATGGTCAATTCCCCCTTTGTTTTTGCCACCTCTTGTGTCTCGATCCTACCGAGACACAAGATGACGGCCGCTCCGGACTGTTTCGAATGTTTACAGACACCCAAGAGCCAATCAGCTTTCCGCACGCAAGTCGCGTAGCGCCCCCGGTGCGCTCCCCGGTGCGTGTACCGGGGCGCGGCCATAGATATATATATTTTTTTTAACCTAAATTACTCAAAAACCACTGGAGAACATATCTTGAGAAATAGCAAAGGCACATCGGGCTACCAGTCCCTACAATTTTGCCAAGTTTGGTGGAAATCCATTCAGCCGTTCGGGCTAAAAGTGAGGTTGACCGCCCTATAGAAATTAACATGGGTAAAACACGTTTTGGGACCCCCCTTTTATCTCGGCCCCTGCTTCACGAATACCCCCAAAACTTTCAGGGAAGGAGCGGAGCTCCGCGAGGCACATTTGAGGAAATTTTCAGGCAGATTCGTCAACCGGTGCCGAAGTTATTCACAATAGAATTTCGAAATTTTGCATTGAAAAAAATCCTAACTATAACTACCTACTGGCAACCGCCAGTAGGTATATATAGGTGTATATATATATATATATATATATATATATATATATATATATATATATATATATATATATATATTCACTGAAAAAACCATAGGTTTCACACCGGTTATAGTTAGGAATTAGCATTTAAAAAACCTATTAAATTCACTGAAAAAACCATAGGTTTCACACCAGTTATAGTTAGCTGGAAATTTTACTGATATAAAACCATTGAAATTCCCACGTTATAGTTAGTCGGACTCACTATAACTTGCGCGTGCAATGCACTGCTGATGACATCACATATTACATCACTCATGACATGGTCAGTGACATCACTCATGACATCACGGATGACACCATCCTTGTGACACAGTGACAGACCTCCTCTCAGTGTAAAGTAACCCTTGAGACACATATTCAAAAATAGAAACTGAAATTTTTAAAAAATGGACATACCTATATCAGTTACAACAAGCAATTCTGTACTTCCACTATCTATATACACATCCACTCATTCGCCAACAGTTCTATATAGTCACTCATACATATACTCACTCATCATATGAAGAGATACACCTATACATCCTGTTACACACCGACATTCATCCAAAAGTTACTCACACACATATTCACACGTGCAAATAAACTATTGAACAACCATTTATTTGAATATAGAGTTATACACACACTTCCACCTTACTTCTATTGAAAATTACACATATTTATTCTCTTAAACAATCACTTATAGAAACACATACTTATTTAAACAGGAAATCTTACAATCTCTTACTCTCACATATACTCACTTATATACATCAATATTCATATATACTAGATTAAAACATATGTAGTTACTGATAAAGACACTAGTGAGACAGTCATTCACTCACTAACAAACACATATAGACACTCATCCACCCATACAGTCCTGTACATATGCTGTCTTCAAAACACATACAAACAAAGAGTCAGTCACTCATGCATCTATGTGCTAAGTAATACCCCCACCAAACCATATAGACACTCATACTGATACTAATAAAAATATCAAATAACCCATATACATACGCATGTAGCTACTTATCAACACATGTAGCCACTTATACACAAAGTGAAACACTAATATATGTATTTAAATATTTAAACATAACTCACTAATATTTATTTTTCAGAAAGACACATATTCACTGGATGGTGTCATCAGTGATGTCATGAGTGATGTCACTGACCATGTCATGAGTGATGTAATATGTGATGTCATCAGCAGTGCATTGCACGCGCAAGTTATAGTGAGTCCGACTAACTATAACGTGGGAATTTCAATGGTTTTATATCAGTAAAATTTCCAGCTAACTATAACTGGTGTGAAACCTATGGTTTTTTCAGTGAATTTAATAGGTTTTTTAAATGCTAATTCCTAACTATAACCGGTGTGAAACCTATGGTTTTTTCAGTGAATTTCATAGGTTTTTTAAATGCTAATTCCTAACTATAACTGGTGTGAAACCTATGGTTTTTTCAGTGAATTTCATAGGTTTTGTTAATGCTAATTCCTAACTATAAGTTTCACTTTATAAATAAGACTGTTAGCACTCTAGTTGTTCTTTTTAACACTCTGGTACATTCTGTCATTGGGCTACAGTTGGGCTACATCTAGTTGAAATTTGGGCTACATTTACAATTTTTGGTCTCTGGTGGCCATCTTTGGGCTACATTGGGCTACTTTGGGCTACATTTGGGCTACATTTTGGCTCTAACATATATTAAGCCCAATGTAGCACAATACATATTTTTCTAAAGTTAATTTTTTTACAAACCACTTCAGAATAGGGCTACCTGTCCCTACAATTATCCCATTTTTTTTTTTTTTTAATTTTTTGGGGGAGCGCTCCCGGAGCGCGCCCCGGGGAGCGCCCCGAAAAGCGTATTTCTGAAAAGCGCCCCGGGGCGCGCTCCGGGGAACGTCCCGTGAGAGCCAATATCGCAAACGAAAACATGATCGTGACGTATCGCGTAGCCGCGACCGCGTGATACGCACGGCGTAAGCGCACCCGGAAGTACCCGAGCGAATACGATCGCACAACGTAAACTTCCGACGCGCTTACGCTGCGCGACCCGGGGCGCGCCCCCGGGCGCGCCCCGGGCGCGTAGCGTAAGCGCGTCGGGTCATGTGAGCAGAAAATAACACTTTTCATTGGTTCATAACAGTTTTAGTTTCATAATGATGAAGCCCCTGGTCTTGTGACCTGAAAATAACACTTCTCATTGGTTCAGGACAGTTTTTTTTTCTAAATGATGAAAGACCCCACCTTTTTTCCTTATTCTGACTTTGTCCTTTGACTGAGGAAGACCTGTTTGTTGCTCTCTACTTTTTTGCTCCAAATAATGGCTTCAGTAGTAGCATCAGCTGGTGCATCTGCCCCACCACCACCACCACAACCACCAAGAGGACCAGCTCCAAATTATATTGGTGGTCAAGAACAGGAGGAGGAGGAAGAGGAAGAGGAGGAGGGGAGAAGAAGATGGCTGCCAGAAGAAAATACCAATTACAAACCCAAACCACACATTGTATGGCAGTTTTTTTCAATCCCAGAGGGGAAAAAAAAGGTGAATGCGCCCAAGGTGACTTGCCTCATCTGCAATGATGAACTTTCACGGGGCAACCCAAACAAAAAATATTCTTTTGGTAACTATACCATGATTCGGCACATGACCAGAAAGCACCCAAACAACTACTCTCGTGCAGAGTTCAGGGAACTGGCCAGTAACCTCCCCCAGTCATCAAGGACCCCCTCCCAAAGAAACCAACCCACTTCATCAGAACCAGAAACATCCGAGGTGATGCCTTGCATTCAGCCGAGATTTGCTGATTTTAAAATCACTTGTTCTGCATGTGGCAAGCTTATCACCTTTGGCGAAAAAAGCGTTAAGCTCATCGTCCTTGCAGGTGATAATCACAAGTGCCCCAAAAAGAAGTAATTTTTTGGGTTTTTTGTTTTTTTGCTCCAGTTGAGCCAGTTTCAATTCCCTTTTTTTGTTTCTCCCCCTAAAAAAATACAAAAAATATATAAAACTGTTTTGAAAAGCCAAAAAAAGTTCAAAAAGTTCAAAAAACACAAAAAAAATATAAAACAACAAAAAGAAGAAAAAAAAAAGTTCTTTTTAGAACTACCTCCAATTTCTAAATCAAAACTTCATTTTTTAAAAACTCTGTCACCTTTTTTCCTCATAGTACGCTCCCAGGGCCGCTCCCCGGTGCGCGCACCGGGCGCTTCCCCCGCGCAAAACGAAAAAAAAAAAATATTTTAAATGCCCCGCGGGGCCCTTTTATAGCCCCCACATCAAACCTAGGGGGTCAAAGGGGTCTATCCCTGACGCCTTATGGTCAGTTCCCCCTTTGTTTTAGCCACCTCTTATGTCTCGATTTTACCGAGACACAAGATGGCGGCCGCTCTGGACTGTTTCGAATGTTTACAGACACCCGAGAGCCAATCAGATTTCCATGCGCACCTCGCGTCACGCGCCCGGAGCGCTCCCTGGTGCGCGCACCGGTGCGCTGCTATAGATATATATATTTTTTGGAACCTAAATTACTCAAAATCCACTGCAGCACATATCTTGAGACATAGCAAAGGCACATCAGGCTACCAATCCCTACAATTTTGCCAAATTTGGTGGAAATCCATTCAGCCGTTCGGGTTAAAAGTGAAATCGACCGCCCTATGGAAATTAACATGGGGAAAACGCGTTTTGGGACCCCCCTTTTATCTCGGCGCCCGCTTGACGTATCCCCCCCAAACTTTCAAGGAAGGACCGGAGCTCGACGAGGCCATTTTCAGGAAATTTTCAGGCAGATTCATCAACCGGTGCCAAAGTTATTCCAAATAGAATTTTGAGATTTAACATTGAAAAAAATCCTAACTATAACTACCTACTGGCGACCGCCAGTAGGTAATATATATATATATATATATATATATATATATATATAGGGTTTCACTTTTCATAGCAGCTGCATATCAGCGTGCGATGGGACTTAATTAGGTGGGCGTGGCCCTGTGCTTTCTTCGACTACAGCCCCTCTGAAGAAGTGAATTACGAAACGCGTCAGGCGGCAGACGTATGCTTTTAAAATCTGAGGAATGAAGCTGTGCAACTATAATAAAATCGCTTTTACTGGGGAAAAGCGTGTCGTGGTGTGAGTGATGCAGCGTGTTTTTCTGCACGAGGTGAAAATAAAATAAATATGCAACTTTCCATCTGGGTCCGGTTTTCGTTTTTGTTCTGAAGCTGCATTTGGGGCATTACGGAGTTCGTCTCATATATATATATATATATATATATATATATATATATATATATATATATATATATTAATTCATTTGCAGGTAACACAACTTCGCACAAAGGCCACAGGAAGACTGTTCAAATTCACTCCGTTTATTGCCAGCATGCAAACACAGGGCTTCACACCATTACCCTTCCTCTAAAATGTTACGCCTGACGCGTTTCAAGAGTTCACTCTCCCTTTTTCAAAGGCGCATTTTCTTCGGGCATCGATGTCATCATTTTTTCTGCATTCGCACTTAATCCTTCTCACCTGCCCCATGGGCGTAGCCAAACACATGGCTTTCTGGGTGCTGTAGTGCATTGCCGATTTTCACCAAGTGGGTATGCACATCGTGTCCAATTTTCATACTTGTATTCCCCTTGTGGGTTAGAAGCGGAATGCTGCAGTCCTGTGCTCCGCTTTCATGCTGACAACGTGAAAGACAGACACCTTCCTGCAAGGCGCTGTCTTGCTTCCTTCTTTCAATCACAGCTTAACTCGGTGCTGTGACAAAATCCGCTTGCCTGCAGTGGGCCTCTGTGCACGACCGTGTCAGGCCGTCGAAAATTAATTCATTTGCAGGTAACACAACTTCGCACAAAGGCCACAGGAAGACTGTTCAAATTTACTCCGTTTATTGCCAGCATGCAAACACAGGGCTTCACACCATGCAAGCGGATCAGCACTTGGTGAAAATCGGCAATGCACTACAGCACCCAGAAAACCATGTGTTTGGCTACGCCCATGGGGCAGGTGAGAAGGATTAAGTGCGAATGCAGAAAAAATGATGACATCGATGCCCGAAGAAAATGCGCCTTTGAAAAAAGGAGAGTGAACTCTTGAAACGCGTCAGGCGTAACATTTTAGAGGAAGGGTAATGGTGTGAAGCCCTGTGTTTGCATGCTGGCAATAAACGGAGTGAATTTGAACAGTCTTCCTGTGGCCTTTGTGCGAAGTTGTGTTACCTGCAAATGAATTCATTTTCGACGGCCTGACACGGTCGTGCACAGAGGCCCACTGCAGGCAAGCGGATCTTGTCACAGCACCGAGTTAAGCTGTGATTGAAAGAAGGAAGCAAGACAGCGCCTTGCAGGAAGGTGTCTGTCTTTCACGTTGTCAGCAGGAAAGCGGAGCACAGGACTGCAGCATTCCGCTTCTAACCCACAAGGGGAATACAAGTATGAAAATTGGACACAATGTGCATACTCACTTGGTGAAAATCGGCAATGCACTACAGCTCCCAGAAAGCCATGTGTTTAGCTACGCCCATGGGGCAGGTGAGAAGGATTAAGTGCGAATGCAGAAAAAATGATGACATCGATGCCCAAAGAAAATGCGCCTTTGAAAAAGGGAGAGTGAACTCTTGAAACGCGTCAGGCGTAACATTTTAGAGGAAGGGTAATGGTGTGAAGCCCTGTGTTTGAATGCTGGCAATAAACGGAGTGAATTTGAACAGTCTTCCTGTGGCCTTTGTGCGAAGTTGTGTTACCTGCAAATGAATTAATATATATATATATCAATTTGTTCTCTCATCCCATCAAGAAGACTGCAAGAGACACTACGGGTTCAGTTGAAGGTAATTTAATCAGGAAACTCTGGCGTAACTCGTTTCGGTCGGCTGTGGTGGAGGGCTCACCTGGAGCGGATTGCTTTGGCTCACGTCGGTATTGGGGACTCCTGGTCCCAGAATGCAGCGGGCTTGCAGTCAGTTCCAGGACGATAGGGTTTCACTTTTCATGTACCCTGTGGCACCTCCAAAATCCATATTCCCTCAGCCACTGCCCCGAGGTTTCACAGCTGTGGGCACAATTACAGCAACAGCGTCACTCCGTGCTGTTCGCGCCCCGATGTTCCCAGCTGCTTGTTGTTCTTCTGAGTCTTCTGTGGCAGGCCGTGCAATCCTCCGACCCCTCGGCAACAATTCAAAAGTTCCAAATGTTGTCAGGGCCACTTACTGAGGGGGTCTCTTGTGCGCGTTATTGGATCTACATAAAACTTCAATTCGTTCTCTCTTCCCATCAATATATATATATATATCTATATATATTCGCCACTTTCCGCTCAATTCGCGGTCCTGGCGCTGCTTTCGGCCATGCGATGTCCCGCGGGTGAGCAGCCCCCTAAATATAAACCACACTTCCTTTTCAGAAAGCCAAGGGTCGCACTCCAACAAAGTCTTTGTAAAGATCCAAAGTTGTATTTCCCAAAACAAACAAACACACCAACGCGTTTCGTTCTGACTTAGAACTTGTTCACTGTACGGCGGAGCTGCCTCTGTACGAAATCTGGAGGAGGTGAGTGCAATATTGATATTCCCCTACAGGGAAAAAAACAGCCTCGTCTTCTAGGTTGCGGAAAAGGATCCCGAACACAGGTGATAACATCCCAGATCCCATCACCTTTTAGTGAACATTTTTAGGAGGGGGCACCATCTCTCCTCGTGAAAATGGGATATGCACCGTCAAGTGGAATACAATAAAAACAGGCCCAGTGATTTCAACAGTTTGCCTTTTTAGATATGTGTTTAGATATGTGTCTCTAAGCTGATAAGTTGCTGTGTTCCATTTACCATTGCTCCTTGTCAAAAGAATATATTGGGTCACCATTGAGAAGGCATGTGGTTGTGCTACCAGGGAAGGTAGGCAAGGCGATGTGAATGTGATGGTGCACTGCACTCTGTCTAGGAAGAAAGGCTTGTTTATTGCACACGTGCACAATTACTGTCACTGTATACACAGCCACAGATACATATATTTCCACTTTAGCAAAGTAAGGCATTCTGTTTGTTTGTGCTTAGAAATCCCATTTTAATGTATGGGTCAGCTGGTGAGAGTGAGTGGGGAAATCATGATGGGTAAAAGTGAAACAGATCAATGCATTCAGTGTATGTTAGGGGCGGTATGTGGAACATTGATCACAGGCATTCTGCTTTCATCAGAAGGGTGCTCGTGAAAGGAGCACGTGTTTCAGCTCAGGGAAGCCAGTCAATGGACTAGAACTAGGCATCAGCATGAGACAGATGCTCTGTGAGCTGAAACCCCGAGGCAGGGCCCAGTGACGGCAGTGCTGGAGGAGACATATTTATGAAAACACAATGTTCCTTTTTTCCAGTATGCATCTCAACCTTCTCGCCCTCTCCGGTTAAGCAGCTGAAGACAAGAGGAAGACTGGTCCTGAAGGGGTTGAGCCACGATTCCTCTGCAGAGTGCGAATTATGAACAGGGACTCTGTAAATGGATGGTCAGAAATGTGCATGTGTGGGAGGGTTCTTCGGCTACCTTCCCCCACAGAAACACAAAGGGCCTCATTTATGAGGCTGTGCGTCACTTTTACGCCGCCGGTGTCACTTTTTGTGACGCACCAGCAGCGTAAAAAATGTGCCTTGTTGCACTATATTTACAAAGTGACGCATCTAGGTAGATGCGTCACTTTGTAAACCCCTGCGCTACATGATACCTAAGCCAGGTATAATGTATGCAGGTGGGGCGTTCTGACGTAAGAAAGGGCCATAGAAGTGACGCATTGAAAACTATAAGATTTCACTGTGCCACTTCTAGGACACATATGCGTCATTTTCTTACGCCTACATCACAGCAGGCGTAAGACTGACGCAGGCCCTTTCACATGGGGCTACATTACTGGAGTTGCGTCATTTTTGTGACACACTCCAACAATGCGTCACTTTTGCACCATACAGATACGTCAGAAATAGTGACGTATCTGTAACTCCTTGCGCCATGATGCATCATACTGTAAATATGATGCATCACTGGTGTCGCAAGGAGGGCGCAGTGAAAAGTGACGCATCGCTGTTTTCACACAGCGATGCGTCACTTTCCATAAATGAGGCCCAAACTATGTTATTTAGCAGCTATGCTGCTGTGCAAGTTTCCTTATGTGCAGCAAATCTGCTGAAATTGGGCTAAAAAGGGGCTTATTAGTGCAACCTTGTCTCCAGTTAGGATCTACTCGAAGCAGCAGGGGCAATCCTAGCCATGTCCCACTTTCTGATAGGGCTGGATGTCTGTCCTCTGTTTGCATCCTATGGCCCACGGAACAGGGTCTGACATTAAGGAGTGGCGTTAAGGAAGAGTGGCTGAATGTGGGACTAAGTGTGATGTAGCCCAAGTGTGTGCAAGTTTGTATGTATTTGTTATGTTTACGAGTCTGCCACCCTGCCTGGCACACTGATGGTAATTCTTGACATATGGAGGGCATCCATGACAAATTCTAAACAAGCAGTTGCAACGCAATAGGTCTCGCATTTGCGAGACTTTTAGCTATTGGCATTGTTAAATGAAAATGCCTTTTATTTATGTGTTGGGTTTTAAAACATTAATAAAAGGCATTGTCATTTAAAATGCAAATATCTTAAACTCTCACAAATGTGAGACCTATTGCATTGCTGAAGTAATCAGGGTTCCCAAGGCCTACATGTTCCGAAGATAACCCACTTACATTCAAGAACTGTTGGCACGGAAACTGTAAAAGTCAAAGAACAAGTTTATTAAGACCCCATGGGGTGGTGGTACACTCAAACAGCACCCTTCGGTAATGCAAGAGGTATCACACCGAACATCGGTGTGACCCTTTCTTTTATATGATTCTACAGGTAATAAAACATACACGCGGCACGAAGTTACAGAACATTATGTACATATAAGGGCATATCTTGGAATCCTGCCAGCTCATTGGAGGGTTTCAAACCCACTGGTCAGTTTGTGGCACATTCCTGAGGAACGACTGGTCAGTGTGAACTGCGCATGTGTGGCTTGATCAGTACTAAAAATAGCCTGTTGCTGGGCAGACTGAAGTGGTCAGTGAACGGACAACGGACTAAAGGGCACGCCGGCCACGAGGCCGTTCATGATCTAAGATGGCCGGCAGCACATACAAAATGGCGTTTCTACGTATAGCTAATTTAAGCGGGAATCGTGTAGCAAAGCTAAGCGCTAACCCAGCCATCGTCAAAATACAACAGACGACCCTTTTAGCGTTTAGCTGAAGCTACCTCATAGTGGACATAGTCAGGGTGTTCATCTCCTATGTCAATTAGCATTATTTGTGTTACTTCTTTATGAAGCATCATTTTGTCATGGGCAAGAGCTCGTCTCGAGGGTACACAAACTGACAAGCACATAGAACAAAAAACTGGGCCACACTGAATACATAAGCAAATGGAAAACAGAATTCCCACAATAATACATAGAATCGTTAACAATTTCCATCCCCAGGTGGTGAGTGTTGACCAGAACCATCCTGACAGAGTCCAAGTACCATTATCTGGATGTATTTCAGCCGCTATCTTATGTAGTTTAGTGATAGCATCATATACAGATGGTGAATTATCAGGTATGTAAACGCAACAGCTACTTCCGATGATTCTACATGCCCCCCCACGGTCAGCTAACACTACATCCAGAACCATCCGATTCTGAAGCGCAACAATTCTAGAAATCTGTACTTCTTCAGTGATATTTCCAAGTGCAATTGCGGTATCATTAGCCACAGCCTCAACAACACGAGTTAGTCGTCGGATCTTTCGACTGTTCAAAGCTGCCCCAACGAAAGAGAACAAACCCAAATTGAAGTCCACATATTGTTGCAAGGTAGTGTCCGTTTGGTCAACATCGTCCAAGACAAGGGAGCGTTTATCACGATTTAAAACAAAGTCGTGATAGAGGATGTAGTTGTTGTGATACATTGGTGGGGCAATGAATACAGGCGGCAATACAAAAGACACGTAGCAAGTGCCTGACCATCCCAAAGGAAGCTGATGATAACCCTTCGTTCCACAGATGAAGTAAGTATTCCGGGAGGTGACAAACGATATACCAGTAGGACTATCAAACGTAAGTGTGGTGTTACATTCACTTCTCCCAACAGAAATGACACCTTTATTACGTATACATAGGTCTGCTTTGGTAGCGATAACGTTGATAACATGTGCATTCGATACATTGACATTTCGCTGGTTGCTATACATTCGTGAAGCAGACACATTGTCAGGGCGGTACTCCTCATATTCAAATCGAGTACCCTCAGCTTGTGGATACCCATCCCGATCATGATGACACAATTTATTCAAACGAAAAAGCACTCCCCCTTTTGTGGGCCATCTCAAAGTAAAGAGAAGAGTATAAAATGCATTACAGGACCCATTATGTGAAAACGGGAGAGGGATGAGTGGAGTACCCCCTTTCTTCTGATGCCCAGGCAACATCCCGCACACCCAGCAATTTGAAGTATTTGTCATATTGTGTGTATGATGTAGGATCTGAATAAAACTATTGTTCAGATAAGTCTGTCGGTGCCGTTCTTCATGATAAGGCAGGGTGAAATGGAAATGTTCAGATGGAGCCGGGGTAGTCGGCAGCAAATGTTCACGTGCAGGTACCACAAGTTCGACTACCCAGGCTATTGCCGCAATCACTACAATAGTCAGGACAAAGAGAATGGCACCCAAGAGTCTCTTATCTCGTACTGCTGATAATGCCATAGTTCTGAAAACCTTTGCTGAGTCTCAAATAGTTCGATTTAATCACAAAGTGTCACATACACATGCGTGTATACCTAAAAAAAAAGAAAAATGCGGTGCTGAACTCCGAGGTAGCCGTTGTTTTCTTCTCCGGGCCGAGACGGGTGTCGCTACACTGGCAGAACTGATCCCCCCCCCCCTTGGAATTCCCGGTTTCCGTTTCACAAACCTGGAGCGGTAACCAACCAGTCATTAAAAATACAAAAATCTTCTTATCGAGGACGCAAGTTATAGCGTTCTCGTCCGGCAACAGTGTGGTCCGGGAAGGCTCCCTCAACTTCGGCCGACGTCACAGCTGGGCTCTTTTCTTTCTCCAAAATATCTTTGTAGTCGGTCAGCACAGCAGGAGTCACCAGGTCCGGAGAGACACGGCGACAATGTGTCGAATGCACCCACCGCTTCCTGTTGGTCACTCGTACAGCGGTGCGGGTTGCAAGGAGGACCTGTTCGGGGCCCTTCCACCTGGGCTCCAGACTGCTTGCTCTCTCAAACGAGCGAATCATCACGTGGTCACCAGGGCGGAGATCATGGCCCTCTCCAGTAGAGTTGTCAGGGAGCGCTTCTCGAACCTGTTGATGAATAGAGAGTAAATCATTTGTTAATCGTGCCAAATAATCATTCATCATAACACAAGGCACATCATGTATTAATCGCGGCTTGGGCACCCCCCAGATATTCATAGGGCGCCCAAACACCACCTCATAGGGCGTAAGGCCAGTTCGTGAATGGGGTACTGATCTAAGAGAGAGTAGTGCTAGCGGCAAAGCATCTGGCCACTTCAACGATGTAGACGCCACAATTTTGGCCAGCTTAAGCTTCAACGTTGCATTGTACCGCTCGACCAGACCTGCTGACTGAGGGTGGAATACAGCGTGGAACTTCTGCTGAATCCCTAACCCCTTCAGTACATATTCCACAATCTTTCCAACAAAATTAGGCCCATTATCGCTCCACAGAAATTTGCAAACTCCAAAGCGAGGAAAGAATTCCTTAAGCAACACCTTAGCTGTTGTCAAAGCCGTGTTGTCTTTCATGGGGTAGGCCTTAACCCATTTGCTAAAAGCACATACCACCACTAGGACGTACTTCAGGTTATTGCAACGCTCAAGTTGGATGTAATCCATTTGGAGTACCTCAAATGGTGCAGAAGGTGGAACGAACCCTCCTTTCGGAGTATGGGTCCCCTTTCCAGGATTGTGTTGCAAACATACCAGGCAGGTCTGCACTACTCTCTTTGCAGTATTAGCAATCTCGGGATGTTCCCAAACTCGTGTTAAGAGCCGAGTGATTGCAAGAGCTCCGACATGCGCCAGTCCATGTGTCATCTGGACTATCGCCTGCAAGTAAGCTGCAGGCAATTTCCACTTTTCCATGTCTTTGCTTCTCCAACAACCCTCGTCATCTAGTACCCCATCTGCTGCCCATGCCGCAAGTTCAGATTCAGTAGCTGATTTTTGAATGTCTAATATTTCTGCTCTAGCATCACTCCATCGCTCAGCCTGTGATTGTACCACATACATGGGGGAGCTAGTTCGGGACATAGCCGTTTGTCTTGCTATGCTGTCTGCAAAGGCATTTCCTTGACCCACTTTATCCGTAATCTTTTTGTGGGCACTGCATTTTACTATCGCTACTTTCTTTGGGCCTAGCAGCGCATTTAGGAGATCACGCACTAGTTCTCCATGCATAATGTGCTCTCCGTGAGATGTCAAAAACCCACGTTCTCTCCAGAGTAGCCCAAAGTCATGTGCCACTCCAAAGGCGTACCGGCTGTCCGTGTATATGTTCACACATAAACCAGCACTCAGTTCGCAGGCTCTTGTTAAGGCTATCAGCTCTGCTGCCTGAGCCGACTTTTGTGGTATCCTAGCTGTTTCTACCACTGTCTTAAGTGTCGTGATCGCATAGGCTGCGGAAGTCGTACCATCTGGCAGCCTTAAACACGATCCATCAACCCACAGTTCCCCATCCACATCTGGAAGTGGGACATCCTGTAAGTCGACACGACCCTTTGTCTGTTCCTCGGTCAGGAAAACACAATCATGGTGTTTTTCTTCCTGACCCTCCTCGGCCGGATAGGGCAATAAAGTGGCAGGGTTCAAAGTAGCGCATCTTTTCAGTGTAATATGTGGCGCCAAAAGTGTCAGCTCATATCCTGTTAGCCGTGCACTCGTGAGGTATTGGGTCTTTGTTTGGTTTAGCAAGGCATCTACTGCGTGAGGAACTAATACCAACAGTTTATGTGATAACACTATTCCCTCACTCTGTCGTATGGCCACTGCTGTTGCTGCTACCGCTCGAAAACACCCAGGCAACCCTCGCGCTACAGGATCCAGAACGGCAGAGAAGTATGCACATGGTCTCTGCTTATCCCCGTGTAATTGCACTAATACTGACAATGCGCACCCATCATTCTCGTGCACGTACAATGTGAAAAGTTTCGTGTAGTCTGGTGTACCTAACACGGGTGCGGAACAAAGGGCCTGCCTCAACTGCTCAAAAGCCTTCTGACATTCATCTGTCCACTCAAGGGGCATTGGTGTAGCTTTGGACAGTAACGCTAGCAAAGGTTTTATGATATGTGAAAAACCCATGATCCATTGTCTACAGAAGGACGTCAACCCTATGAAGGCACGTACATCTCTCTGCGTGCGGGGGACTGGTGTGTCTAAAATTGCTTGAATTCGATCAGATGTTAATGCACGCCCCTCCTTAGACAACAGATGACCGAGGTAGGTCACCTGAGGTCTACAGTATTGAAGCTTCTTCTTCGAAACCTTATGATTATTCTGTGCCAAAAAGGAAAGCAACACAAGCGTACTCTGTTCACATTGTGCATAAGAGTCGGCAGCCAGCAGAAGGTCATCCACGTACTGGATGAGAGCAACGCCAGACTGCAATTGAAAGGAATCCAGCTGCCTTTTCAAAGCCTGGCTGTAGATACTAGGACTTTCAGTATATCCCTGGGGAACACAACAAAATCTATACGATTTATTATTGAGCGTAAAGCCAAACAGGTATCTGCTATCAGGATGAACAGGGATGGCAAAGAACGCATTCTTTAAATCAATAACGCTAAACGTGGTGGCCGTTGGTGGAACCAAAGTAAGCAAGGTCGTAATATCGGACACCACCGGGTATTGAGGAATGACAATTTTGTTGATCTCTCGCAAATCAATAATAAATCGATAGATTTTGCCGTCAGTATCTCTCTTAAGAATCGGAAGAATAGGACTGTTGCAAACATTATAAGGGACCTCCTCCACAACCCCTGCAGAAATCAAATCCTGGACAATATGTGTCAATGCAATTTCACCTTCTCTCGAAATCTTATACTGTGGCACACGTGGTAGAGGGGCCCCCTCCTTAACAGTAATATGTATCGGTGGAATACGCATCTCTCCCACATCCGTATCTGAGGTCGCCCATAACGTGTGCGGGAGAGAGGCCAAAGCTGAAATATCTGAGATTGCGTAAAACCTGTCAGGGTCAGGATAATTGTCATTCAGGATAACCCGCACTCCCTCCGGAGCGCAACGTATTGTCGCTCGAAAATATTTAAGCAAGTCAATACCCAGGATATTGTCTGGGGTATGGGGTGATAACAAAAATTGACCAAAACTAAAGTATTTGTCAAGACATAGTGCAAGGGGCTTGGACAATGGGCTGGGGGAGGGTGTGCCATCAAACCCTACACATGTAATCATTTCGCCAGACAGGGGAGCCCTCGGAACCAAGTTTTTCGACAAAGCGCTACGTGTAGCTCCTGTATCGACTAGAAATTGATCAGTAGAACCCAGAATACCCGCTGTTACATATGGACCCTGCTGATCTACCGGCACTTCAACTGATTCCTTACCCCATCCTACGCAGTCCTATGCATGCACATAATCCTGGTGTTCCACATTCTCTCCTTCCAAAATCTGATATTGATTCCGCCTATCAAACATGTTTCGTTCATCCTGGCCACGGCCCCTCACCTCAACCTTTCCACGATCACTTCCGCCACCTCTCGCTCCCGTATAACCTCCTCTTGACCTTCCGCCTCCTCGACCACGCTGACTACGCTGCTCACGGAGTACCGGACAATCTTCGGCCCAATGCCCAAACTCCTTACAATAAGCACACTGATCTTCCGCTATGTCCGTACGACCATATGACGTATTTCCTCCACCCCGTCTACCTCTATCATTCCCTCTACCCTGTGTTCCCCGAACCTGCGCCAACATCACCTTCGTTTTCAATTCCTTCGCCTTTTTCTCTACACTTTCTTTAGCCTCCAATTCCTGCCGCTCATAGTACTGAGCCATAGTTAACAAGGACGCAGGGGTCGCCGTGGCCCAGGAACTTTCACTCAACTTCAATCGTTTCGCAATCTCCGGTAGGAGATTAGCCACATACTTATCTACAAACAAATGCCGACCCGTATCGTCTGTCAAAGATTGACCACTGTAATCATGAAATGCCTCCTCAAAGCGTGTAAAGAAATCTGAGACCGTTTCATCGGGTTTCTGTTTGCACGACGTCAACATAGTCCAATCAATCTTTTTAGAGGGAACAAGCGTCTTTAATTTGGTCAGAATAGCTGCCGGGAGATCTAGAATTCACTGACAAGGCTTACATGCTGGTTCCCTGTCTAAATCTGCAGCATTAATTTCTTTCCATGTGCCCCCCAAAATCGTTTCATCATTATTTTTACGAATTTGCCTCCACATATCAGGTGGTAGAATTAACCCAAAGAACAAATCTATATCCACAAGAGTCATCACACAAGACGAAATAGCCCCTTCCACCCCTTCATAAAATGCCGCCGGGTTTTTTCGAAGGTCAGGTAAAGAATTTTTCAATGCCATGACATCTGCTCTATTCCAAGGCGTATATACCCAGTTATACACAAAATACCCTTTCGCATCCTTTGATGATTTATCATCATCTGTACCTTCCCCTTTTGGTGGAACATACAAAGGCGCGGCTTCACGCATAGGCATAACATGCAGTGCAGAACTCTTATCTGAACCACGGAGAGAACACTCCTTAATCTGCCCATTATTTTCCAATTCGGATTCCTTTTGCCTCCTTTTTCGCTCCTCCCGCAATCCGGCTGTCTCATCCCGCAGCTTGATCAGTTGCTTGAATAGGTCGTCAACATCTGAAAGATCAAAATCACCTTTAGCCAAATTCTCACGATACACTGACAACGATTTAGGCTCTAACGTGTCTGAAAGGTCACGATACGCGCCTACAACTTCATCCGCCAAACTAGACAGAAAATACATTAATTCAAGATCCGACCACGCTTTCTTTTCTGTTAGCAACTGCTCCTGAGAAACACAATTCTTATTCACTTTACGAGCCCAACTACGCAAATGAGCGGACCTCGCCGTGGTAAACCTGAGAGCTGATATACCCTTGTGATCCGACTTATCCTGTCCATCGTCCTCTGAATCCGCAGCCGGAGCCGTCGGCGAAACATACGGAGGCGGTGACCGATCTAACAAAGAAAAATCATCAATTTCATTATTAAGGACAGGATAGAGTGGTCGGCGGATAGGGAATTGACCAGCCGTCTGCAATTTACGTTCCCGTTCCTCCCTTTCTTTCTTCTCCTGAGCCTCCTTTTCCTCTAGCTGTAAAGCCTTATCCCGAGCAGCCTTGCGCTGCTCTTTGTCCGCCAAGGCAACCTCACGCTTCATTCGCTCGCGCACCGCTTTCTCCCACATTCGCACACAATCAAACATATTTTGTCTAGACCTGCGTTGAAACAAACATTGTTCTACAAACTGTACTTTACGTAAATCGAACGACCCATGTAGAGGCCATTGCAATTCAGGATCGGCCTTTGTATACTTATGCCATAATTTGCTGTACATAATAGGGGGAAGGCCATGTTTGATGTACATCTCACGATTTGGTGTTCCCTCTGGGGGAGCCGGCTGTGATTCCGCTAACCTAATTGTGGTACCGTTTCCGAGACAACACATCCCTCGAAGTGTGCTAAAAACAGGCATGTTCAAAAAGTATCACGAAAGCGTGACACCGTATAAAAAGGCACTTACAGTACTTCACACAAATGTGCCGCTCAGAGGAAAAAAAAGGAAAGTTAGAGAAACATCTCTACATGCCTGCCTATGTGAAGTGCACTACACATATAAGTTCAAAGATCACAAAAGCACAATGTTAGCTAACTCAAATCAAAACATAGGACTTCGGCAAGCGTCCGAGGACTACCTTACCGATCACAAATCACAGAATTTCAGTAAGCGTCCGAAGACTACCTTACCGAACACAAATCATAGAACTTCAGTAAGCGTCCGAAGACTACCTTACCGAACACAAATCATAGAACTTCAGTAAGCGTCCGAAGACTACCTTACCGAACACAAATCTTACCCAAATTCTCAAATGTCCAGATTCCAACTGCCAAGGTCTTGTAAGCCAAATCAGCCAAACGGCGCTTTCTCAGCGATGCAGACACTCAAAAACTCAGTCGGAGACCGGCGCCACCTGGAAGGTCAGATCGGAAGGAAAGGAAGAAACACCGTGGCAGCCAAGACTCGGGTCACTCGTGGCAGCGCGCGTCCATGGCGAGTTTCCAAGCCTTCGTCACGACCTCTCCTTCGGGCATCCGAGTCGCCGATGAGTCCCTTCGTGGTCGCCAATTTGAAGTAATCAGGGTTTCCAAGGCCTACATGTTCCGAAGATAACCCACTTACATTCAAGAACTGTTGGCACGGAAACTGTAAAAGTCAAAGAACAAGTTTATTAAGACCCCATGGGGTGGTGGTACACTCAAACAGCACCCTTCGGTAATGCAAGAGGTATCACACCGAACATCGGTGTGACCCTTTCTTTTATATGATTCTACAGGTAATAAAACATACACGCGGCACGAAGTTACAGAACATTATGTACATATAAGGGCATATCTTGGAATCCTGCCAGCTCATTGGAGGGTTTCAAACCCACTGGTCAGTTTGTGGCACATTCCTGAGGAACGACTGGTCAGTGTGAACTGCGCATGTGTGGCTTGATCAGTACTAAAAATAGCCTGTTGCTGGGCAGACTGAAGTGGTCAGTGAACGGACAACGGACTAAAGGGCACGCCGGCCACGAGGCCGTTCATGATCTAAGATGGCCGGCAGCACATACAAAATGGCGTTTCTACGTATAGCTAATTTAAGCGGGAATCGTGTAGCAAAGCTAAGCGCTAACCCAGCCATCGTCAAAATACAACATTGCAAATGCTAGTTTCTATAGCGCCAATTAGGTCGCCCAATGGCTAAACAAATGGTGCCAGTTGAAAGGCTGCGTGTCTCTCTTCAAATTGTTTTTTTGGTAATGTGTTTTAGGCCATCTGAAAAGCAGTGTGTCTTTTTTGTACTTATTTACATTTATAAATTGCAGATTTTGAGCATATATGCAACATTATACCTATATAAGCAAGGTTTACAACTTAGCAATGTAAATAAGGATGAAAAGATCCAATGCTTTTCAGATGCCCCTTAGAAGCTCTTTCCCCAAAAAGAATTAGAAGAGAGAGACGCAGCCTTTCAATGCACACAAATGCACCCAAAAGCATAAAAGTTTAAAGAAACAAGGAAGTACATTTTAATTAGATATAAAGGTGACGTAGAATGCAAATACTGTAATAGTTTAGCAAACAATATAGAGACACGCTGCCTTACAACCTGCACAAAGTCATTGATAAAATGTCTCTCTTTTGTGTGCTAAACTCTTTGGGGCAGATTTTCAACAAACTGAAGCATCTGTAGAGATGTATCAGTTTCCCTGCGCCAGACTGCGATACCCTTGCACCACAATGGATGTGCCTTATTTACAATACGGCGCACCATGGCGCAAGGATTGACAAATGCGTCAGAAATTCTGACGCATCTGTTTGCCCAAAAGTCATGCATTGCTGGAGTTGTGTCGTAAGCATGACGCAACTCCAGCAATGCATGCTGAGGCCTATACTTATTGTACTGTGTCACTCCTTACACCTGCTTCAAGCGGGCGTAAGGTTTTGACGCAGTGGCATCCTAGAAGTGGCACAGTGAAATCTTTAAATCTACGCCCACCCTGCATATATTATACCTGATGCAGGTATAATGTGACGCAGGGCTTTACAAAGTGACTAATATCCCTGAATGTGTCCCATTGTAAATTGGCCGCATTGCTTAAGCCGCCGTTGCGCCACAAAAGTGACACAATGACGGTGCAAAAGTGTCTCAAGGGGCTTGAAAATCTGCCCCATACAGCATTTTCATTGTAGATCGGGTGATGGAGCAGGATTTTCGTAAATAAAACCTACTCGGATTAATCCTTCTATTGTGTGAAATCATTAACAAAACTTGTGAGATTAACAGAGAAAATATTAACATGGGGTATTTGGGAAGAGAATCAAGAAATGTTCAGGAAAATGACAAATGGTTCCTGTAGGCTGCAAATGTTTTCTGCATGAGAGACAGCAGAGAAATAGTGTTAAAGAGGTTTTGGTTTTCATGTGCAACGTGATTGTAACAATTTAACAAAAAGAGTTTTATATGAGTGACATTAATTATATAGAATAATCGTTGAAAATGTTTGTGTTTATATTAGAATAATAGGAAGATTAAAATGAATTCATGAAATTGAGCTTTTAATCTGAACAAATAACTGAATTTGTTTATTTCTCCTAGAGAAACTGCACACTTTGCAGAGAAGGCCTCAAACCACTGTTAGGAATAATTTGCTTTTTAAACATAGGCTGCTGCATAGAAATGTATTTGTCCTTCATTATGATTATTGTGTTCTTTTCTTGTCGAGGGGGTACGTGGTTGGGGTATCGTGCAGAACTTTCTACTGTCCGGGGAAATATTTAGTTTTGCGGATAACTGCTCTAGTAAATGTTGCAATTCGTTTAAAGATGTGTGCGAGCCGCCAAAGGGGAGAATATTGTGATTTCCTCTGCTGAAGGGCAAAGATGACTGCATAGCTCTAAACAAATGACCCTTGAGAGTGAGGTGCGACCGAAGTGGTGTGACTGACCACCCTATGCTCCTGAACCAATGAAAACTGTAAATTGCTTGGACTTTGCTACTAAATTAGGGATGGACTTTAACATTCAGGGTATAATTATTAGTGTTAAAATCTACTCTGCACGCGGTATGGCTTAGGGCAGGCGTGACGAGGGTGCGCATCTCCGTGTGAACTAAGAGCTGATTTCTCAAGCTGTTCTATGGCTGTAGCTGTCCGGTCCTGGCTCTTTAACTTTGCTCCTCATACCTTTGTGAGGTTGCCCCAGCTTTCCCTTCTGGTTGGAGGGTTAGTTCTTTAGACTATTAGCACGCTGTGCTAGAGTTTCCTTAGGTTTGTATGTCAATCTGTAATTGCATTGATCTTGTTGCAATGCCCTTATGTCTCTCTTCCTATCCTTTCTCTCATGCATGTTTAAACAAGACGTTATTGTGTATTACTTTCTTTGTGTGATATTCTATGATTTGATATTGTGTCATTGTATGACCATTTACATATGCATTCAAAGAATTAGATAAAGCTAAGTGATTAGTAAACTGAGTCTGTCATTATTGATGATCATGATCACTGTGATTTTTACATTATAATGTATAGTTGGTTTATAGGATATACCATTGTAGGTCCTCATAAGGGGGGTATCATCCATCTTCAGTCCATGACAACTCTCAAAAGGTTCGTTGGAGGACCAGTTGTAGGTATGGCCCAAATTTTTGTATTATAAGAGAAAAGACAAGTTGGTAATTAAACTGGTTATGTATGGTGAATGTTTACCCCACATATTTCCCCTGGATCACATGTAAAAGTATTGCTGCCTTTCAATTTTCATAAATGATGTGCAAAATGTGAGTTTAAAAATACAAGCAGATACTCTTACTCTTCTGATTCAATGTCGCATTTGTGTCTTTGCTAAAGGTATCTGCTTGTTTATTTAAACCTTTACATTAAACATGCATCACGTTTCATTTTTACTCACAGTAACTTTTGATTTCAGAGAGACTAAAATGTACATACAAAACACCATATGTGGGTTTGTAAATAGCAAACTTATTTGAGGCTTGTAAAGTAGGGTCATGACTTGGTGTGAAGCTTCTTATCCTGTGATTTATGGAAAATCCCTGAATGTCAATGTTCCCAAACAAGACCCATATGCAGTTTAGGAGAGTGATAGCAATCATTACAGCTATGCCTCGCCTTTCTTACAACACACCTAGAAACCACTTCGACCTCTTCTGCCACCCCTCTCTCCAGCTGGTAGCTGTCTCTCTTCCGGAATAGAAACTAACTAACAAATGTGTCTACACGCTCCCTTTCAAAATGGCGATGGTTGACGTCTCTGGATGTGGAGAGAGAGACGGCGGGGGAGGGCGGCTTCTCAGTGGCCAGTGGTTTCTAGTTTATCCTCCTGTGTAGAGAGAAGAGAGACAAAGAGATTATATCTGCAAATTTCTCTGTTAAAAATAAGGTTGTCTGGAGAAGCCATGTCTTGGAGAAGACAGCCCCTCCTTAGAGAGGAGAAATGAATATACCTGTTTGTGGGGAAAGTGGCATTGTTCTGAAAAAAATAAAGGCATGCTTAAAGTGTAAGTGCTGCAGTTCACAAACAACTAAGGTGCACTTAAAGTAAAAGCAGCGCCCTTCACAAACAACTAAAGGTGCACAAAGTGAAAGCAGCACTATTCACAAATAATAAAGGTGTGAGGCCATGCTGTGTGGTAAAGCTTGGTGCTCACCTCTGTCACTTCTTTCATTTCGATTGAATGCAGCACTGTGGAAAAGAACTAAAGAAAGGCGTACTGCTATGCCGCTAGTTACATTTAAAGTGAAAGCACTTTACAATGCACTTTAAAACCAGAACAGGACGGTGTGCCATGCCTGCTACAGCAATAAGGAAAACGACATTAACTCACAAAATAATGCCCATTAACAGTAAGTGAAACATCCTGAGTAACAATACATGTAAATGGGCTAGTCCTCGTGGGAGGTAACAACAGAAGACAGAGCGGTACTAAGTAGAGACAAATAAGCATGTTAACAAATCAAAAGCCAACATTTACAAAGGACAGTGGCAGGATCCAATTAAAAAGATGGGCGGAGAGTGGGTGGAGCTTAAAGTCCATACCTCAATACAACATGTCTCGAAGAGACAGTGCAAGCGCTGCCTATGCGAGACCTAAACAAAAATGGAATCACCTCTTTAAAAATTGTACGGTCTCAAAGGCACATATTGGAATTACTGGAAAATCGAATCAGTGCCCTTTAAGAGCATGTGGATTTTTAGCAAATGTATTTAAAAATTGTGGTTTCAAATACACTATTTGACCCCACTGTTTAGAAGAAATGTTCTCAAAATTAGAACTCAGAACCCCCTTTAAGAAGTCTGGCTTGCTCACTTTTCTCAGTGGAATTTGATTCAAGTATGACACCCACCACATTCAACGATCACCAGCTGGCACTAGATGTTACTCATTACCAACTCATCAGTTTCTCGTGTGTGTATGCGTGCGTGCGCACGGTGCCCATGCGAGAGAAGCTGGAATAGCTAGTGACCACATGGTACTTGTTTTGTGAGTGTGGGCAATAAGCGCCATTGTGCACTGTTCATTTGTCCAAGAGCAATCTCATTGCACTGTGCGTGCACAGTGACTCTCCCTTGCACACTGTGCCTCCCCCCTTGTTTATGGAGGCAGTTCTTTTTGGGGGTTTTATGGTCAAAATGTGTTCACTACATTTTAGTAATGATAATTCATTCTCGTTAGTTTTGCTTTCTTTTATAACCGCCATATCATTGTGTACCACAAGAGGGCGGCAGCATCTTACTATTCATCCATCCATTTGCCAAGTCTCAGCTGAAAGTTTTTTCTCAGAAGAAATGTATGTGCACTAGTGTGCTGCTCTGAACCTTCGCCCCCTCCAGCCAATTTAAAGTCAATCGTTCTTGGTTTTAACTGCACATCTCAAGCCTCTTCTGAGATAACATTTAGAAAGAAATATTACGTTGTGGTGGGGATTATCATCACATAACAAAATTACTCTGTTATTGTTTTCGTACTTTTCGCATATTTCAAATTACACAGTGCAGTTTCTGAACAAACTTTGGCAAAGCCATTTGCTGTGGCCTTTAAAAAGTGAATGCCGAACTACTTGCTTTCATTGATATGAGCAAAAAAAACCTCAAAAAAACAAAAACTGGTCGCTGACATGCCATGATTAGTCCCCACTGGTGATTTGCTAATGCAGCCCCCAACCCGAATCAGCCACATAACGGGGATGAATAAATTCGTTTGGGGCCTACATACTGGTCGACAACCTTGTGTCAAGCTAGGGAAAACACTGATTTTGTTTTTGATGAAAGAAAGCCTACCTGCTGGAGACAGTAACTTCTTACAATTGTTTATGTCTCATAGTTAATTACAGACTGTGAAGGAGGGGCCTGCTGGAGTCCCAAAGCCTGGACTGTCTTGCCTGGAGAGGTAGGGTTTCTAAGCGTCAATGTCAGGTAAAGTAGGGAAGGCCAAGCCAAGGTCTATTAACTTTCATTAACGATAAACAGTTTATCCAACACCTTGCTAATAACAGCGATGATCTGTTAACACCCACCTAGATATTATTGCCTTCTTTTAGGATTTGACTTTGCTTGGCTCCCACCGTAAAGCTTCTATGCACGACATCCAACTTAATTATGTAAAATCTGCAAACTTGCTCTATGGCTGACAAAGACTGCTTTGATTCTTCTGTGGATGAGTGCCTATTCCAATGAGGTTTAAGGATTTAAAATACATGTCTCAAGTGTACTTACATTGTGGAGGGAAGATGACTAACAATAAATAGAAAAGTAAGTATATAACTCACTGATTTAATGTAATGCCTACGTCCCAATTTTTTTTTTAAACAGTAGAAAATAATTCAGAACATTAATTTGTAATTGATTTACATACACAAGGATTGCATCAAGCCTTTGTTGCGCAAGTTAACAGAAGAGGTTCTCTCATATTCAACAACTTTGTTGAAATTCCTAGAGTTGTTTTATAACATGGTTTACACCATGTTATAAAACAACTCTGGGGCATATTACCAACAACTAGCGATAATTATCGCTATGTTGGTTTAGCGGCGATATTTTTATCACCGAGCTGCGGCGATTTTTATCGCTTAGGAACCTTGGGGCGTATTATCAAGGGGGTTTATCTCCGCTTTTTTGGCTTTAAAAGCCAAGAAAGCGGAGATAATTTTATCTCCCTATTACCTAGCTGTCGCTAACACCAGTTAGTAGGAGATAGCGACCATCTTGGGCCCCGCTTTGCATGTCAGTGATACTTATCACTAATGACATGCAAAGTGGGCGTGCCAAGATGTTAGCGACTGGAAACAGTTGCTAACATCGCTATCTCCTATTACCAACTTTTGGAGATATTCGCGCTAAGCGCGAATATCTCCAAAAGCTAACACCTGCCCCTGAGCAGTTCTTAGCCATGTTATCCAATGGTGGGTGGATAACATGGCTAAGAGCATTAGCTCGGTAATGCATGAATATCGCTGACTTCAGCGATATTCATGCATCTCGGCCGATTTTTATCGCTTAGGAGATAAAACTTGATAATAGCAAGGTTCCTAAGCGATAAAAATCGCCGCAGCTCGGCGATAAAAATATCGCCGCTAAACCAACATAGCGATAATTATCGCTAGTTGTTGGTAATATGCCCCCTTGCTATTATCAAGGTTTATCTCCTAAGTGATAAAAATTGGCCGAAATGCATGAATAATAATTATAAATAATGATAAATATCACTGACATGCAAAGCGGGGCCCAAGATGGTCGCTATCTCCTACTAGCTGTCGCTAACTGGTGTTAGCGACAGCTAGGTAATAGGGAGATAAAATTATCTCCGCTTTCTTAGCTTTTAAAGCCAAAAAAGCGGAGATAAACCCCCTTGATAATATGCCCCTCTATTGTTTCAAGTACCACTTTATCGCTTCATCGGTTTTATTGAACTCAGGATAAACAGATACCTATTACTTTTGAATATCGGCAAAAAGATACCAAACAACTTACAAGGAGTAAATATTTGTATTAATAAGATTTATTTCCAAGATATACAACTTATAGAAATATACACCTTACAAAAACATCTAAAAAAGATAAAAATACACATTGCAATGTCATTGATCTTGTGAAAAAATATACATAGCAATAACGTCTCAAAAAGATTCAAAAAAGACAGCCATTACAATTTCATCGGTTAAAATACACAAAGTTCATTAAAAAAATCACAAAAATGAATCCAACACGCCTAAAATAATCCCTTCATAACACTTCATACTCAGATACGGTTATACGTTTTTTATAGCAAAAACGATAAAGCACAAAAATAGTTTAGAACCCTTTGGGCCTTGACGTAGTGCACTTTGTGAAATGTGTGCAGGTCTCTGTACACTCAGCTTTGCGACAGTGATATAGGGACTGGGGCAGGTCCTTACTCAAAGCAGCACATAATGATTACTAAAAAAGAGTTGCTTTCATTGGTTTACATTGAATATATTTGGAGTGCAGGTTGAATCTTTTAGTGAGAAAACACATCAGCCAGCCAGGTTCTGACAGTGGGCACAGAAGTATACGACCCTGATGCATTGAGATCCGTCTTTTCACCAGAAGTAGCAATATCACAGTGAGTTTGCGACAGCAGCAGGGATATTCTTCACATAGCTGAGCAGGGCTACTATTGGCAATCGTGGTATTGCATGTGCCTTGATGTCTGCCATTATCTCACATACTTGATCCCAGTACTCCTCTATGCGCGGGCACAGCCAGGCCTGATGTATGAATCCGCCCCCCCCCCCACACAGCACCAGGGCCGTATTAAACAAAGTGTCCCAGGGGCGCAACTGGTGTTTGCACCTGCTTTGCTTGCCCCTGGGGCATTTTGTTATTACAGAAGGGGCTGCAGACACTTGTGCGGCTCCTTCTGCTTTACATATAGTTCTGGATCACATGTAGCGCTAGTGCTATCATCAGGGGGCATTCCCTCATTTTCATGGGGGTGTGAAGCCATGCAAATGAGGGAATCTCTTTCCCTCTGCGCCCGCGCCTTACTTTAGATGCGGACACAGAGGCAAAGAAGCTTCCAGGAGGGCAGTGCCTTCAATCTAATATGGAGCTCTCTCCTTGTTAGCGCCAAATGCACCTTTTGAAAGGTGCTCCCTGCACTAACAAGGAAAATGTGCTGCATTGTGTAATACGGCTCCTAGTGGAGGCCCATACGGTGCAGCTGAAGGGGTGTGCATTAAGGTCAATGCAGGTATTCGGGGTGTGTAAGATGAAGACTATAATTGGGAGAGAGTATTCTCATGGGCGAGCAGCAGAATCATAAACGCTGTTCGGTAATGTCCTCGCCGAGCTCACGTTACTACTACTTCCTCGTCCTAGGCACATATATAATATATAATTGTCCAACCCTAATTGCTTTTTAAAATAATAACCTTGAGTGAATTTGCATCTTGTATATATGTAACTCTAACCACTAGTATCTGTAGTAGACTTATGTACTTACTACCATTCTATTGTGAATTTAGAGGTTTTCTGTTTGTATCTTTTATGTAACTCATGTAGTCTGAAGTCCTTGGGCCGATTCCGATCCGGTAAAATTACCGTCCGTACGAATCGCATCCGGAGCCGTCTCCGTACAACTTGTACACACGCCGTACGACCCGACGAGTATGATCCAGACCGGAGTATCAGGACACGAGTTGTACGGTCCACGTCAGGTAAGGGCGATTCGTACGGAAAAGCGCACAATCACATACACACCGTACGGCGCGTACCCCCCATGATCGAAGGGGTACGGTGCGTACTCCTGCGATCATGGGGGTACGCGCTGTACACCCAGCGTACATGGGGTACGTGCCGTACACCCTGTGTGCATGGGGTACGGTGCGTACCCCATGTGCGCCGGGTATACGGCGCGTACCCCCCATGATCACAGGGGTACGCGCCGTACCCCTGCGATCATGGGGGGTATGCGCCGTACACGAGGGGCCGTACCGTACCTGTTTCGGGGCAAACTCTGCTTTCAGCTCCTGTAGAAAAAGGGTCGTACGGTGCGTACTCGACATGTATTGTACTTGCTGGGTCGTATAAACCAGCCGCGAACAGTACAGATGTCGCGTACAGCGGGTTCCGAGTGAGACTCGTACGGGGATTTGATTCATACTGTCACTGTACGATTTGTACGGAGTCCAGCTCCTGGTATGAATCATACTTCGTCGTACGTACGGGGGACGTTGCAGGGTACGATTCGTACGGGAAAAACGCTCCGAACGGCTATTCGGAGCGCTTTTTACCGGATCGGAATCGCCCCCCTTATGTAATGCAACTGGTTCTTTTGTAAAGCGCTCTGACACCTTTGAGTAAAGTTCGCACTAAATAAAATCGCATTAAATAAATAGTGGGGCTGTAGTCTGCATATTCATTTATAGATGTGTGATCAGTAAAATGGGGGAGAAGGATGTAAGAAGCAGCTCAAGCACCTTGAGACTGCAAGGTGCCTGGGGGAAGGAGTAAGACGATGACTAGGGGTGTGCAGTTGATGTGTACTTGTATATTATTTAGCTGGACAAAGGAGCCATCGGGATAGAGGTCCCCCATCACCTTTGATTGACTGAAAAGTCCTTGCTGAGCTGTACCTTCTGTGCATGCACACAAGGGAGCATATGTTGTGCGCCTCTGTGTGAATCCACATGGAGTGAGGCACCATCACTGTTTTCATGGAGTAAAGACCTCCATTAAATCAGCGGTGGTGATGAAAGTTGTTATATTCTTGGCCAGACCGCAGGGGTCCTGCTAAGTATATAAATACCTTTGGACCACTGCGCCTCCGCCAAGGAATGGCATTTCAGTGGCGGAGTCGGTGTTCCCAGGGCAGCACAACCACTAGGGTCGTAATGTGGTGGTTGCAAGACATGAGTCTGGTGGACCTCAGATAGCAAGACTCGTCATTGGGCCCCAGGGGTTTTGCTTACAACTTATATTTTGGAACTTTGTCACCGGGGGGGGCCGTCTTTACGTGGTCTTTGTGGAGCTCCGATCAGCCTTTGACCTTGTGCCCAGGGACGCCCTGTGGAGGGTCATGAATGACCTGGGAGTACTCATGTATCTTACTAATGTCATTAGCAGGCTTCATTTAAATAATCATGCGCCGGGCAGGTGTGGCCCCATTGGGGAATTAACTTCACCTATTCTGGTTACAAAGGGGTCAGGCAAGGGTGTGTCCTCGCCCAACTCTGTTTTTGTTATATATGAACAACTTGGTTGCCAAGCTAGAGCTATATAACCATGACGTCTGTAGCCTGGCTAACAGGATGGTCCTGGTGCTCCTGTTTGCCAACGATACCCTGTTGGTTTCTAAATTACCAATGGGTATCCAAAACCTATTAAATCAATTTGGTGTTTTCTGCGAGCAGAGAGGCCTGGAAATCAACCTTTCCAAAACTAAGTATATGGTGTTCAATCCTTGACCGTCAGCACATTTTCATCCTGTGCTAGATGGTGTCCTCTTGGAGAGAGTACAAACGTTTGAATACCTGGGGCTTATGCTTACAGACCAATTTTGTTGGATGCCGCAGATTCAAAAGAATAGACTCAAGCTGGAGCAATTTACTGGGGTATTGTGAAGGCAATATGAGGTTCTTCTGTAATTCCTATTTCCCCTGTGCTGCAAATTTACAACTTGCAAGCCTTAAAGCAGCACTATATGAGGGAACTCTGGGGTCATGCAAATGCTGACGAGTTGGAATTAGTAGATAACAGGCTCCTCCGCTCCCTAATTAATTTCCCAGTTTTCACCCCGCTTGTTCGGTTACGGCTAGAGATGGGTCATAGATCCCTTGTCCACACAGCTGGCCCTAGACCCCTGTTGTATTGGATGTGGAAATGGGCATCCCCAGAATTGTTGTTATAATGGATGGGTCTAGAAGAAATTCTGAATCTACCTGGTGCTGCAAGGATCCCATGGTTCCAGTTCATTAAACATTGCCTCACTGAAATCAGTTGTGAGAATTTACGGACTGTCCCACAGAATGCTTGTGCACTATCCAAATCCACGCTTAAGGGAATTTAGTGGTGATGCATGGATGAAGCGGTACGGAGGAAACAGAGGGTGGGCTCTCTCACCGCAGCCTTCCTAGAGTTTAAAGATTCTTTTTTAATGGAAGGCTACTTAGATGAGATTGAGCCGCCATTAGCTACGTCACTCTATGTGAAATTTCGAATTGGGACCTTGCTGCTGCGTACTGTCACAGCGAAATGGCAGCAACTTGGTTCAGTGACAAATTTGTTCTGTCCTTTTTTTTCCCTGGGGTATTAGAATTTACTGAGCATGTCATTATTTTTTGCCCTGAGTATCATGCATCTGGAAGGAAGTGGATCATGCTTTATGTCGCAGCTCAGGGATTAGGGATTATAAATCTGCGTTTAGGATGTTAAGAAATGATCAATCTCAACCATTTTGTCTTGGCTGTTTCCCTTTCTCTCTTAAACATGTGACAGATTCGGCAAAACAACTTAATTTCTTGAATAAAGTGTTCCGTAGATGTGTCCCTTTAATATGTATGAACTCTTGGCCAAATTATTGCTATATTGTATCATACGTACCTGGGTTTTTACTGATGATTACAAATGCACGTTATGAACTTTGCTGCTATAAGGTTGAATACTTAGGGCCTCATTTATAAGGCCGTGCGTCATTTTTACGCCGCCAGTGCGTCACTTTTTGTGACGCACCAGCAGCGTAAAAAATGTGCCTTGTTGCACCATATTTACAAAGTGACACATCTAGGTAGATGCGTCACTTTGTAAACCCCTGCGCTACATTATACCTACGCTAGGTATAATGTATGCAGAGGAGGTGTTCTGACGTAATAAAGGGTCATAGAAGTGACGCAGTGAATTCTATAGATTTCACTGCGCCACTTCTAGGACACAAATGCGTAAATTTCTTATGCCTGCCTCACAGCAGGCGTAAGACTGATGCAGGCCCTTTTACATGGGGCTTGCCCCATGTGAAAGGACACATTGCTGGAGTTGCGTCACTTTTGTGACACACTCCAGCAATGCATCACTTTTGCGACATACAGATACTTCAGAAATACTGACGTATCATAAATGAGGCCCTTAGTTTTTAACTAACAATTGTTTTTAAATTTCTTCCTTGATTTTAAATGGTTTCATTGCCCTTGTATGTATTTATCTTCTGTGCGTTTATAGCAAGTTGCTGAAATAAAGATAATGAAGTTGATGATGATGATGGTTGGGAAACATACTCGCAGGCCTGTGGTGGTTTTGGTTACCTGTCAAAGAGCATTCCCCATCCATGTAATTACGCATGTCTGGTTGGATGAACTGTTAATGCTCATTGTCGCCAGATGGGACCTGAGTGGGCCCACATGTCTTGGGGCCTAGATGTAGGTGGCTGCAGTATGGCACAAGTCTCAGATCTATCATTACTTGTGGCCAAGTCTTTTAACCAGTACTCTTTCTTGGTTTTTGCTTGTTTACACCAATTTATCGCAACCTGGTGTTTGGCTAGTGATAGTGCAAGCGCCTCAAATCTCCTGGCTCCTCATTGGATCACCTTGATATATCCCAACAAGACCACAACTGTCTGCACTTTCACTCTGCTCCCAATCATACTTGAAATGGTGGAGGTGAGCTCACATTAGTAGTCAACGATATGTGGACAGAGCCAAGCCATATGTGTAACCCGGCTTGCTCTGCACGGCATTATGGACAGAGGTGGAACGTAGCTAGCTCTATTCCGTGCTTTGTTTCAGGAGTAAAAGGAGCTGTATTGAAGCATTTTATGTTTATTGTTCATGGATATCATCTTCATCCGAGAACAGCAGTAAGGACATGTTGCATCTTTTAGTTCGGTCCCAATATCTAATTCCTATGATAGCGTGCTACAGCTCAATCCCCACTCCTCTCAGCAGACATCTCTGTGTGTAGCCCAGGCACCAATTGTTTTAGAATATGGGGAGCCCCCGGATCTTCTCTCTCACAGTATCCCTTAGCCTAAAGTGAGCACATACATAGAAGTGGAGTTGCATCTGGCGTTATATTGTTATAACCTGAAAATGTGTCCCTCAACATATAAATGTCCTAGCTCAGTTAGGCCTACTGTGGACATTGTCTGCAACACCACATGTCCCTTGGCAAGTGGGAAGAGTGGGTATTAAGCTAAGTGTAAAGGAGGGGAGTATAGGAAGAGCGCTCCAGATTTTTGGTTCATAGTCTTCCATACCCAGCATTTGGTAGCTATCATGGCTATCTCACTCCTTGGTCTCGGTAGACCACTCAGTAGTAAAGTCTACAATGAAACATCATCTATTTGTTCTTTCTCAGGTCGGAGGAAGGGGAGTATAGCATCTGGATTACACCAATGAATTGCATGTACCACTAGGTAATGTTTCCAAATTGGGCACTTCAAACCCTCCTTCCTGGTATGGAGGTGTCATAACCTCTCAGGGGACCCAGGACTGCCTGTTGACCCAAACAAGTCTAATCAACAATGTTCTAAGGGTCTGAAAGAAACTCTTATTTAAAAAAAATTGGGATGTTTGTAAACAGGTACAGGAATTTGGGAAGGGCCGCCATTCAACCAGCAAGGGACAGGGGCAGTTTTTGTCCAGGTCCTAATCTGATGTCTCATCTTATCTATTAGTGGACCGTAGTTCAATTTAACTATAGACTTTATCTGCATAAAACTACCCCTAGGATTTTACTGAATTATCCGTCCAAAAAATGAGTTATTCTAGGGCTGCATTGCTGTGAAAGCCATTAGGGGAAGTAATTCAGGTTTATCCTAATGGACAGAGATGACAGAGAATCTGCCAAACCTAATCATCTCTTGTATCACAGGGGAGAGGTTATCAGTCAGTTTCCATGATGAACAGTTGGATGTTGTCAGTATACATAGAGGGGAGAATGTGTCCCTAGCAGATTTAGACACCTCTATCTTTATATTTATAAGGCCTAGAATTCCCATGATGCCTGTTCATATTTCTGCAGAAAGTGGATTGTGTGAGCCATGTCTCCTATAGCTGTCTGATTTGGGGTTTATATGTATATTGAAACATGTGCCCCACACTGCTGTCGTCATGTTTATATGCCTGAGTATGTTATTATGGTTGTGAAAAAATCAGGTGTGTCTACATTTGGGCTGTATTTATTAATCAGTGTTGTTAATCAGTGTCGCCTTCCTGTTATGGAAGTTGCTAGTAGCACTATATATCTATCTTCTGGGTCTACAAATGTATTGATTATGTTGAAGTTAATGTAGCTACATTTAAAGATATGTATTAACCTAGATAAGTGCTGAAAGATTAATGAAATCTATGTTGGCCGCACTGCCCACTAAAGCTAGCAGTGCGCCGTGGGTCAATGTACTTCCCCTACAACATTGCTTTCTACACATTCCGTTATGTCAGCACATTTCTTGCCTTCTGGGGAGACTTCAGGCCTCTGATGTTCCAGGATACTAATGCGTGTGCTTTCTTAGAAGGTATCACAGGTCTTAGTATCTATTGAGCCAGTATTGGAGCCTTAGGGCCAGATGTAGGTCGCCAATTACTGGTCGGTAACGGCCGATTTCGGCCGTTACCGACCGGTAATTGGTTTTTGAGATGTAGGGGGCATTTTTTTACAGAATCGGTAAATTTACCGAATTGGTAAATTTACCGATTCTGTAAAATACCGAATCAGTAATTTAAGCGATTCGGTAAAACCCAGATGTAGGTGGCACTCCACAGAGTGCCACAGGCCCTTAAGAGTCGGTATTTTACCACCCAATCCTATTGGGTGGTAAAATACCGAATTCAGGTGTGCATGCACATCTGTGCATGAACACCTGTGCCATGTGACACACAGACATGCCCTTAGGGCATGTCTGTGTGCCACATGGCACACAAGCCTGCACTTGGGTTGCTAGAGGGTGTCAAAGTGACACCCCCTGCACCCTTGCTGGATTCGGTATTTACCGATTCGGTAAATACCGAATCAGTATTTCCCAATGATTCCTATGGGCTCCAAAGCCCATAGGAATCAATGGGGAATACCGATTCGGTATTAACCGAATCGGTAAATACCGAATGTTACAGAATCGGTAATTCAAAATTTAAAAATACCTACATCTCCCTCCTTTAATTTACCGATTCATAAATACCGAATCGGTATGATTCGGTATTTAAGAGTCGGTAAATTAGATTTACCTACATCTGGCCCTTAATCTGCACTTTTACATGAAATCTCTGATGTAACCAACAGTGTGTAAAATGTGACTTTTCTAACTGTCCCCCGGCGTCCCTCCCATAACATTTACCTCAACATTTCAGTTTCAAATTTCTCCAACAGCTAATTTTCTCAGCCATTTAGGCATTGCGGTGGTGGTACACACCTTTGGGAGGATGTGCCAGGCAGCCTTCTTGCTCTATACTGGATTATGCATACCACTATCAATCAATCAATCAATCAATCAAGGAACTTATAAAGCGCTCTACTTACCCGCGAGGGTCTCAAGGCTTGGGGGAGGGGGTGCCGCTATTGCTCGAAGAGCCAGGTCTTGAGGAGTCTTCTGAAGGTGAGCAGGTCTTGGGTTTGCCGTAGGTGGGTCGGGAGAGTGTTCCAGGTTTTGGTGGCGAGGTAGGAGAAGGATCTGTCGCCGGAGGTCTTCCGTTGGATGCGGGGGACGGTGGCTAGGGCGAAGCTGTGGAGCGGAGCTGGCGGATTGGGGTGTAGAAGCTAAGTCTGCTGTTCAGGTAGGCTGGCCCGGCGTTGTGGAGTGCTTTGTGTGCGTGGGTGAGGAGCTTGAAGGTGATCCTCTTGTCGATGGGGAGCCAGTGTAGGTCTCTCAGGTGGGGGGTGGTGTGGCTGCGACGGCGCACGTTGAGGATCAGTCGGGCGGAGGCGTTTTGGATGCGTTGGAGTCGTCGCAGGTGTTTGGCTGGGATACCTGCATAGAGTGCATTGCGTAGTCTAGCCTGTTGCTGAGGAGGGCCTGTGTTACTGTTCTTCTTGTTTCAATCGGGATCCACTTGTAGATCCTGTGGAGCATGCAGAGGGTGTTGTAGCAGGAGGAGGAGATGGCGTTGACATGCTTCGACATGGAGAGGGAGGAGTCGAGGACGAATCCAAGGTTGCGTGCGTGGTCGGTAGGTGTTGGTGCTGTCCCCAGCGTGGTCGGCCACAATGAGTCGTCCCAGGCGGAGGGTGTGGGTCCGAGGATGAGGACCTCCATCTTGTCCGAGTTCAGTTTCAGTCGGCTGCTCCTCATCCAGTTGGCGATGGCCTTCATTCCCTGGTGGAGGTTGGTTTTGGCGGTGTGCGGGTCCTTGGTGAGGGAGAGGATGAGTTGGGTGTCATCGGCATAGGAAATGATGTTGAGGTTGTGTTAACGGGCCACTTGTGCGAGGGGGGCCATGTAGATATTGAACAGTGTCGGGCTGAGGGATGAGCCTTGGGTACGCCGCAGATGATGTTAGTGGCTCCGGAACGGAAGGGTGGGAGGCGGACTCTTTGGGTTCTGCCGGAGAGGAAGGACGTGGTCCAGTCGAGGGCTTTTTCTTGAATTCCTGCTTCATGGAGGCGTGTTTTTAGAGTGCGGTGGCAGACCGTGTCGAAGGCGGCTGACAGGTCCAGAAGGATGAGGGCTGTTTTTCGCTGTTGTCTAGTTGGCGTCTGATGTCGTCTGTGGCGGCGATGAGGGCTGTCTCGGTGCTGTGGTTTCGTCTGAATCCAGACTAGGATGGGTCCAGGATGTTGTTGTCTTCGAGGTGGCAGGCTAGTTGCGTGTTGATGATTTTCTCGATGACCTTTCCCAGGGAGATGGGCCGGAAAATCTTGAGGTCCTTGGGGTCCGCCCTGGGCTTCTTGAGGAGGGCGTTGATTTTGGCATGCTTCCAGCTTTCTGGGAATGTCGCTGTTTCGAAGGAAATGTTGATGATCTTTCTTAGTTGGGGTACGATGGCTGAGTCAGCTTTGTGGAATACGTGGTGCGGGCATTGGTCTGATGGAGATCCTGAGTGGATGGAGTTCATGATCTTGCGTGTCTCGTCGTTGTTGATGTTGGGCCAGTGGGTCAGGTGGTTGGTGCGGGAGGTGTTCACAGGGGTGTAGTCTGGCATGGTTGGGGTGGTCGTGGTGTCGAAGCAGTCGTGGATGTCAGCAATCTTCCGGTGGAAGAAAGTGGCCAGTGAGTCGCACAGTTCTCAGGAGGGTGGGATGTCGTTGACGTTGGCGCTGGGGCTAGAGAGTTCCTTCACGATGCTGAAGAGCTCTTTGCTGTTGTGTGCGTTGTTGTCGAGGCGGTCTTTGAAGGAGGATCTCTTGGCAAGTCTAATGAGTTGGTGATGTCTGCGGGTGGCGTCCTTGTGGGCTGCGTAGCTTTCTGGTGTGCGTTTGTGGAGCCATTTCTTCTTCAGTTTCCAGCAAGCATGCTTGGAGGTCTGGAGTTCGGCGGTGAACCAGGTGGCTTTGTGGCTGGCTTGGCTGTTGGAGGGCTTCTTGAGCGGTGCGAGGGAGTTGGCGCAGTCGGTGATCCACTGTCTGAGGTTGTGGGCGGCAATGTCTGGGTCAGTGGGGTCGGGTTCTGGGCGAGGGTGTTGGTCGGCTGCTCTTCGGTGACTTTGCTGGGGCAGTGGTGCGTGGTTGGTTTATTGAAGGTGAAGTGGATGCAGTGGTGGTCGGTCCAGTGGAGTTCGGTGGTATGGTTGAAGGCGATGTGGGTGCTAGTAGAGAAGATGGGGTCCAGCGTGTGGCCGGCGGCATGGGTGGGTGCGGTGACGAGCTGTCTGAGGCAGAGGTTGGCGAGTTTGTTGGTCAGGGTGGTGGAGTTCGCGTTGTTGTTGTTCTTGAGGTGAAAGTTCAGGTCCCCGAGGAGGATGTAGTCCGTGGAAGCGTGTGCGTGGATGCTGGCGAGGTCAGCGATGGAGTCGCTGAACCATGCCCGGGGTCCGGGGGTCTGTACAAAAGTGTTCCTCTGAGGGTGGTGTTGGGATCGGTGTGGATTCAGAAATGCAGGTGTTCGGCTGTTTTGATGGTATCCTTCGAGTGAGTGTATACCTTGAGGGTGGACTTGTGGACGATGGCCACTCCTCCTCCGATTCCGTTGGCGCAATCTCTGCGGGTGACCTTGTAGCCGTCCGGGATGGCTATGGCGATGTCGGGTGTCAAGGAGTCGTTCCACCAGGTCTCGGTCAGGAAGGCTATGTCTGGGGCGGCAGTGTCGAGCAGGTCCCATCGCTCGACGGCATGTTTGCGTGCGGAGGAGGTGTTGAGGAGTATGCAGCGGAGGTGGTTGAGTCCGGTCCTAGGAGGTTTGTTGGCTCTGTTGCAGGTGAAGTTGCAGATGCGACAGGAGATGGGTCCGTGGGTGCGTTTCGGGGCGGCCTGGAAGCAGGTGATATCCTGACCGGCATTGAGTGCAAGGAGAGTGCTGGCATTGTAGGGGAGCCTGGCGATGTGGTGTTCTCGGGGTCCAGGGGTCCTGGCGCTGGGCGCGGTTAAGGCGCGGTGTGTGGGACGCGAATAAACACTTTTTTCTGCCTTAATTTTAATCATATTTACAACAAGGGGTGGTGAGGGACAGAGTCTCTGAATTAAACAGAATACTCTCACCCAGTCAAGAGATCAGGGCTAGATCCAACACCGTTTTTTAGCTCACTGCACCATCCCAGTTTCAGAACCTGGCTGTATGCAAATTAGTCTGTTCCTGTCCCAGTGCATGATGGGAACAGGGCAAACCAAACTACAAAAGCCAATTCTTACACTGGGAAGGAAACAAGCTACCGGGGACCGGTTTCTGGCATTTCAGCCGTCTTCGGCCCGGCTTGCTTGAATCCTGATGGTGCAATGAGCAAGGGACTCACATCTGAGTATACCCTTCCACGCTTAGGGTGGACAAAAATATTTACAACAAGGGGTGGTGAGGGACTGAGTCTCTGAATTAAACAGAATACTCTCACCCAGTCAAGAGATCAGGGCTAGATCCAACACCGTTTTTTAGCTCACTGCACCATCCCAGTTTCAGAACCTGGCTGTATGCAAATTAGTCTGTTCCTGTCCCAGTGCATGATGGGAACAGGGCAAACCAAACTACAAAAGCCAATTCTTACACTGGGAAGGAAACAAGCTACCGGGGACCGGTTTCTGGCATTTCAGCCGTCTTCGGCCCGGCTTGCTTGAATCCTGATGGTGCAATGAGCAAGGGACTCACATCTGAGTATACCCTTCCACGCTTAGGGTGGACAAAAATATTTACAACAAGGGGTGGTGAGGGACAGAGTCTCTGAATTAAACAGAATACTCTCACCCAGTCAAGAGATCAGGGCTAGATCCAACACCGTTTTTTAGCTCACTGCACCATCCCAGTTTCAGAACCTGGCTGTATGCAAATTAGTCTGTTCCTGTCCCAGTGCATGATGGGAACAGGGCAAACCAAACTACAAAAGCCAATTCTTACACTGGGAAGGAAACAAGCTACCGGGGACCGGTTTCTGGCATTTCAGCCGTCTTCGGCCCGGCTTGCTTGAATCCTGATGGTGCAATGAGCAAGGGACTCACATCTGAGTATACCCTTCCACGCTTAGGGTGGACAAAAATATTTACAACAAGGGGTGGTGAGGGACTGAGTCTCTGAATTAAACAGAATACTCTCACCCAGTCAAGAGATCAGGGCTAGATCCAACACCGTTTTTTAGCTCACTGCACCATCCCAGTTTCAGAACCTGGCTGTATGCAAATTAGTCTGTTCCTGTCCCAGTGCATGATGGGAACAGGGCAAACCAAACTACAAAAGCCAATTCTTACACTGGGAAGGAAACAAGCTACCGGGGACCGGTTTCTGGCATTTCAGCCGTCTTCGGCCCGGCTTGCTTGAATCCTGATGGTGCAATGAGCAAGGGACTCACATCTGAGTATACCCTTCCACGCTTAGGGTGGACAAAAATATTTACAACAAGGGGTGGTGAGGGACAGAGTCTCTGAATTAAACAGAATACTCTCACCCAGTCAAGAGATCAGGGCTAGATCCAACACCGTTTTTTAGCTCACTGCACCATCCCAGTTTCAGAACCTGGCTGTATGCAAATTAGTCTGTTCCTGTCCCAGTGCATGATGGGAACAGGGCAAACCAAACTACAAAAGCCAATTCTTACACTGGGAAGGAAACAAGCTACCGGGGACCGGTTTCTGGCATTTCAGCCGTCTTCGGCCCGGCTTGCTTGAATCCTGATGGTGCAATGAGCAAGGGACTCACATCTGAGTATACCCTTCCACGCTTAGGGTGGACAAAAATATTTACAACAAGGGGTGGTGAGGGACTGAGTCTCTGAATTAAACAGAATAATCTCACCCAGTCAAGAGATCAGGGCTAGATCCAACACCGTTTTTTAGCTCACTGCACCATCCCAGTTTCAGAACCTGGCTGTATGCAAATTAGTCTGTTCCTGTCCCAGTGCATGATGGGAACAGGGCAAACCAAACTACAAAAGCCAATTCTTACACTGGGAAGGAAACAAGCTACCGGGGACCCGTTTCTGGCATTTCAGCCGTCTTCGGCCCGGCTTGCTTGAATCCTGATGGTGCAATGAGCAAGGGACTCACATCTGAGTATACCCTTCCACGCTTAGGGTGGACAAAAATATTTACAACAAGGGGTGGTGAGGGACAGAGTCTCTGAATTAAACAGAATACTCTCACCCAGTCAAGAGATCAGGGCTAGATCCAACACCGTTTTTTAGCTCACTGCACCATCCCAGTTTCAGAACCTGGCTGTATGCAAATTAGTCTGTTCCTGTCCCAGTGCATGATGGGAACAGGGCAAACCAAACTACAAAAGCCAATTCTTACACTGGGAAGGAAACAAGCTACCGGGGACCGGTTTCTGGCATTTCAGCCGTCTTCGGCCCGGCTTGCTTGAATCCTGATGGTGCAATGAGCAAGGGACTCACATCTGAGTATACCCTTCCACGCTTAGGGTGGACAAAAATATTTACAACAAGGGGTGGTGAGGGACAGAGTCTCTGAATTAAACAGAATACTCTCACCCAGTCAAGAAATCAGGGCTAGATCCAACACCGTTTTTTAGCTCACTGCACCATCCCAGTTTCAGAACCTGGCTGTATGCAAATTAGTCTGTTCCTGTCCCAGTGCATGATGGGAACAGGGCAAACCAAACTACAAAAGCCAATTCTTACACTGGGAAGGAAACAAGCTACCGGGGACCGGTTTCTGGCATTTCAGCCGTCTTCGGCCCGGCTTGCTTGAATCCTGATGGTGCAATGAGCAAGGGACTCACATCTGAGTATACCCTTCCACGCTTAGGGTGGACAAAAATATTTACAACAAGGGGTGGTGAGGGACAGAGTCTCTGAATTAAACAGAATACTCTCACCCAGTCAAGAGATCAGGGCTAGATCCAACACCGTTTTTTAGCTCACTACACCATCCCAGTTTCAGAACCTGGCTGTATGCAAATTAGTCTGTTCCTGTCCCAGTGCATGATGGGAACAGGGCAAACCAAACTACAAAAGCCAATTCTTACACTGGGAAGGAAACAAGCTACCGGGGACCGGTTTCTGGCATTTCAGCCGTCTTCGGCCCGGCTTGCTTGAATCCTGATGGTGCAATGAGCAAGGGACTCACATCTGAGTATACCCTTCCACGCTTAGGGTGGACAAAAATATTTACAACAAGGGGTGGTGAGGGACAGAGTCTCTGAATTAAACAGAATACTCTCACCCAGTCAAGAGATCAGGGCTAGATCCAACACCGTTTTTTAGCTCACTGCACCATCCCAGTTTCAGAACCTGGCTGTATGCAAATTAGTCTGTTCCTGTCCCAGTGCATGATGGGAACAGGGCAAACCAAACTACAAAAGCCAATTCTTACACTGGGAAGGAAACAAGCTACCGGGGACCGGTTTCTGGCATTTCAGCCGTCTTCGGCCCGGCTTGCTTGAATCCTGATGGTGCAATGAGCAAGGGACTCACATCTGAGTATACCCTTCCACGCTTAGGGTGGACAAAAATATTTACAACAAGGGGTGGTGAGGGACAGAGTCTCTGAATTAAACAGAATACTCTCACCCAGTCAAGAGATCAGGGCTAGATCCAACACCGTTTTTTAGCTCACTGCACCATCCCAGTTTCAGAACCTGGCTGTATGCAAATTAGTCTGTTCCTGTCCCAGTGCATGATGGGAACAGGGCAAACCAAACTACAAAAGCCAATTCTTACACTGGGAAGGAAACAAGCTACCGGGGACCGGTTTCTGGCATTTCAGCCGTCTTCGGCCCGGCTTGCTTGAATCCTGATGGTGCAATGAGCAAGGGACTCACATCTGAGTATACGCTTCCACGCTTAGGGTGGACAAAAATATTTACAACAAGGGGTGGTGAGGGACAGAGTCTCTGAATTAAACAGAATACTCTCACCCAGTCAAGAGATCAGGGCTAGATCCAACACCGTTTTTTAGCTCACTGCACCATCCCAGTTTCAGAACCTGGCTGTATGCAAATTAGTCTGTTCCTGTCCCAGTGCATGATGGGAACAGGGCAAACCAAACTACAAAAGCCAATTCTTACACTGGGAAGGAAACAAGCTACCGGGGACCGGTTTCTGGCATTTCAGCCGTCTTCGGCCCGGCTTGCTTGAATCCTGATGGTGCAATGAGCAAGGGACTCACATCTGAGTATACCCTTCCACGCTTAGGGTGGACAAAAATATTTACAACAAGGGGTGGTGAGGGACAGAGTCTCTGAATTAAACAGAATACTCTCACCCAGTCAAGAGATCAGGGCTAGATCCAACACCGTTTTTTAGCTCACTGCACCATCCCAGTTTCAGAACCTGGCTGTATGCAAATTAGTCTGTTCCTGTCCCAGTGCATGATGGGAACAGGGCAAACCAAACTACAAAAGCCAATTCTTACACTGGGAAGGAAACAAGCTACCGGGGACCGGTTTCTGGCATTTCAGCCGTCTTCGGCCCGGCTTGCTTGAATCCTGATGGTGCAATGAGCAAGGGACTCACATCTGAGTATACCCTTCCAACGCTTAGGGTGGACAAAAATATTTACAACAAGGGGTGGTGAGGGACAGAGTCTCTGAATTAAACAGAATACTCTCACCCAGTCAAGAGATCAGGGCTAGATCCAACACCGTTTTTTAGCTCACTGCACCATCCCAGTTTCAGAACCTGGCTGTATGCAAATTAGTCTGTTCCTGTCCCAGTGCATGATGGGAACAGGGCAAACCAAACTACAAAAGCCAATTCTTACACTGGGAAGGAAACAAGCTACCGGGGACCGGTTTCTGGCATTTCAGCCGTCTTCGGCCCGGCTTGCTTGAATCCTGATGGTGCAATGAGCAAGGGACTCACATCTGAGTATACCCTTCCACGCTTAGGGTGGACAAAAATATTTACAACAAGGGGTGGTGAGGGACAGAGTCTCTGAATTAAACAGAATACTCTCAGCCAGTCAAGAGATCAGGGCTAGATCCAACACCGTTTTTTAGCTCACTGCACCATCCCAGTTTCAGAACCTGGCTGTATGCAAATTAGTCTGTTCCTGTCCCAGTGCATGATGGGAACAGGGCAAACCAAACTACAAAAGCCAATTCTTACACTGGGAAGGAAACAAGCTACCGGGGACCGGTTTCTGGCATTTCAGCCGTCTTCGGCCCGGCTTGCTTGAATCCTGATGGTGCAATGAGCAAGGGACTCACATCTGAGTATACCCTTCCACGCTTAGGGTGGACAAAAATATTTACAACAAGGGGTGGTGAGGGACAGAGTCTCTGAATTAAACAGAATACTCTCACCCAGTCAAGAAATCAGGGCTAGATCCAACACCGTTTTTTAGCTCACTGCACCATCCCAGTTTCAGAACCTGGCTGTATGCAAATTAGTCTGTTCCTGTCCCAGTGCATGATGGGAACAGGGCAAACCAAACTACAAAAGCCAATTCTTACACTGGGAAGGAAACAAGCTACCGGGGACCGGTTTCTGGCATTTCAGCCGTCTTCGGCCCGGCTTGCTTGAATCCTGATGGTGCAATGAGCAAGGGACTCACATCTGAGTATACCCTTCCACGCTTAGGGTGGACAAAAATATTTACAACAAGGGGTGGTGAGGGACAGAGTCTCTGAATTAAACAGAATACTCTCACCCAGTCAAGAGATCAGGGCTAGATCCAACACCGTTTTTTAGCTCACTGCACCATCCCAGTTTCAGAACCTGGCTGTATGCAAATTAGTCTGTTCCTGTCCCAGTGCATGATGGGAACAGGGCAAACCAAACTACAAAAGCCAATTCTTACACTGGGAAGGAAACAAGCTACCGGGGACCGGTTTCTGGCATTTCAGCCGTCTTCGGCCCGGCTTGCTTGAATCCTGATGGTGCAATGAGCAAGGGACTCACATCTGAGTATACCCTTCCACGCTTAGGGTGGACAAAAATATTTACAACAAGGGGTGGTGAGGGACTGAGTCTCTGAATTAAACAGAATAATCTCACCCAGTCAAGAGATCAGGGCTAGATCCAACACCGTTTTTTAGCTCACTGCACCATCCCAGTTTCAGAACCTGGCTGTATGCAAATTAGTCTGTTCCTGTCCCAGTGCATGATGGGAACAGGGCAAACCAAACTACAAAAGCCAATTCTTACACTGGGAAGGAAACAAGCTACCGGGGACCCGTTTCTGGCATTTCAGCCGTCTTCGGCCCGGCTTGCTTGAATCCTGATGGTGCAATGAGCAAGGGACTCACATCTGAGTATACCCTTCCACGCTTAGGGTGGACAAAAATATTTACAACAAGGGGTGGTGAGGGACAGAGTCTCTGAATTAAACAGAATACTCTCACCCAGTCAAGAGATCAGGGCTAGATCCAACACCGTTTTTTAGCTCACTGCACCATCCCAGTTTCAGAACCTGGCTGTATGCAAATTAGTCTGTTCCTGTCCCAGTGCATGATGGGAACAGGGCAAACCAAACTACAAAAGCCAATTCTTACACTGGGAAGGAAACAAGCTACCGGGGACCGGTTTCTGGCATTTCAGCCGTCTTCGGCCCGGCTTGCTTGAATCCTGATGGTGCAATGAGCAAGGGACTCACATCTGAGTATACCCTTCCACGCTTAGGGTGGACAAAAATATTTACAACAAGGGGTGGTGAGGGACAGAGTCTCTGAATTAAACAGAATACTCTCACCCAGTCAAGAAATCAGGGCTAGATCCAACACCGTTTTTTAGCTCACTGCACCATCCCAGTTTCAGAACCTGGCTGTATGCAAATTAGTCTGTTCCTGTCCCAGTGCATGATGGGAACAGGGCAAACCAAACTACAAAAGCCAATTCTTACACTGGGAAGGAAACAAGCTACCGGGGACCGGTTTCTGGCATTTCAGCCGTCTTCGGCCCGGCTTGCTTGAATCCTGATGGTGCAATGAGCAAGGGACTCACATCTGAGTATACCCTTCCACGCTTAGGGTGGACAAAAATATTTACAACAAGGGGTGGTGAGGGACAGAGTCTCTGAATTAAACAGAATACTCTCACCCAGTCAAGAGATCAGGGCTAGATCCAACACCGTTTTTTAGCTCACTACACCATCCCAGTTTCAGAACCTGGCTGTATGCAAATTAGTCTGTTCCTGTCCCAGTGCATGATGGGAACAGGGCAAACCAAACTACAAAAGCCAATTCTTACACTGGGAAGGAAACAAGCTACCGGGGACCGGTTTCTGGCATTTCAGCCGTCTTCGGCCCGGCTTGCTTGAATCCTGATGGTGCAATGAGCAAGGGACTCACATCTGAGTATACCCTTCCACGCTTAGGGTGGACAAAAATATTTACAACAAGGGGTGGTGAGGGACAGAGTCTCTGAATTAAACAGAATACTCTCACCCAGTCAAGAGATCAGGGCTAGATCCAACACCGTTTTTTAGCTCACTGCACCATCCCAGTTTCAGAACCTGGCTGTATGCAAATTAGTCTGTTCCTGTCCCAGTGCATGATGGGAACAGGGCAAACCAAACTACAAAAGCCAATTCTTACACTGGGAAGGAAACAAGCTACCGGGGACCGGTTTCTGGCATTTCAGCCGTCTTCGGCCCGGCTTGCTTGAATCCTGATGGTGCAATGAGCAAGGGACTCACATCTGAGTATACCCTTCCACGCTTAGGGTGGACAAAAATATTTACAACAAGGGGTGGTGAGGGACAGAGTCTCTGAATTAAACAGAATACTCTCACCCAGTCAAGAGATCAGGGCTAGATCCAACACCGTTTTTTAGCTCACTGCACCATCCCAGTTTCAGAACCTGGCTGTATGCAAATTAGTCTGTTCCTGTCCCAGTGCATGATGGGAACAGGGCAAACCAAACTACAAAAGCCAATTCTTACACTGGGAAGGAAACAAGCTACCGGGGACCGGTTTCTGGCATTTCAGCCGTCTTCGGCCCGGCTTGCTTGAATCCTGATGGTGCAATGAGCAAGGGACTCACATCTGAGTATACGCTTCCACGCTTAGGGTGGACAAAAATATTTACAACAAGGGGTGGTGAGGGACAGAGTCTCTGAATTAAACAGAATACTCTCACCCAGTCAAGAGATCAGGGCTAGATCCAACACCGTTTTTTAGCTCACTGCACCATCCCAGTTTCAGAACCTGGCTGTATGCAAATTAGTCTGTTCCTGTCCCAGTGCATGATGGGAACAGGGCAAACCAAACTACAAAAGCCAATTCTTACACTGGGAAGGAAACAAGCTACCGGGGACCGGTTTCTGGCATTTCAGCCGTCTTCGGCCCGGCTTGCTTGAATCCTGATGGTGCAATGAGCAAGGGACTCACATCTGAGTATACCCTTCCACGCTTAGGGTGGACAAAAATATTTACAACAAGGGGTGGTGAGGGACAGAGTCTCTGAATTAAACAGAATACTCTCACCCAGTCAAGAGATCAGGGCTAGATCCAACACCGTTTTTTAGCTCACTGCACCATCCCAGTTTCAGAACCTGGCTGTATGCAAATTAGTCTGTTCCTGTCCCAGTGCATGATGGGAACAGGGCAAACCAAACTACAAAAGCCAATTCTTACACTGGGAAGGAAACAAGCTACCGGGGACCGGTTTCTGGCATTTCAGCCGTCTTCGGCCCGGCTTGCTTGAATCCTGATGGTGCAATGAGCAAGGGACTCACATCTGAGTATACCCTTCCAACGCTTAGGGTGGACAAAAATATTTACAACAAGGGGTGGTGAGGGACAGAGTCTCTGAATTAAACAGAATACTCTCACCCAGTCAAGAGATCAGGGCTAGATCCAACACCGTTTTTTAGCTCACTGCACCATCCCAGTTTCAGAACCTGGCTGTATGCAAATTAGTCTGTTCCTGTCCCAGTGCATGATGGGAACAGGGCAAACCAAACTACAAAAGCCAATTCTTACACTGGGAAGGAAACAAGCTACCGGGGACCGGTTTCTGGCATTTCAGCCGTCTTCGGCCCGGCTTGCTTGAATCCTGATGGTGCAATGAGCAAGGGACTCACATCTGAGTATACCCTTCCACGCTTAGGGTGGACAAAAATATTTACAACAAGGGGTGGTGAGGGACAGAGTCTCTGAATTAAACAGAATACTCTCAGCCAGTCAAGAGATCAGGGCTAGATCCAACACCGTTTTTTAGCTCACTGCACCATCCCAGTTTCAGAACCTGGCTGTATGCAAATTAGTCTGTTCCTGTCCCAGTGCATGATGGGAACAGGGCAAACCAAACTACAAAAGCCAATTCTTACACTGGGAAGGAAACAAGCTACCGGGGACCGGTTTCTGGCATTTCAGCCGTCTTCGGCCCGGCTTGCTTGAATCCTGATGGTGCAATGAGCAAGGGACTCACATCTGAGTATACCCTTCCACGCTTAGGGTGGACAAAAATATTTACAACAAGGGGTGGTGAGGGACAGAGTCTCTGAATTAAACAGAATACTCTCACCCAGTCAAGAAATCAGGGCTAGATCCAACACCGTTTTTTAGCTCACTGCACCATCCCAGTTTCAGAACCTGGCTGTATGCAAATTAGTCTGTTCCTGTCCCAGTGCATGATGGGAACAGGGCAAACCAAACTACAAAAGCCAATTCTTACACTGGGAAGGAAACAAGCTACCGGGGACCGGTTTCTGGCATTTCAGCCGTCTTCGGCCCGGCTTGCTTGAATCCTGATGGTGCAATGAGCAAGGGACTCACATCTGAGTATACCCTTCCACGCTTAGGGTGGACAAAAATATTTACAACAAGGGGTGGTGAGGGACAGAGTCTCTGAATTAAACAGAATACTCTCACCCAGTCAAGAGATCAGGGCTAGATCCAACACCGTTTTTTAGCTCACTACACCATCCCAGTTTCAGAACCTGGCTGTATGCAAATTAGTCTGTTCCTGTCCCAGTGCATGATGGGAACAGGGCAAACCAAACTACAAAAGCCAATTCTTACACTGGGAAGGAAACAAGCTACCGGGGACCGGTTTCTGGCATTTCAGCCGTCTTCGGCCCGGCTTGCTTGAATCCTGATGGTGCAATGAGCAAGGGACTCACATCTGAGTATACCCTTCCACGCTTAGGGTGGACAAAAATATTTACAACAAGGGGTGGTGAGGGACAGAGTCTCTGAATTAAACAGAATACTCTCACCCAGTCAAGAGATCAGGGCTAGATCCAACACCGTTTTTTAGCTCACTGCACCATCCCAGTTTCAGAACCTGGCTGTATGCAAATTAGTCTGTTCCTGTCCCAGTGCATGATGGGAACAGGGCAAACCAAACTACAAAAGCCAATTCTTACACTGGGAAGGAAACAAGCTACCGGGGACCGGTTTCTGGCATTTCAGCCGTCTTCGGCCCGGCTTGCTTGAATCCTGATGGTGCAATGAGCAAGGGACTCACATCTGAGTATACCCTTCCACGCTTAGGGTGGACAAAAATATTTACAACAAGGGGTGGTGAGGGACAGAGTCTCTGAATTAAACAGAATACTCTCACCCAGTCAAGAGATCAGGGCTAGATCCAACACCGTTTTTTAGCTCACTGCACCATCCCAGTTTCAGAACCTGGCTGTATGCAAATTAGTCTGTTCCTGTCCCAGTGCATGATGGGAACAGGGCAAACCAAACTACAAAAGCCAATTCTTACACTGGGAAGGAAACAAGCTACCGGGGACCGGTTTCTGGCATTTCAGCCGTCTTCGGCCCGGCTTGCTTGAATCCTGATGGTGCAATGAGCAAGGGACTCACATCTGAGTATACGCTTCCACGCTTAGGGTGGACAAAAATATTTACAACAAGGGGTGGTGAGGGACAGAGTCTCTGAATTAAACAGAATACTCTCACCCAGTCAAGAGATCAGGGCTAGATCCAACACCGTTTTTTAGCTCACTGCACCATCCCAGTTTCAGAACCTGGCTGTATGCAAATTAGTCTGTTCCTGTCCCAGTGCATGATGGGAACAGGGCAAACCAAACTACAAAAGCCAATTCTTACACTGGGAAGGAAACAAGCTACCGGGGACCGGTTTCTGGCATTTCAGCCGTCTTCGGCCCGGCTTGCTTGAATCCTGATGGTGCAATGAGCAAGGGACTCACATCTGAGTATACCCTTCCACGCTTAGGGTGGACAAAAATATTTACAACAAGGGGTGGTGAGGGACAGAGTCTCTGAATTAAACAGAATACTCTCACCCAGTCAAGAGATCAGGGCTAGATCCAACACCGTTTTTTAGCTCACTGCACCATCCCAGTTTCAGAACCTGGCTGTATGCAAATTAGTCTGTTCCTGTCCCAGTGCATGATGGGAACAGGGCAAACCAAACTACAAAAGCCAATTCTTACACTGGGAAGGAAACAAGCTACCGGGGACCGGTTTCTGGCATTTCAGCCGTCTTCGGCCCGGCTTGCTTGAATCCTGATGGTGCAATGAGCAAGGGACTCACATCTGAGTATACCCTTCCACGCTTAGGGTGGACAAAAATATTTACAACAAGGGGTGGTGAGGGACAGAGTCTCTGAATTAAACAGAATACTCTCACCCAGTCAAGAGATCAGGGCTAGATCCAACACCGTTTTTTAGCTCACTGCACCATCCCAGTTTCAGCACCTGGCTGTATGCAAATTAGTCTGTTCCTGTCCCAGTGCATGATGGGAACAGGGCAAACCAAACTACAAAAGCCAATTCTTACACTGGGAAGGAAACAAGCTACCGGGGACCGGTTTCTGGCATTTCAGCCGTCTTCGGCCCGGCTTGCTTGAATCCTGATGGTGCAATGAGCAAGGGACTCACATCTGAGTATACCCTTCCACGCTTAGGGTGGACAAAAATATTTACAACAAGGGGTGGTGAGGGACAGAGTCTCTGAATTAAACAGAATACTCTCACCCAGTCAAGAGATCAGGGCTAGATCCATCACCGTTTTTTAGCTCACTGCACCATCCCAGTTTCAGAACCTGGCTGTATGCAAATTAGTCTGTTCCTGTCCCAGTGCATGATGGGAACAGGGCAAACCAAACTACAAAAGCCAATTCTTACACTGGGAAGGAAACAAGCTACCGGGGACCGGTTTCTGGCATTTCAGCCGTCTTCGGCCCGGCTTGCTTGAATCCTGATGGTGCAATGAGCAAGGGACTCACATCTGAGTATACCCTTCCACGCTTAGGGTGGACAAAAATATTTACAACAAGGGGTGGTGAGGGACAGAGTCTCTGAATTAAACAGAATACTCTCACCCAGTCAAGAGATCAGGGCTAGATCCAACACCGTTTTTTAGCTCACTGCACCATCCCAGTTTCAGAACCTGGCTGTATGCAAATTAGTCTGTTCCTGTCCCAGTGCATGATGGGAACAGGGCAAACCAAACTATAAAAAGCCAATTCTTACACTGGGAAGGAAACAAACTACCGGGGACCGGTTTCTGGCATTTCAGCCGTCTTCGGCCCGGCTTGCTTGAATCCTGATGGTGCAATGAGCAAGGGACTCACATCTGAGTATACCCTTCCACGCTTAGGGTGGACAAAAATATTTACAACAAGGGGTGGTGAGGGACAGAGTCTCTGAATTAAACAGAATACTCTCACCCAGTCAAGAGATCAGGGCTAGATCCAACACCGTTTTTTAGCTCACTGCACCATCCCAGTTTCAGAACCTGGCTGTATGCAAATTAGTCTGTTCCTGTCCCAGTGCATGATGGGAACAGGGCAAACCAAACTACAAAAGCCAATTCTTACACTGGGAAGGAAACAAGCTACCGGGGACCGGTTTCTGGCATTTCAGCCGTCTTCGGCCCGGCTTGCTTGAATCCTGATGGTGCAATGAGCAAGGGACTCACATCTGAGTATACCCTTCCACGCTTAGGGTGGACAAAAATATTTACAACAAGGGGTGGTGAGGGACAGAGTCTCTGAATTAAACAGAATACTCGCACCCAGTCAAGAGATCAGGGCTAGATCCAACACCGTTTTTTAGCTCACTGCACCATCCCAGTTTCAGAACCTGGCTGTATGCAAATTAGTCTGTTCCTGTCCCAGTGCATGATGGGAACAGGGCAAACCAAACTACAAAAGCCAATTCTTACACTGGGAAGGAAACAAGCTACCGGGGACCGGTTTCTGGCATTTCAGCCGTCTTCGGCCCGGCTTGCTTGAATCCTGATGGTGCAATGAGCAAGGGACTCACATCTGAGTATACCCTTCCACGCTTAGGGTGGACAAAAATATTTACAACAAGGGGTGGTGAGGGACAGAGTCTCTGAATTAAACAGAATACTCTCACCCAGTCAAGAGATCAGGGCTAGATCCAACACCGTTTTTTAGCTCACTGCACCATCCCAGTTTCAGAACCTGGCTGTATGCAAATTAGTCTGTTCCTGTCCCAGTGCATGATGGGAACAGGGCAAACCAAACTACAAAAGCCAATTCTTACACTGGGAAGGAAACAAGCTACCGGGGACCGGTTTCTGGCATTTCAGCCGTCTTCGGCCCGGCTTGCTTGAATCCTGATGGTGCAATGAGCAAGGGACTCACATCTGAGTATACCCTTCCACGCTTAGGGTGGACAAAAATACTTACAACAAGGGGTGGTGAGGGACAGAGTCTCTGAATTAAACAGAATACTCTCACCCAGTCAAGAGATCAGGGCTAGATCCAACACCGTTTTTTAGCTCACTGCACCATCCCAGTTTCAGAACCTGGCTGTATGCAAATTAGTCTGTTCCTGTCCCAGTGCATGATGGGAACAGGGCTAACCAAACTACAAAAGCCAATTCTTACACTGGGAAGGAAACAAGCTACCGGGGACCGGTTTCTGGCATTTCAGCCGTCTTCGGCCCGGCTTGCTTGAATCCTGATGGTGCAATGAGCAAGGGACTCACATCTGAGTATACCCTTCCACGCTTAGGGTGGACAAAAATATTTACAACAAGGGGTGGTGAGGGACAGAGTCTCTGAATTAAACAGAATACTCTCACCCAGTCAAGAGATCAGGGCTAGATCCAACACCGTTTTTTAGCTCACTGCACCATCCCAGTTTCAGAACCTGGCTGTATGCAAATTAGTCTGTTCCTGTCCCAGTGCATGATGGGAACAGGGCAAACCAAACTACAAAAGCCAATTCTTACACTGGGAAGGAAACAAGCTACCGGGGACCGGTTTCTGGCATTTCAGCCGTCTTCGGCCCGGCTTGCTTGAATCCTGATGGTGCAATGAGCAAGGGACTCACATCTGAGTATACCCTTCCACGCTTAGGGTGGACAAAAATATTTACAACAAGGGGTGGTGAGGGACAGAGTCTCTGAATTAAACAGAATACTCTCACCCAGTCAAGAGATCAGGGCTAGATCCAACACCGTTTTTTAGCTCACTGCACCATCCCAGTTTCAGAACCTGGCTGTATGCAAATTAGTCTGTTCCTGTCCCAGTGCATGATGGGAACAGGGCAAACCAAACTACAAAAGCCAATTCTTACACTGGGAAGGAAACAAGCTACCGGGGACCGGTTTCTGGCATTTCAGCCGTCTTCGGCCCGGCTTGCTTGAATCCTGATGGTGCAATGAGCAAGGGACTCACATCTGAGTATACCCTTCCACGCTTAGGGTGGACAAAAATATTTACAACAAGGGGTGGTGAGGGACAGAGTCTCTGAATTAAACAGAATACTCTCACCCAGTCAAGAGATCAGGGCTAGATCCAACACCGTTTTTTAGCTCACTGCACCATCCCAGTTTCAGAACCTGGCTGTATGCAAATTAGTCTGTTCCTGTCCCAGTGCATGATGGGAACAGGGCAAACCAAACTACAAAAGCCAATTCTTACACTGGGAAGGAAACAAGCTACCGGGGACCGGTTTCTGGCATTTCAGCCGTCTTCGGCCCGGCTTGCTTGAATCCTGATGGTGCAATGAGCAAGGGACTCACATCTGAGTATACCCTTCCACGCTTAGGGTGGACAAAAATATTTACAACAAGGGGTGGTGAGGGACAGAGTCTCTGAATTAAACAGAATACTCTCACCCAGTCAAGAGATCAGGGCTAGATCCAACACCGTTTTTTAGCTCACTGCACCATCCCAGTTTCAGAACCTGGCTGTATGCAAATTAGTCTGTTCCTGTCCCAGTGCATGATGGGAACAGGGCAAACCAAACTACAAAAGCCAATTCTTACACTGGGAAGGAAACAAGCTACCGGGGACCGGTTTCTGGCATTTCAGCCGTCTTCGGCCCGGCTTGCTTGAATCCTCACTGCTCCATCAGGATTCAAGCAAGCCGGGCCGAAGAAGGCTGAAATGCCAGAAACCGGTCCCCGGTAGCTTGTCTCCTTTCTGGTGAAGAATTGGCTTGGTAGTTTAGTCTGCCCTGTTCCCATGATGCACTAGGCCAGGGACAGACTGATTTGCATATAGCCAGGTTCTGAGCTGGGATGGGGCAGTGAGATAAATACCGGTGATGGATCAAGCCCTGATCTTTGGACTGGGTAAGAGTGGTCTGTTTAACTCAGACACTCTGTTCATCACCACCCCCTTTTCTAAATCGTTTTTGGCCACTATAGGTGTGGCAGGGTATACTCAGACATGAGTCCCTTTCTCACTGCTCCATCAGGATTCAAGCAAGCCGGGCCGAAGAAGGCTGAAATGCCAGAAACCGGTCCCCGGTAGCTTGTCTCCTTTCTGGTGAAGAATTGGCTTGGTAGTTTAGTCTGCCCTGTTCCCATGATGCACTGGGCCAGGGACAGACTGATTTGCATATAGCCAGGTTCTGAGCTGGGATGGGGCAGTGAGATAAATAACGGTGGTGGATCAAGCCCTGATCTTTGGACTGGGTAAGAGTGGTCTGTTTAACTCAGACACTCTGTTCATCACCACCCCCTTTTCTAAATCGTTTTTGGCCACTATAGGTGTGGCAGGGTATACTCAGACATGAGTCCCTTTCTCACTGCTCCATCAGGATTCAAGCAAGCCGGGCCGAAGAAGGCTGAAATGCCAGAAACCGGTCCCCGGTAGCTTGTCTCCTTTCTGGTGAAGAATTGGCTTGGTAGTTTAGTCTGCCCTGTTCCCATGATGCACTGGGCCAGGGACAGACTGATTTGCATATAGCCAGGTTCTGAGCTGGGATGGGGCAGTGAGATAAATAACGGTGATGGATCAAGCCCTGATCTTTGGACTGGGTAAGAGTGGTCTGTTTAACTCAGACACTCTGTTCATCACCACCCCCTTTTCTAAATCGTTTTTGGCCACTATAGGTGTGGCAGGGTATACTCAGACATGAGTCCCTTTCTCACTGCTCCATCAGGATTCAAGCAAGCCGGGTCGAAGAAGGCTGAAATGCCAGAAACCGGTCCCCGGTAGCTTGTCTCCTTTCTGGTGAAGAATTGGCTTGGTAGTTTAGTCTGCCCTGTTCCCATGATGCACTGGGCCAGGGACAGACTGATTTGCATATAGCCATGTTCTGAGCTGGGATGGGGCAGTGAGATAAATAACGGTGATGGATCAAGCCCTGATCTTTGGACTGGGTAAGAGTGGTCTGTTTAACTCAGACACTCTGTTCATCACCACCCCCTTTTCTAAATCGTTAATTTTAATCATGACACATATTAAGCCCTATGTTTATGTTTATGTTTATTGTTTATTAAAACTTTTATAGCGCGCTCTATTACCACGGGGTATCCTGGCGCGGTGAGTGATTTGACAGCAGGAGTGATGGATCAAGCCAGAGCGATCTGTTAGAGTGGAGCATTAAACAGATGAGTCTTAAGTTCCTTCTTAAAAACAGTATTTCTATATTTCTTCTATGTTTGTATATATGCTTTAAAGTTTTTCTATGGATTCCATTTATGAATTGCTACTTAATCAATAAATTATTTCTATTTTCATAATAAGATGTTTTGAATTTGTATGATGTATCGCTGGCTCTGATGCGTAGAATTGTGTCACCTCTCCTCTTACCCTTTGGATCATTTGATGGGACCATCTAATTAACCCTGGCAGGGTAGTTCTAGCTTTCTATTTAGCTAAACAGGATATAATCACATAAATGTGGTTATCAATGGATATTAGGCTGGCTTAAAATCTATTAATATAGCAGTTGTGCCTCTGAGGGGGCTTGGCTGAACTGACTCCACATATTCTACATTTGAGCAGGAATAGCATTTGTACTTCTTTGTGGCCTAGGCTGTTCATAGGCAAGTTTGCTTGAGGTCATCTTTCACCATCACAGCGCTAATGTGGGTTTCCCCGCAAGAAGCCTGTTGTCCAGGCCTCTATGTAGGTAGGCAGTCAGTACTCTTTGGGAGTGCACGGACCTCCCTAGAGCACTGTATGGTAGACCGCTCCAAAAAGTGGAAGGGAGAGCCGTCGCTTGTCGCTCAGGGATAGTTCCATCTCAAAAACCCAGGACAGTGTGGTGGTACCCACCACTCCAGCCGAGGCAAAACTCAGTTACACAGCTACATTCGCCTCCTTTTTTGCAGGAGATGCCCACCAAGCATTTCTTCTAGCCACTTCTACCATTTGATGCTGCCTCATGGGGGGTCTCTCCGGAGTCCCGATAGGCACAATGTATGATTTGTCAGGCCAATCCCTGATGCGTTAAACCCAGAGGGCAAAGCGTGAATCTATGAACCATGGTAACAGCCTCTGCTGCAGCACCATTGGCAGGATGAAGACCACATGCTGTATAGACTAAGACCCGGATTTACTTACATCTGAGTTTGCGTTACATGATGAAAAATGTTGGGTTGATTAGTACAATCCAGCAAAAATCATGAGCCCATGCAGCCCAAAGTAACGCAACGCAGCACAATGCACTGCATTGGGTTACTTTGCTTCAAGGGGGGATTACATGGGTGGTGCATGGATAATACAACTACCAAAAGGTTTTGACACAAATCTCTATCTACAAAGAACTGTAGAGAGTGATCCATGCCTAAATCCAGAACCTCCCATTAAGGCATAGCAAGGAGAAATATTTCATTTCTCCTCCTTTTTTTTACTCTGCATGTGTGCTGCATTCTATAGCACACATAAAAGAGTAAAATGCTCTAATGCATAGCTTCTTTACTACACAGACACCCTGCATTATGGTGGAAGGGTGTCGGATTTGGTGCATGACAGCGAAAAGTGAGCCATCACAGGTAGAGTGCTGTACAGCGCCAGATCTTAGAAGATATGGCACCGTTCTGTTCTCTCCCATTTACACAGCGCAGCACAGCAAGTTTTCCTGCTGCGCTGTGTTGTGTGACCTCTTCGTAAATTTAGCACTGAATGTAGAGGCAGGAGACAGAAGGCGACAGAAGTTTGATTTTTCATCATGAACCCATATCTCCCTCTAGTAATCAACTCATCGGAGGGGTATGGCTATTTTAGACCCTTATATCCCAAGCAAGACTATCAGGACCAGTCTATCACTGGGTAATGAGCTCACCTCACTCACGCTCCTGTGAGAAAGCATCCCTCAAAGTGGAAAGAATGAATGTTTTCCGCAAGGTTGCTTGACAAAAGGAATTAATCCCGGGGCCACTACACTATGCCTTGTGGATGGCAATATCCTACCTTGATACAGGTAGACTCCAAACCAGGCCCTAAAATTATCAGTGAAAGTGGCCTAACCCCTTCACATATTACACTTTTTGTAATTTATCACTACAAATCCATAATACATTTTCTTGAGCATGAATTCTACCAGTAATTGCTGGTAGAATTCATGCTCAAGAAAATGTATTATGGATTCGTAGTGATAAATTACAAAAAGTGTAATATGTGAAGAAAATAACATAATAAATGTGTTGATGAAAACCGATAAAACATTGTTTAAATGATTTTGTAAATCTCTTTTAAGTTGATGCATGTTGTAGCCCTAGCTGCCAAATCTTGGGGTTAGGCCACTTTCACTGATAAACTCAATGCTTAGCAGGCATTAATACAACATAGCACACATAAACGTTTGACTAAGATTTCTTTTGATTAATCGAGTACAACTTCCACCCACATACATTGACCTAAAATTATCAGGGCAACACTCCCAGGAGGGCCACCTTGTGGGCTGAAGTCTCCTTTCTGTAAAAGTAACTGAATCTACACCATTTCCAAGGTGGAGCCTCTCCAGCATGACTGATGCAGGAGTGCAGTAAATGCATGCATGGTTAGACTCCTGCCTAATAAAGAGGGAACAGTTGTGCTAGATTTGCTATGTGATGTGGATTTGTGCAGCATGCTAATCACCCGTGAGGGTATCCAGGTACTTGAGCAGGTGTGTAGGCACTACGGCCCGCAGAGTCAATCCAAGAGCCAGCTGTTCAGCTTCTTTCAGAATTCAAGAAGCGAGGATGAGGTTCAGAGGTGTTGAGATCGACTGTTCTAGAATTTGGGTGCGATGTAGGAAAATGAGCGAGCTCCAATTCTCCTTTTGTGGATGTGGGCTGTGTGTGGGAGTGAGTGTGGCTGCAAATAGGTGTCTGGCTGGCTTGTGAAAGTGTATGTGGTTATTCAGGAATGCTGGTCCAATGCTGTGCAATGCTTTTTATGCATGCATGAGGAGTTTCATTTGGCTTTGAATGTGTTTGGGGAGCCAGTGGAGCTATCTGAGAGGTGGTTAGATGTTGGTGCTACATGGGAGGTTGAGAATGAGTCTTTTTGAGGTGTCCTAGATGGCCTGGAGTGTGTGTAGGAGGTGTTTGGAGATCCCGGCATAGAGTTCATTGCCGTAGTCAAGTCTACTTGTAATGAGTGCTTGTGTGACAGACGTCTGGTGTTCTGGGGCAGCCATTTGAAGATCTTGCATTGCATTCGTAGGATGTGGAAGCAGGAGGAGCTAACTGCATCACGTCCCTAGATAGCCTGGTGGCTAGCATAGCTGTAAACAATGGTGGGACCCTGGCTATTTCTCAAAGGCTTGCTCAGAGCCAGTTGACCTGAAGTGGCAGTATTAAAAATGGGATCAGGGGCAGGGTGCCTCATCTCCTCTGTGCAGAGCCCCTATCCCATTTGGAGCACATGGCTCATGAGGTAGCCAAGAGAGGGAATGCTGTGAGTTGCACAAGCCAAATGTCTGAATAACTCATACATCACCTTGCATTTATGTATACATGTGGTATTTTTATAGTGCAAACATAGCATAAAAGAGCAGAGTGCTATAAATGGTCAAACGCAAAGATATAGTCAACAAGTGATTTGATAGACAACTGATTTATGGACTGATATTGCATCATGATGTAATCCTTTAAAGAGGTGCATCTTCACCTTTTTCCAGATTTGGAGCAGGATTGGGGTAGTCCTGGTAGATATTGGGATGTTCTTACAGATTCTCTGTGCATAGTTGGAAAAGGACTGCTGTCTTGTTTTTTTCTTTTTTCTTTCTTTGTCTCCAGTCTGATAGTGCCATGGCATTGGGAAAGTTTGTCAGCCATCTAGGCAAAGATGCTTGTCCTGATGACTTTGTAAACTGTGGAGTCTGGGATGCCATTCGGTGGGGTGTATCCATTATCCAGATGTAAGAGTACATAGGCTTGAAAAGCAACTCTGAAGTCGCATTTTGGGAGGAATGGTTTAATTTCTTTCTGTAGATAGAGGGAGTACCAGGCTGGCTTTGTTTACTTGGAACCAGAATGGTGCTGCTGGGTATAGACATTTAAGGGCAGGGGCACAAACTGGATGTGTCAGCCAACATGGCATGGGGAAGGTATGGACAAATACTTGCTGTGCCTCCTTTCCAGCCTCCATTAAAATCTCTGTGTCCTGGCAAGGGCCTGCTGGAAGCAGATGACTTAATAAACCTAGTATGTCCAGGAGCTACGACATACCAGAGGAGCGGATTGTTCTGGAACTGGCGGGAGCCCGAGTCTAAGTATCTGTACCGCTTCCTCGAGAAGAGGACCCCTTTCAGGTGTTTAATTTTGAAAACTGAGATTGACTTAAAATATTCCACTTCTCTATACCTCGAAGAGTCCACTCAAGTATTCTGGATATATTTTTTTCGTGTTTAGTGACTGAGCAGTCTAATTGAATGCGGCTCTCAAAGATTTTAAAGATTGGATCCAGTCAATCAGCACATTAAATCTTACAACCACCTGACATGAGAAAGACTTGGCCCTGTTAAAACGAAAGCAACTGTTGATACTGTGAGAAAGATAAATATGTTTACCTTAACAGGCAAAACAAAACGTAATTTCCACACTGGCATTTGGTAGAAACCACAGAGGAAAGACAGACAGTTCAGTGATATGTATATTCTAAACCTTGAGTCTGCCTGTGACACTGTGCATGGTTCGCGACAGCGGGCACTTTACAGCAGCACAGTTGCACTTGATGGAAAACCTGCCCTTTGAGGCTGCTTCAGCAGAAGATGTCAAAGCAACTGTTGGAGAAAATGAAATTTTTCTCGTTCTGGTTTCAAAACAGTTGGCCTTCTTTTCTGTCAGCCAGGTGTTGTGGTCGGGTTAAAGCGACTACTGTTGTTTTTTGCCTTTGCTTTGTGCATGATAAATGTAAGAAGTGAATACCAATTCTTTGCCAAGCACGCAAAAGTTGTATGCTTTCAAATACAAAACAAAAATACCTCAGCTGTAGGAAACATGGGTTTTTTTTGCACTTGAGACTAGACCTTTATCACTAACTGCTCAGGCTGCCTAAAACACAGAAGTAAGTTAGGCCCAGATATACGACCGTTTTTTTGCGTTTGCAAAAGGGAAATCAACCCACTTGCGTCCGCAATCAACAGTAGTGGTATGTACAAACACTATTTTGCGAGTCACTGACTTAACGTTTGTGACTCGCTATTAGGAAGGCGTGTGCCAAGGGCGCCCCTTCCTAATAGCGACTAACTCTAACATCAATGACCTATTGTTAAAACACTTGCAGCTTACCCCCTACTTCAAGCAGGTAGTAAATCACTCTCAAAATAAAAGGGGTCTTCAGGGGACCTTTCCCCTTTATGAATGGATGCAAAAATATTTTTTAAGAGCAGGTAGTGGTCCCAGGGGCTATGCCTGCCCTTAAAAAATTAAACTGAAAAGTTTCATTTTTCTTTTTTAAAGGTGCCTCTGATTCTTCGACATGGATCACATGGTTTCAGTTAGCAAGTAACTGAGTCTGAACAGTTGCTCTGGGAAGCCAGGAATAAAGACTATGGGCCTTACATACAAAACTTTTTTGACTTCGGAAACAGGCTGATTTGCAGAATCTGCCCATTTGTGACTTCAGAAAAGCTATTTCTAATATACATATACCAAACTGCAATTTGGTAATTTGTTTCCGAATCACAATTTGGTTTAGCAATTCGGTATTTGGAAGGGGCATTTTTAGGGCTTCCCTTCCAAGTACAAAACCTTAATTTGGTCACAAAACATTCAGATTTTACAGACACCTCAAATGTCCCTACAAATATTAAGAGCAGGCAGTGGTCCCACGACCACTGCCTATTCTTAAAAAATGTAACTTAAACGTTTAATTAGATTTTTTAAATGTATCCCGTTTTCCTTTAAGGAATATGGGTTGAATTTAAAATAAAAAAAAAAAAAGATTGCTTCATTAAAAAGCAATCACAGATTTTGTTCTGAAAAAAAAAAAAGCAATCACAGACATGGTAGTTTGCTGACCCCAGCAGGCCACCATCACTGTGATGGCTGCAATTACTAATGGGTCGCAAACTGCGAACTACCTCACTAATATTCAAGAGGTAGGTCGATTTGCGAGCCACTAGGAATCATTCTTTAAGAGGTGTACGATTCTATAAGAATCAGAATTAGGAAATTGCAATTCTCGATTTTTGCACATGTGGCCCTCTGCTTGCATGTGTATGCAGCTTACTGATGGTTCTCCAGCTATTCGTTGGCATAGTTGTTGCCGCTACAGTTGGTGACCTGCGTGTTGAAAACCAATGGGTGTGCTCACAGTAAGTGGTATAAGTTGGTTAGCCTTAGAACATGATGTACCCTGATCAGAGGCCGTGGAAGGATTTTTCTCTTCTTTTGTTCTGTTCAGGAGTCGTCCTCAGGTTTACCAGCGTGGATTAGCTTCCATTTTTGTTGCTTGGGTGTGCACTGTCTACTTAAATGGGCCAAATGTGCCTTTGGGGGGTTGGTTAGCTTGGTAGTTAGGTCAACGAGGCCTCTGGGTGGTGAGTGCCTTTGCTATAATGGATGGACCATCCTTATGCAAGGCATAGTTTCTCTTCCTTTTTACAGTTCTTCCTCTTGTGAATACAGCACATCTCTGCATTTTCAGAATAGCGGAGCGTAGCAGAGCGTAGCGTTAGCAATTTTCATTTAATTCCACACTTCACATTCTCTTGTAAATATACCCCTAGTTTTTTAGGATAGAACTTGCAACAGCTTGTTGATTGAGGTCTCCTGAGCTTGAATGACATTTCTGTTTTCAGGACAGCCTGGTTCATTTCATTAAAGATGATCTCATCCATGTCTTTGTTTTTTCTTGTTTGACCAAATGCTAATGTTTTGCTACACTGTATTGTGAGTGGTATAATATAGTGGTGTGACTAATCTATATAGTATAGGGGGTTGGCTCTTTATATAACACTTCTTTGAGATTATGTGGTCTAGCATAGTTTTTTATGTGTGGGGGAAGAGGAAGCTTTTTCCTAGGACATTGTTTTGTAGAAAGAGGACCAACAGTGCAAATGCCTTGTCACTTCAATTCTCCACAGTCCATGTTAAAGTCACATAGGAAGATACTTCAGGGCAGAATGGTTTTAACGATATTTTCAATCATTTTGTTCTATGAAAAGAGTAATTTCTCTCAGTGGATGGTATAGAATGTGGAAAGCATGCCTACAATGGCATCAACAGTCAGTCTAGATGTTCACCTTTTGTGTAGGGTTCTGGAACACGTTTCTGACCGAATATGCTCTTGGCCTGGAGTACTCTTAATGGTGAACAGTTAGGGGCAGTCAAAATATGGTCACTTTGTCCATATCTAGACTAGCCTTGGTGCATTTCTGTTTCTTTTACAGTCTAATTATTAGATTTTAAAGTACATTAGAGCATTGATAATCTCTCCTAAATACAGTGGCAGCTGGTGACTTTTAAAAGTGGTGCGGTGTAATCCTTGGCTCGAATTCCTTTTTTTTTTAAATATTTTTTTTATTTTCAATAAACGAAAAAACACCTTGCAATACACATTGCAGAGTTGGTTTTAAGCCCAAAGAAAAAAAAAAACATTGCTGAAAGATAGCTTTGCACATCCATGTAGATAATCTGATGATAAGCACTTATGTGGCGGTTTACAACATAGAGAACAATATCAACAAGGGGATAATAAATAATAATCGTAAAGGAAAAAACACACATCAGTCAATATCCCGTAGCACAATGAATCTTTAGCCAACCCATTCAGCCACCGGTGCCCAAATTCTAGTTGCTAATAACCGGCTCCTCCCCCCTTTACAAGAAAACACAGAAATTTCTAACCGATGGAGGGCTAGCAGTCTTGCTCGCCATTGTGCAAACGTCGTGGCTTCCACAGATAACCACTGAGAAGTAATACACAGATGTGCCTGGGACATGGCAATGAATAGAAGAGCTGATTTATAGAATGAATGAGTACCAGCTAAGCTATTACCGACGTCAACCCCGAATATTACTAATGCAGGAGTCAATAAGCAACTTATCTTGAGTGTAGAATTGATAAAATACTCAATATCGTCAAAAAACCCTACTAATACTGGACAGGCATAGAGCATATGTATTATGTTTGCGGTCAATGAATTACAGCGAGCACATGTATTGCCCTTACTAGCACCCCATTTTGCGATTTTCATTGGTGTATAATAAAGATCTAACATGGCCATATAGCTTTGTGTCTTCAATGAACCTGATACGATAACCTTACTGGCAAATTCCATTACCGGGGCTAAGTCAATACCTGTCCGACCTAATTTAGTTTCCCACTTGGCACTTCGTACTAACAAGTCGTCCGGAAAGGTTGATACTATATATTGATAAAGTGCCCCTATTCTACTTCTTTTCCCAATCATCTCGATAATTGGTAACTTATCAAGTATAGCTGATGAGGTCTTCAGTTGTTTGTACACAAAGCTTTGTATTTGCAAATATTTTAAAAAATCGCGCGGGGTAGTTTATATTTATTCCTAATGTCACTGTATGCTAAAATTTGCCCATCTTCTGCTAGGTCGCCCAGCGTATAGGCACCCTTCCTTAGCCAGCCAAGCATTACATAGTCTTGAAAGATACTAGGAAACACTCTGCTGCTTTTAAATGGTGTATAGTAATTCAGATTTGGAATGTCTAATTTTTTCCTAATTTTCCGCCAGATAGAGCACGCAGCAATCAATACTTTGAAGCGTGTCCTTTTGTAATAGCTAGGCTCTAAAACTTCCAACAGTATACCCTTAGCAGATTCACCTAGCCCTATCTCATATATAGTAGGTTGGTTGGATATCGGTACATTCGCCCTATCACCGCATATCAGCACTCCCATAGTTTATAACATTGCTGCCCAGTAATACATAACTAGGCTGGGAACCGCCCAGCCCCCCCGATCTCGAGGAAGATACATCCACTTAGCTGCTCGTCGTGGTCGTCTATATCCCCACAAAAACCTACTACAGACCCTCTCTGCCTTAATCAAGCTATTTTGAGAAAATAACAAAGGAACGGTTCTAAACAAATATAGAAATTTCGGGAGGACTATCATTTTCAGGACGCTACAGCGGCCATATAAAGATAGATGTAGGTTGTCAAGTCTCTCCAATTTAGTGTTGACTGCTTCTATCATTGGGAGGATATTTAGGTCCAGAATCCTATCAACTATGGAACTTATCCGCACCCCTAAATACGTAGCTTCAGGAACAACTGGAGCATCGGATATAGACATATCGGGAGTCTGAACCACCTGCGTTTTTGAGCTTATAGCACGACACTGCTCCAAACTGTTTGGCTGGTTCCTTCAGTGCCAGAAATGCAGATTGGACGTCAGATGTTATCACAACTATGTCGTCTGCATAAGCTAACAGGTTATAAGAGATGTCGCCAGCCCTAATTGGAACTATAGCCTGATTAGCCAGGATCTTAGAGAGAAACGGATCTATATATAGGGCGAACAGCAGGGGTGAGCAGGGGTGAGCAGGGACACCCCTGCCGTGTGCCCCTAGTAATAGAAAAAAAGCTAGTCTGCTGCCCTGAGATGCGGAGTTGGGCCCTTGGGGAGAGATACCTAGCAGAGCCTGGAGTACTCTTAATGGTGAACAGTTAGGGGCAGTCAAAATATGGTCACTTTGTCCATATCTAGACTAGCCTTGGTGCATTACTGTTTCTTTTACAGTCTAATTATTAGATTTTAAAGTACATTAGAGCATTGATAATCTCTCCTAAATACAGTGGCAGCTGGTGACTTTTAAAAGTGGTGCGGTGTAATCCTTGGCTTGAATTCCAAAGAGCTTTTTCTTGAAGGGTGCTCTCACGCTTTCATGCACAAAGTTTACTGTCTCATTCTGACTCACTCAGTCTCACTTGGTTTCATTAATTCACACAGTCTCACTCATTGTACTCTGTCCCACTCTGTCTCAATCAGTCCCATTCATTCTTACTCTTTCTGAGTTACTCAGTCTTACTGCGACTCAGCCTCACATACAGTAACACTCAACTACATTCAGTCATTCTCCCTCACGCGCTCACATTCATTCTCATCCATACTGCTCCTTCCTGTCACTCATTCTCATTCACTCTGGCTCTTTCCTTCACTGACTTTCTCTCACTTTAACTCACACACATAGTCACACAGACATGCTCACAGTGCTGGAATGGTGCAGGCACCCTCATGCACCTGTGTCAGCAATCATGCAATGTCACTAGCTGCCTTAGTTTGTTGCTGGACCTGAAGCTGGTCTGCATGTTATTTTTATTATGTCAACAATTAATAATGATTCACTCATGCCCCCTCCACAGGCAATTAATAGTCTCCTTGGCTGCCCCTGGGGCCTCAACATCAAAGTGTACCATGCAGATCACAGAACTGAGGGTGAGTGAATTAAGAGCGGCACTAGAAAGAATTAAATGTATGTCAGAGAGGAGAGATGAGGGGCACTGTTGGAGAGTGGTAATGAGGGAATTAAAGCAGAAGGAAGTCATGGGGGGCGGGGGAAACTGTTGCACCGGGCGCCACCAGTGCAAAAGCTGGCCCAGGGTCACGGTGCAATACAAACCGTTGTTCTGCAACCAGTCTTTTTGTGCCCAAGACCATGATCGCAGTCTTAACTTAATCAGCATTCAGCACCAATCAGCAGCACAACATCTGTACTAGGCATTGAGCAACAGGAAAACACGTGTCTATTTCTGGCACTTTTTAAATGATAGGTTTGTTGGCCCTTTATCTTTTCATGCTTCCAGTTGCTTTCTAGGAGTTACGCTTTAAAAATGCAGAAGAATTTGCTGTTATCCTAAATTATGAACTTCGATTTTTACCAGTCAAAATATTGTTCAGCTGCATACATTCATGCATGAGCTGTAAAGAAATGGAGTCACGTTTACATTTCTGTCATGAATTATGACGGGCTCACTGCATTTACTGTTTTTACCTGAAATAATAAAAACCTACTTAGGAATTTAGCATTAAATATGAATTTACAGGCCATGAATAATGGATGACGCATGGTCATATTCAACCCACTCATTGTGATGTTTGTCTTACTTTTTCATTCCTTCCTCTTTTTTTATGTGCTCCAAACACACGTCATTTACCTAGCAATAAAGTTACCTCCTTGACCTTTACACATACAAAATAGGCAGAAAACTCTGGGATTTATAATAGTTGCCAGTCTCACTTCAGTGTCCTTTGCTGGTTTTTGTTGCATGAATATGAATTTACCTTGAAAAAACAAAGACAAGATGCAAAACAGGAACAGTTGGTTTCATTAAACACTTTGTCCGGGAGTACAAGCCACAGAACCAGGTCTGAGAACTGTCTTAAAGTACAATCAATCCGAGTGGGCTCATATACATTGTTAGGTAAATAAAAATACATCCGACGATACTTGTTTGGTAAAAAAAATGTGGGCATTGTCTGTGGAGTCACAAATAAAAAGTCCCTGTTAACAAATGCATGTGGGCCTCCACCATGCATGGACACAGTGGGGACCAGTGGGTAGTGTGTCCAAATGTCCAGCATGAGGGGCACGTGATCTCTGTGTGCACTGTGTCCTGATTGATTGAGTGTTCCTAACACCATGTGGCATCTAACTTTATGGTGTTTAGGAATGTGCGCACCGCTCTGGCCATGTGTGCTTTGTTGGAACAATTTCCCTGGACCATTGTGGTGTCACTGCGCTTATCTGGGGGACGGACCAGAGTTTCCTGTTCGCGCGTTTGTCTGCCAGCTACGTGCCACCCCACCTGTGACCTATCAATCAGTTACCTCAGGCCTGGGCCGCAGAGCCTGCGTGATCATGCATTTTTGAGTCGGGGTTGATGAGGTCAAGACGGGCAAATTTGACAGTGGCAATGTGGTTTCGTTTGTATATGCGAGTGTATCATCATAAGCATTATCATGGTTTTTATCAATAGCAACATTTTAATCAACTGAATGTTTTACTTCTGCTTTTATGCTCACCTGTCTTTGGATTCTATCTCTATCTCTCTCACACACACACACTCCCTCTGTTTATCTCTCTCTCTCTCATTTTTTCTCTCTCTTGCTCACTCTTTCTCTCTCATTACCAGTGGGAGACTGACTAGGCTCTTGAGCCTGTTAATTGCAGAGATGAGGAATGCTGCAGATGTGCCTTTTGCATACAGAGGAAAGGCCACCAGCGTAAGACTGGGTTTCTTGCAGGTGATCAGATCATAGGTGTTTTTTTGATTGAGCTAATTGGTCGTCTCAGCATGAATTTGTGTAGGCGATCAGGTAGTAGGAACCACAGTTTTGTGTGAACGTTACTGTTAATGGGCAACTGGTAACTCTTCCTCTCCTTACTTAGCTGTTGTGAGCACAGGACTTCTTTCCCCACTGGGTTTCACTCAGACTGATTTTTACCCAACTCAGGTGAAACTGATCACAATTTCATCATCTTCTTTAAGAGACAAAATGGTTACCACAGCAGACAGCATAGTAAGGATAAACTGTCTGTCATGCTATAGCCATCCATAAGCACTTCACCCATCCTATGCTTCAATTTGTTGTAACTCAATTCACTTATTTCATTCTAGATAATTCCATGACAGATTTTAGTAAAAGAATCCTTGGAGAAAAAAAAACTAGAACATGATAATATCAAAGATGTAACGTCGATCTCAGTAGACAAATCCATGACTAATAGTGGGAATTGGTATGGGAGGACATTTCTAAACACTTTAGAGACATTTTGTCAAGAGAAACTGCCAATAATGTCCTTTACCAACGGTACACGACATCAGAACAAAAGTGCTGTATATGTCCAGAGGAAAACTTCAATTGTTGGAGATGGGGACTTCAAACTGGCCCAATGTTATATATTTGGTGGATCTGCTCTAAAATAAAAATCTTTTAGAAAAATATCCCTTGCCACATAAAGGGGATCCTGGGATACCAGCTGCCAGATGAACCAGGATTGGTTGTGATGGATGTTGCAGAGGAAACTAACAGTAAGTCAATATCACACATAGGGTCCTGTTCAGTCACGGCCCTATCTCATGACACTAGTTGCTTTACGTTGGAAAAAGACCGAACTTCCAGGTCTTACTCATTGGTTTTAGAAACTGTGGCAACACCTAGCCCTGGAAAACTAACCGTTTTTGGAAGATGTGGAATACCCTTATTGAATACTTAAATGCTCCATTTCATGAACTTTAGTCAGACTAAGAGCATTGCAAATATTGGAACAATATAGGTATGTGTCTACATATTTTAGGATATACAATCATGTGTTGACAGTCACATGCTGCTGCTTCAAGTTATGCATGCAAACAAGTTTGCCAAGGGAACGGAATGAGGAGTGGTGACAAAGGCAATGGAGCAAGGTGAATGGGGAAAAAGGGATGTATCCACTTTTGTTCTTTGATTTAAATTTTGCCTTTGGCAATAGTTGTTGTTTAAAAACCTAATAAAAAGACCCTTAGTAAAAAAAAAAATGAAATGAACTGGCTGTATGTATTGTCAAATATTGGCTTTGAGGATGTGCTCCAACCAACGGCAATTGTTTTATAATTCCATTTCTCGAATCCTGCGGTGAGCCTCAAATGCGCAGAGACATACTTAGTGAGCTGCATTGGTGCAGGTGATGCCAAATGAGGAGGTTATACCTTTGTACTAAGCAGCCTCCTTTCTGTACGAGATGGACTTGTCCAGAGAGCTTCCAATGCTGGAGCTTGCAGGCGCTGAACGCTTTTGCAGACCGCTTCCTAAATGTTCGGCTTTTGCAAGCTCCAGCACAAACACAAGAACTATATTGCGTTATATAAAAATTAGCTAATAAATAACAGTGCTAAGATTAATAATGAACTGTAAAGCGGATATGAACAGACTTTTTACGGTCAACATCCGGAGGTCTCCTACTATCCATAAATTATCCATGGAAGAGAGGTTGCTTCCTCTACTGTCCTGATGAAGACCCTGTTGCAATGAATCATTGCACTAGGGAGCAAATATGTGTGCATTGGTGCATGACAGCCTAAAGTGTGACAGCACATAGAGAAAGGAAAACAGCACCATCTGTTAATGGATATGGTGCTATTCTGCTCTTTTCCTTTAATGCTGTGCAGCAACTCGGTTGCTGCACAGCATTGCATGAAAAATGAGTAAACCGGTCCCTAGTTTGAATGATGTACATTGGAATAATAATCTTCCCAATTATTGGGCCAGGCTCTCCATGTGACTCAGGGACTCTGTGCATTTTATCGGTTACAAACATGGAAACTATTATGACTCTTTAATCTTGTCTAAATACAACAATAGTAAAAGTTTAGACAGTGTCCTGACGAAGGCAACCTGCCGAAACGAGCGTAGTTCCATCTACTGCCGACCCTCCTTTCTGTCCATATTGATCTGGACCTTGTTGGAAATATAAGAGAAATAATATTGTATCATTTGATAACAGTATCATGTTTGTTCTAATCTATAATTCATTTGATTACGTTTTATATGATGTTGATGCATTGTGATTATAAAATATACAGAATTATGTATTTTTGATATTCAGAAAAAAATGTCCAAATAATATGCAAAACAAAATAAAAATATATTTTTGAAAATAATCAAGCACTATTTTGTTTGATCTGGTGTAAGATGTCCTGATATCATTTCATATATTCATGTTTGTTATTAGCTTGTTCTTTTCCCCTTGATTTCCATGTGATATTAGACTGACAAAATTCCTCCCTTTAAGAGAAGACATAAGCATCTAACCTCATATTGCCCTGAAATGGATATAAGTATGGATGATCTCCCTCAAATGGAGTGTAGTACACCTTTGTTGCATCATATGTTCACTAATGCTTTGAACTAATTAAATAGTACCAGTAATAGAAGCTGCATCCCATGATTAATCACATATTTACACTTAGCAACAACTGTTCTATACCGTGGTCTCTCACAATATTACTCAAACTGGGCTACCAGATATTTTACAAGAAGAATCATTGTGACTGGAGTTCTCTGTGGAACACAATTAGTAATATTTTGCACTGGGTTTTTGCCACAAAAGTAACACAAAATGTTCATTTTGATTTTACTTTCCAGCGCAAAATCCTGGTTTGCACTTGAAATGTGCCTGAAAACAATGTATAGCGATTCTTTGCACTGTTGTGCATTACTTTGCGTCAAGGGAGTGTTTCCATGCAGCCACCCATGGTTTTTGATGCACAGCTCTAGCTACTAACAATAGCAGAGAGGGTTTTGAGCCAAAAATAATGCCTCTTTGAGGCATGCGTTAAGAAGGAGAAATATTTGTATTTCTCCCAACTCTTCCAGCTTGGCATGTGTGTGCACTGCAGAGCACACATCCAAACTGGTTTTATATTTCATACTTATATGTCTGTACTTACCACAAAGGATATGTATTCATTATTACTTTTATTCTTCTAATATTTCTTAAGTATATATTAACAATACATCACTCTTACTTATATGGTTTTATCATGCATTTTACTGTAAAACGTAATAAATGTTTTCAACACAAACGGGTAAAAGATGTAAAGTTTGTCTGGCCACCCTTCCAGTACATAAACTAAGCCAGACATGATGCAGACACCTTTATGCTATGGTGCAAAGATGTGTGCATGGTCCTATGCAGCCTGATTGTGAGCCAGCGGTAGAGAGGATCAGCGCCATACCTTAATAGATATAGTACTGTCCTGCTCTCTACCCCTCACATAAGACAGTGCAGCAACTTGGTTTCTGCACAACATTGCATGATTTTATTTGTAAATTTAACCCATGTATTTGCTGTGCCTGCTACCTCCATATCACACCCTCACATACACTCTCTGGCCCCCTTGCTCATTCACTTGTCCCTTTGCACCCAACTCAAATAACTCACCCACCTTCCCATTCACTACTCACCCTCCACGTGATTTCATGACAGTGCCCCATTCATTGGCCGTCTTACTCAGCCAGTAATCACACCAGCAGCCTCAGATGCCTCTGTTACTCATTCGCTGACCTCCTGCCTTGTTTACGGTGTTCCATTTGTTGTCCTCCCCGTGTCGGCTTTAGGGCAGTGTGATCTGTGCTGTCGTATCAGGTGCCATGGTCAAGGGGATACCCTCTTCATTACCAGTTGAACCGAGAGAAGAGCAGCCTGCAGATATTTTTCTGTGTGTGGCATTTTTCGGGGGATGAATCAATCAATCAGCTTTTCTATAGCAAGGCAGATCAACCCTGAGGGTATTCAGGCACCGTGGTTTCACTGGTCTCAGTTGAATAGCCATGCCTTGAGTCCCTTTCTGAAGTCCGTGAGAGAGGGGGATGTTTGCAGATGGAGAGGTAGGTCATTCCAGTGCCTGTTGGCAAGGTAGGAGAAGGAAAGACCTCTACTCCCACTTGGGTGCTTACGGGGAGTGTGTGCAAGGGAGGGGGAGGCAGAGCACAGGTGTCTGGCGGGTTGGTGGAAGTTCAAGCAGCAGTTGATGTAAGCTGGTACCTGGTCATGGAGGGCATTGATGGAGTGTGTCAGCATCTTGAACTGGCATCTCTTCTGACTTTGGATCCAGTGGAGGTCTCTGAGGTGGGGGGTGAAATGAATGAATGAATGAGATCTTTATAAAGCGCACAGTTACTCAACCAGAGTATCCCAGTGCTAAATGGGTCCATTTAGGGAGGTTGAGGATGAATCTGGCTGCAGCATTCTGTATGGTCTGGAGTCGCTTGAGGAGTTGGTGGTGATTCTGGCGTGCAGTACATTTCCGTAGTCCAACGGGCTGGTTACGAAGGCTTGGGGGACAGTTTTTCTATTGTTGATGGGGATCCATCTTAAGATTTTCTGAGCATGCAGAGGGTGTGGAAGCAACTGTGTTGACCTGGCGCTTCGTGGTGAGTTTGCTGTCCAGGATGATGCCATGGTTCTGTGGATGATCAGTCGGTGGGGTGTGGGTCCGAATTCAGGGGGCCACCAGGTGTCATCCCACGGGGAGGTGTTCTTTTAAAAAATAAGCACTTATGTCTGTGTTGAGCTTCAGGCAGTTGGTCCTCATCCAGTCAGTGACATTCATCGTGGAAGTTTGTCCTGGTGGTGGTGGAGTTGTCTGTGAGTAAGAGAGTAAGTTGTTGTCGTCTGCATAGGATATGAAGTTGAGTCAATGGGTTCTGACGTTGTCAGACAGAGGTGTCACGTCACTGTTGAACAGGGTAGGGTTGAGGGATGAGCCTTGAGGTATGCCGAAGATTATGTTCTTGGGTTTCGAAGAGAAGGGTGGTAGGTGAATTCTCTGGGTGCATCCCGTGAGGAAGGCTGCAATCAATTTGAGGGTGTCTCTCAGGACGCCAATGTGGTTGAGTCTTCTGATGAGTGTGTGGTGAGATATGGTGTTGACGCTGCTGTGATGTTGAGGAGGATCAGGGTAGCTGTTTATCCCCGTTTGAGTAGGGTTCACTCTGTTACACACATCAAGCTTTAATAAAAAAAAAAAAGTCAAAAAACCTTCCTAATGACCTGTGAGAAAACCTCTAAGAAACTATGTTCATTTTATCTAGGGGTACCCAGATTGAAGGGTCAAGTTCTTTTGTACCTGGACATGTTATTCTCTGCAAATGGTTCGTGGGCTGGACATATCCATAATACAAAGCTCAAGATGAAGAGTGTATGAGGGGATGTTTAGATGTTCTTCTAATTTAGTAAGTCGTCCTATTAAAGAGATGGTCACCATTTACAAAGCTACTGCTTTACAGACTGCAACCTAAGATGGAGGTCTGTTGAGCTACGCAAATTCCAACCCCTTACAGGTTGAGTAAAACAACTTCTTAAGGCGTTTGCTGTGAACTCCCCCCCCCCCCCCCCCCCCACCTCAGCCCCATCTAGCAATCTAGCATCTTGCGTAGGGAAGTAGGGCTGAACCATCTGGATGACATTCTGCTTTCTAAATCAATCGCCTTATTGGACTCTCTATATGGGCCGAAACCAAACTCACTAAGGCTATTACATTGGGCTGCCTAACTCTCGATCACGCTCTCCAAATACCATGGCAAGCCTCATTAATAGTACCCTTAACAATGCGTTTGGGTTCCCCGTTCTTGATGACTCGGTTAAGATTTTAAAATTACAGAATCCCGCAGTAAAGGCTGCCATGTTAGATACAACTGCAATAAATAGAGCTTCTGCTGAAAGGGATAAAACACACAGTAATCACATATATATCATGTAGTTACCAACAGGATTGCAACCATATTTAACCTTTATATCAAATCACAAGCATCGTTATGCCCTGACCAAGCTACTCCTGAATATGGTGCACCACTTAATCTCTTTCCCCAAAATTAAAGAATGGGACTTGAGATCTAACCCATGTCCATGTGAGGGGATGCACCAGCAAATACTTTCGCACTGGGGGGCACCAACGGTAAAGCCGATACCTGGGCCTCCCTAATCATTCCCTGCCCCTCCCCTTTAACTGTTCCCCTGTCCATTCCCTGCTCACCTTGCTTTGTTCTCTAATCGCGGTGTCCCATTCACTCATTCTCATGTCCATTCGGTGCCCCATTGTCTATTTATTGGCCATTATAGCTCTTTCGCGGACTCCTTGCCTCGTCCACAAATTCAATGTTTACACCGACTCGTTCATTGTTTAATGCCTCGTTATCTAATCGGCCTATCTTTCTGCCCTTGTCCTTTCACAGTTATGCTGCTGCGTCCACCAGTCACAATAACACTCAGCGATGATGACGTTAACTGATTCGCAGTTTCAGCTGCATAGTCATTAATCACGGCCTCCCATTTATTTTCCCAAAGTATCGAAACATTTATTTCTCATGAATTGTTTGAACGTTTCGCATCTTCCGTTCCAAGTGTGAACAGCAGAGGGCGCTCCGAACATTCCGTCTACAACCGAGCTGAGAACGGGGCATCAAAGCCTAGTTATTTATATGTTATTTTCATATTATTGTGCACAATATCTCACAAGTGATCATCTGCAACACGGTGTACTTTACACTGTAAATTGAATAAATCCCAATCAGTAATTTTGGGCAGGTTATGGGAATATTGAGGATATGTAAACGCGCTTAAATAAACACCGTGCACGTGGTGAATGTGTTTACCCTGGACGGGTTTGTGCGTCCCTTGGGTGTCTGGAGTTCCGCTCCTGGCCGTGTTCGGCTCGGTTTGACCTAATCTGGCGCAGTCATTCGGAGCTGCCCGTTGGGAACAAAATCGGACTGGATATCACATTCAACGCTGGCAAAATATTTTAGCCAGGACAAGTGGAGGAGGCCACAACGAGAACAGGTCAATGGGGTATTTATGGTTCGCTCAAAGCGTCCCATTACAACTCTGAATACATTATCGATGCCATTATTCCACTAGGAACATGTCGGAGAAGCAAAAGAGCTGGGGCGGTTCGGGTAAGGACTACGATGGGTTGCAATGATATTTGAGGGACTAATGTAGCTCCTTCCAAAGTAGAGCCTTAAGGAACGGATCTGGTGACTTGTGTGTTCTGTAGATATATTTTTAGAATAGACTATCGAATGCCAAGAGTGGCGAATACCATTGGCTGGGTAGTCCTTGATTCCACCTCATGCCTCTTTAATCCATCACTACACAATCCCTGCTCCTTTATCTCATTCTTCCTAGTTCTTTTCTATCCCTGCTTTTTTGTCACAATTTCTTTACTACATTTAATAAGAAAAACTAAATGCCAGTCCCCAAAAATGAGTGCAGGTGGGCCCCACCTGAACAAATTAAGCACCTTCTGACAAAGCCTCAACCCTTCTTTCTGTTGTCTTCCGATGCTTTACTCATTTGCTCCTCTGAAATCTTTCAAACCTTTTGACTGTTGAACTATGTGCTGTTATTCACTTCGTTGCCCCCTTCTGAATGAAAATGGAATAGTACATATTTCTTCTCTCTTACTTTCTCATTGTCGAGGAGTCAATCTTATTGCCAACGTCTTCTCTTCTGCCACTCTCATAATCCACTCTGCACGTTTTTCCTCATTAAGCCATTTACTCCCTGCCATTGCCAGACATTTCTTCTTCTCTCCTCTTTAACATTGATTAGTCTAATATTCTATATGGCTTTCCTGCACCTCCTCATTTTAGGCATGCATAAAATCCATCCATCCACACGCTGTACTCCGCTATTGCCCAGTTCTCTATCTTCTGCATGATCACGCTTTAATACTTTTACCCTCGTGGCCAATAGCCTAACTTTTCGGGCGTGTGCAAAACTCATGACCTCCTTTGCAGTGATTTCTTTCATTCCCATCTTCTCTTGTATCTCTCATTTTTTTCACTGCTTCATTTCCATCAGGTATTCCCGGCATCCCTACATTACTCATCGTATAATTCCAATAAGACCCTGACAAAACTCCAAGTGTATGAATACATCTTCCAACGTGTTTAGATCCATAGGGTTTTTATGAAGGACGTAACCCATGTTTTCAGTGAGGCAGAAACGCTCATCGGTTACTGTTTTAATAAGCGAGTCCTGCCTCCACCAAGCATCTGTAAGTGGTGTAAGCAACGAGCAGGGTGCAGATTCACTGTGAACCACTGCATTGTCGCCATCTGGCCTCAGTGACACCATCAACTGCTTGGCAATTGATATACCACTCTGGACAGCACTCACTGCTGCTTCATTCAATTAAAGTGGGAAGTGCGCCTTCTCCACCAGAGCGCCACGTGCTGTAGCAGCCAAAAGCAGTTAATTGGATAGGTTCAGGGGTCACTCCTGGAACAACTGGGCCCTGTCTAGGGCAAGCCTAACAGGGCGGATCCTGTCAATGTAAGCTTATGTAGAGTGTGCTCTATTAGTGGCCCTGTGCAGAGGATTGACATGAAGCAGATCACCTGATAGCATTACATTGGCTCAGGGTGGAACATCGTACTAAATTCAAAGCCCTATACTATATGTTTAGAATTAAGATTGTCTCAGCTCCTAAATACCTACAAGATCTGGTACGCCCATACCATCCTTCTCGCCTGCTTCGCTCCTCCTCAGAAGAGGAGTTTGAAATTCACAGGATTAAATTGATGAGAATGGGAGGTCGCTCCTTTTCTCTTCTTGGGCCAACTCTGTGGAATTCTCTAACTGATGTGATGCGGAAAGAGAAGCTGTACCCCAATTTTCGCAAGCAATTAAAAACTTGGCTTTTCAATCAACAATTCTAATTTTAGGTTTCCAGAGTCTCTTATGGCCTGCGCTGGGAAACCCTTGTTGGGTAGCTGTGCGCATTAGAAAAATAAATTAACATAACATCACATGCCATAAGGCACGGGGGACACTCCTGAGCCAACACACCGCACATATCAGTCTTGTGGTAGAGCCCTCTGTAAGTAAACCCTAGTGTCAACATGCATTAAATCTTGTGTGTGTATATATATATATATATATATATATATATATATATATATATATATATATATATATATATACACACACACACATACATACATATACTCAAAACAGAAAGAGAGTGAGGGGAAAATGGCACTCTTAGTCCCCCAGGGGAATATACTCAATAACAACAAAAGAGTACCTACTAGAATCGCACTAAAAGAAACACACAGCTGTTTTAGAAGGACCCTCACTCACCAACCTGGTTGGTGACATGCTTCATCATAGGGTCCTCCGGTGTGCTACGATGCCTTCAATTGCAGCGGAGCAGGTTGTGATTATGTGTTAGAAACATGTTCATGTCGACCAATTATCACATTTCGTCGGATCTCCCAGCTTCATTGTTCAGCTGGTACTGATCAGTCTGTTTTTATCAGTAACCAGATCACCTAAAATAAAGTATCTTTCAGGGAGTATTTGGTTACTTCTTAAATTGCACAACATCACTAACACATAAGCACAACCTGCTCCGCTGCAATTGCAGGCATCGTAGCACACCGGAACGGCACTCGGCTGATCCGGTGGGGACCCTATGATGAAGCATGTCACCAACCAGGTTGGTGAGTGAGGGTCCTTCTAAAAACATCTGTGTGTTACTTTTAGTGCGTTTCTAGTAGTCACTCTTTTGTCGTTATGGAGTGTGTGTGTGTATATATATATATATTAGAATGGACCAGTTACATGGATCAAGTTCTGCATTAAATGTATTGTATTTATATAGGGCTTGCTACCCGTGACGTGACATTTAAGCACTTTACACCTGACAGCATGCTGCTTCGCCACACAAGGTTGAAGGTTAATCCAACAGTTATTGGGATCAATCCTGTGCTCTCAAAGGGACCATTCCGTGGATTGGCTTCAGTTAGTTTATTGGTTGTGAATTAAATTAATATAAATTCTGAATATTAGTGAGTGGGGGGGGGGGGGCTTTCTTGCAGATGGTTGGCATGCTCAATAGATGGGCTAGGGAGCATTAGGTTTTGTGGGGTTGCAGGGTAAATAATGCAAACAGTGAAAAGAAAATCCTGCAAATGCTTGAGTGGATGTCTTCTGATGCTCAGCCCACCTTTTTGGCTCACATTGCCAATTCCAAAGCCGGTCATCTTTCCTTTGAATGGAAAGAATGATCAATTGGTACATTAACCCGTAGAAATCGCAAGGATTCTGGCCATTAACTTCCAGATTACACATATGGCTTCTTCAGAGTGCATGAAAATGTTGCTCCTTTTTCCACCAATGTTCATTTTATCCTTTTCTTTCAAAGATTCACTTTTTGCGGATTTCTTCACTTCGTTTTCTCCTATTTTGGCGTTTCATTTTTCTGAATCTTATGTATTCCTTCACCCCCCCCCACCATCAATACACTCAAGTACGAACTGGTGTCAGTATCCCCTTCCCACCGGATTGTATTTTCTGCGATTCGCCTCTACATTTTCTTGCTTTCTTACCTCGGTCCATTTCCCGCAGCAGCTTTTAATCTCTTAATAGGTTTTTACTGTTGCTTGATATTTTTCCTACTTCCCTCAGTCTTGATGAGTCGTCGATGCCCCTGTCCTGCAGAGCTTTAGTACTTTGGAACATCGCAGCAAAATAACTGGAAAAAAGCGACTCTAGTCAAGTAGCAGACTAATTGGCACATATTTTCTAAATTTACGGCCATACTTGTCATTTTAAATGACCAGGTTGCCCGTTATTGTGATGATGACATCAAGGCCTTTTTATGTTTTTAAAATGTATATTTAAAGTATCGCGTTTCATGATGGGTTGTCAATCTTTATGATTTTTAATGACTCAAATAAAAGTATATTTTGACTTGGCACTTCCCTTAGTCCATGTCCCTTTCTTAGACTGTTCCTATTTACTGTTAATCTTTCCTTAACTCATGTGCACATAAGCTGGTGAAGTTACAGAATGCATGAGAGCCAGGCCTACTAACTTATTTGGTGGGACCCAAGTCACATGAGCAGCTCTTCTGATAATGTGCACAGTCTGGGATTCCCGGAATCTGGATGCTTAGGACTACAAAAACCTAGAAGTATGCACCAACCACTCTGCAGACTTAGGAACTGCAGTACCAGGTTCAAATTCCAGCGTTTGCCCAACATCTCATGATTTTGGGCACATCTCTTAATATCCATGTACCTTAAAAAAGAAAATTCTGCCCTTGTGTAATGTAATCTGGTGCTTATGTATAGCACTCCTGTGCCTCTGACTGAGTTAGCGCTTTTTATTTAAGAAAAAATAATATTTAAATGGAGCACCGGCCCAGGTGTGTAGCACAAGGGGGCAGCCCTTCAGAGCCCCCAAACTTCCATGGGGCTCCCCAATTAGCATAGGCCAATAAACATCTGAGATATATGCGAGGCACTTGAGCCCCTCATCATATTCTGTAGGAGGCAACATTTTGCGTTACACCAGTGCACCAATCAGCTTGTTTCAAGTCAGCCAGGCGCCCCTTGAGCTTAGAAAGTGGGCCTAAAGAAAGTAACGGAGATCTAAAAAGGTATAGGTAATGTAACAGGAAGTGGAATTCACAACAATACATATCCAGTTAATGTAAATTGGTCTAGTTTACATTAAAGTAAAACTGTGTTGACTATACACTACTGCATTTACGCATGTGTACACCATGTATTCACATCTGTTTATCAGCCACTGTAAAACTGTGAATAGTTGGGACGATACTCTAGCTCCTAGTATATGCATATGAAACCTGCCATAAAGCAGTAACTAAGGAAATAAATCCGCAGTAAGTCTTTACTGACTCACTCTTCATAGTTGGAACGTAAGTAAATGACAACAATAACCCAGGACCTCAAACGCATCCATTGAAGAAGTGGGACTTGCGACGTTTTACTCGGCGGACCCTCGGGTTTGTCAACATCTTCTGCATATATTGGAATCCTGAAACAGCCTACCACAGGGACAAGCAAGGTAGAACACTAAAATAAGCTAGCTATCCTCATTAAAAGAGCCAACGCACGTTGCACTTTTTAATATTCTGCATTTTCTACAAATCAGTGAATTTGATTTTTACTTCTGCTACTAAAGAAGATTCACCCCATCTCATATATTGATGGTTTTAATTTCTTGCATACATCGGCCTCTGCGGATATTTGTATTGCGGTAGCCAACTATATAAAAGCCTCTATTGCAATTAGGAAGCGTTATGAGTAAAAGACGCACTCCATTACTGGTGAACCACCATGCTGCTCAAATTGATTATTGTATGTAAAAATTGCTATATTGTTATAATTTTATGACCTCCCTTTTGAATCTTTTTATCCGGTTTCTAGATAGCTAACATGCTTTTAATGTCACTTATCAAATCTAAAGATTTGGTAAATTGCATGCAGTCGTTTCTTTTTCTGAAATAATGCTTGACGATGAAACATTTAGGGCCGCAGGGTGTTCTAAGCATTCAATGCACCTTGATTAAGCACATAGCACTTTAATTAAACTGTTTACAAATGCTATCATAGATCTTGTATAATCTAATAAAAAGGTATCAGTATAGTCATGTCTGGTGTTCGCTTTTATTGCTACATTGTATTATTGTGTACTTATGGCTGCATGCCCAGCCGAATAAAGCCGATTTGACTTGCATTGGTAATGTCGTTTATAAATAAATCAAAATGATATTTCAAAAAAGAGTGGAGTTAGGCCTGGTGGTGCAATTGAGGGAGGGAAACAAATAAGTCTATGTGATTAATAACACGGTGATGCAAATTCTCACATACAAGTGAAGTATGTAAGTAATTGCAGCCATATATAGGTGTCTCAGAAGCCTCTAGCTTGGGTGTCACCATGGTTCCCCCTCTCAGTCCCATGGAGGTTAAAGCCACAAAAACCCTTCACAAATGTTTATTTTAAGGAAAAGATTCTAGGAACTAGGATCTAAAAAAAGTATATGGGAGCAGCTTTCAACAGTTCACACCCACTTGATCCTACAAATATTCGCCAATTTAGATAACCAGACTGTTCATATTTGCACTGTACTACCTGAGGAAAAAAGGATGCATGTTTTATTGCAATATTATTGGACTTTAAATCCGTCCTAAACATTTCTAATTACGTACTCATGGCAGTAAGATTTAACATTTAGGAGGTAGTAAACACCAGTCTGGGTAATTCAGTCCGAAATAAACCTCCGGCCAGGCTCACTGGGTTAGCTCTGAGACTCACTGGTTAGGCCCACTCAACAACTAATGTTTGTACCTTCAAGTGACCTCATTAAACAGTTTCATTATTAAAATGCACGATTGATTCAAAATATAAGGACATGAAGAGGAAACGTTAAATATTTTTTTGCTTTTATTGAAAAATTCATTTGTACATTCTCGCTTCATTGATCAACAATGAGGAGCCGCAATGTGCAATCATAACAGCAGGGGGCAGTAGCGCCTAGCAGTCGACACAAGTACTTCAGCGGCTGGAAACTGTAACCTTCCCCCTTCAATTGGCTCCCGTGTGCGTCGATTTGCGGGTGAAACAAGACCTAGCACCGCCTTCTTGTCTGGACTGGGCACCGTCCCAAAAATACTTGTTTTTATAAAGCCGTTTAATGAAGGTCATCAGTAGAACTGCTGAAATACATACAAAAATGCCCCAGCTATGATCTGAAGCCGCGCTTTAAAACTGCAGTGACTTTCCTCAGTCCTCCCCAGGCGGATTCACAATAAATAATTAAAAATAAATAACATTACAATCGGGAATAGTCAGCTTACTACTGTATTTGGTTTCAGAAGTGGGAATTGGGGAGGGAAGGTGCGAGACTGCAGCTTTAGAAGCCTAAAGCTTTTTTCCAAAATATTTAAAAATAGCATGATTACTTGTACAGATGTCAAAACGTGGGATACGAATACTAATAAGGCTTAAAGACATATATAGCAACCCTGCTTAGCCTAATCTGTGCCGCAGGTGCTGTGCCAGGAGAAAAAGAGCTACCAACAGCTGCGGCTCGTCATTCAAACCGTAGACATGGGACATTTTCATTTTTTTAAAAAATATATCCTGATTTTCCAACACTGACTATATCAACTGGTACAGTGTGGAGCTTGCTGGATAGAAAGAACATAAAGCGACTATTTCCCAAACACTACAAAGAATGCAGCCATAGAAGGGTGGCTGGCTACTGCGATCCGCACGTTTCACCCACATATTTGGAAGATTCAATGGCAATCTTGGTCGCAATGATACAAATGTCACCATGATGGTGTTCACTGCCGCACAGGTGCAAGCGGAGGAATCACCACTGCGCTGGCCAACGTGGCCATTAAGCGCGAGGACCGGCCCCATAACACCATTCTGTATACATAGCACGCTGAAGCACTTGCCTTAAACTCCAAAGCAGTCCACACGTTTGTTTTTTTAAATAAAAAGAGCCCTCCCAAGAGGAAAATATATATCCCCCCCCCACACTGAAAGTGAAAAGCAATCCATCCAGTGCAATTCATCAGTGCCCGATGATTGTCCACGTCAAGGAGACCCCTCCCGCCCCAAACCAAAATGGCAGCCCTCAGCAGCTGACCGTGCTGGGCTGCTGTTTGCTGACAAAGTCTGAAATGAAATCGAACTCGTTCTGTCCCAGGAAGAGCTCGGGCAGCTCCTGGACCCGGTCGAGGCCCAGCTCGAGCACGAGAGAGGTGAGCACCTCCTCGTCGATCAGGTCGGTGTCCATGCCATTGAGCGTGAGGGCGGGGGGCGGCATGTGCTGCAGTCCCGGGTGCTGGAGCGCGGGCCCCATTCTGAACTGCTGGGAGGCCGCACCCATGGGCCCGCCGCCCATGCCCAGGAGCGGGTGCCCTTGGTACTGGGTGTTCAGTTTCTGTAAGTGCATGCTGGCCATGAGCTGCTGAGAGGTCACTGGGCTCATGTACTGCTGCTGGGGCTGCTGTGGGGCCTGGCTGCTGTACATCATGGCGGAGGGCAGCTGGTGGTGTCCCATTTGGGTGTTCATGGCAGGCCTAAGTCTCATGCCCCCGTCCATGTTGGTAGCTGCGTACTGCATCATCTGTCCGTTGGGTAAGGTCCTGATGGAGTGCTGGGGAGGCCCCTGCATGCCATTCGTGCCCATCCGGTAATTCTGCAGTCCGTTCACACCGTGGGCCATGGGCATCATCATATGATCTGCCATCACTGAAAAGAGACAAGGCACCAATTTAGAACACACTTTTAGAGAATGTCTACTTGCATAGCATCTACTCAAGCCATAGAGACTGGGCCAACCCACACAGACCAGAGGCCTAGCATGCAACCCAACTGATTAATCCCTAAATTCCAAGTGACAGTGGAGGCCACCCTCACACAGACCAAACACCTCCAGTTAGACCTCACAACTTAAACTCAACTCCCCCCCCCCCTCCCCTCCCCCTGCCCCTCAATGACCTGCAAAGCACGAACTAGAGCACCCTGCCACATAACACCAATAGTCTGGCGTAACTGTGTTCGACTGCTCCCCACTTGAGAACTCAAATGCCAATCCTGTACTCTCAAGTGTGCAGGAGATAATGGTGGATTACCAAAATTCGAAGAAAGACCCTTAAAATCATAGAATCCGTCACGCCTACCCACCCAACTAACCTGCAGTGACCCATAGATCAGGGTGGCAAACAGAAGGGAATAGACTAGTTGGGCTCGTTCATTCAGACACCACGTTGGGTGAGTTTTAACTAGCAATGTAGCCATGGCTCTTAGCTCGAATTCACACTAACAAGCGCTATTGGAGTGTTGGAATTACACCGATGTCCGATCATCCCTGTAGCCTTTGGACTGCACTTTGGTCACACGCATTCCAATTATTTTACACAGACTGACTTTCTTTGACAAAACGAGTTGTTTCCAGTCAGGAAACAAACTAAAATCGAAGCCAGGAAAATGCACAAAGGGTAATGTGCCTCAGGCTTCCCAGTCTTCCGCGTTGACAAGGTTATGTGCGGTAGCCCCCACCAGCCACCCATCCGTCAGACACTTTGCATGTCGGCATCCCCGCCACGACAGCTTTCTTTACAGACGTCAGCCGATTCCTTTTCTGTCGAATGCATGCATGTGACTTATGATCACGTTCCCATACATACATACATACATACACACACGACCTGGTAAACTGCGCTATATACGTAAAAATGAATACCACACGATTATACCCCATGCACATACCTTTGCTAAACATATGCCTGTACTTTATATGTGCACACGCACACAGATCCTAAAGAACCGTCAAGTGTGCAGAGGCGTGTCGGCGTGCCTGTGTACATATATCACACCTAGTCGCTTGGCTCTCCCAAGCTTTGACTGGCAGCAAACTCGGTATATTATTATTATGTAAATCTGCACAAGGACCTCCTAAGCAATTAATTAGCAGCAGGCTTGGGTATATTTTATGTATCAGTACCCGAGTCTCATGGATCTGCAATACTTTACGTTCAGTACATTATATATCCATGGTATATGCCGGCCGCAGGGTCGGTATGTATTTCACATACACATGCTTTAAATCTACTCAAGTCTTTCCCGGGTTCACACTAGCTGCAGTTGTGTATGTCAGATCTTTTTTTAAGTGACCATGGGATCGAGAGCTGCTCCAGAAATAACAGCAGTGCTTGCCGCAGTTGAAAGGAATCCCACAAGACATTCCGCGAAAACAGCACTATGAACAAAAGTTTAACCCTTCAAGGACCAGCTGCCTCAGCTCCCTCGATACATTATGGGCAGAACAAAGCCCTGAACAGAAGAGCTGTGCACACACCATGTGAAACTCGGTGGTAAAAATCGAGGCACCCCCACATACGGGGGCACAGTGGGTAAATCCATCGATTAAAACAGTATTAGTACCAGTATATACACATGCCCACACCCCATGACAGATACCGAGGTAACACCTACCCCTCAAATACACAGAAACGTACATGAAGATAACATGGGTGAACAGATAAGCAAGGTACATCTGCCAACCACACCGTGCCGCTCCTTGGTGGTACGCACCGAGGGGTGCCTCTCTGCCAGATGACAATATCCCCTACAAGGGGAACAGCAGGACCCCGACTGTCCTCGTCCACAAGCGGGCACATATACTCAGAGGCGCGAACCCCCACCAAACATGGCAAAATGTACACAGTGCGACCATAGACCTTAGCCCCCCTCGCCCCTACTTCCGTGGCAAGGCTGACCCCCTCACCATGCCCTCGCGGCGAAACAGGTCTAATTTATAGGGGGCGGCAACATCTGACAGAAAGACTCAAAGTGCTGAACGGACCCTGGTAAACACCCAAGAGGAAAGAAACAATCCGGGCATTGTTTTTTTTTCCCAAAAGGCGGTGCATTTTCATCCTGTTGATCAGCTCTGTGGTCGCCTGAACTCACCACTGCAACTAACAATAGTGCCCTCGTGGCTACGAGCCTGTGTGTTGCCTCTGCAGGCCCTTTGTTCGGCACCTTTCCACCCGGTGACCTTGCACTGTCTCCAACTTTAAGCAGCCGTCTTCAGGGCAGTTGCCGCAGCTTTGTCTATCAATACACTGTGCACTGAAAGACCGCGCATTGTCTCCAGCTATACCCGTTGCTGCTCTGCGTGCCCGTCCATTTTGCACTCAGCGTCAGACTGCCTTCCGTTCCTCGTGGATGTTGGTGCAGGTGCATCTATCAAGCCATAGTGCACTCCTACACCTTGCACCACCTTAAACACCCCTCCATCCCTCCCTCCTGCGCAGCCAGCCCCCCCTGCCAGCCCACTATTAGCGCGTACCTACCCCGATCACTGGAGAGCTCGCGTTGTCCCCTCTGCAGTCCAGAACCGGCAACACACCAATGGAGAACCAAAAACCCCAAAGACAACAGTTGCGAGTCAGCAGAAATCTAGATCCCTTGGCGACAAAAAGCCAGATCCGGGTGTGCAGAGCGCGGGGTGCTCAGGCAATCCTGGGACAGCAGCTCTGTAAAGCTCCAGCAAAAACAAACAAAGGCGAGCCCAAGCCGTCGCCCTGCTTCTCCGCCTTCGAGACTCAACAATACTGCAACTAGCAGCGCCAGTACTGCCGCAGCGGCTCCACTTTACAGTATATATAAGCACGGAAATATTCAGCGGAGAGGGGCTCGGCTAACCACCACGCCCAACCTCGGCCCATTGGAGGCACAAAAGAGCTAACAGCCGTCGGTGCGGCCCACAGTAGAAACAAACGACGGTTCTACGAAAGACACGCTCTTGCGCAGCATGGAAATGTAGCCACATCTGTAAAGGCTCCGTTGATATTACAGATCTTAAAGAATAAAATAATATCAAAGTAACATTGATGACAAAGGTCACAAATGTGTAATATGTTTTTTTATAAAATTTAAATCAAGTGATTACTGCATGAAGTTGCATGAAGCGAAAACTTTTTTTTTGTTACACAAAATATTTTTTAGAGCAAGCTAGGGACATAATATTTTAAAACATCAACATACATTGAGTTTGCAGCAACATTATTTCAAGGGATTAAGAAGTGTTTCTCTTACACGCAATATATTGTTGATACAATGTTTTATCGAAATGGTTGCTGAGCAGATATCCTTTCATTGTTGGTCTGTCTTTTGTTTCCATGACTTCTTGGATTCGCCGCCCATCTGTTTTTGTTTAGCTCTGGGTGTAGGGGTTGTGTCAATTGCATCACAAAGGCCGGAGTTTAGAGGCAGATTAAAAGGAGGAGGCCCCAATACATCCCTCAGCACACAGCCTCCCGCATGTTTGCCCTGTCGACTGTGTCATTACAGGATAAAGAGAAGAGGAAAATATTTGCCAGTTGGTTTCCTGTAGTGTTTTTACAGGGTCGGATAGATTAGTGGGGGCGGCAGCAGGAAGAGAGAGCGCGGCACGTGATTCAGAGGCTTAAGCCCCCTGCCACCTCATGGGTCATTGACTTTCTTTGTTAATGCGTTTTAACTTTGATATGCTAGCCGAACACATTGATAGACTGCATAGGTGTATGACAGAGAGGCAGCTGAATGCCCGGGTGTTACAAGTCACCGCACCCATAAAGCCCAATGGGGACACACAGGAAGGCATGACACTGTCGGACCAGAAGCGTTTCCTGAGTTTATGGACTGTGTAGCAGGGCTAAAGCCCACCTCCCATCCTCCGACCCTTTCTCCCAGCGCCCCATTTGTTCTTTTATTCATAAACAATGACCCACTAAAGAAAATTCATATACATATTTTACAGAACTATGCTTTGTCAATAGTTGCATGTTTGGTCTTGCCAATCGAGCTTCATTCTTTCATTGAATTATATTTACAAAATTCCAGCTGAGCTTTTTAATGTGCTACCTGTCACAGATGGAACACTACACTCACACACTCCGCCTCCTACACCTTGATGCAGGGCATGGCCCCAGGAAATAGATAAAGGCGTCTGAGTGCATGGGGTCAGATGATGCAAAACCCTAACCAGTGACTGTCTCCTTGGTGTGCCTTTGGCTGGGATACAGTTACTGGCGATAAGGCAGGCTGTAGATATCCTGCACCTCCAATTTGTCGTCAGCGCAAATGAAAACCAAGTAACAACATACCATGTTGGGCCCCTCCTTGTGAGCTGCACATCACACCTAAGACAAAGAGCGGCCCGCCCAGCCATTAAGGCCATTGGCATCATGCATTCTAGCAGACTAAGTTCAAGCAGGTAATAGGACTTAGCTCTTGCTTGTCAGCTCATGCCGGGCCAAATAAGAAACCTGCCTGCACTGCATGAGGGTCATCTCAGCCCTTCCCCGCTTACACTGAGCAGCAGCAATCATTGCGCTACAGGGAGATGTGCAGAAATGAACATGGCAAAGTTGACCACTCAATCAAATCAAATAACATTCTCCCCAAAATCTTCTTTACTGCCTTCTGTCGGCACGAATCACATGCTCATGATGAACAGGCACTTGTGACTAAGATACAGTCACCCGTCCAATGACGGACAATGACAAATATGGGGTAGCCAACCCCTAAAAAGATACCCAGTGAAGGGTCCAGTGCCTTCTGGCTCTCACCAGTTTAACAACCAGGTGACCACTTTAGGGGCACGCAGCTATGTCCAATACACCAGTTGTGTGGTGGTATCAACCCACCTCCACCGTTCAGTGTGCTGAAGGACCAAGCTATGTCAGCGCCAGATGGCTTTTGTGGGTAGCAGGGCTAAACTACTACTTCCATCTATAATATAACCAGTGGTGAAGTTCCACTGCACAACGCTAGACAGGAGATCTTCAAATTATTCTGCACCTACCAAACACCATTGATGAACACAAATATAAAAAAGCCACCGCTGCTCTGAATGCTCATTTCGATCTGAATATGTACCTTGACCTTCAGTGTTTCAAAACGAGACGGACTCAACAGAGGTAAGGTGAATCCATCTTCTAAGCAAGATTGTGAAAACTGGTGCTTACTGCATAGAGGATTGCACAAACAAAGAGGTGAAAGAGAAAGTTATCTAGGGCTGCAGGTGGTAGTCCTTCATCAACTCCTCCTCTGGAAACCTGGTATTGTTATTGGATGGAATACGTTAGCAGGATTCCAGGAACTGTTGAGTAGGCAGACAAAGCAGGTTGAATCCACTTTGGCCAAAGTAATAGTCAAAGATTAGCCACAGGAGCCACATGAAATTAAGGAAGACGTTGGATGCCATCTGGAGGTGATGAGCCCCCAAAGGGATGAGAAGCCTTGCAAAGAAGGCAGAGATGACAGAAAGAACTGTGAAAATTTCGGCCTGTCACTGCTCTCGCAGGGTTATTGTCCCACTCTTGGGAAAACATGCTGAACTGTGGCCTCGTCAACCACTTTGCAAGGGAGACATTTATTTATTTATTTTATAACACTTGTAAGGCGCACAGCTACCCACAAAGGGTTTCCCGGCGCCGGACTAGCAAAACACAAAACACAACTGGATAGAGAGCATTCAAAGCACTTATTTGTCGAACAACCAGGTTTTTACACTTTTTCTGAAATTCATATAGCTTACCTCCTTGCGTATATGAATGGGTAATGTGTTCCACAGAGTTGGGCCCAAATAGGAAAATGATCTCCCGCCTATTCTAGCCCGTTTGAACCTCGGTACCGCAAAGTTCGCAGCAGTGCATGAACGAAGACTGCGATTGGGGAGGTAGGGCTTAGCAAGGTCCTGTAGGTATTTGGGGGCAGTGCCAGCTTTGATTTTAAATAGGTAGGTCAGGGTTTTGAAACGAATCCGGTTTTCAACCCTGAGCCAATGCAGGTCCCTAAGATGTTTGGTGATCCTAGCGGATCTAGGGATTCTGCAAAGCAGTCTGGCAGCAGCGTTTTGCACCAGTTGCATACGTCTTATAACTGCTTTGTTTGAGCCCAGGTACAAGATGTTACCGTAATCAAGCCGAGATGTCACTAAGGCATTGACTACGGTCTTCTGGGTAGTAGATGGTAACATCCAGACAATTTTGCGAAGCCATTTAAGAATGGTAAAACATATGCCTGCCTCTTTGTTGGCTTGCTGAGTCATAGATAGACTATCATCTATGATGACCCCAAGGTTTCTAACCTGAGAGGCTGGAGGTGGAAGTTTGCCTAATGACGATGGCCAATGGGGATCACTCCAGAGATCTTTACTATTCCCTAAGAGGAGGACCTCTGTTTTCTCTCCATTTAATTTAAGTTGATTAGCTGACATCCAACTAAATATTTCCTGAAGGCCTATTTTTAATGCGGATGGAGCAGACGAGTCAGATTTGGAAAGTGAAAACAGGATTGGAGAATCATCTGCATAAGTCATTAAGATAAGACCAAAATTTTCTGCAAGATTGGCCAATGGTCGTAGGCACAAATTAAAAAACAAAGGGCTCAGGATCGAAATGAAGTAACCACCAAACTACAGCGCACCCTGTGACGATCTACGCATGGTCACTGACAACATCGATAGTGAACATCCATATCACAACAGATGACAGCCAGAGACAAGCTGTGAAGAAGATGATGACTAGGACATCTCCATAATATTCGTCTCTACTCAAACCACCAACTGAAAGAGGATCCATCCCACATGCGTGGTGCAAACTTATGGGCTGATCATCACAGAGCTTGACGATACAGGGGCATTCATGAATGTAAGGAGCCTAAAGCCACACCTCGAGGCTCACACTCATGTCCTCTAAAATCCTTACCTGTGGGGCTCTAAACCATTTGCCTTTGCACGCATATTCAGCATAGAAATCAGTCATGGCGTAGCCACAAGCTCAACAAAATTCTTTGGGACCATCACAGGAGTGGGCACTGTGCTGGGTTGTACAACAGTCGAGGAACTTGAACTAATACAGTTTGCTTACTGAATTGATTTGCGAGAAATTGAACAAATATTGAACAACTTAACATAACTATTCAAAGACCTTGGCTGCCTGAAGGGACCCCACCCCTCCTACATCACACTGCACACAGACCCAGCGGTTGAGCCTACCATCCCCCACAACAGGAGATTACCCTTCCACCAGAAACCATTGGTCGAATGGGAACTCATGAAGTTAAAGAAGCTGGTTGTCACTGAGATGTTTTCTGGCCCTGCACTGTCGGTTTCGCCAGTGGAGGTCAGCTTCAAGCCAAAACAACCTGGTGCCATGAGCGTGCATTGATATGTGGCTCCCAGACAAGTCTATCAAGCTAGAAAGACACATCAAACATGTCATAGACGACCTCATAAATGAGCTGAGTGGAACTCACTGCTTTTTAAAGCTTGATCTCAATGTTGTTGGCTAACACCAACTGGTAATAGACAAGGATGCGTTTTCCTAACAGCATTTTCAGTCCATTCTAAAGGAGGCTGAACATATTTATCTTATTTGTAGCACTAGTTTTTCAAAACGCCATGAAATAAACTTGAACCTGTCTTTAAGGGATCCGATGTCAATGATGACATCCTAATTAACGCAAACAACATCCACAAACCCCATAGGTGCCCAGGAGTGACTCTGAAATATCTAACAGACCTTGGATTGATGCTACATCGACAGAAATGTGAATTTCTAAAACTAGAAGTACAGTTCTACAGCTGTCTTCTCCACAGTAGGGTGGACAAAATTGAAACTTATTTGATGTCACATACTGTTACCCTTGATATGTAGTTTCTATGTTCACTTGGGACACAGCGCACCCTTTTTTGATTAACTTGATGACGTAAGTTACATAAATAGCAAATAACCTTGATTGTCTTGATGTATATAGTTTTAGTTCTCCTATCAACATACTTTTACCCATGAGTATTGCCATTGAGCTAAACTATTATCATTTATTATACACATAGTGCACAGGAACCACTGTTTCTTGCTATATAGTAGATCCACTGTGTCACTCCCGGCTACAGTTCTTCCATGCCCGGCCATACCTGAAATTGTAGTACCTAACCCCCCTATGAACTCCGGGACCGCCGAAGGGGCGGCACCTCTGATGGCTGTTTCCTCCCAGCCAGCCCTGTTGACGGAGGAAGTTATTATGGCTTTATTGGAAAAACTGTTTACAGATAGGCTTGAGACTGCCTTAATCCAGATAGCCTCGGACATAAATGAAACCCTGAAGGACTGTGTTAAGAACCTTATATCAAAATGTGATCGTATAAATGAAGTTCTTAATGCTCGGGCCACAGTTTTGTCTATGCCTTTGGCTCCCTGTCCCTCAATTGTTAAAGCTACTACCCCTATAGTTGGTGACCCACCTGTAACTAGACAAGTTAATACCCCTCTTTTACCTGTGCCACTAAAAGGAAAAGTTGACAATGGTATATACATTCCCACGACAGAGGTTGTTCCTGGTGAAAGTTGTTCCACAAGACCTAGAGGCCAGTGGGGGGCCCCGGAAAAAAGGGTACCGCCAATAAATTTACCTCCGGATGCAACACCCTTTGTTGCTATCCTGGTTAATGTACCTAAAATTGAAGATGGAGTGATAGAACAACATGAGTCCCTGCTCAGGCATGTTAAAAAATGGTGTAATGCCAACTGCACGGGAGAAAGTAACATCGCAGATCACATTGTAACAAGCAGACGGGTTAACTGGGTGGGTAAAAGTAAGAAAGAGGTACCTGGAGATTGCGTCATTGTAAATTTTAAATCTAAGAACGTCGCAAGTCGGCTTTTCTGGGATGACTCTCCTCTTGATCCCGTAAGTAAAGGGGTACGGGCGATGCCTCTGGGTTTCTTTTATCCTCGCCCACATAGGTTAGTCGTGAATGGGAATACTAAGTTACGGTCTAGTGCAAATACCTGGGCAGAGGATAATCTCATTTCACCCATGCCTTTTAATGCATGGACAACTAAGCCAATTAAAGTTAACGGTGCAGTAAATGTTGCAAGGAATATACCATCTAACAATCTACCTTTGTCAAACATGTTTTCAGCACTAGCTGATAGCGTAGATATTGAATGACTAGCATCTGCACCCAAACAGGATAACTCGATTTGCCAACCTCAAGTTAATACTGATGTGACCCTACCTGTTGTTAGATTTGATTCTGTAATTAATGACCCTTTTCAGCTAGGGGAAGGGCATTTACGGTTACTATCTTGGAACATTGCGGGCCTACGGGCGAAACAAGATGACTTTATCTGGCTACAAGTAGTGAAGAACCATGATATTGTAGCACTACAAGAAACTTGGACGAAAGATAAAGGTTTCTGGGTAGACGGATATACTTCCTTTTTTGTTGAGGCCCTGGGTTCTACATCGGGTAGGGACAGAGGAGGTTTGCTTTTTCTTGTTTCAGTCAAAATTGCTGGTAATGTCAGAGAAATCCCTAGCTTCTCCCACTATTTCCAGATGGTGGAAATTTGTTTGGCAGACAAGAACAAGATTGTATTGATCAATTGTTATAACTCCATGCAGGGTGGACCCCCTAATTCTGTTTTAGATAGTCTATCAGACTTTTTAACTAAATACATGTCAAAACAAACCACTTTTGTCCAGTGTATAATGATGGGTGATTTTAATGTTCACTTGTGTGAGTCCCATTGCCAGATTATTGATGAAAACGCGCCTGATTACACCTCACCGCCACACTTTGAACACAGTCCAAAGGGTGTGGCAATGGAAAGCATGCTTTCATCAAATGATTTATATGAACCAGGGTTCTCAGATACATCAACCCGGGTGGTTACGTATAACGCAAGGGGCAGTGAAACGATTATAGATTATTTTTTTATGACCCCAGGGCTCCTTCGTTATGTATTATTTTATAATGCAATTGTCAGTGGGTTTAGTGACCACAACCCTGTGTTATTGGTTCTAGATACTCTCTCTGGTTTGCACAAAGGAGTAGTAAGGACTACCTCTATAAGAGATGTGAGGAGTAAAGACCAAGGCAGACGCCTTAAATGGTGCAAAATCTGCCCAGAGGATTTTCACGGTCGTATTGTCCAGGATATGGGAGTTGAATTTGGGATTTGTTTGAATAGAGAGTTGAGGGGAGGGGAAGTTGTGAGTGCCTTTGAAGACATTTGTGCTAGAGTGGAGAAAGACCTTAGAGCCAAACCAGGGAGGGGCTCGCTCCCAGTGTGTAGGTGGTTTGACCACTCCTGCTCACAGGCACACGCAGCTTTGTTGAAAGGCCTCAAACAATTGCCTAGAGATAGATCTTTGGTTGCAGACCTAAGAAGACAATATAATTTGGCAGTTAAACTGCGAAAAAAGGCCATTAAAGATGAAGCCTGGGACTCTTTGATGGACCCCATAACCCTTAAACATAGCTCCAAATTTTGGGCTATAATTAATAATCCCTTGTTCTCTCATACATCTAATCAGGACCTTGAAATCAATATACCGGAAGCTGATTGGATTAATCACTTTTCCAACATATATGGTTCCAATGAAACTCCGGAGGTGTTTAAAATACCTTACTCCCCTGTTTCTCCCGTGACTCTTGATTTCACCAAATCAGAAGTAGAGCTGGCAATTTTAGGTTCAGCTGCAAACAAAGCCCCGGGCCCGGATGGGGTGCCGCCGGACCTATACAAATTAAATTCTGAATTGTGGGCAGAAATTTTAGCCAATGTTTTTAATTGTGTCTATGAGGGGGGGTTGCCAAAATCATGGTCATGTGCAATTATAGTACCTATTTTTAAAAAGGGTTCTAGAAATGACCCAAAGTGTTTTCGGCCAATTTCATTATTGGACTCATCAATGAAGATTTTGGGCAAAGTCCTGCTTGCTAGAATTAACACCTGGTCCACAGAAAATAACATTCTAGTAGATGCCCAATATGGTTTTCGTGCTGGGAGGGGGACCGAGGACCAATGCCTAAATCTTCATTTATTAATCTCGAAATACACAACTGTCAAAAAAGGGTCAATTTATGTTGCATTCATGGACCTATCCACAGCTTTCGATTTGGTTAATAGAGCTAGACTGTGGACTATGCTACTAAAGCTGGGTTTGGACCCCCCCCTTGTATATTTCTTGGCAGAATTACACAAAGACCTGAAAGCATCGATCAGAATGGATCAGGAAGGTAATCGTACCGCCTGGTTCAAGTCTAGTAGGGGAGTGCGGCAGGGCTGCATTCTTGCGCCCATGCTATTTACCCTGTATATTAACTCACTTGAGGAAACTCTTTTATCTGCGACCTTGGACACTCCGCGTGCAGGGGAAACTCGTATTCCGGTTCTTCTGTACGCGGATGATGCCGCTCTAATAGCACGGACCCCCATTGGTCTACAAAAACTTTTAAATGCTTTTAATGATTTTATGTTATCCTTAGACCTAGTGATAAACAACTCCAAATCACATGTCATGGCTATAGGGACTGGTAAAAACAACTCCAGACAGTTTTATTGTAATGGCGATGTGATCACAAATGTTAAAGTCTTCACATATCTGGGCGTAATTTTTGATAACAAGGGGAGTTGGGCTCCGCAAGTTGTAGCCAAAACTAAAGCGGTTAGAAGCTCAACCAATGCCATCCTAAGTTTTGCAAGGAGACTGGGAGGGAAGCCAACAGGTGCTTTACTTAATTTATACAGGGCAAAATCTTTGGCAATAGCCAGGTACGGCGCTGGTCTGTGGGGCTATGTAAATAGCGATCCAATCCAAAGGGAAGAAAATAAATTCCTGCGTTCCACCCTAGGGCTTCCCCAATCCACAGCTACGTTTTCAGTCCACCAGGAAGTGGGGTTTGGTTATATATCGGATACCCTTCTTATGGCTCCTATCTTGTTATGGATAAGGATTTGGTCCAATAAAAATCTGGGTCTTAACCATAAAATTCTGGCGGATTGTTTAAATCTGGACAACTACAAAAATATAAATTGGCTTTCACATGTAAAGAAATGCGCTTTGGACTTGGGCCGCCCTGATATTTTCTTTTCCCCTCAGGGTCTTAAGAAATCAGACTCAGTCTGGGTGAAGGCCAATTTTGTAAATAGGAAAAATGTGGTGAGGGAAGAATGCCAATTACTTAAGCCCACGGTCAGAGCCCATTATCTGACCATTACGCGTCTTACCATCCAACCGTACCTTACCATCGTCACTATCCCCTTCCATAGGTGGCTTCTGGTTAAACTTCGGTTTAACCAGATTTATACAGTTCTGTGTGACAGTCACGGCTGGTTTAAGGAGGAGGATGCCCCTGTCTGTAAATGTGATAGTTTTTCTGCACAAAACAATATGCACTTTATGCTATTTTGTGATTTTTTCAGTGAGCCCAGACAGAAATATCTTGTACCATTGCTGAAGGAAAAAGCTTTCCTTCAGGCAAAACCTGCTCTCCTGTTCCTCCAATTAATGGATTCTACGCGGGTTATGTGGAGCGTGGCTAATTATCTTGTCGCTGCAGTTAGGAGCAGGAGGAAAAGACTGAAAGATATAAATATTAGTGTCTTGTGAAGACAATTGAAATTGATGTTGTTCTCATTTTTAAATGTCTATTTTATTGAGTATTTTATCCATTATGACGTATTTTTTTTGTACATTAACGAATTATCAGTGTCGCTTTTTTAAATTATGTATTTTTATGAAATGTTTACTGAATGATGCTCTTGTATTTGCTCATGAATTTTTCTGCCTTTTGATGTATGATTGTAGAATGCTTTTATGATTTTTAACTAAATCGAATAAAGTGGTTTTGACTTGACTTGACTTGCTATATAATAGATACCCTGTTTCCATATGAGTAGGGTGGTCCTTGTTTTCCTGTACAGGTCTCTTCGCTGGTGCAGCACCACATCCTCTCAGAATCGATAAATATAGACTCTAAGTACCAGTGGTTCCAGTTCTTGCTGTCATATAGACCAGGGTATAACAATACAGCATGCTAATTAGCAGGCACCCAGCATTTAACTGAACATGCCACTGTGGCAGATGACTACATAAATAGCATTGCACAGATACTGTGCCCAAAGGTGCTGTCACTGAAATACATCAAGCAGAGTATGCCCCAAGATGGATGCGTCCAGAGGTGAGACCTGTGACCACAGCTAACTGATGGAATTCGTTCCTCTTGGAATCTCAGGATCAAGACAAAACAAGATGGCTGTATCTCCAGACTTCATGGAAAGTCTGCAGCAAACTTAATGCCACCTGTGGCGGTGTTCTACTCATAGAGGACCGTACTGCTGTATCCCAGTCTCTCTAACACTATCTAACTCATCTAGTGTACCAAGAGACTGCGAAGACCAATGCCAAACTGAGGGAAAAGATGTGGTTCATGGGCATGGATACCCTGGTTGAGCAAGTAGTCCGATAGTGCAGATAATATCAGGCCACAGGGGCACAAGCACGAGTAGCTCCCATGATCATAGAAGAGGGGCGCACAAAGCCATGGCATGAGAGTTGCACCAATTTCAGGTCTCCCAGATCAGAATCACTTGGGTGCATATGCATACACAACATTTCCAGCTAAGGAGGTAGTCCTATTGACTGCATTTGAAAATGTACACTCTAAACTAGAAGAAAGCTCTGGGAACCTTCAGACTGCCCACCACCATCAATACAGACAATGATCCACGCTTCCAAGGAATTGAGTTTCAGCTGTATGTCAAATTCTTACGCATTCATCCTTGAAGGATCGCTTATAAGTGGCTGTAGGCAAATGAAAGATTTGAATGGATAATGTAGTCTCTCATTAAGATTATTTGAATATGTCTTGAGCTGAATACAGATTTGGAACCAGCAATTCACATTTTCCTGTGAGTTTATTGGAACACAACCCACAGCAAAATCTGCCGAAGACTGGCAGACCTGTTATTTGGCCGTTGAATGGCAGACACTATTCCATGGTCACTGACTTGGTCCTTGGCATCCTCTGACCAGGTCCTCAGTCAACAGAAGAGGGAGAACAAAGAAGTTACCAGCAAGGTGAAAGGTGTCAAAGAGAGGAACATACAAGTAAGGGAACCACTTCTGATCAAAAACCATAACTGTGGCAGCAGCTTCAGTCTGCCATTTGATTATGAACCTTGGGCTGTGACTGCATGGAAGAGCACATGGTCACTGCTCAGATAAGAAGAGAGGTAGTGACTAAAAGTTGTCCTTCTTTAAGAAATGAAAGCAACAGACTGGCACATCACTCAAGAGCCAGACAGCACACCAGACCTGGAGATGAGCAAGCGGGCTGAGTGGACTGTACTGTCACCATGCACCTGTCCTCCACTCCAGGGCGCCAGAGGTTCAGTCAGACTAGACCCTGAGACATAAGTCACTAACAGCACGACCAGCAATACCCCCTGGGTAAAATGAGGGCCAGTATAATATCTGACTGAATCCACAGCATTCCCTAAAGCCGCATGACTGGCACAGACGTAACTGCACAGGTACTCTTGCACACTGATGCCTGGCATGCCACCAGGAAATAAATAAAGTCTGCCTGAGCACTTGGGGTCCGACGACGTAAGACCCTAAACAGTGACTGTCTCCTTCTTGGCGGTGCTGCAGCATGAATACCAAAAGTTCTGCCACAGTCAGGGTCAGGGCCAGACTGACCGTAGTGGGCACTGGGCATTTCCCTAGTGTGCCGGAAGGGTGGGGGCCGGTTTTGGACCAGTGGGGGCAGTTTTTACAGCAGTGCTGCAATATCTGCCCCTGTAACAAAAGCAGAAATGGTTTCCCACCAGCACCATTGTAAATAACTAATGCTACTATTACTCAATTTAATGGTACCTTTTCAGTGTTCACTTCCACCCAAAGGCCGTGCCCTTGTTCTCTCCAAATTATAATTCCTCAAATTCACCTACTCTCTGGACTCCTAAAAAGTTGTGCATCGTAAGCCTGAATCACCCTTTAAGCATGTGGTGTCTTCCAAAGGGCTGCCTTGAGCAACACGCATTCCGCAGTGGGAAGGTCACATATTGTACAATAAGGAAGTGAAGGAGACATTGGTTTGTGTAGGAGTCTGCGTTCGGTACAGCCTTTTAAAAATAGAACGCATACCTTGTTCACGAGCCGTTTCACAGTTTACCCTGCTTCCCCACACAGCATACTGTTAGTAATAAAATGTCGTCAAACTGCGGTTGGGAAGGCAGCACAGGCAGGTACAATACCCGCCCTTTTGCAGCATTGTTTTATGTGCATTGAAGTTAGTCCAGCAAAAGCAGTTATCACTGTTGTAAACATTTCGAAACTATGGAGACGTGCACAGTGTTTCACAATATACAACAGCAAACACTTAGGTAATGACTTACCTTACCTGTGCAGCCTTCCCTATAAAGGAATTTAGCACACAGTTAATTCCTTATGCGTACTTCGGATTGTGGGTGGCACGTGGCCAGAATCTGGCACCTACCTAGTGACGTGTGCAACATTGTGCCTATCCCAACGGGCGAGTGCCCTGTACCATTTAATCTTCTGTACCTGTGTCCTGCACTGTCTGGTAATGCAACTGTTCTTATATAAAACATATATTGGCATTGTATGGCAACATAGTTGGCATTCTTAGATTCCAGTGACATGAATCACCTATTGTTGTGCATGAAGAGGGAGCAAACAAAGAGAGCTCAGTCCTCCCTTGTTCCCGATCATCTGCCAGGTTCTGAGGTGGCGTTGCTGCCGCTTTAGTGGCGCGCAGGGACATCTGGAATTACAGGGTGTGACTGACCCAGATTACTTCTTGTATTTGTGAATGCATGAGATGCCACTTCCAATCCTGGACGCTGCCCTTATTTCTGTCCGAGATTACACTGGTATAGGCCCGAGGAAGTGCTCTATGATGCAGTATTCTATAAACATTTTATTGAACATGAACCCTGCGGCCTTGCCTGCATTTGGCACTCTCTTCCTCCTGTTAAAAATACTTGCCCATCTTTAATATCTATGATGATGGTCAAAATCAGGCAAAATCGGCAACCCCTTCAGGCTACTTCAGGCAGTCTTTCCATTGATGCGTTTTGATGTTTTATGCAGTGATTGGATAACTGGGTGATTCACCAGTCCTTCTTTTCTAGCTAATTTATTTCCTTTACAGACACAGAAACAATGAAGTGAAGAAACTATTTTTCCCACAAACCTCTTTGCTTCCCAGCAGGAAGACACATCCTATAAGTCCCTCCCTGGTACATAAAAGAAGCCCTTCTCCCTTCAGCCTTTCTTGCTGCCACACATGCCACAGATACGCTAATTGATTTCGCTATTGAAATAGTCAAGTCAAGTCAAAAAAAACTTTATTCGGTTGTGGTTAACAACCATAAAAGCATTCTACATTTTACAAATATTATCACATTTGAAATAGTAATTTTGCCTTGTCACTCTCTTGCGTTGCGCTAAAACGATTTGTGTTGTATGTCCTTACTGCTTAGCTTTCGCGCTGTGAAAGGCGTCCCCACCAATACCATTGGACTATTTGTTTCAGGTGAGATCTTGCTTGTTTTATTTCTGAGTGTTGGCCACATCTCTTCTTAGCGTCGTTTCCTTTGAAAATGGCCTACTGAGAGAAGTGAAAGTAGAGAGGATGAAAGAGGGAAAGGGAGATAAACGTGTTGGGGGTTCAAATACTGTCATAAAGGAGAAGAATATCATGAAAATACAATAGACTCCAAATTATTGAAACTCAAAGGTGGTAGGGTAAATACCAAAGCTTTACTGAAAGACCCACCGTCCCTCAGATCTTACCATAAGATAGCACGGGCAAAAAGTGTCATTCTAGGTCTGTGCATTACTGCCTCGCCACTGGATAATATCAGGACAAGGCAGAGAAGAATGATATTGAGACTAACAAAGTGTCCATCTGATCACTCCTTGTAAGCCCCAGAGATGCTCTTCTGTCTGGCTGCGACTGGGGTGGGAGGGAGTAGTAGCTGTAACCAAAACTAGAACTAAAGATACCTACCTTATACAGGATATCCCAGATGTCCTGGGAAGTGTGTTACATATCCAAATACGTGTGAGCTTTTAGCAGAGGAAAATTATTTTGATTTCCAAGAGGAAGGAGAAGCAATGGCTTGATGGGAAGGGTATGGAGACAGTAGCTCATCAATACAAGGTGCACAGTCATGGGTTGAGCAGGCAGATAAACTTTCAAATACCCTATGTGGAGTTGAATAATTCTTTTCATAAGGACATCATGAGCCACGTGGAAATCACCAAGCAAAATCAAAATAAAATCAAGAGGAGATACAACCGATTTGTGGTAGATTTGCCAAGAAAGTAGAGGAACTATCTCGGAGGGTCTAAGTGCTAGAAGATTGTGCAAAGATAATAAAACCATAAATGAGCAGGTAATTCTTATTTTGCAAAGTAGTGAAAGAAAAACTCAAGTTTGAATGGAAAACATTTGAGAATCATATGAGAAGGAATAATCTGATATTGAATGTGCTCGAAGCTGCAGAAGTCAGGACAAGAAAACATATGTTATTAGGATTTCATTATTAAGTGTTTTAGAAATTAACAAATTGATTGATCTTGAATATGAAGTTCAAAGAGCTCCTAGAAATCATTTCAGTCTGTGCTTAAACAGAAATACACACACACACAAAATTGTGCTAAAGACATCACATTCATGGTAAGATCTGTTTTTGTAATGCAACGAAGACAGACAACAGGAGTTTGGAAAATGAATGTAAACATTAAAGAACCTGTATGCTATGATGCAGATGAAGTTCCCAGCAAAGCTTGGAATTATTGGCACTACAAAAGGAATAACCTATGGCTGGTTAAACAGGTGGATACACTGATTAAAGAAATCCAGCAGAAGGTATTGTATGAAAGTAAAACATACGTCCTGTGAGGGAAGAACCTTATGGAGATGATGTCTTATCATTGTCCTTCATCAAATCTCTCTCTGAAGATGACCTCTTACCCCTACTTACCAATTTCATCCCCTCCCCTTCTCAAGGCATCTTTCCAAAAGCTCTAAAGACAGGCTAGATCCTCCCTCTCCTAAAGAAGCCTATACAAGACCCTGATGGCCTTTCTTACTACACAACTACAAGTCTGGATTCAGAACTAGCTGCAGCAGAGAAACCAGTGCCATATACATCGCAGATGGTGCCCTCAATATTAAAAGATGAAGTCGACCCCTGTCTTCTGATCTTGGTGGACCTCTCAGCTGCTTTCGACCCAGTTGACCATCCACCCTCATACTCACCCTGAGGTCTCGAATAGGATTCATCTGCAATGTTCTTGACTGGTTGTCCTACCTTTCCAACCAACACCAGTTTGTGCACATGGGCACTTCCAGGTCACAAAAGATCCCTATCCCTATCACTTGCAAAAACCTCCCAGGTCTCCATACTGCTCATGTCATCTTCAACCTATACATGGAGCCATTTGGTGCTCTACTCACAAATAACGAATATAGGAACAACAAAGGTTCTAGGGAATAGACCTTTTGATATTTTAGCAAGCAATCAATCAATGCAAGCAAGCATTGTTTGCATGAATTGCAATAACTCATCAATGAAAAATTAAGAAAAAGAAAAGGAGTGCATGCATATAGTTTTCAAAAAGGGTTTGAATTATTACTAATCAGTCCAATCTTTGCAGAAAAACATATAACAATCCAATACAAAACCAATTAGTGCTTAACATATTACACAAACAAATGGATTTTGGACATTACACAGTGTTAATAAAAGACAGAATAATGGCAAAGGGTTTACAATTCAGCCAACTGGTTCACAAGAATGAAGACAGTAATGGATATCCCAGTTTGCTAATAGGGCGTCTACGGTGTTTTGACCCTGGATGGGAATAGTTTGGAGCAGAAAGACCAAAAAAGTGTCTGGATCAATGAAGGGATTAAATCACGCTGATTTGCTTCAAGAAAAATATCTGTTGTTTATGGCGAATTGTAATAGTCCCAAAGGGAGATGACAACTCTCAAATAACAGCATAAAAATTGGCCAATATGCAGATGTCACACAACTCTACTTGAAAGTCTCCTCTGCTTTAGACATCCAATGTATCAAACACTGCTTGTATACTGTGGATTTTATCTGTGCATTTCCAGTTAATTCAGTAAAAACACATCAATTAAAACGATTGGGTGCTGATGGGGTATCACCCACTGATCTCGGGTGTCATCAACAAGTCTATTTAGCATTATACCTCAGCTGGTATAGTGTCTCCCATTTAATTCTTTCACGTCCCAAATATGGGTTTGTTAATTGTAAACAAAAGTATATAATCCCCTTTCCAAGAAACAATGTTAAATGAATGGCCATATAACAATAAAATTATTGATTTCTTTTTTATTCACTTGTTTCATTATTGCAAACAAATTCTGTTCCATTATTGTGGTTCCATCCCACATATATTCAACAAATCATTAATTTGAGAAAATGACAATCCTCAATGCATTTCGGACCTTAGGTCCACCAGGAGGTATATTATATGCCCATTCTGTGAAAGTAACTGACTGTCTGCAATTCATGTGTGCCCAAATGGCTGTATATGCTATCATGTCAATCCTAAGTGCGTTAAATTTTCCCACAACTAATGAGTGTTCATCGCGTGTGTGTACGGCATGGTGAACAATTTCCTTTAGGTGCAAAATATTTTTTTTATTTAATCTTGAGAAAAATAATTTTAAATACATGTATGTACATTAACACAATTTTTAATTCAAAACTATGTTATTAATGCTGTAACATGTTTCTTTTATTCTACATTTACAATCAATTTATAAAATTAATTTACAATAATATTTAACATAAAATGTTTTTACTAACTTTTTCCAAGTGTAAAAAACATTTACATTTTACCTATGTAGGGCATTAGACCTAGTAAGCAGGCTTCAGGGTTTAGTACACCGGTTCTGCCCAGCCCCTGTTTCAGCACCCCTTTTGATTTCAGTAGTCAACAATGACTGGCCTCAACCAAAGCATTTAAAACAATTTGCAACCTCTGCCCTACATTTTCTGTAATCAGATGCCACATACAGATACATTTTCACCAAATACGTGAAAGTCAAATATTTTTTGTGCTGCCAACTACATTTCTGCATTTTAAATCTAGCATTTTTAGAAAGTTGTTTCATGTAAAATAAGATTGTCAACCACCACTCTTTGTTATTCAATTCCTGATCCAAATCCTGTGACGATTTATACTTGAATTCTATCAAGTACTTTTTTAATATAATTTGTGAGCGCTTGTTATAGGTGTGTTTTTGCTTTCTTCCCAGTTCCTAATGTAAATTAAAGTAGTAGAGTTTAACATAAAGGTGGTTCAGTAGTGACTGGTGCTCTCCATGTAGTGTTTACACTCTGAACCAATCTTCCATGATTCAGGGCTGACCTGGCAACACCCAATATTGTCTATCACATTGATACATTGCTTCAATATGTCCAATTTATATGTCATCCACCGTTCTAATGACAATGGCTTCCATTCTGGTGAGCCTCCAGCACACCCTTTGATAGGTGTCCTCAGTGTTATTCCACGGGGGAATGCAAACTTACACTTACTCTTGTAAGTAATTGTTCTTCCAACAGGGCTTTGTTCTCATAGACAGTCTGGTCAAGGTTGGTTTGGTCCAAGTGGGAGATGCCAGCAACACCATAATTTCAGGCAACCAAAATTCTTGAAGTGCCCAGTTTATTTCCATAGAGGAAGAGTCTGCAAAGCACTAACCGCCCACTGCAATTGTGCCGTTAGATAATAACGTTCACAATACATATTACTAAAGTAATAAAGAAGATACAGCTATTCCCCCTAAGATCTAAATTGGGAGTGTTTTCCAAAAAAGCAAAATCACCTCTCAAAGAGCATATCGCCACTTCCTACATTACCCTCACTGAAATCAGTCCCCCTGCAGTAGTTTTGAATTCCTAAATATCTGAACGCCAGTAGCTTTCCTTTTTAGACTGTGCTCTCAGAATGAACCCAACACTGCTGTAATTTTAGATCTAAGCAGAAACATGTGGGTTTTAGGCCAGTTGACCTAGAGGCCAGACACATGGTTAAACACTGCTAAATAGCACTGCTAAGCTTTACCAAGTCCAGTGGGTGCATCCCCTAGATACACCCATGTCATTGGTGTACAGGAAAATGACGTCCTTGCAATTGTTCTGATTCCTCCTGCAACTGAAATGCCCTAGCCAGGTGCCCCATAGCCAATGCAAACATCAGCAGGGTTAGCCGGCAGCCCTCTGTCTCTCTCTTTCACACTGGTCAGATATCGTCCTTCCACTTTTGACTCTTTCAGATGAGAGGACATATGCTATCTTGCTCCATAAATATCTCATCTATACCCATCCTCCTTAGCATCAACAGTAAGATACCTCCAGTTGACTGTCACAGGTTTTCTCAAGGTCAACTGAGAACCACTGCACTCTGGACGGCATTTGGTGTTGAATAAAGCGCTTGAAACAGGCACCTAATATTAGGTGATGTGCTACATCCAGGCACAAACCCACTCTGGTCCAAGTGGATCTGTTATGGGAGCTATGGAGGAGATGGCTTACTATGATTTTGCTGAGACTTTTCTAGTCAATGTTTAGCAGCAATAAAGGTCTGTGATGAACTTGACACTTCTTCTGCATTGAAATATATACATTATTTATGTTATTGCAATCCAGTAAAGGCATTTGATCACCTGTTGAGATGTCAGTGGTGTCCCAAATGCTATGTTACAATAACTCTTAAACAGTGTGGTAGTGTGGCTCAGTATAAAACCCGAAGTGGCTACAAGTGTTAAATCTCATCAACTCTTGATCATCTACAAAGAGATCAGCGGTCAGTGCTCCATTTGAGCCGGTGGTTTCCAGTGCTCAGCATCTGCACTTAATCACCAACACCAGCACTTTTCATGAGCACCAGTTAAAGACACATTAATTTACGGGGAGATTAAGTGAATTGCCCAGAATCACTGGATGTTGAGCCTACCTCAAGACTCGAACGTGGTTCCCAAGCTCCCGAGTCGGCCGCTCTGGTCATTACGCCACATTCTTTCCCCAGTTTCATAGTTAGTAGTTGGTTCTGTTCAGCATAATGAAGTTGGGCTCTTGCATCCTGAGCAGAACAGGCTTGAAAACATGAATGAGGCCCAGGAAGTCCAAAATACCTCTACAATGTCCTCCCATCAGCACAACAACATTGGTCCACAACACCAAACAGCAACAAAATACCTCCACACCTTACACTAATCACTTTTCCCAGGTGAAGTCCTTGAAACTATTCAATATGTTAACAATTGGAGAAAAGGAAGGATTGGGAAAAGTGACAAAAAGACATCCTATTTGGGATGTGCCTCAGCGTATAAAATCACAAAATAAATTGCATGTTCAGGAATCCCCCAGGGTCTATGTTCATAGTCAAGCGACAAAATTCCCAGGATCCTTCATGCAAAAGGAACATTAGTTTTTTTAGCTTGTTGAAAATGGCGAGGAAAGAGGAGGAATAATGTTGTTTTCCATAGCGCACAATCGGGGTGCTTCTACTCAATTCTATTTTCATTATCTGTTGTATTTTCTTTAGTTTTTGCTGAAAGGATCAGTAATGACATCAGCTATGTTTTCTGGTTTGAAGAATTATTTGTTTGTCCTCTACAGTGATCGTGGTTCATCAAATTACGACAGCAAAACACCAATGATGTTTTTCTAATGACAGAATTTCTTCTTCAAGATCATCTATCTGTTTTGCCCTGAGTAGGACTACTGGAATAATGCGGCAGGGGAGGACCACATTATTTGTCATTTTTACATGTTATCACTGTCTGGGCAAATGTTACATCTCTTTATTACTGAGTTAGCAGAGATACAGCAAAAAGAAACAGACTAGTGACCAGTCAACAATTGCGAAGGGCCTCCCACTATGGGGCAACACGCATCTCTGAGGTTTTAGTAACTTTTCATCCATTTGAGCTAGATTTTTTTTTCCTGTTAAATCTGAAGATTATGCAGCAGAATATGGAATATTTGGTAAGTAAGGAAAATCCATAAATTGACAGAAAACCGAGTCGCCGAAAAAACACAAAATTCAATAGGCCCTATCATTGAGCGGTTACTATCTCTTAAATCAATGCAAATGAGGTGGCAGAACATTCCTGGTTTAATAGAGGGACATTCTCCAAATGCCAAGGCTTGGCTTTAACGGGGCGTCTCTCAAAATGACTTCCACCGAGAGACAGGGCTTGGTCTGACATGACTTTAACAGGCAGCATTTTGCAGAAATACTTCCACCCAGAAGCAGGGCTTTGTCTGAACAGGTTCCAAAGACAGCCAGCAGTGGTGTTTCTGGACATCACTGGTCAATTATCCCAATCATATAGTTCTCTTATGCCCACTCCTGGAGTTCTGCCTGCCAACAAAACCCAATCCTTGTTAAATGCTTTCACAATATTAGGAGGGCAACCTAATTCCTTGTTCATATTGAACTTTCCAATTCAAATTGCATGTATCTGTAGTCACTCTTTTGTTTTCAATTACTTTCCATATCTTGTTTTTCAAGTAATTTCCAGACGTTGGTGACTTTTTCCATAAAGTTCTTTTTTATTAAGAATCCAATTCCATCATACTTAAAACGGACCCACCCTCTTTGTCTGAAACAGGCCCTATTTCCCAGAGGAACTTAAACCCACTGGAAGCGCCTGGCCTGTCTCTCAAAAGTGCTTCCACCGGGGAACAGGGCCTTGTTTGAACAGGCAATGTTTCTCACAAAGACTTCTGCCTTGGAACTGTACTTGACCTGAATAGGCTGTACCTCAGAATAATTTCCACCAATAATCATTTCCTGGACTGAAGTGGAAATGGCTGCCAGAGGGGCTCAACCAAGAGCCAGGGTGTAGCCTGAACATGCCTCTCACAAAGTACTCTTGTACAGGTCCTGGTCTGAATGAAGACCCTGATGCCTCCAGGCATTTATGTTTCTCACAAAGTCTCTGAAGAGCCAAGTATGGTGCTGTTTCTGATCTATTCTCCATTCCACCACGGAAGGGATTTAATTTGTGAAGTCCACCTAAACTCCATAGATGCAGGCCTCTCCAAGGGCTGAGTAGTTATGAATTCACAATAAAGGACTGTGATCTCCACATAGACAGAGAAGCTGAATGGCCATAAAGTGAAGCAAACCAGACAAATGTGATCAGGAAGTGAAGGTGTAGCAATCGTGGCACATAAGGGTATACAAGAGTCGGGGATACAAGATTAGGAGAGGGAAGTCATTTTAGTCATTTCTGAAGAGGTGATTAAAGGACGGGTGTCCTGGCCTATGCAACATATTCCAATATTGTAACAGATTAATGGTGCTATTTATCCCAACCTGTGAAATCAGGGAATCCAGGTTTAGAACTCAATTATGAGTTTGCCCTCAAAACTTTGCACACCGACACCCATAGTTTACCTTGGGTTATGAAGTTTATCGCACCACTTTTAATTACGATTGCCCTATAAACAGATGTTTGTACAGGGGCCGCAATTTCAAAATGTTTCCAATTTGTGAAAAATCAGAAGAAGGCTACTAATTCATTCTCTCAGAAGCATCTTGGTCTGAATTACCCACATTTGCTCGAACAAACAGACGGCTTATTTACAGTCTCATGTTGGAAAGCATGTTGTCCATCGACCAAAACCTACCCATAGGGCAGCCGCAATGTCAGGTCCCATGTGGCTGTCGGAAAAAGAATGTACCGCTTATGTGATCCCTGGACTAATATTTAAGGTTTGGGTGAAATAAAAACTGCACCTCTTTTATAACCTACAGGCTGTCTGAATTGCAATGTGAGCAGCCCCGCTAGAGAACTTAAAATCGGTCACTCTCCTCCATTATGTGCATCCTGGTAAATAGACCGCTTGTTTATTTTACTTTCTGTAACCTCATGTGAGTGCTTTGAGTGAAATACAGTATTTAACAAATATCATGAATATTTTTATTTGCAAATATAGCTTGCTTTATGTTTATCAAAGTTATGAGCATTCCAGACATAAACAACAAGTGAAGGGTAGTGCCCCTTTTTGACATGGTCACCCCCACTTTTTTGGTATTTGATGCAGTTCTGACTAAAGTGCACTGCATTCCTACTAACCAAGTTCCCAGTGCCACTGCTCTTTCCCTACAACAAGGTAACTGCTCAGTTGTTCCCCAATTGGCAAGACCTTTAGCACTACGGTACGTCCCTAATAAATGGTACCCCTAGTACCTAGGGCATGGGTACTAAAAAAGGTCCCTAAAGGCTGCTGCATGTGTTGTGCCACCCTAAAGGACCCACCACCAAACCCATGCAGACTGCCATTGCAGGCTGTGTGAAATGGTGCAGAAAAATGTGAAAACCCAACATGGCATAAACCTTTGTGCATACCCACAGACACTGCATGCACTATATGTAAGTCAAAACTACAGCAGGCCTTATAGCCCAAATGGACAGTGCATTATATTACATGTGAGTACATATCTTCATGAGCAGATATCCCCCTGTGCTGTCTAGTTCAATTGCTAAATAGTACAAGTGAACGGATAAGCCAGCTTAAGCACATATACTGGGCACTGGTTATTGTGAATTCCCCAGCTACATGATGGGTTCACTGAAACCTATGGTGTTTGGGTTTCACACACCTTGTCTTAATAAATCCATACTGATGCCAGTAGTGGATTGATTAAGATATGCACCCAGAGGGCACCTTAGAGGTGACCCCTGAAAACCTACCAGCCATCTTAGTGTGCTGACTGACTGGTATCCTCCAGCATGCCTCCTTAGACATGTTTCTGAACCCTGGATGTGAGAGTACATGCTTTCAGGGGTCAAAAACAATGCCTGTTCTGGCTGGAGGTGGTTACACCTCCTCCAGCAGGATGGCCAGTAAATCTGCTTACCAATGCCAGAGGCTTCAAAGTCGCTGCCACCTTTGTGATGCGACCCCAACTTCCCACAGGCCTTGGAATGCCACTCCCTGCCGTGGGCCCTGTATGACACCAGGACAAGTGGGAAATTAAATATGCAAGTAGACATGTTGCACTCCATATCTAGTCACACCCCGAAGGTGGGCTGCCTGATGAGCTCCACGAATGAAAGGGTGTAGAGCGGGAAAATCGACGGGAAAATATCGAGTTACATTAATATCGCAGCAGAAATATCTACAAGAAGAAATATCGATAGCAAAAATATAGTTTGACCAGAATATCGACAGACAGGTAAGTAATATCGATAACAATAATATAGTTGTAATAAATATCGTTTACAAAAACATAGTTTACAAAAATATCGATTTTTTAATAATTATAAGTAAATTAGTGTTTTTAATGAGTATTGTTTGTCAATTTAGTATATTTTGTAGCATTTTATTAGTTAATAATGTATTTTATGTTGAATTTAGTGTTAATAGTTCCGTAGCGGGTTGTGGGTTTATAGGGGAATAGGGTGGGAAGTAATTTAAATATAATAAAATAATTGAATAATTAATGTGTTAATTTAATATAAATAGTTTAATAATTATTAGTTAATTAATTTCAATCAGTTAATTGATAATTAATTAAGTTAATTAATTATGTTAATTGTTTAATTAATTTTAGGTGTGTGTACTGGAATTTTTAAGTGAAAATGTAGTCAAGTAATTACATTTTTATTGAATAATTAATTAATTAATTAATAATTAATTATAATTAAATAATCATGATTTTCAAACAAGTAAATACATTTTAGTTTGTGTTGTGGTGTTTATAAGTGTATATGGTGTGAAAGCTGCCAATTAATTAATTATGTAAATATTTTGAAAATACAATACTAATCAATAATTAATTAGTAAATATTAAATTTAATATTGAGTAATTAATTTGAGGTGTGTAGGTGTTTGTTAATAATAATATATTTAAATGTATATATTAAATATGTTCATAATCTACATTAAATGTTATACTAAATTTGACAGATGGTTTATTATTTTTTTTTAGGTCCTGCGCTTTCCCTATCGTTGCACTCTCTGGAGTGGGAATAGTAATTTTTACCCCTACGCTATCCAACGCTTTCCCTACTGTTGCACCCTCTGGAGTGGGAATAGTAATTTTTACCCCTACGCTATCCAGCATTTCCCTACTGTTGCACCCTTTGGAGTGGGAATAGTAATTTTTACCCCTACGCTATCCAACGCTTTCCCTACTGTTGCACCCTTTGGAGTGGGAATAGTAATTTTTACCCCTACGCTATCCAACGCTTTCCCTACCGTTGCACCCTCTGGAGTGGGAATAGTAATTTTTACCCCTACGCTATCCAACGCTTTCCCTACTGTTGCACCCTCGGGAGTGGGAATAGTAATTTTTACCCCTACGCTATCTGGCGCTTTCCCTACTGTTGCACTCAGTGGAGTGGGAATAATAATTTTTACCCCTTCACTATCAAATGTTTTAACTAATAATATTTTTTATATTTTTATTAAATGTATGTATTATTGTTGTTATATAATTTTATGTGTTAAATATATGTATATGTACACATTTATTAAGTTTATAATGAAAAAATTTAGTTAATGTGTTATAAATAGTTAAAATATAAAAGTAATGTTATGTATTTTGTTAATAGTACTTATAATTTTTAATTATTTAATGTAATTTTAATTAATTTAAAAAGTCGATATTTTTAACATCTATATTTATTACATCAATATTTTTGAGTAGATATTTATGTACTTACCTGTTTAGGTATAGGGAGTTGATATTTTAGTAAACGATATTTATACAACTATATTTTTGTTAACTATATTTTTGTAATCGATATTTAAACACCCTACCGAATGAAAGATTCCACCATCTTGATTTTGGTGGAATTAGGAACTCTAGGACAGGTTTATACTCACTCCCCACAGGAAGTAGTCATATAGGGGGTGTAGCGACCCAATGGTAAGTGGCCCATTGGCTACTACCCTTCACTTAACACCCTTAAATTCAGTATTTAGATTGCCCCCTGGCATAAGTAACTCAGATTCACCTGACACAAGAAGATGAACGACAAAGAAGAGCCTAAGAAGAAGCGAGAACTGTGTACTACCGATGGACTTTGGTGCCAAAGCCTGCCTTCCCCTGTCACAACAATCATGACAACCTGACTCATTCCTGCAGCTGGGCATCTTCCAAGAGCCTCAGGAGGCCACCAGAATGTCAAGCTACTGTTGTGAACGTATCTAGGACCCTAACTAAATATTCCCGATTTATGCCCTTATGTGGTTATAACAAATCATATCCTTATAAAGGCATAAGAATCATATCCATATTTAGTAATTGCCAATGCAGTCCAAATATGGCAAGGCTACTTCCTTAAGACTCCTAGAAAGTACAACACGTTCTTTAAACAAACCAAACCTCCAGCAGCCCCGGAATTCCCCTTGCTTTTGTTTTGATTTGTCCTAGAACTCCTGCGAGTCCTGAAAGAACTGCCAGTTCTTAGTAACAGTTCTTAGTGACGTCTAATGTCCAACCTTACGTCAAACTCGGCACCTTCCAGGTATAAATATACCAGCATTTGCCTTAAGCAACACACGGTGGTTTGGAGCAGAGCGGCTTTCTACTTACCCAAAGCCCAGCTGATGCGAGTGCCGAAGGAAGCAGACCCTCCCATTTGACGCACTGAGGTAGACGCTGTCTTTTCTCCTGTCGAGAAATCCAGCTCCAGTGTTTCCAGTTACCCTTGCGGGTTGCTGGGAGATCGAATCATGAGAACGAGATACAAGACCTCCTTCATTCTAAAACCAAGGTACGGAGCTGATTAGACCCTTAGAGAATTCTTGATTCAGATTCTTGGCAAAACTAACTTAACTTAAACTGCAGCTCACTTACTCCTTCCCACGTACTAGGCTTAGGTCAGGTACACCGGGGTAAGCGTATTTTAGAAACACCAGTTGAGTACGTTTAGTCAACTTTTATCATTGTATGTAACTGTATATATTTTATCCGTTTTAAGTATCATATGGCTCAGAAACCATATAAATGCTTTTACAGTATTATTTCATTTCTCTTGCATGAGAAAGAAGACTGCTCTATAAATAACAACTTTTATTGAAAACGCCCGTCTCTCTATTTCTCTGCACTCTGGTGAAACTAAGCATGCACGATTGACTGAGTGAAATAGCTATCTATTGTTTTCACACGACTCTGGAGATATACTCCTTATTCTGGAGGGAGCAAAGTTGTCATGTTTATGCGGTTGTCAGAAACTAATCCCTTCTTGTCGAATCAGGAAAGTTAACTCCTTCCTGCTCATTCGAGAAAGTTTCTAGTGACCTCTGAGCTAGCTGGCATTCATAATTAAGTCTAACATATTCAGTAGAGACCTAGTCGACCTCAGTCCTACGTCTAAACTACTGTTTGTGTTATTCCAATGCGCAGAGCCTATTGGGAATATAGGAACTACACTACACTATCAGCATCTCCCTTAAAGTGGAGGAGACTCTTCTCTGCAATCTGCAGGCACCGACTGCAACATCCAGTTCACCAAATTGCTAACCACCCACTTCACCAATGCAGCAGCCACCCAAGAGGAGGCCACTATGCTCCCAGAAGTCAGATCAGTCTCCCCACCAAGTTTGGAGATGCCAGGAGCTGCCCTGCACCAATTCCTATGGTACCAGACCCCTTACAGGAACCATTGCTTGTTTGAAGTCCATTCCAGATTCCAATACTGCAAAGACAGGCCAGCCGATGAGGCACAACAGCATCACAGAGGCCACCTCTCCCCCTCCTGATTCTTTCATTTTGTCCCTTCCACCCCCTCTAATGTCCTTTTTTCGCCCTCCCCTCCATATAACAAAAAGTGCAATGACGGCCAGTGCTGGCCGCGCCCTAGTGCTTTGTTTAAATATTTTAAGCCACCTTTAAAAAACATTAACAAAACCAAATAACTCATGCAGAGATTTTTGGCTTTGTTAATGTTTCTTTGAAGACCGCTGTGCAACCTGGCTTAAAGAAAATCAAAACAAAGCTCTATGGCGCAGACAACGCTGACTGTGCCAGTGCACTTTGTCTTTATTTACTTTGCCGCATGTTGAACAGCAGCCCATGCTACTGTGCAACATCTTTAAAAAACATTGACAACACCAATAGCTCTCACATTGGCGAAACATATTGGCTTTGCCAATGCTTGTTTTTGATAGGTATTGGAGCCCAAAATAGCAGGATGTTGGCTAAGACCGGAAATGGAACCTGGTTCTCCAAGATGCAAGGTGCTCTCCTTCCTAACGGGTCACGACCAATAAATGAAAGACAGCTTGTGTAAACAGATACAAAACTATGGTTGTAGCTATATGCTGTCCAATAAGCTCCAGGTACCTTAGGCTAAGCAAAGAGTTTGCTCTAGCTGCTGTAAAGAACCATCCATGGGTAGCAATAACCACCACACAGCGGCAAGATTACGTTTTATCGTGTTATCACTAAGGGGACAGTCAGCTAAGTGAAAGAATCCTCTAAGCTTTGCAGCTTACAACAAAGTGTAGAGAACACAGTGTTCATACTGGTGAGCCATGTATGAGGGAGGGAATCCGTTTTGGTTACTAAGATTTTAGAAAAGGAGTTTCTTGCATGCCAGCAAATCTCTTAATAAAGCAACTCGAAGCTGAGCTATTAGTCAATGATCTTGTGTACTGCAATTTGCAATTCTGTCCCCAACTCAATCTGTTATTCACCGGAAATCCCGCTATTTATAGTGTGAACTACTCTGCAATGTGACTTCATTGATGAACAACCTTCCCCTTATCTGCTCTGCCAAAACACATGGCCTGGACGTTTAGCAGGTTTACTCTCAAAGAGCTATGTGAAAGGGGAGAGAAATATAATGGGTGCAGCATCTGTTTAGCGCTAAGGACCACTGTCAAGGTGTAGATCAGACCTCAAATCAGATTAGGATAGATGAAACACCGGAGGATCGCGCGCATAGCTTTGTTTTGCACATAAATTGCAACTAATCTCAAACCGTGAAATGTGGTGAGATACATTTATCAGCTCCTGATGGATGAGTAAAATCCACTATCCATAACAGCTCTCTAAGGGTGTTTGGTGTTCTTAGAAGGGAACTATGACCCAGCATTGGCCATAACCCCTCTATCTGAACATAACTTCCTGTGTCTCGGGGTGTGGACAAGAAGGAGAGGACAGGGAGAACGCAAATGTATTATATATCAGCTTGTGTATTATTGCACATTTCCATGCATATTAAATGCATTGACTTTTTGTTATTCTGTGTTGTACATTGCACATTGTAGCTCAACCGTCCTAGTAAGTGCCGTCTCATTCTGAAGTAAGCAAAGCGAGGATTGTAAAAATTACAGAAGTCAGTCATTTTCCTTGGAAAAATTGTATGGATCTCATATTCTTCCCAATAGAGGAGCTTGGAACCTGGTCATTAGCGCCTCTTGGCAGTTTAGATTCAACACTTGTTTGGTTCTCCATTCATTCACATTGAGAAAAAGTGTATAGACAGGCATCCTCGCATCAGACAGTCATAGGAAGTAGGACCAGATACAAGTGTGTAGTAAGTGAGGGATAATAAAATTTGCTTACAAACACATAGTAGTCTGAGACTTCCGTTAATTACCACCCGCCACATGTAGATAGCTTATTTATTAATTTGCGCTACAATGCACTGCAACAGACAATGACAAAGGCAGTAGTCCAGGAAAGCATGTGCAATGGCACCGCACCACAAATTAGGCTCCGCCTTGCCACTGTCGTCATTACGCCATCCTCAGTGAACATACCCTTTTGAAAGCCAATTTGGTTAAATAACAAAGAATCGGTTTCTGGTGCTCCTTTACTGAATCATGCCTTATGAAAATTGAATAAATAAGATGTATCAAAAAATGAAAAGAGGCTCAGGATTTTTCTCAAAAAATGGATTTCTAGCCACTCACATGTTGCAAAGATGCACTGTAAAAGAAAGCCCCAAAAACAAACTTATAACCGACACTGAAGTGAACATAGAAACTGCAATAAATTAAACTAAAATCGAAAAAGACAGCAGCATTAGACTGTGGTAACACAACGAGAAAAGTAAAGGATTGTGCTGGAGAGCACATAAAGTGAGAAAGGAAAACCACATTTCAGCAGGGGGAGTAACACTGGACCTGGGAGAAGAAACATCTTCAAAAGCTGAGTCAAAATTACTTGAGGGGGGGTCACTTCATTTTTTTTGTTGGAAACTGCATACTAGGTGAAGGTATTTTTGGACAATGGCCAGTGGCACATTTTTAAGCACACTGGGCCAATATGGTAGGGTGCAGTCCTAAACACAGTGGGCACATGGCATTGATCTCAACCAATTAAACCTTCAAAAGCAAACTTTACATTATATTTGGGCATCTTTCTGCCAAAGGAGGTTCAGGAATATTGATAGAAATGGTGCAGATCTGGAATATTTCTTTAGTTATTATTCTTTTGCTTCTGCATCTTTGAGAGCACAATACCTTTACATTGTTTGCACGATTGAACAACTCTCTTCGTGTTTGGTCGATGGATACATCATGTCTAGGCTCTATAGCAAAGAGAATTTTAAAACTGCCATCCATGGTGACCTGGAGTTCCAGCATCAAATAAATATTCCCAAATGTAATATGCTTGGGAGCTCCCTGAGCCTGAAGTGCCATCCAGGTTTAAGCACTAACAACACACGAAGCATAGAAATTGGGCACAATGGGTCATTATCCATGGTGTCCCCACAGGACAGACAGGCCTCAATAAGAGGTGACCAGTGTTAGCAGCTGCTCGATGAGGCTCAATAGTTGGTACTTCTGACACTGCCCTTGCATCTGGTGTCTATGATCATGGAAGCAGTGGCATGAAAATAAAATGGATGTGGCTCTAAACATCATTTGCCTTTAGCTATATACTGATTAGTAATTAGGAAGGTGTTTAGAAGTTAAAAGTGACTCAAGGGCTCAAAGGTTGAGACAGTGGATCACCATCCCCTGTCTGGAAGGTGTGCATAAAAGTGTGAACAAAAATGCCCTACTTTCTTCCAATTCCAAGTTCGTCTATGACCAAGGAAGGGAATACTCCACAGAATGCTTGAAGGACTGATGTGTGACTAGGGCTAGTAAAATCCAAAAATGAGAGCTCTCCATGAACGCACAAGTGTTATTACATATAAATCAAAGAACAGCGCAACCCCTTCCAAAAGGACCTACTCCTCACAGACTCCAACCTTATTGTGAAGCAATTCTCAACAATGCAGGGAGTGCAACTAACAATCAATAAAGCCCTTGAGCGGTTCAAGTATATGATCATTGAATTAATCATCAATCAGTTCATCAAGATGGAGAGTTCTCCATTCAATCCATACATACACAAGAGCTATAATCTTGAATCTTCAAAAGACTACTCTTCAAAATCCAGCTCAACCAACGAGTTTCATCCCTCCAAGAGGACTTCATCAGGACTGTAAATAGATGCACATATAACTAAATTTAAAATCACTTAAAAACATCTACAAATATCAAGGCTCCCGAACCCACCTCTCGCATGATATTTTGAAGTAAGTTAAAGACTGTAAAACCATCTTGACCCAAGGAATAATATCATATGGCATGTTCAAAGACTAAATCATGTATCACTTTCATTGTATAGCACCACCCAAGGATACCCCAATAGTCTCAATCTCCATTATGCAGTCGCCAAATGTATTCCATTACAAAAAACACATTCATTGTTTCATATTTTGATTCTCCAACATTAATCAGTTCAATATACAAAAACTGCACTTATATAAACATATTTCTGTCAATACTCTCAAATTCCCTCATTTGCATGTGCGGAAGAGCTTGTAGAACTCCCCGCATTATTGCATCTAGCATCTTTAGACTCAGACGGGCACTACAGCCTGTGAAAGTGCTCAGATGATGTGCTAACATCTGGTTACTCACATGCTAGAACTGGTCCTTCAGCTACTTCAACCCTTAGATCCAAATGTTACCTCAGGTGTACTGGCATAAATGGCCCTATGGTGCTTTGCTCATTTCTTCCCTTTTTATAAATTTTTACATTTATCAATTTTATCAGACTTGGAGACTATTTTAGGATTACCTCAATTTTTATTAGGTTTTTGATACCAAAGAGGAAACGTTTGACACAACTACTCTCCTACATCTCAAGGCCGGCGAGGGGTGAAGAGAAACAGTAGAGAAAGGGGAGAGCAAAAAGAGTAGGGGTGGGGAGGAAGAAGGGGAAAAACCACCTCAACAATGAAAAAGTGGGGGGAAGGGAAGAAAAGGTAGTAGATGCCTCAGAAAAGTAAATCATAATCCAATTTGCAAACATGAGTCCCATTGTCGGTATCAAGCTAAAGAATACTGGGAACATCTCTTGTGAGGGGAGGTACCCTCAAGTACTTCAGGCATGTGAGCTTCCGGAAACTGTGTGCCAAGAACTTCAAATAGGGGCTCCAGGTTTTCTCAAATTGAGGGAGTGTGTGGGTCGTATAAGCTGTCAATTTCTCCATGCTCAGGAGGTCCCAAAGCATGTAGAGCCAATCCGTATATGGTGGGACTAGATCCATGCCCCATTTCGAAAGGAGGAATTGTTTAGCCGGGCTTTAGGACAGAGTGATAGCCTTTCCTCTTGGAGAGTGGAGTGGATATGTCAGTGTGTTTGGTAGGCCCAGGAGGATGTAACTGTGGAAGCATGGGATATCAGTATTGAACATCTGATTGACATCTGCCAGTTCAGCAGACTAATAGTGGTGTATTTTGGGGCAATGCCATAATAAATGTGTCGAAGTGCTGGTGCTATTACAGTGCTGCCAACATTGGTCATCACAACCTCGTCCCCATTTGGCCATACGATCAGGTGTATAATACCAATAGTGTAGCAGCTTAAGAAGGGTTTCCTGACCCGTGGCGCTGCATGCTGATGTATTAGCCCATTCCCTTTTGGAGAACGACCTCTCACATTCCTGCTCCCAAAGGGTACGTGCTGGTGAAATGGCAAAGCTAGCATTGGTGTTAAGAAATCTGTAAATAGCCGAAAGGGTGCCCTTATTGTTTTATTTAGAGAGGAGGCACTTCTCTAATGGTGTAAGCTGTCATCTTGTGTGAGGGCGTATAAATGGGTGTGTTACCCAGTGTGTAACTGCATTATAGTGCCAGTATTCGGTCTCCGAGACACCAAAGGCAGATATAAGTCATGGGAAATCCAGAAGACTCTGGAGGTCATACAGGTCTCCGATTCTTTTACATCCCATTTCGTGCCAGAGGAATTAGGACTGGTCTGCAAGTGCTGGGGGAAATCTGGGTTCCCTATAATTGGTGTGAGCAGGGAGATAGGGGTAGGGAGCTGTTTAAAGAGGTTCACTTTATCCCATGCCCCAATCGTGGCTCTGATTAATGGGGAAATATACACCCCTGGCGTGAGGTGTTTCTTACGAAGCCAGACATGAACACCAGCAATGGCAATGGCCTGGTCAATGAAGCACCACCGTTTTTCTGTGCTCGATTGTTGCCACTCTACTAGGTATCGCAGTTGTGCCACGTGGTAATCGTGGGTTAAATGTGGGATGCCCAACGCCCCCATCGCCTTCACTAGGTAAGTCCTTCTCCATGCCATTCGTGAGCGCTTCCCATCCAAAAGAATGTTTCGAATTGGAGCTGAAGTTTCTGTAGAACATATGGTGGAGCTTGAAGAAGCAAAGTCTGCAGCAAAAAGAGGACTTTGGGGAGAAGAGTCATCTTAATGGCTGCTATCCTTTCAAGCCACGAGATAGGACCCCACGCCATGACTGAATTGTAGAACGTACAGTATCCAACAATGAGTCACGATCTGAACCAGGGTGGAAAATAGAGAAATTCCCAGATATGTAATCTCCTGAGTCGCCCAAGGAAATGGCAAAAGGGCCTCAAGCTGAGTCCTTTCATTGAGACTATTTTAAAAGCACACTCCCTTGAATGTTTTATTGTGAATGTTCTTGATTGATTCCTTGGCAGAACGGTAGCATATCATGATGGTACACTGATGGGAAAAGATGTAACGATTATGCAGTTGCAGGATGCATTGCATTAGCAGATTTATGCCTCGATTTGGTTATTCGTGAAGGGAATGATGGTGCTCTATTTTAACCATTTTATAATTGTTCTTCTAATTGTTATGGTTATAAATAACTAGAAACAATCAAATGTATCCAACTCTCTATTAAGTGCGCAGGCGGCTGGTAACTAATTTACAGTCACGTGCATCCATGGCGTACTTTCCAGGAGCGCTCCCTTGGGCATGCTGCTACTCCCCGGGCAAGAGCCGCCTCCCGCTGCTGACGTAATACGTGTGTCATGAGTAAACGTGTGCAAAAGATCCTTCAAAAGATGGTTCATCCCGATGAACAACAGAGTGGTAGAAACTTTGGTGACCTGAGTTTTTGTGACAGAAAGAGCGTTTACAATCAATCACTGGCGCGTTATGTATCTCACCGGCTGATTAAGAACTCTTTTGGGTTCAGAGTTCCCAGGATGTCCACATCTCTCGTCCCAAAACTTTACAAAAAGTCTTCTGGAATGTTCCATTGAACCACTGGCGCGTTACGTATCTTACCAGCTGCTTAAGAACTCTTCGGTGTTCAGAGTTCCCAGGATGGCCACATCTCTGGTACCAAATCTTTAAAGAAAGTCTTCTGGAATGTTCCGTTGAGGGGGTTGAGAATGCTGTTTAGTTATCCAGCTGCTCCGAAAACAACCTTGTCTTTTGTGTGTCGAAGACCCCTCCGCCCCACCCCGAGTGCTCCGCCAGCCAGGCTAATGTGCTCTCAGCTTGAACACCAGGCCTGGAGCCTGCCTGTCGTCTGGCTGGGCTTTCCCAGGCGGAGCAGGCCTGGGAGCCCAGCGCATCCATTCTGGCCTCCTCCACCAGCCCCCACCTCGCCACCAGCACACTGAAGGCCTTCTCTTGTTTGCTTATCCCACCCAGAGGTGTGTGTATATCTGCGGATCTGTCACATTAGATGACAGGCAGGGCCAGGCAGACAATGGCGCCCCTTGCTGGCCCTTGCATAAGCATTCAGTTCACGCTGTTACGAAAAGAAGCAGCAGCTAAACCGGATCTAAACTGAGACCTTAACTTTTCATTAAATAGGAAAGAATCGGTCCGGTCAGTGAGGATGGGAATTAGAGGGGGAGTGGGAAGGGGGGGAGGGGGGGGGGGCGGGGGGGGGGGGGTAGTTTCACATAGTTGCAAGAGTGCACGCTTATTTCACATCTAAAATAGGTGCACGCATCGGCGCGTGCTCGCACACAAACGTTTGGCTTTTGTTATTGCACAAAACAAAACACCCATATTTCAAGAGAATGATATATTTCCAGATATATCGTAAATTACATTGCAACCATAAATTCTGAATTTCATCCAGTGGGAAGCTAGCTGCCAAGTTAGTTTAACTCTCCGAATTCCTTCTCGCCAGCTAATCAGTTTTCACGCATGGCAGTGCTTAGAAATAAGGAAAACGTCACAACACACCACACAGCTTCCTCTTTGCCATTTTTTAATTAGCGTTTTCTTGAAAGTAAATAAAAGTCAGATTCTGCAATGATTGATCGACCCATTGTTACCTAAACATCCGGAGAGCATCTGCTAAACTTTTAACTTATACAGCCAGTCAGTCAGTCAAAATACTTTATTTCGATAATTCAATATCATAAAAAGACGGCGAAGCATACAATACAAACAAATACATATTAAAAACATTTACAATTCATATATTTAAAAACATTTACAATTCATATATTTAAAAAAAAAAAAATATCCCACAGATTACATAAAATTGTTAAAAACAATAATTTTACAAAAGTATAGCTGCCATATTGCATTACTCTATATAAATATATATACAATACAAAAATTCCACTTTGTAAAAAATACCATCACTTATAATTTATCATTCTCTTGTTCCTAACCCTAACAGCACCCACCAAATAGCTGGCAACATGGAAAATAATCCTGGGCCTGTTTAGTAATTGCAGATATAGGAGAGCGGGCTTAACTTGAAGGAACCCTGCCTCCTTAAGGATAGGAACAAGAAACGTAGTCCTTATTTCCGTGTAATGACCACAAAACATCATAAAGTGCATTGTGTCCTGCGTCGAAAAATTATCGCAGGAACACGGAGGAGCCTGTTCAGGACTACTCCATTCAGGGAAGTGGCCTAAATTCAAGTGGATCATACAGATAACATGAATCTCTGTTAGGAAACAATCTCCGTAGAATCTTACTAATTTACAAAAAAAAAATCCAAAATAAAAAAAACATAATGGGTAGTGTGTGTTATGGGTAAGGCTTCCAGTTTTCCATTGTTACTGACTTTTACACATAAATACAGACAGAAAACAGCCTGTTTAATGTCTGTATTTATTTTTGAAAGCGGAAAAATACAGAAGATTGTATTTTTTGTAAGTGACTCTCCTTGTCTTCTTCATGAATTCCAGACCAACTGCAAAGCAGAAACCATGGGCATTTAAAAACAAGATCATATTCCCTTAAATACAGGCATATGTTAACATATATTTCTATATCATAATATTTACCTGTAAGATGTCGTTTTTGTCTAGATTTGGGTACTAAATGTGCCAAAACGCGACAGGCATCAAAGTATGAGTGCATCTTTATCAGGTAAATAAATGTGGAAATATACCATTTTATGACTACATTTATCCTCAAAACATAAAATAAATATGAATCAATACCAATAAAAGGGTAAAAATATAAATTTGGATAAATACAGACGGAAATGTTAAAAAATATATAAACCATAAAACCGGGAGCCCTAGTTATGGTCCAACAGACTCGTCTCAGTATTAGGGCCCTATTTCCAAAGTAGTTTGTTTGCAAGTGGATGGGTTTGCAGGACAGAGGGAGAACCATGACACGTTTGTGAAGGGTTCTAAAAGGTACATATCCTTCAGATTCCCGTATGGATTTTTTTTCTCAGCGCCACACCAAATTAAGATTAGTCCTGGCAGGACATATGACCAACAGACTTTCTCGTTAAACCATGATGAATAGATTTGAAAATAATTGCTTTGGTCAGCTGTTACAGAAATGTAGAGGACATGGCTTAACGGTCAGAGGGGCCGACTTTGAAGTTGGGAAAGCAGGCTTGGGTCTGGAGAGAAGCATCCTTGGATTCTGGGAAAATCACTTAATCTCCCTTTGCCTAAAAATGAATATGTCCATCTGTAATGCAACTACTGCTCGTATAAAGCTCTCTGATATCTTCAGGTCGAGTTCACAACTTCGCACTATGTAAAACTGCCACAAAAAAAAGTAATGAGAAATATCCTCATCGAACGATCAAAAGTGATGCAATTCGTGCATCAAAATCCAGAGAAAACACTTAGTGGATACTTCTCTACATTACAGTCAAATGTTTAGCGAATTCTGCATGCCGCAGACAGTGTATGGGGATTAGGGGCAAAGTGGACAACCTCACTGTGTATTCCCGCCACACATTACACAGTCAGGAGGCCCCATAACAGAGAGGATTGACTCCTGTGGTAGGAACACCTTCCAGAAAGCGATGCCCTGGCCCCCACATGCCTCTGGAATCATAAATGCACAAAATTGCTGTCATGTGTCCCATTGAAGGCTCCGTAGTGAAGGATTTGTGCATTTGGCAATACTAAACTATGACCCTGTTCATTTTCAAGCGATGGCCGGTTCTGTAAGCTGACTTGTAAGCATTGAACTGCAGTGAGGAGATCCCTGCCTTTCAAGCAGTCCTTTAAATGGGCCAGTACAGAGTACCAGCACTTTTTTATTTTGAGAGGGAGAGTACCGGCACTTCTCAAGAGAAATGCAATACTTTTAATTGGAGAGTACCAGCACTTCTCAGAAACAAGCAGGTACTCTATACCAGAGTGCCTGCACTTCTATTTTTCCATTTCAAGCACTGCTTTCAAGTAACTCATAGTGAGTTATATGTCATTTTGAGGTTTCTTAGATGCTTTGATGATGGCTCAAAAAACAATGCTAGAATCAGTGATTTCACTCATGAATAATAGCGACCAGGAGTGGACACATTTTTATTGTGCCTCCTTAGTTGGATAAGAGAACAAAACGTCTGCCTTCCTGTACTTGGCCGAAGTTTGCTGCTATCATCTAGATGGCCAAGGCCTAGTCGCAATTGTTAGACCACCAGCCCTTTGACAACAGTTTCGTGCTTTAGGACGTCCTGTGGGTGGGACATCCTGGTGCAGGAAATTCACACAAACCGATCCAGATTTCCCACAGTAAAAGGTGTTCAGGGAGGCTGAAGGGGGCAGTGTAGGAGGCATGGGGCCAGGCTGAAGTCCCCGGCCATGTGTAATCAGTGGGCCACATCTCAGGGCCAAATGGCCAGTAGACTTCCACTCAGGGCCGGCCTATGAAGCCTTACAGGGTGGGAGAGGAACGGAGTGAAGTGGTGGCTTGGACTTTGTTGCATCACAAGAATCTCAAAACAGTGCAAGGGGAGGCTTGTCAAGAGGCACTGGTCCATCTGAGTGGCTCCTAGCAGCAGCGCGGACCACGTCCCCTTTTTCAAATTTGCAACTTTGTAAAATGTGAAGCTCATGAATTAGAATGCAAATTTGCAAAGTTGCAGGTTGTGCACCTTCGCACAACTCCTAATTATAATTTGCATTTATATAACGCTTTTGTTACTTATAGACACTAAAAAATAACAGGTGTTACTATTGTCCAATTTAATGGTATGCATCTCAGAAAGATAGAAGTGGGGTTATCCTTACCAGAATTCAAAACTGTGACCTGCTGATCACTGCAAATGTCAGTAAAGAGTGTTTAACTCACAGGGTCGTCATGACCATGCCACTATCCTTAGGAGAACCTTCACTTCTATGTCCTCATATTTAATGACAGACTCAGGTTCAGTCTGGACACTGCACAAATTGTGTGAAATGAGAAGCAAGCTGATTTGAAAGTAGCAACACTGCTGCCACATTCGGACGTACCATGAAAGAATTTGAGGAATTCATGTCAATATACTCGACCCACAATTTAATTAAGAAAGGGAAGTCAAGATAGGCAAATGTAAACATTGAAGTACAGATATGCTGTGTTGAACTGAGTGGTTCACTGGCAGTCAAGCCTAGTATTTGAACTTATTCCTGAAAATGAACTAATTAAGACTTTATGCTATTTGGTCTGGAATTTTTATTTAAAAACCCAAAGTAGAGAACATAAGAAATGTAGTGCCTTATTTAGAGTTTGGTCTATGGGATACTCTGTCATAAACATGGAGGGCTTCCTGTCCGCTGTATTAAAAATGCACCATAGCCTATTGAACTTGTAACACGGTGGACAGGGTATCCCTCATGCTTTGAAGGGGTATCTCAACCTTCGAAGTCTAATTAAGGTCCTCAGTTACCATTACCAAAGAGGGTACTGATTTGGCGAAACAACATTAAGTTAAGTCCTCTTTGGATTTCATAATAATGCTTTTTGAGGGGAACTAGGTGTGGGATTTTAAAGCAGGCAGAGACACCTTTGTTGAAGTGCACAGAATGAGTCCCTTTCGAACCGTGTGAGGGACCGTGACATTGGACAGTTCTGGCAGCAGCGGCTCCTGGGTTAAGGGTCAGTAGGCTGGTGGTGAGCAGCTACAATCTATTCCCTCCTGCAAAGTCGATCACATGCATCTCACGAGAAGGGGGCAGGCTTATTTGCGAGATCCTTGGGGCAAGAACATAAGTGATTTTATTTGGTCATCCCTATCATGTGACCCATTGGCATTCTGCTATAGAAAACAGAGCGGTATTATCCAATAATGCCAAGGCTGAGGTTGGGTATGTTGAGTTTCGCATAATTCTATATTTTTTAAGGTATATAATGGGGATGGCAGAGGCCAGGCTTCAGTGGAGAATTATGAAATAAAGTATTGTGCTGAAAAATCGGACAGTGGTGATTGAGCTGAGGGGGTCAACGTTTCTGCTGGTTAAATGCATAGTTATGGGAGCTCAGAAATATGCAAGGTATGGACATTTCAGTAGTCATCCCTATGATTTCATATTCACAATGTATATCAGTGAAACTAGAGATCTGATTAGTTCCATCTATTGCAATAGATATAATAGTTAGTTGAAAAAAATCATAATTAATCATCTGCATGATTACTAGTGTCCACTCTGCAAAAACTTTGCATTTTCATAATTTGAACGCTTGTTAATCAGAGTCATTTCAAGATGGCCATTGGTGTGGTGAAGTGATCTGCCTGTAAGGCATACAGGGAAGTCTTTCCATGCTGTCAGCAGATGTCTGAGTTCCAAGAACTACGGTACGCATGTGTAATCTCCACCCTGGCTTGCATTGCACTTCTCAGGCAAGCAACCCAGGGTCGGTCTTGTAGCGACAGTTTGTATGCTCTCTGGGCAGGGGCAGCCTTAGAAACAGCGCTGTTACAACGTCAATATAAAAGTAGCTTCTTTGCATCCTAAGAGACTTTCCTCCATGGTCCAACGATTAAATATGTTTTAAATCAAAACGTGGGAATAATGCACAGTATGCCTGGAAATCTCAGGAGAAACACATTGTTGTAAATAAATTGGAAAAGGCACATACTTCTGGGCACACTAGATTAGTTTCAAAATCTTACTTACAAGACAATCTGTTGGATGAAAAAATATAACTTTGTAAATGTGAAGTATATTGACAAATAAACAAAGGATATCTTTTTTGTTTTTTTGTTGGGCAAAAGTCTATTTCAATTTTGGACTATAAAATAAGGGCACAGGATTCATGGTACTGATCTCAATCATCCCAATAAATAGACTGACAAGTTCACAGCATGCACTCACAAATACCACACATTCATACATAAACACATGCAGGCACCAAACATAAAAAAAACATAAAACTTACCAGCTGTATCTCGGGTGTTGGAGGGAAGGAAGCCTCAGTGATTCCTGGTGATTGGAACTGCAACTTCCTCACTTCAGGTCAGCGAATGAGAGGAGGTGAAGTTCCCTGGCTTGCAGTAGCGGCTCCTGCAGGTAAGCACAGCAGGGCGGGGCAAGGCGGGGACGTCGACAGACTAGGGGAAAATAAGATAAATGAATAAATCCTATTCCGTTGTCTGTCGACTCCCCCCCACCCTGTTTCACCGCACTTACCTGCAAGAGTCGCGCTGCTGGCTTGTTACAGAGTGGGATTGGGTCAGTGAGACTTGCTGACCACACCCCATTCTGTGACAATAAATCAGTGACAGACACTAGGTCCCAGGTACTTCAGGGCTTAAAATTGAAGCTTCCAGGTCTGAGGTTATCAGTTACGCTTCCCCTCGCTTTGCTGGGCTGAAGAGGTCACGCCCAAAGGACAGTGATATTGTCAGCCTGGCAAATTTCAGCTCAGTTAGCAAGTCACCTGTGCATTTGGCACAGGTGCAGCACCTGGCTACCTTACCTGAACAAACAGAGTGTCTGTCAGGCTGACCTTTGCTCACCTGACCTTTGCCTGACATGGTGTGTTTTAAGGGCATGCCTTATACAAGGTACCTCTACAGCACCACTTATAACCATGAATGGTGAATGCTGTGCAGTAGGGTACTATCCAAGAGGCATGGCCATATTCTGTGCACTCTACCCGCTCATAATATTTACAGAGCCTGACCTTCATCCAAACCTAGTGGGCCATGGGTAAAGAGCATGGCCCTTATCCATTAACTGCATCCAGTTACTCTTTCTGCAGTAACCAAGTGGTATGGTCATGTTTAATAGCCATGCTTTGTGTGCAATTCCACTCTTACAGTACACGTAGAAGTCACAGCTAGGGACTGATGGTAGGCAGAGAATATTTTTTTTTTGTGGAAGACCTTTATTGTACAATTCTGCAAGACACAGTATAAAGCCTACAACTCGGGCCGGCTACCTTATGTGGAATTTCTTGTTCAATACTATCAGAGTGACACAGCACATCAGCCGACAACCCTGGGGTCCGGCGGCACGGTGTAATAAAGTGTACACTGATCAGTCAGTTCGGTTTCCCGGATAACCTGTAGGTCTACGGTTTTTTGTTTTTTGTTGAACATTGAAACCATAACATGAACAATAAAACTTGGTAACAGTACAGTCAGTCAAAGTTAATGCAGCAATCCAAAACCACCTTCCTTCAGTGAACGAGATTCATCATTCCTAGATTATCCCAAAACCTCAACGTTACAAGTGCCCCACTTCTGCATCAGTCCCCTTCTCTATCTATCCCTCACTCAGTTCCTCATCCATTTCCTCATCTGAGCTATCCTCATCAAGTTCGGGCAGTGGGTCGCAAATGTCCCCTCTGAAAGTGATCCACGCAGCCCATATCTTATTCCACTTTTTTGGGCATTTTCTGGTTGCATATACAGTACGTTCAGTGACCATGGTTAGGTCCATATTTCTGCTCTATACTGTCAGGGTCGGCGCCTCTGCTGCTCCCCATTTCTGTGCAATGTCTCTTTTCGCGATTATTAGCCCAAGTGTGACCCATATCAGGCCATATCGTGTGGGATCGTTAGGCTCCCATATGTTTAACAAGCACCTTCTCGGCTCTGGCAGGAGTGATGTTTCTGTAACCTTTGAGATAGTGCGTAGTACCTGTCTCCAATAGTGAGTTATTATTGGGCAATCCCACACTGTGTGGAAAAAGGTCCCCTCTTCCCCGCAGCCTCTTAGGCAAAATGGGTGCCTAGCTCTTTGCATTTTATGTAAGGTTGCTCTAGTGCAGAGGTCTTCAAACTGGTGGGCGGGCCCCCCTAGGGGGGCCTCGAGTGATCTCAGGGGGGGGCGCCAGGCTCTGGCTAAAAGAAACATTATGCTTTGATTTCAGCCTAAAAAATGAGCAGCAGTAAGAACGTCTGTAATGGGCCATCATTCACATCCTTTGTCATTTAAATCCTGGCTGGGAGAAGGATGTCAAAAGGGAAGGGACTTCAAATTTTCTCCAAGACCCACACTGCCATTTTGAATAACCACACTGGATCCTTTGCACATTAGTAAGGCCTGCCTCACCGGAATAGTATGTTTGGAAATCATGTATTTGTTAGCATTTCTAAAACAGTGACAGAACTTAGCTGCAATGTTTAAATAAGTCTAGACATATTTAAACATTGCCAGTTAAATAAAATAATTGTGAAATATTTTGAGGGGGGGCCCGGCGAATTGTTTTTCTACACGGGGGGGCGGAAAAAAAAGTTTGAAGACCACTGCTCTAGTGTAATAGATCCTATGCAGGATTTTAAGTTGCACCAGTCGCATCCGCGCCGAGATGCCTATCTCCTTGTGTGACGCCAGCGCTTCCCTCCACTCAGGGTCATCCATGTCCCCAACCTCTCTAGTCCACTTTTCCTTCAATGTCACCATGGGTTCTGGAAGATTGTTAAGGAGTTTTCGGTATGTTAGGGAGGTGGCTCCCTGGGACATATGGTCCGTCAACAATCGATCTTCTAACGGGGAAGCCTCAGGGACTTCAGTGTCTGTTGGGAGTGCAGCCATTAAGGCGTGTCTTATTTGCAAATATCTATTACTTTCATTTTGGCCAAGGTCGTACTGTTGTTGTAACTGTGTAAAGGGTAACACTGTTTCTTTGTCCCAAATGTCCCCAACCGTGGATATACCTATGTTGTCCCACTGTGTAAAGCCCTTACATCGCCTTAGCTGACCCAGCGCCTTGGTGTCCAAGAGCGGTGTTAGTTTCGTTTTCACTCCCTGCCATCCCAGCTTGGCATGTGCTTTATGCCATGTCAGCGCAGTGTGTTTAGTAGGTCCCACTAGTTTAGCGACTAGGCCCCTATTGTAGAGTACCGCCAGCATGTTGTTTGTGCCCAGTTGTGCCCTGTCTGCGCTGTAAGTTGGGTCATCATGCGGTACATGTATCCAATGGTCTATGGTTTTGAGCTGGGTGGCCCAGTAATACAGCTGGAGGTTTGGGAGCGCAATACCTCCATCATACCAGCTGCTGTGTAATTTTCTCTGTGCTATGCGAGCCGGACGATTACCCCAAAGCAGGATGGAGACCTGTGTCGCTATTCGCTTAAAATATCGGGGCGGTTTTGGACGGGGCGCATTTTATAAGGCGGATGGAAATCTTAGGAGCGCTTTCATTTTAAATAGTGCCGCTCTACCGGGAAGTGTGAGGGGTAGCGATGCCCAGTGTGTCACGTCACGTTTTAGCCTCTCCAGCAGGGGGGCCAAGTTCAGTAGGAAGAAGTCTGTGTCGGCTGCTGTGATGTGAATCCCCAAATATTTAAACGAGTCTTCTGCCGTCAGCAAAGGTTAATCCTCCGATAACGTCGGTTTCGGTCCCCTGAGGACATACATGACCGATTTAGACCAGTTTATGGTATAACCCGATAATGCGCCCTGCGTGTTAAAGATGTTGAGCAGTTCTGATATGCCTCTTTCTGGTTCTGTGAGATAGACCAGCATGTCGTCCGCGTAGAGCGAGACACGGTCCGCACACCCCTCTCTCCTAGTAATGCCTTTTAGTAGTGGGGTTTGTCGGATTAACGTCGCGAGGGGATCCAACACGATCGCAAATAGTAACGGTGACAGGGGGCACTCCTGTCGCGTCCCTCGCGCCAGGACTATTTCCTCCAATATATGACCGTTGGCTGTCAGTCGTGCCAGTGGTTTCTCGTACAGGAGCCTCATCCACGTGCAGTATTTAGGACCAAATCCCATATGTGTTAGGACTTCAAACAGGTATTGCCACTCCACCATGTCAAATGCCATTTTGGCATCCAGAGACAATATCACCGCAGGTGTCGTTAGGGCAGAAGCTCTCGCCATGACCCCTTGTACTCGCCTAAGATTAAGTGCTGTGTTCCTGGGGGGCATAAACCCAGACTGATCCGCGTGTATCAGCTGTGGGAGATGGGTAATCAATCTATTTGCTAATAATTTCGCTAGGATTTTGCTCTCTGCGTTTAGCAGTGAGATTGGTTGATATGATGTGCACTCTGCGGGTGGTTTGGCAGGCTATGGGATCGCCACTATTGTCGCAGTCCGCTGGTCTAGTGGCATTTCAGCCTTGGCTAGGCTCTCCTCATACATGGCTAGGAGATGCAGGCTCACCGTCTCTGCCATTAATTTGTACCATTCCACGGGTATGCCTTTCGGGCCCAGTGCTTTCCCTGACTTTAACGCATTAATTTGCGGTTTGGAGTTCCTCTATACTTAAATCTGTTTCTAGCTCCTCGGCCGCTTCCGGTGTTAGTGTGTTCGTGGCAATGTGTCTGAGAGCTTCCCGTATGTCTGTATCCGCTAGACTTCTCGTGGGGGTGTACACCTCTCTAAAATATTCTGCTAAAGTGTTCACTATTTCTTCTGGGTGCGACACTAGCGTTCCTTCCTTTGTCCGTAACTGCTGTATTCCTCTCACCCCCTCCCCTCTCCTGTCCAGCCAAGCCAGCATTTTCCCAGCCTTGTCCCCTACGTCGTATACCTTATCTCTGGTTGCTGCGATATTCTCCACTGTCCGCATTTTCAGATAGTCTTGATAGTGTTGTTGGCATAGCTTTAAGGTGTGGGCTGTGTCGTGGGTTGGGTCTGATGAGTGCGCTGTGCCGGCCGCTAGAAGCGCCACTTCTAACTCTGTCAACTCCTTATGTTTTTCCCGTTTGTGCCCAGTAATGGCCGCCATTGCCTGCCCTCTGAAAACTGTTTTATAAGCTTCCCACAATGTGATCGCCGAGTCCACTGAGTTCGCATTCTCCTCAAAATATAGTTTAGTCGTTTTACAGAGTGTCTTTTTTATGGCTGGGACTGCAACATATCCTGGGTGCACGGGGAAAAGCCGTCTACGGGCTATTTCCTGACAAGAGAGAGTAAGTAGCATCGGGGAGTGGTCTGATATGCCTCTGGGCTTTATATCTACGCCTTCAATATTCTGAAGCGTAGAGACTAGCATGAGAAAATAGTCTATACGAGATAGACTACTGTGAACTGTGGAGTGATAGGTATAGTATCGCGTTCCCGGGTGCATGTGCCTCCATACGTCTATCGGGCCCAGTGCTTCTAAAAACCCCTGAAAACGTGAATGTCCAGCTGTCAGTGTCTGGACTGGAAATCTATCCAACGTGGCATCGAGTGTGGTGTTGAAATCCCCTCCTATGATGAGGTCCCCTTCCGGCAGGCCGAGTAGAAATCCACTGAGTGCCGGCAGCGCCACTGTGTGAAGTGCCGGTGGTATATAGACCGATACCACATTCAATAGCCTGCCTTCCCACTGTCCCTGCACCGCTGCAAATCTGCCCTGGTCATCTAGTTTTGTCTGTCGGATCATGAATGGGAGCGTCTTCTTGATTAGGATACCAGTGCCTCTAGAACCTGTGGAGAATTCCGAGTGAACCGCCATTTTGTAGCCCCATCTATCCATCGCCTTGCATGCCGACCCTGTGAGATGTGTTTCTTGCAGGAGTACCAGCGCTGGATTATATCTTTACAATGCTTGTAAGACTAAACCCCTCTTTATCCTGTCTCCCAGTCCCCGTACGTTCCAGGTTAGAATCTTATGGGGGTTAACTACAGCCTCTCTTTCCAACGTGGGGTTTTCACCCGGCGGTGTGTTGTGCGTCATAGGTGTGTTGTAATAGTGATGGGTGCACCAATGTGGTTACAGGATACCTCTGTGCGTTGTGGTCATCTATCATGGATATGGTTATGTGTGTCGCGGCTTTTGGTTGTGACAGTACCCGAGCAACATCTGCTGCACGTGGTGTATGTTGGAGCCATAAGCCTATCTGGTGGGCTCTGATCTATTTCGATGGCAATGTCTTTGATAGCTACTAATATGCTATGCAAACTGATGCGAACCAAATACTAAAGAAACCAACTCTTCTCCCCCTTCCTATCCCCACCCTCCCTGCCTCCCTGCTTAGCGGACTTTGAACTACCCGCCTCCCCAACTTAGCAGAGCGCTTTTTCCCTCCCAACTTCATAGTACTTGCGTGTCCGGGGTGTTAGGTCCTGTGGAGTGTCCAGACCTTCAAACCCCCCAAGGCTGGCCTGGCCCGCTTCCAGAGCCGCCACAGCCCCATGATTGCAATGACGATACTTGTGTGTCTGTAGCCTTTAAGCAAGTGTCCTTGGTTCGCAGCCTACTCTATTCCTCGCGTCCTGGAGAGTGCCCTGGAGTCAGACGTTCGGTTTGCTGTGAATCTGGCCAATCCTGTCTGTCCCGTCGGTGGAACTGTCTATTACCGCGGCTGTTGTTTCTTGCTTGACGCCAACCATCAATCCAGTCCTGTGCCGCTTCTGGAGTGTCGAAGAACCATGCCCGGCCGTCGGCCACCACTCTGAGTCTCGCCGGGAAGAGCATAGAGTAGGGTAATTCTCTCGTTCTCAGTTCCCTCTTGACCGCCTGGAAATTCCTCCTGCGCCGGGACACCGCCGCCGTGTAGTCAGGGAAGAAGGTTATGGTTGAGATGTGTATACGCACAGGTGGAGAAGTCCTTGCGGCTTGTAGAATAGCATCCCTGTCCCGGAAATTAAAGAGACGAGCAAGTACCGGTCTTGGGGGGGCTCCTGGCTTCGGCCTGCCACCAGGCACCCTATGTGCTCGCTCCACGGTAAAGAAATTGGAGAATCCCTTAGGTTTCAACTCTGTCTTTATCAGTTCTTCGACGTATAGATCCATCGCCTGTTTGCCTTCTGACTCTGGAAGTCCAATGATGCGCACATTATTGCGCTGTGCGCGCCCTTCCTGATCGTCGAGCTTGTCAGCTAGGGTTGCATTCTCTTTCTTAAGTTGAGAAACTTCCGTTTGTAATTCCGACGTATCTGTCTCCAGGGATTTCACCATGATTTCAACCTCTTTTACCCTGTCAGCCATTTTATGAAGATCTGCACGCAGGAGTGAGACATCTGTTGAAATCGTGCCAATCGTAGCTTGCACATTCGTTAAGGCTGCCATTACATCCTCCAAAGTGATATTTTTCAGTCCCTCACCGTCTTGGTTCTTGCTCGCGGACAGTCGCCCTTCTGGGTGTGTCCCAGAGGTTATCTCGAAGGCATATTTTTCTAGCTTAGATTGGGCGTTGTTGCCTCTAGGACCCCTATTCGCCATGGTCCATCTTATGTGGAGTAGGTGTCACTCCGCGTATGGGCTCGGGTTCACTGTGCTCCTACGTCGTAGGGGAGGTTTGTGTGGCAAGGTTGCATATGCGGGCAAGTCACTTGGCAGTTCTTTGTGTCCCGTTGTTCCCCAGTGGTGTAGCGATATAATTGCCGCGGTAGGATAGGCATCGTGTCCCCCAGTGCAAATGCGTCAGCTGGGCACTTTCGCAAGCTTCAATGCACCACTGCGTTCGCCAGTCTCTCTTCTCTTTGTGTGTTGTGGGCAGGGGAAGCAGCCACAGTTGGTCTAATGCCTGCTACAATTCAGGTATCTGGGCATACTTTCTACGGAGCTTTACACCGCTCCCCTCCCTGTTTGGGCTACCGGGGGCAGCCGCCACGCAGCCAATACCCGTTGCTTGGATCGTCTTTGGGCCTCGTGGGGCGCCTAATAGCCTCCGTAGGCACTGCCTCCAAAAGCGCTGTGAGATAGTACTGCCTCCCGTATCGGCAGCCGCAGGCCGTCCTTCTGCTTCCAATGGGTGAGGCAATGGAAGCCGCTGCACTAGTACGGTCGCCGGGGCCTTCCTCCGCGACACACAGCTATTCGCAGGATCGAGGGAGGTAGGGGGGGGGAAACAAAAAGATCACTGCTTCCTACCCCCGGCCTTGAGTGTTCGGATCGGCCTCCTCTCCTCCCGCGTACCACAGTCCGGTCTTCTCTTTGTCCCCCACGGGAGGAGCCTGCACCTCCGTGAGTGCCGGACAAGAGGCCAGTTTCCCGTCTCAGTGGCAGCCCGGTTGTCTTCTCCAAGGATTATTGTGTGTTGATAAGGTGCGCCCTTCCTCCGGTTTATGGGGTGACTGTTCCTGGTAACTCCCGCGGTCATCCAACGTTCGGGCACACAGGTCCTCTGGGCGCTACCCGGGTGTCCCGCACCTGATGTCCACGTTGATGGCTACTTGAGCACCCGGTCTCAACAGGAAGGTAGGCCGCTCTGGCATCGACGATGAATGTCAAACTTCCCGGCCACAGATCTGAACCGGAGTTCCACCGGCTGGTACCGCTTGATCGCGGGACCTGGCTCCAGCTCTTGGGGGTCTGATGAACTGCGGATAATTGAACGCATAGTCGGAAGGCCTGTGCCGTCCCCGGAGCTCTTAGGCTACGTGGCCATCTTAGCCAGCTGTAAGCCACGCCCGCCTGGGCAGAGAATATTTAGAGCTCGAAGGACATGGTCTTAAGCTTTGCATTTTGGTTATTAGGAGCATATGTAAACACAACAGGATATTTGTCTCTAATTTTTAAACCAATCAGGTGTTCCTTGAAAACATTATTTTTAAAACTATTTTAAAGAAAACTCAAATCTTTTATATTTTATCATAAGTAATAAAAAGGGAAAAAGCAATACATAAATGGAATTCTGTATGGCGATGAACTGAACTTCGGTAAAAAAGACAGAACAACAGAGCAAATGATATTCAAGTGCCTTAATTCGAGTGCTTCTGGTCATTTTTGTACGGCAAGTATATCTTAACAATAAAGACAGAAGAAACCAACTTTTCAAAATCACTTGGTACATGAAGCATCCACATTTTGTTGTTTGGTGATGATACACTAGTTAAGGAGGTGTCACCTGGTTTTCTTCAGAAATTCAAAAAGGTAATGGATTGAATGCTTGAAATAATCTCATACACCGGTAATTACTTGGGGCTGTATCCCAGTCCATCATTATTTTGTCCACCATTTCAACTCAGTCTGCACCCAACCATATGCAAATCAGTCTAGACCCTGCTTCATTAGGAACAGTAATATTGATTTTTGCAATGTCAGTGGTGTGCTCTAACTAGCACCGCTAGAGTGCCATACAGCCACAACCATCATCACTGTTGTGGCAATCTTGCGTGCATTCTCCTCTGTTTCCTATTGCCATCAACGAAGGTGGGTATATTTGAAGGAACTGAGGTGGCCATTTCGAATGGAGTCAATTATAATCAATAATGCTATGCAGCCATGAACACCAATAAAGAATGTATGACGTTACAGCGCATACATTCACAACGCATACCATTACAACGAAACTTTTACAACGTTGGATCCATTACAACGCATGCCATTACAACGCAGCTGCTATTACAACGCATGCCATTACAACATAAGTATAGGTAAGTATTTTTCTATTGTTTTAATTAATGGGAATGTAATAGTAGTGTAAGTGTTGGATAGTGTAAGGGTTAAAATTACTATTCTAACTCCAGGGGGGTGTAATAGTAGGGTAAGTGTTGGATAGTGTAGGGGTAAAAATTACTATTCTAACTCCAGGGTGGCGTAATAGTAGGGTAAGTGTTGGATGGTGTAGGGGTTAAAATTTAATTAAATACTTACCCATACTTACGTTGTAGTGGCATGCGTTGTAATAGCAGCTGCGTTGTAATGGCATGCATTGTAATGGATACCATGTTGTAAAAGTTCAGTTGTAATGGTAGTGCGTTGTTTTAGTTGTGTTGTAATGGCTGTTTCCCCCAATAAATGTACCAAATTTGCAAACTGCTCAACTCTGCACTTATACTACCTCATACCCTTTAAATGTCACCTTGGGTGACCCTGAAAGATAACACAAAATGATGGAGACTAGTTAAAACTTAAATTATTAAATTTGATTATAACAATTATCACAAGTAAATCTGCCTCATTCCGGAATTAACTCCGGTAAGGGTGTGAGATTCATCTATGGTTAGCTTTCCTCTAAGAGACCCTTTCAACTTCTGTCACTCCAAATTCTTTCGAGAGACGCCTGCTTTAAAATACAGCTTTCAGAGTTTAAACCATCCATAAACGGATAATGTGAGTCCAGTCTTGTCTACCCCTACTTCGCATTGTGTTTATCCAAATGCATCTAACTCTCTTTCTTGGATACTACCAAAGAGTGCTATCTGTTAGTTACATTTAGCCTATAACCTGCTTCGACCGCCAGTTCCAACTTATACCAATTTCCTATCTGCTATCTTTTAGCGCATTTCTTTCCACTTGTCTAGCATCGTAGTTGCTTTACCATCAACTCTGTCTCGTCTTCCTGCTTCCAAACCCTACGCCTCCTTCGTAAGCCCTTCAAATGGATCCCCCTCAAACACAGAAAGAACGTCACTCACGCCCTGGTCACCAGCAGACTCGACTACGGCAATGCACTCTATGCCGGAATAAACAAAAACCTCACCCGCAAGCTACAGAACATCCAGAATGCAAGACTGATCCTCAACCTGTCAAAACACTGCCACATCTCCCAGCACCAGCGCACACTCCTCTGGCTTCCCGTCGAGGCGAGAATCACCTTCAAGATACTAACCTACGCACACAAGGTCCTCCACGGCACCGAACCAGCTAACCTGAACAGCCGACTCAAATTCTACGCACCCCAAAGGACCCTACGATCAGCCCAGCTCTCCTACGCCGTGGTCCCCTGCACCAGAGAGACCAAATCGGGAGGCCGCTCCTTTTCCTTCCTCGCGGCCAAAGCCTGGACCGCCCTTCCGCTCCACCTCAGACAGATAACATCGCTCACCATCTTCGCAAGAAACCTAATAACCTGGCTCTTCGACAGACCCCCTCCTTGAAAGATTGGATCCTGCATCCCCACCCCCCCAGCGCCTTGAGACCCTCACGGGAGAGTAATCGCAGTTAACAAACCCATGATTGATTTTATTGATTGATACCATGTCCTGTAATATTCTCCTTACATTTAGAACAGCTGCAGATTCATGGGCCTAATGTACTAACATTGGGAGTAGCGTTTTCCAGATCGCAATTAAGAAGCCGCTATTCCTAATGTATGAATTAAAACATTTTAAATGTATATTTTTATTGGGTCAGAAAACAACTTTCCTCATAAATATTAATTAGGTAGGTTGTGTATTGAAACCCACTGTAAACTACCACCATCACAGGGATTGTGGCCTGCTTGGATCAGAAGACCACCATGTCTGTGATTGCTTCTTAATAAAGCAATCTTTAACAAAAAAATGCAGAGGAAACAGGACTGCATTTAAAAGGAAAAGTTTTTTTCAAATTTAATTGCAACGTTTTATATAGCGCTGGCTAGACCCGGAGGTATCACAGCGCATTACATGAGGATCAGCGGTTCAAAAGTTACATAATTACGTCAGTTACAGGAATCATGTATAGACATAGGAAAAAAAAAACATGAGAGTACATAATAATATGAGGAGCCAAGAAACTGGTAAGGAGAGGGAGGGGAGGTAGACAGAGCTGGGAGATGAGGAAAACTGTGTCAGATGTCCGGCTGGGTAGGTGCCGGCCGAGGGGGTGAACCAGAGCCAAACCCCTATATAGCTGCTTAGGACAGCTCCACGGGCATCGGCCAAGGCTGCTCGGGTACCACAGTAAGTATGAACAGTTTTGGTATCCGCCCAGGGGGCATCGTCATAGATCCATCAATGCAACATTCCCAGTGTTACAGGGAAGCGTCAACCGCCTCATCCTCCAACTCACACCCAGGTCAAGAGAGGGGAGAACAGAGATGCAAGGGATAGTGCCAAAGTCTGTAGAATTGAGGAACAAATCATCATTCTTGTCTACAGTCCACTTGGCAGGAGTGAAACTGAAGAGGGTAACATCAGAAATTCATCCTCAATAGGCCCCTGTAGAGACATTGCAGATATTGATTCTGGGCGCCATTTTAGAGTCAGGCAAACCTGGCCCTGACCTTTCCTTGCATTAGTAGGTCTTGTTGTGCCCAGGTCAGGAGCGATGTTTATGGGGATACGTTTAACCCAGTGACTTTGCATTTTGTCTTGCCTCTTGTTTTGTGAATCTTTTCTCCAGTAATGCCTTTGATCCAGTTTATACATCGGGATCCTCCCTCACAGTGGCATTTCCCCGGCGGACGCCATTCGGGGACAGGCGTGGCGTATCCTGCTTCGAAATATTAGCAAAGTTTATTAGGGGGATATATTCAGGCACCCTCGGATCCTCCAATCTCACAAATTGGATCGCCTGAGGCTTTCTCCGCTCTCCACTCACCGCCTCTCAGCTCCTCTTAGCTTCTGCAGCGCGTCCGCTAGGGCGTGCGGGACTCTCGCAACATCGGAGCTGACTCCAACGGGCTCCCTGGTGTGCTCACCAGATGTTGTTGTGTCTTGCGTTGTCTCGGAGTTACACAGGTACCGGGGAATTATCGGTGCAGTGTCCCTGGGGAACTCTCCTGATTTCACTGCCCTGATTTAGCTGATTTCGCAGGCCCGCTCTGTTACAGAGAAAAGCAAGTTCGTTCCGCCCCATGCGCCATTTTGAGGCGCAATCGCCTGGCGAGTTTTAGCCGGTTGCACGGTAACAAAGCAGTTTGGGGGAACGGCTCCCACAGCGGTAGACGCTCCCAAAGCTCCGATGTTGGGAGTGAGTTTTTCCAGCTGGTTTTGGTGTGATGAAACACCGCACTTGGTTGCTGTGCGTGGGACTTCCACAGAGCTTCAGCTTCGAGCAGCCATGATGGAACCAGCTCCTCCTCCTCAGGGGGCAAGATTAAGATGATACCGTGATCCCATAGACCACTGCCTCCTCTTACACACATTTTTTTTATATTCACAAAGGAGAAGGTTTCCCAAGTGGACTTCTTCCTATTTTGGAATGGCTTACCAAGACATGTTTATAGTCAGTAAATTATTAATGTTTTGCGACCATAATTCAGTCGCAAAATGTTAATCATTACCATTCAGATTCGGTCTTTGAAAGGGAAACAAACTCCCATTGGTAATGTGTTACTAAATAGTAATTTGATGTTTGTACATCTAAAAAGTCATTTCTGCAATCACAAACAGCCCCATTCTGCGAACTGGGCTCTTTGCAACTGCAAAAAAGCTTAATATCTCTAATTCTGAAGGTGGGTCCACCCTGCATTACAAACCTACATTTTCACATCATTCAATTCCTTCCATTTTCTGCACAGTTTCTTCTCTGTTTGTGATTAGTTCTAACTAAATGTTTGCAATGTCAGATCTATTCATTCCAATAACCGTGCAGTCATAATTTTATCACAAGCCCTTCTAAATCTAGAATGCAATCAGCACTAAATGTACATTGGCACGCAGTACTGCATTCAACCACTGAGCTCCTTCCCAACTTGGATGCACCTAAATGCCAGGTGCCACCACTCCAACATTTTCAACCTCATTAGTGATCACATTCTCGAAGCTAAGTACCTCGCTAAATCTTGGATGCATCTATCAACCAATTCTCCTCATAAGTGCTAAAAAATCTGAAAATGACTGGCATGCACCAAATGTTCGTTATCTTTTACAGTGCTGAAAAAACAAGATAAGGAATACAAATACACCAGCTTATGTACAAAGGCTAATTGTAACCATGTCAGTTCCCAGATGAATGTGAGGAATTCCTCCACTATTTCACACATAAGATCTGTTGCATCAGAAAAAAAAAAAATCTTGGCACAGATTGAAACCTTCTCACCAAATACAAAAGATCTGCAACCCTTTCCTTCATAGTAGCATGGACACCTTGTTATCATCAAACAGCTGAAACTAACCACAATCATCTCGTAGGGCGGATAATTGAAGACAATTCCTCCATTTTCGAAGTCATCTAGTGTGGAGTGATCAAACATTCGCTAGTAAAATCCACTTATCCTGACTTGTTAAAGATCGGGCCAATCACTCTGCTGGATCTACATTGGAGATACCTAAGACTGTATTACATGTACACTTTCCCTGTTTGCGCCACAGCACACCTTTAAATAGGTGCGCCAAGCGCAAACAGAGAAAGTGCACCGTATTATTGTGAATGCACTGACCTGAGGGCAGTCACAAACTCGTGCTGCCCTGGGGCAGCACATGAAAGTGAAATACAGAGCAGCTGCTTCATAATCACTCTGTGTTTCACTGTGCAGGCTGCAACACGCGTACACTTTAAAGAGGGAAGAGAGATCCCATTGCAGGCTGGCACAGGGATTAACTGCACCCGCCTGCAAGGGGATGTCTGGAGGGGTCAATGGTACCAACCTTCTAGAGGGCTGCCTTTAAGAGGCGCACTGAAAGTGTACCACCTTTGTGTGAGGCACTTTCCATGTTTGCCTCTGCACCCACATCCATAATACAGGGCAGAAACAAAGTGATTTTCCTCATATGCATGGGGCCTTGCCCCCATGCAGATTTGAGAATACCTCTAATGATAGCATATGAAGTCCCACAAGCTTTGACTTTAGCACTTTTGTGATGGGAATGTCCCTGCATGGTAAACTGGCACGTACCTGTGCCCTAAGTGCTTGACATCTTGTGAAACTGATATTCAAAATTTTGTTTGGCTCTGATGCCATACTAATCTAGCCTGTATGCTTATGTCTAGGCCTCTCCTGGTAATGTGAGATCTGGAGCCTCATAGTGGGGATAGAACTACTGTTCATGACCCGGGAAAGTCACATAAAGCATGGTAACAGCATACCAAGATTTGCTAAATCATTCATCGGAGAAAACCTTTTTCTCAGTGTCAAGAAGGGTGAGCTCTAGTGACCCCTTGTATACCCCAGATTCTTGTGCTGACACTGTATGTGGTTATTGAGTGCTTATAAGTGCAGTGAGTGTGTAGCACATGTATGGTTGTAGGAATCTGTGTGCGGTGAGAGCCTGAGTATTAGGACCAGTGGAATCCATTTTGGATGGCTTCTGTGCACAAGGTGGAGGGTGGATACAGCTCTCTTATACAGTGGAAGCCCTTTTACTGCATCCTTGTGGTTGGAGCTTGAAGGCCCTCACAATGAAATTAGGTGGAATGGAATAGAAACAGAGCTCCACTAAGTAATTCAGTGAGATGTGTATTAGCAGAGGGCTGCTGATTTAGTTTTTCCTGAGCACTTGCATTTGGTAGGATGGTTGGGGTGGAACTGCAATTTCTGTTGTTGAAGATGAGGAAATGTTTTGGCCACATCAGCTCTTTATTCTGTCCTTGTTACTGATTCAAGACGGGTGATGACAAACAGCTGCAGAGACCTCTCACTTCTTTGTGCCCTTTATTTGGATACTCCTGCTCGGAACCAGCATCAATGTTACATTGTTACCTGTGCTGAGAGCCATCACATTCCGCAAGGGCTGTTCTTGAGGAGCATAGAAACAAAGGAAGCGGGAGAAGCCTTTTATATCCACACACACACACACACACATGCATATATACATGTACATATGTATATGTATATATTAATATATATATGTATACATGTGTGTGTGTGTGTATATATATATATATATTACCTACTGGCGGTCGCCAGTAGGTATATATAGTTAGTATTTTTTCCCTATGGGATTTCTGAAAATTCTATGTCTAATAACTTTGGCGTTTGTGGACGGAATCGGCTGAAATTTTCAGGAAAATGGCACATTTTGTTTCTGAGCAGCTCCTGGAAATTTGGGGGGGTTCGTCAAGGGGGGGCCGAGAAAAAAGGGGGGTCCCAAAACACGTTTTTCCCATGTTAATTTCCATAGGGCGGTTGGACTCACTTTTAGCCCGAACGGCTGAATGGATTTCCACGAAACTTGGCAAAATTGTAGGGACTGTTAGCCCGATGTGCCTTTGCTAGGTCTCAATATATGTGCTTCAGTGAATTTTGAGAAATTAACGTTTAAATCAAGATATATATCTGTAACAGCGCTCCGGGCAGCGATCCGGTTCGCGTACTTTTCGCGTTTCGGAACTTTGCGCACGGAAAGCTGATTGGCTTTTCGGTGTCTGTCAACATTCTAAACAGTCCGGTGCGGCCGCCATCTTGTCTCTCGGTAGGATCGAGAGACAAGAGGAGGCCAAAACAAAGGGGGAAATTTCGATAAGGGGGCATAGTAGATCCTCCCTGACCCCCTAGGTTTTATGTGGAGGTTGTAAAAGGTCCCAGCAGGGCAAAAAAAAAATAAAAAAATTATTTTTGCGTGGTGAGCGCATAGTACGCGAACCGGGAAGCGTTCTGGGCAGCGTACTATAAGGATAAAAGAATGATAGACTTTTCTAATACTGTATGTTAATTATTTGTTGTTTTTGTTGTTTTTTTTTGTTTTCTTTATTTTTAAATTTTTTTTTATTTTGATTGTGTTTCATACTTCATTAAACTTTCTAACATTTCAGTGTCAGAAATGTCAAAATTGAATATAGGGTGTAACATTTTCTCATTTTGAAGCAGGTTATCCACTGCTTCAACACATTGTAGAAGTTCGTGGTCTCTACTTTGATCCATAAAATCATCAATTTTGTCTTGGCTGCTCTCCTTCAGTTCAATTGAAAATGTAACTTGTTGCTCGCCTTCCATTTTGCCTGAAATTTTGAATAAAAAAATATATATTAGTAGAGATAGGGCACTGTTGGGATTAATTTTAGATAGGCAGTTTTTATCAGTGAATTTTTCTTTTGGCAGTGTATAGTATCAGAGTGGAAATAGGACTATAAAAAAGTGTATGTAATTTAACGAAGAGAAGCCTAACTCCATTCATAACTATAACAGAGAAGTCTATCTAAAACCATAACTACTACAGAGGGATAGTGTATATCTATTAGAAAAAGTCTACCATATCAAGTTATAGTGCACAATATACTTCAGTTTTAAAAATAACAACTTACCTTCAGAAACAAGTTGAAGTGTTAGGTAACTATTGAAATGTGATGTACAACAAGAAGTAGTAGTCAAAATGGCTGTGTTTTCTTCTCTTCCTTTATATATATTCAGGTATATAACCAATCAAATATCAGGTAATAAAAGTAGAAAATGAAAGTAACATTTTCATTGGTTATCAATTCCAACACTTCAGATGTGTTTTGTGAAGTAATTTACCTCAAGGTATTTAGAGAGGTCTACAGGCTAAATGGCTAAATGGAATTTCAATCAAATTTGTGAAAATGAAAGGGATTGTTATGTAGTATAAGCTAATCTATATTTGGTGAGAGTGTCTCCAGTCGTTTTTCTGTGAATTACTTTCCCACCTTTTTTTGGACCGCTTCCCGGGAAGCGGTTTGGTCCGCGAACTAGGAGCGTAACGGGAGTCCACCATTTTGTGTTTAGGTCGAATTAAGATATAAAATGGAGGGTAAATAATGTTAAGAAAGGGTAGAAGGGGACACGGTACAAGTATTTTGACCCCCCAGGTTTTCTGAGGGTGGCTGAGGAGGACCATATGTGCGGAGAAAAAAAAATTTGCGCGGTTAGCTTCCAGTTCGCGTACCGGGTAGCGCTCTTTGAGCGTAGTTTGTTGAAAATTACAGAAATAAGTTAGAGAAAAGTATTAATTGTGAGCGATCAGATGAAGGGTAGCTCTGAGAAGAGCTTTTGGGTTTATGGTACATTTAGGTACTTATAAGTAGGTACCAATGCACAGTCTTAAATTCAGAATGAAAATTCTGTTGCCCTCATCTGAGAAGTGAACTCCATCTCCTCTGTAGATATCTTGCATGTAGTAACGCAAGTTATTGTTGTACAAGGAGCCCATTCCATGGTCTCTCATGTAAGCTGAAACAGATTTGTTTACATGCTTCCTCGCTTTTTCAATTTGTGGACAAAATTGGTTGGACCACCTCCATTTCTGTCTTTGGCATATATTGGAATATACCAAGGCAGTTTGAGGAAAAAGTGCCATTAATTGCTCAAAGGTGTCCTTTAAAAGCATTTCCAGACCTACCCCTGTCAAAGTGCCCAAATCATTACCTCCACAGTGCACTATTAACAGGTCAGGTTTTGGCAAATGCATAAAGGTTTTCACCAATGGTATCAATTGGTGACATTTTAATCCTCTTTGGCCCAACCACTTAATTTCCACATCTTGTAAATTGAGGTTGTGTAAATTTCTGTTCTCAGCATACCTTTGAGCCCAGTGGATGTAACTATGTCCAACAATCCAGACCTTAAACATGGTGGGAGAAGGTTGGGCTGCAGTCAGATGAAGTGTGGTAATGAAAGGGCAGTTGAAACAGTAGGAGTTTGTAAAGAAAAAAAACTGTGGATTTCCAATGCTAATGATTCATTAGCAGTGATTGGTGCATTTCCATTTCTGAAAACAGAAAGTTAGGGTGCATGGATGTGGTCTTTGAAAGATGTAATTTGAATGGTCAAGGAAGAAACTTTTAATGAAAGATTGCACTGGATACGCAGGTGCACTGAGAGTTCAGAGTTCAATTGAAACATTGTTGTGTGAATTTGCAAACATGAGAGGTCTTCCAGGAGGTCGTTGCTATGGAAAAAAGGCAGAGAGGGCAGAGGGGGGAAGGGTTTTGATTTGAAAAAAGTGAGGGAAGAGTTATGATTGGCTAATATGAGAGATATGTGAAATGAATATCTGTATTTCTGTGCTTTCAATAGCTGCAGCCTCTGGAGTGCATCCTTTTTCTTCTGCTGAAGACAATTTGGTGTATTTCTGAGACTGTTTTCAAAACTCAAAAAGTATTTGCTAAGGTGAGAAAAGATTTATTTATTTTAGATAGAGAATAGTATGATTTAAGGAGAAAATGATGAAGAAAGCTGTGTTTTTAAACTGTGGCTTTGTCTGTAGTGATATAGAAATAGATTTTGTTACTTTGAGAAATTGTAATTGCATATTCGGTGTAGCATTCTGGCATGCAGTAACACAAGTTATTGTTGTATATGAAGCCCATTCCATGGTCTCTTATGTAAGCTGAAACAGATATGTTGTTTTTAAAAACCATTTTTGAAATTAATTACATTTCTGGATATGTACTGCCAGGGCCGGACTGACTACCGGGCAGTTTGGAATGCTGCCGAGCTGGGGGCTCATTTCACAGCGGTGGGGGCTGATTTCGTTCATGGAAACCTGCGTGTGCTTTTGAAATAATGAAAGGAAAACAAATTTTGTTTAGTACACGCAGGCCCCCATCAGCGAAATCAGTCCCAAGCTCAGCAGCATTCCAAACTGCCCGGTAGCCAGTCCGGCCCTGTGTACTGCTAGAGCTTCATAGGTTGTTTTGGGTCATATTTATAAGGCATTTGAGTGTCTTTGATGTTATTTTTTCCTTTTTAAATGGAAAGCATTCCTCATGGGGCAAGTGTCTTGTAAATACGCTCCCACCTGCGCTTGGCAAATTTAGATTTTGATTATGGGAGTTACATAGCCATGTTAATAATGTCGAAAAAATGGTGCTAGGGCATTCCAGAAAACGCTTTCATGTGTCTCAAGGACATTTTCAGTCATTTCCTCTTGAATGCAGGTATACAATTGATTTATATGCTGTGTTTAAAAACGATTCTTTTCTATGATGTTATTTTTTCCTTTTTAAATGGAAAGCGTTCCTCATGGGGCCCTGAGCAGTTCTTAGCCATGTTATCCAATGGGAGGTGGATAACATGGCTAAGAGCATTTGCTGGATAATGCATGAATATCGCTGACTTTTCAGCGATATTGATGCATTGTGGCCGTTTTTTATCGCATTTGCGAGCAGTTTTTAGCCATGTTATCCAATGGGAGGTGGATAACATGGCTAAGAGCATTTGCTGGATAATGCATGAATATCGCTGACTTTTCAGCGATATTCATGCATTGCGGCCGTTTTTTATCGCATTTGCGATAAACCTTGCTAATAGCAAGGTTTATCTGCGATAAAAATCGCTGATGTGCGGCGATAATTTTTGTCTCTAAACAAGTTATCGCTAGTTGTTGGTAATATGCCCCCGGGTTTTTGTTTGCAGGAATCGGAAGGCGGGAGAGTAGCACTGAAATCAGTAGTCCGACGCCTGAATCGGGAGGGTTGGCATGTCTGGATTCTCTACAGCTAGGGCCATGAACTACATCCGCAGGGCTAGGTGATAGCCTGGGACCGGCCTGGCATGTAAAATGGCTGCCGTGCACGACAAAATTGTGGCATTGTAAAAAAGGCAAGATGGCGCAGACAATGTTTATCAATAAGGATTCATTTATAACAAAATATTTTATCGCACTGACAAATTGGTGGTCAACACTTCCTGATTTCCTTCGAATCGAACGTTAACAGACGTCACGCAGCAAAAAAAAAAAAAAAGCTCACGCACAGCCGCTGGAACACATGTATCAACATATATGAGCCTCCTCAGCCACCCTCAGGAAACATAGGGGATTAGGATACATCTCCCGCACCCCCTTATACCTAGTAATTTAATTAAAACGAAGCACAAAATGGTCTCCCGCACCCCCTTATACCTAGTAATTTAATTAAAACGAAGCACAAAATGGTGAATTCCCGTTTCGCCAGCAGTTTGCGGCCCAGTTCGGTGTTTGGGAAGCGTTTCTACCGTGAAAAATATATTTTTTTTATTTTCCCCACGGGACCCTTTAAAAACCCCAACAACATTCCTAGGGGGTCAAGAGGGGTATACCTTGCCCCCTTTCATTAAATTCCCCCTTCGTTTTTCACCTCTTCTTCTCTCTCGATCCTACCGAGAGATAAGATGGCGGCCGCTCCGGACTGTTTAGAATGTTGACAGACACCGGGGAGCCAATCAGCTTCGCATCGCAAAGTTCCGTTTCGCAGGTGGGAGCGTATTTACAAGAAACTTGCACCATGAAGAACGCTTTCTATTTAAAAAGGAAAAATAACATCATACACACTCATATGCCTTATAAATATGACCCAAAACAACCTAAGAAGCTTTAGCAGTACATATCCAGAAATGTAATTGATTTCAAATAATGACTTACTTCATTGGTAGGCCTTCACATGTATTATCTCCTTTGTTTTCTTAAGTGAAAATCTTATCTGCAACCATGTGTTGGCCTCACCTCAAATAAACAAAACAGGCGATGGACTGAATGAGGATCAATGACACACTTTCACCCCAGTCCAAAGATCTGGGCCTAAACAAACTTTTAGATAGGCCACACCTTATCGTCATTCTGAATTAATCATTTAAAATATTAGGGAGAGATTTATGATTGTTGTATGCCTGTTTTGTAGCACTGTGTGTCATTTTTGTGATGCAGTGCTGGTGCAAAAGATTTGCTATGTTAAATAATAAGTAGGGCATTAAGTTTGTGATGACTGTTATTCATTTACTGTTTGGTAATAGTGGTTATTAACATTTTTTATTATATTTTTCCACAGATTCAACTGCAGATTTTTTCATAGTTTGAAAAATGCCTACGAAAAATAGAATTAGAAAGGCTAGAAAACGTCAAAGACAGCAGGATGATGTTTTATTGCAGCAGTCCTCTTCCCCAAATACTTATCAAAACACCAAGAAAGCTCCGGGTAAGAGCACAAAATCATTCTTAAAAAATATTTTTAGTAAAAAAAGTATTTATCGCAAAAATGTTTCAGTTCAGAAAAAGAAGAGTAATTTAAATGGAAAGGAAAGACCCATCAAAAATGTTACTGGTAGAGGAAGAGATAACTCTGTGCATGATAGTAGAAGGAAAGAACAGTTTAGGGACATTCGAAAACGAATGTTCCGTAACAGGATAATAGTTAATTTATTAAAAAATATTAAAAAAGGCCAACAGAAAGTGGCATTTTATAAGAAGAAGAAAAATGTAGAGAAAATTATTGATCATGCTTTTGAAATTAAGCGAAAGTTGTTTATTTTGGTAATCAATAGAATTAGGAAACTAAGCAAGGTAATTTCTGATTTCAAAACAAACAGTAGATGGAAGAGAGTAGTAAATCGTAGTAACTTTTGTGAAGTTTTTTCCGGAGAATGGATGCATAGTTCAAGTTCTGAGGCATTTTTTAATGAGGAGAGTTATTTTCAGGATAATGATTTGGTGTTTGCAGTTGACACCAGTGGTCGAGCTTATGAAGTGAAGGATGGTTGTCCAGTTGAAAAAGAAAAACTTGTGACAACAGAGACAGAAGAGGCGCTAAGTGATGAGGTTTTAGGAAGACGTCCTAAGGGTCCTGTGTACATTTGGAAGTGTAGTTCTATTTGCAGTGTGCGACAGGTTTCCATCAATTTGCTTTCTGATTTTATACGGACATTTAATAAGAAAAGTTTGAAGCAGAAAATGAAGTTGTTGCAAGATTTAGATCCTTGCAGAGTGAGACAAATGACAGGTTTGCGTGGTCATTCACTGGCTTGTCTTTCCAGGAGAGTATGCCAGAGTGTTTTTCATCATTTCAGGATGCTAGCAGTGCATCATAATAAAGTGAGAAAATTAGTGAGAATGTTGTATTATGCTAAGAGTCCAGCAATTATGCTTAAACAATTATGTGCTGCTCTTTTGCATGGTTCTGAAATAGATGTGAAGAATATTTGTGAAGAAATTGAGTTTTGTTACTTTAGTAGTAAAGATGAGAATGTTCAAATTGACCCTGAAGTAGAGGGTAATGTTGAAGATAATGTACAGGTTTCCAGTACAGATAATTTTCAGAAGGAAATTGCCATGTTTCAGATGAAATCAAGTGAGAGGCCTAATTTCACTTGTGTATGTTGTCGACGCACTTATTATAAGAATCAGACTAAGGTAGTGGATTTATATGCAAAAAGTGAAAGGGAAAATAATAGTGAATGGAAGGATTTTGCCACATACTTGATGGTAGAAAATTATTTTGATTTGGGATCGGATCAACGTGTGTGTACTTATTGTTGTAATAAATTAAACCAAAACCAGATGCCTGCTAGGGCAGTTCATAATAATCTGGAATTGGTTGAGATTCCTTCTGAATTGAAGGATTTAAATACTTATGAATCTATTTTGATTCAAAGTATCCATCCCTTTCAGGCTATTGTAAGAATGGAGCCAAAGACAGGGAAGTTGCCTCCAGCAGATTTACAGAGAGGATTAAAGGGAAGAGTTGTTTATTTGCCTCTAGATTTGAACAAAAACATTAACACAATTGGAGTAGAAAAAGTGGAAGAGGAACCTCTGGTTATCTTGGTTAATGGGGTTCCGACAAAGAATAAGAAAATATGGCAAGATTTAGTGGATGTTAGGAAAGACAAAAAGGCAACAGTGTATTTGAAGAAAAATAATAAGTACTATAAGAATGTATATGTTGCAGAAGAGGAAGTAAGTGATGAAGAGGATAGCGATTTGTGTGCTGGCCAAATTGAGAAAGTAGAGGCCTCTAAAAGTGAAGAAATATATGAACATTATAGTGTTCATCCTTTGCATTCCAAGGAAGTCATGGGGAATGCTATTGAGTTGTTTCAAATGAAACAAGCCAAAGGGAGTCCCATTAGTGTTTGGGAGGAAAGTTTGGAAGCTCGGTGTTTCCCACAGCTATTTCCCACAGGTCGAGGAGGAAGATATGATGAGCGACCTCATCAAATTCCTGCGTCTGAATACCGGACTTTACGATTGTATGCAGAAGATCCTAGGTTTCGTCAATGCATTCCCTATTTGTTTCATCTCCTGTTTGAAAGCGATCTGTCTGGACTGTCATATGCAGTGAACCACATCTTAAAAAGTGGTATACAGATGCGAAACATCTCGGCAAGGGACTTTATGCATAAAGTCAATGTCCAAGACAGTATTTTGGATTCTCACTTAATTAATCTCATGGCGTGTCAGCGTGGTACTAATGAGTACTGGTACCGTCGTCATGGTGATTTAAAATGTATGCTGAGGAACTTAGGAACTCCGACATGGTTCCTCACTCTGAGCTGTGCCGAGTATGGCTGGGAAGACTTACTTGAATTTCTACGAGAGGCAAATGGAAATATTGAAAACATTGAATTCAAGACACCTGGAGAACTGTGTTCTTTGGATCCTGTGAATGTATGCAGGTACTTCAATCATAGATTTGAAGCTATGATGTCTTTCATCACAAATAAGAAGAATCCACCTCTTGGAGAGGTGTTGGATTTCTTCTGGAGAAAGGAGTACCAAGCAAGAGGTGCTCCTCATATACATATGTTGTTGTGGATCAAGGATGCACCTAAATTTGGAACAGATCCGGATGACTTAGTGATGAATTTCATAGAACAGTATTCTACGTGTGCTGTTCCAAACGCAACGGAGAAGAAAAGCCTAAGAGAACAAGTTCTACGTTTCCAAAGCCATCGTTGTGGAAAGTACTGTCGTCGTAAATTCAGAAACAAGGACAAGTTCTACACCAAATGTCGTTTCAACTTTCCACGACCGGTGATTTCTAAAGGAAGAGTGAACAGTTTGATGTCTTCACTGCGACATAATGTGACGAGGAAATCACCCAAAAATACATACAATTTGAAAAGGAAAGAAGAGTCCAAGTACATCAACGACTACAACCCAGTGATTTTGTCCATGTGGAATGCTAACATGGATATACAGTTTGTGGGTGACAACTGTATGGCTGTGGCTCGGTATGTGGCATCTTACATCACCAAAAAAGAAAAGACAGAACTGAAGGATATGTGGGAGGACATTTCCCATGAAAAGAGCCTCAGCAAGAAGTTGTACAGTTTCAGTCTGAAGATGTTGTCGCATCGAGAAATCGGAGCTTACGAATGTTCAGATCGATTGTCTTCAGCAAGTCTCTATGCCAAATCCAGGAGTATCGTTTGGGCGAGTCTTGGTCTTGCTGCAACGCGAAATCGAGTTCTAAAACCTGTCCGGGAAATTGAATATTTGGCAGAAAAGGAACCAAACAGTACCGACATTTTGAAGACCAACATGTTGGATACATATTATCCAAATCGAAGCAGTCACCTTGAGAATGTTTGTCTATATGAGGTTCTACAAAATTATATATTCAAGAGGAACATCAAAGAAGATATTGAGAAAGGAGTGTATGCTGTAATTGGAAGTGAGGGATGCCTGGTCAAGCAAAGAAAATGCCAATTAGTAAACCATCGAAAATTGAGTGGCGAATCTCCAGAAAAAAAGGAGTTTTTCTATTTAGCACTTTTGCAACTTTTCAAGCCTTGGCGTGCAGAAGAGGAACTGCTTGGAGATTTCCTCTGTTACGAAGACTCTTTCACTGCTGCTAAGGAGACCATAGAATGTCCTGCTTTTCCCAAATATCAAGAAATGCTAACTTTGGAAATTGAGCAGGAAGCAACGATTGCAGCCGAGATTTCCAGAGACAGTTCTCAGGACAGTCAGAGTTCTGTTTCATTGAGTCAAGATCCACTTGGAGGACCTATTATCGAAAATGAAGCTGCCACTGCTATGAATGAAGTGGAAAGAGCCATGGCACATGCTCAGGAGGATTCAGTTAACTTAGAAGACTTGGAAAAACAACTCAACGTTTAGCAGAGGAAAATATATGATGAAGTTACCAAGCAAATTGAGCATGGATTAAGTCATGAGAAGAAAGAGTGCTCATGTACATCGTTGAAGCCTGTCCGACTGTACGTGAGTGGAGAAGCGGGAACTGGAAAAAGTTTCCTCATTAAATCAATTTCATGCTATCTGCAGGAAAGGACTGAGTCATCGCTGTCTTGTGTTGTCACCGCTCCTACTGGACTTGCAGCACATAACATTAAAGGTATTACTTTGCATCGTCTACTGATGCTGCCGGTGGAGCATGACAACAAATTACAATACCACAAGTTATCTGGGGATGCTTGCTGTGAAGTTTCAAGAGTCTTGAAGAAAATGAAACTACTTATCATTGACGAAGTAAGCATGGTTTCCAATGTCATGCTTGCCTTTGTGCATTTGAGAATGCAAGAAGTACTTAAAACTGAATATGATGTGTTATTTGGTGGCAAACACATCATTGTTTTCGGAGATCTTCTGCAGCTGACACCAGTAAAAGGACAACCTGTGTTCAAAATACTCACGCATGAAGATACCAGGAAGTGCCTAGGGAGCATTGGCAATGTCAATATATGGTTAAACTTCAATTATGCTGAACTGCATGAAAATATGCATCAGGCAAAAGATGAAGTTTACAAGAATATTCTACAAGATATTAGAATTGGAAAAGTGACCGAGCATGGAAAAGAAGCTTTAAATGCACGATTACTTTCAAATTTATATCCTGAACAAGAGATTGTGGCTGAGAATATTTTTCAGAAAATTACTGAGAAGAAATCCGGAATATGTTTGATGCCAACTCTTGCAGAATGTGCCATCTTCAACAACAAAATGTTGATTTTAGAAAAGCAAGAGATTGTGAAACTTGAAGCTATTGACAAAATAGAGCATATGGGATCAACACAATTATTTTGTCAGAGAATTTGAAATTAAAATTGGATTCATTAGAGAAGACTATATCTAAAACAGCGGGTTTTGAAAAGACTTTGAATGTGTGTTTAAATTGCCGAATCATTTTGAGAAGGAATTTACATGTTGAAAGAGGTCTGGTAAATGGATCAATGGGTAATGTTGTTGATTTTGAGAAATACAGAAATAGAGATGGAATAGAATTTTTAAAAATTAAATTTGATGGCATTGAGGAAGTACAGCTAATTGGTCGTTGTTCTGCTAGGTTTTTGCTTGTTAAAGACTTATATGTTCGCCGTAAACAGTTTCCTGTTTGCTTGGCATATGCGGTGACAATCCATAAATCGCAAGGTTTAAGTGTAGACAGTGCATTGGTGAATATTGGCAGTTCTGTGTTCAAGGAGGGTATGGCATATGTGGCATTGTCACGAGTTAGAACTTTATCGGGATTGTACTTGATTGACTGTGATGTCACAAACATTTGTGCGGATCTAGATTGTGTTAAGGAATACAATAGGTTAAGAAGAGAGTATGCGCCACATTTGCCTCAATATCCTTTGTTTGAGAAACGTGTGGTAGGCCGGAAACGTAGAAATATCAGTAATAGTAGGGAGGTTGTAGCAAAAAGACCAAAAGTCGATGAACTGAAAATTGTTAGCAGAAAGAAAGTGGATTCTGTTGAAGATGTTGTCGGTTTTCAATTTGAAAACAGTTCTGGTGTCAACTGCTATGCAAATGTAGTGGTTAATGTTCTCTTTTCACTAGAGAGTTTAAAAGAACAGATTCTGTTGAATTCAGATCAAATTTTATGCTGTTTGTTGAATTCTGTTTTCGAGAAATGTAGCACTGATCGAACAAAAGTAGAAAGTGTGTCTGAAGTTCGTTATCTGTTAGATGAATGTTCAGGTCAAACAGACTTCTCTGAAAATAATCAGCAAGATTGTCAGGAGTTTTTAATGTATATGCTTGATGTATTGCAAGATGAGGGTGTAGATGTAGATCACCTGTTTGGGCTTTCTTATCAATGGCAGCATGACTGCGAGAACTGTATGGTATCAAGTACTACTAGTGTAGACTCAGAAAGATGTATATATTTAACTTTGCCAGACAGTAAATCAGTGTCCTTTAATAAGCTAGTAAATGCAGCGGATCACAACATGGAGTGTAGCCAATGTAAATCTGATATGATGTCAACATTATTTATACATAGATATGGCCAGTATGTCATTTTAATGATCCAACGATGTAGGCCTGATGGATCAAAATTGTCAACTTTAATAAAAAATTTTGTGGCTTCTCAGCTGTCAATATCAGGAAGGACTTTTGTAACTGTAGCAATTATCTATCACGATGGTCTTTCAACAACATCAGGACATTATACAGCTTATTTAAAGTCTCGAAACGGCTGGTCATTGTGCAATGATTCCGTTGTAACTTTAAAAAAAAAAATTGCCGTTTGACCTTAAAAATTCTTACCTGGTGTTTTTAAAACCAAAATTTTAAAGAAAGAATCTCGGGATTTCCTGTGAGGAATTGCAAAAGGTTCATCAAGTAGAGGGAATGTAAGTCTGCAATGCTGTCTAGATTATTGGTCCAAAACTTTTAATTATAATGTCAATTTAAAAATCCAACTATATAAACCTGATGCAAGTAAGTCTGCTTCATAGTAAGCAGTATCAGTGTCATAGGAAAAGGAGAACATGAGTGACAAAGAAGGGTAAGATATTAGTAGTCCAGGATTGTGAAAATAATATTAAATGTATTCTTTTTGAAAGTTGCGAAAATAGAAAATGTCGGGATTTGATTGGAAGAATTACAAGAGTTGCGAATCGCGGCAACATGATTTGGCCTAGTGGAAACATGTGATGGAATGAGAGAAGTCTTTTCTTGTATGTAACATATTTTTCGAATCGATGGAGGTTTTCTTTCAGAAAGTGGCGGGCTGAAAATATTTATAGCACAACAGAGTGGACGCTGTTCATAGGAGATCCTTCGACGTCATTGAAAGTAAGTTAATTTTAAGGAGTTTTGAATTCAGATTTCTTAGGTTGTATGGGTTTTTTAAACACAATCATTTTGATTGTGTTTTTTTTCCCCACTGTTACATGATGAATACCTTCAAGTCACTGATTTAAGTGAAATTTGATACATTCTGAGAACAGCAAAAATAAACCATTTAACATGTATAATTAATGTTCTGCTCTTTGTACTTATGATATACATTTAGAAATGTGAGGTAGATATGGAGAAACTGAGTCTTCTGTAAGTGTCAATTTTAATGCTTACAGTGCTGTACTTCTGGGTACTGTTTTTTTTAAAAAAAGGAATAGGCCTCACCTCAAAGAAAGCTCTTGAAAGCACACATCTTATTTGCATCCTGAAACAATCATTTAAAATATTAGACACAATTTTATGATGGCTTTACATCTTTTTTGCGCTGCTATTGCATCACTATTGTGAGACATCAGCAGTGCAAAAGAAGTACCATGTTCCAAAATAGGTCTCAGTTCATCAGCATGAAGATACTGTTTGTTTAAAATATATATCTTTAGGATTGTGTATGGGTCGTAGAGAAGCAGAGGCTTCTGTAAGTGTCAAAGTTGTTTAAAAAGTGTTTCTTCTTGAACCTTTTCCCTTCTTTTTTCTAATTTTTAAATACATGTTTTAATATTTTTGGGAATGTTTGTTCTCTCTTTTACAGATTGAAAGTATGAAAAATTTTCTTTAAAAGTTAACAAGAATTATAAGGTAAATGTTTTCTACTTTTTTAACCCGCATTCCACTGCTGATGATGTCACTGACTATGTTATGAATGATGTAATAAGTGGGCATGTTTTACTACAATGGTAGGTCTTCACATCTATTATCTCCTTTGTATTCTTCAACAAGCATAAATTTGATATACAGTAAGTATAAGGATAGGAAACAGACATTTATGTTACAAGAAAGACAGCTATAGGAAGTAAACAAAAGATACTGTTACTCGCAATCCACTGCTGATGATGTCACTGACCATGTTAAAAATTATGTAATATATGGCATGATCAGAAGTGAATTGCGGGTAACAGTATCTTTTGTTTACTCCCTATAGCTGTCTTTCTTGTAACATAACTGTCTGTTTCCTTTCCTTATACTTACTGTTCTTTTTAAAAAAAAATTTTTTTGGTTCGCTCCTGGTTCGCGTACCAGAGTGCGAACTGGGAGCGAACTAAAAGAAATAGAGCTTGGCAGAGTTCCAAAAATTCTACCAATTTTTTTTTATAATGGGGAGGTAGTTCTGAAAAGAACTTTTTTTTTGTTTTTGTTGTTTTAAATTTTTTTATTATTTTTCTGAACATTTTTTATATTTTTTTGTTTTTTTCTGAACATTTTGTATTTTTTTTTATTTTTTGGGGGGAGGGGGGAAACAAAAATGATTCATTGAAGAGGGCTCAACAGGAGCAACAAAAAAAAGAAGAATTTATTTTTTGGGGCGTTTTGGACATACATGATTTTTGATTGCTCTTATTATAAGAGTAATGCTACTTTCTCGGTAGCATAATATTTGATTGCACCACACGCACATTTGTTTCACTTCCCCCATGTCCATTTGAATATTCGGGATCAACTCCCTTGCCTCTGGTCCCGATACTTCCGGCACGACAGATCTTCTTGCTATTGCCGGGGGATTTTGTTGTTCGTTGCGAAGCTGAGCAGCACTATAATTATTTGGGTGCCACCTACTCATGTGCCTGTGCATTGTAAAATTTCCAAAACTATATTTTTTGTCCGTCCCCCTTGAAAGGCGATCATCACAGATACGGCAAAAGACATATCTTGCATTGACTTTCTTTTGGCCAGGTGGAAATTAAAAAAATTGCCAGATGAAATTTTCCATTCTGTTGTACCTCCTGGGCTCCTCAGGCAAAAATTCAGGCTCTTCCTCCTCTTCCTGATCTTCCTCTTCTTCAAAGATTGGTTGAGTAGGTGGTCCTTTTTTTCCATGAGGAGGTGGAGGTGGTGGTGGTGGAACACTACCAGAAGCAACAACTGAAGCCATTTCTCTAGAATGTAAAAGGGTCTTTCTCTCACCAAGATGAAAGTCAGAGTGAGGAAAGAAGGAGTGGTTTTCATCATTTGGGAAAAGCAAAAGTTCTAAACCAATGAAAAGTGTTAATTTTAGATCACATGACCTAGTATTACATCATTAGGAAACCAAAAGTGAAATGAACTAATGAAAAGTGTTATTACCGAGTCACATGACCTGCTGTCTTTACGTTTCGCGCTTTGCGCCGCTTTCCAATCCGCTTCCGGGTCCGCTAACTTGGCGCGTCGGATAACGTATTACGCGACAATGCAAAACGTCATGATAACGTAACAGTTACGCTAAAGGAACGATTACCGGTTCGCGCACCAAGTCGCGGCTTTAAATTGAGCTAACGGGAAGCTGGCCGGTTCGCGGACTGGGAGCAAAACAAAACAAAATTAACAAAAAAATTGTATAAAAAACATGTAAAATATATTTTAAGATTTAAAGAAGAATATATTTTACAGCTACAGATATTAGCTTTTAAAAAACCATTGAAATTCACTTAACAAACCATAGGTTATAGACCATATATAGTTAGGAATTAGCATTTACAAAACCTTGAAAATTCAATGAAAAAACCATTGGTTATAGAACATATATAGTTAGAAATTTGTATTTACAAAACCTTATTTTACTCGCATAAAACCATTGAAATTCCATATATAGTTAGATGCGCTAACTATATATCGCGCACCCGCAATCCACTGCTGATGATGTCACATATTACATCATTCATGACATGGTCAGTGACATCACTGATGACATCACTGATGACATCTCAAATTACATCACTGATGACATCACTGATGACATATCAAATGACATCACTGATGACATCACTGATGACATCTCAAATGACATCACTGGTGACATCACTCATGATATTATTCATGTGATAATACAATGAACCTCTTCAGACTCTAATATAACCTTAGATACAATCAGTGTAAACAGACACTCACAGACTGTCACTCATCCATGGAGTTACTCACACAACTAGTCAGTCATGCAAACAATCAATCACACCTCCATTTCCTCAACTATACAGTTATACAAACTTTACTTATTCAAATATATACTAACACATATTTTCTCTCTTATACAATCCCTGATACAAGTTCACAATGATCCATACAGCCACTCACACATTCACTGGCTCTTATGCACAGTTATTTATACATGTCAACTCTCACATGCACTGTCTTTTACATATGTACTTACTTTGACATGTAGCACTGAGATATCCATTCACTCACCAATACACTCATGCACACAGTCAACCACCCATACAGCTGTTTCCACATGCAGTTTTGAACGCATATATATAGTGAATCAGCTGTTCACACATCTATGCACAGAGTCACACACCTCCCAGCCACCCACACACATACTCAGTCTCCCATACAAATACTTGGGCAACCATTCAATAACCCATATAGTTACTCATATAGCCACTGATTTAAACATGCAGCAGTTTACAGAACAACAGATATAATGATGCACAAATTAATACAGCTTAATCACTAACCCATGCACGCAGTGAGACACATTTAATCACTCACTCATACAGTCAGTCATGCACCTACTAAATCCTTCATCCAGACACTTATACATCCACTCATTCTTCAATATGTAAGACATATTTTAACTTTACAGAAACATACAGTCACTGGATGTTGTCATCAGTGATGTCATCAGTGATGTCATTTGAGATGTCATCAGTGATGTCATCAGTGATGTCACTGACCATGTCATGAATGATGTAATATGTGACATCATCAGCAGTGGATTGCGGGTGCGCGATATATAGTTAGCGCATCTAACTATATATGGAATTTCAATGGTTTTATGCGAGTAAAATAAGGTTTTGTAAATACAAATTCCTAACTATATATGTTCTATAACCAATGGTTTTTTCATTGAATTTTCAAGGTTTTGTAAATGCTAATTCCTAACTATATATGGTCTATAACCTATGGTTTTTTAAGTGAATATATATATATATATATATATATATATATATATATATATATATGAAGCTCCGTGGTCTAAAACCCACAAGAATCAGCACTCACAGCAGTTAAAACCTTTTCTTCGGTTTATTGCGCTTAGATTATAAACAAACAGACGCGTTTCAGCTCTTGCCTTCGTCAGTGTCAGCTGGTGACGGCAAGGCGGAAGTTAAATAAGGCATTACTCATAGAAACAAAAAACGGTTAACTTTTACAATTCATGAGCGCCATCTTTGAATGGTAAATAGCTCAAACAATGAAAAACGGCCAAATTAAAGCAGTGTTCATAATTTTGATTAAAGTAATACATGTCTATCGACTGACAGTGTATAGATAGTCTGATATTTACAATTAAGCCCTTGGATGGGCTAATTCATAAGGGTTCTCAATTATAGAACCAAAATTCAGTTAAATCAACATAATGTACAATGCACAATATTTTATATATATAGTGGTAGCGGGATTCAAAAGAAAATAATTTTCAATAAAAACCCCTGATACAGTGCTTGCTAATTAAGGCCTGGATGGCCTACTAAGTGAAGCTACAAATCAAAATCACCAATATCACTGTGCTAGACTAACAATTAATTCCCTAAACATTAAATTTATCATAAGGGTCAAAATCCAACTACCAACTACATTTCTTAAAGCATTTATAAAGATAAATCAATTCTCAAGCGGTGACACAGTTCAACGCATGTACTTTCAATTACTGTTATTATAGGTGCAATAATAATTCCTCCCCTGCATTTAGTCCCCCTGGTGACTTGGTCTGGGGATCTATAATGTGTCTTGACTCTAATCTTCTCAGTTTGCGTTTCAGATCCCCTCCTGTTATATCTTGTGGGACACAATCCAAACTGAAGAAGCTAAGTAATGACCTGTCACTATTGTGGTGAGTGGCAAAATGCCGAGCCATCGGGTAATTTTCATCCCTATTTGTGATGGCCCTCTGATGCTTGGGAATTCTCAACTTGACTGCTTTAGTGGTACTTCCCATGTACCGAAGTCCGCAGGGACAATTCAAACAGTACACCACAAATGTGGTTGAACAGGTAATAAACTTGTTGATTTTAATCTTAGAGTTTTTATGTGGCACCTGATAGGTAAGTACCCTCTGGCTGTTACTGCAGGCCTTGCATTTCCCACATGGGTATGACCCATGCATGGCGTGCAGATCTCCTTTAGTTTTTTCCCTGGATAGATGGCTTGTAACTAGCCTGTCTTTCAGTGATCTTGATCTCCTGAATGTTATCATTGGGCGTTTTTGCAGATCTTTACCGATTATTGAATCAGATTTTAGGATCCCCCAATTCTTAGACATTATGGCTCTGACTTTATTCGCTGCCACCGAATAGTTTATTATCAGTCTAATACTGCCTCTCCCATCTTTGGTTGGTTCAGTTTTTTCTTCTCAGTCAAAAGGGTTTTCCTATTAATGGCTTTCGCCTTTTCTTCAGCCAGCCTGAGTACCTTGCCAGAATAACCACGGGATTTGAAGCGTTTTACGCTTTTACCCGCGGCTTCTGTAAAATCTTTCTCCTGGGAGCTGTTACGCTTTATCCTTAATAGTTCCCCATAGGGGATACTTTTCACTAGGGAGGCTGGATGGCTGCTTCGTCCATGTAGAACAGAGTTCCCTGCGGTCTCTTTTCTAAAGAGGGCGGTCTGTATGGTACCTGAATCAACGAAAACCCTTAGGTCTAGAAAGCTGACCTCCTTCTTGCTCATATGGTAGGTAAATTGCAGGTTCAGGTCATTGTGATTGAGAGCATTTATGTATTCCGTTGCTGAGGATTCCGACCCTCTCCAAATAAGGAAGAGGTCGTAGATATCCCTTCTCCAGCATATCACCTTGTCAACCCAATCTGTTTTGTCATCTGCCCAGGCCACCTGCTTCTCCCACCAGCCTACGAATGAATTTGCATAGCTGGGGGCGAAGCAGGTTCCCATGGCAGTCCCCCTGACCTGTCTATATCGTTGACTCTGGAAAATAAAAATGTTATTATTTAAACAGAAAGACAAAAAGTCCAATATCATTCTGCTGTGTTCCAGATAACAGGCCGGTCGTAGGTTCAAAAATGTTTTTACTGCTGCAATCCCATCAGAATGTCTGATGCTCATATAGAGACTGGAAATATCCATTGTTACTATCACCAGATCGTTCTCCCATTCAACGTCCTGTATCTGCCTTAGGAAGTCCTTTGTATCCTTTGTATAGGAACTTAGCTGATTCACCCATGGGGCCAGAAATGAGTCAATAAATTTCGACATCTTTTCGGTTAATCCTCCGATGGAAGACACAATTGGTCTCCCTGGTGGTTGCGTGGCGTTCTTGTGTACTTTTGGGAGATGGTAAAAAGTGGGCAGTCTTGGCTGTTTATTCTGCAAGAATAGGTATTCCTCCCTTCCTAGTATTCCCTTTCCATACCAGTATTCAATAAGGGAGTGATATTTACGAATGCTTTCCCGGTATTCATTTTCCGTTGTTGGCATATAGTTATCTCGGTCCTGTAGCTGTCGTAGGGCTTCTTTACTGTAATTTTCTCGGCTCTAGATGACTACGTTCCCGCCTTTATCCGAAGGCTTAATCACGATTGAGTCATCTAGTTCGAGATTCGACACAGCGACCCGCTGTTGAAATGAGAGATTCCACTTGATGTCCCCCTTTCCCGATTCTTCTTTTTTGGACAGCTCTTGCAGGTCTTGATTTACTGCGTCTGAGAAAACATCCACTGCGTCTGTCGGCGATTGAGGGAGAAAGCCAGAGGTTGGTTTAAAGGCACTGTGTTCCCCTATTTGGACTATACCTATAGATGTGCCTCTTTCTACTACATCTATTGCAGGTACCATTTGTGATCCACTTTCTTCCAAAAGGTCCTCCAGTGCAGCCATGCTTTCGAGATCTCCGATACTCATATCTGTAGGGTCCAATTGTGTTGTACTGCCCACCATTATTGGGCCTTCTGTTTTTTCTCTAAGTGCCTTCTGTTTAAAATACTTCCAGAGCTTGAGTTTCCGGATGAATAGAAACAGATCTATGCGAGTTTGTGCATATTCATAGCGGCCTGTTGGGCAGAATGTAAGTCCCAATTTTAAAACACTTTCTTCATCTGCTGTAAGAGTTCTCTCCGTAAGGTTGATTATATTCAAATCCTCTGCTAGTTTCTCTTGGTCCTGGCCTGCCAGTTCCTCAGTTTTCTGGTGCCTCTCCCTATGCTTTCTCCCTCCGCGCCTCGTGATGCGTCTCTGCTTGCATTTGCGGATTGGTCCGGAGGGCGTTTTTTCCCATCCCTCAACCAGTTCTTGCGAATTAAATCGTATTCCTCGCGAAAAGAAGGCGGCTCGCATCTTGGCCCCGTTTGTTGTCCTCCACTTGCTGCTTCTTCTTCAGACTGCTCAGCGCTCGTTATCTCGGATTCTGAGGTCTCTCTTGATGCCTCTGGCTTCTGTCGCCTTGCCCTCAGATCTCGGCGCGGAGCGTCGTACTTGCGAGCAAATGTCAGTATTCTTCCTTGCTCGTAATCACGGGCGTCGCGTTCAAACTTCTGTTGTTTCCTTTGTTGTATCTTTTTCTCGTAGCCGGTCAATCTCTTCTTCATGGATTCCTTCTCCGTGTCCAGTTGCCCCTGATCAGTCAATTCCACGATCTCCTTTTCCAGCACTTCAATGTCCTGTAACGCCTTCTCCCTGTCTTTCCATGCAAACTTGATGAGAAGCCTCAGCATGCCCTCTGAGGACTGCGCCGTATATTCAGCCCACTCGCTGAGTAGTTCAGGATCCGGGTTTTCGTAGGCTGGAATTGTATAGATGCGGAGACCGCGTGGGACCCGCTTCACCTCTACATAGTGCTGCAGCGAGGTGGCCTCCCACCACTTCCTCGTTTTGCGCTCATATAATCTTTCAAGTTGGTAGTATTTACTTTTGAGCGCAGATTGTGCTGTGTCAACTGCCTGTGTGGCGTCTCGTGCCTGCGGCCCCGATCGCCATTTAAAAATGACACTTGCCACCTCCCGGCGCGCTGTGTCGCTGAACATTTATAACGTTGATCTAGTTTTTCAAAATTGGGTGCGCATCTACTTCACTCGTGCCTGTGAATCCAAAGTAAGTCGGGTGTCTCCTACCTCCCTCAGTCCGTCTTAGTCACACGCAGTTATAATCGCTGTCCGTGTTTCTATATATATATATATATACACCCATATTACCTACTGGCAGTCACCAGTAGGTAGTTATAGTTAGGACCTCGTTTCTATTCAAATAGTGTTTTTTCTTTTGCCAATATCTTTGGCGCCGTTTGACGAATCTTTGCGAAATGTTCAAAACTAGTGGCCTGCTCCTGTCAGCTCCTGTCTTGAAGGTTTTCGGGTGATTCGTCAAGCGGGGGCCGAGAAAAAAGGGGGCTCTCATAACGCGTTTTCCCCATGTTAATTTTCATAGGAAGCTTTAGACAAAGCTACAGCCCGAACTGCTGAATGGAATTACACCAAATTTGGCAAAGAGGTAGGTCTTCATTCAGAAAGAGCCTTTTTTAAATAGTGTAAATCCGTTCAGTAGTTCCTGAGAAATTAGAAAAAGAAAATTATCGATATCTGAGCACTGAGGAGGGGTCGCGACTCCTTCCGGGCACGAGCTTCACACTGATTGGCTGCCAATACTCTAAACCAGAATGTGTTGGCAGCCATCTTGTGACTCCGTAACCGAGTCACAGGAAAAAGGTAAAACAAAGGTAAAAAACAAGAAAAGGGGGCAGAGTAGAAATACCCTGAACCCCTAGGTCTGATCAGGGTGTCCCTGTTGCAAAAAAACATTTTTTAACATACAAATCAACAGAATTCGCACTGGGTGCGCAAATACTGCTGAAAATAAAAAAGAAAAAGCTTGCACTTCGTTACTAAAAGAACAGGGGGTAATATAAAATTAGGGTTTGAGGCCCGCGGGGGCCCCTGCAGCTCCGGGGACCACCATATCTCCGGGCTTATTTATTTGAATGCGGGGAGCACATGGCCCAAGGATGTCCTTGGGGGCCAACCAGTCCCCTTGTTACCTCCAGTAAGTCCTGCACAGTGGGATTGCTAAAACGACTTCGGAGGCCATGCCCCCCCTTTCTCCACCATTCTGCACACCCGCCTCATGGCAGACTACGAGATGGAGTATGGAGTCCAATTTACTCCTGAGGGACTTTGGGGGCAAGGAAGCCCTACTGGTACCTCCTGTAAGACATACACACCGGAATTGCTGAGCGCTGGTCGCATACCCAGCACCCTTTCTCCAACACTCTGCAAACGCGACTACTAGTTAAAGAGGTGTTTGCAATGTAATAGGTTTCGCATTTGCAAAAATTAGATCTATTGGCATTGTAAAGAGTTTTTTACGAATGTTTTTTGGAGTGGAGCGGATGTACATTGTGTTTATTGGAATTATGAGATATGTTGTGCAGTGAACTTATGTGGATATAAAGTATGTGGTATTTACGTGTATAGGAATTATGTACAGTGGGATTATGTGTTATGGAGAGTAATTATGATGTATGGAAGTCTGTGTTGTGGAGAGGTAACCTCAGGTTTAGTCTTCCTCGTTTCCATTAAAGCTCAACTATGAATTCAGTGAGACAAAAAAAAATGAATCACTGAGGAGCATTTGTGGACCTAGTCAGAAGTATGAGCAGGGCCACTGGAATTATGTGACTGTTTGGCTGCACTGACTTTCGCACAATTATAAATTTTCTGCATTAGCCACATAATTCATCATCTGCACCCTAATCTGCAGATTTGAACAAAAAAAGGCTTGTTTCTAGCTGAAACGGGTCAAATGTTACTAAAAATACAGTGACAAGTGTCACAGCTTGGTGGAAGGCCCTTTGCAAACCTAGAATGGTCACCTGTTACTTATTGCTAAATGTGGGTGTTAAATTGGTACTAATGGTGTGCAACCCACCCTTTGCTTCCATCTGCACCTCCCTTGCCTCTTTCTGCATTTCTGTTGCTTCTTTCTGCACGTTCCTTTCTTTTTCTGCACTTCTCGACCTCATTCTTCATATCTCTTGTACTTTCTGCACCTCTCTTCCCTCTTTCTGCATGTCTGTTGCCTCTTTCTGGACCTCATTTGTTTCTTTATGCATCTCTGTTGTCTCTTTCTGTACCTTTCCTGTCTGTTTTTGCATCTCACTTGCCTCTTTCTGTACTTTTCTTGCTTTTTTCCACTCTTCTGTTGCTTCTTTGAGCAATTCTCTTGCTTCTTTGTGCACTTCTCTTGCTTGTTTCTGCACTTCTCTTGCCTCTTTCTGCACCCCTGTTGCTTCATTCTGCAGTTTCCATGCTTCTTTCTGCACCAGTCTTGCTTTTTTCCGCACCACTGTTGTCTCTTTATGTACCACTTTTGCCTCTTTCGGCAATTTTCTTGCCTTTTTCTGCACCTCTCTTCCCCCATTCTGCACGTCTGTTGCCTCTTTTTGCACCTCATTTTCTTCTTCCTGCATCTCTGTTATCTCTTTCTGCACTCATCTTCTCTCTTTCTGTACCTTTCATGTCTGTTTTTGCATCTCACTTGCCTCTTGCTGCACTTTTCTTGTTTCTTTCTACACCTCTGTTGCTTCTTTTGGCAATTCTCTTGCCTCTTTGTGCACTTCTCTTGCATGTTTCTGCACCTCTCTTGCCTCTTTTTGCACCTCTGTTGGCTCTTTTTGCTCCTCACTTTGTCCTTTTGACACTTCTCTTGCATCCTTCTGCATCCTGTTGCTTCATTCTGCACTTTCCATCCCCTGTTGTCAGTGATGTCATTTGAGATGTCATTTGAGATGTCATCAGTGATGTGATCAGTGATGTCACTGACCATGTCATGAATGATGTAATATGTGACATCATCAGCAGTGCATTGCGGGGGCACGAGTTATAGTTAGCTGAACTAACTATAACAGCCAAATTTCTCTGGTCTTGTACAAGTGAAATGTCCAACTAACTATAATGTCCCTGACACCTGTGTTTTTGTAGTAATCCTATATATATATAATATTTTTTATATTATTTTTTTTTATTTTAATATATATTACCCAATTGGAGGTTGCCACTGGGTAGTTATAGGCGGATCAGAAACAAACCTAAAACAATATTGTGGGTGGGTCACCCGCATTGTGTAATTAAAGGCAATGGGCACTAGTGCCAGCAGGGAAAGCAGGTGTAGGCCCCCCGGGACATAGCATGTGAACCGGTACTGGGGGTTGGGTACACCGGGGACAAAACAGGTTCAGGGAGGGGTCCCCTCTTCTTTTTTGATGAATTTAGTTCTTGGGCGTGGGCCCCCCAGTTCCTATAACGGCTCGGGAGGGGGGGAGCATCCTTTCCTCCTATTGAATGTGGCCCTAGTTTTGGGTCCTGGGGCCTATAATAGCTCGGCCAGGAAGTTAGGGCCACGTGGCCCCACTCTCACTTTTTAGCCCTGGGGTGGGCTCCCTGGGACCTACAATAGCTTGATAGAGGGTCCACTGGGCCCCTCTCCCTTCTTTTGGTGAATTTCGGGCCCATTGGGGAATTCCTTGGGGTCTATAATGGCTTGGGGAGGGAATCTGTGTGACCCCTTCCCCTTTTTTGGTAAATTTTTACCCCAGGAGTCAGCTCGCCTGGGGCATGTAATGGCTCAGGAGCGGGGCCATACGCCCCCTCTCCCCTCATTGAATGCAGCCCCGGGGGTGGGTTCCCCCCGGGTTTATCATAGTTTGGGGAGGGAGGCACATACCCCCCTCTTCTTATGGAATTCAGTTTCAGGGTTCATCCCCATGCTGTGTGCTGTGATAGGCCGTACGTACACAGCGAGTGGTTGTTGGTTGCCTTTGGTTAGGTTGGCCACAGGGGCAGGCCCTGTTCACAAACCCCTCCTATTCACGGTCATGCACGGCCAAAGGCTGTGAGCAGCTTGGGGTTGACTGCTTATGTTTTTTTTTACATGGCCAGGCCCTGTGGCCAATGCCCTGATGCAGACAACCCAAAGGCTGTGTGATTAGTGGGGTGGGCTTTATGTACGGTAATAAAATAATACTTTACTTTTTATTAAAAAAACTAGAAATGTACTGAAAAAACCAAAGGTTAAAGTAACGTTATAGTTGGGTCTGATAAATAGATCTCTTTGTTTTTAAAAAAACTTTAGAAATTCCCTGAAAAAAAACCCAATGATTAAAATAACATTATAATTAGGGGAACATGCCAGTGATAACATTTATGTTTTGAGCTAAAAAACACAGAAATAAGGAATGTGGAGATAATCAAGGGACGCAAGAGGAGTATTTATACTCTCTCTGGCTCATTTCGGACTAATGAGCATTAAGAGGCAGTAATTGGTGGTAGTATTGATGGATCAAGGGCAAAGTGCATTGGAAATGTATAGATTTAAACTGGAGAAGGCAGCACTATGGTGCATTGGACAGATAACTATACTTAGTGCACTGCAGTCCGAACTTATCTTGTATTCATTTTCATAGTGCACTCTGGGAAATGGAGGACCAGAGGACTATTAATCTACACTATAATCGGCCTTAAAAAGCATGTGATTACCACGTAACAAAGAGACTTCTCATCTTTGAACAAGAATAATGAGAGGGGCTGAAATGCATCAGTATAGAAAGCAAGCTGTCACTTGTATTGTTTAATAAAGTGCTCGTAAATCCTTGAAATCAGACATAGGCAATTTCTTTGATGTTTTACTAGTGCAATGCTCCATTCCCGAAAGGCTGAGGCATCAGTCATCAGTGATGTTACTGACTATTTAATGAGTGATGTAATATGTGAGTTCATAAGCAGTGCATTGCAGGGGCGTAAGTTATAGTTAGCTCAGGTAAGTACAACTGCTGAATGTTACTGGTTTTATATGAGTGAAATCTGAGCCTTACTATAATGTCCCACTAACCTTTGTTTTTTTAAGTGAATTTCTAAGGTCTTTTAAATTATATTTCCTAATTTTAATGTCCCTGAAACCTTTATTTTTTCAGTGAATTTAGAAGATGTTTTTAATTTTATTTCTTAACTATAACATCCCTGTAACCTTTGTTTTCTTTCAGTGTATATCTACAGTTTTCTAGTGTTATTTCTAACGGTAACATGTAACCTTTGAGAGTGAGTGCTTGAGTGCATGAATGTCTCACTTGGACATGCTGGGAACGCGAGGCATTGTAGCAGCACCCTGCTCTATGTTTTTAACCTGTTTTCTACATTGTCTTTTGTTTTAAAATACCTCATTAGCGCTTCCCTGTGACAGCCTTACTTGCACTCTATCTCTGCTTCCTACAGGTCACCGCCCCGTTCCACCACGGCTTGTGCCGATTGTGTGGAGGGCATACCTGACCTCTTTGCACGGCCCCCGAGGGTGTAACTTTACCGCCAGAGGCGGGACCGGTGCCTATTTAGGCGGAGACACTACCTCCCGCGCAGCGGACACGCTGGGAACGTGAGGCATTGTAGCAGCGCCCTGCTCTATGTTTTTAACCTGTTTTCTACATTGTCTTTTGTTTTAAAATACCTCATTAGCGCTTCCCTGTGACAGCCTTACTTGCACTCTATCTCTGCTTCCTACAGGCCGCCGCCCCGTTCCACCACGGCTTGTGCCGATTGTGTGGAGGGCGTACCTGACCTCTTTGCACGGCCCCCGAGGGTGTAACATTACCACCAGAGGCGGGACCGGTGCCTATTTAGGCGGAGACACTACCTCCCGAGCAGCGGACACGCGCGGCGGGCCGCCGGCAGGTCGCCAAATGCGAGCCCGTCTGCGCCTGTCCGCGCTGGTCCGTCGCCCAAGATCCCTGATCGCCTGACTATTGATGGCGCCCTATGCCAGGGATGAGCTGCTCGCCCTCAGACCTCAGACTGAGTGCCTAGCGCATGCATGTCACCCTGGTTCCTCTACCATTAACTACATTCATTGCGGATTTAAGGCTTCTGGGGTTTGCCTTCCGTTATCCTGTGCAACCCTAGTGCCCACCAGCTCACCCAAGCTACACATACTGAGTCTTAATTGTAGGTCTCTCGTAAAGCACCAAGAAGACGTCCATGAGCTCCTCCTAGATGAAAGGCCAGATGTTCTGTTTTTGACAGAAACATGGCTATCTGAGGATTCTACGGCTACCTTAGCTCTGGCCCTTCCTCCAGAATATCTTATATGTGTTCAAATTAGATTGGGAGGGCTGGTGGACTAGGGGTGATTTACAAGTCCAAATACACTTGTACCCTCAAGGCCGTTAGCGAAGTTAGTAGCGAATGTGCACTGTTCAAGATAAAGGTCTCTGATACCTTTACTCTTACAGGGCTTCTTGTATACCATTCCCCAGGACTGACAAGTGCATTCCAAGAGTCGCTTTTAACAACTATTTCGTCACTAGCGCTTCAATCAGAAAATTTCAGTATTTTTAGCGATTTCAACCTTCACCTCGAGCGGCAAGACTCCCCCAATATATCGAAGTTTCTTGGCGATTTAGAAGCATGCCAGCTGTATCAACTGATTGTGGGACCCTCTCATCAGGCAGGCCACCTCCTTGACCCAGTTTTTACTAATATAGAGGAAGTTACAGCGGAATCCCCCAGCCCTCTTAGCTGGACTGACCACTTTTTAGTTTCGGTTTCAGTTAAGATCCCAGCCAGTGGTAGGGAGACCCCTCCTCCCTTCTTATGGAGGCGGCCTTGGAACAGCCTAGATAAAGCTCAGTTTGAAGCTAGGCTTAACCATACCCGCCCTGTTTGGTCAGGTAACATGGATGAAGCAGACTGTGCTTATAGAGAGTGGATAAATAATTCTCTAGACCATTTCATCCCCATGAAATATTCGAGACCTAGGCGAGTTCACACCCACCCCTGGTACTCGGAGACTCTTGCGGAAACTAAAAAACACTGTAAGCTCCTAGAACGCACCTGGAGACGAGCATATGACCCCCTAGCCAAAACTAAGTTCAGAACGGCCACTAAAGCTTACCATAAGCTTATAAAGAAAACCAAAGCCATTTACTACACAGATCTGATTACTTCAAGTACAAATCGCTCCAAAACGATCTTTTCCCTGGTAAAAGATATGACTAAAGCCCCGGTAGGTACAGGCAACCTGATAGTGTCAGATACACAGTGCGAAGAACTATCTGTTTTTTTTATTAACAAAGTGAAAGGGATATATGACTCCTTACAACTGGACAGCCCGCTGGGGTCCTCTAATCCTGACAAAGACATCTCTGACCCTCCCTACTCCCTCCTAAACCTTCCACCTATAGAACAGCCAGGGATGGAACACGTAGCCCTAAGAGTAAAATCAGGCTCTCCGGATGATCCCATTAAACCGGATCTGTTTAGATCACTTCATGACTCTGTCCTGCAGGAAGGGCGTGAGCTGATTAATCGATCTTTACAGCAAGCCGATGTTCCCAAGTCCTGGAAACATGCCAAAGTACTACCCCTCTTGAAAAAACCAACTCTGGATCCCTTAAGGCCAGACAGTTTCCGACCGATTTCGCTGCTTCCCTATCTTGCGAAAGTGGCGGAAGCACATGTCAACTTCACTCTGACTACCTACTTGGAGTCTAATGGGATCCTTGATGAGTCCCAGAAATGGCTTCCGTGCTAATCATAGTACGGAGTCTGCCCTGTTAACAGTCACAGAACATCTAAGGGCCTCCCTGGATATGGGCGCAACCTCCATCTTGGTATTGCTTGACTTGAGTGCGGCCTTTGACACGGTCTCCCACAAGATTCTACTTGAGAGACTATGGGAGATCGGAGTCAGGGAAATGGCCCTGGACTGGCTCGCGTCCTTTTTATCTGACCGCTCCTTCCAGGTGCACGCCCCACCGTACTCATCCAGCAGGCTCCCACTTGAATGTGGAGTGCCTCATGTGTCTGCGCTCAGTCCCACATTGTTTAATGTGTACGTCCGCCCCCTGGCCTTGCTGGCCCGGGAACGTAAGATCTTACTATCATCATATGCGGACGACACGCAACTTATTTTCAACTTTTCTAACAACAATGTGGAGGACCAAATTAAATTCCAGGAAGACATTCTGGCGATCTCAAGGTGGCTATCTAACAACTGCCTTCAGCTTAATGCCTATAAAATAGAGGTACTCCTGATTGGCAATGGCACGCAGACTTGGGAAAAGCACTGGTGGCCTCAGGCGCTGGGACCTGATCCTATACCCAAGGAGTCAGTAAAAAATTTGGGGGTGTTATTGGACAACACACTCAACTTGGAGTCTCATGCTCAAAAAGTGGCAGGTGCCAGATTATAGTCCAGGCTTTAGTTCTATCTCACCTGGACTATTGTAATGCCCTCATGCTAGGATCCAACATGACTGCAATTAATAGGTTGCAAAGAGCACAGAACGCTGCCGCCCGCGTTCTATTTGCTGTACCTAAAACCTGCCACTCGTCCCCCTTTCTCCGTCGACTACACTGGCTTCCTATAAAACAGCGCATTCAATTTAAAACCCTCTGCCTCACCCACAAAATCTTGTATAATGTTGGCCCCCAAACTCTGCAGGGATTGTGCTCTTTTTACACTCCCACGCGCGCTCTCCGCTCAGCGGACCTTTCACTTGCCTGTACTATCAGAATTTGGAGGAGCAGAGCCGGTGGCCGCTCCTTCAGGTATTTGGCCCCTAAGCTCTGGAATTCTATCCCCCCTAAAGCTCGGGCCACTTCAAATCACCTGCAATTCCGAAAACTCATAAAAACCTGGTTGTTTGCATCCATCTAGCACCTCCTTTACCATACTATTATCTGGCATGTCCGCAAGCGCTGGGACGCCCCGTCGTTGGGGTAGCCATGCGCTATACAAGACCACATAACATAACATAACATGTCTCACTGTGTGTGTGAGTGGGTGTGTGAGTGGTCTGTGAATGGATGCATGAGTGTCTGAGTGGGTGTCTGAGTGGGTGAATGAGTGTCTGAGTGAGTCTGTGAGTGCGTGTGAGACTGTCTGAGTGGGTCTGTGAATGACTCTGTGAGTCTTTGAGTGGGTCTGTAAGTTGGGCATGATTCTCTGAGTAGATCTGAGTGGGTGAGAGAGAGAATGAGTGATTTTGTAAGTGGGTGCATGAGTGTCTAACTGGGCCTGTGAGTAGATGTGAGAGTATCTGATGTGTTCCGTTGAGTGGGTGCATGAGTGCCTGAGCTCGTCCTGCTCATTCTCTTCTGCTTTCTGCTCAATTTTGACCTTTATTTTGCCTCTTTCTGCTCATTACAGACCATTATTATGCCTCATAATGCTCATTTCTGACCTTTATTTTGTCACTTCTGCTAATTTCTAAACTTTATGTTGCCTCTTTCTGCTAGTTTCTGAGTTCTATTTTGCCTCTTTCTGCTAGTTTTTGACCTTTATCTTGCCTCTTTCCGCTCGTTGCTGACCTTTATTTTGCCTCTATCTCCTCGTTTCTGACCTTTATTTTTACCTCTTTCTGCTCATTTTTTATCTCATTTTGCCTCTTTCTGCTCATTGCAGGCCTTTATTTAGCCTCTTATGCTCATTGCTGACCACTATTTTGCCTCTTTGTGCTAATTTATGATCTCTATTAGAGACTCACGCCTGACTCACAGACCCACTCAGAGCCTCACACACCCACTCACAGACCCACTCAGACATTCATGCAGTCATTCACAGACTGACTGACACACTCTTAGATGCACTCGCAAACATACTTAAAAACTCCATACCCACTCATAGACCCACTCAGACACTCACACACCCCTCATACATACATTGAGACACTCACTCACACACCCACTGAGACACACATTCAGTCATTCACACACTCACTCTCAAAGGTTACAGATTACAGTTAGGAAATAAAATTAATAATCCGTAGCTATTCACTGAAAAAAACAAAGATCACAGGGATGTTATAGTTAGGTAGAGAAATGAAAAAAGCCTTGGAAATTCACTCAAAAAATCAAAGGTTACAGGAAAGTTATAGTTAGGCTCCGGTTTCAGTCCTACAAACTAGTGAAACTTAGAAGTTATAGTTATCTGAGCTAACTATAACTTACACTCCCAAAATACACTGCTTATAACCTCATATATTACATCACTCATGACATGGTCAGTTAATCACTGCTGACATCTCAAATTACATCAATAAAGACATTACTGATGATATCATCCACAGAATGACTCACCCACTCAAACCCCCACAGAACCTCTCATACACCCCTTCCTGCTCCCACACAACCCCTTAAATACCCATTCCCAGACCCAATTCAATTCTGCAACCAATCACTCTTCCATAGAGCCACTCACACATCTACTCATTCATACTGCCACTCATACACTCACTAACTCACCCATACAGCCACTCATGCACCCATTCACTCACCAATACAGCCACTCACACACCCACTAACTCACCACTACAGCGACTCATGCAACCATTCACTCACCAATACAGCCATTCACATACCCAGTCATACAGGCACTTATTCACCCACTCATACAGCCACCCACACACCAATCAATCACCCATACAGAAACTCACACAGCCATTCACTCATCCATGCAGGTACTCACACACCTACACACTCACCCATACACCCACTTATACTCACTCACCAATCTAGCTACTCACAGCCCACTCACTTACCCATACAGTCACTGACACAGCAACGCACTCACCCATACAACTACTCACATACTCACAAACCACTTAAATTCCCATTTACACATCCATACAACCACTCACACACCCACTCACTCACCCTTACATCCACTCACATAGACATTCACTCTCCAGTGCAGCCACTTACACCCACCTACTTACCTATACACACACTCATACATCTACTCACTCACCCAGACAGACACTCACACAACCACCCCCTCACCCATACAGCCACTCTTGTAGCCTCTCAGTCACCAATACAGCCACTCACACACCCACTCACACACCTATGAAGGCACTGTCACCCACTAACTCACCCATACAGCCACTCACACCCACTCACTCTCCAATACAGCCCTTCCCTCCCCATAAAACTACTCACATACCCACTAACACATTCATAAACCCATTCACACACCCACTCAATCCAACTTGCTCAAACTCAATGGCAAAAAGACGGAAGTGCTAATTTTGGGTAATAATGAAGATCTTTGGGGCCCTTAACATTGGCCTTCTGTAATGGGGAATTTCCCACAGCCTAAGCACCAGGTCTGCAACTTAGGCTTTATCATTGATGACCAAATATCAATGAAGCAACAAGCGGTGAAGATGGATTCGACCTGCTTCACTATCCTTAAATGGCTCAAAAAAATCCTTTGGATGTTGCCTGGTTCCACTCAAAGAACTGTGGTCCAGGCTCTTGTCACTTCCAGATTGGATTATGGTAACATCTTATATTTAGGAGCCAATAAGGATGTTGTACGCAAACTACAGTTGGTGCAGAAGCGGCTGCTCTGCCAGGTTCCCAGAATGGTTCCCATTTCAGGTCATCTTCGGGACCTTCACTGGCTAAGGGTGAAAAATCAGATTAAATTCAAAGCCCTGATCTATATGTTTATGATCAAATTGGGCAAGGCTCCCCAATAACTAAATGTCATTGCTCATTCTTATGTACCACTGCACCTTCTCTGCTCTGCCACTCAGGCTAAATTTTCGGTCCTTTGGACCAGATAGTAGCGAATGGGGGATCGTTCTTTTCCTGTCTGGGCCCCTCTATGTGGAACTCCCTCCCCCTGCCCCTTCAAAATGGAACAGTTTACGGGAATTTCTTAAAGGGCTTAAAAACCTGACTGTTTACTCAATAGATAGTCCATCCTCCTTTAGCTCCTGCCAGGCTGTGCCCGGAAACCTTTGGGTAGCTGTTGCACCTTACAAGAGTAAATAACATACCATAACACTCACACATCCATGCAGCCACTTAGACATCCACTCACACACTGATACAGTCACACAGCCACTCAGAAATTGTGAATACTAGTCTCAGAAACGTTTATGAAAAACACTCACAAGATGATGTCATCAGAGATTTCACTGACCAAGCCGAAACTCGTCATGACGGACTGGTGCTGGGTCTTTGAATAAAGAAATTCTGCACTATCTATGGGTCTTGCTTCGTCTATCTACCTAGTTGCTGGCTATTTGGACGTCTACATACCGAAAATATTTCCGGGATTGCTTCCTCGGAACTAGCGAGACCCCTCCACAATTGGGGCAGGAATGGCTTGAAGGAGTTGTTCTATTTACGGAACACTCTCTTTGTACTCCAAGTGAAGGAGTTGCTGTTGGAGCCCCAGGAGAGGCGGATACTTCGGCAGCAAAACAGGAAGGACGGTGGTGGTTCCGGGTCAGAGGTCGGCGGAAGCTGGTCGTGGACGGGAGCCGCATCGAGAACGCCTGGGACGCTGAAGGAGCCAGCGGAAAGCCCTGTGTGGTGTGTGCGAGGAGTCTACTCTTCAGCACTAGCACAAGTAAGAGTATTGATTGCCTACTGAAAGACTTTACCCAATAGTACTATTCACCATGTCCGCAGACACGGTCAGGGGGCGTGTGGAGGCTTCAAGGGACATGTTCACGGACTCCCCGGCTGGGGAACGTCCATCCGGCACAGCCACTGTATCACTGCCTGAGCCCAATATTACCGCCAAGGACCTATTCAAAGCCCTGTAAAAATGCTGTAAAAATGAGCAGGCAAAATGGTGGGAGCACAGCTCCCTGTCGGGATACCTGGAAGTGGGAAGAGTGCCACGCGGCCTTAGGATTATGTTGGCCCCCTCCTATGAGAATCCCGACCCCCACATGTGGAAAAAGGTAGGGCTAGGACCTTTCTCAAGATTTGCCCGGCGCTAACCGCCCTTGTACCATTCAAATTTACCAAGCAATGAGGCAGGCGCCGGAGACCAGAAGGCAGGAAACAGAAGTTTTATTCCGACGGAGCAGAACACATCAGATCAGACAACAAGGTATCATCTCGAGGTGCTCTAACAGCCTCTCGGAGGCCTGGCCTCTTATACACTGGTTTATGGCATGTGACCTTTCTTTATTATAATTAGAACATTGTGAAGCCCGGAAAAAGACATCCCCGCAATCCTCGTGTCAATCCCACCCCCATATACCTTCACAATAGAGGTCCTCAACCTGCTGATAAGAGGAGGGGGGGTCATCACGCAGCTGAGTGTTCTGCCGAGTCTTAGGATGTATGCGCCTGATCATATCACAGGGGGTGGGGAGGCCTGGATCAATAGAGGGTCCTTTGAAGGAGAGCGACCTCATACAATAAGGGGCAGTAAATGATATCTCCCGGCTTAGGCGATGGCCTCGGACCTGTGTGGACAGCTGGACACGGGGTGAGGGGTCATCAAAGGAGTGGTATTCATGCCTCGTGGACAATCCAGTGCGGAGGGAAGGTTGATCAACAGAGGGGCATTCATCGGAGGAGAGGAGGTGTTGGTCAGGCGCTGGCGTGACTCCCAAGGACAGGGTCATGCAGAAGGGTTATGTTCATGAGGGGAGGGAGGGGGAGCCAGGGTGCGCGGAGGATGCTTGCTGGGTCAGAGGGGCGCGCTGGCGATCGATCGTGGACAGGGAGACCATGATGCCTAAAATGGTGATCGTGCACGTTGTACGTGGGTGACAAGCTGGCGCAGATAATGTTTAGCTCACAAACTAGAATTCCACAGTCCTCCCTTTTAACATATCTCGCCAACTTGTCAGTTTGGATTTATCCCCATAAGGCCACGTATTTCTACTTCATAGAGGGGACTCATGTGCTCATTTCGGAAATCCAAAGTCTTTGGGCACATACAGTTGGAAACAAGGCCGCACAAAGATGGTAGACATTGGATACCTAAGCAACACCCACATAAGATCACAACAGGTATCAGCACGAAGGAAAACAACCTCCAACCCCAGTTCCTCAAAGTGTCCCAAAACCAGCTCCCAAGCGACCATCCTTCCTGCTCCTGGTGAACCTCCGAGGAGAGTCTGTGGAGGTGTTCAATGGCTTTGTAGACTGAAGGCGAGTTGTCTGGCACGTAGGTGCAGCAGCTAGATCCGATGATGCGGCATGCTCCTCCTCGGTCGGCTAGGACCACATCCAGGACAAGGCGATTTTGAAGGGTCACAAGGCGGACCGCCTGAAGCTCCGCAGTGTTGTTGGCGAGGATGCCAGCCGTGATGTTGATCGTTGTTTCTACTGCCTGGGTCAGGTGTCGGATAGCGCGGCTGTTTGCCATTGGGCCCCACAGAGGAACAAGTCCCTTTGCTGCATCTAGGAACTGTGCTCCGGTGGAGTCGGCTTGTCCAATGTCGTCTGCACGCCTCTGTCGGTGGTGGTTGGCAGGGGCTACATATGTGGGTGGAAGAACGAAGGCAATGTAACATGCGCCCTTCCAACCTCTCGGGAGCCAGGTGTAAGCTTTGGTGCCACACACAAAGTACATATTCGGAGAAGCAACAAAGGAAGGTGGGTCAACTGAGTCCAATGTTCTGGTGATTCGGCAGGCACTGTGACCCACCAGCTGCGTTCCATGGCCTTCGAGACACACAAGACCTGTGACATTGATAACAGACAGGGCCACAGTCAGAGTAGCGGTAGTTTGTTTTTGCAGATGAGAGAAGGTGGTTCTGGCTGGATTGTGGAGCACCTGTACTTCGACTCGTTCTTTGGCAGGAATGTCTTTAAGGAAGGTGGCGCCCGTGAGCGCAGGACACAGAGCAACAGAGGTCTTTTCAGTTTTGCTCAGCCAGAACCCAGAGTAGAAGTGCGACACTGTCCGGCTGGAGGTGGCGTTGTCCTTGTGGCTCTCTTGCATGAGGATCAGCCAGGCGAGGCAGGAGCCGTGAACTGAGAAAGGAGAAGGGATGAAGGGGATGGAGTGTCTTGTAGCATGCGGGAGCAACCCGCAGATCCAGCAGTTCGTAGCATTTGCAGCAAGGTTGTGTTGGTGCAACAGTTGCACGAAGGAATTGTTCCAGAATTCCCTGCGCCTTTCTCGGAGCTGAGGCGACAGGGAGATTAGGTGATGCTCTTTCAGGGGTGTTGGCTGTGCAGTAGGGAGCAATGCCTCATGAGCCGGTGTACTTTCCTCCAGAATCCAGAAGGAGGTCATGAGGAGGAGGCAGAAGAGGAAGACAATGAAGAGTGCGATTGTCTTTGATTTGTGCAAGTTGTCAGTCTTTGGATTTCTATACTGGGTATTTCCTGTTGCTTCCATCATCTTCTTATCTGGCGCTTCCATCATCTTCTTATCTGGCGCTTCCATCATCTTCTTATCTGGCGCTTCCATCACCTTCAAGGGGGCTCGGTAGTGGGCAGGACCACAGACTTCGTTTAGCTTCTCTCCCGGTAACCCTTGATTGTGTTTAGGTTACCGTTCTGAGATTTTAACTTAGTCCGTGGCCTACTTAGCCGAAACTCCCTCCTTTCGACGCAGGAAATACCCTTCTCTGGATGGCACAGTGGGATCAGAGAATTTTGCAAGTTCGAGTGCCTCAGTATCGGGATAACAGTCCAATATCGGTCGGTCTTTGCTCAGGAGCTCTTCTTGGGCGCTGACGTTTTCTGTCGTGGTTAGGTTTGCAGAGACCTTCCGGCAATGATGCGCGTGCAGCCAGTGCTTCTTCCCCTCCACTCGGAGCGCCGTTCGGGTGGTGATCAGCACTTGCCAGGGGCCCGTCCACCGAGGTTCCAGACTCTTGGTTCGCTGGAAATTTCGTATCAGCACGAAATCTCCCGGTTGGATGTCATGGCCGGGGCCCCTGGAAGCATCGGGGATGGCTTGCTGCACCTGTTGATGAATGACAGACAACGTTTTGGTTAACTTGCACAAATAATCAGATAGTAGGACGTCTGGGACGTCATGAATGGAGGCCGGTTTGGGAGCAGTCCAGAGATTCATCGGTCACCCAAACACGACCTCGTAGGGGGTCAAATGGTGCTTGGTGGGGGTGGAGCGCATCGATAACAAAGCCAGCGGGAGGGCATCCGGCCAGTTAAGTCCAGTGGTGGCCACTATTTTTGCCAGTTTCAGCTTCAGTGTGGCATTATGGCGTTCCACTAGACCGGCGGATTGGGGGTGGAAGACCGCATGAAACCGTTGCCTCACCCCCAACCCCTTTAGGATTAGTTGGATAACCTCAGCTATGAAGTGGGGGCCATTGTCGCTCCATAAAATTCGACAAAGGCCATAGCGAGGGAAGAATTCCTTCAGTAGTACTTTGGCAGTAGTCATGGCAGTGTTGTCACGGGTTGGGTAGGCCTCCACCCATTTGCTGAAGGCACATACGATGACTAGTACATACTTCAGGTTTTGGCATCTCTCTAGTTGGATGTAGTCCATCTGAAGGACCTCAAAGGGGTGATTGGGGGTCCCAAACCCTCCCCGGGGTACTACAGTTCCTTTCCCGGGGTTGTGTTGCAGACAGATAAGGCACTGCTGAACTAGGCGTCTGGCTGAGTCGGGGATTTTGTCATTGTGCCAGACTTTGGAAATGAGTTCGATCATGGGTGCAGATCCTATGTGTGCGGGGGAATGTGCCATTGTCAGTATGGGGATCAGGTATGAGTCGGGCAGCAACCACTTGTTTGCATCCTTCGTTCGCCAGCAACCCTCTTCGTCCTTCAAACCCACCCTTGCCCACTTAGTCAGTTCGTGAGGGGTGCTGGCCGACTGTATGTCTCTGATCATTTCCCTTGTGTCACTCCATTTTTCTGCTTGTGACCTGGTCACATATATGCGTGTCACCATCCTATTCTCAGCTGTGGTTCGTGCAGTGATGTCGGCTAATGCATTCCCTTGTCCGACTAAGTCTGTCACTCTTTTGTGTGCCTGACATTTGATCACCGCTAATCGTTTGGGGAGGAGAACTGCCTCAATCAGAGCGGAGACTAAATCTCCGTGGAGGATTGGGGTGCCGTGGGACGTCAGGAATCCCCTCTCCCTCCACAAGAGCCCAAAATGGTGGACCACTCCGAAGGCATACTGGCTGTCCGTATATACGTTCGCGGTGGTCCCTGCGGCTATGATGCATGCTCGGGTGAGGGCTATCAGTTCTGCTGCCTGGGCAGATCGTTGTGTGATGCAGGCTGTCTCAATTACTGTTCGGGCTGTCGTTACTGCATAGGCAGCTGAAGTGGTACCATCTGGGAGTTTGATGCATGAGCCGTCTACCCATAGCTCTCCATCGGGGTCAGGAAAAGCAGTGTCTCGGAGGTCAACCCTACTCCTAGTCTGTTCGTCTGTGAGGGTCACACAGTCGTGTATGGGAGGAACGTCGGGTCGTTTTCAGGCAGGGGTAACAATGTGGCAGGATTCAGAGTCGTGCATCTTTTTAGTGTAATGTGGGGTGCAAGCAGAGTCAACTCGTACCCTGTCAGTCGTGCGCTAGTCAGGTGTTGGGTCTTTGTCTGGTTCAAAAGGGTGTCAACTGCATGGGGCACTAATACAGTGAGAGAGTTGGAGAGTACGATTCCCTCGCTCTGACGGATGGAGACAGCAGCGGCAGCTACTGCTCGAAGGCAGGCAGGTAAAGCTCTGGCTACAGGATCAAGAGTGGCGGAGAAGTAGGCACAAGGGCGCTGCTTAGGACCAATCAATTGAGTCAGGACAGACAATGCGCATCCCTCCCTTTCGTGGGTGAAGAGGGAGAAGGGTTTGGAGTAATCCGGCGTTCCGAGGACGGGTGCTGAGCAGAGTGCATCCCGTAATTCCTTAAAGGAGGCTTGACACTCAGTGGTCCAAGGAAGCGGGGAGGGGACATCTTTGGTCAGCAGGGCAAGTAAGGGTTTCACAATGAGGCTGTAATTAGGCAACCACTGTCTGCAAAAAGAGGTTAGGCCAACCAAAGAGCGGACCTGTTTTTGTGTTTTTGGGATGGGGGTGTCTAGGATGGTTTGGATTCGGTCAGGGGTAAGTTTCCTCCCTTCTTTGGACAGAAGATGGCCTAGGTAAGTCACTTGTGGCTGGCAGAACTGTAACTTCTTTTTGGAGACTTTATGGCCATTTTCTGCAAGAAAGTGTAGGAGTTGGACGGTGGCTGTCGTTGCAAGTGGGGTGTCGGCCGCCAAAAGGATATCATCGACATATTGGATCAACACCACTCCCTCTGGTAGCTGGAAGGCATCCAGCTGTCTTTTGAGGGCCTGGCTGTAAATGCTGGGACTTTCAGTGTACCCCTGGGGAGCTCTACAAAATCGGTACGAGCGGGATTTTAAAGTGAAGCCGAAGAGATAACGGCTGTCTGGATGGATGGGGATAGAGAAAAACGCGTTCTTAAGGTCGATAACAGTGAAGGTGGTGGCGGTGGACGGGATGAGGGTCAAAATGGTGGTGATATCAGAGACTACGGGATATTGGGGTACAACCACTTTGTTAATCTCTCGTAAGTCGATGATGAAGCGGTACGCTTTCTCATCTCCTTCACCTTGCTTCGTAACAATAGGTAGGATTGGGCTGTTGCAGACGTTGCTAACCACCTCTTCAACCACTCCTGCATCTACCAGAGACTGAATGATCGCTACCAGTGCCTTCTCACCCTCTGGGGATATCCGATATTGCGGGAGCTTCGGGAGCATAGCGTCCTGTCGTACAGTTATGTGGATAGGATCAATCATCATTCGCCCCACATCAGAGTCGTTTTTGGCCCACAGGTACGGGGGCAGGGTGTCAAGCAAGGACATGTCAGCGTCAGTTATGGGGCACATGTGTCGTGGGGGACGGGATCTGGGCATGTCTGGGTTGTCGTATAGGATGACTCGTATTCCATCTGGGGAACACCTAATGGTAGCTCGAAAATGTTTCAGTAAGTCAATGCCCATAATGGCGTCAGGGGAGTTGGAGGAAAGCAGGAATGTCGCGTCAGTGGTGTTGTTTTCTAGATCAAAGGAAATAGGTACGGACAGGGGGTTAGTGGAGGGCGTTCCATCGAAACCTATCGACGTTATGTGTGAGCCAGACAAGGGTGCCCTTGGAATCAGTCGTTTTGATAACACACTACGTGTCGCCCCAGTGTCTACCAAGAATGGAGACTCTGTACCCAGGACCTTAGCGGTGACATAAGGACCTTGCTGGTCAACACAGAGCTCGACTGGATCCCTCCCTTGCCCCTGGCAGTCCTATGCAAAGTCGGGGGCATGTTCACCTTCGGACAGCTGATATTGGTTCTGCAGGGGAACGGTCAAATGTGTTCAGTCTCCCTGATCTGTCATTGTTGGTGCCGTTGGCATGCCCTCGTCCTTGTACCCCATTTCTTGGACCACTTGCCACATCCCTGGAGTCCCTATTTCTATTCATCTCTAGCATAACCGGACACTGGTATTTCCAATGGCCGAACCCTTTGCAGAAGGCACATTGGTCGTTGCTAATGTCTCTACGTCCAGGGTGGGGTGTGGGAGTGTGATCTTTAGGAGGTGGATCTCTGGGGGTGGCTGATTGGTAGTTCCCTCTTTGATGTTCCCGTCCCATCGTTATACCTTGTATCTGGGCTATCATTACCCTTTCCTTTAAATCTTTCTTCTTTTTCTCGGACGCCCTATCAATCTCATTCTTTTGGTGCTCGTAATACTGAGCCATCTGAAGGATAGCTGCAGGTTTGGAGGCGCCCCAACTACTCTCACTTGTCTGCAGCTTTTGGGAGACCTCTTGTGTTAGACCCTTTACGTAATTTTGTACAAACAGGTGCTGTCCGGTTGCGGTGGTCATGTCTTGGCCACTGTAGTCGGAGAACACTGTCTCGAATCGGGAGAAGTATTCTGACACATCTTCCTGCGGTTTCTGTCGACAGGCCATGACTATCGACCAGTCTACTTTTCTTTCTGGGATCAGTGTCTTTAATTTTTGAACTATTTTGTCTGGGAGTTCTAGTATATCTTTCACTGGTTTCCTTCCAGGTTCTCGTTGTCTATCTAATTTACCGAGTTGGTCCCAGGTATGTCCAAACAGATCCGTGTGGTCAGCCTTCCGGATTTGCTTCCACACGTCAGCTGGCAGGCATAACCCGAAGAACAAGTCAATGTCTGCTAAAGTCATTATCGTCGAACCCAAGGCTGTGCCTAATTCGGTATAAAATGCTGTCGGGTTCTTTCTTAAGTCGGGCAGGGTTTGCTTAAAGGTTAGGATATCTTGTCGGTCCCATGGTTGGTAAACCCAATTGTACACAACCCTTCCCTTTGCATTTTCATTATTAATATCATCGCTCGTTCCCTGGCCCCTTGGCGGGATCCAGTAAGGGGCTGCTTCTCTGATAGGCATCATAGTATTGGCTACCTCTACCGAGGTCGTTTCAGGGACTGTAGCCTTGGCTTCTGGTTTCTGTTCCGTGAGGTGGCGGAAGACCTCAAGCATCTGCATGAAGAGCTCCGTCGCCTCACGTTCAGTCCCATCTCCAACATCAATTTTCCTATACAGTGTTGCTAGTTTAGCGGGACCCTTACTCTGATACCTATCTTCATACGCGTTCAGGGTGTAGTAGCTGAATCGCAAGATGAAATGCCGTCTGTGGCTGTCGGCATGTGAATTATATACGCTCATTGTATAATCTTCGCTCTCCCTTCGTTCTACTAATGTCTTTGCTATTTTGTCGATCCCATCCCGCTCATCTTTGCTCAACCTATTTAGTCTGGTTGATGATTGTTTGCTAGACTCGGGGTCGTCTGATGAAGTTGTTAATGTGGCTGGTGCAAAGGCCGTGAGGGCTGGTGCACTAGCACTGAGATCGCTTTCGCTCACACTCGGAGCGTGAAAGCTTTGTCGGCAGGGGGCATATGGAGGGGGCATGTAGATGATTGGGGGACCTAGTAGTAACTCATCATTCGCCCGTTGTTTGGAGGGCAATTCAGGGTAGAGCGCAGAGGGGGTCCTAACAGGACATTGGCCTGTCGACCCTGATTCTTGGTTTTGCATAGTATCTTTTCTCTCTTTTATTTCTTCTTCTAGTTGCTTCGCGGCTAGGTGGGCTGCCTTTCGTAATTCTTTCCCTATTTTTGCTTCTTCTCTTTTCTTTCGTTGTTCCGTTTGTTTGCGCCACATGCCGATACTGTCGAGCATAGTGGGCGTGGTCTTATTCTTCTGGAGCGCTATTTCTAATGTTTTTATTTTATTTTCGTCAAAGGAACCTATCAGTGGCCACTGACTTTCAGGGTTCTTTTTTGTATATTTATGCCATAGTTTAGTGTAAGCTATAGCGACTAGTCCATACTTAGTGAACATGTCCTTATTAGGGGTGCCCTCCAGTGGAGCTGGATGGTTCATCTCCAATAAGCGGTCCGGGCTAAACAGGCTACCAACCAGTGGGGAGAAGACAGGCATGACGGATTACAACGGGGACAAAAGTCTGCACTACCTATCTTATCACGGCGGACAAAGACTAGACAGAATATTTCTATTCTACGTTATTTGGAGGCCGTGAATACCTCAAAAGAACCAATACCGAATAATCGGCCAATCAAAACAATCCAGTGGGGAGAATAAGTGGGCACGAAAAGTTATCGTTACCCACTCTTTCTCTACCTGCAAAGAGAGACCTTGTTCTTCCCTGTTTGCAGACAAAGAATCTCCAGACAATAATCCACGAACGACAGTTCGGGAAACAGTGGGGGAGGAAGATAGGCACGACGGATTACAACGGGGACAAAAGTCTGCGTTACCTATCCTTCACTGCTTGCAAAGAGAGAGCCTGTTTGTTTTTCCCCGTTTGCAGACAGTGAATCTCCAGAGGGTTTCAACAAAGCGTAACACTAGTATTATCTAAACAAAACAATATTTTTCCCAATCTGTCGTGTTTACACGACCTTACCCGGACCGCATGGACGGTTTCCTGTCCTCTGGATCCAGCGCCCGATCGTCCTCTCTTCTTCGTGATGTTCGTGGCACTCCTGATGGTTCCCAGTCAGGACCGTAGATCACTCGAGAGAGGTCTGTTCAGAACTAGTGAAGGTCGGATGATCGGCTGTCAGACGAGGGTCTATCGGACACGAGCTCTTCCCGATCGTTGCAGTCGTTCACTCTGTCATCGGGACCTCTCCCACTGGATCCACGTGTCGCTGATGGGCCCCACGCTTTGGGACGCCAATTGTGGAAAAAGGTAGGGCTAGGACCTTTCTCAAGATTTGCCCGGCGCTAACCGCCCTTGTACCATTCAAATTTACCAAGCAATGAGGCAGGCGCCGGAGACCAGAAGGCAGGAAACAGAAGTTTTATTCCGACGGAGCAGAACACATCAGATCAGACAACAAGGTATCATCTCGAGGTGCTCTAACAGCCTCTCGGAGGCCTGGCCTCTTATACACTGGTTTATGGCATGTGACCTTTCTTTATTATAATTAGAACATTGTGAAGCCCGGAAAAAGACATCCCCGCAATCCTCGTGTCAATCCCACCCCCATATACCTTCACAATAGAGGTCCTCAACCTGCTGATAAGAGGAGGGGGGGTCATCACGCAGCTGAGTGTTCTGCCGAGTCTTAGGATGTATGCGCCTGATCATATCACAGGGGGTGGGGAGGCCTGGATCAATAGAGGGTCCTTTGAAGGAGAGCGACCTCATACAATAAGGGGCAGTAAATGATATCTCCCGGCTTAGGCGATGGCCTCGGACCTGTGTGGACAGCTGGACACGGGGTGAGGGGTCATCAAAGGAGTGGTATTCATGCCTCGTGGACAATCCAGTGCGGAGGGAAGGTTGATCAACAGAGGGGCATTCATCGGAGGAGAGGAGGTGTTGGTCAGGCGCTGGCGTGACTCCCAAGGACAGGGTCATGCAGAAGGGTTATGTTCATGAGGGGAGGGAGGGGGAGCCAGGGTGCGCGGAGGATGCTTGCTGGGTCAGAGGGGCGCGCTGGCGATCGATCGTGGACAGGGAGACCATGATGCCTAAAATGGTGATCGTGCACGTTGTACGTGGGTGACAAGCTGGCGCAGATAATGTTTAGCTCACAAACTAGAATTCCACACACATGCTCTCGGATTGGGCACAGAGCAATCTTGATTCATCGCGTCGCCTCATGCAAATACTTATTCAATATGCCGAGAGTGATAGGGTGAAACTTTTGGCAGAAATTGATAGAATCAACGGTGAAATTGAGAAGTTACCCAGTACCCCGGCTATAATCAAATATCGGGAAGACATGGACATGAGGTTAAAATGTGAGGGAGAGGTGATTAAAAAACGTAAGGCGTTTAAATTCCAACGTGATCGCCTTGATTACGAGAATGGGCAAATATTCACCTTCTCCAGGAAATATGACAGCCTGAAGGCTCGTAAGACAACGAGCAGCTCTGTAAGCTCAAAAACCACGGGATCAGCCACAAGCAGTGGCCAGGTAGAACTAATGTCTGTTTCAGAGGACAGCTCACAAATAGACAGCGAGTCTGATACCGAACAGAAAAGAAAAGAGAGGTCGGGGTTTCGAAAATTCACCATGGGGCAAGAATTGGAGGTAGTACAAATGGACCGCAAAATGACCCTCCGCTCAGGTACCCAGGGAACGTCTACAAACAAATCTGCAACAAGAAGCGTGCAGAAAGGCGCAAGTGCAGCCAGAGGCGGAAACGCAGGAGGGAGGCAGAAAAGGCAACGAGCGAAGTGGCATCGCAATCAGGCACAACAGTAACTGATGCTCAAACAGTTATCAATTTGTCAGATATTGTACTTACCCCTGGAGAAACCTCCATTCTATCTTTAGGTTTGTCCTACAGTGCACGTGGGGACTTTGATTACGCAAGTACAAAAATAGATCTTTTTAAGTACGTCAGCAAATTGAAACTTAAGAAATATCATGCCACGTTAAGATCCAATGAAAATGAGGTACCTTCAGCTACGGCACTTAATAGTCCTGCAATCAGGGGGATGGCCCTCACGCAGGAATTCATGGAACTTCAACAGGATGATGGGGTATTAACACAACCAGTTCCCGGCTGGGGACTGGCACCTCCAATACAACCAACCCCATTCAAGCCCAAATCGAAATTTTGCCCACTGCTGCTGAAAGATAATTTAGAGTTTCCACGACAGGGTGTCTTCTGACCTTAAGAACTTGCACACCAAGATTTCTAACAAACTCGAAGAAGAAACTATAAGGACATGGAGTACCACAAGTTGGTCAAGAAACTCAAGACAAATAAAAATGTGATCATACGCCAATCCGATAAGGGGGGCAATGTAGTCCTTTGGACACGGAAACAGTACATGGAAACAGCTTTGAGTCAACTGACAGATCGTGAATGCTACAAAAGAACTAATGTCAAGGAAGTACAGCAGGCACACAATGACATCTATTCCAAATTGATGGCTTGGAAAAGCAAGGGCCTGCTGACTTTGGAGGAATATAAATATGTAAAAGTGGACTGTCCAACCACTCCTGTAATTTATTTTATTCCGAAAATCCATAAGGACTGCCAACGACCACCCGAACGGCCTATTATATCTGCGCAAAATAGTATTTTGGAAAATGTTAGCAGGTATATAGAATTTTTCTTGTAAGAACATGTAAAAGCATTACCGTCCTAGATACGGGTGATCTGCTCAAAAAGATGGCTAATTTCAAATGGCTTCAAGAAAAAAAGGGAGATACCCTATGTACCAATATGGGACAGGGTGAAGTAATCTAAAACAAAAGACAGTCCCTAAATGTCGGAATATACCCTCCGTCAAGGCGCCCCTTACGTTAATAAGACACAGCTTGACCTGAAGAATACTCTTATACTTCTAACATAGTCCTCAAATTCCACCAGACCACAAAAGATACACACACAAAATACAGTTCAGTTAGGTACTCAAGGTCCAAAAAGTAAGTCTTGTGGCATTCAACAAATGATCCTTATATTCGTATATCTTAAAAGCAGTAATTTATTAAAAATCATCTCATTACAGTACATAACAATTTAATTTTACATGATAATACAACACAATTTCATAAAAACCAAAAAGTCCACGCGGCGTTTCGGTGTCTTGACAGGTTAGTCACACCTTCTTCAGGACGGTTTTTAAAATCACTAAAAAGAGAATGCCACAATTACACATTGTTTAAGACTTATGACAGAAAGACCTCAAGTTGTACTAACATTTAATTACAGTGTTACACATTTTCATTATAAAAAAACATCTACAATAATATACTTCATTATTGACTTGTCTGTTTGGAACGACTCCATAGTTTCACATTTATGGGGTACCTTTGGTTTTCCCCTACTCTCTAATATCAGAGCTTATACTACAACCAGTATTTTAGTCACCATTTTACAAACATTGGTCACAGGCCGCAATATTTCGGCATTACGAATTCTTAACACTTCAATCTGTTAACTTTATCAAGGCAGTTTTTTGGATAGTAGTTCTGCTATCTATTGTTCTCACTTTGTGGTAATCTAACCAAAGCTATTTCTGTCTGGTATATGGTAACCCAAGGGCTTCTTTGTTGCAACTCCAAATGCTTACATACCTCAAATGTCGAGCGAAACAAATAATGATAAATAGTCTGTGATGACCTCTATTTCCTATTCCTTTAGAGGCATGTTTTCCGCATAACAAAGTATTTCCACCTACAAAATAAATAGTTTTCACATGACTTCAGCAACCCACCATTTACAGCATTGATATATTTTGAAAGTTTAGCTAGCGTGCCGCCATACCTTAATCCAGATGTTTATATACTGGTAAGGTCTGCTGTACCAGGGATGACCACCGTATGGATAAATTGATTATGAACACTTTAGCTAGGGATAGACAGAAATACACACAAGGGAAATAAAATGGTAGGGTAAGTCTTCCAATTATGGTCAAAAAGCAAAGTTTGTTATATATATATGTTATAATACCTTTCGTTTTGAAGCTTAAAGCCACCTCATGGGATCTAGAGGAGCTGTAATACTTTACTCCCGCTTCTGACTTTGTGTTTTCTTTTTTCAGATTATCTGTTAACTATAGAATACCCTGTTACTCTATTTATCAAAGGGTATCAAGAATAACTTGCGTCTGTTCATGATTATCCCTGTTTATTTTTTTAGTAATGAGATGTTTCAGACAGTCCTTCAGGGGCGCCTTGGCGGAGGGTATATTCCGACATTTAGGGACTGTCTTTTGTTTTAGATTACTTCACCCTGTCCCATATTGGTACATAGGGTATCTCCCTTTTTTTCTTGAATACTAATACAGCTTGTTAGCTGGGGAGCACTTGTATACCCATGGAAGGTATTAAAACATATGGTTTTACTGAAGATCAGTTTAACAAAATGATACATGGCTCAAATAGAAGTACGCCGACTGTAATTATTGATAACAGTAAAGAAGATCAATGGAAAGAACTGTGGAATTTAAAGAAAAAGATTGTAAGGACAGAACTACATACCAAATTTTTAATTGACTATTGTAAAAAAGGCATCATCCCTAAGGGATTACAAATAACGAATGAACCGGGTGTCTTCATTAAGGTCAAAAAATTTATAGATAACTGGACCCTGATAGCGAATAGATGCAGCCGAGATTGGATGCTTCTTATAATAGAGACAGCACAGGATGTTTTAATTATAGAAAGAGCAGAGATAGAAGAGCTAGAAATGAAACTAAGAGAATGTGATGCTCTTGAAGACGCAAAACGGAAACTAGAGGCAATACAAGCAGACATATCTGGATATCGTGATTTCATGATTAATAAGAAGTCCAACAAACTTAGAAAAGACGTAGCACAATATAATATAGAAAGAGTCTATCCGTATCTACAGAAAGACTATTATGAAAAAATACAGGATGATTACCCAAATAGACGGCAATGGGCACAACCAGGCCGTAATTTCCAGAGGAAGAAGGTAAGTTTTTTCGATACCTCATATACAAGCTCGGACTCGGAAAATGAGACACATCATGAACCAAATAATAAGGAAAAAGAAACAACTAGCAACATAAGAGAAAGTCTACCTTTTTTAGATCAACGCCCGAAAACATTTGGTCCACAGAGAGGGAAGGGCAGAGGGAGGGGCGGATACAATCCCAAACCCCAATACCAACCACGTCATTACAACACGAGGAGCCAGAAAAATTGGGATTAACAAATAATAACAAGAAAGCCCCCATCATAAACCTGTCCTCTAAAACTATCTCAGACATTGATAAAAAAGTCCTTGAAAAGGGCCTAGGCTATGCAATTGCTAGTCCCATAGATAAATACAGTTTGGAAAGGGACCTTCAAAGTTTTTTTAGGAAAGTAAGGCTAAATGCCTACTTTGAAGGAAAGCCGAGAACAATATGTGAAAACAAGTCAGGTCTTAAGGCTAAATCCAAATGGACTCCACAATCAAATATGGTTAAAAAAGATATAGAAATCTTTGAACGATGCGTAGAAAAAAGTATTGAAGACCTCTTAGATAAAAAAACCTGGGTAGATAATAACTTTTCGAAATTAGAAAAACAGTCTTTGAAGGCTCTAGAAGAAGATACCTCTATTACAATAAAACCAGCGGACAAGGGGGGCAGCATCGTTATAATGGACACAACAGATTACAATGCTCGTATGTATTCCCTCCTCAACAATAACGATAACTATTTCCCTTCAAGTAGAGAGGAGCTGGCTTCCGTATCTAATAAAATCACAAGATTACTACAATGGGCGAAGGAGGATGGTATTATCTGCCAAGAAGAATACTCATTTCTCAACAATACAAACCCTACTACACCAGCGCTGTATGGACTCCCAAAGGTCCACAAAAATATAAAGGACCCCCCTATGAGACCTATAGTGTCTAGCTTGAATTCACTAACCCAACCTCTTAGTAAATACACCGACATCTTCTTGCAACCATTAGTGAAGATACAAAAAGCCTATGTTAAGGACACAACCTCAATGATCGAGAAAATAGAGAATCTTGACTTCAATCCTGACAATCAATTCCTGGTCTCATTAGACATTGAGGCTTTATATTCTAACATCCCACAGGACGACACAATACAGATGATATCGGACTTTTTACAAATTGGTGACTCAGATCTTAGCCCACATTCAACCTTTATTGTTGAATGTATTACCATTATTTTAAAAAATAATATATTTCTGTTTGAGAAATCATTATTCAAACAAATCAAGGGCACCAGCATGGGGGCCACTTGTGCCCCCAGTCTGGCATGCCTATACGTATCCAGCTTTGAAGAAAAACATATCTTCAACTCCTCTGCACCATTCTTTGAAAACATCTCCAATTGGACACGTTATATAGATGACGTTTTCTTTATATGGACAGGCCCAAGAGAAACTTTGATGGAATTCATCCTCTGGCTTAATCTAGGGGATGTCAACCTAAGGTTTACCCACTGCATAAGCGATACCAGATGTGAATTCCTAGATATAGTAATAAAGCACGAGACAGGGAAATTAATGGTAGAACTGTTCACCAAGCCTACTGATAGGAATACCATGCTACACTTTGAAAGCTACCACCCCCCATGCCAAAAGAACAATATACCCTATGGTCAATTCTTAAGGCTAAGAAGGAACTGCACAAAAAACTCTGATTTTGACAAACACGCCAAAATACTCACAGAAAAGTTTGTAGAGAGGGGTTACCCTAAAAAGCTTGTCAGACATTCCTATAAGAGGGCAAAATATTTCAACCGTGAAGAATTCTTTAAGCCAAAAGACAAAAAAGATCAGACAACTCCTCTGATTTTTGTTACCAACCACAGTAGCCTCAATAATAAGATTAAAAACATAATACATCGGAATTGGCATCTTGTGGAAAAACAAAAGGATACGATCCTACCTAAACCCTGTTTTCGTACAGACGGAACAAAACCATAAGAAACAGCCTGGTAAAAACATACAGAGAGATAAACCCACAAATGCAACCCACAATAGATAGAAACCCACTGCCTAAGGGAACTTTCCCATGTAGTGGCTGTAACAACTGCAAGGATATTTTAAAAGGCGCAGAAATCAGTGTAGGTGAAAGAACACACAAAGCCCACGACTTCTTCAATTGTAGATCCAAAAATTTGATTTATCTGATAAAATGTCCCTGCAACTCTATATATATAGGAGAAACATCTAGGGAAATCAGGACGAGATTAAAGGAACATAGATCAGCGATTAGAACTAAAAAAAACACGTCACCATTGGTGGAACACTGGATCACTGCAAAACACAACCAACAAGATCTTAAATGGTGTGTCTTGGAAACCGTGAAAATGAATATGAGAGGTGGTGACATGGTTACTAAACGTAAAAGAAGAGAACAATTCTATATGTCAAAATTCAACTCAGTACGTAATGGTCTAAACAGTAAGGAAGACTGGGAGAGGATAATCTAGACATTCTAAACATAGACTACACACGTATAGGGAGCCAAAGAATAATTAGCTATGGCACAATCAGTCACCATGCATATGTTTTTTCAAACATATTCTGTAAAAATGCGAATTAATATAAATATAGGAATAAATAATATTGAAGGTCAGTAGTATTAGTATATGTAATCTCTTACTTTTAAATAACTGATATGCCTAATGTTGAAATCATTTGTGATTCCACGAAATAATAATAAAGTAGCACTGTTTCCAATAATAAGAGTATAAGGTAGTCTCCATTCCAAAATGTCAGCCGGGATATATGGGACTCATACCTAGAAGACAACCAAGTTACGTGGTAGAAGAAAATATATAAAAAGCCTTTGTAACAGTGAGGTTAAAAAACTTCTAATCCTCTAATATAAAAGGCATATGCGTTAGACTCAAGGAAGTGATTATTAAAGAATATTAAGTACAGAAGGAGTATAAAAGAATATTGAGTTCTGAAGTAATAGTGTGATACTTCTCCCACTCCAAAATGGCGGCAGAGTTTTATACGACCAAAACCCGGCAGCATTTTTCGCCATAAACTCTATAGAGGTTATAGACTCATAGAATACATATATAAACGAACAAATTAGTAATTAATATAATCGATGTTAAGAGAATATCGTAAATCATGCAAAATAGCGTATTTAGTTCCCCATTCGAAAATGGCCGACACGGACCACGTGATCGGAACAACAATCAACTTTGACCCGGATAGAGTGAATATAAACAGACCACGTATATCCGTGATCGATATCCCGCATGCTGTACCAGGAAGAAGATGACAGGGAGGCCGCTGGTCACCACTCAGGTAAGCCGACAGGCTGTGAATTCGGCGGCTTAGATAGAAACGCCAGTTGTAGATTTTAGGGCGCGAAACTCACTATGTTAAAGCTAACTATCTAAGTAGTTTCAAGGAAAGGATAAACAAACTTCCTGTTTGCCCCAACTATGTATCTCTGCGTTAACAAACACTAGCAGTTTCCTTAATACCACTCGAAGTGCAAAACTAGGAAAAGATCGATAAATTTCCCGCATGCCTGAATTGTACATCACGGCGGTAATAGACAAGAGCCGCTTTTTGTAGACCACCCGCAATAATAAAGATTACGTAAGACACGAGTGGGTCCACATAGTTATACTCCTAATTTGGACAAATCATTATGCGGCACAAGGATCGTGGTTCTGGGATAAGTTTTTATAATAATAATAATAAAAAGCTACCCGCATGTTTGAATTTTGTACCGCTATATATACACACCGGGGCCGCTTACTAAATGTAGTTTATAGTTTGTAATTAACCGCATATAGAGCCAGATTATACATATATACCCCTGATCTCGATATTTGCCTCAATATTATTTTTTGTGCGCTATTGACCGCACACTAAGTTAGATCGCATAGACATACTCCTGATCGTAATACTTGCTATAATTTAAATTGAAACAATTTGTCTATGAAGGACTGTCTGAAACATCTCTTTACTAAAAAAATAAACAGGGATATTCATGAACAGACGCAAGTTATTCTTGATACCCTTTGATAAATAGAGTAACAGGGTATTCTATGTTTAACAGATAATCTGAAAAAAGAAAACACAAAGTCAGAAGCGGGAGTAAAGTATTACAGCTCCTCTAGATCCCATGAGGTGGCTTTAAGCTTCAAAACGAAAGGTATTATAACATATATATATAACAAACTTTGCTTTTTGACCATAATTGGAAGACTTACCCTACCATTTTATTTCCCTTGTGTGTATTTCTGTCTATCCCTAGCTAAAGTGTTCATAATCAATTTATCCATACGGTGGTCATCCCTGGTACAGCAGACCAGACCAGTATATAAACATCTGGATTAAGGTATGGCGGGACGCTAGCTAAACTTTCAAAATATATCAATGCTGTAAATGGTGGGTTGGTGAAGTCATGTGAAAACTATTTATTTTGTAGGTGGAAATACTTTGTTATGCGGAAAACATGCCTCTAAAGGAATAGGAAATAGAGGTCATCACAGACTATTTATCATTATTTGTTTCGCTCGACATTTGAGGTATGTAAGCATTTGGAGTTTTAACAAAGAAGCCCTTGGGTTACCATATACCAGACAGAAATAGCTTTGGTTAGATTACCACAAAGTGAGAACAATAGATAGCAGAACTACTATCCAAAAAACTGCCTTGATAAAGTTAACAGATTGAAGTGTTAAGAATTCGTAATGCCGAAATATTGCGGCCTGTGACCAATGTTTGTAAAATGGTGACTAAAATACTGGTTGTAGTATAAGCTCTGATATTAGAGAGTAGGGGAAAACCAAAGGTACCCCATAAATGTGAAACTATGGAGTCGTTCCAAACAGACAAGTCAATAATGAAGTATATTATTGTAGATGTTTTTTTATAATGAAAATGTGTAACACTGTAATTAAATGTTAGTACAACTTGAGGTCTTTCTGTCATAAGTCTTAAACAATGTGTAATTGTGGAATTCTCTTTTTAGTGATTTCAAAAACCGTCCTGAAGAAGGTGTGACTAACCTGTCAAGACACCGAAACGCCGCGTCGACTTTTTGGTTTTTATGAAATTGTGTTGTATTATCATGTAAAATTAAATTGTTATGTACTGTAATGAGATGATTTTTAATAAATTACTGCTTTTAAGATATACGAATATAAGGATCATTTGTTGAATGCCACAAGACTTACTTTTTGGACCTTGAGTACCTAACTGAACTGTATTTTGTGTGTGTATCTTTTGTGGTCCGGTGGAATTTGAGGACTATGTTAGAAGTATAAGAGTATTCTTCAGGTCAAGCTGTGTCTTATTAACGTAAGGGGCGCCTTGACGGAGGGTATATTCCGACATTTAGGGACTGTCTTTTGTTTTAGATAATTTCAAATGGCAACTGGGGTATTTACTAGTGTCATTGGACGTTTCGTCCTTATATACCAGCATTGTACATAGGGATGGCATTAGGGCAGTCGAGCATTTCCTCAACAGAAGACCCCCCTGTTACCAGGAGCATTCTAAAATGATATTGGCTATGATTACGTCATGCCTAGAAAATAATGTGTTTCTTTTCTCAAATCAGCTGTTCCTACAAACCAGGCGAGTAGCTATGGGGGCCTGCTTCTCTCCCAGTTATGCATGCCTACATATGGGCTACTGGGAGGAGCAGGTCCTCATGGTGGATTTTAACATGACCATGAACACCAAGGTCAAGACTTGGTGGAGATACATAGATGACCTCTTTTTCATCTGGGAATGCTCCACTGAGGAGGTAACAATATTTATTAAGGAACTCAACAGAAACACACTAAACCTACAGTTTACCAGCAGCATGAGTGAGGATGCAATTGTTTTTCTAGATGTAGAATTCTTTGTGAGCAATGGTCAGTTAGAAAGCAGGCTCCACCGTAAACCTACGGCAGGAAATTCTCTACTGCATGCTAGCAGCCACCACCCTGCGCACCTGATAAGGAGCATCCCCTATGGGGAAATGCTCTGAATCAGGAGAATTTGTAGCAACAATTCTGACTGTGAGACAGCACAAAATGCATGCAAGGTTAGATTCCTGGACAGGGGCTAAACCAATTCCTGCATTGACAGAGCTAATAAATATGACAGGAAGACTTTGTTGGCCCCAGATGTAAGTTCTGTTAGAGTCCATAAACAAACAGCATACAATGAACTTCGCTTAATTATTGGGTACAGCCATCAGCATCAGGCCATACACAAAATTATAAAACAACATTGGTCATTGATTAAAAGTGATCCGATAGTAGGGAAGTTGCTAAACAAATCCCCTAGCATTACCTTCAGAAAGGCCAGGTCTATGCAGGACAGCCTTGTCTCGAGCAGGCCCGAAGTAGCCACAAGCTCGTGGCTGGATGCCAGTAAGGGCTTCCTGCGCTGCTACACCTGTAAAGCTTGTAAAAACGGGGTCAGTAGATCGGAATACATGTCTCCACTTTTTCCAACTCCTATCAAGATTAAAGAAAAGTTGAACTGTAGATCAGAATACGCGGTGTATGTACTAGAATGTCCCTGTAGTCTGAGGTATGTAGGGAGCACCAGACCACAGGTGTACAAAAGGATCTTGCAACATCTGAGAGATATAACAAATGCAGATCCATTATAGCCGGTTGCAAGGCATTTCGATAAGGTTCACGCTAGAAATGCCTCACACTTAATCTATTTTGTGATCGATACTGTACCCCCACAGAGAAGAGTTGGCGACAGGGAGTCTTTACTGAGAAAATTGGAGACTAGGCACATTATTCTACTAGACACCAAGATGCCTAACGGGCTCAATACAAGCGAAGATTGCCACACTTACTTATAACAGGCAGTAACCATTTTGGAGAATTATATTTTGTTGACAATGTATTATACAGATAGCAATCAACAGTGGCTGGACCGGCTGTAAAGAAATAATGAACTAACCCACAAAAAAGTCCTCCACACGAATGTAATTACATGATATTTAACATCTGTCTTATGATTTTAAACTCACTGGTAGCACTTTATATTTATTGTATAATGGAGTCAGTTTGCAACTGTGCACAGTCATAAAAGCGTATTTTGCACAGTGGTTTTGCCCACTAGGGCAGTACTCTACCTGTTGACAATGCAACTTTGCACACAGACTTAGCTCATTTTTTGCACCTTGTTTGCCCACTAGGGCTGAATGTTTGCCAGTTTTAAAAACCCAGTATAAAGTTTACATGCGTTCTGGCATTAATGTGTTTTATTTTCTCTGTTGCTTAAATGCAAGCATACGGTAGAATTGCATATACATTTTAGCAGTTGGGGCAATGATTGAGAATATTTATTGTTTTAAAACAGTTTATTTATTTAAGTGTTTTAACATTATTCGTAATTGCCTTATCCGCTTTCTCCATTTTTACAATTTTGTGCAACATTTTGGGAGAACTACCATGAACTGAATATCTGTGTATAATCATTTTATGCTGATGTAAGGTTTTGGTTACTAGGATTGGGTTAAGTCCTTCCATGTGCATTACGCGATTGAGAATGTGTCAGTAACTTTTCTGTATCTATTATGCAAATTAACATTATGCACTTTAAAATGGGTGGTCAGCCTCCATGTCAGTGTCATGTGATCAAGGCTTGGTGAAGCCGAAACGCGTCATGGCGGACTGGTGCTGGGTCTTTGAATAAAGAAATTCTGCACTATCTATGGGTCTTGCTTCGTCTATCTATCTATCTCGGAAGAGCCCGACCTTCACAGGGCAGCCAGTGCATCAGGACGAGGCAGCCTGAATATGTCCCATTGGTGGGACATATTCAGGCTGCCTCGTCCTGATCCACTGGCTGCCCTGTGAAGGTCGGGCTCTTCCGAGGCAATTTGGAGTTGGAAAGTTAAATGTGGGAGCCGGACCTGCTTGCCCCTGAAAGGTGAAGTCTTTCGTGTGTGGAAAGTAAGGGAAGCTGATGAAGGTTTCACTGCTGGCTGTGTCGTGTTTTAAGGAGTACCAGGAACTTTTAAACACTATGAATTGTTGGGACACACCTTATTTATGCATGTATGGAAAAAACTGTCAGTGGAAGGAAAGTTATGCAGCGCTGTGTCTATTATTCTGCTATTTAGCGTATTGTCTGTTCAAAAGAGCGCTCTTTTCTCCATGTCAGGATTTCATTATTTTCATTGTGCACTCTGTTAAGAAAATGTGCCTGCGTGTTTAAAAAGACCACATGGGGTGATTCAAAATGCAGAGATTAGTCCCATGATCAAGGCTCCTGTGAGAGCAGAAACGTTGGGAAAGTGTGAGTCCCTCATGCAGTGGGGTTCCATGGAATAAACACATTTTCTCACGACACGACCTGTGCCGGTGCACTTCTTTTTGAAGAAAAGAGGAGATTTGGTGGGACATATTCAGGCTGCCTCGTCCTGATGCACTGGCTGCCCTGTGAAGGTCGGGCTCTTCCGAGGCAATTTGGAGTTGGAAATATATATATATATATATATATATATATATATATATATATATATATATATATATATATATATATATATATATTATGCTGGCGAGTTCGTGTGAATAAACCACTTTAATCTCACTATTGCGCTGTGGAGTGGTCTGTACCTGGTGATTTCGTTGTTGCAGATTGGATCTTGGTCCTTGTTTGAGGCAGCGGAGCAGGACTGTGAAGTGTATATATATATATATATATATATACACACACACACATATATATATATATATATGTGTATATATGTATGATGCACTTACAAGCAATATAAAAGCTTAAAAAGTAAAGCAATTAAAGATAAGCCTGCGATGTAAACACTCCCAATATGCTTAACTGCGGTTTCTAGTGGGTGAGTCAACAGGTTTTACAGGGAGACCCGAGGCAAGGGTGTGGCTCATGTCCAAGAGCCCGTGCACGAGCCGAGCCCTAAAAATGTTTGCTGTGTTAATTAGCACAAAAAACATAATGTAAAATTGATAAAGCTGTGTCAAAATTAAAGAAACTGTATTTTCTTAATATATGAGGCTTTGACATTAATAATTCAAACTACAGCACTGCACCAAGAAGTACTTATTAAAAGTGAAATTGTTTACACATAAACCCTTAGTGAACTAAAAGGCAAGACAATTGTCATGTAAACACTGTACATGACCCAGATTGTTACAGAGCAAAATTACAGTCTTAGAATTCAAGAACAATAGGGTTTTGTACAACTTGTATTTTGAGCTCATATAGTTGAAATGGCTTTCATACACAATAATGAAGAAAATAGTTTTGGTTAAATAAAATATTGGCCTGAGATCTTATAATTTAAGTATATTTAGACAGGTTTTCTAGTTTCACTTTGTACAAATGAGCTAGGAAATTGGTATTTATTTGTCTTTCTTTATGTTAAGGCTTTATTTTTACCTCTTTGTGCATTCTTCTGCAGTTTTTATTCAAAGGGAGCTCACCCCAAAGCTATTGAAGAGCTTTACATGAGTGCTCATTACACTATACAAGGTCACATTCATTGTTTATAGGCAGGGGAAAACTAAGTGGTTTGCCCAGAATTACAGGATGTGGAGCCAATGCTGGTAGTCAAACCTGGTCGGCAGCTCTGTCCGTAACACCACATCCTGGGTAGATGGAGGCAGGCGGACAGAAGCCGCATGAAATCTCGGCTCGTTATGCACTTGAGGGTCCAATACGGCCTCGAGATTAGCCATCCTTAAGGCTCGAGACCTGGCTAGAGCTTTCAGTGGCTCACCCACCTCTACCTGCGGTGCAAAATCCCTTCCGATGTACTAACCTGCATCGTAAAGTCCCTTAAGGTACAGACTGGAAAGTAACATACCCTTTCCACATCTTTGTCAATTGTGTTTTCTGTTTGTTTCATTAATAACAACTTTGAGTCCATTTGCAGATTCGTAATACTTTGATTAGAGTGGGCTTAGCTGAGAAACTTCTATACCAGAATCACTACTGATTATTATTGCCATTTGTGTATTGACTTGGAAAAATAGTGCGAATAACAAAGGAACAACTAGCAAATTCTATGAGGAATACTAACGGCTGTATCCTATTTGGATGGCATACAGATTATACGATTACATGTTTGTTAACTAAAATACTTGTATGTTTGTTATTGGTCTAGCAAAACCAATACACCACTGTAGTGAAACAGTGTCAACTATTAATGACATTTTTAATAGCTGTGAATCATTTTCTACATTTTGCTTATACATGCCCCTTATACAAGGAAGTCATTTAAAACAGGGCTTCCCAAACAGTTTTGAACCACAATCCACGTTTTGTAACAAACTTTCGAGACCCACTTAGTTTTAATGGGGATGGGGCAAGTGATTTTTTTTTAACTAAAGCATTGAATGGTAGAACCATTTGCCATTTACAGACAGTACGGTTTCCACCAAAATGGCCATTACATTTGCACAGCCATGCAGTTTTACTGATAAAACTAAATTGCATACAAATTATAACGTGTGAAAATCGGGTTTCAGTGAATATCATTTTTGCATCACCAACTAAATTGTCTTGATTTGTTTTGATCCTACTAAAAGCTTTGTTTCCATCGTATTTCAGAATTACAAAATAATGTGCTTTAATTTGCTTTTCTAACTCCTGAACGTGTGCAGTTCATTTACAGGTATTTACATTTTGTTGTGTGTTATAAAAAGTGTTATCCTACAGCCTTTCCTTTTCCACTCCCTGTACCCCAGCAAGATTGTCACATAATTCACCTTACTTTTCTTTCTGTGAGTGCAAAGTGAGATGAGTTTGTAAACACCAATCCCCATGTTACAAAATATAAGCAGCAGTTTGTCAGAAGACAGTCTGACAACTGATATATGTCCTTGAAGTCAGCAAATGTGTTAAGATAACTACAAAATTTAAAGGCGTTTTTATTTATTGCGTGGACTTTCGCGACCCAACAGATATCAGCTTCCGTCCCACCGGTGGCTTGCGACACACAGTTTGGGAAATGCTGGTTTACATTTTTTATCTGTGGTCTTGAAGATTCTTTTAGATTTGGCGACGTTATTGCATTAGCTTGGGTTTCAATATTTATCAAAGGAATTGGCAAATTATCCTTGACAACCACAACCCCAGAACATGGTTCCAACAAATCAAATTATTATGGGGCATATGTAGGTAATTTCCATTTTTCGATTCTCAAATAGCGATTTTTAAGGAATCGCTATTTGAGAATTGCAAAATGGAATGTAGGTAAAAAAATCGCAATTTTTTTGCGAATTGCTAAAATTTCTTAATTGCGATTAGCAAATTGCGAATCGCAATTAAGGAATGAGTGTCCCATTCATTCCTATGGGCCAAGAGGCCCATAGGAATGAATAGGGATACATTCTCAAATTGCGATTTTCTATGAGAAAATCCCAATTTGAGAACCCCAATTCCAAGGGTGCCAGGGAGTCCAAAGGACACCTGTTGCACCCCTGGAATGTGCCTGTAAGTACATGTGGCACACATACCTGCCCTCAGGGCAGGTCTGTGCGCCACATGGCACTTTTAAAAAAAATGCATTTTGACAGGAAATCGCAAAATACCATCTACTTGGAGTAGGTGGTATTTTGCGATTCCTTAAGCCAAAATCGTTAACCCCTTAACCCCTACATAGCATTTAAGGAATCGCAAAATTGCGATTCCTTAAATGCTTGAGCAAAATAAGTAATCTCAATTTTTGCGATTCCTTATTTTGCTATGTGGCACCTACATACCAAATGGCCGTTTGCGATTCGCAAACGCCGGAATTCTGCGAATTCCGGCATTTGCGAATCGCAAACGCCTTCCTACATATGCCCCCATGTTTTTACGCATATGTGACAATGAAACATAAGACATAAAAAAATATGAATTAATGTTTGCACTGATATTATGCAAAGAAGGATTGAACATTGGCTCAAAGGACAGGGAAACTAAAGATATTCTACAAAAGTAGATTTGCAAAGATAAAGAGGAGTGGAAGACAGTTCGTAGTGATGACTAGACAAAGCAATTGAAAATAATACTAAACATTTCTGAAAAATGGTGGTTATGGATGGGAAAGTGCTAGGAAAACCAGTTTGTCTATGTCCCTGCTGCTATTTTGTTTGGGGGAAGCAGCATTATCAGTACCTCTTTACTGAATTCGCATGAACATCCGGTACTTTAGGAGCCTTTATTTGAAGAATATTCCCATGAGGAGTGCAAAATTATCTTATAACGTTTATTTGCATAGCAAAGGGTGCTGTTACTTGCAATGAAATGAGGGCACAATTTGTCAAATTGGATTCAGAAACTATCATACATTTCTTACCCGGGAATTTGTATATTGGCCAAAAAGCATTGTTTAACATTGGTGAAGAGTTGTTAACTAATTATGTTGCTTTTATTGTTGCTGCAGCTACTGTTGCCAGTTTAGGCATACGCACTGGAATGAGCCAGTTTGACTGCAATATATTTCAAGGTAGTAAAATGCGAATGAAACTTGGGTAACAGAAGCAGCCATCTTTGTGATATGGGGTAGATTGGAAAGGTATGATGTTGTGCGGAAATGTGTTAAATGACTACAATAGCATTTCAATACATACATCATATAAAGGTACGAAATTAAGAGTACTTTCGTGAATTTTAAAATATTTCTAGGATTTATTTTTTAGTAATGGGTTTAGCAAATGAATCTGAATATATCCCTGGTCAGAGCAGCCTAACGGCAGACTGGAGGTCCTTACAAGTAAGGGCCTAATTACTAGTTTAGCGATTTTGACACTGGGTCAGTTTGTTGTGATCCACCCTGCCAAACGCATTGGAATTGTCTCGAACAATCAAACATAAATACTGTTTGATGAAATGTATTTAGTTAAAGAACGTCTTGCCACCGAGTCTCATAATTTATGAAGTAGAGAGCGTATACCGGGTTAAAAATGTTTATACCATGCTAAAATATCAGTAATTTCAGGATGAAAAAGAAGTTTATAACTGTTTGAAGGAAGTATACATCAACACAAAAAAGGAGTGAGACATTTGTATAGGGTGGAACCTTCGCCTCCCAAACTGTAATCTAAAATATACACAAAAGAGGGTTTACCCAACTCTCTTAAATCCAGTCTTGTACTTGGTTATATACATGACCTTTCAAAAGTGATCGGCTCCCAGGTAAATTAGTGCTCTCGCCACATTAACTTTGCCTGTTTTACTGACAGCCGTGCTTCTCGGAAGCAAGGACTATAAGTGCCAAGTGTGTGTTTACGCACCTCTTGCAGGTTTTCAAAACACATAAATAAAAAGCATTGTCATTTACAATGCCAATAGCTCAAACTCTCGCAAATGCGAGACCTATTGCATTGCAAAAGCTTGTTTGGGGGTGGGCTACAGGCCTGGAATGGCACCTCAAAGAATGAGTGCATGTCTTGCATGCCAAAACTGAGAAGCAGAGGCGAGCTACCAGCAGGGTAACGTAAAATGGGGGAACATCCTTTTCAACGCAACTTTTACAACGCATGCCTTTACATCGCAAGCCTTACAACGCATGCCATTACAACGCATTGTGCTGGGGGGCGCTCTGGGATAGGGAATAGATTTAATTTACTATCCAACACCTTCCCTACTATCCACTGGGACTGGAGTTGGAATACTAAATTAAACTATTCACTATCCAGCACCCCTCAACACTATGCGTTGTAACAGCATGCGTTGTAAAACCTACGATGTAAAAGCATGCGATGTAAAAGCATGCGTTGTAATGTCATAGATCCCGTAAAATGACTGGAGTCCCAGCAGAATGACTCTCCCACTCTGCACAGACCTTGAAGGTGAATAGGGCCCCTGTAAATGACTGAGGGCCCTTAAATGAGTGCTTGTGATGTTCCCTGTCTACTGGGTGAGGACGAGGGGAGTTGCAGCTATGATTGCCTCATAAGGGGTAGCATTCTATATGCTTGTGTATGATCTAAATACTGAAAACCGGAGCACTTTACCCTGAGGGACAGAGACGTGGGCATGCACACACTCACAAGAGGTCCTTGCACAGGCACACTATGCTGACAGCGCTATAATAAATGCACACACATCGGTCCCGCAGACCTGGCCCCCTTGTGTAATGAGACTATGCCCTACATGGCGGCAGGTCAGACTCTGAACAACAACAAAGGAACGGGCTGCACCAACAGACCAAGCGGGCCTTTGGCAAGAGAGCAAAAGAAGCTGTCCCAGACCGGAGAAAAAAGAGCACCACTCCCGGGAAAATGCTTGATACCAGTAAGGCCACTCGGCCATGATTTGACACCAGGAAACCTACGATCAATCCCGGATCCCCTGTCTGACCAACAAGCGATCGTAGACAATTTCTTTATTTCACTTACAATCTTCTACTTTAGTATTGTTACATGGCCATCTACATGTTGGGTGTTACTGGGGCGGCCGAGTGAGGCCGACGGAGGGGCTCCCCGCATGAACCTACCTGGGACTGCAGGTCAGAAGGAGGTACATTTGCCTGGCTGTCTCTGTGACGGACTGTGACAGGTGAGGACCGAGGAGCACAGAGAGAGCCGTTAGTGTTATTATTGGATACCAGGCCGTGAAGACTCTGGTGTTTTAGAACTGTAAACCCCAATACCAGGGGCGTAGGAAACACAATTTCGGGTGGGGACAAAGTAAACAATGAAGCATGGAGGCGGAGGCCTTGGCTGTACCGGAGCTGCGCTGTTTAGGCCGGTGGCCGAGTGGGAGCCCTGCTGTCATGCCAGTCTCTGGTGGGTGGAATAGCACTGGTCATGTTAGCTGCCTGCTCGCTCCCCTCCCCCCTTGTCTGGTCTGTGTGTCTCACATAAACACAGCACATCTGACATGTTTGCCCTCTTTCATTCCTCCTTTGCAGCTGGGAACACATTGCCTCATCCCGACGAAAGCTGGGGACTCCCACGGGGCACCAGCAACTCTGGATTATAACATATAATTTTTGCGTGCGGTTCAAAAAAAAAAGGACACACTCAGCACCACTGTGTTTCCCGATGAGGTTTCTGTTTTTCCTCCGCCAGCCACTCACCCCGGCTTTGCCAATGCGGTCCCTCCCCGCTGGATCAACCTCGCTGGTTATTTTGACATGAAGTAATGGTGACATGTTGGACGGCCCCGGGGGCGACCGAGGGAGATGGCGACAGGAGGACGTTGATCCCCCTAGGGTCTGAGGATGAGGTAAGAGAGCCCGCCCGAGGCGCATTTTAAACAAGCTGTCGGCACTGTGAAAAAATATAGCACGTCCCGACTAGTGAAGGAGACTGTGTAGCGCTGCAAGCAAAAGGAGACAGGGAGGTAACAAGGCGGTACTGACAAGCCTCATTTTCAATCGGAAGCCAGCGTTTAGCATGGACGATGACGCCAGTCAATCAAAAGAATAGGCGGGGCTTCCACTCCACTTCTAAAACATACCCTAATACAACATGCATCGCAAGGCAAACAGCACATGCGTGCTGCAACTCTAGGAGAGACCTAAAAAGGTGGGTGCTGGTTGTTTTGGAAGTGCGTGTGAACCATTAGGTTAAAAGGAGGACACCATGGTAGCTTGTGTTGGCATTGTGGAGTAAAAGGGTGTTGGAAAAAAAGGTGTTGGTGGGTAGTTATACCATTGAAAGGGTCATGACCTTGGTCTACTCCTGGTTCTTTTTTTGCAGCCCCATTTGTGTACATTGTCACTCCCCGCGATTCAGAATCAGTAGTTCTAGTGTCTGAGGAGTCTGTGCTAGATACATCTGAGTTAAAGTCTGTTGGTACTTTATATACAGGGGTAGACTAGGGTTATGTTTACCTGGGTGAGAATCACATACTCGCTTGAGATATTAGAAAAGTCACAAGTAACCAAGTACAAGACGGCATTTAAGAGGGTTGGGTCAACCCTCCTTTGCGTATATTTTAAAGAAGTATACACCTGGATAAAGAAAAGTTGAACCTGGATAAAATGTAGTTCAGACCAGATTAAAACACGAGTTTGTGAAAGACAAAATAGGACAAGGGAAAAACAGGTGTCCCTCAGTTAAAAATTGTATTCCAGATAAAACAATGAATTTATACCAGGATAAAACAGTTTTACATAGGCTGAAAGACATCTTGACACTTTATTTGACTCATCTCACTCTTTTAAAACTCAGATCAGTAAACTCACTACCTTCTGTTTTCTACAGCTTAAACTCTTAAGAAAGTGCTTCCTTACTTCCCCCAGTTTCTCAATTTCTGATCACTCAAGTTGTAATTGGTGCCTGCTTGGATTAGTGCAACACACTTTACTTGGTCTTCATGTTTATGCTACACAGCACCTCCAAATTATACAAAACAGTGCTGCTCATATTCTTCTAAATATTCTTCGCTGTTTACCAATCACACATCATCTCAAACATTACATTGCCTTTCCGGTGCAGAAATAAGTACACTTTAAGAAGCTCTGTATCTGTTTCATTACTCTTAATAACATTAACTCTTCTTTGATTCCTAAATTGTTCCAAGCATACTGTTCTACTAGACTACTATTATCCTCTTCTACAACTCAATAAAATCTGTAAAATAGGACAGGGGTTAGGGGAGGCTCGCTGCTTTACCAATCTTAAATAATAAAGCTTGGAATAGGATTCCCTTACTCATCCAATCTGGATCCAATCTATTATATCATAGGAAGCAACTCAAGACCTGTTATTTAGGCAATGACACAGCTACTTTTGCACTCCTAACTATCAGTGTAATATATAGCCTATCCTAGTACCAAGAACTCTGTTGCCAATTGGGCACTTTATAAAGTTGAAATGTAAATATATTTGTTCAAAGTTTTATAAAGCGGGAACATGACCTATGGGTATCAGAGCACTTAACAAGTACATAGTGGTAAACAAAGAAAACAAAATTACGACAAAAAAATCAATAAACAACAAACTAATCATGGGGACACAATGAAGATAGGAGTAAACTAGGTCAATTCAACGTACTTTGATCATACAGTGTTACTTTGAGGACATTCTAGGCAAATAGTAATACAAATGTACAATCAATGATAGATCTCTGCTAGTATGGACTTACTGTAATGCAACAATTCAGGAACAGAGTTGTTATGATAGAGCTAGAAGGAGAGAGCAGAGTCATAGATAATGGAAAAAGGTAAGAATCGACTGGTTGGGAGAGTGGGTTGAGTTTGAAAAGTTAAGTTCTTGTAAAGAGTAATAGCAAGAGATTTGGAGGAGTCAAGCAGGACAGGAGTGCAGTTTAGAGCAGTGATCGACTTGGTTCATCCCTTAACATCGGCGGAGCTTTTGGGTGGAGAAATCACAAGGAATTCTGTTTTTTGCGAATTGTGTTTAAGATGATTGCAGGTTAGCTGATGTAAAGTCAGTTTTAAGGCATCATCCATTGACTTGATCTCCTCCAGAAATAAGATCTTCATGTAAATCTTGATATCATCCACATATATGTGGTAGGAAGTGTTAGCATGCTGGAGAGTTTCAGTGAGTGGTTCGACATAAAGGTTAAACAGTGAAGGGGAGAGAATAGAGCATTGCGGAACACCCATCGAGTGTAAAAAACGATCAATCATGGTTGACCAAAAATCTTTGGGTTCTGTTCTGCAAGAAGGATTTAAACCAGTCCAACACTATACCTGAAAGCCCCATCCTGTTTTCAAGTCTGGCTAACAGTATTTCGTGGTTAACAGTGTCAAATACGGAAGACAATTCAAGAAGAACTAGTAGGCAGGTTTCGTTTTGATCAATTGCCAATAGAGCGTCGTCCACTATATGACTAACTGCAGATTCATTATTGTGACCAGGTCTAAACCCAGATTGACAGTTATCAAGCAAATTGAATTTCTGGATGTGTTGGCTCAACTGTTGTTGTACGCATTTTTCCAGTACTTTGGCTAAAAGAGGAATGTTGGTCAATGGCCTAAACATGTTCGGTCCGGCAGGATTACCTGTCTGTTTTTAAGATAGGAAGAACTTCACCAGTCTTGAGGCAGTCTGGTAAGTATCCTTGAGCTAAGGAACCATTGATTATGTTGGTCCAGCTGGGGACGATACATTGATGGAGTATCAGAAGGCATTTGGATGAAAGGGGATCATTGTACTGATTATTAGGATTAATGGACTGTATGGTTCTAGCAATGTCACTGTAGCCATAAAGCTTGAAGTCTGACCATTGTGCTTCATTTTTGGAATTTGGCAGAGGAGGGTGTAATGGTTTGAGGTTAAGAATATGCGAGTAGGAGAGTGCATAAGCAGCTATCAAGAGTTCGATTTCCAGGGTGTTTGCTTTGGATGAGAAAAAGGAGGAGAATTCCTCACAACTGATTTAAGATATAGCTGATTCATGTGAGGTTTTATCAATCTTGTTTGATTGATGTTATCAACTCAAAAAATGTGCGCAGTCTGTTTTGGCATTGTCAAGTTCAGTGCTAAAGAAATCTTTTTTTGATCTGAGAATGCTTTTGTTGTAGGAGTTTCTGGTCTTGCTTAAAAGCTGTAAATAGGATGATGTGGGGTGATGCCTCCATTTCCTTTCAGTGAGTCTGAGGTTTCTCCTTTCGTCATTTAGCGATCCATTGAACCATGGATTTTTACCTTTATCATGAATTCTTTTCAATTTTAGAGGTACAAACGAGATGATTATGTTAGACTTTGTTGAGTTATAATGATCAGTGAGCTCGTTCACATTACCCAAAATGTCTGGTGGGTGAAGCTCTCTCTCACAGAGAGCAATTAGATTTAGATTGTTTAAATTGTTGGTGTCCCGTACCCAATGTTTATTTTCGAAAGGTTGCAAGGTGTTTTTCTTTTTTATGAGCGGTATCTGAAAGGTTGTGGTGGTCCGACCAATCACATGGGTTAATTGAGCTTATTTTCACAGCATTATCTCTGGAGATGATTCAATCTAAGGTAGCACCTTTTGTATGAGTAGGAAGAGAGCAAGGTTGTGTGGAGGATAGGGAATCCAGGAAATTTTGATATTTATTTAGTTGTCTTTAGAGTCATCCCAGTGTAAACTAAAGTCATCAAGGAAAATATCACTAGACTGAAGAGACAAATTAGCTGTGATGATCTCCATCAAGTGGTCCATACACTGAGCGTTCCTGCCAGTGGATGGTAAAATGCTTGAAGTTTGCAATTTGATCGTCTGTAGTATTAACGGGGAGAAAGAGGTATTAACAAGGATCAAGATTGTCGGTGTGTAACGGAATAACTTGGAGGTTAGAGCAGTGAATGCAGGCAATACCTCCCCCTATTTAGTTTATTATTTGAAGTCTAATGATGTTGTAGTTGGGTGGGACCAGTAGATCCAAGCAAGGGGAAGAAGATTCGGTGAGGCAAGTTTCAGTTAGAATTGCCACATCAGCTACATGGTTAATGATGAGATCAGCCACCTCAGAGGCATGTTTCACAGCAGAGCGACATTTGCTTAGCAGGCACAATAGAGGTTTCATAGTGGTAACATGATGTGTATCTTGATTGACTGGGGACAAAGAAACCTTTTTTAGATTATTAAAGTTGATCTTTCTGTTATACAGAGCCGATGTTCTGTTGGAGTTGATAGGGACGGAGCAAATTGTTTTGTCTCCAGTACTGAGGCTAGATGCCGATTCATAGGAGAGTAGTAAGGCTTGATTTTCATAATCTGAAAGGTATTTAAGCTGATTTTGACGGTGATGAAGCCTATTAGCAAGGGCCATGGGCGTAGGTCTTAGTTTGTATTGGAGGTCAAGAAGAGATTCTTGAATAATATTGATGTTAGAGAGAGAGGTTTCTGTAAACTGAGTGATTTTCTCAATTTTCATTAGTGCGTTTTGAAGGTCATGAGCTAGATTGTCGGATTGGGATTTAAGTGTGTCAGTACAATTAAGAGGAGAGTGAGAAGGAGGGGAGGAGAGAAAGAACCCTGTTTTAATTGTAATGGGTGGCATAGAATCAGTGTGTAAAGGATACAGTATCACACAATGTTAATTTTTTCTTTAATCCAAGGTGTGATTGAGGAGACTTTGCGGGAGATATGTGGGCTGATTGTCGGAGTGAACGATTTGGGATGAACAATGATGGGTCTATTAATGGGAGAAGTTAAAAGGAGGCTATTATTGTGAAGTCACGGTTGAGCGAGAGTGTACTGATGTTAACTGTTGAGTGTACAGCTATGATTAGGAGTAAATTAGTCTGCTGTGGGTCTACCATGAAGGTTAGGTCAGATCTGGTTGGTGGTCTGTTGGGTTGAAGGATCATTTGTGTAGTAGAAGAGCTAGCGACAGGGTTGTTGAGCATGTGATCTTTTAGCGTGGGGAAATAGTTGTAGAATTTCATCAAGTCAATATTGGAAGTTTGAATAAGGACAATGCCGTTCTTAAAGGTGGTGATGGATAAGTCAGCACTTAATCTGTGTGTAGGTGTGATCCGAATCTTAGTACCGTATGAAATGTTTCTGATTTCACTGGAGTTGAGTGACTTGGGAAAGGCAGATCGCCATTTCGCCATTTTCCTGGTGTAGAATATCAAGTCATTAACTATGATGCCTTTTCTTAGGTGGAAGGAGGGATCGAAGATCAGAGTTTCAGGGTAATTCCTTAGTAGATTGTGTTTGAAGTTTCTAGATGCATTCCTGGATAGGTTGGCAGGATATATTATGGAATATGAATTGCTACCTGCTGGTGTCAAGTTCGTTCCGGGCATATTTGTGTAGACAAATAAATACACAGGCCCTCAGGTTAAAAGGATCAGTAGGAGAGCAACTCCTGGCAGATTTGTAGGCTGGTCGCCATATTACAACAAAGGAAAAACAGCCAAAGCATGGAAGTCCTATCTTTTTTTCAAGAGTAGTGAATAGAAAATCCTCTCTCCATTTCTATAACAGGAGAAGTGCATGGGGGGCTGCCATTTTGAAGGAAAGAGGCAGGGAGGAAGGCAAGGAAGGGAGAAAAATGGCTGGGGTAATACATTTAAAAACAGAAAATAGGGAGTTACAGTATCCTTAAGAGCAATTAAGAGATCACTGTCTTGGAGCCGAAATCGGTCGTCAAAGCGCTGAGATGCTCATAACATAGTCCATCACCATATGCACCAACTACAAGATGTAAATCCTGCAGTAGCTTAAAAATGCACAAAAGCCTCTCCGCAGAGATTTGATCCCTCCCTTCTCGGCTTAGAGCCAGGTGAGCAGAGAAGATAGACCGCATCAACATGGGGAGCGAATCGCATCGGAGGAGCAATGCATGTCCACGAAAGGAACCAGATCAGTCTTGAGGAACAAGCAGGAAAGCTACCCTGCTAAGCTCATCAAGGGAAAACACTGACTGGCTTAAGGGCCAAGCAGCGAGGTCTAACTGGCTCACCTGAACAGACAGCCTCGAATCCGCCCGATGGCTGCCAGATCGTTGGAGAGAGGAAATCAGCTGTGCAGGACAGAGTTCCGGGAAGGTGACGGCAGAGCAAAACGTGTGCTCCTAGGACAAAATGAGAATAGACTCAGAACTCTGCCTGATGAGGAAAGACAGCCAGATCAACAGCGACATATCGAGGAGCCCTCAGGAATTCAGCCTGGAGTTCAGGGATGGCACACCCCAGGCATCAGCAGGGCAAATCCGCTCCAGGAACAGTTGCGGAGAAGCACAACCGACAATGTAGAAGGCAGCAGAAAGTTCAAATGAGCAAGTAAGTTCAATCTTGGTGGTGCTGTTGATCCAGCGCCGGAGTCTGCAAATGGCATGGCTGGGATGTTAACGCTGAAATGGGATTTAAGCAATTTTGCAATCCCTAGCCTTGGAACACTTCCTCAAGTTTTTCATCAGTCGGCGTTTTCCAACAAATTAATTAATTGATCAATTAATAACTGGACAATAAAGAGGCTTACACCAGGTTAAAAGAAGTTGATGACAGATTTAAAAAAAGGTTTTATAAGGATACAGTAAGCATGAAACAATATTTCATAGGAGGTTAAACAGGTTTTACCAGGCTAAAATGTTTTTCCACCATGCAAAGTGTATGCTATGCCTAGAGAATACGTTTATACCGAGATAACAAAGTTTAGCTTTTATAAAAAAAGGGTATGCCAGCTTAAACAAAAGTGTATACTACATTAAAAGAGTTATACCAGGTTCAAAAACATTTTGAAACATCTTAACAAGCATATACCGTATCAAACCAAAACTCTATACCCAGGATACAAAATGATTTGAATCCAGGTTAAAATAAACTGATTATTGTAGGTAAAAAAAATAAGTTACACCAAGATTTTAAAAAAAACTGTTGTATACTGGATTAACAACATCTATGCCAGGCTAAAACTGTATTTTATACCAGTATAATCAATAATTATATACTAAGTTTAAGTAAGTTTATACTAGATTTATCGGTTTCATTAGTTCATGCATTGATAAATAGGTGTTTCTGGGATACAAGCTTGGTTTTTACCAGAGTTATACTAGGCTAAAGATTAAGTTTATACCAAAATAACAAAGCTTAACCATCAAAAAAATAATCATACCCAGTTAAAGAAATTTTACTCGAGGTATAAATTGAGTTAACTCCAGGATAAAAAAAGTTTAGATCATAAAAACCGAGGCAGTCATTTACATCAGTATTAAAAATGTTATGCCAAGTTATTAAATGAAGTATTTGTTCAAGACAAAGAAGCAAACACAAGGATAAATAATGGCTAAAATATGACACAAAACATTCAAAGGATAACACCTTTAAGAGGATAAGGTATTTTTATTAAGATAATAAATAAATTAATGCCAGAATTAAAACATTTGTAGCAGAATAACAAATGCATTTGTACCAGGATAATAATTGTTCACACCAGGTCAGCAAAACAATTTCTTATAGACTAAAAAAGTATATACCACAATACCAAAGGCATTTTTACCATGATAACAAAGTTTATAGAAGTACTTCAATATAATTTGTACTAGCTTGCACAACTTTATCTCAGGATAACAACGTTATCTGTGCCAGCATAATGTTTTAATCAGGATACCAAAGGTGTTTCTTTTTAGCAAAATACATTTTAGGAGGGTGACAAGTAATTTATACTAGGACTCTTTATTTACCAGTATAGCAAGGACATTTGAATGGTGCTAAAATATTCACACAAAGATAACAAGGGTGATTTATACTGGGATAAAAGGTTTATACCAGGATAACAAATGATTTTATATGAGAATAAATATGTCCATACCAGGGTAACAGAGTAATTTGCACCTGCATTGAGTGGTTTGTTCTAAGATAAAAACACTTTACGCCTACCGGATAAAAAAGTGTATAATATCATTATAAATGTACTTGTAACAGAATATAAAAGTATATACCAGGATAAGCAAGTATTCTACACAATATAAAAACATTTATACAAAGATAACAATGTTATTTGGACAAGTATAAAACCAAATTCCACCAGGATAACAAAGGTCAGGATAAAAAGCAGTTTATACCAGAATAACATTACTTATTCCAGGATAAAAACTGTATGTAAGTATAACAAACTAATTATTGTTACAGGAGAACAAAGCAGCTTGGATCAGTAGATAAAGGTGCATATTAGGATGGCCAGAGCTTTTAAACCATAATAAAATTGTTTATATTAGGATAACAAAAATATTTGTATCAGGATAAATGAGGTTTCTACCAGGATAACAAATGAATATGTAGCAGAATATATATTTTCACTCGGATATAATCAGAGCTACTGTAATTATGCAGCAGGGGAGGGTCTCATTATGAAGCAGCGTTGAGTAAATTATGCGGCAAAAAAAGGCAAATTATGCAGCGCAATTTGTGATAATATTACTTAATTATTTTGCCATTTTTAAGATTTTCAATTCCTCTGGGCATTAGTTGTACCTCATTAGTAACAGTTTGACACCCAAATACACCAATAAGTTACAGAAAGGTGACAGTCATCCTATGCAAACTGTTTGAGCTAGATACAAAATTTTACTTTGTTAAAATCTGAATTATACGGCAGATGATTGATTATGTGGCAAAGGCGCCAAATGAAGCAAATCTGCAGCTATGCGAAAATCGCTGCAGTCGCACAATCAGATAATTCCGGTGGCTCTAGTTATAATATATTCTACATGATGATTTATATGTTTATAACAAAATATCAATATTATGATGTTATTTCTACCAGGAAATTAAAACGTAATAACAATGTCTTTTGTAACAGTTTAATAATCCTTCCATTGGAATAGAAAAATTATTTTGGACCATATAAACAACTATTTTATATCAGATTAACAGATTTATTTGTACCATACTAAAAAATACATGAAGATAAAAAAGGCATTTAGGCCCAGATGTAGGTAATAGCAAATTACCGAATGGTAAATACCGAATTTTACCGATTCGGTATTTACTATTCGGTAATTGCTATGTAGGTAAAATATTCGGTACAAATACCGAATCGGTAAGATTCGGTAATTACCGATTCGGTAATTACCAAATCTGTATTTGCCATTGATGCCTATGGGCCTTGAAGCCCATAGGATTCCATAGCAAATACCTATTCGGTAATTACCGAATCGGTAAATTTACCGATTTTACAAGGGGGACAGGGTGTCACTTTGACACCCTGTTTCACCCCTGTTTCTGGCTTGTGTGCCATGTGACACACATACATGCCCTTAGGGCATGTCTGTGTGCCACATGGCACAGGTGTACATGCACGGATGTGCATGTACACTGGAATTCGTTATTTACCATGGAATAGTATTCCATGGTAAATAACAATTCGGTAAGGGCCTGTGCCACTAATTACAGTGCCACCTACATATGGATTTAGAGAATCGGTATATTTACTGATTTGGTATTTTACCGATTCGGTAAATTTACCGAATCAGTAAATATACCGATTCTGTGAATATGAGGCCCTCTACATGTCAAATCCCTAATACCGGTCGGTAACGGCCGAAATCGGCCGTTACCGACCGGTATTTGGTGACCTACATCTGGCCCCTAATGAGATATAAAACAGTTTATACCAGGATACCAACATTGCTTTTGCAAAGATAAAAAATAATATACCAGGTTAAGTAATTTATAGCAGGATACATTATTTTACCAGAGAATTAAAATATTTATCGCAGGTTAAAAATGTCTGTAACAGGATCTTGATGTAATTTACAAAAGGAAATAAAATGATTCCAGGATAGCATTGGCATTCATACGAGGGTGAAAACCATCATATATTAATAACAAAACCATTTGTACAAATTGTTTAACCCTTTCGATGCTCATGACGAGCTCAGCTCTTCATGATGCACAGGTGAGCTGTGCTTATGACGAGCTGAGCTTGTCATGACACCAGCAAAATGGCAATTTTCAGCACAGGAGGGGGAAAAAGCCTAGCAGCCAAGGTGTTAAACTTTCTACCAGTAGAACAAACGTTTTTGCATAATGTAAAACACAATTTTAAATCAGGTAACAAAGTAACAGTGTCATGTGTGTGAGTTTAAAAAGCTTGCTAACAGGATCACAAACGTATTTGTGGAATATACAAAATTATTTGTATCTCATGTTAGAAATGGGGTATCTAGGTAGCAGTGGTACACACACTGTCAAAGTAGGGACCCACACTCTAGTCAGGGTAAGTGTAGTACACACGAAGGTACCTGTACTCACCCTCTGGTAGCTTGGCTCAGAGCAGTCAGGCTAAACTAAAAAGGTAATGTGAAACCCTGAAACCGGTCCCAGGATGCTTGTTTCCAGTCCAGGGAGGACATGGCCTGGCAGATCGGGCTGTACTGTTCCCATGGGGAGCAAGGTCAAGACTAATGGATGGGTTTATACTAGAATGGCATGAGGAGCTAAATAACGATGGATTTAGGCCCACATCACTGTGCTGGCGTGAATGATTGACATTGTTCACATTCTGTCCATCAATTGTTCTTTTTGCAGCATTCTATAAGTGGCATTTACATACCTGGAATTTAAAAACCATCTGCACTAAAATATGTCTTTTTAAGTTGTGAGTCCAGAGACACCAAACTCCTATCTGCTCAAAATTGGAAGTTACATTTGTAAACTGTTACACGGCAGCTCAATGCTAACCTATGGGAGAGATAGGCCTTGTTTTAGTGAAAACGAATCTAGCAGTGTTTCACTGCCAGGACATATACAACTCAAAAGCACATTCCTACCTTTTAAATACACCCCACCTTGCCCTTGGGGCTTGCTAGGGCCTACCTTAGGGGTGCTTTACATGTAATAAAAGCAAAGGGTTGGACCTGGCAAGTAGGTGAATTTGCCAGTTCGACATGGCAGCCTAAAATTGCACACACAGGCTCTGAGCAATGGCAATCCTGAGGCATGTTTGAAGGACTACTCATGTGGGTGGAACAATCAGTGCTGCAGACCCACTAGTAGCATTTGATGTACAGGCCCTGGGCACATGTTGTGCACTGTACCAGGGACTTATTATTAAATAAAATCTGCCGGTCATGGTGATACCAAATGCCATTACCTTTTAAACATAGAGCTCATGCACTTTAGCACTGATAAGCAGGGGTAAAGTTTCCAGAGTCGTAAAACCAGCAAAAACAAAAGTCAAAAACAAAATAGGAAGATGGCAAAAAGTTTGAGGATAACCCTGAAAAAAGGCTATTTCCAACATATCAGGTTAGCAAAGACGTTTGTACCAGAGAATAATACATGAAAGGAATGATAACAGGGTAAGAGTGGCACTCATACCAGGATGAAAAACTATCATGCCGAAATCAGAGTGTAATTCATACCAATTTTTAAAACTTTCTGCTAGGATAACAAAATTATTTGTATGATGTAAAAAACATTTTTTGTCAGGTTCTAAAGTATTTTTGCCAGGACAAAAGAAGCATGAGATAAAAAACATGAAGTTAAAAACGGTGTTTATTCCAGGATTAAATGATACCAGCATAACAATATAACAACATAATAACATTATGTATTTAGGATTTAAAAAAGCAGGATCCCAATTAATTTATACAGGGTATACATTGTACCACAATGAAAAATTATACCAAAATAAGAAAGTGACGTATGAAAATGCCAAAATATACCAGAATATCAAAAGCATTAATTCCATATAAAAAAAGAGTGTGGCTGATTACCAACATTATTTGCACCAGGATAGTTTTAAGATGACAAAGGCATTTATTCCCAAATAAAAATATAAGAGACACTTGTACTAAAATAAAACTTTTTATAAAAGGAAACCAAAAGCATTTAAACATGGCTGGAGTGTCTATGTCTGATGACTTTTATAAATTTGTAATAAAGAAAATATTTTTACATCAATATTTGACAATGGACTCTATGATCTGCGCACCCCTATTTGACATTTGAATAATTCCTTGATTTGAAGCACGTCACGCAATGGCTGGCGTTGGGGTTGGCTGTGTGGCCAACTCACTAATTGGAACTGGCGTGAGGTGCGGAGTTAGTGGTCCACCTTTGCTTCATTCAAAATTTATGGCTAAAATGCATGTCTAAATGATAGATGTTTATAGAAGGACACTCATATTTAACATGAATAATAGTGACTTTTATGCAGAGAGTAAAATCAAGTCATTTTATGAGGCTAAACAAAATGTATATCAGGATAACAAAGACTGTTTTACCAGGACAAAATATTATATCTGGAAAAGAAAGGCATTTGTACCTAACTAAAACGTTTATACCAAGATACATTTACATGTGCCAGGATGAAAAACGACATATTAGGACACAAAACTAATTTATTCCAGGATTGAAACATAAACATTAGTTACAAAGTTATTTGGACCAGAATAAAAATGTAGGAAGTAAGAAAGATATTTTACTAGTTAAGAAAGATATTCATTATAGCATTTAAACTTTTTTAAACAAAATAACAAAGGTAGTTGTAATGAGATAAAACATGTATAATGGATACAAGTACCCCCTGCCATACATTATAAGAGTATTGTAAGTCACCGATGAGTTCTGTGATCCATATAGAGGAAAGAATGCCTGGCAGGTGATACTTTATTCCTGACTAGCAGCCCGCCCCAGCGTTGCCTGGGGCAGAAAGGGGCTGGGGGCAGCATTTGAGGCTTGCGTGCACTTCGGCCCCCTCCCGTCCCGGCCACCCCTCCCGCCTGATCCTTACCTCAGCCGCCGGTCCCGCTCCAGGCGCCCCGCCCGCCAGGCCGCCACTCTCCAGGCGCCCCCACCCGCACAGGCCGCCACTCTCGAGGCGCCCCACCCGCACAGGGCGCCACTCTCCAGGCGCCCCGCCCGCACAGGCCGCCACTCTCCATGCGCCCCGCCCGCACAGGCCGCCACTTCGCCCAGCAGCAAGCAGGGCCGCAGCAGTCCTCCCAGCAGGTCGCGATCTTCTGCGCCATTTCCGGAAGTGTTGCCTGGGAGCGCAAACGCAAATGATGTCATCACGCAGACGTCGCGGCCGGCGCTACTTGCAAGGGACTACTTTATTTTTATTTCAAAATTTTTTAAACAATGTATATTTTTTATTTTTAATAGCCTATGTCCTTCTGCTTGCCCTGAGGTTTTCAAAGATGTCTTGGGTGTTTTGATTGATGGTGTACTTTTTGAGTTTACCTGGCTCAAAGGTTTGTGTTCTCTCTTTATAATAGTAGTATAGATAATACATGATCACACTATTACCTTTCACACAAATCACTTAAATCCTTAACATGTAGCTTTTTCATGTGTAAGAGAGAGCATGTTTGCTTGAATAAAAACGGGAACTCTAGTGTAAAATTAAACACATGTAGAAAAGCGGTTTGATATTTGTTGCAAACATATATTAGAATCAGTTTAATATGTCAAGCTTAAAAAAGGCACAGTAGCTCAGAATGTGTGAAAACAAGCAGAAAGATGCTACCTTTTCTATAATTACATAAGGAGTGCAAAAAATAAACATGTTGCCACAAATATCTCCTTTCTGCTTGCCAAGTTACAGCAAAAAAACATAGCAGAAGAAAGAAAAGCCATGATTATTTTTCCTTCTTTAAACAGCTGCTTTAATTGTGTTCATTGGCCTGACCTGCCCTTCTCCACAGCTGCTGCCTCTGACAGCAGACATTGTGATGTCAGAACTCACCTGTAATAAGTATTACAGTTGAGTTCTGACATCGTTTTTTTATAATAGGCGACTGAGTGAGTCACAAGTCACCTATTATTACCCGGCTTATGGACTGGGAGTCTCTGGTAAACCTAACTAAGGGGTCCCTCACCAGATTTAAGTATTACCAACTGTCAGCATGGTGGGGAAGACAGAGTTGGGGGACGGAGGAGGAGACCCAGATTTTAGATTTTATTGGTAGAGGGAGAGGCTGGAAGCGTGAGGTTGCCTTCTGGTATAGCACACTTGTGGCGGTAAAAGATAGCCTGGACTCCGAATTAGTGAGTCTTTAGGGCAATATTTTAACTGAGAGCCCAGAGGAGGTACAGAGAGTCTGGTCTGACGCATTCACCATGTCTCAAAAGATAATCAAACCAGCCAACCTCAGAAGAAACCACCTGTTTACAGCCCATATGGTACACTGGACTCCTGCTAAGTTATCAAGCATAACAGCTGAAAACTTTCACTGCCCGAGATGTAACCTGCTGGCAGCGGACGATCAACACATGTTTTTAGACTGCCCAGAAATCACCAGTTACTGGACGGCAGTATGTGGTTTCTTGGAGGAGGTCCTATCAACACCAATTACTTGTTGCCCTAGATTGATCTTTTTTGGTCTACCGCAGGGGTACTCGATGAGTGCCTCACAATTTCTGTTCTATGTGATTGTTATCGCTAGGAGAGAAATATGTAGAGAGTGGAAGTCAGAGGCCCCCCCTAGATTTGCTGAATGCTTAAAGAACATTATGATGATTAGCCATTCAGATATGGCGTGTGGTGGAGAGAGTGCCAATAAAGTTTGGTCCGCGTTAGAGGTCTGGTCAAGGGAATAACTCAAGTTCAATGATTATGCCAGAGGTTTGTGGTACGGTCCTCCCTGGTAAACATGGTCCATCGAGGTAATTGGGAGTTGGACAAGGAGACAGCCTACCTCTGGGTGAATTCTATTTGTCGTGCACACACTCCAGGTGAGGTATCTAAGTCAGTGTGTGTGAAGGGCACAGAGAGATCCCATCTAGAGCAGACATCTTCTGGTGGCATGTATGAGGACAAAAGAAAATAGAAAAAATAGAAAAAAACAAGTCACCTATTATAAGGAAATTAGGGATGGTTTTTTATACAGGGATTCCAGAATCCTATGTAGTATACCATGATAAAAAATATTTATACCAAAATAAAAAGGTTCTACCAGAACAACAAAGTATTATGTCTATTAAAATGCCTGTTCTAGTACTACAAGTAGATTCTATATTAATGCACTTGTAATACGTCGGACTGGATATCTGTTACATTAGTGACAGAGTACACATCTGCCAAACTCTAAATCAAGGCCAAAATGATGTTGAGCACTTCACATACCACTTTCCATTCTACAGACCTCAGTCCACTCCCCCATCTCATCTACAGCCCTCCCATACAGAATAAAGACTTAATAGATTTATTCTCAGGCCACCTCATAACCTCCTCCATCTGACACATCCACACCACTTTCCCCATTGACTTTAACCTTCTAGGCAATTCAATCATTAAAAAATAAAGATACACTTTCTACAATCTAATCAACACACTCAATATGGTGCAGCATGTCACCCAATCCACACAACCTAAAGGTCAAATTCCCAATCTCGTCTTCTTGATATCAGCAACCACCCAATGCAAGCCGCCTATACCCCCGAACTAGAACAACAACCACACCATTCCCATCATTCTGCTCAACATCCACCTAACACACCAATATTACCCAAAACAAAACAACAAGCCAACAGATTATTCAAAGACTCCTCCATCAATAAACTAAACCTCTAACTCATTATTTGCCCACCTGCCCCAAATCTGGTCTGTTGACATTGGCCTATTTCTGGATATTCATGTGGGCAACCACAATCCAATTGAAACATACAAATGTCTCTGGAACTCTTCAGCACTCAAGTAGGCAAAAGATATTCCCGACTACAAACACTCCATCTGAAGATTGAAAATAAAATGGAAGAAAATCATGACCCCGAAGACCTCACTCTCCTAAGGTCCCTCTCACAGCATGCAGGTAATTCATCATTTCAGTTAAGCCAAGTGCGATGCAAACACCATCAATGAAGCTGCCAACAGCTCACTATTAAGACAGCCAAGCACTGCACGAATCCCTTGCCTTCCAGTCCTACACTCCAAAGACAAGTATAATGCCCTCAATGCCATCCTTAGTAAAACATACAGAAGATTTAGCACCACAACAACAACTCGCTTCTAGTCACCCTCCTCTCAAGGTTAATCTATCAATTCCTTGTCTCTTGCAAACCTCTCTGTCATCCACAACTCCCCTGAGACCACTCTCTGTAACCTTCCCTCAAACTTTTTCCCAGAAGCTCTCAAGGCAGAAAAGGTCCTGTCACTTTAGAAGAAACCCAAGCTAAACTCTGGTGACCTTGTCAGTTTTTGGCTCATCGTTTACCTCATCATCAATGAAATAGCAATTTGCTCACAACTACAAGATCACATCTTCACTAACCGTATACTGCATAACTACCAACTCAGCACAGATCATGCTGCAACACAAAGACAGATACATTAGGAATCATAGATAATGCCTTCCTAACCATCTACAAAGGTGACTGCCCCCTCCTATTACTTATGGATCTCTCAGCTGTCATTGGCATCATTATGCCACTCTCTTCCACAATGAAGTCTTGAATGGGATTTATTGGCAATAATAACATTATGGTGGGAGGGGGCCCAAGGGAATTTAGAGATCAAGCAAAGACACGTTCCCTAACATGAATTAATAACACAAAAGTGTTGATGGGTCTAAAGGAATTATGTCTACCGTGATACGTAACCTGGCAACACTAAGGTGTCCAACCTAGAAAAAATTAAAGATACCCAGACCTCATAGTGATCAGAAAAGGATACCCATCAGTCACCACACGGAACCCACCTTCATCACTTGGGAGTCCTTAATGACCATCCACCTAGCAACCTACCGGTGACAAGGGAGGACCAGATGGAACGACCTCCAATCACCAGGTAGGTGCCTGTATGGTCTAAGTACTGATAATCAGTGCTTATGAGTGGAAAAATGAAAGGTGACTGATTTGCAGTGCATGTGCGAAGTGTAATAAAATTGGGTGAGGGAGCAATATGAAATTTTATTCTAGTTCTACCCACTCCTCCAACATTAAAAAAGCAACGGTAGTTTGTAACAAATAACTGCCTAGGTATAAATAAAGGTCGACATGTTTCAGCAAATATATAGGACAACTGTGTCCATTGCCTTCTTCAGGACCTAGAAATTGCTTGTGCTACTGCAAAGTGAGAAATAATAATAGTAAACGTGACTACACATACATCTTACTGTGACAAGGAAAAAGATCACCTGATTTCCTAGGTGTCTTCTCAACCTGCTCTTGGTAGAATATGCATGTCACCGAGTCACAGGAGTTGTGGACCTCTCCCCACCTGGCAGCGGCTCAGGCAATGAGGGAAGCACCGCTCTTTCCGTCGGTACTTCTCTGCCGGCATCCGAGCCGACTGGGGAGGTGATTGGAGGTTGTTCCATCTGGTCCCTTGTCACCGGTAGGTTGCTGGGTGGATGGTCATTAAGGACTCCCAAGTGATGAAGGGCGGTTCCGTGTGGTGACTGATGGGTGTCCTTTTCTGATCACTATGAGGTCTGTTTCCAGGTTACATATCACAGTAGACATCATTCCTGTAGACCCATCAACACTTTTGTGTTATTAAAATGGGATTTATTGGCAACATACGTCTCTGGTTTCACAACTTTCTATCCAACAAGCACCAGTTTCTCCATCTGTGCTCATCCAGGCACTAGAAAAACCTTATCACCTGTAGAGTCTCCAGAAGTCCAGATTGTCCCGTTAACTACAAGCTCTACATGGAGCCGCTTGGGACTCACTGAAACAGTATTAAGATTCAAGAATACCCTGTTGACACACAGCTCTACTTGAAAGTCTCCTCTCTAGATAACCAATTCTTCAAACACTACCTGGAACACATCCAGACCTGGATGTCCAGAACCCCCTTAAAGTTTAACACCATCAAAAAAGAATTCCTGCAATTTGTCAAGAACAATAAGCAACAACTAGTCCAACCCTGCCTCAGCAACATGAAGAGGAATTGATTCAACACAACTTTCACCTAACGCTATGCAACTTGCTTCATTCTTGATAGCAATATCATCCTCATTTAAATATTTCTGTTTTCTGGCTTTATTTATTTTAGGCTGTCCCTCTTCAGTTCGTCCCTCCCGTGGAGCATAGCCTGTTTACTGTTTTCTTCCACAAGTGCTTGCATTCTGTAAACAGACCTTTAAACCTTCTTATTTTGTCACATTTGCTATGCATTCAAAGACAGAGGTCAAATGTCAGGCTATGTCTTCCGAGGGAGCTTTTGTGTTTACTTTTCTTTTCTGACTTCAAAGTGAGAGGATTTATGTGACAAGCTCACTGTGAAAGGAAAAGCTTTTTTAAATAGCATACAGCAAAGTCTAAATGTCTGTAAATAAACTGTGCAGATATTTCATAATATATAAAAATTACAAAAGCACAAATGAAGCACTTTTTGTAATTCTGAAGTGTGGTACAAGCAAATATTTGAATATGGTCAAAACAAATCATTACACTAGGTGATGACAATTCCACACATTATTGTTTGTGTAATGTATACATTTATCAGTAAAACTGTATGTCTGTGCAAATGTAATGGTTATTTTAATTGAAAATGTGTTTTCTTTAATGGCAGGGCAATACCACACCATGCATTCTCCACTCTATGCCACCCCACCATATACAACACCTCCTTACAACATTCTACTCCAGGTGCCTCTACTCTATGACACGCCACTCCATTCTATGACTCTACACTGTATGACACGCCACTCCATTCTACAACACTCTAGGCTATTCCACTCTACGCCATTCCACTCTACGACATGCTACTCCACTCCACAACATTCCACTCCACTCTGCAACACGCCACTCCACTCTACTCTATGATATACCACTCCACTCTATGCCATGCCAATCTACGCCTGTCCACTCTACACCAAGAAACTCTATGCCACAACTCAACATTCTGTTCCACTCTATGACTCTCCATTGCAACACTCTATTTAACTCTACACCACTCCACTGTATGACACTTTACTTCACTCTACACTGCGCTCCACCACACCCCTACACTCTACTCCACTTTATGGCACTCTACAACACTCTACTCCTAACCAAACTCAACTCCATCTATGCCACTCCCTGGCACTTTACTTCAGTCTACACCACTCCACACTACTCCATTCTACTCTGTGACACTCTACTTCACTCCACTCTGTAACACTTTATGCCACTCTACGACACTCTACTCCACTCTAAACCTTTACACTCTCCTCCACCGTACTCACTCCACAATCCTCTGACATCCCATTCTATGACACGCTACTCCACTCTATGTCACTGTACCCCACTATACACAACTCCCTCTACACAACTCCATGTCACTTTACTCCACTCTACGCTACTCCACTCTAATTGAGCCACTGTACACCACTCCACTCTATGATACTATATGCCTTTCCACTCTACAACACTCAAGGCCACTCCCCTCTACTCCCCTCTACTCCAGTCTACTCCACTTTACACCCCTACATTCTACTTCCTATCACTCTACTCCACTCTACTCCCTCCATGGCATTCCACAACACTCTATATCACTCCACTCTATCATGCTCCACTCTACTGCACTCTACTTTAGTCCACTCAACTCCACGACACTCTACGCCATGCCATAACACTCTACGCCACTCCAAAACAATGTACGTCACTCAATGACACTCCAATCCACACCACTCCACTCTCCTCTACTCCACTAACTTTTAACCATGCTGAACAGCAGCCATGCTTGTGTACAAAATTGCCAAAATACATTGAGATAGTCAACAGCTCTTGCATAGGGTAGACCTGTTGGCTTTGCCAGGGTTTGTTTAAATCTGGCTTGATTGGGCACCTGTGTCTTTAAGTATTGTATTTGTTACCAATTCTTCAAATATACAGTGAGTGAGTTTTTTCTCCACCCATTGGCTATTGGGTGTTGGTAAAGTATTCCATTTATACATTCACCACGCATAAACAGTATTAGTTAGTGTTTTTGTTTACATAACTTGGCAGACTAAAGCCAGAGGTATTAGCATTGGCAATGCTTGTTTTCATTACACGCACGAGTTCTCAAGCCCCAGAATGTAAATGCTGAGTGTTCAAAAGCGAAGACTGGCTGGATGCAAAGCTCCTGACCAGTTTGCAGCTACACGTTGTGAAGGATTGAAGGACATGTGTTTCCAGGGCCTGTTTACAATGTTTAAGAATAGAAAATTCTCGCCTGCGTAGCAATGAAAGGTTTCACCCAAGGCGTGTCGACTGACAAATTCGCTTAAATAGAACGTGAGGTGTGAATCAGTAGCAGTGACCGAAGCACATGCACTCATCTGCCAGTGATTTCCGAGGGAGACTGGTATGTTTGGAATGCCCGCTCCCGTGCTGGTATCTTTTGAGTAGCGTCTTACAGTTTTTTTTGCACAAGCTAAAAGTTTCCATTGTTTTGCTCTAGCCTCCCCCAGGGGACATGGCATTGTCCTGCGTGTGCGTCGCGCGCCCCAGGGTGCTCTTTGGTCAACACAAGCTGATCTCGCGCCACAAAGCGTCACTCTGGAGGGGTCTATGTAGGGAGGCTCTGGCATCCGCTGTGACCCGTCTCTGCCTTTTATGGATGAGCAGACAGCCACCGACAATGCAATGCGGTGCAGCACAATGCAGTCAAAAAATGCTTTACCAGCACGCCTAACTTAACATGAGTCATGATAGGGCCCTTACAGCTCAGCAAAGTATTGGGTTCTAGGCCTTGTTCGACCTTCATTTGTCTTTGGGCTTCGCTGCGTTTTGCTGTCCCACTCACAGCCAAGTGTTCTGCAGCTTTTCCGTCTGTTTTATTCAGAGACAACTGGCCTCTGTTGCCGTTTGGGCGGTGCTGCACATAAATGTTGCCCTGTCACTCCGAGGGGCTGAAACGGAGAACACTCGTCTGTGGGTATTCGGTGGCACCCCATTTAGAAAATGATCTGTCAAGTGGCGGAAGTTGTCTAGCGCCGCACAGCGCCAGGCACATAACAGCGAAAACAAGCATTTTCAATGTAATAGGTCTCGCATTTGCGAGCGTTTAAGCTATTGGCATTATAAATGACAATGGACTAGATGTATGAAGCCTTTTTCCCGTTCGCATACGTGACGATTCTCAGAATCGGACCATTTGCGAATGGGGAAAAAGCCTTTTGGGCTGCATCATCCCAAAAGCCCTCGCAAAATAGGGAACTGAAAAATTTTCAATTTCCTATTTTGGAAATGCATTTAAGGAATCACAATTGTGATTCCTTAAATGCATTTCTGGAAGCACCCAAGTTGTGCGATTTTGCCTTAAGAAATCGCAAATTACCACCAACTTCAAGTTGGTGGTAATTTGCGATTTCCTTGAAATATGCACTTTTTTCATTTTTCTAAGTGCCATGTGGTGCACATACATGCCCTTAGGGCATGTATGTGTGCCACATGTACTCACATGCATATTTCAGGGGTGCAACAGGGTGTACTTCTGGCTCCCTTGCACTCTTGAAATTGCATTGCGCAACTTGCGAGTACCTATCTGGTTCTCGCAAATTGCGAATGTCTTCCCATTCATTCCTATGGGCCACGCCCATAGGAATGGATCAGAAGGTATTCCTTAATTGCGAATCGTGATTTACAATTAAGTAATATGTAGGAATCGCAATTGTTATTGCAAATGCTACATACATTGCATTTTGCGAGTCCTTAATAGCGATTCACAAAAATTCGCTATTAAGGACTTGAAATTGAAAAGATGATACATCTGCCCCAATGCCTTTGATTTAGGTATTTTTAAAATCAACACACATATAAAAGGCATTGTTATTATTAATGCCAATAGTGCAAACTCTCACAAATGCGTGAACAAATTAATGGTGGCCACGCCCTTTTCTTAAGATGCTGCTTCCATATTCAGGTTACAGTGAGGAGCATCTAAAGAAAGGGGCGCGGCCAACATTCAAGTGAAAGTGTAAATGGGGCACCTTCACCCAAAGTTTTTAAAAAAATCATGAATTTAGAAAGGTTCTGTAGCGCGGCCACTAAAGTGAAAGTGGTCCGCGCTGTTAATTGATTAAATAAATGAGTGCGGCCGCTAATGTGAGAGTGGCAAGGACTGTAAAATAAAAAAAGTAAATAAGCGCAACCGCTATAGTGAAAGTGGACTGTGCTGTAAATTAAATAATTAAATAAGCACGGCTGCTATATTTAAAGCCGACCGCTCTGTAATTTAAATAAATACATGACTAAAAAGGGTGCAGCGCGCAACGTGCTGCAATGTCGTGGGTGGGCGTTTTGTAACTTTTATGTGTGCTGCTTTGTGCAGCACATATAGAATTTTCAACTCGTAATTTTTTTAAATGATTATTTATGTGCAGGAAGGGACACCTTCCTGCACATAAGCAATCAATGGTGTTTTGCTGATTCTATGTGTGCTGCACCATGCAGCACACATAGAAACAACAAAAATGAGGCGAAATGAAGCATTTCTCCTCGTTTCACCTGGGTATGACCTGGTTTTCCCTGGTCTTAATTTTGCAGCTGCCCCATATTTAAACCACCCTGGTAAATATGGGGCAGCGTCACGCTAAGTTTAGTGTATACGAGTAAGAGGACTGGGTGGAGCTACTGGAGGCCCTGGAGAGGGAAACCCGAGTGACCCTGATGAAATACAGCCTTTTAAAGATTCTGCAGGTATGGCACTGGACGCCGGTGTGGCTTCACGATGCAGGCCTGTTGCTCCACTCCTGTTGGAGATGCAGCCATGCGTTCTGTGACATGGTTCACCTCTTAGCGGAATGTCCTGCGGTCCGCCCTTTCTGGGCTGCAGTGACTTCTACGTTGGGGGAGACCATGGATATGTCCACTATTGAGTCGGCTGCTGCTCCTGCACAACCTGGCGGACTTCCCCTAGTTAACACACCATGCTTGCCACATGCTTACCACTGCCCTCACAACGGCCAAAATATGTAACCTACGTCATTGGTGTTCTCTGCAGGCTCCAACTCGCAAGAATGACTCGTGGCCATGTTCAAGACTTCCTTTTATGAGAAGGTGATGTTTAACCTGATGGATAGAGGTGACAAGTTCCTCCTTATTTGGTCCCCCTTATTAGGGGAAAATGGACTCCTTTAGCCATCCTTCCGGCCACCATCTGCCTTGCCCCCTTCATCTTTCTCCCTCCCCTGTCCACTCCCACCCTCTATCCAATCCATCTGTTTCTTTGATTCCCAGTTGCACTGGCTCTGTCCCCCTTTCCCCTTTCTTTTTTGTCAGATTCACATGTATCATATTTGACAGCTGTATCATTTTTCCTGTATTTTTGCTGATTGTATTTGGTTTTGTTCCCCTTGATCTCTGTGATTTTGGTAAAATAATTTCAACAAAAGACAAAACAAATAGATCTCACATAGGTAAGACCTATCCTATTGGCTTTGCCTATGCTTGTTTTTTTGGAAAGTTGAGTTAAGGTTTTTCAAACAGCACAAAAGGTATCACCAAAGTAAAACAATGCTCTTCCTATTGAAATTCTGACATAATTATATATACATGTACATATCTATGGGTTGTCCTTTTCTCCAAGGGGTGTGTTAAAAGCATTATCTCCTTAGGGCTGAAGAAATCTAACGAGGTGTGGCCCCTCCCCCAAACTGGGAGGTTCACAAGACCCCAATATGTGCTTGAGTCCACAGGTGACATTAAATCTTCCATGCCATTGGCGTATTTTTTGCATCATATATGGTAACCTTACTGGAAAGTCAAATGTAGAAGTTGGGGATTGACCAATTTTACCATGTTTTAAGGGCCAAAGTGCAGATAGTGGGGACTGGTCAGCAGTGCTCCAGTGTGCAGAGTAAAAAAAACAGCAATTACAGTCAGCGAAAAAATGAGGATGACGGTGCAAAAAGGGGCATTTTGTAGCAGCGTGTCTGTCTTATTGTGGGTGGTTAAGTGGGTGACTTGAACGATGTGACAGCGGTGGATAAATGAATATATAAGTGCCTGGATGAGTGACAGAGTGCATGTATGATGACTGATTGTGTGCCTAAACTGATCAGTGATTCAAAAGGCATTTTCATTGTAAGTCAGATCTATTGGCATTACCAATGCTTGGTTGTGTTTCAATAACTAATTCCTGCTTTGGAAAACGAAAAAAGTGATGAGAAGCTGCATTTGACTTGCTCAACAAAGTTACAGTGATTTCAACGGAGTAGCAGCAATGGCAGCTCATTTAAAAACACAGGGATCCAGGCCTACCTGGCAGAGCTGTCTGTATATGGCCGGCAGTCTACTGCTGTATCAGTTGAGGAAATGCCTCTGGTTTACCTTTCTGCCATACCCTAAATGAGGCTCTTTCTTTGGTTTACCTTTGGACCAACCTTGCCCAGTCGTCCTGGGATTATCACCTGTGCCATTCCTCAGCCATCTCTTTGGCATCATCTTTTACTTGAGATGACCACCTATCATCTTCCAGAAGGTCAACATGTTGTTTTTGTGTTTGACCAAATGTAGGGTTCCCCCATTTTCTGTTTTTAAATGAAGCAGATGTACTTTCCTGTGCATTTGACTTATCCTGTACAATTCCTTTGTGAGACATGGCTCCTGTGCAAGACATGTTTCCTTTTCTGTGCAGTAGCTGTGCAAGCCTTTTGCTCTGCATTATCCTGTCTCTTCCCTAACTGCATATTCTTCTGTTTGTTCTGGCTTTTTATAGGCTAGCCCAATAAACCTTATTGACAAGAAAAGCACTGTGAGATGAGCCATACCAGTAAATATCTGGAGCACTGATCTCAAACCTTCCAGTTATCGTTTGAGGTACATTTCATCTTATGATTGATTATCGCCAACCCTAACAAAGCGGTCTTCAACCTACATCCCCGAAACCTATAGGACCCAGAAATAATGCAGTCTGCAGTCCTTTGTTCCACTACCACCTCCTCTAACACGGTTGCAGTTGATGATTGACAGTTGCAATAGGGGGTGGTGTTTGATCCCTGCTCATCTGAGTTCAGAGTGACAGATAATCACTATTGTTGTCTGAGTGATAGCATTCCCAGAGTGACCTGTGAAATCTGTATAACTCTGCCGTCTGTGCTCTGCAATTATGAGATTCATGTTTTTTTTATTTCTCCACTCTTCCTTTTCATAGTAGATTTCCGGTCCTCTAATAGGAGATGCATGATAGAACAAGCATTTGCAATGCAATAGGTCTCGCATTAGGAAATTTTGAGCTATTGGTATTGTAAATTAAAAATTTTTTATTTCTGTGTTGGTTTTGAAAATAGCTCAATTAATAGCTTTGTCATTTACAATGCCAATAGTTATAACTGCCGCAAATGTGACTCCTATAGCATTTGTAATGCAACATGTTTTGTATTTACGTGACTTAGATGTATTGATATTACTAATAACAATGTCTTTTAATTTTTTTAAATCATTAATACTTAAATTAAAGTGATTGTAATTTATAATGGCAATAGCTTAAACTTTTGTAAATAACGTTTGTGAAGATTATGTTCAGTGTATTTTATTGTGGCGAAAATCCAAGAACAGAATTGAAATATTAACATCTTTTTGTGACATTTGTAATAAAGCTTGAAAAACTGAGAGAACATATTTGAACCAGTGATGCTGTGGTGGTGCTGAGTGATGCTGTGGTTGCGCTGAGTGATGCTGTGGTTGCGCTGAGTGATGCAGTGGTTGCACTGAGTGATGCTGTGGTTGCACTGAGTGATGCTGTGGTTGCGCTGAGTGATGCTGTGGTTGCGCTGAGTGATGCTGTCGTTGTGCTGAGTGATGCTGTGGTTGTGCTGAGTGGTGCTGTGGTGGTGCTGAGAGGTGCTGTGGTGGTGCTGAGTGATGCTGTGGTGGTGCTGAGTGGTGCTGTGGTGGTGCAGAGTGGTGCTGTGGTGGTGCAGAGTGGTTCTGTGGTGGTGCTGAGTGATGCTGTGGTGGTGCTGGGTGGTGCTGTGGTGGTGCAGAGTGGTGCTGTGGTGGTGCTGAATGATGCTGTGGTTGTGCAGAGTGGTGCTGTGGTGGTGCTGAGTGATAATGTGGTGGTGCTGAGTGATAATGTGGTGGTGCTGAGTGGTGCTGTGGTGGTGCTGAGTGGTGTTGCTGAGTGATGCTGTGGTGGTGCTGAGTGGTGCTGTGGTGGTGGTGCTGAGTGGTGCTGAGTAATAATGTGGTGGTGCTGAGTGATAATGTGGTGGTGCTGAGTGGTGATGTGGTGGTGCTGAGTGATAATGTGGTGGTGCTGAGTGATAATGTGGTGGTGCTGAGTGATAATGTGGTGGTGCTGAGTGATGTTGGGGTAGCGCTGAGTGATGATGTGGTGATGCTGAGTGGTGCTGTGGTGGTGCTGAGTGATGCTGGGTGGCACTAAGTGATGCTGTGGTGGTGCTGAGTGATGCTGGGGTAGCGCTGAGTGATGATGTGGTGATGCAGAGGGCAGAAAGGCACAAAAACCGAGTCTAAACAGAGGGCACAAAGGCACAAAAATCGAGTCTAACAGAGGGCATAAGGATGTGGCCAGCCTTGATTATTAAAAGTGATGACAGTGAATTTAAATCGGTTGAAAGAAACAAAAGTGAAATGAATAACCAAATTTTAACTAATCCTCAGGCACTTCAAGTGCAACTATTCTCAATAGAATCATTTGAAGTTGATCTTGCACCTATTAATAGCAACGCTGACAAACTCTCCAGTTATAGAGAGCCACAGGGTATAAAGACGCACCCAAACATAATGCTCGTGGTGATATGACCTTTTCATTTACCAATTGCTGTTTTGGAAACTGCATCATCCGTGCTTTTCATGTCTAGGGGGTAACACTCTCAATTATTTAAAGAAACTCCTAATGCACTGCACAGTGGCGTCATGAAAATGAATGTCCCCGCCACTGCAGATTGCGAAGAAGCCCCCCCCCCCGCCCATATCTTCCAGCTCTATTTTGGCCTTGGGCTGAACGGGGGCCTGAAGGGTCACACCGATAACACAACTTGGGTTGAGTGCACTGAGGCGAGAAAGGCTGTGATGGTGCACTGCACAACGATTAGCATAGCACGGCACACTGCACAGTGGTGAGCTTGGCTAGAGTGAGGTGCATAGTGACGACCATGGCTATACCGTGCTGCCCAGTGAGAAGGGCACCGAACAGGCAAGGCGCTATTTGTGCAAACTAATGAACAGCGCTAGGCTAAGGAGCTATACTTCGTGATGGTGGTGTATTAAATGCCCGTCCGGCATTAAAATGCAAAACACCGGAAAAGATAAGCTTGTTTGTGCGCATTGAAGGAAACCCATCTGGCATTAAAATGAAACTGCTGGAGAACAAAGAGCTGTGAAAGCTAACACTTATTAGCTCGAAACATACAAATGAAAACTAAACAATTTAATAAGTATACGTTTGTGTGTGCACATTTAAAGGAAAACCAGCAAAAACAAAGCGCCGTGAAGTTCCATTTCCATTTAAAGGAAACCGAAGGAAAGCAAAGCACTGTGAAGTTCCAAAGCTAAACAACTTAATAATAATGATACGTTTGTGTGTGCACATTTAAAGGAAAACAAAGCACATGAAGTAAAGCTAACAGCAAACGAAAGGGCTAGTTGAAGCTGCCATGATAACAAACGAATGCAATGTCTTAAAAACAAGCGGGACTGAAGGAAGTGTGAAGAGGGGGGAGGAGAAATGCGAGACACCGCCTGGCGGCCGTGAAGTGTAAAGCAGGAGGAGAAATGCGAGACACGGCCTTATAAGTATACGTTTGTGTGTGCACATTTAAAGGAAAACCGATAAAAACATAGCGCCGTGAAGTTCCATTTCACATTTAAAGGAAACCGAAGGAAGGCAAAGCACCATGAAGTTCCAAAGCTAAACAATTTAATAAGTATATGTTTGTGTGTGCACATTTAAAGGAAACCAGACGAAAACAAAGCGCCGTGAAGTTCCATTTCACATTTAAAGGAAACCGAAGGAAAGCAAAGCACCGTGAAGTTACAAAGCTAAACAACTTAATAATAATGATAAGTTTGTGTGTGCACATTTAAAGGAAAACAAATCATGTGCAGTAAAGCTAACAGCAAACGAAATGGCTTTGTTGTGCAAAAATGTGACGGCAATAGAAGTTAACTAAGAACTGCAGCCAAGAGCTCAACTTCAAACACACGAAGACAAGCAATGGCGGCTCTAACGAAACTGGTGCTCATGTGAAGCACTGTGATACTCGATGTCTGGGGTCTAGTTGCGCTATATAAAAAAACACTGGGGGGGAAAGACACTTACGCAGCATCATTTTGATATTTTGAATATGGCAAAAAAGTGGTACTCAATGAGTGTTCGTAGCAAGTGATTTAGTGGATAGCACATTTTTACCTACAGACAAGTGATTTAGTGGATAGCACGTTTTCACCTACAGACAAGCCAGTAGACTGCCACCGCAGAGTCGATGTACATTCCGACTGAGGAAATGCTGACATCAGCTTTTCTGTTCAACTGGCTGCCATCTAAGGTATGCTTGCAGGGCGCAGCGAAATAGCTTAAGAATGGTTGTCGACATGAGTCACTTTATCTTGATGGAAATGCAGGCAGGCGCTCAAGAGACACAAGCTGTCAAATTAAGAAAAAGTCTCTGTCTTTAATTTACTGGCTGCAGCTGAGTCAACTATGGTTCCGAACACAAATAGGCTTCGTTGTGCAAAAATGTGATGGCAATACAAGTTAATTAAGAACCGCTGCCAAGCGCTCAACTTCAAACACATGAAGACAAGCAATGGCGGCTCTAACGAAACTGGTGCTCATGTAAGCAGTTACAAAATTTGAGCTTTTACTTTCTACAGCACCGTCTTAACAGGAAGGAGGGACGCTTTGAAAGTGAAAGCGGGCATGGCATATTGTGCGCGTGAAAGGCATGGCATGGGGCGGCAAAGCAGTTTCAATCAAAGAGTGGGAGGGAGGGAAGGAGTGAGCATATGGGGATGAGGTGTGAGTGAGGGGGAGCAGAAGCCTTTGATGTGGTGATGTGGTGTGCGAGGCCAAGCTCTCGGAGGCAGGCGGCTCGGGGAGCGCGTGCACGAGCACATGCACTCGACGAAATCCGTGATGGTTTCAGAGCTTGGTTGAGCCTCTATACTCTCGTCCTATTTATCACTTACGTGATAGAATAGGCGAGACCTAAAAATGACAGGAATGTAGGACGGTACAAAGATGCTATAAAAAGTTATAGGCAGTGTGAAAATGCATTTCCTCAACTGGATTTATTACCTATAGCAGTTGATACACTCTTTGTAAATTCTTTAGAGAAACTGTGATTAAAGAAATTTACCATTGCCGCACATTTGTCATGGGTGGGTTAAATGCCAACACCCCTGGAAAGGGGTAGGCCTCATTTCCACGCCATGAGAATATTATACCACTTCATAAATACCCTATGTTTTCAAATGTATGTAAACATTTGTTAAATGCTCTAGTTAGTAAGCATGGGTGAATTTTGCGAATCTCGCGTTCGCGAATTTTGCGGATTTGCGAACTCGCAATCCGCAAAATCCGCGAATTCTAGCGAATTTGCAGATTTTTTTTTGTGTTCGCAAGGATTTCTGCCAGTTCGCGAGGGTTTCGTACCAGTTCGCAATTGCGAACTTACATTTCGGCACGCAGCGGTCGCGATTATGTTGTTTCTACGTCTGGTTCATCATCACAGGTTCCCAGCACCCTCTGTTTCACCACTGCAACCCTCTGTTACATCAGTGCCACCCTCTGGTTCATCATCACTGTAGATTATGGGGGGGAAAAGCAAGCACACCAGCCCTGCTTCAACTGACATGAATTAATTTGGGGTTAGTTTATTAATGTGTCACTGTTTTAAAATTCCAGTCTGGCACCTGCTTCCTTATCTGTAATTTGCTTTCTGTTGCAGTGCATTTTTTTTTCCAGGACCTTTGTGGCCTACTTGTAGCTATTCTATGAGCCTGCTGTGAGGGTCAGAGCAGGGTCATACAATTGTTGCAACTAGCAACTGAATTCTGGAGGGGCCCCAGTCAGGAAGCACTACAGGGAATTGTTACTAATGATGGGTTTGAACTCTTGCACCTGCCGAGTGCTTTCAGTTTTGCAAAACACGTTTTACTGCAACTTCGCGGGATTTGCGGGACGCGAACACTCGCGAGATCGGATTCGGAAGCCGCAAATTCGTGCGAATATGCAATTTGTTTTTTTGCGGCGTGTTAGTTCGCAAGGTTTTGTGCGTTTTTGCGAGCCGCTCGTAGCGCAAGGCGCGAAGTTACCCTCGCGGTCGTTCAAGGGCACGGCCATCTTGTTTGCCTGACGTATTTCCGTTTCCGGGCGCGAAGTGTAATCTCGCAAAGTCTGCGGCTTGCCAGTACAGTTTCGCGCGTGTTCGCAAGGAAATTCTTGCGTGAACTTACCCGCGCGGTCGTGAACGGGCGCGGCCATCTTGTTTCTCATTCATTGCTATGGTTCTGGGCATGGTCTTTGTATCCTCTCTAAATCTCTGCCCTCCTTTGCTTGTTTGAAGTTTTTTTTGATCTATTTTACTTATTATCTATCCCTCTATTTTTCTAGCCCTATATTTTTGTGTTTACTGCTACTTTTGGTTAATTTTAAACTACTTTTTTAAACTCTTTTCTTTTCTTCTCTTCCCTATTCTATTTTCTTTATTCCTTTCCGCCCAGACCATGGTGAAGGGAGCCGGGAAGCACCCGAGAAGGGGAAGGATCCCGCACCCCGTGTTCGGCTCCCGTGCGGGCGTTTGAGGGGGGAGGAGGTCGTACCCAGGGAGATCTTTACCCCGGAGGAGGTGGGCCAACTCATTTTTTATGTTCAGCGCCGCCTCCCCAGGACCATCATGGGAGGTGGCAAGATCAGTGCCGGGTACGGGGTCCGGGAGCGCCGGAAGCGGTGGCAGAAGGTGTGCCAGGCCATTTACCACCACTCTCGGGTCTGGCGCACCTACAACCAGGCCACCCACCGCTGGACGGATGTCCTGACCCGTGAGCGAGATCTGCTCGACCTCCTTGGCCTTGAGATCCCCGGGCTTGGTGAGTAGTAGTAGCTATTTCTTTACTACTATGCTTTCTCCTGCTTTGTTAATATATTGTAAATTTTTGTTTTTTACCAAGAGCAATAATGCTGCTCATTACATTGTAGGTAAATTATATTTCAAAATCTTCTGTGCATTTCAGGTACACTGCTCTCCTTCTTCTCAGTAGTGTTGCTACTATGCTTATTTGTTTTAGATTTTGTGTTCATTTCATTGGCCTGTGAAATTATGTATGAGTGTAGTTTAAAGAACTGCGTAATGCTACACACTAAGGTTCAGATTTTTAATTACCGGCACATCCCTGCAAAGTAGCAGGGATGCGCCAGTAATTGTGCGTCACGCCACCATCACCCATGGTGCGCCGTATTTACAATGCGGCGCACCATGGGCCCAAAACGTCACCAAAGCGTTATGCATCTGTGCCGTAAAGGCGGCGCATTGCTGGAGTTGCGTCGCCCCAATGCTGCGTCAAGCCGTACGTCTGCTTCAAGCAGGCGCAGGGTTTGAGTCACGCATGATTGTCCTCAAAGTGACTGATTGAAATCTTGTAGATTTCCCTCAGCCACTTTTAGGATGCGTTCCTGCGCAGGAACGCCCTCCCTTGCGCCGGAACGCCCCCTATTGGCGCAGGGCTTTACAACGTGATGCATCTCCCATATGCGTCACGTTGTTAATATACGCCGCACCATTGCGCCTCTTTTGTGCTGTCGCTGCGTCACAAAAGTCATGCAACAATGGAGCAAAAGAGCCGCAAGGGGCTTCTAAATCCGCCCCTACAGACTCAAGTCCAGTCCTTCCTTTGTACACATGGCGATAAGAAGAAATAGTGGTGGTGGATTGATAGTTTGAGTATTTTAATGACTGGTTAATGTAGTAGGAAACTTTAGTGTTGTCGCTGATCTTCAATCATGATGGACTTTGGCTGTCACTTCGCGTGCTGCGGACTGCTGCCTGCCAATCCTAGGCAAACCTTTTTAGTACTTTGTTTAGTGAGTTACATAAGGTAATTTCCAATTCGACGGTCCGCAAATCAAGCAATACTAAAGTAATAACGTAGTCAACCACATGAGATTGGTCAATAATATATCCCGTGGAGTAGTTGTCTATTTGCTATTTCACAAAAATATTTTGTTAGTTCTTTTGAAATGTTTGATTTGGTTGACAAATATCATCCATGTTTTCTGTTTTTCTTTCTTTCATGTTGTACATCAGCTTCCCCCAGGGGCAAGAGGAGGACACAGGAGGAGGAGGAGGGTGCTGTTGACGATGCAGGCCAGGACCGGGCAGGCGAGGGCTCCTTTGCTGGCCCCAGTAAGTTTTAATTTTAATATAGAGTACTTATTTTTTCCTAGCGTTCCTCATTCGATTTTTTCTAAATCGTCTTTGATCTTCTTGTAGACAGGATCTAAATTCTTATCCTGCCTCGACTATGACTCTGTGTGGTATTACTAGATTATTCTTATTAGTCTGTCTGTGTAGCTAACTAAGATTGCACATTTGGCATTTCCATTGGACTCCCATTCTAGTCAGCAATAGCTCTATGCACTGAGTGCAGTCCTCTGGGGTTGTTCATAATGTCTTTTCAAGTATTCTAAATGTTTATGCTTTGACAATTGCCAACAATAAAAAGGTGAATGACCACCAAGAAAGAATAAGATACTACTTTACTTTTGGTTTGGATAGGAGGACAATCCATTCTATTACTGTTGCAGGGACAAATCTGCACAAACAGAACTATGGACACTAAATAATGCATTGCTTAGCTTATCAATTATAATAGGTGCTGTTAGACTTTCCACATACCTCAGTGATAACAGACTTTGTAGTTGAACCCCCAATCTCCTTACTGACTAGATAGTGTGGCAGAGTCATTTAGCTTCCAAAGTCACCGATGGCAGAGGCAAGGACTTATGCTTGCAAAAATTCCAAAACCTTTAGCTCATCCACTCTAGTCTGGAGGACCAAAAACCACAGAGTCTATTTGAGTTTAAAAGCTTTATTAAAAGTAAACACATTTATTGAAATCAAGTTTGTCATAAAAGTAAACGTTTAACTGGAAATGGAAAAGTGCTTATTGCTGACGATTAATTGGACACATTTCTTGTGGTCGAGCCGAGCTCTTACCTGGTTTGAACTGGAAAAAGGGACATTTTTACTTTACAGTAGACAGTCACAAATTATTAAATTGTATACTGTTTTTTTCACATTTCTTTCTTCCTCCTAGACCAAATATTATATAGTAGTGAGTGGTGTATTCTAACATTATTAAATGTACTTTGTAGGTGGAACATCTGGAGGCGGGGCCAGCGTCGAGGTGGTGGTGGCATTGGACGAGGACAACTCTGGGGAGGAGGCGGTGGAAGTGCCGGACAAATCTGTGGGGGATGACACGGTGGTGGCGGGCAGAGGTAAGCTATACATTCCTTACTCATTTGAGATTGAAGACTGCAGAGTGTGCTTTCTGCACGGGTGCATTATAAATAAACCAGGTAGTAGGCTCCTCTAAATGTACTTCGACTTAGCTGTGAAGTTTTTGGCGAGAAGAATCCCAATCAGATCTGAGGTGAACTTGATGGAAGGGATGAACGAAAAGCGAAAGAAGGGTGTAAGTAAGTGTGGAAGGACGAGAAATGTAATGATGACTGGCAAAGAAGAATGATATGTGTTTGCTTGGTCCCCGAGGTGGCTGGGAAGGAAAGAATATGGTATGGTGCATGGCTGGGTGAATGATGAAGCAAGGATGGATGTAAGGAGAACAGCCTGGGTGGGTGAAACAGAAACTGTATGTGTGCATATACTTTGAATGGATGGATGCCTGGATCATTCATGGTACTATCTGACTCTTAGATAGCATATGTGTATCTAGAGAGAGTAGACGGTCACTGGATGAACTAAGTGTTACTTTGAAGAGCATGTAACACCGCACCCGCACGTCCGTTCCAGTGTAGGAAAGGCAAGGAAAAGAAGTTGTAATTTTGTCCAAATACTACCATGAATAGTAGCAGTAGTTTGTATTGCAACTGCAAGCACAGCATATATCCGGTTATTACGGTGGACACTCCCTACCTCTCTTAATAACTTTAGTTTAGTAGTAGTACATCATTCATGTGTGGGGGTATCACTGTTCACTCAATAATAAGCAAAGCACCTAAAGTCATCCCATATGTCATCAAATACATCCCATGTGAAGTGATAGATAATCAGATTATTTAGCTTCTTTATTTACCTTTTCTAATACTCATTTGCACTGTAGGGTGAAAGCTAAATTAATTAAGCAGTAGCCCTTTTAACAGAGTATTCTCAGTGCCACCCGTAATAGAAAAGTAAGAGCTTCACCACCTGCATGTACTGGACCGGTACAGTAACGCAAGTCTGTCTCACTCACCATGGTGTGCGTCTGTTTTTCTCGGGTGCAAGTTCACTGCGCTGGCAATATTCCGGCTTGCATAAGATAACATACCAATTTTCCTAAGCAAGAGGGAAGAAGAAGAATAAGACTGGTGTACTGTCATAGTCGACTGTAATGGAAGTCCATAGTGCTTGTAGAATTTGTTCCTTAAACTCCCACTAATGTTAGAGCAAGGATGAAGAAGTCGGAGGTTACATAGATACTGTCCTCAATAGTTATGTACTGTGCTTTCAATTTGCTACTTGTACTGTGACAACTTTCTGCTTAATCATTTTGTGTTAATCTTAAGGAGCATTGGTTACAGACTATGTCTTTCTTTCTTCATGTAGTTGCTCCTTCCAAATCCAAAACACCACCATCAAGGAGGAAGGAGCTGGCTCGAATGGCCCGGCAACGGAGGCTGGATGCCACTGTCACTGAATATCGGCGGCTGGTGGCCCTGGAGGAGGAGGAGACGCAGTCTGGTACAACAACAACGTCCACGGGGACAGCTGCATCCTCCTCCGTGTGGACTGCCAGCCAGCGCAGTGCTCCAGCGGTACGGAGCCGGGCTACCAAAGCCAAACGCCAATGCCGAGCAGCAAAGACAGCAGCTGCCCCCCACAGGATTTGCAAGGCACACCGGTGCCGCTTATCCCTCAGACTGTCCTACCTGGAGCAGGAGGTCCTGAACTATAAGAACTTGGTGGAGGGCCTCCGCTTCGAACTTGCCACCCTCCGCAAGGAGCATGATGCCCTGGATGCTAAAGGCAACAGCACCCTGCCATAGTGTCCCTTGCCCCTTTTTTAGAGACTTTTGGGGGGTGGGAATTGGGAGTTGGGTTTTTTGGGGACTTTTGAAGGACAATCGTTGGGGTTAGGGAGGGTCTTGCGGGAGATTATTTTGTTAGGGCTATAAATATATAATTTTTGAAACTTTATCTGACCATACCTGTTTTTTACAGCTTTTGAGTCTGGTGGGTGGGGGTTTAACAGTAAGTTGGTTTTCCTGAATAGTCCTGTGACTTTAGTAGTACTACCGTCAATCTCTCATCTCTCCTAATACTCCATTATACTACCTCCAACCAAACGCCTATCTTACCTGTAATTTCTGTTTGCAAGTAGGGCTAGGCCCAGGGCTGGCTCCACGAGAAACAGCAAATAAGGTTGGCAATCCTGGGCGGATAAAATTTCCTCATAGCGGTGGTACTAGTGGTGTGACACAGTGGCAGTTGCATGCCTATGAAAAAAAAGAAAATGAAATCTGGTTTGTCCTCCTGAGCAATACAGCGGTACAATAGAGAATATAGCAGGTGACAGTACACTAGAACAGTGCCACATTGTAGCCTAACAAAAGGTAAAGTATAACTACTAATTCGGTTGAAGTTCTTTGACATTAGCCATGGGTCTTTGTCAAGCAGAGTAAGAATATATCCTCGGATTTCTTCACCAGCCTGTTGGTATCACCTTATCCTCCCCAGCAAGTGTGTGGATTTATTGCTGTAATTTAGTCACACATCAATCAAAACCACACAGCCCGGGGGAAGAGGGTTAGGGTTTGAAAAATGGATGGGTACGGGGGTTTTTGGGAAAGGTTTTGTGAGACAAGAAAAAAAAGCACAGCATGGACAAACAATTGTGAACATAAACAAATCTTTGGGTACAAACCTATCCATCAATCTTTGAAAGTGCATGCACTACTGCATGCATGTCAGTGAAAAGTAAGTAGTACTTTCGACAACTGTGGAAGAAAGAATGCGACAGTACAGGGCGTGTGTGGAATTATTGATAACTATATTCAACATAAGGTCTCTGTTGCCAGATACCTGAGAGCCTTGCTGGTCACTATAAATCCATTCACAACACTCAATGGGTTTGGTCTGGAAGGTGTAGTAGATAGAAAAGGAGAAATTGCTCTTTTTCTAGGTGTCCCCTCACTCACCAGGGTTGCCCTTTGGTGACATGCTTCATCATTGGGGCCATCCCAGTCCTCTACGGGCTGGGGCGTGCTGCGACTTGCGAATTACGTAGGAGCACTTACAAATGACTATGTGTGGTGCAGATGTGATAGTGGAGTGGACTAAGTGATGTGTTAAGTGATCAATTTAGAAGCAGAGAGAGATCCAAGAAATGCAGTCACAGTCCTAGAAAAACATAATGGATACTGTATCTGTATGTTGTTGTAGTTGTCCTGTTGAATTTGGTAAGTAAGTTGCATGCAGAAAAAAATTCCTCTTATTAGCGGCACTCCTCCATTCCATCTGACTCTTCGTCCATCAATGTTGGTGACCAGAAGACACCCTGTCCACTGCCTGCCTGGCGGATGCTGAATTGCGGCTCGCTAATGTGAAGCCTGACTCCATCCTTTTTTCCCCATTGCACAGACTGAAACCCGCCCTGTAATTATTCAACGAAAAACAGGAAGTGATATAATATTACAACACCACTGATAAATAAATATAAGGTATGTAGGCTGTGGAGTGCAAAAAGTCACACTTTGATTTTCCTAGTAGAGAGTACAATATTTTTGACAGTGCGTACTCTGTCTGAGTCACCTTTTGAAGGATAAATAAGTATGGGCAAATTAATGTAGCGGATCTTTCCCCTCAAGCTAGGTGTACTGTAAACTGTGTTTTAGAACAAAATTAGATCTTCCCAGCAGTGCTCCCACCCAGACCCTTACTAAAGCCAGTCGCAAAAATGTAGAAGACCCCCAATCAAATCGCAAAAAACGAGGCCTAGCAGAAAACTGATGACAAAACGTACTTTGAAAGTAAAAGTAGGCCCAAATACCCCCTTACCCACCGTGGATTGCATTCAAACCACTTCCAAGTAACCAAGCAAAAGTATCCATAGCCAGCATCGCTCCAAGACTCGAAAACCCCCCCACCCAAACACATGCAATCGAAATACTGCTAACCCTAACGAACCCTAAGTTAAGAATAGTGGCAAAGGCTTTCTTTAACTATGCCAAATCCCCCCTTTCCCACCATGGATTTTCTTCAAATGACTTGCAACCAAAATTACACATTCTCACGAGTGCTCTAAGACCCCAGAACTCAGTTGCAAAAATGTAGAACACCCCGAAACACATGCAATCCTGCTGCTAGGGCTAACCCTAACGAACCCTAAGTTACAAAAAGTGCCAAAAGGCTTTTCGGCCTGGATTTTGTCCCAACCACTTCCACCCGGTATTAGACCTTCCCAGGAATGGCCCAAGACCCGCCAACCCACCCGCCAAAAAGCATAACACCCCCAAACAGGCCAAAAGCAACATCTCCTACTTACAATATTTCTCGGCCTTCGGTCCAAACGCGCTGCGTAGCTAGGCCATAAGTCCGGTTTGCCAACACGGATTTCCTGAAAAGCAAATGCAATCAAGATTAGAGTGTCCCAGCAGTGCTCACAGACCCCGAAACTCACCCACAAACAGACGGAACCCCCCCTAAGAGCACCTCAAAGGCAAGCAAGTCAGCAAAAAAGACACAAAAATGTCCGCCTCGGATTTGGTCCAAACCACTTTTATCCGGTATTAGAGCTTCCCAGCAATGGCGCCAGAGCCGTCAACCCAGGAGAAAATGAGTAGAAGACCCCCAAACAGCCAAAGAGCAAAAGTACAAAAATGGGGACTTAGTCATTTTTTCCCAAATTGCCCAAATCACTCCGCGCGCGCTCTGCAGCTAGGCCCTAACTCCCCTCTGCCACCATGGATTTGCTTCAAACCTCTTGCAAAGTAAAGTATCCATAGCCAGCAGTGCTCCCAGACCCCAAAACCCACCCACAAACACCAGGAAGCCCCCCAAACAGGCCCCCGAAAACGCTACATTGAGCAAAATGTCAGAAATAGCACAAAAAAAATCGGCCTGGATTTTGTCCCAACCACTTCCACCCGGTATTAGACCTTCCCAGGAATGGCCCAAGACCTGCCAACCCACCCACCAAAAAGCATAACACCCCCAAACAGGCCAAAAGCAACATCTCCTACTTACAATATTTCTCGGCCTTCGGTCGAAACGCACTGCATAGCTAGGCCATAAGTCCGGTTTGCCACCACTGATTTCCTGAAAAGCAAATGCAATCAAGATTAGAGTGTCCCAGCAGTGTTCACAGACCCCGAAACTCACCCACAAACAGACGGAACCCCCCCTAAGAGCACCTCAAAGGCAAGCAAGTCAGCAAAAACACAAAAAAATGTCAGACTCGGATTTGGTCCAAACCACTTTTATCCGGTATTAGAGCTTCCCAGCAATGGCCCCAGAGCCGCCAACCCAGGAGAAAACGAGTAGAAGACCCCCAAACAGCCAAAGAGCAAAAGTACAAAAATGGGGACTTAGTCTTTTTTTCCCAAATTTCCCAAATCACTCCGCGCGCGCTCTGCAGCTAGGCCCTAACTCCCCTCTGCCACCATGGATTTGCTTCAAACCTCTTGCAAAGTAAAGTATCCATAGCCAGCAGTGCTCCCAGACCCTGAAACCCACCCACAAACACCAGGAAGCCCCCCAAACAGGCCTCCGAAAACGCTACATCGAGCAAAATGTCAGAAATAGCAAAAAGAAAATCGGCCTGGATTTTGTCTCAACCACTTCCACCCGGTATTAGACCTTCCCAGGAATGGCCCAAGACCTGCCAACCCACCCGCCAAAAAGCATAACACCCCCAAACAGGCCAAAAGCAACATCTCCTACTTACAATATTTCTCGGCCTTCGGTCCAAACGCGCTGCGTAGCTAGGCCATAAGTCCGGTTTGCCACCACGGATTTCCTGAAAAGCAAATGCAATCAAGATTAGAGTGTCCCAGCAGTGCTCACAGACCCCGAAACTCACCCACAAACAGACGGAACCCCCCTAAGAGCACCTCAAAGACAAGCAAGTCAGCAAAAACACAAAAAAAATTCCGCCTTGGATTTGATCCAAACCACTTTTATCCGGTATTAGAGCTTCCCAGCAATGGCCCCAGAGCCGTCAACTCACCTGCAAAGAGGTAGAACAACACCCCCACAAGTGCTGAGTCTTTCTTCTTTGGGCGTAAACCAGCCATCTGCTTTGATGGAAATAGGAGTCTGGAGGAGGAGGATAGAGGAGCATGTTCTTCTGAACTTGTGAACCTGAGGAATGCAGACTGCGGCACCTTCAAATCAATTAGCAAACAAGTGAAGACAGTTCTGCTGATGGGCTTGTTTTTGTGATTATCTGATTAAAGTTTGAATTATATTAACTGTGCACAACAAAGAAAGACAGACACACAGGAATAAAAGTGAATAAGGACGAAAAAGAAAGTTATTGATTCGTTGTCTCATTTTCAGGGCTCGGTATCACTGTCCATGAATGAGAATAAGGCTTCGTCATCATACTCTGCGAATTCAGGCGGGGTGAGCTCAGTGTCACCTGACAGAGAAGAAATTCTCTCATCTATGTTGCTGGCCACCTCGTCTTCATCCGGCGCGCTTTCTCGTACTCTGAAATCTGGTGGTATGAGGTGCTGATTCATCTTGATCATTGTTAACCTCTCCACATTTTTGGGCGAGAGGCGGCTCCGTTTGGAAGTTACAATGCCACCAGCAGCACTGAAAACACGTTCAGAAGACACGCTTGCGAGTGGGCAAGACAAGTAGTTTAAAGCCAGGTTGGTGAGCTGTGGCCACAATTCTTTTTTCCCATGCCAATACGCCAATGGGTCAGCATTAACATAGACCTCTGTTGAGTCATTCAGATAGTCCTTGACCATTGAATCAAGGTTCTCCTCCAAGGTTCCTCCACTTTGCTTAGCTGTTGCTGTGACCTTTTGAGAACCAAACCCAAGCCGAGCTAGCCAATCCTCTTCAGCCTCCAATGTTACTGTTGTGTCTGGTGGTGCAGATGATCCGGTTGCCGGTCTCTTTAACGGCTGAGAGGTCACTTGTGCCGCAGCCACAGGTGCAGAAGTGGATTGTTTTGACTGGGGATGGCCTGCTGATGCTGATGTACTGCCTTTTCCTTCAATTTGCTGCCGTTCTCTTTCAAACCTCTTGGCTGAGGAGGCTATCCACTGTTTGTACTTTGTAACATCTTCATCAGCAAGAGGAAAGAATGCTTGGCCTACCAGCGCCTTTTTGTAGCGTGGATCCAGAATAGTAACACAAATGTAATGCTGGTTTGAGTGGATCATTTTAAGACGTTCATCACCTTGTAGGTGCTCTAATAATTTCTCAGCCAGAACAAAAGGGTCTTGGTTTTTTTCATCTTTTTCAAACACAGAACACACCTCCTTCAGTTGGTGCTCCAGCATGTACAACAATGGGATAGCTTTTCCCAAATTACAGTCCTCCTTGCTGACTGCACGCGTGAAGAACTCAAAAGGACGAAGCATGTGTGTCAGGCTTTTAACTATGTTCCATTGCGCCGCACCCATCCTCAGGTCCTCCTTCTGAGCTGTACCCTGTGTTAAGAAATACTGATCGAGTACCGTATACTGCTCATACAGACGCTCAAGCATGTAGAAGGTTGAGTTCCAACGTGTTGCCACCTCCTGGATGAGTGCTTTCACTGGCATTTGACGTTCATATAGCAGGCCCCTCAGATGCTTTCGGGCCTTAAAAGAATGGCTGAAATGGTTGCACATTTTTCGGCAGGTCTCCACTACTCTGTACGCTGCACTGTCTTTATCACCCAAGAATTTTTTGACAACCAGGTTTATACAGTGCGCCAAACACGGCACTCTGAAATCGTCACCCAGCTGCATGGCCTTAACTATATTGGAGCCATTGTCCGTGGAAACATAACCAACCTGGCGTTTTTTTGGGGACAACCAGTCAAGGACCTTTGTGTTGAAGACATCCAAAATGTTTTCTGCTGTGTGACGCTTCTCCAAACCAAACATGGCTAGTGTTGCATGTTTCTGAGCAGCTTTAAAAACAATGTCCGGGTCAACACCTGCGTTTAGCTTTGCTTTAGCCCCTGAAAAAGAGACCCAGTGTGCAGTGATGCACATGTAATCAGCGCCTGCGCCACTGGTCCACATGTCTGTTGTCAGATGTATAGTGTGAACAGCACTCTTCTGCAAAGCTGCCCCAATCACCTCCAGAACATCTTCATGTAGCTAGCATTTTAGCCAGCTTAGTGTTATACAGACGCGTCAGTGGGTGGTTGCGTTCATATTGCGCTTCTGTGAACAACATCTTTTTAATGTTGCCCTGGACCAAGGATTTACGGGATGATGATGATATCTTCGACCCAGTTACGCTCGCTGATGAACTTTTTCGCATTGATGTCTCACTCTCTCCCACACTCTTAGTGTGGCTCACATGGGGTGTGCTGCTGACAGGGGTACTGGGTGTAAGTGAAGTGTTTGAATCGTCTTCTTCCTCCTCGTCATCATCAGATGAAAAATCAACATTTTCATTACGTGCAATTCGGGCTTCCTTGACCGCCTCTAGGTGCGCTAACTATTGGACAGCGTGCGTTCTCCTAAGATGACCTCTCTGGCCTCCGGTACCATAGTTGGTACCAAACTTACCACGACTAACTCGAAGCTTACAAATGCTACAAATGGCTACGTTTTCCTTTTTTGGGCAAACACTAAAGAAGTCCCAAACTGGAGACTTGAAATGTCTTTGGGGGCCGGAGGAGGCGGCGATACTGGTGGTGGTCCTGCTGCTAATGCCAGATGAAGTGGAGGATGTGGATTGCCGAACTTCAGTACGTTTTGCACTTTCACCACCACGAATTGAGGTCAAGGTGGATGGAGGTCCCTTCTTGCGAGAAAGAAATATGGAAGCGTTAGGTGTTGGTGTACTAGTTAACTCCAAATCTAATGATTGTTGTGTTTCCATTTCCATTGCCTCCTCGTCGACATCATCATCACGCTCAGCAGCTTCTCGGGATAGGGTCAAAATGTCTCTTTGCTGCATGCCCGCTGGGGCTGCAGTGACCTTTATGATGACTGGCTCGTCGTCATCGTGAGAGGCTTCACCAGCAGCAGTATCCGTCACTTCTTGTTGAGCCTCATCACACTCCATAGCTATGAGTTTTTCGACGACCTTCCTTTTACGCTTAGGTACCTTTGTCAGATCATGGTGTGCCTCACTCTCAGACTGCCATGATAATGGTTCCCAATCTTCATCCAGAATGGGATCATCAGAAGGAGGTGGGCTTGAAGAAGATGTAGACACCAACCTTGATCTTTTCCTTGCTAGGGATGTGGAAGACAATGAATGATCATCAGGAGGAGTGGCTTCCAATGATACCTCGGCTTGATTGTCGATTTCCTGATGTGCCCCTACTTCGGGAGGAACAACTATTGTGGGCACTTGTGACCCTCCATGCACCTCTGCTTGCGCATCTCCTTGCGCTGCCTCTCCTTCCACATGTACTTGGGCTTGTACTTGCACATGGTGTTGTTGTTGCGGCTGTGGTTGTTCAACACTTGTCAGATGAGTTACAACAACCTGTGTTGATTCAGGGACATTGCTGCTACTTTCTTGCGATGAGCCAACATCACTGGTCGATGGTGATTGGAGAAGTACACTGACTGCCTCTGAAGCACTCAAGGGCTTTGACTTAAGTTGGCGTGGTGGTGGAGGCACTGAACCCAATGGAGCGGGGGTGCTGCTCCCAGCTTGGTCCCCAGCAGATCCTGCTGCTGCTGCAGGTGTACTTTTTTTTTTGCTCCCAAAAAACGCGGCGGCCGGCACACCAGCCTCCTTGGTAACTTGCTTCTTTCTGCTCCTTACTAGCAACTTTCTTGCTGGAGGAGCTACGGAGACCTTTTTTTGGGGCCATCTTCTTCAGAGCAGGTCAGACAGCAGGCCGCAGTTGCACGAATTGTAGAGTTGTCTGAGGCCAGACGTGACGTAGCATGACGTTATGCTGCACACACACACCGCTGCAGGACTTCTTCCTGGCACTGGTGGGTCTCTTGAGTCTTGTGCACCTAAAAGCAATGGAAGACAGAGGAACATCAGTTCAGTTATACACCCAAAAAAAATCGAAAAATACAGAAAAATCAGCACAATCCGATACCCTCCATGATGCTTAAATTCAAGACACCCCACAGAAAGACTAGGCACATGCAACACTCACTAGTCACTACCCCTGGTGAAAAGGCCACAACAACAGGCCCAAAAAACGAAAATCACAGAAAAATCAGCACAATCCCATGCCATGATGTTTAAATTCAAGACAACACACAGAAAGACTAGGCACATGCACCACTGGGCATAATGGATGAAAGCTAGGCAAAATGGGTGCAGGCCTGAGAACACTCCCTACATTCAAAATGGCCCCTCCATCACAGCACATGGCCAGGGCCTGTAGCAGCACTCAAAATGGCCCCCAACCGCATGGCCTGTCCATCCACAACAGGCCCAAAAAACGAAAATCACAGAAAAATCACCACAATCCCATGCCATGATGTTTAAATTCAAGACAACCCACAGAAAGACTAGGCACATGCACCAGTCACTACCCCTAGGCATAATGGATGAAAGCTAGGCAAAATGGGTGCAGGCCTGAGAACACTCCCTACATTCAAAATGGCCCCCTCCATCACAGCACATGGCCAGGGCCTGTAGCAGCACTCAAAATGGCCCCCAACCACATGGCCTGTCCATCCACAACAGGCCCAAAAAACGAAAATCACAGAAAAATCACCACAATCCCATGCCATGATGTTTAAATTCAAGACAACCCACAGAAAGACTAGGCACATGCACCACTCACTACCCCTGGGCCCTGGGCATAATGGATGAAAGCTAGGCAAAATGGGTGCAGGCCTAAGAACATTCCCTACATTCAAAATGGCCCCCTCCATCACAGCACATGGCCAGGGCCTGTAGCAGCACTCAAAATGGCCCCCAACCACATGGCCTGTCCATCCACAACAGGCCCAAAAAACGAAAATCACAGAAAAATCAGCACAATCCCATGCCATGATGTTTAAATTCAAGACAACCCACAGAAAGACTAGGCACATGCACCACTCACTACCCCTGGGCATAATGGATGAAAGCTAGGCAAAATGGGTGCAGGCCTGAGAACACTCCCTACATTCAAAATGGCCCCCTCCATCACAGCACATGGCCAGGGCCTGTAGCAGCACTCAAAATGGCCCCCAACCACATGGCCTGTCCATCCACAACTGGCCCAAAAAACGAAAATCACAGAAAAATCACCACAATCCCATGCCATGATGTTTAAATTCAAGACAACCCACAGAAAAACTAGGCACATGCACCACTCACTACCCCTGGGCCCTGGGCATAATGGATGAAAGCTAGGCAAAATGGGTGCAGGCCTGAGAACACTCCCTACATTCAAAATGGCCCCCTCCATCACAGCACATGGCCAGGGCCTGTAGCAGCACTCAAAATGGCCCCAAACCACATGGCCTGTCCATCCACAACAGGTCCAAAAAACGAAAATCACAGAAAAATCACCACAATCCCATGCCATGATCCAGCCCCTCCATGATGTTTAAATTCAAGACAACCCACAGAAAGACTAGGCACATGCACCACTCACTACCCCGGGTGAAAAGTCCACAACAGGCCAAAAAAACGAAAATCACAGAAAAATCTGCACAATCCCAAGCCACCCAGCCCCTCCATGATGTTTAAATTCAAAACACCCCACAGAAAGACTCAGTGCACCCACCACTGAGTACCCCAGGGCAAAAGGCCCCAAAACAGCCCAAAAATCGAAAATTCCAAAATTGTACTTGCAGCAACTGTAATGCCCCAAACAAACTTACTTGTGAAATTTCTAATCCAAAAGTGATCCAAAGAAAGTCAAAAAGGCCTCAAATCCAAATATCCAGCAGCATCCACAAAAAGTAATCCTTCCAGCTCCAGATCCAAATGAAAAGTGACCAGGAGATGGACAAAGCACTGGGAGGAGCCTGCTGGACAGGAACAGGAAGTTGAAGACTGTGGGGCACTTCCTTCCTCCCACCCCCCCTCCCCAAAATGGACCCCTCGCAAAAAAAGTGCAGGCAAATGTCAACCTAAGGAGTTATTCAGATAAAAATCATCATTTCAAGAAGGTTTATGCTGCTTGCTGGTGGATTTCTTGTGCAGAATTGCAAATTTTATATTTTCGCGTGTGCGAGATTGTTGCTGCTCGCCGCATCTCAAAGCTCGCAATTGCGAAGTACCGCGATACGTGATCACGGCGTACTCGCGTTGACAAACGCTCGCTGTAAAAGTTGGCAAGCCGCGATTACGTAATCGCGCTTGCCAAATTCCCGCGGGATCCCGCAGCAAGATCCAAAATGGCGCAGCACTCGCAAAATATCAAGAAAAATAACTCGGCAAACGATGATAAACGCCGCGCGCCGCAAAATTGTATCACCAAGAAAAAAAAATCCGCTGCGTGCGAATTTGCGGATTTTGCGGGAAATTCGCAAATCTCGCGGATTGCGAATTTACCGAAAATCCGCAAAATCCGCGAGCGTAACGGATTTTCCGCCCATACTTACTAGTTAGGCCCCATTCTTAGACTCTGCCGTCTGTGCTCTGCAATTATGAGATTCATGTTTTTTTTATTTCTCCACTTTTCCTTTTTATAGTAGATTTCCGGTCCTCTAATAGGAGATGCATGATAGAAAAATGAAAGGAATGTAGGACGGTACAAAGATGCTATAAAAAGTTATAGGCTGTGTGAAAATGCATTTCCTGAACTGGGTTTATTACCTATAGCAGTTGATACACTCTTGGCAAATTATTTAGAGAAACTGTGATTAAAGAAATGTACCATTGCCGCATGTTTGTCATGGGTGGGTTAAATGGCAACACCACTGGAAAGGGGTAGGCCTCATTGCGACGCCATGAGAATATTATACCACTTCATAAATACACTATGTTTTCAAATGTATGTAAACATTTGTTAAATGCTCTAGTTAGGCTCCATTCTTAGGTCTTGCATAAGTTGTGTGCTTCCACAGAGAAAAGTGCCTCCTCTTCAGACAGCTGTGAATATTTTGTTTATTTATCCATCTGCCTGAGCCCGCAGAAGTTTGGCTGCTGAAGCTTGAACTTTCAGAGAATTACACAACATTGTAATGTTGTTGTAGCGTGGGGTTAGGGATAGACTGGAGACTTTGTCTGGTTAGTGAAGGTTTTATTTTCAGAAGTGCTTTACGGCTACGGGAGGTCAGTCTCTCCCTTGCAAACTCCGCCCGGTCCGTGATTGCAGCAGCTCTATTCTTCAGCCGGGATGTTCTTGCCCTCTTCGCCAGTCCGCGACCTCTGGTTCCCAGCGTTGCTCAGCCCCGGAAAGAAAACCAACAGAGGGAGGCCGTCAGTTTCGCTATCAGTCTACACGTTGCCCATGAGGAGACCGGGGGTGAATGTGGACACCAGTGCTAAATATAAACAGTGCTCGGGGATTCTGAGGCACGAGAGTGAGGGGAGGAGAGGGTTGGATGGCGCGGGAAAGATATGGAAGGGTTATTTACAAATCTACAATACTCAAACAAGAGGACCTCCTCCCCTTCTCCCGAACCAGCCTACCAAACGCCGCCGTACCTGTGAAAGCCACACTCCTCTCTCGGGAGTGTGGCACGGTGGTTCACCGGGTCGTTGGCCTCCTGGCACGCCTTCACGAACTTCTCTCCCGTCTTCTCCACTCTCTTCACTCTCCTTCTTCAGCTCCTCGTCTCCTCCTCTTTCACTCCCGACCTCCTTGCTCTGCTCCGCTTCCTCCTGGGTGACGCCGCACACCGAGTAGAGGGCTTCAGGAATCTTGACCATTCCGGACCCTCTGTCGTCATGTGGGGGCGTGGTCTCGTCTTAGTCATCGTACGCCCAGTTAAAGGCGTCCTCCTCCCTTTCTTTGTGTTGGACCAGTCCGTCTGAGGGGAAGGAGGGGAGGTAGAGTCAGCGACCCACCAGGTACTCTGGGACGCCTCCGTTACCACCACCCTGCTACAGTTGTTAAAGTGTCTTGTATAACTATATTATTTACAGTGTTTGTTTTTCTCTGACAGCGGTTGGTTTAAGTAAACAGTGACTACAAGAGATTTTGTTTAACAACTCGTTTAGATAAACTTTAAGGAATTTGAATCAAAGGCTCATGGAATAATTAAGCCAAATGTATCCACAGGATTACTTAGAAATTAATTGCATTATTTCTTAAGAAAGAGTATACATAATCTCTTAGGTAATTCAACACAGGAAAATAGAAGAGAAAAAGCACACAGCCAAAGGAAGTTATGTTAAAAATCAATTATATTTGGATAAATCACAAAGAACAAATCATGGGGACAAGTAATAGAACAAAACATTAAATAAAAGTCATGAAAAAGCAGTGTATTAGAGATTCACTTAACAATTCATAACAATTCATCAGCTCCAAAAAACTATTTTAAACGAAGAAAGCCAAACACAACATATGTATAAAGGTATTCTTCAGTACATAAAAACTGGGTAGTTGATGGTCATCAACTCCCCAGTTTTTGCTCCTATATAGTTTGTTTGACTAACTATATTTCGCGCACCCGCAATGCACTGCTGATGATGTCACATATTAGATCATTCATGACATGGTCAGTGACATCACTGATGACATCTCAAATTACATCACTGATGACATCACTGATGACATCATCCACGTGACAATCACATACACCTTTTCATACACAAGTAAAATCTTTCATCACTCTTTGTAAAATACAGAGTATCATATTTGAATGCATTGTCACAGCAATACAAGTATCAAAAAACCCACTCAGTGATTCATAGATGTATGCACACATCTAATCACTTACCTGTAGATTCACTCATACATGCTGTCAATGAACGATAGAACACTATCAAAAATACTTATACACCTATATCAACATTACACAGCAGCACACATCTTATTCACATATGAAGTCATCCTACTCACTTAGGCAAACAATAGATCATACTTACAGTCTTACTTAACTACACACTTATACAAACACCACTTCATCTATTCATTTAGATAGTAAGGCATACTTAGTGAATTATAAAATCATTATTACAAGTATATAGTTATCCATACAGTCACTCACACAATCATTGAGTCTTATGGATATCCATAAGACTCAATGATTGTGTACTCAATGATTATATACAACAACTGACACATACACTGCCTTTTCTTTTTCTAGTTTGTTGGACATGTACCATTGAGAAATATATTTTCTCATCACCACACCCTTAAAGAGATTCACTCACCCAAACTGTTAGAACATGTAATTTTAACTTCATATATCTACTGAATCAACTATTCACACATCTTTGGACAGTCACACCCCCCCCAACGAACCACACACACTTTCACTCTCCCATAGAAATACTCAGTTATCTAATCAATAATGGAGAACCAGTTTACACAACAACTGACAAAGTGATACAGATATTCACACAGTTTAGTCCCTATCCACTATATTTAGTGAGACACTATAAATTGGTCAAGTAAACAGTCAATTACACTGCTACTAAATCCTCCATCCAAATATTTATTTATATATATCCACTCATTCTTCAATGCAAATTGCTGTATATATATAATGCATATTTAAATAAAGAAGCAAACCAAATTCACTGGATGATGTCATCAGTGATGTCATCAGTGATGTCATTTGAGATGCCATCAGTGATGTCACTGACCATGTCATGAATGATCTAATATGTGACATCATCAGCAGTGCATTGCGAGTGCGCGAAATATAGTTAGTCCAACTAACTATATAGGAGCAATTTCAATGGTTTTGTATGAGTGAAATGTCCAGCAAACTATAACACCCCTAAAACTTTTTTTGAGTGAATTTCAAAGTTTTTTTTAGAGGTAATTCCGAACTATATAAGGCCTGAAACCTATGGTTTTTTCAGTGAATTTCAAAGGTTTTTTAAATGCTAATTCCTAACTATATAAGGCCTGAAACCAATGGTTTTTTAAGTGAATATATATATACATAGATATATATGTGTATATATATATATATATATCTATGTGTGTGTGTGAGAATTTAGAGGCATTCTAGTTACCAGTGAAATACTTACATTTTCATTGTATAAACATGCATGGTAAAGGCATGTGTTTTAAAAAATTAATATTTATAATCATATGAATTTTTATATTTTCTACATACATATATTTAAAATACATAATTAACTTTAGACATATATATTAAAAGAAATGAATATTTTCAAAATGTATATATAAAAAATATGTTTATGTGTATATATATATATATATATATATATATATATATATATATATATATATATATATATATATATATGAATAACCAAAGTGCCCAAAACATTTAAGAGGCACACGACAGTACTCCGCCTCTCCAGGCTGCCAAATTAGTTTAAACGTGCCTTTCCGCTCCTCATCTTTCATTCTGCCCGACGCGTTTCAGGGAAAACCACCCCCTTCCTCATGGGCTGCAGTAAAATCACTCAGTGTGCGTCATTGGTGTTTCATGACCTTTTATTTTAACATATATATTAACATATATATATATATATATATATATATGTTTTTTAACAACCCCAACCTTTACCCCAACCCCACCCTAAATACTAAAAATTCCCTTGCTACCCAAAACCCCAAGCACACCCTAGATGTTAAACATTCCCTTACCACCCAAAAACTCAAACTCACTCTAAACCCTAAAAATACCCTCCCCTCTCAAAACCCATACACAACCTAAACCCTACAAATACCAATGCCACCCAAAAACCAACACCCAACCTAAACCCTAAAACTATGTTGCCACTATATATACACACACACACACATATATATATATATGATATAGATATATATGTGTGAAACGCGTCTGGCAGGAAAGGGACTCTGTTCGCAGCTCGCGCCCTTGTGCTGGCATCAATTCTTACCTGTAAGTGCTTCCCCCCCTAGCGGCAACCTTTTCTTTCGATTTTTTGCGGCCTGCCCGGTCGCGGGGTTGCACTAACGCTTACAACTGCGGGTCCACAGCTGCTTTACTTGGGCAGCTTTCTGTGGTACAGGAGGTGCCTTTACTTGCGGGGTGCTTGCGGGGACATTGGCAAACCCTTTAATACTTTTTTTGCATGCGAATGGTGGCGGCTACCCACTTGGGTTTTACTGAACCACCAGTCCCAGACAGCATTGCTTCAGGTTTTACACCTGTGCATAATTACTGAGGGTATTTACTGGTGCCTGCAGCTTGCCGTCATGTCACATGTGCTGCCACTGAAGAGAGCGTTGGCCCGAAACGCGTCTGGCAGGAAAGGGACTCTGTTCGCAGCTCGCGCCCTTGCGCTGGCATCAATTCCTACCTGTAAGTGCTTCCCCACCTAGCGGCAACCTTTTCTTTTGATTTTTTGCGGCCTGCCCGGTCGTGGGGTTGCACTACCGCTTACAACTGCGGGTCCACAGCTGCCTTACTTGGGCAGCTTTCTGTGGTACAGGAGGTGCCTTTACTTGCGGGGTGCTTGCGGGGACATTGGCAATCCCTTTAATACTTTTTTTGCATGCGAATGGCGGCGGCTACCCACTTGGGTTTTACGGAACCACCAGTCCCAGAGAGCATTGCTTCAGGTTTTACACCTGTGCATAGTTACTGAGGGTATTTACTGGTGCCTGCAGCTTGCCGTCATGTCACATGTGCTGCCACGGAAGAGGGCGTTGGCCCGAAACGCGTCTGGCAGGAAAGGGACTCTGTTCTCAGCTCGCGCCCTTGCGCTGGCATCAATTCCTACCTGTAAGTGCTTCCTCACCTAGCGGCAACCTTTTCTTTCAATTTTTTGCGGCCTGCCCAGTCGCGGGGTTGCACTACCGCTTACAACTGCGGGTCCACAGCTGCCTTACTTGGGCAGCTTTCTGTGGTACAGGAGGTGCCTTTACTTGCGGGGTGCTTGCGGGGACATTGGCAATCCCTTTAATACTTTTTTTGCATGCGAATGGCGGCGGCTACCCACTTGGGTTTTACGGAACCACCAGTCCCAGAGAGCATTGCTTCAGGTTTTACACCTGTGCATAACTACTGAGGGTATTTACTGGTGCCTGCAGCTTGCCGTCATGTCACATGTGCTGCCACTGAAGAGGGTGTTGGCCCGAAACGCGTCTGGCAGGAAAGGGACTCTGTTCGCAGCTCGCGCCCTTGGGCTGGCATCAATTCCTACCTGTAAGTGCTTCCCCACCTAGCGGAAACCTTTTCTTTCGATTTTTTGCGGCCTGCCCGGTCGCGGGGTTGCACTACTGCTTACAACTGCGGGTCCACAGCTGCTTTACTTGGGCAGCTTTCTGTGGTACAGGAGGTGCCTTTACTTGCGGGGTGCTTGCGGGGACATTGGCAATCCGTTTAATACTTTTTTGCATGCGAATGGCGGCGGCTACCCACTTGGGTTTTACGGAACCACCAGTCCAAGAGAGCATTGCTTCAGGTTTTACACCTGTGCATAACTACTGAGGGTATTTACTGGTGCCTGCAGCTTGCCGTCATGTCACATGTGCTGCCACTGAAGAGGGCGTTGGCCCGAAACGCGCCTGGCAGGAAAGGGACTCTGTTCGCAGCTCGCGCCCTTGTGCTGGCATCAATTCCTACCTGTAAGAGCTTCCCCACCTAGCGGCAACCTTTTCTTTCGATTTTTTACGGCCTGCCCGGTCGCGGGGTTGCACTACTGCTTACAACTGCGTGTCCACAGCTGCCTTACTTGGGCAGCTTTCTGTGGTACAGGAGGTGCCTTTACTTGCGGGGTGCTTGCGGGGACATTGGCAATCCCTTTAATACTTTTTTTGCATGCGAATGGCGGTGGCTACCCACTTGGGTTTTACGGAACCACCAGTCCCAGAGAGCATTGCTTCAGGTTTTACACCTGTGCATAATTACTGAGAGTATTTACTGGTGCCTGCAGCTTGCCGTCATGTCACATGTGCTGCCACTGAAGAGGGCATTGGCCCGAAACGCGTCTGGCAGGAAAGGGACTCTGTTCCCAGCTCGCGCCCTTGCACTGGCATCAATTCCTACCTGTAAGTGATTCCCCACCTAGCGGCAACCTTTTCTTTCGATTTTTTGCGGCCTGCCCGGTCGTGGGGTTGCACTACCGCTTACAACTGCGGGTCCACAGCTGCCTTACTTGGGCAGCTTTCTGTGGTACAGGAAGTGCCTTTACTTGCGGGGTGCTTGCGGGGACATTGCCAATCCCTTTAATACTTTTTTTGCATGCGAATGGCGGCGGCTACCCACTTGGGTTTTACAGAACCACCAGTCCCAGAGAGCATTGCTTTAGGTTTTACACCTGTGCATAATTACTGAGGGTATTTACTGGTGCCTGCAGCTTTCCGTCATGACACATGTGCTGCCACTGAAGAGGGCGTTGGCCCGAAACGCGTCTGGCAGGAAAGGGACTCTGTTCGCAGCTCGCGCCCTTGCGCTGACATCAATTCCTACCTGTAAGTGCTTCCCCACCTAACGGCAACCTTTTCTTTTGATTTTTTGCGGCCTGCCCGGTCGCGAGGTTGCACTACTGCTTACAACTGCGGGTCCACAGCTGCTTTACTTGGGCAGCTTTCTGTGGTACAGGAGGTGCCTTTACTTGCGGGGTGCTTGCGGGGACATTGGCAATCCCTTTAATACTTTTTTGCATGCGAATGGCGGCGGCTACCCACTTGGGTTTTACGGAACCACCAGTCCCAGAGAGCATTGCTTCAGGTTTTACACCTGTGCATAGTTACTGAGGGTATTTACTGGTGCCTGCAGCTTGCCGTCATGTCACATGTGCTGCCACGGAAGAGGGCGTTGGCCCGAAACGCGTCTGGCAGGAAAGGGACTCTGTTCGCAGCTCCCGCCCTTGCGCTGGCATCAATTCCTACCTGTAAGTGCTTCCTCACCTAGCGGCAACCTTTTCTTTCGATTTTTTGCGGCCTGCCCAGTCGCGGGGTTGCACTACCGCTTACAACTGCGGGTCCACAGCTGCCTTACTTGGGCAGCTTTCTGTGGTACAGGAGGTGCCTTTACTTGCGGGGTGCTTGCGGGGACATTGGCAATCCCTTTAATACTTTTTTTGCATGCGAATGGCGGCGGCTACCCACTTGGGTTTTACGGAACCACCAGTCCCAGAGAGCATTGCTTCAGGTTTTACACCTGTGCATAACTACTGAGGGTATTTACTGGTGCCTGCAGCTTGCCGTCATGTCACATGTGCTGCCACTGAAGAGGGTGTTGGCCTGAAACGCGTCTGGCAAGAAAGGGACTCTGTTCGCAGCTCGCGCCCTTGGGCTGGCATCAATTCCTACCTGTAAGTGCTTCCCCACCTAGCGGCAACCTTATCTTTCGATTTTTTGCGGCCTGCCCGGTCGCGGGGTTGCACTACTGCTTACAACTGCGGGTCCACAGCTGCTTTACTTGGGCAGCTTTCTGTGGTACAGGAGGTGCCTTTACTTGCGGGGTGCTTGCGGGGACATTGGCAATCCCTTTAATACTTTTTTGCATGCGAATGGCGGCGGCTACCCACTTGGGTTTTACGGAACCACCAGTCCAAGAGAGCATTGCTTCAGGTTTTACACCTGTGCATAACTACTGAGGGTATTTACTGGTGCCTGCAGCTTGCCGTCATGTCACATGTGCTGCCACTGAAGAGGGCGTTGGCCTGAAACGCGTCTGGCAGGAAAGGGACTCTGTTCGCAGCTCGCGCCCTTGCGCTGGCATCAATTCCTACCTGTAAGTGCTTCCCCACCTAGCGGCAACCTTTTCTTTCGATTTTTTGCGGCCTGCCCGGTCGCGGGGTTGCACTACTGCTTACAACTGCGTGTCCACAGCTGCCTTACTTGGGCAGCTTTCTGTGGTACAGGAGGTGCCTTTACTTGCGGGGTGCTTGCGGGGACATTGGCAATCCCTTTAATACTTTTTTTGCATGCGAATGGCGGCGGCTACCCACTTGGGTTTTACGGAACCACCAGTCCCAGAGAGCATTGCTTCAGGTTTTACACCTGTGCATAATTACTGAGAGTATTTACTGGTGCCTGCAGCTTGCCATCATGTCACATGTGCTGCCACTGAAGAGGGCATTGGCCCGAAACGCGTCTGGCAGGAAAGGGACTCTGTTCCCAGCTCGCGCCCTTGCGCTGACATTAATTCCTACCTGTAAGTGCTTCCCCACCTAGCGGCAACCTTTTCTTTCGATTTTTTGCGGCCTGCCCGGTCGTGGGGTTGCACTACCGCTTACAACTGCGGGTCCACAGCTGCCTTACTTGGGCAGCTTTCTGTGGTACAGGAAGTGCCTTTACTTGCGGGGTGCTTGCGGGGACATTGCCAATCCCTTTAATACTTTTTTTGCATGCGAATGGCGGCGGCTACCCACTTGGGTTTTACAGAACCACCAGTCCCAGAGAGCATTGCTTTAGGTTTTACACCTGTGCATAATTACTGAGGGTATTTACTGGTGCCTGCAGCTTGCCGTCATGTCACATGTGCTGCCACTGAAGAGGGCGTTGGCCCGAAACGCGTCTGGCAGGAAAGGGACTCTGTTCGCAGCTCGCGCCCTTGCGCTGGCATCAATTCCTACCTGTAAGTGCTTCCCCACCTAGCGGCAACCTTTTCTTTCGATTTTTTGCGGCCTGCCCGGTCGCGGGGTTGCACTACTGCTTACAACTGCGTGTCCACAGCTGCCTTACTTGGGCAGCTTTCTGTGGTACAGGAGGTGCCTTTACTTGCGGGGTGCTTGCGGGGACATTGGCAATCCCTTTAATACTTTTTTTGCATGCGAATGGCGGCGGCTACCCACTTGGGTTTTACAGAACCACCAGTCCCAGAGAGCATTGCTTTAGGTTTTACACCTGTGCATAATTACTGAGGGTATTTACTGGTGCCTGCAGCTTGCCGTCATGTCACATGTGCTGCCACTGAAGAGGGCGTTGGCCTGAAACGCGTCTGGCAGGAAAGGGACTCTGTTCGCAGCTCGCGCCCTTGCGCTGGCATCAATTCCTACCTGTAAGTGCTTCCCCACCTAGCGGCAACCTTTTCTTTCGATTTTTTGCGGCCTGCCCGGTCGCGGGGTTGCACTACTGCTTACAACTGCGTGTCCACAGCTGCCTTACTTGGGCAGCTTTCTGTGGTACAGGAGGTGCCTTTACTTGCGGGGTGCTTGCGGGGACATTGGCAATCCCTTTAATACTTTTTTTGCATGCGAATGGCGGCGGCTACCCACTTGGGTTTTACGGAACCACCAGTCCCAGAGAGCATTGCTTCAGGTTTTACACCTGTGCATAATTACTGAGAGTATTTACTGGTGCCTGCAGCTTGCCATCATGTCACATGTGCTGCCACTGAAGAGGGCATTGGCCCGAAACGCGTCTGGCAGGAAAGGGACTCTGTTCCCAGCTCGCGCCCTTGCGCTGACATTAATTCCTACCTGTAAGTGCTTCCCCACCTAGCGGCAACCTTTTCTTTCGATTTTTTGCGGCCTGCCCGGTCGTGGGGTTGCACTACCGCTTACAACTGCGGGTCCACAGCTGCCTTACTTGGGCAGCTTTCTGTGGTACAGGAAGTGCCTTTACTTGCGGGGTGCTTGCGGGGACATTGCCAATCCCTTTAATACTTTTTTTGCATGCGAATGGCGGCGGCTACCCACTTGGGTTTTACAGAACCACCAGTCCCAGAGAGCATTGCTTTAGGTTTTACACCTGTGCATAATTACTGAGGGTATTTACTGGTGCCTGCAGCTTGCCGTCATGTCACATGTGCTGCCACTGAAGAGGGCGTTGGCCCGAAACGCGTCTGGCAGGAAAGGGACTCTGTTCGCAGCTCGCGCCCTTGCGCTGGCATCAATTCCTACCTGTTAGTGCTTCCCCACCTAGCGGCAACCTTTTCTTTTGATTTTTTGCGGCCTGCCCGGTCGCGAGGTTGCACTACTGCTTACAACTGCGGGTCCACAGCTGCTTTACTTGGGCAGCTTTCTGTGGTACAGGAGGTGCCTTTACTTGCGGGGTGCTTGCGGGGACATTGGCAATCCCTTTAATACTTTTTTGCATGCGAATGGCGGCGGCTACCCACTTGGGTTTTACGGAACCACCAGTCCCAGAGAGCATTGCTTCAGGTTTTACACCTGTGCATAGTTACTGAGGGTATTTACTGGTGCCTGCAGCTTGCCGTCATGTCACATGTGCTGCCACGGAAGAGGGCGTTGGCCCGAAACGCGTCTGTCAGGAAAGGGACTCTGTTCGCAGCTCGCGCCCTTGGGCTGGCATCAATTCCCACCTGTAAGTGCTTCCCCACCTAGCGGCAACCTTTTCTTTCGATTTTTTGCGGCCTGCCCGGTCGCGGGGTTGCACTACTGCTTACAACTGCGGGTCCACAGCTGCTTTACTTGGGCAGCTTTCTGTGGTACAGGAGGTGCCTTTACTTGCGGGGTGCTTGCGGGGACATTGGCAATCCCTTTAATACTTTTTTGCATGCGAATGGCGGCGGCTACCCACTTGGGTTTTACGGAACCACCAGTCCAAGAGAGCATTGCTTCAGGTTTTACACCTGTGCATAACTACTGAGGGTATTTACTGGTGCCTGCAGCTTGCCGTCATGTCACATGTGCTGCCACTGAAGAGGGCGTTGGCCCGAAACGCGCCTGGCAGGAAAGGGACTCTGTTCGCAGCTCGCGCCCTTGTGCTGGCATCAATTCCTACCTGTAAGAGCTTCCCCACCTAGCGGCAACCTTTTCTTTCGATTTTTTGCGGCCTGCCCGGTCGCGGGGTTGCACTACTGCTTACAACTGCGTGTCCACAGCTGCCTTACTTGGGCAGCTTTCTGTGGTACAGGAGGTGCCTTTACTTGCGGGGTGCTTGCGGGGACATTGGCAATCCCTTTAATACTTTTTTTGCATGCGAATGGCGGCGGCTACCCACTTGGGTTTTACGGAACCACCAGTCCCAGAGAGCATTGCTTCAGGTTTTACACCTGTGCATAATTACTGAGAGTATTTACTGGTGCCTGCAGCTTGCCGTCATGTCACATGTGCTGCCACTGAAGAGGGCATTGGCCCGAAACGCGTCTGGCAGGAAAGGGACTCTGTTCCCAGCTCGCGCCCTTGCGCTGGCATCAATTCCTACCTGTAAGTGCTTCCCCACCTAGCGGCAACCTTTTCTTTCGATTTTTTGCGGCATGCCCGGTTGTGGGGTTGCACTACCGCTTACAACTGCGGGTCCACAGCTGCCTTACTTGGGCAGCTTTCTGTGGTACAGGAAGTGCCTTTACTTGCGGGGTGCTTGCGGGGACATTGCCAATCCCTTTAATACTTTTTTTGCATGCGAATGGCGGCGGCTACCCACTTGGGTTTTACAGAACCACCAGTCCCAGAGAGCATTGCTTTAGGTTTTACACCTGTGCATAATTACTGAGGGTATTTACTGGTGCCTGCAGCTTGCCCTCATGTCACATGTGCTGCCACTGAAGAGGGCGTTGGCCCGAAACGCGTCTGGCAGGAAAGGGACTCTGTTCGCAGCTCGCGCCCTTGCGCTGGCATCAATTCCTACCTGTAAGTGCTTCCCCACCTAGCGGCAACCTTTTCTTTTGATTTTTTGCGGCCTGCCCGGTCGCGAGGTTGCACTACTGCTTACAACTGCGGGTCCACAGCTGCTTTACTTGGGCAGCTTTCTGTGGTACAGGAGGTGCCTTTACTTGAGGGGTGCTTGCGGGGACATTGGCAATCCCTTTAATACTTTTTTGCATGCGAATGGCGGCGGCTACCCACTGGGTTTTACGGACGCACCAGTCCCAGAGAGCATTGCTTCAGGTTTTACACCTGTGCATAGTTACTGAGGGTATTTACTGGTGCCTGCAGCTTGCCGTCATGTCACATGTGCTGCCACGGAAGAGGGCGTTGGCCCGAAACGCGTCTGGCAGGAAAGGGACTCTGTTCGCAGCTCGCGCCCTTGCGCTGGCATCAATTCCTACCTGTAAGTGCTTCCTCACCTAGCGGCAACCTTTTCTTTCGATTTTTTGCGGCCTGCCCAGTCGCGGGGTTGCACTACCGCTTACAACTGCGGGTCCACAGCTGCCTTACTTGGGCAGCTTTCTGTGGTACAGGAGGTGCCTTTACTTGCGGGGTGCTTGCGGGGACATTGGCAATCCCTTTAATACTTGTTTTTGCATGCGAATGGCGGCGGCTACCCACTTGGGTTTTACGGAACCACTAGTCCCAGAGAGCATTGCTTCAGGTTTTACACCTGTGCATAACTACTGAGGGTATTTACTGGTGCCTGCAGCTTGCCGTCATGTCACATGTGCTGCTGCCACTGAAGAGGGTGTTGGCCCGAAACGCGTCTGGCAGGAAAGGGACTGTGTTCGCAGCTCGCGCCCTTGGGCTGGCATCAATTCCTACCTGTAAGTGCTTCCCCACCTAGCGGCAACCTTTTCTTTCGATTTTTTGCGGCCTGCCCGGTCGCGGGGTTGCACTACTGCTTACAACTGCGGGTCCACAGCTGCTTTACTTGGGCAGCTTTCTGTGGTACAGGAGGTGCCTTTACTTGCGGGGTGCTTGCGGGGACATTGGCAATCCCTTTAATACTTTTTTGCATGCGAATGGCGGCGGCTACCCACTTGGGTTTTACGGAACCACCAGTCCAAGAGAGCATTGCTTCAGGTTTTACACCTGTGCATAACTACTGAGGGTATTTACTGGTGCCTGCAGCTTGCCATCATGTCACATGTGCTGCCACTGAAGAGGGCGTTTGCCCGAAACGCGTCTGGCAGGAAAGGGACTCTGTTCGCAACTCGCGCCCTTGCGCTGGCATCAATTCCTACCTGTAAGTGCTTCCCCACCTAGCGGCAACCTTTTCTTTCGATTTTTTGCGGCCTGCCCGGTCGCGGGGTTGCACTACTGCTTACAACTGCGTGTCCACAGCTGCCTTACTTGGGCAGCTTTCTGTGGTACAGGAGGTGCCTTTACTTGCGGGGTGCTTGCGGGGACATTGGCAATCCCTTTAATACTTTTTTTGCATGCGAATGGCGGCGGCTACCCACTTGGGTTTTACGGAACCACCAGTCCCAGAGAGCATTGCTTCAGGTTTTACACCTGTGCATAATTACTGAGAGTATTTACTGGTGCCTGCAGCTTGCCGTCATGTCACATGTGCTGGCACTGAAGAGGGCATTGGCCCGAAACGCGTCTGGCAGGAAAGGGACTCTGTTCCCAGCTCGCGCCCTTGCGCTGGCATCAATTCCTACCTGTAAGTGCTTCCCCACCTAGCGGCAACCTTTTCTTTCGATTTTTTGCGGCCTGCCCGGTCGTGGGGTTGCACTACCGCTTACAACTGCGGGTCCACAGCTGCCTTACTTGGGCAGCTTTCTGTGGCACAGGAAGTGCCTTTACTTGCGGGGTGCTTGCGGGGACATTGCCAATCCCTTTAATACTTTTTTTGCATGCGAATGGCGGCGGCTACCCACTTGGGTTTTACAGAACCACCAGTCCCAGAGAGCATTGCTTTAGGTTTTACACCTGTGCATAATTACTGAGGGTATTTACTGGTGCCTGCAGCTTGCCGTCATGTCACATGTGCTGCCACTGAAGAGGGCGTTGGCCCGAAACGCGTCTGGCAGGAAAGGGACTCTGTTCGCAGCTCGCGCCCTTGCGCTGGCATCAATTCCTACCTGTAAGTGCTTCCCCACCTAGCGGCAACCTTTTCTTTCGATATATGTGTGTATATATATAGATGTATATCTTGTGTGTGTGTGTATTTGGAGGCATTACAGTTACCTGGGAAGTAGTTTCATTTTCATTGTATAAACTATCGTGGTAAAGGCATGTGTTTCAAAAAATACATTTTTATATTTATATGGATTTTTATATTTTTACATATACAGATGTTTAAAACACATATTTAATTGTAGACATATATATTAAAATAAATGAATATTTAAAAAAATATATAAAATATGTTTATGTATATAAATATATGTTTTTCTTTTAACAATCCCAACCCCACCCTAAATATTTAAAATTCCCTTGCCACCCAAAACCCCAAGCACACCCTAAACGCTAAACATTTCCTTACCACCCAAAAACTCAACCCCACTCAAAACCCTAAAAATTGCCTTCCCACCCAAAACGCCAAACCCACTCTAAACCCAAAATGTTCCCTTGCCACCCAAAACTCCAAACTCACCCTAAACCCTAAACATGTCCTTGCCATCCAAAAACCCAAACAAACCCTAAAAATATACTTGCCAACCAAAATTCCATACCCACCCTACACCCTAAAAATCCCCTTGCCATCTAAAATCTTTTTTTTTTCTTTGTTTTGTGCTCATTTGCCTTTAACCCTCTTGAGAAAAGAAAAAGAAACTAACCACCATTCGTAACCCTACTGAATGAGTTCAGGAGACTTTGGCATTTTTTAAACTCAAACAAGGGTACGTTTGATAGACGGGAGGAGTGTCAAGGGGTGAGGATAGTTTTTTTTTACTCCAACTAGGTCTTTGCAGACCTGACGAACCATATCGATGACCTGGGAGATCAAAACAATGGTCCAAGAAGTAATCAAGAAGAGGCATAATCATAGGACCCGGCAAAAAAAACCAAAAAAACCCGGGCTCTCTATCTCCACTTTGTCAGTAAGTCCCAAAACGCGATCTTTTTCTTACTACGGGATCTAGCCATGTCCAACATGGATACTTCATATAAAGAGGACATCCATTCTGAGTAGGTTGGGGCAACTGGATCCACCCAATGCTTACATAATTGTCTCCTAGCCATTAGATTGCATAGAAAAATAGAGATCTGGCAGGACCAGTGCTGTAGTCATTGAGGCCGAAAATAATTAGGGGCAGAATAATATCTAGTGATACTCTCAAGATGGATTCAAGAGTCTTCTTCACATTTTCCCAAAATGGCCGAATGGAAGGACAGTCCTTGAACATATGGACATCTAATGCTTCAGGTATCCCACATTTGTTGCAGACCTTCCTTTTCTGAAATTTCGATAGCGTGAGAGGGGAAAGGTACGCTCTGGACCGTAAACAAGTGATTCCGCTTCAACCAAGCAGGTTTAACTATACTATGTAGGATTCCAAATGAGTCCACCCAAACAAGATCACGCTGCATATCCATCTGCTCTCCCCATAGCTCATCTGCAAGTTTAAAGGCGCCGTCCATTTTCTCCTCAATTGCCCAATACCACACTGAGACCTCCCTTTTACCCGCCGGTCTCGACACTAACTGTTCTTCCAGTTTACTGAACTTACCAAAGGATGTATTATGTCTAGCCTGGGCCTGGGCCCAGCTTTTCATCTGGATGTACTTAATCTGGAAAGGCCGGTCCCCACTCTCTTACGTAGATCTTCCCAAGAGAGTAAGGAACCACCATTCAGCAACTCTCCCCAGAGTGTGATCCCAGAATCTCTCACTGGTTTACTCAAACTATCCTGGAAGCATACTGGTGTGCCTGGGGAGTCCCACAGTGGCGCTAGATTAGAAAAGTAATTCAGCCCCACTTTGCTTCTTATTATGGTCCAATTTTTTACCATTGAATGGAGATCCTTTAATTTCAACTTTTTTGAAGAATTTTTGGTCTCCGAACTTAAACATAAAACCTTCCTCTGGTAACCCCGCCTCCCTTAACATAGCCCAAAACATCTCTCTCCCCCCCCCCTGTACTGGTGGGCATTTTCAACAGCATTCTTGAATGTGACATCTGGAATGCCCAAGCATAATATTGCAATTCAGGTAGCGCCAATCCTTCCTTATCCCTCTTCCGCCTAAGCTTTTTCCAGGCCAACCTGGTAGCTCTGTACTTCCAGATAAAGGAATTTAATTCTCGTTGACATTTTTCTATCTGATACTTATCAAAAAACAGCGGGATGGTATTAAAAAGAAATGTGAGCTTAGGCAAGAGTGACATTTTTACTAAATTGATCCTCCCCAAGATGGATAGGGGGAGGTGAGCCGAAGCTTTCATCTGCTATTGACACTCTTTAAAGTCTCAGTCAAGGTTATATTCTGGAATTTTGCCTACTACCTGTACAATTCTGATCCCCAGGTATCGCATGGTTGACCCGACTTGAAGTTGTGTATCTCTTATATTCCATGCCATTATTTCGGTTTTGCTAGCAATAATTTCATAACCCGAAACTTGGCCAAACTCCTCCGCACGTTTAATGACTGTAGGAAAAGCTGAGTCCAGGTCGGCCGTTAGAATGAGGATATCATCTGCATACTGGGCCACCTTCCTCTCCCACTCTCCAAATTTAAAAGAAATTATGTTATGATCTTCCCTAAGTACCTGTGCAAATGGTTCAATATACAGGTTGAAGAGTAGTAGAGAGAGAGGGCAGCCCTGTCTCGTACCCCTGGTGATCTTAAATATGTCAGTCAGGGTACCATTCACTAATAATCTGGCTGTCGGGGCCTTGAATATCAATTTTATGGAACGGCAAGATTTTTCTCTCAGATTGAATTTCCTCATTACCTCAGACAGGTATCCGAATTTGACCCTATCAAAGGCCTTGGCTGAATCTAGGGTTAAAACAGCCAGAGGGAGTGTAAAAGTAGAGGCAATATCAATTGCGCCTACCAAATCATAGGTAAGATACGCTAATTGCCACCCTTTAACAAAGCCCTTTTGATGGAGGATACTAACAGCCACCCACCCCAACCTATTTGACAAGATGGCAGCGAAAAATGTATAGTCATTATTAAGGAGTGAGATTGGTCGATAGGACCCACAATTAGGCCCTCATTAGGATCGCGGATTCTCCACAGCAGAGCCTTCAATGTCCCCCCGCCAGATTAGGATGGCTGGGGAGACGAGAAGTCCGTCCGCCGCTTTTCCGCTGCGGTCGCCTTCCGACTGCGGCGGAAAAGCTCTCATATGGTTGCGGTGTCTGATCAGCCATATTAGGATGGTGGGAAAGACATGCTTTTCCGCGGCGGCTTTCCCGTTGCGGGCCCCCTGGGTAAAGGGCGGGTGAGGGGTGCACATGGGGGGTACCTATGGTACCTCCCTGCATTTGCGTGCACAAAGCAGCAGGCACCGCACGGTGCCTGCCGCTTTGTGCATGCAAATGTGATGCATGCATTTTTAACCTTGCGGCGGTTGCAGCTTGAAGCTGCACCCGCCGCAATGTTAGAGATAGTGGATGTGACCGCCACCCTGGCAAGCACATCCTAATCTGCTCGGAGGGAACGCCGCAGCCCCTGCAGACGTCTCAAAAAGAGGGTGGGGTCGCACACCACTCACTCACCAGCGGGATCACCCCTAAGGACTATGGTCAGTGTAGTTTTGTATTCCGCGATGTATCTTTCTTCGCCATCCCTGGACACGTGCTTCGGGGTATTTACCCCTCATCAGCAGGGAATAGGCCACCTTCTTATCTTCTGGGGTTGCCGGTGGCTGCCAAATATTGCCAGGTCTAGTACCACACGGGCGCGCGGGTGCGGGGTCCCAGGCTCGTCAGCCCGCTTAAATATTTCAAAAAGAGGGTGGGGTCGCACACCACTCACTCGCCAGCGGGATCGCCCCTAAGGACTATGGTCAGTGTAGTTTTGTATTCCGCGATGTATCTTTCTTCGCCATCCCTGGACACGTGTTTCAGGGTATTTACCCCTCATCAGCAGGGAATAGGCCATCTTCTTATCTTCTGGGGTTGCCGGTGGCTGCCAAATATTGCCAGGTCTAGTACCACACGGGCGCGTGGGTGCGGGGTCCCAGGCTCGTCAGCCCGCTTAAATATTTAAAAAAGAGGGTGGGGTCGCACACCACTCACTCACCAGCGGGATCGCCCCTAAGGACTATGGTCAGTGTAGTTTTGTATTCCGCGATGTATCTTTCTTCGCCATCCCTGGACACGTGTTTCGGGGTATTTACCCCTCATCAGCAGGGAATAGGCCATCTTCTTATCTTCTGGGGTTGCCGGTGGCTGCCAAATATTGCCAGGTCTAGTACCACACGGGCGCGCGGGTGCGGGGTCCCAGGCTCGTCAGCCCGCTTAAATATTTCAAAAAGAGGGTGGGGTCGCACACCACTCAACCACCAGCGGGATCGCCCCTAAGGACTATGGTCAGTGTAGTTTTGTATTCCGCGATGTATCTTTCTTCGCCATCCCTGGACACGTGTTTCGGGGTATTTACCCCTCATCAGCAGGGAATAGGCCATCTTCTTATCTTCTGGGGTTGCCGGTGGCTGCCAAATATTGCCAGGTCTAGTACCACACGGGCGCGCGGGTGCGGGGTCCCAGGCTCGTCAGCCCTGCAGACGTCCCCTCCTCCTCAGGGGTCGCGGACGGACTCAAGTCCGTCCGCGATCCTAATCGGGCCCCTAGTTGGGTCTTTACCGGGTTTCAAAATCAGTACGACTGTAGCCTCACTGCATGGTCAGGGGGGTTTCTCCCTTCAAAAGTATGTTGTTATAAACTAAAATCTTAAACTCACCCCAAACCCTAAAAACCCCCTTGCCACCCTAAAACCATACACACCCTAAAGCCTAACAATACCCTTGCCACCGAAAATACCATACCCACCCTAAACCCTAAAATGTCCTTGGCACTCAAAACCCCATACCCACCCTACACTTTAAAAGTACCCTTCCATACCATAAACCCATACCCAACCTAAACCCTAAAAATATTTGGCTGATGGCGACCTACCCACACAAACCATGGGGAGAGGGGAATTTCACTACTGTAATCCTTAATAGGCTCTGATAATAGGGATTTTTTATTGTTCATATTGTTTTTCAAAATGTAATCACAGTATACCTGATGGTCGGTAGCCTTACGGGAAGGCTTATGACCAACACAGTATATCTGAATTTGTTATGGCGACAAGCCAATGAATAAAGCCATAGGCCTGATTGTTTATCATGAAAAGTTATAATAAAGGCAGTATGCGCCGGACATATTGATTGTGAAAAGAATATGGTAACGTTAATAGACATTTAGGGGTAGATTGTTATTACTCTGTGCTAAAGGCTACCGAGAAGTATTTTGGTACATTAAATGTTTCAGATAAGCTTTGTAGGGATGGAATTTGATATTGGTACTGCTTGTGACAAACCCCAGGAAAAAAAGATTTGCACTCTAATAATTCTTGCTAGAATCTCATCTTAGCTGTCTACCAGCATCTTATTATAAAAAAACAGGAAAAATATATCTATATATAGAATAACTATCCATATAGATACATAGAAGGGCTTTGGGTCAGCTTTGTTCTGATACTGGTCTGTATGAGTGTCATTTACACTCTTCCATCCATGGCAGTGTAGTGCATGAGGTAATGGTTCTGTTCACATCAGTTGTCAGTGAATAACGGCATTTTCTCATCACATGTGTATATATACCTGAAAATGAGTGTGCTTTAGTGTCAGGGCTAGTAGTCTAGTCCTTTACCTTTAATTTTCACCTTTAATAGTCCCCCTTTCATTTCTTTGCTTCTTCTCTTTTTGTTTTAAATGTTTCTTAAGAGGATACTACAGTTCTCTATGCAGTTATAATGGGTCACTAGCATGCCGCTCATTTCTTCTGAATGTGGCCACTTTCACTAAACCAGTAGACCATTATGGAATGTTGCTGCTCATCGTATATTGTGGTTTTACCATTTCAAGATGACGTGACAGCGATATTTCTGCATGACAGTACTGTATATCTCAATAGTTTTTTTTCCAATATTTCTGTCTTCGGATATAAAAAAGTCAATATTTTGTCCAAACATTACGTGCTCTCCCTTCTAACAGTTATAAGTGAATTATAATGTCTTACCACTGGGCAGGACTTATGTGGTGCGTCTAGGGCGGGCATTGCCAAGTGTTGAACAGATTAGGTCTAACCTTTTAGGTGTAAAATATGCCCTGCGTACGAAATAGAACTGTTGTCGATTACATCACTGGAGACACATGCTGAGTATCCATGCACCATTAACCTTTTTTTTTTAACTGAATCACTTGTCTATTTTTCTCTCAGTCCACTGAGGCTATTGTCAAGGTCATTATGAATGGCAGTATAGAAGGATTTTTGTACTGTTTCCCAACGTTAACAGCAATTGAAGTGTGTGGCTTGCCTCCATTTGTGTTACTATTGTGGGTTCTCATTGTTTGTGGATCAAATCTATGAGTCTGCCATATGCCATAAACAATCCCACTGAAACAGCCTATGTTTCCATGATTTCCACAAATGTTTTTGGGTGTGTTCCTAGTACAAATCCCTCATTGTTTTTTTAACTGAGTTTTATATTGAGCGAATTTGACCTGAAGTTATCAGGTATCAGAGCGCTTTACACAAACATAAGTGCGAAACATGAGGACGCATTAATTTTTGTTAGGCATGGGAAGATTAAATGATTCGCCCAGAATCACAGGATGTTGCGCGTCCTTGCCGATACTCGAACCCCATTCCCCAGATTTGAGGTTGACCGCCCTAGCTGTTATGCCAACTCCTCTCCTCTAGGTTCTGACCCCTGGTCCAACCCTAGGCGCTATAATGGGTGTGTAATAAGTCATTGCTTTCCCATATTTTCGTAAGGCTTTCTCCCAGCAAGACTTCGCAGATTTTCCTAGCTCAGTGGGGAGGCTAGACCATCCCCTGCCAGGTAATAGTTGGGAATCTATGATGTTGTGCCTCTCAGTGGTAGGTCATTCCCATCCCACCTCTTCTAGAGGGGCTTCAGCTAACCATTTCACACCCCATTTAAGGTGAACTGCAAGTTTATAATATTCAAAATGTGGGAACCCAACTCACCCTAGTCATTGGCATTTTGAGTGGGCTTAAAACACAACCCTGTTTCTGCTTCCACTCCATCGTAGCTTCAGTAGTAGTGTGTCCAAGTCCTTAAAATAAGAGAACACCAGTTTGTGGTGTAAGTTGATAGAGAGGTAAAGCAACCAGAGTAGAATTACCTTCTTGGTCAGCGCAACTCCTCCAATAACACTCAGTGGCAGGTCTGTTCCAAACTCAACATTTTGTTTCAATTACATAATTGCTCTCCCTATATTGGCTTTCATAATGTCTTTAGGATCATGGTGAATTGAATACCTAAGCATCAGAAAGATTTTGGTTTCCATCTCAGCTCCCCACCTCCTTTGAATTTCATGCCTGTGTTTTCCTACTGTTTAACAGGGAACTCACAGTTTGCTTGCAGGGACTGATACATTGCTAAATTCGTCCAGCAGTACAATTTAGGGAGTCAGTCATAAAGATATATCAACACATTGTGAGCATACAGAAATACAATTTGTTAGGTTCTTTTTATATGTATTCCAAGTCGACTGGCCTCCTGTCAGAACCGAGCCACCAGGGAATTTATCCCCAAGGCCAAGAGTAGAGAGGAAAAGGGACAACCCTGCCTCATGCCGTTGCTAACTACAATGGGGTCTGAAATTGTCCGCCCTGTTTAGACCCTGACCCTAGTCAGGGGGTTTATATATAGGATCTTGATCCATTTTATGATTATGTTGTGAACTCCCATTCTTTCATGACTCCAAATAGATATGCCCAGTGGACTGTGCCAAATGCTTTACGAATATCCACAGGGATTGTCCGATGATTTCCTATTTTTATCAGTACACAAATCTACAATATGTAGGAGCAGTCTAATATTTGGTGATGTGCAATGGCCGGGCACAAACCCACTTTGGTCGAGGCGGACCAGTCTATGCAACATGTCCATGAGCACTGATCCCTGTAAGGTACGCGCACGCACACCGAAGTCACCCCGAGCGCTCAGTGTTTTGTATGTAGCATGCCCAAACAGCACATCCTTCGAAACCAGTTGCACCGCCGCTTTTAGCAAGCGAGCAGCACTAAAAACAGTCATTTCTTGGTGCAGGAGACAGAGCAAGACATGACGTTGATGAGGAGAACACGAGGGAGCGGCAAGTAAGTTTCTCCCTTACGGCCTCTCGTTCACCAGCAAGTGGCTCCTGCACTTGCTGCATTTTTTTTTCTGAATAGTACGCAGTTGCGAGGCATAATTACAGTGAGAGGCGCGTCTTGCCAGAGATATGAATAAGCTAAGCGCAGCCCTCGGATCCACGTGGGGCATTGACTGTATACTTAACAATAACAGTTTTGACCAGCAAGACACAGTTAATACAGTTTTTGAGATGTATGTGAATCACCTGCCCAGTGACCGGGCACAGATGACAGCTCTGCAAGCGGCGCCACTTGACAGTATCAGACACTTGAGGCCAACGTGGGGTCTCAGCTGCTAATCCAGTCAGCTGAGCCCAGCTCCAGCACCGCGGCAAGAGCCCAAAGAGGACTCAATGCATTGTCAGCAGCGTGTCATTCATGTAATGGCGTGTGTATCTAAATTATAATACCTGCCTTAAGATCCTTCATGTGATGCTACAGGTGTGGAGATGCCCCGTCTTTTCACTTTTTAAGTAAAAAATTTGGAGTGATATTTGGCGCTGCACTCACAAGTGCGGTCTGGTTACCGTCGCACATAGCCTTGGCTGCAGTGCACAGAGACCTTACACTTCTGCACACAGAGACTTGTATCTTAAATTTTACCAAGTATTTTGTAATTGATATTTACTATCAATAGTGGTCTACGTGTTCCACCATTGTCAGTGTTCAACCTCTGTTTTGGGAGGGGTATCAATATAGGCTCTTGCTTTGTTCCAGGCATTTGTTCTGCCATAGATATTTGACCAAAAAGCATTAACAACGTAGGAGCCAATGTATTCCCATATGCTTTACAACATTCAGAGGGTAATCTGTTTGAACAAGGGCACTTGCCCAATCCCAATGCCAATTGTGAGATTGCATACATACTTCTTACACTATTATCGGTCCATTAATGTCCTCCCATTGTAGCAGGGTTTCCGTTCTCCCACAGAACTGTGCACAGAGATCTAGAACCTGGGTGAGTTAGGGTGACCCAAAACTCACCTTAGTATCAGAAATCCCTTTACCAAGCTAGCTACAGTGTTTCATTGGTACTAATAACTTCCCAATGACTTAGACAATCCAGAACATGAACTTAGGGTACCTCAGGTATCGTGGAACACATGAACACTCTTTCGTTATATAATCATTACAAACCAAAACGGGGAGTCAAAGAACACACGTGCAAGTTTGAAATGTTTATTTTTCAATGCAAGGTTCTCAAACGCAGTATCTTATATAATATCAACATACATATTATAAAAATCAGAGTTATCAGCATAGTCACTAGTCCATAATAAGCGAACGGTGATAGCATATTATAATGCAAAATCTATAGAAATTCTGTATCACCTATATTTCGCGCACCCTATTTAGCATACTATATTATATCTAAGAAGGTCTCATTTGGGTTTTTAGCAGGGCGGGCCCATTCCTCTAATGGTCAGTAGGAGCAGATCACATCAACAGCTACCAGCTCTCTGCATGCGAAGCATCAAGTGAGTTGTTTCATTCCCTGTAACTCTATCTTAAACCCGCGTAGAGCCCAATGTTGGCAGTAACATTACTTGTGTTATGTCTAATGTGGTGCGAGGATCAGGCCTTCAGCAACCTTGTGTTAGGTTATTCTTAGAGGGTGCAGTTCTCAGTGTGCAGACAGTTGTACCAAGTGTACCAAGCATAACTGATATCAGAGCAATAACATATTATTGTCAAATAAATCACATCTTTCGTCTAGGTTGAAAGCTACAATAACAATTAGGTGTCGTGTGCAAACTGAAGCCGAAGGAAAATATGCTGTTTAAACATTTAATAAACTCATGCTAACTTAACACAATATATAGAAACACAGTAACCATATGACACCCCCCCAATGATCCGAGGACGGTCAAGTATGGAAAAAAAAAGCCCACGCCAATACTATAAGAAAGGCAAAATATGAAAGCAGAGTTCAACAATATTGAGCCACGCTAAATGTATGTAGATGTGTATAAAAATCAATAATAAAAAATATGTATGAATGCCTATAGTGGCCACACAAAAATATAAAAATCTTGAACTTGAGGCCAATTATTAAATCATAGGCCCAGAACATATAAACGTCGAATGTTCTTACAAGAAAAGGCACCATTCAGAATTACTAAAAAGTCACGTGTCATAATAGTGAAAGTCTTCAAAGCCACTCATGGGTGGATAGAATATGCAAAATAGGTAGCCACAGCTTCCAACATGAAATCACTGTCATCATCCGAAAACAGTTCAGCCATCCAATTAAGCAATGGGAAAGAACATACGTGCTCCTCCAACACTGAATCCTCTAGCAACATCAGAGGACAACTCAGTGGGTTTTCGAGAACGCTATGTGCCAGAAAGTCATGTGCCGCTGTGGGTACGTCCCACTGACCCATTAGTCCATGCATCGCTGCCACGGCCATAACCCTTTCGCCAGAACAAACCAACTCGTGAGCAACTACGGGGCTCATCAGCTGATCAAAATCGACGTCAGGAGAAGTCGGTAAGCAGAGACACAAATCAATGGCCCAGTCGAAATCACAGCTCAGGCAATGAAACACAGGCTGGACACATGTGAAATAGGAAAATCGAAATGATAATCCAAAAGCCGTGCTTAAAGTCGCAAGCGGTAATGTGCCATAGTAATCAAGCATCCGGTTGCGAAACAGTGTCTGTAGGGGCTGAGCGGCTTCTTGCGCAGGATGGGCATCCATGTTTTATAAAGCAAAATATCTCCAAAACGCCTGCAGCCAAAGCCAGCAAAACAGGGAATCCGCCAAACAAACTTGCGAATATAGAATGAAAGAACGCAGGGATAATACCAAATACTTTTTCAAACGTAGTCACGAGACCACTGCTAACCAATTTTAAAAAATGTGCGAGTCCAGACGTGGAGGAGGCATTAAAGATTTGATGAACCAGCTCGCAGAAATGAAACGGCAAGTCAGTATTTAAAAGTCCCTGCACCTCTGTGCGTGTGTTAGCTATGTGAAGGACATAAGTTTCACGGGCCGAGCTCAGGGCCACTTCTTTTTGAGACAAAAGAGCCCTTATTCAACTCAAACCATTGAACTCCGCTCTCAAGGTTGGGATTCGCGGGCAAATGGAAACATCTGAATTCCCATGCGTGGGTGGATATAACACGTTCTTGCAACACACCACACGTTCGGATACAGTAACCACATAGGCGATACCGACCATTAACCCACAACACTCCTCGTTATTCAAAAGTAAATAACTACCATTATTCAACAAAGTGAATGTGGGAACTATTGCAGGAACCGGTGTTCCTTTGAAAACACAGGCCAAATTAGGCCGGTCCTGATTACAAGAACCATGCAACTGGATGTGTCTGCATATCAGTGGACGGTCAGGCGACTGTGTGCATTCTGCACCATTCAGATTCACTTCCTGCCCTTCTTTCAGACATCTGTACGTGTATGGTAAAGACCATGTCTCATGTAGGAAAGCACTGCCTAGTGGTTCATATCGCCCTATAGCAATATATTGCATACAATTTGTAAATTTATACAGAGCAAACGGTAAAGTAATAATACCATGGATAAGCCATGTAGCAGCAGCTGCCTCAGCTACAGAAAAGGGCAAAGATTCTAATTTTTCAATGTGTAACATAGAAAATGATGCATCTCGCATGGAAAGCATGCGCTGCTTTTCAGTCAAATTAAATGGGGCAAAAAGTGATGAGGCGTTCATGTAACTCCAAGGCACTCGGCCAGCTTTCAGAGTCTGTAGTGTCCAAGCAAACTGCATAACAGAACGCAATTGATTTTGACCATGATATAATACGGACACTTCATCATGCACAATGTCAACAACAGAAGAGACAATATTGTTCAACGTGTAAATTCGGGAAGAAAGCGTGTTAATACTGTTATCGACAACTGCAAGTACTTTTTCCAAATTTGCTTGGTCAATTGCCCTTATCGCTTAGCAGCCTCAATTTGAGAAACTTTCCAAATTTCATTGTAAACTGCATAAATCCACCGTTTAGATCTACCCTTAGCCGGGCCTTTTATAAAATCATTTAAATCCACATTTTCAGTTAACTGGGACAGATGTAGTTTAACTGCAGCTAACGTGGAATGTTGTAACCAATTCTGACACAGTTTCCCCACAGAGTAGGTGGTGACAGTATAATCAGTTTCAAAATGGGGATCTGGTCTGACTAGTGTGAACCCTTCAGCCAACCCCAGAAAGCGACGTTGGCAAGAATCAGCAATTCTTTGCCACAACAGCCAACCCTTTGGATCCAAACTGGATACATTAAAGGACGAATTGTGTATTAGAGACTGTATCTCACTAATAGACAAATCAGAGAAATTACCCCATCCTGAATATTCTTCTAATTCGGGGATAATTGGTGTATTCAATTTTTTAGAAGTAGCCAATCCAAAGCATGTTGTTTGGGAAATGGTAGAATTTAGAAACAACATGTGATTCGGGATGAGACATGCACGGTGCAAAGCCTCAGTGCCTTGTACCTGCCAATCTTTGGTACCCCAAACCGATTTAAGGTCAATTATTCCCTTCCAGAACTCGTAGCCATCTACAGCCAACTTGTCTAGAAAGGACTTCGAATACAGCAACTTTGTATCGGTAAGTCTAACTTTGGACATGGACTTTTGTGTCATTTTGAAATAAAATGACTCAGGATTTGATTGATTAAAGTCTGTAAAATGAGTGTATTTTTTTAGAAATGTATCGGAGCTGCCTCCCAATGGAGCAGGGCAGTGTTCCCACTGTGTGTAATTAACAGCAACCCTCCTGGAGTTTGTCTTATGTAAAAAATGATTACCATAATGTTGAAAACAAAACAAATCACCATAATTAATAGAATCTAAATAAAGATCCTCAGCATCAAACGCAGCATAGTACTTCAAATCAGAGAATAATGCTTCTACGGCCTGAATATCCTAATCACCAGAACGCATATTGTGTTTAATCACATCTCCCATGTTTACTCTAAGCACATTCGGAACATTAATCACTTCAGTGGGCCCATGTATTTGAAATCTAACCGCATCCCACACAATCCCATCAAGGACAGGCCAAGCAGTAATGTTGACTGTATTCAAGTTTCGTTTCAGTCTGTGTGCTGAATGTGAAGAGGAAAGAGGGGCCAATGTTCCATTAAGGTACCGAATTCCTGTTCTTTCTTTAACGTAGTGACCATCGATCAGGCGGAAAAAATAAAACACAAAACCAATTGACATAAAAAGGTAAAATGAAAACAGGATCAACCAAATGTATGTCCAAGGGGGAATTAAAACATGTTTTTTAAATAAGGTGGCATATTTTGCAATAGTTGAGGGTTTCTTTGTAAGTTCCGAAACAGAGTCAAAAGAGAATCTGGACTGGTCGGCCAAACGAGTCTGCAAATCAGGCATTGATAAATCAGCAGGATAGGTGTAGTTCAGCTCATCAATGTTAGTAACAGGAATAGTATTTAATAAAGGACTGGAAATAGCAGGCATCTCGAGGGACACCTCCGGTTCTGCACCAGAAGCAATAGCCAGCACAGAATGCCTCACCATGGAAGGACAGGATACAGCCGGTGTCATGCTATGAAGAATCGGCCATCCTGTGTATCTTGACATTGTCAATAGAAATAAATCTGTTTTCCTTACGACCTGGAAGTGGTGGTAAAATGACTGTTCTTGTGCCCTTCACTCCAAGAACTCGAACCGGTGCACGATATGAGGGACCAAACTCTTTCTTGTTATCGATCTTCCCTCGAACCAGTTCTCCAACTTGGGGTAGCCAGCCAACTACCGGGATCTGCAATGCTTCATCCGATGTGGAGGGCAAATGTTCCTTAGCTAGACTGTCTCTGGTCTTTTGTAGATCCTGTAAAACATTGCAATGTTCATCTACATCAAAGGCCGTGGCCTGGGCCTTGCAGTCTAGACCGTCGAGGTCAGGTACATACATCTTGATACCAAAGAGCATTTCGTACGGTGTACGCCCACCCAGAGACCTTCTAGGGAGATTATTAAGCGCACGCTGCACGCCATTGAGGTGGGCCAACCAGTTTCTGCCAGTGCCTATAACTCGAGCTGTCAAAGATTGCTTTAAGTCACGGTTCATTCGTTCCACTACACTATTACCCTCGGGTCTGTAAAGACTCGAAAACTTGACTTGGACCCCCAACGAAACCATAGCATCCTTATACGCCTTAGAGGCGAAAGCCGGACCCTGATCCGAATGGAAGGTACCACAGGCAAAAATCCATATAAAGACTCGCAAATCCTTGATGACAGTCCGTGAATCAGCGCTCCGATGTGGCCATACCCACACAAAGCGTGTGCATGAATCAACTGCTACCAAGATGTATTTGTATGCAGTATCAGAAGAAAATGGACCGCAGTGATCCAAATAAACGCACCCAAGCGGTTTATTAGAAATGTACAACTGTGTCTGAGGCGGACGCGCAGCAGTAGAAGGCTTAATCTGCTGGCAAATGTCACATTGAAGGACATAATCGCACGTCTGTTTGTACAGTCCCCGCCACCAGAACCTCTGTTGTAGCTGAGTTACAGTGGCTGAGACGCCCGCATGCGCAGACGCCACACCTTCATGAGCTGCTGCAATCAACGCAGCCCTGCGATCCGAGTTGGGAACTAGACGTTCGCCAACATCAGGAATTTTCACATAAGGAACCTTATCGGGACTTAAGTGGTATGTGCATTTAGAAGGGAACCCCGCAGGATATTTACCTCCCTTCTCGGTGGCAGCAACAGCTGCCAAGATGTCATCATCTATTTTGCTTTTGGACCTCGTGACTGCTGCAACTAAGTATTTTGATACCGCTGACTTCGCTGCTTCATCAGGAAGCGAATTACCAACAGCGTTGACCCCCACGCGCTGATGGCCGAGAGTATGAATCACAAACACGAGTGGCAATTTCTCTTTAAGTTCCGCCACTCGGACCCAGATCATTTTATGTTTTATTGTGCTACCTTTGGAATCATGAAATTCATTCTGAATCCAAAAGAACAAGTATTCATTGTAAGACTGGACACAGTAGTAAGAGTCACTTACGATCAAAGTCGTCACACTAGGATCTGCGTACTCTAATGCAAGCATCAGAGCACGAAGCTCTGCTAATTGTGCGGTGCAGTCCCCAAGTGTCTGTGTATGTACAACACTGGACTTGAACTCATCGTTCACCATGGCACCGACCACAATGGCGCATGCGGAAACGTAGGCATGTTTAGAGCCATGCGCAACCTGCGCCGAACCATCAGTGTAAATGATGCAATGGAAATCCTCCAACGGCCGCATCGCTAAAGGAGCAGGATGAACAAATTCATACTGTAAATACTCCTGCGACCGTAAAGAGGCGTCAAAAATAAACGTGACATCCTGGGATGTCAAAGATGCAGCCCACTGAATCCACCGAGGGTGCAAAGCTTTGGAATTTGGTACACTGGCTTTCGTAACTGCCTCCAAGGCAGGACACGGGGTAACAACCAACATGCGTTTTCCTTGTGATAGGGCACGTTCCTTAAGAATTGCCATCTGCACAGCCGTTAAAACTTTCTCCACAGTGGAAAAACGCAGTTCAGCCGAAGTGTACAAGTGTGACTTGTAAGCAATAGGTACTGTATCCCCCTCATTAAAAGTCAGGTACGTGAAACCTACCGCCCCAGGGATAATTCTTATCACCAAGTTGGTCTGGTTATCACGAGTCTGTAAGTATTCAGAAGCGAGCAAATCAGCCTGCAAAGACTGCAGAATGGCTGAATGCTCAGGCAGCCAGCATGATTTGGAAAAAGATGGTTGTATCAAAGCATACAAAGGCTTGATACGCTGGGCATATTCCGGAATGTAAGTCCTCCCTAAATTAAAAAAACCCAGCAAAGATTGTCATTTTTTCAGTGTTGTCGGAGAGCGCAACTGTGCGCATTTCTCCAGGAAGTGAGGTGCTAACCCCTTTCCCTCGTTGTTAAGCTCGTAGCCGAGAAACAACACTGTGTACTCTGCAATGTGCGACTTTGCAAAGTTAAACTTGTAACCTATGTCTGCGAAGTTACAAATTATGCTATTTACTCGACACAGATGCTCCCAAAGATCGTCGTCTGTGAGATAAATGTCATCCACATACGAACAAGCAACTGGGTCGAAGCCCTCCAAAAGAGAGACTATGCGGGCGGAGAAAACTCCAGGACTATTCTTATAGCCCATTGGGAGACTCCAAAACATTTTTTGCACACCGCCGCATGTAAAGCTGGTCCATTGGGAACTAAGACCGTCTAATCTATGGGCATAAAAACCATTGGAAATGTCAAGCGTGGTTTCGAACCGTTTACGCTCAAGACTATTCACTAACGCAGAGCCATGAGTATTCTGTACTGCGCAGTTACGGCAATGCGAGTTCAAATGCCTATAATCCAAAACCAAACGATACGAGCCGTCCGGCTTGTTTACAGTAAAAAGGGGGTTATTCATCGGTGACACACACGTTTCAATTACACCTTGATATTCCAATTGTTCAAGGATAGCCGCGACTGAAGCTTTGGCTTCACGCCGTATGGGATATTGAGGTTGAGGCTGCGGCTGAGACCGTAAAGGAATCTCGTGGCTTGGAGACAATTTATCCCAGCCACACTGATTGCGGTACACAGCCGGCGCAAGCGCCAGAGCCCACTCTTCCTCAAAATGCAGCGCCTCCACTCTCGATACAGTGTGCGCGAAACTGGAGAGGATCACCTCCTCCCCTCGCGGAGCTGCGAGAACAAAAGGTGGGGGCCAGTCAGCTTCTGAAAGCAAAATGTCATACGTAGACGAAAAATTTTCCCAAAATACCCCTTTTACAGTTCGCTGCATGTCACCTTCTATTAACAGGACAATTTCAAAAAGACGTTCAGGGGGAGCAACATGCGTATCAGCAGTTTCAATTACAACATAAGTGTCAGTCGCTGTCACCTTCAACAGTGGACGGAGGGCCTCTCTCACTATGGCAATCTCTGCCGCGTTGTCCAGCAAGGTCAGAGCCCACGTCAGATTCCGAAGCCGCGTTCTCACTATCTGGGGCATATCGATGCTCTGTCAGGGCGGCGACTTTCTTCGTGGCAAACTGTGGTCTCTTGGGCATAGCGCCGTCCTGCTGATCTCCACCGTTATGCGGGCGGGGCTGACCACGTCCTTGCTGGCCACCCCGGCCCCTGCCGCCCCCTCCACCACTGGTTGACGGAGCCGATGAGTCCTGAAAGGAACGAGGAGAGCGTTGGTCAGAAGCCTGAAACCTTTCAGGTGATTTAATCATCGCGCGGTCGCGCAAATCATAAACTCGATCCGACTGCGCAGGCAACGGAGACGCAGGAGCAGAAACCTGTGTTTGTTGTTGTTGTTGCTTACCCTGAGTCTGCTTCTTGGACTTTTGTTGACCACTAGTTTCCGAAGACTGACCCTGGGGCTGCTTTTTCTCTTTATCAGGAAAAGCCTTAAGCCCCTTTGCATTGCGGCCAACCGTTTTATAAGCCGCCACAATTATCCTTGCCAACTGACGGGGTTTCTCTGCTTCGGGAATTAACGCCAAAGCGTTAGCCACCTGAAAGTTCACTGCATCCCCCTTGACATTTGCAAGGATCAGATCGCAAACTACATCAAAGGTGCCACACAGGCGCATACCCAACTCAACCGCCGACTCTGGTCCGTGGTCATCTTGAACACGTTTAAGGACCGCACCCAGATTGGTCACAGACGGGGTGCCATAGCACCTCGAATAGACCGCTGCAAAAGTCTTACCCCAGGTCTCACAGTCAACAAGTTCAGGTGCCAAATCTTTCGGTAAACTAAGCGTAAGAATCCTGTGTTTGTCACCAGGATTCGTATTAGGAAACACAGCTTCTAGCTAGCCGAATTTCTCTGCAAGCCAGAACGGAAAATCATCCTTGTCCTGGGGCTTTTTGCCCATCACGGAATTCACCATGACAGGATTGATTTTCAAACCAGCCTGTTCTGCATGAAGCTGCGCACCCCTAGGGGCTGCGTCCTGAACATTACGGCTCGTGTAATGAACAAGCTCTCTAATCACAGACACTGCGACTTCATGAAGCCGCCGCAGATCAGCCACGTTACAAGTGGCGCGATTAGGGTGAGGAGTGAATCCAGTCAAAGCGGGCCAATTTGTGCCCGGAATGGACAAAGGACCTAACCTCGGAGCGGTTAAAGCGTGTGGTAGGGCACCACCAAACCAAACTCCATGCTGCCAAGCATCAATAGGAACCTCCAGTGCCCTGTACGGAGCATACGCAACCGGTACAGCTGAAGCAGTGTATGAATGAAACACTCCAGAATTAGCGTCCACTGCCGGAAATGTCACCCACGAATAAAAAAGTTCGTACGGGTAAGCATGTTCCGCACTCACCACCAGAACCACAGCCAAGCCTTCCACAGGGACATTAAAAGCCAGCAGGTGATCACGCACCGCAATGCGACTATGCTGCGGGATGTCCACAGCTTGTGCCATGGTAGCACAGGAACTCGAATAAACAAAGAATACTTTGTAGCACAACTGGGTAGTAATTCAAAGAAACCGTTTTCGATAAATTCAAGCTTGAAAAGGCCTATTTCAAAAATAGGTAGGTTTTCCGACACCACCGTTTTCCGGAAACGGGAATGAAGGGGTTAAGGTTTGAACGATATACTACTCGAGTGTCATGATATAAGGCCAACAGCGTATGGGCGCCATGTAGCAGGGCTTCCGTTCTCCCACAGAACTGTGCACAGAGATCTAGAACCTGGGTGAGTTAGGGTGACCCAAAACTCACCTTAGTATCAGAAATCCCCTTACCAAGCTAGCTACAGTGTCTCATTGGTACTAATAACTTCCCAGTGACTTAGACAATCCAGAACATGAACTTAGGGTACCTCAGGTATCGTGGAACACATGAACACTCTTTCGTTATATAATCATTATAAACCAAAACGGGGAGTCAAAGAACACACGTGCAAGTTTGAAATGTTTATTTTTCAATGCAAGGTTCTCAAACGCAGTATCTTATATAATATCAACATACATATTATAAAAATCAGAGTTATCAGCATAGTCACTAGTCCATAATAAGCGAACGGTGATAGCATATTATAATGCAAAATCTATAGAAATTCTGTATCACCTATATTTCGCGCACCCTATTTAGCATACTATATTATATCTAAGAAGGTCTCATTTGGGTTTTTAGCAGGGCGGGCCCATACCTCTAATGGTCAGTAGGAGCAGATCACATCAACAGCTACCAGCTCTCTGCATGCGAAGCATCAAGTGTGTTGTTTCATTCCCTGTAACTCTATCTTAAACGCGCGTAGAGCCCAATGTTGGCAGCAACATTATTTGTGTTATGTCTAATGTGGTGCGAGGATCAGGCCTTCAGCAACCTTGTGTTAGGTTATTCTTAGAGGGTGCAGTTCTCAGTGTGCAGACAGTTGTACCAAGTGTACCAAGCACAACTGATATCAGAGCAATAACATATTATTCTCAAATAAATCACATCTTTCGTCTAGGTTGAAAGCTACAATAACAATTAGGTGTCGTGTGCAAACTGAAGCCGAAGGAAAATATGCTGTTTAAACATTTAATAAACTCATGCTAACTTAACACAATATATAGAAACACAGTAACCATATGACACCATTGCTTAGGGGCTTGTCGTTTAAGGCAGATATCACTTAGGTACTCACTTATGGCCAAAGATTGTGGTATCTCAGGTTCTGAGTAAAGTGCTGTATAATAGTCAAAAATGCTCTATTTAATGTCCATTTGGGTGAATCTAACTCATCCCCAAGGTGTCAATGATCCTTGTAAAGGGGAACACATTTGTTTTTGCTGAATTAGCCAAGCCAACATGTTGTGCGGCTTGTGCCCGCTAGTGTGTCTCCTAGCCTTGTAGGATTTGTAGTCATGACGTCACAATTGATGAAAGGGTTGTGCATGGTGCTCTCTTTCATTTTTTACTGTACGTTTGTTAGCCTCCGTCGATGGGGTTATTTGGTCTAGGACCCGACTATGGTCTTCAACCAATTTGAGTTCTCCTTCTAGTGTCTTCCTGATCCCATATCTAGTTCTAATGCATACACCACACATAATTAATTTGAATGCTTCTCATTCATTAATCGTTATTAGTGTTGTGTTCTTATTCTCTTACCTCTCTATTTATATGCCAATTGCGTCCTTAAATCCAGGATTCCCGATGCCGTTGGTTTAAATCACTAGTTTAGGATAGCTGTTCTATTGTGGCTCCCATAGGGTATGTAAGTGAAGTGGGTTCTGATCTGAGTGTGTTTAAGTATCAGCGTGTGAGCCACAATCTAGTATCTCCCAACTACAATACAGCTTGTCAAGTCTGACATGTAGGGCATGCACATGGGAAATTGTATGCACATTCAATGGTGCCTGGATTAATTTTGTGGACAGAATGCATGTATGATAACTTATTGAGGGCATTTACCTATTAGTGACAAAAAAGGCCTTTCCATGCACTAATGCAAGCATCAGAGCACGAAGCTCTGCTAATTGTGCGGTGCAGCCCCCAAGTGTCTGTGTATGTACAACACTGGACTTGAACTCATCGTTCACCATGGCACCGACCACAATGGCGCATGCGGAAACGTAGGCATGTTTAGAGCCATGCGCAACCTGCGCCGAACCATCAGTGTAAATGATGCAATGGAAATCCTCCAACGGCCGCATCGCTAAAGGAGCAGGATGAACAAATTCATACTGTAAATACTCCTGCGACCGTAAAGAGGCGTCAAAAATAAACGTGACATCCTGGGATGTCAAAGATGCAGCCCACTGAATCCACCGAGGGTGCAAAGCTTTGGAATTTGGTACACTGGCTTTCGTAACTGCCTCCAAGGCAGGACACGGGGTAACAACCAACATGCGTTTTCCTTGTGATAGGGCACGTTCCTTAAGAATTGCCATCTGCACAGCCGTTAAAACTTTCTCCACAGTGGAAAAACGCAGTTCAGCCGAAGTGTACAAGTATGACTTGTAAGCAATAGGTACTGTATCCCCCTCATTAAAAGTCAGGTACGTGAAACCTACCGCCCCAGGGATAATTCTTATCACCAAGTTGGTCTGGTTATCACGAGTCTGTAAGTATTCAGAAGCGAGCAAATCAGCCTGCAAAGACTGCAGAATGGCTGAATGCTCAGGCAGCCAGCATGATTTGGAAAAAGATGGTTGTATCAAAGCATACAAAGGCTTGATACGCTGGGCATATTCCGGAATGTAAGTCCTCCCTAAATTAAAAAAACCCAGCAAAGATTGTCATTTTTTCAGTGTTGTCGGAGAGCGCAACTGTGCGCATTTCTCCAGGAAGTGAGGTGCTAACCCCTTTCCCTCGTTGTTAAGCTCGTAGCCGAGAAACAACACTGTGTACTCTGCAATGTGCGACTTTGCAAAGTTAAACTTGTAACCTATGTCTGCGAAGTTACAAATTATGCTATTTACTCGACACAGATGCTCCCAAAGATCGTCGTCTGTGAGATAAATGTCATCCACATACGAACAAGCAACTGGGTCGAAGCCCTCCAAAAGAGAGACTATGCGGGCGGAGAAAACTCCAGGACTATTCTTATAGCCCATTGGGAGACTCCAAAACATTTTTTGCACACCGCCGCATGTAAAGCTGGTCCATTGGGAACTAAGACCGTCTAATCTATGGGCATAAAAACCATTGGAAATGTCAAGCGTGGTTTTGAACCGTTTACGCTCAAGACTATTCACTAACGCAGAGCCATGAGTATTCTGTACTGCGCAGTTACGGCAATGCGAGTTCAAATGCCTATAATCCAAAACCAAACGATACGAGCCGTCCGGCTTGTTTACAGTAAAAAGGGGGTTATTCATCGGTGACACACACGTTTCAATTACACCTTGATATTCCAATTGTTCAAGGATAGCCGCGACTGAAGCTTTGGCTTCACGCCGTATGGGATATTGAGGTTGAGGCTGCGGCTGAGACCGTAAAGGAATCTCGTGGCTTGGAGACAATTTATCCCAGCCACACTGATTGCGGTACACAGCCGGCGCAAGCGCCAGAGCCCACTCTTCCTCAAAATGCAGCGCCTCCACTCTCGATACAGTGTGCGCGAAACTGGAGAGGATCACCTCCTCCCCTCGCGGAGCTGCGAGAACAAAAGGTGGGGGCCAGTCAGCTTCTGAAAGCAAAATGTCATACGTAGACGAAAGATTTTCCCAAAATACCCCTTTTACAGTTCGCTGCATGTCACCTTCTATTAACAGGACAATTTCAAAAAGACGTTCAGGGGGAGCAACATGCGTATCAGCAGTTTCAATTACAACATAAGTGTCAGTCGCTGTCACCTTCAACAGTGGACGGAGGGCCTCTCTCACTATGGCAATCTCTGCCGCGTTGTCCAGCAAGGTCAGAGCCCACGTCAGATTCCGAAGCCGCGTTCTCACTATCTGGGGCATATCGATGCTCTGTCAGGGCGGCGACTTTCTTCGTGGCAAACTGTGGTCTCTTGGGCATAGCGCCGTCCTGCTGATCTCCACCGTTATGCGGGCGGGGCTGACCACGTCCTTGCTGGCCACCCCGGCCCCTGCCGCCCCCTCCACCACTGGTTGACGGAGCCGATGAGTCCTGAAAGGAACGAGGAGAGCGTTGGTCAGAAGCCTGAAACCTTTCAGGTGATTTAATCATCGCGCGGTCGCGCAAATCATAAACTCGATCCGACTGCGCAGGCAACGGAGACGCAGGAGCAGAAACCTGTGTTTGTTGTTGTTGTTGCTTACCCTGAGTCTGCTTCTTGGACTTTTGTTGACCACTAGTTTCCGAAGACTGACCCTGGGGCTGCTTTTTCTCTTTATCAGGAAAAGCCTTAAGCCCCTTTGCATTGCGGCCAACCGTTTTATAAGCCGCCACAATTATCCTTGCCAACTGACGGGGTTTCTCTGCTTCGGGAATTAACGCCAAAGCGTTAGCCACCTGAAAGTTCACTGCATCCCCCTTGACATTTGCAAGGATCAGATCGCAAACTACATCAAAGGTGCCACACAGGCGCATACCCAACTCAACCGCCGACTCTGGTCCGTGGTCATCTTGAACACGTTTAAGGACCGCACCCAGATTGGTCACAGACGGGGTGCCATAGCACCTCGAATAGACCGCTGCAAAAGTCTTACCCCAGGTCTCACAGTCAACAAGTTCAGGTGCCAAATCTTTCGGTAAACTAAGCGTAAGAATCCTGTGTTTGTCACCAGGATTCGTATTAGGAAACACAGCTTCTAGCTAGCCGAATTTCCCTGCAAGCCAGAACGGAAAATCATCCTTGTCCTGGGGCTTTTTGCCCATCACGGAATTCACCATGACAGGATTGATTTTCAAACCAGCCTGTTCTGCATGAAGCTGCGCACCCCTAGGGGCTGCGTCCTGAACATTACGGCTCGTGTAATGAACAAGCTCTCTAATCACAGACACTGCGACTTCATGAAGCCGCCGCAGATCAGCCACGTTACAAGTGGCGCGATTAGGGTGAGGAGTGAATCCAGTCAAAGCGGGCCAATTTGTGCCCGGAATGGACAAAGGACCTAACCTCGGAGCGGTTAAAGCGTGTGGTAGGGCACCACCAAACCAAACTCCATGCTGCCAAGCATCAATAGGAACCTCCAGTGCCCTGTACGGAGCATACGCAACCGGTACAGCTGAAGCAGTGTATGAATGAAACACTCCAGAATTAGCGTCCACTGCCGGAAATGTCACCCACGAATAAAAAAGTTCGTACGGGTAAGCATGTTCCGCACTCACCACCAGAACCACAGCCAAGCCTTCCACAGGGACATTAAAAGCCAGCAGGTGATCACGCACCGCAATGCGACTATGCTGCGGGATGTCCACGGCTTGTGCCATGGTAGCACAGGAACTCGAATAAACAAAGAATACTTTGTAGCACAACTGGGTAGTAATTCAAAGAAACCGTTTTCGATAAATTCAAGCTTGAAAAGGCCTATTTCAAAAATAGGTAGGTTTTCCGACACCACCGTTTTCCGGAAACGGGAATGAAGGGGTTAAGGTTTGAACGATATACTACTCGAGTGTCATGATATAAGGCCAACAGCGTATGGGCGCCATGTAGCAGGGCTTCCGTTCTCCCACAGAACTGTGCACAGAGATCTAGAACCTGGGTGAGTTAGGGTGACCCAAAACTCACCTTAGTATCAGAAATCCCCTTACCAAGCTAGCTACAGTGTCTCATTGGTACTAATAACTTCCCAGTGACTTAGACAATCCAGAACATGAACTTAGGGTACCTCAGGTATCGTGGAACACATGAACACTCTTTCGTTATATAATCATTATAAACCAAAACGGGGAGTCAAAGAACACACGTGCAAGTTTGAAATGTTTATTTTTCAATGCAAGGTTCTCAAACGCAGTATCTTATATAATATCAACATACATATTATAAAAATCAGAGTTATCAGCATAGTCACTAGTCCATAATAAGCGAACGGTGATAGCATATTATAATGCAAAATCTATAGAAATTCTGTATCACCTATATTTCGCGCACCCTATTTAGCATACTATATTATATCTAAGAAGGTCTCATTTGGGTTTTTAGCAGGGCGGGCCCATACCTCTAATGGTCAGTAGGAGCAGATCACATCAACAGCTACCAGCTCTCTGCATGCGAAGCATCAAGTGTGTTGTTTCATTCCCTGTAACTCTATCTTAAACGCGCGTAGAGCCCAATGTTGGCAGCAACATTATTTGTGTTATGTCTAATGTGGTGCGAGGATCAGGCCTTCAGCAACCTTGTGTTAGGTTATTCTTAGAGGGTGCAGTTCTCAGTGTGCAGACAGTTGTACCAAGTGTACCAAGCACAACTGATATCAGAGCAATAACATATTATTCTCAAATAAATCACATCTTTCGTCTAGGTTGAAAGCTACAATAACAATTAGGTGTCGTGTGCAAACTGAAGCCGAAGGAAAATATGCTGTTTAAACATTTAATAAACTCATGCTAACTTAACACAATATATAGAAACACAGTAACCATATGACACCATTGCTTAGGGGCTTGTCGTTTAAGGCAGATATCACTTAGGTACTCACTTATGGCCAAAGATTGTGGTATCTCAGGTTCTGAGTAAAGTGCTGTATAATAGTCAAAAATGCTCTATTTAATGTCCATTTGGGTGAATCTAACTCATCCCCAAGGTGTCAATGATCCTTGTAAAGGGGAACACATTTGTTTTTGCTGAATTAGCCAAGCCAACATGTTGTGCGGCTTGTGCCCGCTAGTGTGTCTCCTAGCCTTGTAGGATTTGTAGTCATGACGTCACAATTGATGAAAGGGTTGTGCATGGTGCTCTCTTTCATTTTTTACTGTACGTTTGTTAGCCTCCGTCGATGGGGTTATTTGGTCTAGGACCCGACTATGGTCTTCAACCAATTTGAGTTCTCCTTCTAGTGTCTTCCTGATCCCATATCTAGTTCTAATGCATACACCACACATAATTAATTTGAATGCTTCTCATTCATTAATCGTTATTAGTGTTGTGTTCTTATTCTCTTACCTCTCTATTTATATGCCAATTGCGTCCTTAAATCCAGGATTCCCGATGCCGTTGGTTTAAATCACTAGTTTAGGATAGCTGTTCTATTGTGGCTCCCATAGGGTATGTAAGTGAAGTGGGTTCTGATCTGAGTGTGTTTAAGTATCAGCGTGTGAGCCACAATCTAGTATCTCCCAACTACAATACAGCTTGTCAAGTCTGACATGTAGGGCATGCACATGGGAAATTGTATGCACATTCAATGGTGCCTGGATTAATTTTGTGGACAGAATGCATGTATGATAACTTATTGAGGGCATTTACCTATTAGTGACAAAAAAGGCCTTTCCATGCACAAGCCAGACCAAGTGGCATTGCCAACGCTTGTCCTAAAATGTTGCTGCAGCCAGAACCGCCTCACAGCCCCGAAGGAAGTGTGACTTACTTTGTTTTCTCACACAATTCAGCGCACATTTTAAAGGTTGCCAGCTGGCACTATATGCTCTCACGTGCTGCCAGGTATCCCACAGGTTTTCTCTGTATTGCTGGTACTGCATCCTGTCACATACTGACAGTTATTCTGCAAGGTATTCGGCAGCATTGTCTCTGTGCTGATAGGTGTTGTATACTGTCACATGCTGTTAATTATTCTGCAGTTTCTTTGTCACCGTTTTAGGTGTGTTACACTGTGAGATGCTGAGAAGTAATGAGCTGATTTTCCTCTGGACTTTTGGGTGCCACATGGAGGTCCTCGCAGCTTGGCATTCTGCAGAGCTGTCTCTATCTCTTTGGCTGTGTTATACTGTCCTCTGGTGATTAGTATTTCAACAAGCTTTAGTTCTCTTACCAGAATCATGCTTTCCAGAAAATACATATTAATATATAAATACATGAAGCGGCTCTGGGTCGGCCTTCTTCATCAGTTGTTCGGTGTCATTGTAATTCATATTTTGGTTCTGCCTGTGGGGTATTGTGTCAGCCCACTTCATCCATTGGCTGTCTTCACTGTGATCCTGTTAGCGGGTCAGTTTGGCTGGTTCCACAATGTTGGTCAGACAATGGTGGGCTTCACTCGTGCATAGTGGAGCTCCATTCAACAGACCCCACTCTCCCTACTTTACTTTTTACATACAGGGTACTCAGGCATGCATATGAAAATATTACCATTATTAAGGTAGTCTTTCTCTGAAATAAATGTTACCAGAGTGTGGGCATTGGCAAGAAGCCCACAAATGTTGTGCGTATGCGGAGTCCAAAAACGGTATCTGTCCTGATGAATAGGCAAAAATCTATGGACACTGAAACATGTTGACATTATTGTAGAGATACACCCATGAGTGTTTAAGGTTTTCTGTTTAGTGTGAGCACGCTTCAAATAAAGACTGCTCAGTGAATGTCAGACCTGTTTCTTTTTGAAAACGCCCAGCTAGAGGAAAGGGTAGCATGACTCATAGCTGCACCTTAGATATTAATATGGTGAATGCAGAAACGGAGAACCAGTATAAGGCGGCAACACTGATGGTCACTGTTGAGGCACGAACTAGGAGACAGTTTGGGGCAGGTACTGGGGCACTGGTAGGTTCCTCAGAGTTGTATGTTGGCTATCCCATGACCTACATAAATCATAAGTCCAGGAGACTGTTAATGTGCCACAGTCCTGCCTGTGGTGCCCTCATAAGGTGTTCTTGCACACTTTTTTAGGAGTCCCACCCCCAGACACTGCTAGTGTAGTTGCAATGGACCATATAAATGATTATGCAAGATGATCATGTGATAAGTATCCAACATATAGATGGTGAATCTAGGGATAGCCCATCATTATTTATAATTGATGTAATGAGGGTGAGCAGTGCAGCTTTTTTCATCATACTCCATAGTGTATGAGAGTTTATCATTTACTCTGACTGGGCTTAGGCACTCTAGCTGTAGCATGCCTGGAAAGGGTCCCCATGTGCGCTGCAATCCCCTGCAAGCATGTAGAGTAAGGACATGATGTATTAAGACCAGTTTGCAAACAACGACGTGTATTTTGCACACACACTGGTTCACGAATGGGTATTGGGTTCGCAGGGGGTTGCATCAGAGGGATAAGTGGACATGGACTTGGAGGAGTCAATGGCAGCATGAAACCGCCTGCTGATGGGTGGGTCATCCATATCTTGGTCTTCCTTCTCTATGTCCCTTACGTTCCCCATGGTCTGAATGCACACTTATGGGGTCTGTAGCTGGCTCAGTATTATGGACATGGTCGGCCACTTTCCCGTGGTCATCTCTAAGTAGGCCAATATCTATTGCAACTGTGTCGATTTTATAAAATAGGGAGCCCCTGATAAAGGCAATTGCTGCCAATATTGCATCCAGCTTGTCCCCATCTTCTATGTTGATCAATCCAGAGTGTGTCTCTGACGATTTGCTCTCCCAGCCTGCTATTCCACATTGTTTAAGAGGCAGGCCTTCTATCAGCTTTGAATTCCTCCCCATGGTATGAAAGAAGTATGGAAACCTTATGCAAAGATACCGACTGTCATGACTTTCCTTTGGGAAAGGGCCTAAGCATTGCAAGCCTCTGATCCACAATTCATTAGAGCCCCGGCAACAATGCCATGAGGCCTTATAGGGAGAAAGCATGCATGGATTCAAAATCTCTCGCAGGCAGTGAGTTCACAGCTGAGGTCTGTCGAGGGGTATAGCGTTTCAAAATATGTCATCAACAGGACACTCTACTATGTCTGCATGCTCAACATTTGTGGTGCCTCCTGTCCAAAGTTCAACAGCTAGATTTAATCGGTAGGGCTCTGCATGCCATTCTCTTTATGTGCACCCACTGTTGCAAGGCCACATGCGTAGCCAAAGCCCAAGGGTACCTCCAGAGCAACTCACCCCTCAGACTGTGAATAGCACATCCTCATGGCAGCAGGCATGAGTAGCCATCTTCACGCACGCCCTGCATTCCCCTGGTGTCACCCATCTCAATTATGATGTTAATATGTCCAGCGCAGTGAGGCAATCTGCATGCCCCCATGCTGCGACTGCAGTCCTTTAGGGTGGGGGCCCATCTCAGTCCCTGTGCAGGTCGTTACTGCCCCCCTATGAGCGGGGCATCGTTGACAGATTTCTGCTCCATCAAAGTGAACAGCGGCATCTGTTCCAGGTTACAAGATGGCCCCTGCAGTCTTGCAAGGACCATCTGCTCACACCTCTCACCACTTCTGCTCCAGGCCCCAAAAACTGTAAAACAGAAATTAGGTTGATTGTCTCGGCCCTCGTGGATGTCAGGGCCAATCTCCAGCTGCTCCTTACCCTCACCGCTGCGGATGGCTGTGGTCCCCATTCAGTGTTTTTCGGCTGGGTCCGGAAGGCATCTAGGCTTTCCCTGATACACCACTATGCAGGCAACTATCATCAGGCCTGTAAACAGCTGCGTGTACCGGCCGCCATCTTATGTAAAGAGCAGCCTACCATATGGCCTAAAAATCTTTGCAATGGTGGTGAGTCGGTCCTACCAGTAGTGCCTCTGCTCTTAGTGCCCTGCTGCATCACCGAAGTGTCACCCCAGCCCTTGCTTGAATCACTTGCTGGGACTCAGGATTTCATTCACTGGCAGAAGCCGGCTGGGATCTCAGGTTTCCTCCTACTCATGCCATGCCATCCAAGCAAAGCCTTTTTGTCCTAAATGTGGTTAGTTAGTGTAAGGTTAGAAATTGGTTCAGAGAAGTGTGGAAGTTCTCGTAGTTTTTGTTGGATTTGGATTGCAAGGTTAGTGCATCTTAACACCCCCTTATCTTCGATCTCAAGTACACAAAACATTCACCACCACTGTTGTGTTGACTGCCTACTAAACAAACTCAATTCAAGATCCTACGTCCTGTCAATTTAGACCTCCATGATTGAGCGCCATCTTGCATTTTCTACACAATACATGCTGACCACACACAGTTTTGGCCTCCCAAATCAGATTATCTGCTCACCTGGCATGATCTGATATATTCCGGAGGTGGAACGCGATACATACATACCTCCACACTATAAATCTCGCTCACACAACGCCTTCAGGAAATTCAGAAAAGCCTTGAAACCATGCCTATTCTACTAGGCTTTCAAATCACTTGAGAGTTAATTATCCTGCAGGCCTCAATCAACCTGTGAACTTGTAACCTGCAAGATGTGAGCCCTGACCCCTGTAATTCATTTCTTCACCCTGGCGAAGCTGTTTGAAGCAGGCCTACTCTGCTAAAATATTTGTATGCATGTAACCTTAAACATTTTTAACCGTACATTGCATAAGCGTTACAGGACGTCAAGACCAGTTTAATAGGAAGTGATCCTATGTTTACGATGGACAATGACGAAACACCAGGTATGTGGGACTAGTGGGCGCTCCTGAGAAGAGTGGTTTCCGCTGCAGAGGATGGCAGGGGATGTTGTGAGGGCAAAAGAGCTGGACCAATCAATTTTTCTCTCAGTAGAGCTGGGGTTCTTTTGGTTTGTAGGGCTTGGCAGCGGGGTTGGTGGCACTGGACTAATGGTTGCTGGTGTGGACAATATGTCTGTGCTTCAACCACAGGACAACAAGTGGCACAGGTTGCACTAAAGAACCAAGCAATGGAGTCAGAGCTTAGGGTGCTGCCATTTTGTGGTCTGTAGGGCAATCTGACAGAGCCACAAAGGCTCATCTGACGGGTCAGTGTGTGGGTTGTTTTTTGGCAGTTTTTTGGCCTGTTTCATGGTCCAGTGGGATGGATTTTACTGTTGATATCCTAATATTACCACAACACTGCCTGGCAAGCACAAAATGCATGCAATCTCCCATGCTTCGCAAAACACCCTTACAGAGTGTCTGTGGAAGTTTAGAAGTACCCCGGCTGCAAATGTAGGCAACTTCTTTGGCTAAATGATCCGGCGCTTTTATTTTGCTGCCTGGGTCGATTTTTCTGTCCCAGTCAGGCCCTGTCTGTCTGTGCCACCCCACAGTGCTTGCGGCTGCCGTTGCTGAAGAGTGTAAAGACAGGCATGGTGCACATGGAGAATAGCTGTAGCCATGGATATTAATGCCGTGGAGGTGAGTGTGTTATTTTTCTTTTAGATGGACGGCCGCATCTTGTGGAATGACACAAACTAGCGTTTTTCCTTCGCTCTTACCACTATGGCGCTGCAAACAGGAATAAAACTGTTATTTAGTTGGCGACATTACTTAAACTGTTCAGAATCTTCCATTAACCTGTGGCCGTGGGTGCCAGACCTCCGGAGTGCTCCGCGAGCCGTTCTGCGCCCCCTCGCGCCCCCTCGCGCCCATCGCCAAGGAACGCTCCTCATTTTCTGTTTTCCATCAACGCTGACACTAAAGGCATCGCGCTCTTTTGATGAATTTTCCAGAAGGTGTTTTTAGGCTCACATCTCGACAGTTCGGAGGTGTTTCAGTTTACTTTTTCGGTGCACTATAACTATAAATAAATGTTCTGTAGTTGACAGAACACGGCCCCCCACCTCGCCCTGCCACAAGCTTCCTGCATGCTGTTTAAAGCTGGTTTCAACTCCTCATCATGTACCAACAGTGCCAGGGGTGGTGACGGCTGCTGACAGGCTTTGCGCCCAGTGGCCTAACACAAAATGCCCCCCCAGCACCCTCCAAAATATGAAGAGAAGCACTGAGTCTCACAGATACTCATTGGATTTTAGCTGAATGGGACCCCCTTGAAGGGGAAGTGTGTGTGGGGGCGGGGGTGGGGGTGAAGGGGGTCCTAAACAGCTGGGAGCCCTCCTTCCCACAGGCCGCCAGTGCAGGGGCCTGCAATTACACCAAGGACTTTAAGTGGGCCGGGTCTCACCAGTGCTGAGCATCGGCAATTATTTAAAGGGGGCCTCGAAACGGGTCTCTAACGGGCAGGGTCGGATTGGTAAGGCGGGCACTCGGGCAATGGCAGAAGGGTTGGTATGCGATTTCCAGCTGTGAGCTGATTTTCTGGGCAACCTGGGGTCCGATTTTGATGTATCTGTGTTATTTGGATGCTGCCAGTGGCCCAGTGGGTGCCTGAGTGGCCTTTCTGGAGACAGATGGGCGTCCATTACCTCCTTTCTACCAAGGGGCAGAGGTATCACTCCCTTTCTCTTGCTGGGCAGGCCCATTAATGTATGCATATTGAGCAAGGACAGTGGGCCTGTGCAGAAGTGGCCTCACTTATTTTCAGAAGTGTTTCACTAGTGTGAACTAATCCGTGCATTTTTTTTATTTAAGTAAAGTTGAGAAAACGTGCCTCTGTCAGAGCCCCAGCCACCTTTTTTTAGTAAAACTTTACCAAAACATTGTTTTGTGGAAAGGCAATATGCAAATGTATGTGGGCCTCTTTTCTGTTTAGCGTGCCTAAACCGATTTTTAATCCCAATCAACCCTGCTATTGTGCTCTGTTGTGTGCCCTGGCACAGGCGGTCTGTGTGTTTTTCCCGACTGCAGTGACAGCAGGCACATTGATGTTCGCTGCTCACTACTCACTTGCGGAGTAAATACGGTATGACGTCATGCCAGGTGACCGTTGTAGGGGAAGGGTAATCTTTTAAAGATAGTCATTATCTCTCTGGATTTCCCTTCTCTTTTTAAAGCTCAGGAGCAGCAACACTGTTGTGGTGTCACCAGGGCTTTAAGTGGAAGTTTTTTCAATATTATATACAAGCAATAGTTGTTGCTTATTTATTTTATGCAACTAACAACCATTGACAAAGCCAATAGTTCTGACTTGTTGTAGGTAAAATGTTACTTGTTGTTTCATATCTGGATGGAATGACAGAAACAGCAAAATACAAGTTGGGTGGAACACTATGCTAAACACAGATTTTTAGCTTACGATTTTTAAGTGGCCCTTATTTACATTGGCCACGCCCCTTCATGAGACCCCCAGTTTTTTCATCCCACTCAACGGCCTGGTTACACCACTATTTGTGCCATGCTCACATGCCTGCCAGGACTATCAGTGCCAGTTCTGTTAGAACCCTAACTCTTCTTTTTTGTAAAGCGCCTGGATTCCCAATGGGAATTCATATGGCAGTGGTTGCTTATATGTGATAGGACTGTCAATGAACTGCTCGGTTGGTTTGTTGTACGTGTGTGTGGGTGGGAGGGTATTGGGGGATGTCACTAAGGGCCAGATGTAACAACGCTTTTTGTGATTGCAAAGGGGCTGATTCTGTGAATCAGCCCCGTTTGCGTACACAAAAATTTTCTAATGAATCAAACATTTTGAATTTGCAATATGGGTAATCGCAATTATTTGCGATTAACAAAATTGCGAATGCAGTTAGGGAATCGTAATTTGCGATTCCCTAAATGCAATTCATGTAGCTATCGCAACATAACGATTTTGCATTAAGGAATCGCAAATTACCACCAATGTCTAGTTGGTGTTAATTTGCAAATTCCTGGAAACATTCACTTTTTTCTAAGTGCCATGTGGTTTGACTAAAATATAACACCCACTACATCATCAAGGTAAGTAGATGCGGCATTAAGGACGGTAAATATATACCTGCCTTGAGGAAGTAGTGAACAACAAGATTTGGCTAGGTATACTTGGTGCACTCTACCAATTATTAGAAAAAATGAAACATCATCAAACGTTTTCTACACAAAATTTTCCAACTGGTGCTTCAGGAGGAGGAGACGCCAACAATCCCCCTCAGTAAGGATTAAATCTTACGATCGTCCATCAATTACTCCAAGCACAATGAATCTTCCAGGCTGAGGGCACGGATCCAGAGGTTATTTATTACAGATGTCCTTTTGCCAACACTTGTTTCGTCGTTAGTCGACAGTTACAGCAGACTTCATCAGGGCAATCCATCTACAACACACACATTCTATGATCAGGAGTAACAATCTAAAGTTTCCTTCTCAAGTAACCATCACCAGAGTTGTGTGACCAAAATACTTCACCCAAAAGTGTCTCAGGAAAACCATTGCTCCAAAGCATGCTGTTAGAGTTGGAGGCAGTACAGGCATAGGTCTAGTGTAAACGAACTACCTTATACCCAACATTATAAATATGTTGCGTGAAAGATACATCCATGCAGTACCTAAAGTCAGTTCATATTGTGAGAGGTGGAAAACTAGAGGACTGGTACGCTCTAAATCAATTAGCGTCAGTACCATCTAGTCCAGATTATACAAATCGGCGTAGAATCAGATTCTGTGAATCAATATCAATAGGAAGACCATATTACATTCTGACCATATTAAACTTACTATTCAGTTTGATAATCAGAAAAAGTGTTCTGAAAGTCTGAATTTTACCTGTCGGTGTAAGTCCAAATCCCAAATCCAAGAGATCTACAAAGAATAAATAAAGTTTTAAACCAAATGTCCAAAGGTGTCACAATACCGTATGTCGACATATACCCAAAATTAATAGTCGGACCATTTTCCATATTTCAGTTAATATGTAAAAACGCATAAAACATAAAGGGCGTAAAGGAGATAAAATTGTCCTAATATCAATCAAAAGTCCTAACTCCTCGGGGCGTCATCTGTAAGTGTGACCTCCTCAGGTCACCTGGGGTAAATAAATTCAAATAACGTGTCATTATAACACATTTAACTCGGTAACTATGGGAAATCGTCTAGCGTAAAGTAAATGAATGATAATATTTAGATATTGTATGATAACAAAACAATAGATGTCCACGATTTAATCTTGTGGTTTAAACCCCTATATTAACCTGGGGTGACTAAGAAGATACCACCAAGTTAAATACCACTGAGTACAAAAACTCAGAGCAGTTCTCAAAGTGCGCGCCAACTATTTAAAATGGTGAAGAAACATTCTAGTCATATCAACGGGTGCAAATTCTTAACAGTCAGGAGAAAACCTTCCAGTCCAACCTGCACTAATTCTCACAAATACGTGCCCAACACTCACTGTTTGCAGCTGGCTGTGAAGCGTGGTAAGCTCGATTGTTCGCGGAGTAAGCGAAGATTACTTCTGGCATGGACGGTAGGCGCCATCTTGGAGTTGTCTTAAATCGTCCCAAATTTACGTCCGTTACATCACAAGGTGGTATTACCCTAGAGAATAAGGTAGTGTATAAATATCATTGAATAAATGGCAACATTATGGAAATATCCGTTTATTGGAATAAACTGTAATATAAGCCTTAATTGTAGTCTCTAACTAAACGAAATCCCATAGAAGTGTATTGTTTTGAGTATTGCCAAAATGACAACCATCACATCCCGACGAAATTCAACCCGAGATACTATGTATCAGCCATCTTGGAATAACATGATGGCAGTTATCTTGAAATGTCTATATAGGTAAGAGAAATGATCTAGGCCATAGCTATGCCTAGATATAATTGAGTATGGTTACCAACTTGGCGTTATCCCATACTAGAAGGGTAATTGAAAAAATAATCGTAAAACCTAGTAACGCATTAGCCATCTAGAGGCGAAAAGTCAGGTGCACAGTCCATCAATAGGTCTGTTGCATCTATTTTAGCATCTCTAAACTCGAAATTCCATAATCCAGAACAATGGCTCTGCAAAAATAAAGTTCATGCAAGCAAGTAGTCACGCAAGTTTGACAATACGAGTAAAACTGACACAATAGTTGCCTTAAAAAGGGCTAGTAAATATGTTGCCTCTCCATAAGGTTGGCACACTTATTATACGTGTTGCAGTCATCAGATGGAGTGTAAAGAAGGGATAGCAGAAAAAATACCAAAACCAATCCATGCACTACAGTTATAACAGAAAGTAAAAGGTGTAATAAAAATGACTATGATCAGAAACAGAGTTCATCCTAAGATCTCTTTAGCAAAACTCTTATCTTAACATTCTCCCATAGTTCCCTTTATACCAAAAGTCAGGCATATTCAGTCATCAGAGTATATATCCCCAAGTCGTGTCCGGTATTGGCTTCCCTATACCTGTCTCCCATTTTTGTTGCAACTTATCTAGAGGTGTTAATCCCTCATTTAGTATCCTGGAATAGAGGCATGTAACTGCCTTGAAAGTCCCTTCCGCCATCACTACATACTGACATGCCATCGTCGTTTTGGGTTCTGCTGATCCCTCCCTCCAATGTTTCCGAATTGCAGATACCAGAGCAGCATATATCAGAAATCCTCCCCCAGCTAGATCATATCTCTCCTTTAGCTCCTGATAGGACATTAACTCGCCTCCCTCATATAGATCGCCCAGCACCTGAATCCCCACCCGTTCCCACTCCATCAGAGGTGTCCGGTTTCCAACATGAGGTGACGCTGTCAACATCCCCAAGGGAATTTCAGGGGCATAGGGGTACAGTACTGAAGCCCTATGCTGGCTACGGTTCCAGCACAATCTTGGCATTTTCTCTTCTAACAAGAGATCTCTAAGGTTAAGCTTTTGCTGCAGGACTATAAAGGACAGTACGTGTCTCGGAATTCCCGTACCTCGCAAGTGGTCCGGGCCTCTAAACTCCATTGCGACTGCCTGTGTCAAAACCTGGAGTTGTGCTGCTAAATAATAGATCTCGAAACCCGGTACGCCAGCCCACCTTCAGATTTCGGCCTCACTAATGTTGTCTGGGCCACCCCTCCGCCTACCAGATCCCCAAAGGAACCCCGCTATCATGGATGTTAGTATCTTGAACACCGAGCCCGGCACCCAAATGGGCAACGTCCTAAAGAAATATAACAACCTAGGCAGAGACACCATTTTCAACAATGCTATCCGACCCATCACAGACAGTGGAAGAGTCGACCAAAATGCCATGTTACCCTTTAATATTTACAACAAGGGGTGGTGAGGGACAGAGTCTCTGAATTAAGCAGAAAGCTCTCACCCAGTCAAAAGATCAGGGCTAGATCCAACACCGTTTTTTAGCTCACTGCACCATCCCAGTTTCAGAACCTGGCTGTATGCAAATTAGTCTGATCCTGTCCCAGTGCATGATGGGAACAGGGCAAACCAAACTACAAAAGCCAATTCTTACACTGGGAAGGAAACAAGCTCCCGGGGACCGGTTTCTGGCATTACAGCCGTCTTCGGCCCAGTTTGCTTGAATCCTGATGGTGCAATGAGCAAGGGTCTCACATCTGAGAATACCCTTCCACGCTTAGGGTGGACAAAAATATTTACAACAAGGGGTGGTGAGGGACAGAGTCTCTGAATTAAGCAGAAAGCTCTCACCCAGTCAAAAGATCAGGGCTAGATCCAACACCGTTTTTTAGCTCACTGCACCATCCCAGTTTCAGAACCTGGCTGTATGCAAATTAGTCTGATCCTGTCCCAGTGCATGATGGGAACAGGGCAAACCAAACTACAAAAGCCAATTCTTACACTGGGAAGGAAACAAGCTCCCGGGGACCGGTTTCTGGCATTACAGCCGTCTTCGGCCCAGTTTGCTTGAATCCTGATGGTGCAATGAGCAAGGGTCTCACATCTGAGAATACCCTTCCACGCTTAGGGTGGACAAAAATATTTACAACAAGGGGTGGTGAGGGACAGAGTCTCTGAATTAAGCAGAAAGCTCTCACCCAGTCAAAAGATCAGGGCTAGATCCAACACCATTTTTTAGCTCACTGCACCATCCCAGTTTCAGAACCTGGCTGTATGCAAATTAGTCTGATCCTGTCCCAGTGCATGATGGGAACAGGGCAAACCAAACTACAAATGCCAATTCTTACACTGGGAAGGAAACAAGCTCCCGGGGACCGGTTTCTGGCATTACAGCCGTCTTTGGCCCAGTTTGCTTGAATCCTGATGGTGCAATGAGCAAGGGTCTCACATCTGAGAATACCCTTCCACGCTTAGGGTGGACAAAAATATTTATAACAAGGGGTGGTGAGGGACAGAGTCTCTGAATTAAGCAGAAAGCTCTCACCCAGTCAAAAGATCAGGGCTAGATCCAACACCGTTTTTTAGCTCACTGCACCATCCCAGTTTCAGAACCTGGCTGTATGAAAATTAGTCTGATCCTGTCCCAGTGCATGATGGGAACAGGGCAAACCAAACTACAAAAGCCAATTCTTACACTGGGAAGGGAACAAGCTCCCGGGGACCGGTTTCTGGCATTACAGCCGTCTTCGGCCCAGTTTGCTTGAATCCTGATGGTGCAATGAGCAAGGGTCTCACATCTGAGAATACCCTTCCACGCTTAGGGTGGACAAAAATATTTACAACAAGGGGTGGTGAGGGACAGAGTCTCTGAATTAAGCAGAAAACTCTCACCCAGTCAAAAGATCAGGGCTACATCCAACACCGTTTTTTAGCTCACTGCACCATCCCAGTTTCAGAACCTGGCTGTATGCAAATTAGTCTGATCCTGTCCCAGTGCATGATGGGAACAGGGCAAACCAAACTACAAAAGCCAATTCTTACACTGGGAAGGAAACAAGCTCCCGGGGACCGGTTTCTGGCATTACAGCCGTCTTCGGCCCAGTTTGCTTGAATCCTGATGGTGCAATGAGCAAGGGTCTCACATCTGAGAATACCCTTCCACGCTTAGGGTGGACAAAAATATTTACAACAAGGGGTGGTGAGGGACAAAGTCTCTGAATTAAGCAGAAAGCTCTCACCCAGTCAAAAGATCAGGGCTAGATCCAACACCGTTTTTTAGCTCACTGCACCATCCCAGTTTCAGAACCTGGCTGTATGCAAATTAGTCTGATCCTGTCCCAGTGCATGATGGGAACAGGGCAAACCAAACTACAAAAGCCAATTCTTACACTGGGAAGGAAACAAGCTCCCGGGGACCGGTTTCTGGCATTACAGCCGTCTTCGGCCCAGTTTGCTTGAATCCTGATGGTGCAATGAGCAAGGGTCTCACATCTGAGAATACCCTTCCACGCTTAGGGTGGACAAAAATATTTACAACAAGGGGTGGTGAGGGACAGAGTCTCTGAATTAAGCAGAAAGCTCTCACCCAGTCAAAAGATCAGGGCTAGATCCAACACCGTTTTTTAACTCACTGCACCATCCCAGTTTCAGAACCTGGCTGTATGCAAATTAGTCTGATCCTGTCCCAGTGCATGATGGGAACAGGGCAAACCAAACTACAAAAGCCAATTCTTACACTGGGAAGGAAACAAGCTCCCGGGGACCGGTTTCTGGCATTACAGCCGTCTTCGGCCCAGTTTGCTTGAATCCTGATGGTGCAATGAGCAAGGGTCTCACATCTGAGAATACCCTTCCACGCTTATGGGTAGAATTGGCTTGGTAGTTTAGTCTGCCCTGTTCCCATGATGCACTGGGCCAGGGACAGACTGATTTGCATATAGCCAGGTTCTGAGCTGGGATGGGGCAGTGAGATAAATAACGGTGATGGATCAAGCCCTGATCTTTGGACTGGGTAAGAGTGGTCTGTTTAACTAAGACACTCTGTTCATCACCACCCCCTTTTCTAAATCATGTTACCCTTTAAAGCTCTCACGCATCCCCCTATGTTTCCCTCCAACATATCAATGGCCTCATGGTAAATGCGAACCCCTAAGTACGTCAAACATGTCAGTTCCCAGCGAACATCTCAAGAGAGCACATGTATTAATCCACCAGACTTCACCGGAAACAGGCACGTCTTATTCCAATTCACTCCCAGCCCTGAAATGTCGCCAAACTTCAATAGCAAATCTGCAGCACCCTTCAACGCTCCCCCTGTAGCTGTCAAAAACATCAATAGGTCATTCACGTATAGCGAAATGTACTGTGGGTCCCCTCGAAACCGCAAGCCCTCATAACTCTGCCCCAACCTGGCTTTAGCCGCTAAAGGCTCTATTGCCAGGGCAAATAGGAGCGGTGACAGCGAGCAGCCCTGTCTCGTACCCCGTGCCATTCGGTATTGGGGCGAAATCAACGCCCCCACTCGCACTCTTGCCACTGCAGATATATACAACACCCTAGTCCAGCCTACAAACGCATCACCCAATCCAAACCGCCCCAACGCTCGGTATAAGTACGGCCATTCCAAACTATCAAAGGTGTTTTCTATGTTCACTGAGAGGATCTTGGGCACAGACGAGCTCCGTTGGTCTTCCCCCATAATCCTCAGCAACCGTAGTACATTCGTAGCCGTGTTCCTAATTGGGATAAACCCAGCCTGATCGCCATCTATTAAGCCAGTCATATGCTGCAGGAGGCGGGACGCAAACACTCGAGTCAGGATTTTATAATCCGTGGTCAACATCGACAATGGCCTGTAAGCTGTTATATCTGTGCCCTCTCGCCCTGGCTTCAATAACTGTATAATGAGCGCCTCCCTCATGGACATAGGAAGGTGACCCAGTTCCTGTGCCTCTTTATAAACTTCTAACAACCACGGAGCCAGCGTTTCCAGATAGCGCGAGTAAAATTCTATGGGTAGTCCGTCTACACCTGCCGTCTTATTGCGAGCCATGTGCTTAATCGCGCTCCGGATTTCCTCAAGTGTAATGTCCTGGCCTAAAGATTCAGCTTGTTCCTCTTCAAGCTGTGGAAGTGGTACACTTTCCATGTAGGCTTCGATTTCTGTCTCCCCCGCTACCAGTGAACTTTTATATAATGCCTCATAATAGTCCAGGAATCGTGTCAGAATCTCACGTTGGGTGTATATGACGCTACCATCCTGTGCGTCCAACGCCACAACAGGAGAGCCTCTCAAATTAGGGTTAGCCAACCATGCCAACAATGTTCCCGCTTTATCACCCTCAGCATGAGCTTTCTTGATATAAGTCTTATAATCAAAGCTTCTTAACCTTTCTGTTTCCCTTGCAACTGCTTCCTTCGCCTTCACCATCTCCACTTGCCTTTCCGGATGCTCCGGCCTAGCCTTTTCTGCTGCTCTCAACATACGTTCCACCTTGTCCACATCTTGTAGCAACACCTTCCGTACCCTCACATGTTTGCTAATACAGAGCCCCCTTATTACTACTGTAAAAGCGTCCCACTTCACCCCTCTAGTAGAAGCCGTTCCTTCATTTTCAGTAAAATAGTGCTCTATACCCTCCCCAATTTCCTGCCGGGAAACCGGATCTTCCAGGGTCTCGGGTCGCAGTCTCCAAGTGGGAATATCAGATTAAACCGCCACCCAGTTCACAGTATTTAATAACGGGTTGTGGTCTGGTAGAGTCCTAGCCAGATATTCTGAGCATACCATGGTGGGCACTATCGGTGCAGAACATAAGACTGCATCCAGCCTAACGTGGAGTTCGTGCATCGTTGAAAAGAAAGAATAGTCCCGGTCTCGTGGGTGGTGGGTGCGCCATACATCTACCAAGTTCCATCTATTCTGCCAGTCCAACCTACTTTTGGCAAATCTAGGGATGGGGTAGTCTGCTAATGGAGGGTGTGATCTGTCCAGTGATATATCAACTACGGAGTTAAAATCCCCCCCTAGCATCACCGGGCCTGCCAAATAATGCGCTAATGTGCTCGATATGTCCAAACCATGCAATCGCACCTCCACCGCTACAAATCTGCCGTCCGGATCTATTGTCTGCTTCGTGGCCTGAAAGGGACCCCTGCTCTCACCCAGATTAATGCCCCCGTGCAAATGCTGAATATGATGTACTAAAAACCTGGCCTCTCCACCTGCGCTGCAATGCCTTACCTTCTGCCTTAGTAAGATGGGTTTCCTGTAACATTGCTATATGCACTCCCCTCCTAACTAAATATGCATCGACTTTGTGGTGCCTCGTCATTGTGTGCAGGCCCCTCACATTCCAAGTGATACAACGCAATTCAGGTAACGTCCCCATTGCAGCTGAACAAATTCCACCTATCGCTTCGCACATGCCCACACATCTCAGTGGCCCCTATTTGATAACCAGAACCCCAACATCCCCATCCCCCACCCCCTCATCACATCAACATCTAATATAGTGGATGGACAGAAGCTTAAACCTTTCTTGAGCACTTAATTCACGTCTTCGTCAATGATTTTATCACTAAAATTAACAATTCACACATCCATCCTGCTTCAGTCCCAGCAATAGTACCAGTTATTGTTTATTCCTTGTCCATGACCTGGTCCTCATTCCTGCCCTGTCTCCTGATTTTTCTCTTACGTTTTTGCCATCTTCTTGTCTTTCTATTCGACCTGTACGTGAACTGGATCTCATATTGCATATCCTTATACATCCCATTTCCTTGTTCCAAGGTTCTTTCACCCGGGTATTCGTTGCTTTCATTATAACTTGAAGGGACACTAGAGGAAGCAATACTATGTGTATCAGACTGTGGTTCTATGATGCTTTGTCTCTTATTATCCACTAGATCAAGACATATTCTGGCAAAAGTGAAAACTCTTCCACCTAGGTAGTCATTCTCATCTCTGTTAAGTTTATGAGTCTTACATATCTTAATCTCATCCTGATGACGTGCTAGAACTTGTTGTAACATTTCATAACTCTTTTTGGTAGGTTCAGGTAGGTTAATGTCTACAATTTCTTTCTCTACACTTTGAATTTCTTTCTGAAATGTAACCACTTTTCTTTCTGCATTAGTGATTAGTATCTCCATAAGGTTCATAGAGTTATTGGTCAACTCTTTCTCCCATCTTACTAGAATATCCCTTTCCAGATCGTTGTAAGTGGGGAAAATTTTGGCACATACCCCTCTCGGAATCCTGTTTAATTTTATATATTGTATTAAAGTAGCTGTATCCCACCATTTGGACCACTCACTCATTTTTAGAGGTTCTAATTTCTTGAATTTCTCCTGAAGACCCTCATTTCTAATAGGTCTATTTGGGACCGAAATTCCCCTACTTACGTTTTGAAAAAGCTTCTCCGTAATCTTCAATCTATCTTGTATTTCCGCCATCATCTCAGTGTAAGTCACTAGCAACCTTTAACACTTGTGGTGGTGCAACCAACCTATATAACTATTGAACAACAAGGGTTGGCTAGGTATACGTGGTTCACTCTACCAATTATTAGAAAAAATTAAACATCATTAAACTTTTTATACACAAAAGTGTCCAACTGGTGCTTCAAGAGGAGGGGAAGCCAACAATCCCCCTTAGTAAGGATCAAATCCTACGATAGTCCATCAATTACTCCAAGCACACAGAATCTTCCAGGCTGAGGTTGCGGTTTCAGAGGGTATTTATTCCACCATCTTTACAGATTTCCTTTTGCCAACACAGTGCTTCGTCTATAGCTGACAGTTACAGCAGACTTCATCAGGGCAATATATCTCCAACATAAACATTTTATGATCAGGAGGAGCAATCTAAAGTTTCCTTCTTAAGTAACCATCACCAGAGTCATGTGACCAAAAAAGTTCACCCGAAAGTGTCTCAGGAAAACCATTGCTCCAAAACATGCTGTTAGAGTTGAAGGCAGTACAGGCATAGGTCTAATGTAAACAAACTCCCTTACATCCAATGTTATAGATATGTTGCGTGAACGGTACATCCATGCAGTACCCAAAGTCAGTTCATATTGTGAGAGGTGGGAAACTAGAGGACTGGTACCCACTAACTCAATTAGCGTCAGTACCATCTGGTCCAAATAATACAAATCGGCGTAGAGTCAGATTCTGTGAATCAATATCAATAGGAAGACCATATTAAACTTACTATTCAGTTTGATAATCAGAAAAAGTGTTCTGAGAGTCAGATTTTTACCTGTTGGTGTAAGTCCAACCCCAAAATCCAAGAGATATAAAAATAATGAATAAAGTTCTAAACCAAATGTTTAAAGGTGTTGCAATACCTTATTAAGTATGTTGATATATACCCAAAATTAATAGTCAGACCATTTTCCATATTTGAGTCAATATGTAATAATGCATAACACTAAAGGGAGTAGAGGGGATAAAATTGTCCTATATCGATCAAAAGTCCTTAACTCTTCGGGGAGTCACCCCAAAATGTGACCTCCTCCGGTCACCTAGGGTAGATAAATACAAATAATGTGTCCTTATAACACATCAAACTGGGTAACTATAGGAAATCGTCTAGCGTAAAGTAAATGAATGATAATATTTAGATATTGTATGATAACAAAACAATAGTAAGTAGTGATAGAGGTTATAGTGGATGCCATATCGTGCGATATTGTTTTTTTCCAATGTTGTTCTTTTCTTTCATATAGAAATATTAAACCAACTATGCCATTTTCATGCACCTCACAGTTCATCACAGAATGTTGCCCGTGTTCATTATTGGTATCCATGGAGGAAAATGGGTGGAAGATGTGCCTATTCCCCAGAGCAGAACCATTTTCCCAATGGTGTATGCCGGTGTTCTATGCCCATCCTGCCCTAAATGTGGGCCGATGCCCCCTTCTGCACCTTTTTGCTCCATCTGTGTCGAGTTAGGGAGCTTGCGATGCCCCATTCCCTTGTTATGTCCCATTTGGTCCCCGTTGTGCCAAAAGAGTCAAGAGTCAGTTTTTCTTTTATGATGTCATTGTGGTTCCGGATATCTAATGCCATGTGTTATGGCCAAAGAGGAACCATCACCTGCAGCACCACATACAGTATATCATTGGTGTAGCAAAGAAGCCATAGAGGTAGGTGCAAGGAAGGAAAATGGGCCCTTTAAATGCTCTTAGGGTAGGAAATACAGCAATTATCAGGGTTAAATAGGCTCTGGAGCCACTGCACCTGCTGCACTAGTGATAGCTACGAAGTGGGCATATCTTGGACCTCAGCCCACAATCTCTTTATAACACTACAACTCAGTTGGGTGCGCAGGAAGGTGCCTTCTTCTTTCCCTCATTTCAATGTGCGATTACCAGATCAGATCAGATACTCTTGCTGTGTAAACTACGTCTATTATAGTATGCTCTGTGGAGTATTTTAAGCTGATTAAGTGGCAGACTAGGCTTAATATCCACCTGGGTGCATCAAGGCGGCCTCTGAGTCTATAAAGTCCAATGGACCTACATCTCCATCCCACCTATCATTGAGCCGTCAGGGCTATTGTTCACTAGTTTTTTTTAATGGAAGATATAGCTCCTAATGCTAATCATCCTGTCAGGATCCTCCCTACTACATGAGTAGTGACTACCATCTTTGCCTGGTCAATAGAGAATGTAAGCAAGGCATGGTTTACAGGTATGTATAGAAATTCCCGAATTTGGAAAGGATCATATTCTTCTTTCAGTTATGCAAACCTCTTATTTCCTCCTTTGTTGCCAAATTCTCAAGCTTTCCGATGCAAAAGGTCCCATTGTTAGAAGGTCTACAGTTTTGCTATCTCTTTCAACAACGCCTCTTTCCATAGCAGGGTTTTCTTTGTTACGCTAATCTTCCACCCCACTGCCAGGCCTTAATAACCACCTTTGTAGCAGTTGAGTGTGGTACTTCCACTTTACCCTTGTGTATATAGTGTAATCTGTCTTATTCAATTGACGGTTCTGTGAATGGCAGGTGGAACAATCATTTATTTCCTTAAGTTAGGAAGCTCAGTAATACTGCTGCACATTTGGTAACTCTATACCTCCACTATATACCATCTCTTGATTAAAAAACACGGCGATTCCTCTAGCTCACAGCGAGCTCCTCAATTCTCATCCAGTCCTTTAATAAAGTTATCACAGACAGCATAGGCGGCATTTAGTAGAATATATCTAAACTTGTGTAGGGAGATAATTTTAAAAATGGACGCCCTTCCAACTAGGGAGAGTATGGGTATTTTCTGTGTTGAATGTGCCTTATAAATGTGGACATCATCTGTGTATAGCTCTGCTTCACCTTCTTTTTCAAACCTCCACCCATTCTGTCACTTTCCTGACCGAGCACACCAGTAGTTGAACTGCTACATTGAACTGGAGGGGGGACATCCCTATCTTGTACTCCTTTACAATGCAGGTGAACGGAGATCATACAATTCACGCTAGCTGCTGCAGTGGCCTCTGTGTAAACTAGTTTAAGCCAGGTGCCAAATTCAGTGTTTAAAACAGAAGGCAATCAAGCAAACCAACCTCTTCCAATCCTGCATTGTATCTCTAGCCATTCCCATAATTTATCTGGCTTTGTAAAGAAGTGTGATTTTCTGGCATACATAACTCTGTTTGGCAGCCTATAGCAACATGTACTTTAGGTCTGTGGTACACAACTTTTGTTTCAGTGATTCAGAGGATGCCTTGTGTTTCTGTACCTTTTGTATATAGTCGGCGAAGATTCTTATTATTTATCCTTCAAACTTTGGCACTTAAGCTTTCTGTACATGTTTCAGTATTTAATCTATATCTTAGTATTTGAACATCCTTGCTATAATTGTCCTTCCTCATTTGGGTCCAAAGTTTACATCCAACTGTTTTAGTGCCATGTCATATGGAAGATGTTTTAAAATACATCTTCCTTCAGCTCCATGACCGTGTTAAGCATGGCTAATTCACTTTGTGCTGTGAAAATTTCTTTTCAAAGCACAACGGGTTCTCCCGGGTGTTTGTAAGAAAAATGTGGGAGCCACAAAACTTTCCAAGTTATAAAACAAACACCAAACAACAGTAATGAAAGAAAGTCTGTGATGTGAACTAACATATTATTCAAACATTGTGGTTCATGGATGGAACATGTTTTAACATCATAGTTAGGAAAAATAGCTCCTTCACAATGGAAATGTAGCCTTCGTGGTCTGTAAAAAAGTGATTTTTATACACTCTGTCTACCAACACCAGGTCTTAAAACAGACTTCTGTAAACCTCTAGCTTTTCAGATACAGAGTTTGGAGAGCTGAAAATTAAACATTGCACCCAGAGAACTCTATGTTAGTCAGCCTTGGAAAAAAGTGGAAGCTAGCTCTCTAAACCCGATCTTGTGAAAAACGCTCCCTAATTTGTCCACTGATCTCGATCAAGCCACTGTACAATATCACTCTTCGCTTGACTTAGCCCTGACACAATTAGCACCTCCTAACCAGTGTCACCAATCTAGAAGAACACCTTCAGAACCCTGGATTAATGACACCTTGAGAGCCCAGAAGCAATTATGTCGCAAACGTGAGAGGAAGTGGTGACTTCTAGAAAACCTCACTACTCAAACGGACTATAAGACCTACCTTCAAATTTATTTTTAATGAAAAGGCTCGTTATTTTTGTAAGGAAATTATAGAGGCAAATAGATGTCCCAACGCTTTGTTTGCCCCAGTAAAGAACCTGTGCTTGAAATTAGTATTAGTCAAGATTTCTGCAATTCACCAGCAGAATCTTTCCAGCATAAAGTCAAGTTTGTCTTTGACTTATTTGTACAACGGGATAATCGTACGCCTCAAACATCGACAGAATGCATAAAACCTTTTGTCTACCTCTCCTGTTAACACACAGGATCTTTCTGATTCAATTCCTCAGATTCATTCTTTCTTTTCCACTTTAACAGTGGAACAAACCACCAAACTTATAGTGGCCACAAAATCTGGCTCTCCTTCTGGCCAATGACCTCCAAAGATTCTTCACTTTTCCCCACAAATGATAGCCATTCCACTAACAACAATTTTTAATTCAGTGTAATCTACGGGTTACTTTCCTGTAGAGGGAAAGAAAGAATGAATACTTCCTTTGTTAAAGAAGCCTAACTTGGATGCAAAGGAGCCCCTTAATTACAGACCGATCTCAAGACTCCCTTTTCCTGCAAAAGTAATCGAAAGGGAACTAAATGCTGAATTATCAGCCTTTAACTGTGACCATGCCATCCTGGACTCCTCCCAGTTTGGATTTAGGGCACAACACAGCACAGAGCTGAGTCATCATCATTGCTGGGTACTTATTTGTCTGGCATCATAATTGTAATGGACTTGGTCTAAGTGACTGCGTGCTGAGGGACTGCATACTTTAATTGAATAACTGATAGGTAAGAGGGCACTTACTTAAAAGATATTAGGGGTGCCTTCTCTGATTTAATGTTGGTGCATCGGGGATTTGTCCTTTGCTGTTGATGACCTAATGGAACTGTGGGCTTCTGGGGATATGTGGCACCTTTTAAATACTACTGCCCATCCTAAGTTATTAAATTGGTTTCTCTGGGGGACGTATTGCCGCTCGATTTCCCTTTTTATTGAGTCTGTGAACCTATCAGGCATATTTTCCCTCACACAGATTGGAATCATATTCACGTGTAGCAAGTGAACATTACCGCTCTTGGACCATATAAACCTGAAGGTCGAGTGTGACTCCGTCCGGTACCCACTGTTTCTGTATACCAGGACTGCCCCCACTTGTAGTAGTGGAATTGTAAGTGTGGCGGTGTGGGACCACCCAGAACACATTTTTCATCCTTGCCCCTAGGATTAACAGTTATTACCTTAGGTAACTGTACCAGGCTGAATTGAAAAGGGTGACACTGATATGGGGCTTTACTAATGGTTCCACTTTTTGACCCACAGATTGAAATTTAACTTCGTGTAATCTCCAGATGGAATCACGTCTTGACTCCGTACCTGTGGGCCGGTGCATAAACCCATCTAGACTAGTCGAGATTTGCATTGTGACGGCCCTTATATTACTCGTGACTTGTAAGTGAGGAGCATTCTGATTAAGTATGAATACACTTGACCCCTAGCACTATGGGCATTATTGAGGAATATTGATTCCATTTATTGTTATTTTTATTTACATCATAGATCTGGACAGACGAGCCTCTTCCTCGTGCGCAGTTTCATTCTCATAACTCCATTTACCGTTGGGGGTACTTTGAAGTTTCTATCTAGCGGTAGGTATACATTGCTTTAGATAGTTTTACTTGACTCCACTTTTGCTCGAATTGTTGTGCTGGTCAATAGCGTATATACTAAATGTGCATTCATTGATGGATACTGCTGGAAAAGGGATTGTCATATTATTCGTTACCCCGTGGTGTGACTCGCAAGGTGGATGGTGGGTCTAGGCTCATATTTTTCTCCCTCCTCCCGTATCCCTCATGCATACTACTTTCATCCTGAAATACAAAAATTTAGTGTTTTCCCATCCAACCCAGTCCTTCCCTCTTTTCTTCCTGTTTCCTTTCTTTGCCATTATATAGACCGCTCTTTAATTGCTATATGCTTCTTTACAGCCTCCCCTGAGGGAGACAAAATAAAGAGAATCACTGTCTCATAACATAGAAATGAACTGTCTATTAATCAAGCTGTCTGTCTATGTATGTTAGTGTATTAACTGACTTGACTAATATGAGGCAAAATGTAATGAAATGTCACACAATCAATTGCGGTTTTAAAATATGGTGCTCTGTTTTTGTTTGTTTTTATGATGTCCTTTTTATATATATTTTTATATGTGTCTTATATATGTTTGTTTATATTTTTGTATTTAACAGCCCTGAAGAAGTCACACCCTGGGACAAAACGCGTCGGATGTACTGTGCTTTGTTTATCTGATGAAATAAAGAGATCTAACTGAGGAACCTCTACTCTCTTGACTTATTGGAATTTGGACTTTACATCGGTCTTTATTGAACCATATGTTGTGGTGCACCTGTGCTTTCGTGTTTAAATGAATACTTCCTTTGTTAAAGAAGTCTAACTTGGATGCAAAGGAGCCCCTTAACTACAGACCAATCTAAAGACTCCCTTTTCCTGCAAAAGTAATCGAGAGGGAAATAAAGGCTGAAATATCAGCCTTTAACTGTGACCATGCCATCCCGGACTCCTACCAGTTTGGATTTAGGGCACATCACAGCGCTGGCTCTCATGATTGCTACTGTCAGGGTTTTGCGAGTAGCCTCTACATATGTTCCTAAGTTGGCAACTAGGGCAAAGACAATCACTAAACCCAATCTGGTCAATGTTTGGTATCCGTGCCCTTAGGATAGGGTTTTCCTTCTACTGTGTACATAGTTCACTCCATAGTTCATGTAAATGCCCTCCTTAAGATGGCCGCCGCTGTGGCCGTTAAAGAAACCCAGAAGTTAGCGCTAGGTCTAGTTCATGTGTGCCCCGCGCTGTTTAGAAACTGCGCACTTCAATTGGTATTGTTCCTGAGACGGCCGCTCAAGTCCTCCGCTCCGTGTCTATCTTCATGACAGGAGTTGGAAGGGACTTAGGCGGTACTTAACGAGTCAGAGTCAACTCCGCGCCTGCAGTTTATGCAGTGGGAGCCGAGCACGTTCCGAACAGAGGTCTCACGTAGATTTAGAGAGAGCAGTGTCAGCCCCACAGAAGACGCCTTCATAACTCCTTCCTGGGTACCAGCGGTTGCGGAGGGTCTTCGCCTGCTCTTGTTTCACCACGCACTCAGCAACAGCAGTGGTGAGTCCGTTCCCAGTCAACGGCCGCAAGGACATTCACGGCTGAAGTTCTTCACGACATCAGGACTACAGAGGTAGCGGTGTCCCTGGAGAAAAGACAGTAAGCTACGCAGCGCTTCCCTTCTTGTCTGCGAACAGAATAAAACATTGCTAACCCTTGTTGCGCTTTCCCTTGCTTAACCTTTCCCCCTCTTAACCTCCCCTGACCCTATTTGCACGCAGAAGGATTGCTTGTTCCAGAGACTCTACTGAGCCAGGATTTATATATCTGCACCTCTGCAAAGAACCGCAATGAAAGCAGACACTGGAAGCTTTCAGGTAAATGCAGTTTGTCCACAGGGAGAAGGGAGCTAGCTCTGTAGGAACTCCCAGTAATGTTAGCTTTGTATTTTCTAGGTAGAAAGATTCCAACAACACCTACACAAACCGCATGAAGAGTAGCTATACCCTGAGGACCACTGGTAGGATAAGCTTTGTTTGTTCAATAGAGAGCATTGCTATAGAAGGTGGGTTGTTGTTTATTCTCTTCCCCTCTGTGTATTAGGCACCCCCTAGAAAACAGACAGCAGAAGCACAGAACAAAGCTCCGCAGTCAGTGAGGGTGACAGAAGTTCTCAAGGTGTCTCTTCTCTCTTCCACTTCCCCTTTTCCCCCTTGCCGGTGGATTTGGTCTTGGTGGCAAAGACACTGATAGAGGGGCGATTGGGTCAAGCATCGATACTGCCTCCGCGAGGGAATTGGAGCCTTCTGACAGCTACAGAGGAGCTCATACAGATTTTGGATGTTGGGGGGAACACAGCTTTGAACCTTCTGGAACTGTCAGCAGTCTTTGATACTGTTGCTCATAAGCTGTTGCAGGATCGGTTAAATTCCATCAGTTTCAAGGGCAAGGCGCTGTCCCTACTAGGTTCCTTTCTGTCTGAGCGGTCTCAGGAAGTGGCCTTGGGGAACTTTGTATGACCCCCCTTTCACGTTTCCATGTGGGGTTTCCCAGGGCTCTTCCCTGAGTCCAACGTTATTCCATCTGGACGACAGTCCTCTCGCTAGCTTAGAAAGAAGCTATGGCTTTACTATCTTGTGATACGTGGACAACACACAGATCGTCTTCTCGGTGAGTAGTTCTGCCAGCCAAACAGTATCTAGGTTTTGTGACTGTATGAGCCACGTAGCAAGATGGATGACAGACAACTGTTTGAAATTAAACTTCTCCAAGACCGAAGTCTTGTTGCTGGGGAACAATCCATTTTTTTGGACTGATAAATGGTGGCCGTCTCAACTTGGCCCCTTACCTAATCCAGTGCACAAGGCAAAAAACCTAAGTGTCATGTTTGATATAAAGTTGTCCTTCAAGGCTCAAATCAATTTGTTTACTCCCACTTGCTTTTTTATCATGAAAATATTGAGGAAGATCCTTCCTGCCATACCCTAAGTTTTGAGAAAGATGGTGGTGTCAGTGTTGATTGTCTCAAGGCTGGACTATTGTAACACTCTTTTCTCCAGTGCTCCGAGGCGCAGCATTAATAAACTTCAAACGGCTCCAAATTCAGCAGTTAGAATACTGCTGGGTATTTCTAAGTTTGAATCAGTCTCCACCACCGTGGTTCATCTTCACTGGCTACCTGTGGCCACAAGGATTCAATTTAAAGTACTATGTATTGCGTTCAAATCACTCCACAATGTGGGGCCCATACAACTGAAGAAATTTCTGAAGCCATACACTACAACTAGAGCCCTTAGATCTGCCAAAATGGTAAATCTAATTGTTCCCAGAGTTAACAAGGCTAGATGGGGAGGTAAAGGTTTCTCGGCCACAACCACCAGCCTAGGGAACTCCTTGCCTACCACGCTAAAGAAAGAATCCCAACTTCTTAGATTCAGAAAGAGCCTAAAAACGTGGATGTTCACAGCATAATTCCTCCTCCCATTCTACTCTGACCAGTATAATCAAAGGCAGCGCCTAGACACCCCAGGGTATTTGTTACGCTATACAAATTTCACATCATCATCATCATCATCTGCTCCTGTGCCTAAACCATTTGACACTAAGGACAAGATCTTCATCAACAAAGATGCTCGTTGTGTTGGGTTACGGGCAGTATTATTGCAGATTCTTGATTGAAGGGACGTTACTATCGCTTATGCCTCTAGACCATTGAGAGATGCTGAGAATAATTTTGCCATCATTGAGAAAGACGTATTGGCCTGTTGGTAGGGTGTAGATCATTTTTGTAAGTATGTGTGGGTAATAGAGTTCATAGTTGCCTGAACCATGGACCTTTGATAAAAGGTTTTTCCAGAAAGGGCGCGGAGAGTACATCTGCTAGAGTAGCTTGATGGGTTATGAGAATGATGGAGTATAATTTCAGAATGAAATATGTCCCTTCTAAAAAACATTCATAGCTAATCGTTTGTCCAGGTTACTAGCTGAGAAAGATAAGCCTGCGGTTGGAGTTCAAGATGAACTGGTGGTAGGTAGCAAGGGTGAATGTGATCACAGAGGGGATGATATTGCATCAGGAGTGGAGAAGTGCTATGTAAAATTATGAAGTCATGCAAAATGTGATTTAAAAAAAATAACTTATACTTGGCTTACAGGTAAAGCGTCTGATGGTGCATAGTTTTTTTGTCAAGCGTGTGGGGGGTTGTACATAGTGGAAGGTATTTTGTATGGAGAGGATTTGTTAGTAGCGCCAAAGATGTTGAGGAAGCAAATTGGTGAGCTTGCCCCTGAGGGCCAACTGGGGATCAGTGCCACCAAAAGGCACATAAGAGCAGAGTTTTGGTGGCCCTGAATGGATCGTGAAGTGGAGCGATGTATACTGAAGTGCATACCATGCGCCTGCAGTGATAAGTCTCAGAAAACAGTAAATTATCCGCCAGTAGTGTCTAAAAAGTCAAATTGGTGTTGGAAGAAGGTTGCTATTGAATTTACTGGTCCTTTGTATGTTTTGGGAAAAACTAATGGGCCGATTATGATCGCGGACGGACTTGCGTCCGTCCGCGATCACTGAGGAGGAGGGGACATCCGCATGGGCTGCGGAGTCCCCTCCTGTGTGATTAGGATGTGACCGCCACCCTGGCGGTCACATCCTCTATTTTTAACATTGCGGCGGGTGCACCCGCGGCAATGTTAAAAATGCAGTCATTGCATTTGCATGCAGAAAGAGACAGGCACCTCGCGGTGCCTGCCGCTTTCTCCATACAAATGCAGGAGGGTACCATAGGTACCCCCCATGTGCACCCCCCACGCCCCCTTCCCCTAGGGGGCCAGCAACGGGCCCCGCAGTGAAGTTACACATGCTTTTCCACGGCAGAAAAGCCGCAGCGGAAAAGCATGTTTTACATCCCATCCTAATCTGCCTGACGGTGTCTGAGAGACACCATCACCAGATTAGAGCTTTTCCGCCACGGTTGTAATCCAACCGCGGCGTAAAAGCTGCGGACGGAAACCAGGACCCACCAGCCATCCTAATGTGGCGGTGGGTCTTTGGTCAGTCAGCTGCGGTTTTTCCGCATCCTCTGGGCCTGCGGTGGCTTCCGCCGGCCCCGAGGATGCGGAAAAACCGCAATCCTAATGAGCCTTTAAGTATGTTATGGTTGACTATTTTTCATGGAGGCCTAAGGTGAAGTTCACCTAATGAGTCGATGGAGGTTTTGAGTGATTTTCTGAGTAAGTTATTCAATTCAGAAGAAATTCTGGAAATCTTGGTTTCTGACAACGGAGTTCAATTTGTGGCGGAAGATATGGAAGAGTTTTTTTTTTAAATTTGTGATTGAGCATTCGCGTTCATCTATTTATTATCTGGAGAGTAATGGGTTATGTGAGAAATGTAATAGGACACTTAAGGAAGGTCTGCAATTGACATTGAGTGATAGGAGTGAATGGAGGAAAGCTATGAGTGAGTTTATTTGGTAATATGGCACTACGCACAACACTGTGATAGGCAAATCTCCATTTCAGTTGCCGAGAGATCGTAAATGTCAAACATTGTTGTCTAAGGGAATTGAGAAGAAGAAGGTGGCTGAGGATTTTGTTGCAGATGATTGGGTTTGAGTCATGAGAGGGACAAGAATGAATAAAGGGAAGTCCAAGTTTTCCTCTCTTCTTCAAGTTAAAGAGAGCGAATATGTTTATGCTTATATTCAGTGATGACAATGTTTGGAATCAGAAAAAGGTAATGAAAGTTCCACATTGCATGTCTCGAGGGGATGTAGCTTGAATGACATGTTGTATGGCTTGGATGGAGAATGACAAGTGCTCTGTGATCGGAAGGAACTCAAATTTCCCATGAAGTTTGTTGATTTTGGTGCGCATTAGTATGTCTGATTTTCTAGTATTGCTATTATTATTTTTGTTTCCTGTTTGAGTTGTCATTTTACCTATGATTATGTGAAGGTAATATATATTGTTTCAGAGTGTTATTGAAGGGGAAATGTGTTTTATCCTGATCTGGTAGAATGTTGAAACTGGATTGTAAATGGGTATGCGCACTGCAGAGAGCGAGTTGCAGAAGGACTCCCTTCTGGTATGTGATGTTTTTATAAAGCTTTAGCCCCTTGCGTGCTGCCGTCGGCCGACTGGAACACTACCTCGCTAGTGCTGCCGTCGGCCAACGGCCGCCGCGGCACCGCCCATTTTGCGTAAGTGCCGCACTGCCGCAAAATTGCAGCCGCTTCAAAGGGGTTTTAACAATGATGAGTTTACTTGTTTTAAACATGCTCTCTCTCCTAAAGCACAACCTGTAGTTCACAGATACCCCTTCCCAAACTGAAGACAAAGATTTATTTCTAAAACACAGAAAAAAGGAAAGAAAAGCTTTGTCTGTACATAAAGTTATATGAGGTCTGCTTTCTAAAATTATTTTAAGCGATCTCCCTTTCAATGCAACTAAGTTTTTTGGCGCACACTTAAAGGATCATGAAGAAGTTGGTGAGATCGTAAGCTTCTCATTCCGGTGAGGACTCCTGCCATAGGAAGGGATTTGGTTTTTGCAGGGCTTTTGGGCACGCCTCGTATTCCAGAGAGAATAACCGTCCCTTTCAGGGTAGGGGCCAAGCCTGGAGCGGTCCCCTCTCTGATAAATCCTGGCAAAAGCCTGCAAATCCTCCTGTGATGGCCTCTTCTCCAAAATATTGGCTACTCAGATAGAGTTGGAGGTAGAATCAAGTATTATTTCCCATCCTGGTGAGCAGATTTAACAGAAGCCTGGGCGTGTGGATGGTGTGAAATGGATAAGAGATAAACCTTTCTTCTCCTTCAGAAGACCTTTTTATCCTGTGAAGCTCTAACATATGGAAAGTAATCCAAGGTCTTTTGAACAAGGGAGCGGTGATTCCACCCCTGACATCACAAAAGATGTCAGGGGTGTTTCTCCCTCTAATTTGTTGTCCAGAAGAGTTTAGGATAATATCATTCTGTGTGCAGCTTTGTGCTTGTATCCACGAGCTAACCATCATCTGTACTCTTTGTATTACCGTCTCCTGCAGTTCTGGGACTCGTCAGCTCTTGACTACAAGATATATAAGTCCAGGAGTATTTGCCTTTGGTCTGTACAGACAACATAGAACCTTATTTATTGTTCCCCCTAAGTCATATGGCAAGATTTCATTTGGCCAGATTTAGGTTCAGTCCAGCCCACCTTTTGGTTTCCTATCCCCGCAAGGTGTATTATGATGCGAGGCTCCAATCATGCCCGTGCGATTCAGGGTCAAAACAAAATATGGTGCAATTTTTATTCTTCTGTCAGCTTTACTCAGGGCAACGGAGAAATGTTATCATCCCGCTTTTCAAAACTTTGAAAATAAGGAACTGTAGACTGGCTCTGTATTATTTACAGCTCCTGCAAACAGAAGAAAATTGCCAGATGATTCATAATGTTATTTTCTCTGTGGTGGGTTTGCGTAATTTAGTGGGAAAATGATCAACATGCTGCTTTCCGCACAGCTAATGAATGGCATCTTTTTATGTATAATGCATTTCCCTACCTGTTTTAAAAAAAACTTTTTTATTGAATCATAACAAAAAGCACAGCAATGTATTTCGCTAAAAAAGCACCACATTCAGATACAAAGCATATCTATGTTATTGTACACACAACATCTCTCTTATACCACATCAGTCTGGTGCATCTACGACATCAGTAAACAAATCGTATAATCTAGATGCTCTGTGGCGTAATTCCACCGGTGGAGACAAACAAATATTCCCCCTGTGTGTGTTCCACTTCTGGGGGCATCCTCTATGTTTAAAGACATCTTTCTCTGCAATTATTGCTCTGTCCATATCGGCAGCTCAATTTCTAACACACAGCATCTCCCCCAAGCCCCACGTCTGTGCAATATTGCATTTAGCAATAGCCCACCCCAGCGAAACCCATGACTTCTCGGTCTGAGGGAGGTCAGTGGGATCCCAAATATTCAACAGACATGGCTTTGGGGATGTCATCAGAGTCTTAGCCACGCGGTCTGTAATTTGCGGTGATGGCTTTCCAGGATACTTGGGCTACAGGACATTCCCAAATTATGTGGAAGAAGGTCCCCTCGCGGCAACATTGTCTGAGGCAGGACAAATCGATCCTTCTTCCCATCTTGACCAACACCCCAGCTGCAAAATAGGTGCGGTGCAAGATTTTAAGCTGGACCAATCTCAGTCTCATGAGGATAGCCACCTCTTTGGCCTACCTTGGTTTTTTAACTGTGTATTAATGAGTCTATATGGTGTCTATTGACTTATGGCAACTATTTGATAAATTGAGACTGATGCAAGATGAAAGTTACCTACTTTACATTGATTTTAAGAAGCTTTTACTAAATTGATTTGTATGTATTCTGGCACTCAAGCACTTTGCCGACTGATCCCTTTTTGTAAAATTATTATGAATTGTCTTTTTTGATTGTTTTAAACACACATAGTGATGATTAATGCTCTTAACTGTATTTTAATTATATGTCTGATGTACTCTTTTATGATTACAGCAATGACTGAATAAAGAATATTTTGACTTTTGCCATATGATGCGATGCATCTTGTGTATTGGGCTTACCATTGTGGATTTTTTTAAAATCTCCTACAGGGATGTTTTTTTTTATGAATAGGCGATAGATAGATACTGACACGCATACCGAGTGTGCCCTTAATTGGATTGGCTGGAGACAGTAGCGGGTCTGGTATGTGGTATGTGGCACCATTTCAGCCGTCTTGTTTGAGGGAGATACTTTGTATCTCCTCAGTGTCTGTGTGTACATCGTCGTCACGCTCACAGCTATCTTTTAACCAGGAAGATTCTGCCTTGCGGACATTATGGATTGAGCTCAGATCAAGGCAACCGCCTGGCCGGTCATTGTGCAATCCAATTTTATGTAGGGATGCATACATACTCTCAAGTGAGTTCAGAATTGGACCCACACAACGTTTGTCTTTTTTGTGTGCAGTTATGCGCGTAATAATCAACTTTACCCAATTTATTAATATTTTTTAAATTTTTATTTCTGATTTTCAAATAATGCAGATATCATTGCAACAGTGATAGCATAACGGTTTCAGTATAGCAATAGTACATTTCCAGTATACTGATTTGTTTCATGAGATCTTCAGTGGGATCTTGTGGAAGTGGTCTATATGCATGTCTGTCACTCAGTTGGTGCAAGCATTCGGATCTATAATCACTAGTATCTAAAATCACGATAGATCCGCCCTTGTCGGCAGGCTTTATCGTGATCGATTTATCTTTAGATAAAGTGTTCAATGCCTGATGTTCCTCTCTAGATAGATTCTTAAAGGAGCTCTGCTGTGTGTCCCATAACTTCGAAACATCTTCCTCCACAGCCTTCTCAAACACCCAAAGGTTTGCAGAGTGAACTCTATCAAAAACCAATGGCGAAAAACTCACTATTGCAGTACGGCAGCCAACATCCGAAAGCCCTAAGAGACAATCTGCCTTACTGGTAGTTCCTCCGTTTACGGAGAAACTGCTCCACTACTTTGTCATTTGAGAATCATGCAAAGGGTTTGACCAAACAATTGCTAGAGAGGCATTATCCATACTCACTGATTAAGCGTTCAAAGAAGCGAGCTAAAATCAATACCAGGGAAGCCCTTCTGGAACCTACAGTACAGAAAACTCCTATGGATCGGCTGACCTTTATCAGTATGTTCAATACTAGAACAAACAACATCCAGAAAATAGTTTGACATCATTGGCGTATTTTGAATCACAGTAGCAACAAGATTGCTCCTCCCCTATTTGCTTCTAAGAGGTCGAGCAGGCGGATGTGAACCGCTTGCAGAGAGTCCAAAATGCTGCTGCACGGGTCTTGCTTAGGCTCCGTAGATCTTGCCCTACGTCGGACGCCATTAGGTGACTCCATTGGCTGCCCGTACCGAGAAGGATTGAGTTTAAAGCACTTTGCTTAGCTTTTAAAATATTTAAACTATCATCCCCTGAAATTTTATCCAAACTACTGATCCCATATGTTCCCAACCGCCAATTACGTTCTGCGGAGCAAATGTTGGCTGTGGTTCCTCGTGTAAAACACGCTAGAGCTGGGGGGAGGTATTTTGGCGATTTGGCCGCCAAGCTGTGGAACCCTCTTCCTGCACAGATTCGCCGTCTGGATGGGCTTCTTCCCTTCCGTAGGGCCACCAAAACATGTTTGTTCCTAATATGATAGTCTTGTTGCCTCTGCTTTTTTTGCCTCCAGCGCCGGGACGCCCCTTTGCTGGGGCAGCTGTGCGCTCTACAAAATTACTTAATAATAATAATAATAATAATGTCATTTTGTAGTCCTATAATCCCGAGGGGTTCAGAGTCAATACGGATAAGATGTATAGCCCATCACACGGTTAATACACAATTGTTTCACTTTTGTGATGAGATAAGGGCTTGCTAACAATATAGGCTGTTGCTCCATTCACTTTAAAGTCACCAGTATACTCGCCGTATTGGAACTACACATGTGATAGTGATGATGTCACTCTGTAGTCCAATGCGTTTCTGGGTGGGTGCGGCATAACTTTAACACACAAACCAAGGAATTTTTGACATTTATGAAAAGGACTGGTGCTAAGTAAGATGTTTTTATCTTGTCAATACATTTTAAGGGGTTGCTCCATTCACTTTAGAGTCACTGCAACACACTTGCCGCATTGGAACTACAAACGTGATAGTGATGATGTCACTTTGTAGTCCAATGCAATTTCGGGTGGGCGAGGCATAACTTCAATAAACAAACCAAGGAGTTTAGACTTTTGTGAACAGGATTTGCGCCATAAGTAAGATATCTGTATTTTATTAATCCTTTTTTTTAAAACTTTTTTAATGGGTTTTACAGTAATTAAATTAACCCACCCTCCCCACCCCTAAGAACCCCCCCCCCCTCAATACAGGCAAAATTCTAAACTTACAATACATCGTCTAGGTATTGTCACAGAAAAATATTTAACATTTACAAATTTAGAAAAATAGAAAAGAAAAGGAACAAAAGACGAAAGGAAGACAAAAAGAATAGAAAATAGAACAAAAAGCAAAGGAGAGTCCAAGGATATCTCTAGTTTAGTAATATCTTCACAAATATTTCATTTCATTATTGTTCATTATATCGTTGCTAATCCGGTCTCCCTGCCCATTGTATGACCAAGTCCCAAATTTCTAGCCCTTTTTTTTCTTCTTCCAGCCCTTCCGATTATAGATCGCTTTTTCAAGGTTATATGTAGCTAGAAAGCGTGTCCGCCATTGTTGAAATGTAGGTGGGTATTGATCCAACCAGGCGGATGTCAGGCAGATTTTTAGTACAGCCATCGAAATAAATATAAGTCCCTGGATGGCATAGGGTCTAATAGCATTATCCACCCCTAGGATTGTTTCTGCTGTGGTAATCTCTATAGTGGTTCCTAAAATTTCAGATAGAAATAGAGAGATTTCTCGTTTGATAGTTTCTAAGGTGAAGCATGTAGCCAGTATATGTGTCAGATCAGCTTCGGGCATCATACATCTCGGGCAGAGTGTACCTTTGCCCACACTCCATTTAGATATCCTTCCAGGGGTGTAATAGAGTTGGAAAAAAGCTTTATAAAATTGGGCTTGTAATTTGGTAGACATTAATATAGAGCTTGATAATTCCAAAGCTTTATGAGCTTGCACCTCTGAGATACCTACTTTGTTATGCCACTTACATATATGTTTATCTACATCGTCTGGTAGTGCATCAGATAAATCTTTGTAGATCTCTCCAATTTTGACCCTATCAGTTCTAACCACAGTTTCAATTGCTGGGGTTTTCTTAAAGCACCCACTGCCACCCCCCTTCTTTAAGATGAAATCCCTGGCTTGCAAGTATTTAAGAAAATCGTGGGTATCTAGCCCATATTTAGTTTTTAAGGATTCAAATGAGCAAAAACCCATAGAATCATACAGCGAGCCAAATTGTAAAATTCCGGATCTGACCCATCGTCTCATACAGGAGTCCCTAAAAATTTCAGGAAGATTAGTATTGTTCTCTAGGGTAGTTTAGTATGAAAACCTACCAAACCCCAAAAGTTTTCAGACCTGGTTCCACATGGTGTAAATACCTTTAAGTGTTTTGAATCGCACTTTTTTCAAATGACAATCATACGTTAATTTCCATAGATGATTATTAGCCTCATTGCCAAGAATAAGTTCCTGTGGTGTTGGAACTGATTGAATTTGATTCAAATCTTGCCCGGCGGTTAAGAGTAGATGACTGTATTTAATCGTTGTAGCCCACCAATATATTTTAAAGTTAGGCAGAGCTAGACCGCCTCTTTCCCTTGTATGTGTAATAAATCTGTGGGCTCTACGTGCTCTTCCATATCCCCAGATAAAGCTCGAAAAGATGTTGTCTATTTCCTTGAATATTGATGTGTCAAAGTTTAGACATATAGTACGTAAAAAGTACAAAAATTTAGGGAAGAATACCATTTTGATAAGGTTACACCTTCTAATGATTGTTAGGTGTAAATTATGTAGTCTAATTAGATTTTTTTTTGTTTGATTCAGTAGTGGGATCAGGTTGAGGGTCACTAGGTTGTTTAATTCGGAGGAGATATTTACACCTAGGTATAATGCATTGTGAACAACCCTTTCATCAGAAGAGTTTATTTTGTTGTTAATTATTATCTGGGTTTTTGTTTGGTTCAATTTATAACTGGAGATCTCTCCGAACTTTTTTGCTTCTTTCTCCATTTCCTTAACTGTTATAATTGGATCGGCTGTAACAATCGCAATATCATCTGCAAAAGCTAGGGTCTTAGTATCACCATTAGGGGTCTTCATAGGTTGTATAGTTTGGTTTGTTTCTAGCCTTGCAATAAATGGATCGATGTATATGGCGAAAAGTAAGGGAGAGCAGGGGCATCCCTGCCTCGTACCCCTTGTCACTTTGATGGTATCAGAGATGTCTCTGTTGACCATCATCACGGCTTCAGGAGAGACACACATTTTCTGAACAGCTTTAATGAATTGGTCCCCTATCCCACACTTTGACATGGCTGACCATAGATACTCCATATTTAAGCGGTCTGCACACCTATACTTTTGACAACTATTTCCACATATTTTTAAACTACGAACATTTTAACTGTTGCGTGCTCATTGGCGTCGTGCCATGCCCACACTGCACGTGTAAAACTTAACAACAACAATTTAGGTGCAACTTTCTGCCCCTAGCCATTGGCACAGCATTTTCATTTGCATTTGCATCATTTTCTTTCACCATATAACTTTCTCCACAGTTTTTTACGACAAAGTTTTGCAACCTTCTTTGTGCTTGAATTTAATCCTTTCTTCCTTTTGATCATTCTCATCTTCATGCAAGGAACCGCCATTTTCCAGGTTTCTAATGCTCATGTTTGGCCATCCGAGCCTATCATCAAGAACACGACTAGAGCCCAATTCATCAGTAGCAGTTTATTTAATATCCAATGCATTTCAGGCATCTGGGGCCCTTCATCAGGGAAAACTGCTAACAAGCGATCATCCACACTCCTTCCAAACAGACGTCTCATTTGCTATGCTGCAAAATCGGGCCTGTAACAAAAACGGCCCCCAGGGGCCCAACACCAGCCCCCAACCCGTGCGGCGCACCAGGGGATAGCCCGGTGCCCGCTATGGTCAGTCCTGCCCTGTTTCCTCCTTGGATTTTACCCCAGAGTCCTTCTCCTGTCAGGTTCAGGTCTGGAGTGTGAGAGGTGGAGATTAAAAGCTTGTGGCATTTCTCCTGATATAGGTTTCTCTGAAGATTTATGAGAGACACTAGAAAAAATTCTCAACATGGTATTTTGGTACAAATATTCAGCCAGGGGATTTTGAAGGGGAAAGGATATTAGAATTTCTAAGGGGGTGGAGTTATCCAATCTTTGCAGCTAGTGGGCAGCCATTAAAGTAATCAGAGGTGCTTCTGTCTCCCAATTTGATTCCTTGGCAGGCCAGTTAAATAAAAGTTATATTCCTAAGAAGGGCAGTGGTTGCCTCCCATGTTCCTTCTTGGGATCTCCTGCTGATTTTAACCATGCTACAGAAGACTCAATTTGAGCCTTCGTCTACTATTCCTTTATGGCTTTTGACCTTATAGGTGTTTTTTTTATTGTGACTGGGACATCTGATAGAAAGTTGAGCAGGTTTGGGGCTCTTTTATGACATGAGCCCTTCATTCTATTCTTGCCTGACAAGGTGGTTTAAGACCAAACCGTTATGCCAACCCTAAGATCTCTACTTCCTTTCATAGCTCCCAAGATATTGCATTACTTACCTTTTTTCCTACTTCGTCTTCTGATCAGGAAATTTGATTACACTGTTTAGACCCGCATAGGACCCCGTCCACATATCTAGAGAGAACTGTTCCTTTTAGGAAGGTTGACGTTTTGTGTATTTTGGTCTTGCTAACAAAGGTCATCATTCCACGACTATGACAGTAAGTCTTTGGTATTAAACCTTAGTTTCTTTGACTTACCAGAAAGCAGAGGTGTCTATGCATTGGGAGATTCAGGATAGTTCAATCAATCAATACGGGGTTTGTGAAGTGTGCTACTCACTCGTTAGGGTCTCAAGGCGCTGGTCGCCATTCTACTAAGGGGATCACTTCCTCAAGGGCGAGCCTTCAAAGCCTCTTTACTTAAAGATATTTTTGCTGCTCTTACATGGGCAAATCTCTATACTTTCATGTCACACTATTAATTAATTAATTAAGAATGATGGAGGTTTGTTCCTCTTCTTTTGGAACAGCGGTTCCATGTGCATTACCATACAAAGGTGACAGATAATACTTCAGAAAGAAATTCACTTTTCACTTAATGCTGCATACCCAAGGCCGGACTGGCCATAGCGGGCACCGGGCAATCCCCTGGTGCGCCGCACGGGTGAGGGCCTGTTTTGGGCCCTTGGAGCCGTTTTTGTTACAGGGCCGTTTCGGCCCTGTACCAAAATCGGCTGAAAACCGACCCTGGCAAAGAGCTCGGCGGCACATCCAACCTCCCCCTCAATCCCCCCCTCTTCCCCCGGGGGTCGAGCGTTTTGCCAGGGCCAGCTGTGGTTCCCAGTCCGGCCCTGTGCATACCTCTTTGGTGTTATAGTCTTTATTGCAATGTTTTGTTTTTATAGAGGCTTGAGTACATGCTCCATGTGTACGGACTGGGATGAGGTAGGTAATGACTCGGTTACTTACTAATAATCTTCATTACTCTGTGTCATAGTCTTCCTCATCACAGATCTAAGTTTCCTCCCTATCCTCCCTTAAAAATGCTTATTGGTAAATAATCAAGCTTGATTACTTCAGGAAGTTTCAATCTCGCCCCTACTATTTGTCCCAGCAGTGCGAGTACTTCCACTGGCGGTCATATAGGGAGTTTCAAAAATGGTATTTTGTTTTTAGCTGGGTGAATGCTTTCCATGGATATAGACAATGCTCTACATGTAAGGATTGTGACTTGAAAGATTATTACTTGGAGTCATGAAGATTACTGGTAAGTAACCGAGTCATTCATGGCTAAGGCTCACAGTTCCTGCCTCTATTTGATACAGTTCTAGCCCAACTTTATAAGCACTATCACTCCCTTATGTATGTCAAAAGCCTTGTTTAGTTTGATTACCGTATCATTTAACATTCAGTCCAAAATCAGAGTGCAGTTTCTGATGATGTTGTGCTTTACCGCTCAATTGTTTTTTTCATATGAAATGAGTAGCGTTACTTGTGCAAAAATAATTTGTGCCACTTACTGTATCATTCACAGCCAGTGATGGAAGGCAGTAATCAACACAAGCCAGCAAGAAGTCTTTGTAAACCGCGCAGCAAACTGCAGAAAATTCAACACCGTATGTGGGTAGTTGCACCTTATTTTGTACTTTGTGCCCCTTGGAAAGAATTGCCTTCTATATTTTTACTTTTACATCTCTGTGCATTCATTCACCTTTCTGAGAAAACAAATATTTGTTATTGTTACTACACCGCTAATCCACAGGGGTGATTGCCCGTCATCCGTTCTCCTCGACCCAGTCCAGATATAGTTGAGGAGTTCCGCCTCCATCACCGGTCTTTAGACAAGTACAAAAAAAAATAGGATGCTAATCCTCTTTCTATTATTACTCATAGATGGCATAATATACCTTCTACTCCCCCTTATACCTTCTGATAGTATTTTCTGTCAACCGCAGGTCGACAGTCTTGAAGCTGTATGCTGAATTCTGTACGAATTTTGTAATGTTTTTCATTGCTTTGCTTAGACCTTGCTTGGCAGGTGGCCTGTTCATAGCACTGTTCACACTGCACGCTTCCCCAGTGGCGGCCAACACAGATAAAGAGTGGTGAGGAGGGGAGGAGGGGGGGGGGGGGACTGGAGAGGGCCAGGAAGCACACAGCAGGGTTTAATTACAAAAATTTGAAAGACTTACCTGGTGCTGCCGGCTGCCTCGCGGTCCTCTGCTTTCAGTTCCTGATCTAAGAAGGGCTGGGTTAACGCTAGCTCAGGCAAAGGGAGCCTGTGCTGTTTCGCCAACCCAGTTGTGGAATACAGCTGGGTTGGAGAAACCTAAGTCTGCATGTCAGTTTGGCCAGCCATACTGACAGGCGCACTTAAAAGTGCACCATCCACACCTCCTTCCCCCTGCCTTGGCCTGCCCAGCCCTGCCCTACACACGCTGGCTCAGCCAGAAGTTGAAAGACTAAACAATAATAAAATATAATTTTATTTTTCAGCTGCTGACCGTGGTCCACTGGCAAAACACTCCACCGCCATTACGGAGAAGCCGCCACTGTGCTCCCCACTCATGTACGAGGCTGGGTTGGGTAGAACTGGCATGCAGGGAATTTGCTGGTGGAGACTTGTGTATTGCTGCGCCTACCCTGGTTGGGTGCTACTTTGATGGTGCACAGCCGGGGGTACGGCAGCTCTGTTTGTCTGGAGCCAGGAATCTCCTGTTACAAGACCTGGCCTCCAGGCAATATATAAAACAGGAAGTGAATGCTGTGTTTAGCGATGTCTTGTTCTGCAATGGAACCAAGAAAAGCTCAACAACCCTGAACCTTCTGTAGAGGAAGAGATCCTTCAAATTTCCAGAGGAGTCCTGGAGTCTCTAATTAAGCAAGGAGTGATTTCTGCATTAACCAAACCTGCTGACAGGAGGGCTAAGGCAGACTCTAAAGAAGATCAAGAATCTGGCTCCAAGGGACGCTTTGTGCAGGGGACACATCTCCAAGATGTTTTGGACCACATTAGAGATATGTTGGGGTTGGAGCTTGCCCAGCAGCAGCAAGATACATTTTATTCACAATACAGCATAATGTAAGTGTAATAAAATTCATTATTTGAAAGGAATGATTAGACCTCTCAGCTTTTTTTTCTTTAAACCTTTATATTCATTTTTTCAGTACAACATACATGACAAAAACAGTGCAGCAGAGTGGAATTATGCATCATCTCGACAGCAGTGTGGGTATCAATAAGATTGTGATGGGAGAGGGCCTGGTGAAGACCAGGAAAACAAGAGGAGCAGAGGAACATCAGGCACACAGACACATTCACTCTAGTGCTGTAGAAGGACAAACATGCAGAAAGAAACCAACCTTACCTCTCACGAGGACCTACTAGTGATGGTGTGAGTTAGTACGTTTTGATGGAGCAGAGTGCTGCCTGTTCATCCAACTTGGTCTCATTTCCGGACAACCCAGTGGGATCATTAGCGTCTGCAGCTGGTGTGTCAGAGTCTGAGTCGTAGCTCAGGCTGAGTCTCGATTACTCAGTCTGTCTAACATGTTTCTACACATCTCAGGGTTTCAGTCTGCATTGTCATCAGTGCGGACCTTCATGAGCATATACTCTTACACCGCTGCCCACTCCAGGAAGTCTGAGAGCCGTTTAGACACAGTCAGAGGGGTCAGGCCAGTCCAATATATGGCTATGTGCCGTCTCGCCAACACTATCCCCAGCTGTGCGAATCTGTTCTGTATATTTTTACCCTTCTTGAAAAGAGGCAGCAGTCATAACAGGTAGTGTCGGACTTTTGGGTTGCTGTCACCTTTGTCACTCTATGCACCTCCTGTAGGACCTCACCCCAGAACCCCTGAATCTGCATGGATAACCATACAACATGTCCAAAATCTGCCAGGATTGTACCTCATGGAAAGCATCGGATAAATCCTATGTAGTCGATGTGGTTTCAAATAGGCTCCATGAAGGTAATACAAATTTACACATTTGAAAAGGGCATTGCTGGCTACTTCATGGACCTGGGCCAAGACCCTATTGCATTCTCCATCTGCGAGGGTATCTCAGACTCCCCATCCCAAGCAGCATACCTAAGTGCAACATTCATTTGCCTATTACTCTTGAGATCAGCATTTAACTGGGAGATAATGCCGTTGGAGGTGCCGGGGTCTAGGATCACCTGCAGGACTTGGGACCCACCAGGCTCACCAAGGAATGACGTCTAGATCTCCTGGGTCGTATGAGATATGCTTCTGTATTGTAAAAGTTGTCACCAACCTAAGCCATATTGAGTTTCAACCTCCACTACCAACATAAAGGTGCAGTTCAAGAATAGATCCCACGCCCTCTGGCAACCGCCCTCTGTTTATTTAGTAACATCCTTAGAGTCACGGATATGCTGGAAGGGATATAGCCACCAAATCGGGAGATGTGTGGCATAACCTTCCCGTCTCAGAACCTGTGCAACAGCTTTCTCCCATACCTGACTCACCTGTGCAACGAAAACATAGTCCCCGCCGGAAGTCATCATCCTCACATGAGCAGCTTGGGTAGCTCAGCCAGTTGGATTAAGACCTGTTAGCCTTAGTTTGGTCTTCACCAAACCGTTTTGCCATTGCCCTCCACTTTTTGCTGAAATTCGTTTTTGTTGGCCTTAGCACTCTGTGCACTTTACCCCTGCTAACCGGTGCTAAAGTGCTTATGCTCACTCCCTCAAACATGGTAAAATCTGACTAGACCTGATTGGCATATATAATTTATGTAGAAGTCCCTTGTAGAATGTCATACCATATACCCATGGCCTGAAAATTAAATACTTCTGGCGTCCTGCTGCACTTATTATGCCACCCTGAAAAGTAGCCCCTTAAAACATGTCCCAGGCCTGTCATTGCAGCCTGAATTTAATTTTAAACTACCAATTCAACTTGGCAATATAACCCCCTTGCCATGCCTTTAATTCCCATTTTAATAGTTGTTATATATAGGTCACCCCTAAGGTAGACCCTATGTAGCACATAGGGCATGGAGTATTGTAATTCAAAGGTTGGACATGTATTTTTTATGTTTTACAGGTCCTGGTTTTTCAATACTGGGAGGCTTACCTCTCTCATAGGATCACATTGGGTTGCCTTATTACACTTAATAGGTTCTAAACTTTTTATTGGGAACAGGTAAACATTTCATGTTTGGTGTCTGAGAAATTGTAATAAAAATTACTCTAAAGATAATATTGGATTTTAAGTTACAATTTTGAAAATGTCACTTTTAGAAAGTTAGAATGTTCCTGCCCTAGCTATTTGGTGCCTGTAGCCTTTCCTAGGTCACATGACTGGGTGCAGTTGGCAGTTGGACTTTGTTATTCCTCCCAGACAGCCACACCATAGAGGGAGTAGACCTGCTTGGATGGGCCATCAACTGGCAGGATGTAAGGGGGAGCTGGGCACAGTCCCACATTCAAGTAAATAGACAATGGTCTGCCTTCACTCAAAGGACTTGTCACCCCTGCATTGTTCATGCAGCCAGCTTGGAGCCAGGGCAGGGAAATCACAAAACTAATCATACTTCAAAGAAGGCACTAGGTATAAAAATAAGTCCCTCAGATTCACTCTTCAGTTCACTCTCTGGACCTGGTGAAGAACTCTCAGAGGATTGCCTGCTGATGTGGCCTGCTGTGTACACTACAAGACTGCTTGGCTGCACCTGAAAGGGCTTTTTTTGCCTGGAGACTGCATTGAACCCTCGGAGGCCTGCCCTGCTGCTTGAGACATGTTTCATACCTTGAAGCCAGGTATACCAGAGTGACTCCTAGGGCTAGTTGGCTGGTTTCCTGATGGGAGCTTTAGGGACAGAAAAGGCCCAACCATATTGAACCTTTACCTGGACCGGGCCTGAGTGATTCCCAGACTCCCAAGTAGTGTTCCTCCAGTCAAGCCCAAATAGTCAAAATCCAAAATTTGGAACCTAAAAATGTTTGGCTAAAAACCTCTCCAAGAGCCCAGAGAAGACCAACTTGGCATCTATCCACTCAAGATGTATCACCGGTGTGTCTGACTTTATGGCATCTCCTACTACGTTCTTCTGTGCAGCAGCAGATACTGTTCAGCAATCCTTAACCAAAAGGGTATCCTACCTTGTCATACTGGAGATTTCCGACTTCCAAAAAAGAGACTAAGGCCCTGATTACTAGTTTGGTGGTGTGGGAGAGGGATGCCACGCCAGCGCTCAACTTCCACACCGCCAACCTCCTAGATTAGGAGCTTTTTCCTTTTCTGATGGGCTGTGCTTTGGTGGTTCCAGGTGGTGAGCCTTTGAAAGGCAACACAATGGGAACGCCAAAGCCAGTTCTTGTGCAGCATGGACTGTTCAGTCCATGCCGTGAAGGAACTTGGGGTGCATGCATACAGGGGTAAACACCATGTGCCCCCCTGCATGCATCTCCATGGCCCTGAGGCAACAGGAGTCCCTGTAGGTCCTCCTTAGTTTCCTCACCAACACACTTTTCATGGCGGACATAAGGCCATAAAAACTGTGGTGTGAGGAAACGCGTAATATGCTTGGTGGTGCCGCAGCGGTACTGCTTGCATAATGCGGGCCTCAGAAGCTGCAAGACCGCTAGGGATCCATAGCGGGGGCAGCAGTCCCATGGCGATACGGTCGCCAAACTCGTAATATGGTGGTCGGACTTCCAGTGCACCGTGGCTACGGCAGTCATCATAATCAGGCCCTAAGTTTGAGCGAAGCAATCTTCACTGCGACTTCATCCAGTGATTCCCTGATGACAACACTCCCTCCTCGGACACAGCTTTGCCCCGCTGAGCTTTACCTTCTCCGAAAAATTTTCTCTGAATTTCTTCTGTGTCTGAAGGTAAGCGCAGACTGGACCCAATCCACTTCTTGTATCTCACCTGACCTCCAACGGGTTCGGCCATGTTTTCAACTTTGACCTAGTCTCACGTGACTAGATGTCCGCGGTTGGCGCTTTGATCTTTTAGGCACTCGTTTTTGCATTAATCTTTAAAAATTGATAACTCCGGTTCCACTCATTGGATTTTGTTCATTTTGGTGTCAAATAATTTATTAAAATTTACTCTGTTTTTCTAAATTGGTGTGGGATTTTTCTTTTGTTGTATTTTTACTTCATTACTGATTGTGTGCTGCATAAATACTTTACACATTGCCTTTACATTAAGCTTGACTGCATATGTGCCAAGCTACCAGAAGGTTAAACAGAGGTTAATTTAGTGATATTTGTGGTTCAGACTGACAGGGATTGTGGCTGTTGTTTGAACAGGGGTCACCCTCCCCCCACCTCCCAACCAACAACCCAATTTCTCACACGTATGGACCAATGTGGACAAATCTTTGATACTTTGCATCTTCAATAAAAGGTACACAGTTGAGAGGTTTGAGGAACAATTTCCCCAATTTCTCACAGTGAACAACATACTTTTCTCATTGGCCTCCTCCTCTTTTTGGCTAGGGAGGATGCAACCTTGTTAGAAGTGGTGAAGGGGAAAGTTGATGGATTTCTCAATAGAGTCTACGGCACAGCTATTTTTTTCTTAAGAGCAAACACTAATACAGCATACACAGCTCAGGTCCTCTTGAAGGATGGGGAATGACGAGTGTAAACAATATTTGCCTCTATTGTGCACTCATTTTTACCTGTTGCTCTGTGGTTTGCATGGACACTCACCAATGTGTAGGCGTTTGCCTGTGCATGAGTGTGTGCAATTTGTATTCCTGTCCTGAGTTGTGCTAGTGTAATGCTACTGTCAATGCCATTTACACCTAACTTTATATCAGTCTCTGTGCGTAAGTGGCCCCATTACATCGCTTTCCACTGAATCACAGTGGGGCACATGTATCAAGCATTTTTGCCTTCACAAACGGGCCAATTCGCACAATAGGCCTGTTTGCGAATAAAAACATGTTTTTCAGATGCAGCAAACCCCAATTTACGATTCTGTAACCTGTTGCTGAATCGTGAAATGGGCTTGAGATTCGGTATTTAGAAGGGGCGTGTTTAGGGCATCCCTTCCAAATACCGAATCTTAACAGTATGCATGAATGTTTTGTGACTGTGAATTCGGTCGCAAAACATTTACATATTACCACATACTTCAAGTAGGTGGTAACCCATTCTCAAAGGGGAAGGGGTCCCCAAGGGACACCTTCTCCTTTGTGAATGGTTGTAAAAGTATTTTTAAGAGCAGGCAGTGGTCCCACGGACCACTGCCCGGTCTTAAAATAGAAAAGAAAACTTTTCATTCTACTTTTTGTAAAACATCTAGTTTACCTTTAAGGAAAACGGGCTGCTTTGCAAAAATAAAGGTTGTTTTATTTAAAAGCAATCACGGACATGGTGGTCTGCTGATCTGTCTCAAATTGCGATCTACCTCAATAATATTAATGAGGTAGAGCGATTTGCGTCCCCCTAGGAATCGCAGTCTGAAACTCTTTGCATTTCATGCATTGTAAATTGCGAGTACCTAATTGCGATTCTAAGGAATTCGCAATTAGGTATTTGCAATTTACAATTTTGATGCATGTGCCCCAGTGTGTTTTGCTGGGGCCTGGATTCGAGCCTGGTACAACAGCAATGATTGGCAGCTTTAGCTGCTAGGTCACATCATCTCCAATCCTTTCATTGGTGCAGCAGGATCAGTGGCAGCGGGCCCAGGGGTAAAGCTGGTGTTTACTACCTAACAGTTCAGTGCATGGGGACATCATTTCCTTGCTAGCATTAGGGTCCATGGCACCCTTCCCACGCCACTGTATGTGGAAGAGGGAAATAAGTATTTAATTGTTCGGTTGTTTGTTTCTTGTTATAAATTGCACACATAAAGCGTGCAGTGAGCATATATCCCATCACTAAACTCTGCAGCTCTAAGCTGACTTTGTGGTACATTTTACTACAGTGGGCCAACGTCCTTTGTTGTGTAATTTCATCTAACCACGTTCAAAAACAACAGCTAAAAATGAAGCGAGACTCAGAATGAAACTCTTGAGCACTCTAGACTGAAGACTGAGGTTAAACAACAGGAAATAATAAACTGACATGAAAACACGGAGGGTTGCCAACTGGGGGGGAGGAGGGGAGGCATTTCTGGACAAGCGCCTTTGTTTCTGGAGATATTAAAACTCTGAGTGATAATTATATATTGCTTGTATTTGTAATTGATTTCATATTGGCCTCTGATAGTATTATTGTCCTGACTATGGCACCTATTTTGAACATAGTAAAAGTCCATCAGAACATAAAACCATGTGCCACTCTAGAAAACAAATATTTTCACTACATAAATTATGCGGAAGCTGTATCGTCCAAGTCCACACCCTTTATTGCTGCCAGAACAGCGAAATCATCAGGGCCAGATTGGTCATTCTGTCAACTGGGCGAATCCCCAGGAGGCTCTCGAGCCAGGTATGAAGGCCAGCTTCAGTTCTCCGATGTTATTGATATGCTTGCGCACTGCAATTCCAACACTAATTCAAAATGACTAAACTCATGTACTTCTATATTCAAGGTTTTATCTTTGGCAATCGAATTTGAGAACTGAGAAAGAGAGAAAGGGCAAAATGCATGGGGGCAGGAAATAGTGGTAGCCCAACACACCTCCTGTGTGTGGTGTTGGACATGCACCGATAGCCTGGACATACATGGGCAGAGGAAAGGTCCAGTAAATCTCCTTTGTGCACTCTTTTAAAAAAAGCCAACACCCTTGCTATTGAGGTATGGGGAGGAAAAAGAAAGGGTGGTCAAAGGCACTTCCTGCTTGTGTTTTTGGAACAGAAAGTCAACATCCTTGCTAGGGAAACAGGTGGTCAGCAAGGAGGAGGTTCCGAAAACATCCTTTCTGCAGTCTTGGAAAGACAGCTGGCATACTGACTAGGGAGACAGTGGTTTAGAAGGGGGGCGGGGGAGGGATAAGAGAGAGAACCACAACCCTAGCTAGGGAGACAGGCTTCCAAGACAGAAGGTCCTGGACACCTCCTGTCTTTACACTTGGAGAGATAGGCGAAACCCTAGTTGCAAAGACAGGGGTTGAGCCAGAGCGGAGGGCCGTGGCACTGCCTCTGTTTATGCACTCTTGGAGAGACAGCCGACACCCAAGTTAGGGTGACACGGGTTCATGACGGGAAGCCCCTTGTAATCCCTCGTAGTTAGACCATTGTACCAGCTTCTACCTTGGCCTTCCTGCCCATGCCATGACTAAGCTGCAACGTGTCCTGAACTTGGCAGTTCGAACAGTATTGCAGCTGAAGACGTTCAAACCTACGTCAGACACCCTGAGCCTATTTTCTTGGTGACTTTACTCCAAGAGTGATGGTTAAGAACCTTCGGGCCCGTTTTAGAGTTTGGTGGACAGACTAAAGACAGCTGGGGTGGTGGAGGGCTTTACGTCCGCCAGATTTAAAGTTCACTGCCTGCCTTGTGGTGAGCTCTATGGGTTTGAATAAACCGAAGTCACGACGAACCAGACAAAGCCATTTAAAAGTCTGCTGTACATCCATCATTGTTGACGACTGCTTATGCCAAACTTTTTAACGTTTTTACTTTTCCAAAAACAAGCTCCTAAAGCAGGAGTATGTTTATGGAAATGTAAAAACTGATGTGCCCAACACCATGGGGCAGTACAAAAAAAATCTGACCACCCCTTCGAAATAGGACGGACGGTTGAATGGTTATATCTGCCAGCTCATACTTCCTCGGGCTGTGGGAGCAAGTTTTACGTCAACAGAGAACATGTGGCGTAAACCCAGGGGTCTGCCAACTCACAACAGGGCGGGCGGACCAAGGGTTTGGTGGACAGGGTACTCCGATGCTGCTGAGAATGAGTACTCTGTCTGCAAAACTCTAAATCGGGCCCTATATCTTGACCAGAGACCCTTCTAGGCTAGGCATCTGTTTTTCTAGGAGATAGCTTCTATCCCACAGGATATCTCAGACTTCTCGCTCTGAGTTCCGGCTACTTCTTTGTCTGCTGGCTTTTAAACCTGCCCTGTACCTAGACCCCTAGCTAAATAATCACTCGCCGATCCAGCTGCGCCAAAGTCACGATCTTGTTTTCTTTAATCACAACTTTTCAGTTTCGCCAGATTTGTTTTTAGATAGAACGTTCGTTTTAGTGCCTTTTGCACCGACACTATGCCTTTCGTTCAGAAAATTGCTCCTTTCTTGTGTGTCCCTCATAGTAGCACCAATAAGGCACTGGCGAACTTACATAGCGCTTTAGAAATTCAAAACCAAATCAGATCACACTGACTGACTTCCATCCTGCAGTGTCGCACCCACAGGCAGCTTTGTTTGCTTTTAATTAAAAGGAATGTGGCCTGGAACTCTGAAAGCCCATGGGCAAGTGTCTGTCTTTATTTCACACCCGACAAGAATGATGGATGTGTAATATATCCCCAGCGCGCCCCCCTTCCTCAGAATATAGTGGCCAGGCCCCCGAGAGTCCTGCAGGGACCTGTGTCTAACTCTTAGCTCTGCTTTATATATTTACTCCGAACCTCTGTCTTGGATTGCTGCTGTAATTGTGCTTTACGGGTGGTGTATTGACCTGGTGAGAATCTAATCCAGGATATTTCTGCTACAAACTGTGCATTGTTCTTGGATAAAAATTGACTGCATGTCTGTCTCCTCGCGTGCCGCTATCCCCCTCCATCCAAACAAGGTCCCAACCCCCAAGCTCCAGCCACGGGCCAGTCTGCGAACAGCTGTGGGTATGTCAGCAGGGTGAGTGGGCAGCAGGTATCAGGGACCTGCATGGACGTCCACATTGTGCCGTTCTCTTTGTTCTGATGCTGCAAGAAATATGGTGCCCTCAACATCACAGCAACAGAAGCCTCAGGTGTCAGCCTCTCTGCATTGGATTTATTTAAAAAGTTCTATATAGCGCAAACATGACCCGAGAGCTTTACAGAGAATTGTGGAGCACACGATGACGTGTTTTTTTGTTTATTTTTTTTTTGCAGTTTTATATAGCACGAACTGGGTCCACGGGAATTGGAGCGCTTTACATGATCACCAGTTACATTACACGAGAGAATTTTTTTTAGGGACTGAGAGATTGGGGGACATATTTTAAAAAAAAGTCAGAGCACAGAGTTACGCCAAATTCAGCAGTGCTGCGCTCTGAAATTTTTTAAACGCAGGGATGTGCATTAATGACAAGAATAAGGTGCATCCTTGTGTTATCCCTAGCACGAAAAAAGCTGCAGGGCGCCAGCACAGGCACCGTGTCGCCATGTGGCATGGGCGCCTGCGCTGCAGGGGCGATTGTTTATGTGCAGGCCGAAGACGTTCCTCCACATAAACAATCGATAATGGCAATTTGCTCTTTCTATGTGTGCTGCAGAATGCAGCTCACGTGAAAAGAACAAAAACAAGGATAAATTAATAATTTCTCCTCGTAACACTATTCTAATGCCTGGTAATCCATGATGGTAGATTGGTGCTGTTTTTGGCACACCCTCAGCCTTGTAAATCTGGGCAGCAATAAAAAGCAATGGGTGTTGTGGAAAAACGCCCACAGCAACAACCAGTGCACGCCCCTTTGCCACATAGGGCTGTGGAGGAAAGGGGCATATTTACAAGGTGGCATGAAGCTCCGTTACGTGGCTTAGCGCCACCTTGTAAATATGGAAAATGGTGCTACGACACTGGAGCGTCAAAAAAAAGTGATGCTCTGCTCCGTTGGTGATAGGGGCTTGTACATATTTCCCTAAGTTACTTGCCTAGAATCACGATATGTTGAGTCAGTGCCACGATTCGAACTTGGCTATCCATCTCCAAAGTTGCCAGCTCTAACAGTAACACCACATCTCCTCGCTCCATTGTGAAACAGAACATCAGGAACATTAAAGCAATCTAAAGAGAGGAGCGCAGAGCAGGATGACAGAAATATATATCCCAAGCATGACTGCCAGTAGAAGTCCGTAGCCTCATTTTGCCTGCTTCTCCTCCACCCATGTTGTAATGCTCTTATCCACGTAGTAGTAGTTCGTGGTCCAGCATATGGAATTCTCGGTTCCTCCTCCCATAAACAGGATGCATAATCGTCACACCATAAGCTGGTCCTCAAAAATATGGCAAAATAAAAGAAAAAAAGAATAGAATGAAGAAAAAACATGGGCATGCAAAAAAGTGGTGGTAACCAAGGACATTGAGTTAGGAGGGGGATAAAGAGAGGTAAACTTGCGGGAAGGAGGATATTAAACCTCAAGTATGTTTCAGAACAACAACCACAGAACTAAAGATGGGCACATGGGAATTGACTGGTAAGTCCAGCTTCAAGGTTTCTCTGACACTAGGTGCTTATGACAGTTGAAGGCCAGCTACCAGTTACCAGGCCCCTCCTCAAGCTTCATTGCTCTTGGGTGGTGCCCAAAATATCAGAATAATTAGGCAATCTTGCAGACAGATGCTGCATTTAGACTGTCATCCTCTCAAGACTGGACAGGAAGACTGTCCTCCATTAAGGTTTGAATATTCCTTGCACTTCCAGCATCCCAAAATATATACGTCTTCCCTTTCAGTAATACTAATGATTTGACTGTTAAAGTATTCTCGCTTGGGTTCCTCTTGTCACAAAACCCCCGTATTAGGGTAAACAACTTTCACATAGTCTCAATAATTTGAGAAGTGTCTGGAAAAAAAAATGCATCAGGTTGTCACAAATTAGTATTTTTCTCCTTCATCTTGTTGCCCCAAGAATGTTGTGTTTCAAATCTTTGTCTCTCGGGATCAGGATGATCAATGGACTGGTGGTCCTTCTAATTGGAGTGGTTTCTGTGTCCTCAGCCTATAACAATGGCGCACTCCTCTGAGGAGATCCTCTACAAGAAAGCTCAATGTCGATGTAATCTATGACATCAGAAAATGTTCATGTCTTCTCTTCCTGCCTCTTCTGAATTCCCAAACGTCCTAATATTCTTAGCCCTTAAAGTTTTTTTCATTCCCAATCTTTTGTCCATGTTACTCTGGTGGTTTCTGGAAGTCGCCCCCCCCCCCAACCTCAGAGTGGCCTGAATTCAACCTTTGAACTTAAGAGAGCTGCTAAGCCCAAAGTCCTCTAGTGCTGGTATCATTTTGCCCAATATTGTCATGGTCTCAATGCTCAGGAGCACAGCCCTAATTTATAATATTGGTAGGGGGGGGGGTTGATTTTGGACATTTACAATATTTATGCTAGGGGCACGAAGGGAGGCTCACACTCACCTATAGTATTAGGGCTGGAGTCCCTGCTTAGGCAGCGCCCGCTTGTTCTCATGTCTTGGTCGCAGGAGACCTAAACTGTACGTTTGAGCCCCTTGGCCTGGAGGACACCCTGGGAATTACCGAGGATGACACACGGAGAGGGATACCACCTTTGACTATACCCCCCATTAGGAGGTGGTCAAAGGGGGTGATCCAAATAAACTCTTTAAATATGGAATTCGGGCTGAGGGCTGTTAACGGAAGGTCAATGTCAGACCCTTCTGGAGCCCATACCTACAATAGGGTGAACCATACGTCCAGGATAGATTATATCCTCCTTGACGTAAAACTTTGGCCCTTCCTGCAGGATATGGAGGTTCTCCCTTCAGTTGAGAGTGATCACAATCTCCTCTCTCTTATTCTCTGTCCGCTGTGGATTGGGAGTCAGGGGGCGCTCATGTCTTTCTCAGTGCCTACTCCACAGGAAGTACATCCTTCCAACTGTAGCAGACGCTTGAAATGGAGCAAGCTTATTATGGACGAAGAGAAAGTGAAAACAATTGGGGTCCTTTTAGTCACAACCCAGTCCAAAATGGATTTGTTGACTCCTCTGTCAGTAGAAGCCACAGTGATATTTTGTGACACAACCTTAGCCTTGAGCAGCCTTTTCACTCTCCCATACAAGGCCTCACGAACTGGCAATAGCAAAAAGTTGCCGAACCCGCCTGGTTGGTATACTAAAAAATGTAGGGGGAAGAAAAATGCCCTGATTACTGCTGTTAAAAGCAAATCCCAGGCTGCAATTAGGTCTGGCTAGGAAAGAGTATTCCCGGACTATCGCGGCAGCCAAGAGAGAATGGGAGGATAGGTTTTGGGCTGATCTTATGGACGCAAGCAAGGGCAGGGACGCTAGAAGCTTCTGGAACCTTATAAGATCTAGGGATAGGCCAGATAGCACTCTGTTGATGTGCAACATCCCTGCCCAGAACTGGTTTGACCATTTCTCAACTCTCTATACCCCTACTGGGGTGGCTCCTAATACCATTTTCTCTATAGCCAACTGTGCAGGGGGTAGTGAGGATGTTTCTTTTACCGCCAGAGAGGTGGAAGATGTAATTAAATCATTGGTTCCTCTTAAAGCAGCAGGGCCGGATGGCATACCGGGCGATTTGTTACGGGCTAGCCCTAAGGAGTGGGGGAAGTTGGTTTCTTCTTTACTCAATGCCATTAACGGAGGTGCGCCTGTACCATATTCCTGGAAGGGGGCAGAGGTTGTCCCGATATTCAAAAAGGGGAGTCGGGACAACCCTGCTAATTATAGGCCAATAAGTCTCATTGATTCCTCCCAAAAAGTGGCAGGGAAGGTGATTTTGAGAAAGGTGCTCCAGTGGGTGGACGACAAGAAGAGTCTGTCGGACCTCCAAGACGGTTTTCGTTCTGGAACCGGGACTATTGAACAGGCCTTTAGACTGGCTCTCTTGTATTGGAAGGTGGTGGTGCTGGGCAAAGGCGGTCTATATTTGGCATTTATAGACCTTAAGACTGCCTTTGACCTGGTACCTAGAGAGGAGTTGTGGAAGGTCTTATCAGAACTGGGGCTCCCTTCGTATATTCTATCCCTCCTTGTGAGACTACACAATGGTAATATTGCACAGGTGCGATGGGGCAAGAACGGTGAAAAAACCAACAGGATTCCTGTAGGAAGGGGTGTCCGTCAGGGATGTGTGCTAGCTCCCACTCTGTTCTCTCTCTATGTAAACGGAGTGGTTGAGCATTTGTTAAGACATCCCTCCGATGCTCCTTCCCCGGCGGGTAAAAGGATTCCTACACTGCTTTTTGCAGATGATACTCTTCTTATTTCAAAGTCCCCAATGGGTCTTCAGAGCCTCCTGAATAACTTCCAGGAGTTTTGTTCACTGAGGGGGTTGGTAATCAACACTGACAAAACCAAGTATTTGATTATGAATCTCCCCAAAAACCCGGGGCGCCCGCCAACTTTAAATTCTGCTCCATTGGGGAGGGTACCCGAGTTTGATTACCTGGGTATCCGCCTTAATGATTCTCTAAGTTGGATTCCACATATTAACAAAATGCTCCTTGGTCACAAAAGAGTGGGCGGAACATTACTCAAGGAACAACGCTCCTCCACAAGTAAACCTATAGCCCCAATGATGGAGATTTACAAAGCTAGAGGGGTTAGCGCCGCCCTTTATGGGGCCGAGTTGTGGGGTACTTGTAATTTGGATGTACTAGTAAAATCGGAGAGCAAATTTTTGAAAGATCTGATGGCTCTCTCGTAGAGTACTCCAACCGTTCCAGTGTCTCTTGACTTAGGCTGTAAATCGATCAAGGATCATGCGCAACTTCGCCCCTTGCTTCTCTGGGCTCGGTTGTGGCGGGTGCCGGAATTAGCCTCCTATGCAGAAGCGCTATCAGAGATAATGGCAATGGTAGGCTGGTCTAGGATTAAATGGTTGAGGGACGTAAAATGGCTGCTACAGGGGATAGGGCTAGGCGAGGCTTGGGCATCGAGATCCGCCCCTCCTAAAGCTGTGATCAAGAAATTATATTGGGATTGGGTCTCTCCCAAACTACTCTCAGATCCAAGTAATTGCAATTCCACTGTAGCCTTCTTGGGGATTAAAGACGTGGTGGCCTATGAACCCTACCTAGACATGATTTCCATCCCTTTTGATCGTACCCTGTACTTTAAGTTCAGAGTGGGAACTTTACCAGTAGGTGAATTAGTTGCCCGTTGGAAATCCCCTAACCAGATATCTCCCTTTTGTGCGCGCTGTCCCACTCGTGTGGAGTCGGTAGCCCACATTCTTTTCGAATGTCCGGATTATTGTGCGCCTAGGAGGCGATGGCTCAAACCCATATGAGGCTTTTAGGCACCCGTCAACATAAAGTGGCGCTACGTATTTTAATGTCTGACACATCAACCCTGATTGTCTGTACTGTGACAACATTTTTAAAGTGGTGTTGGTTGATTTGTGCAAGAAGGCTTTCAATCAATTTAATCTTGTATTAACTGTTTTTAACACTTTTTCCTACTGTTTTTTCCCCTTTGTATATCTGGAAATTGACTGTTTTAAATACTGTGTTTTATATTTATTGTACATGCTTTTATGATATTTTTATATTGAAATAAAGCCTATCAATCAATATTGGTGGGGATGGCACTGCACTAGCATTTCACGGGTAGTAGTCTGCCACAATAGCAAAAAAATCCTATTTGCACGCCATCTCCCGGTATGTTTATTCTCTTTCTGTGTTTTCCCTTGCCTTTTTGCATTTACCTGCCAGGATTAGGCAATTATCCTATATGGCTTTTATTGTTTCAAATTCAAATTCAAATGCTTGCATAAAGGCCACTGTTTCATAGTCCTTTCTTGCTGTCTTCATCGCTAGGAATAGTTGGATTAACTGAATCCCTGTCACCTCCTTGCTACCTGTGATGGGACATAAGTGAATGAATTGAAACCCTAACCCTTTCTACCATATGATGTTTAACAAGTGACTCAGGTGAACCTCACGACAACCTGTGATGAGGCGCAAAGAACTCAAGTGAACTCTCAAATACCAGCCTGAAATGAGACAGACATGACTCAAACACATATCATCCACTTCCAACCTGTGATGAGATACAAACTGCACAAGTAAACCACTGTCATCTACCTGCAAGTTCAATGAAACACAAACTACTCAAGGAAACACTGGAAACTCACCTTCAACACGTGATGGAGATACAAATGACTTAAGTGAATACTGTTCTGCCACTGCCAGTGATGAGCCAGTGGTGGCTGGTATTAAGGGGCGTAGGGGGCGTTGCCTTACCTACCAGCATCGGGGAAAACTGAAGGGAGAGAATGAACACAATGGAGCAGTTTCTGCTTGGTGCTCCCCCGTGAGACTACATGAAATCTTTTCTTTTTGACCTCGTCGTCCTCAAAGTCTCTTCCTGCTGTGTATGAGCAAAGCTGGGCAAGAAATAGTCCTCGCCCTCGAGGCACAAGCGAGGACGCAGGTGAGTGCTGGTGACATCAGCCTTGAGGGAGTGGCTGCATAAAGCAGCAGCAAATGCATTACAAATGGGGCGCTAAGTAATTGGACAAGGGCCCGGTCAGTGGTGCTCCATTCACTATAATGGGAAGGGGCAGGGCTGACACACAGTCAGGGGGTGGTAACAATTGGCTAAGGCTGAGGGGACGTTAGAGGAGTGACTGGCTATGCATTCGTTTGGCAGCTCTATCCTGGGACACACAGCACAGTTGCTGGAATTGGAAAAAGAAAGGCGCCTGCAGTCGTTTAATTGCAGCAGGTTGGTTTACTTTTAGCATTGGCAAGTTATCGAGAGCTGAATTGGGCTCGGGGGCTGCCATTAATTATAACAAAAATTGTACAGAGTCTTCCTGCATGATTATTTGCGATGTGATTTGGGTTTTGGTGTTGCGCGAGAGTGACAAGAGTGGTGCTCTTGTCCTGTCCTGTATTATAGCGCCTAACCATATGTTTGGGTAATGTAAATGAGAGATCAACTTCCGGAGACTTTCCACCTGAACTCAGTGAGGTGCGCGCTCCTCTCTCCTTTCCCCATCTCGTCCCCTCGCCGGTTTTCCTCCATTAGTGTGGTTGCTTCCGTGAACATATCTGGAGGTAATTACGTGGCATACTGAGGGCCTCACTGGCTGCTACTCCTTATCTGCTGCATGCTTTGAACATTTTATTGTGCCAGGAAAGATCATATACACAATACATACTCCAAGTGGTTGGCATCACTACCCCTGTGGCCTGTACCCATCAGCGTAAGGAGGAGTTACCAGGCGCGGTGCGTCCATTAGGGCGTGGGGGCACAGCCCCCCGCCCGCAGCCACCCACAGCTCCGACGTTTCTGAACTTAAGTAAACTGAATAGTTTATTTAAGTTCAAAGACCGACGCCGAGGGAGAACTGACAATGCAGGCCAGCCAGCATGACGTCAGACCGCCCACCCCCTGGGCGGTCTGGCATCATGTTGACTGACATGCATTGTCAGACATGGGGGCAGCAGGCAGCAGCACAACACAAGTGCGCATTAGTGGGGACGGAGGGCGAATTTTTTCGCACCGTGCCCACTCATGCGTACTTGTGTTTTAACTTGTTAGCGCATGCCCATTAGGAGCCCCTCGGTCTCCTAATGGGCGTGCTGTGGGCGAGGATTAACTGTGCCCTGGCGCTGCAGATTGGCTTAGGGGTTGCCACTCAGTGCTGCTGTTCCTGTTCCGGTTCCTGTTTGAAGATGAGGCGCCAACGCGGACCAGGAGCAGAGGCGTTCAGGTAAGTTTTCTTAATGTTATTCTCCCTTGGCGCACCCCCCACCGCGACCCCTTCCCCCCGCAACCCCCCGCCACCCGCCCTCGCGAGTACTGCATTGATTTTTCAGTTTGTTAAAGAAGATGAAGATAAGGCGTGTAACCACTGTTCAGGAGACCGCTTCCAGGCACCGAGAGAAGATCAGTGCTTAGTTGAGTCTGTGTGTGGGAGACTACAGGCCTCAACACTCACTGTCACTCCCACATGTTATTGAGGCTTTTGGATACAACGCAAGGGTGGGCAAAGGGACTAAAGTGATGAGCCCAAGAAAAAGGCCAGATACCAAGGAACAGGAAAAAGTGGCTGAATGCCAGCTCGGTCCCACTTTCCTTTGCAGTGTAGGGTGTTGCAGTGACGAACAGCCTACAATAACACCAGTGTCTGTGGCGGGGCTGCTTGCATTCTTGGGTCTGTGCTGAGCACCTCCAGCTGCTCAGAGGCCCCAGCTGACGTGGTGTTATGTACTGGAGTCTGTCACCAGGCAATGTCGGGCCTAGACAGGCTGAAAGACATGAAACCGATTCAGTGCAGTGCATTGAAGGGTGAGTGATGTCTGTGTGAGTGCAGGTTGAGCAGTGTGCCTGTGTGAGTCCAGAGTGAGTGATGTGGATGGGTGAATGCTGGCTTAGTGATGTGTCAGGGAAGGGTGAGTAATGGGTCTATGAGTGCAGGGTGACTGTGCCTATGCGAATGCAGGGAGAGAGATGTATCTGTGCAAGTGCAAAGAGACTTGTCTGGCTACTCCTAGAGATGTATTGGCCAAGATACCTCTTTCTCAAATGTGTTTAAGAATGCACCATTTGCCCACTCTTTTTTCAAAATGTTCTCGTGGGAGAACCCCCGAATCCCCCATAGGTGGTTGGGCCTCGCTCGCTGCGCTCGCTCGTCACAGTGCAGTATTTACGCCTCACCACTTTCAAATGTCACCAGCCGCCCCTGGCAGTTACACACTTATTCCAGAGTTGAGCGATACCATGCTCTCGGGCCAACTTCCAGACAACTCTAGAAAGTTCTAGAATTACCCTGTGAGAGGTGAGTGTGGAGCGGGTTTGATGCTAGTGGCCTGTTTGCTGGTCTGTCTAAATTATTCCAGTTCACAGAGGTCTGGTATTAGCTGGAATCAACTTGATTGTTGACAGGACTCTAATCAGCGTGTTCACAAGACATGATTACTGTGCCATATTTACACGCAGTAGTGTGCTGGAACAATTGTCAGGGTGCAGGACCGCTGCCATCAATGTTGCGTAGCTAAAATCATTGGGAATATAAAAAATCAAAACGTAGCACAAAATTCAAAAGGTAGCACAAAGCACCTGTGTCACACATATGTTACATTTGTCCAGGAACGCGGTACAGGTGTAGTATGTAACTGGTGGTAATGCATTTTTTGGGCACACTGTCGCAATTAAATTACTTAAGTATGATGCAGTAGCCCATGGTCATTCACAGATGGCACATTTCCATTGAAATAGCACCTACATTTTCACAATCATGCACTTCTGATGTTATAAAGCAGTGATTTGCCCACTCTTCTAAAAAAACAAAAAACTCCCCCAAACCTGCTTTATGATAGGCTCGATCACTTCGCTTGTGACATAAAACTCAACAGTATCTACGCCACACCACTTTCAAATGTCACATGCAGCCACTGGATGAGACACAAATAACTCAACCAAACACATACCTCCCACGTCCAACCTGTGATGGGACACACATGACTAAAGCAAACACCTATCTCCCACTCCAACCTGTAATGAGCCACAAATGATTTAAGTGAATACCTATCACTCATTTAAAAACATTAATTAGATACTGACAACTCCAGGAAAACTACCACTCACCTCCCACCTATGATGTGAACATCTATAACACAATCAAACTCTGTCTTTCACTTTGAAGTTATAATGAGAAAGAAGGAATTCAAGTAATCTCTCACCTCCACTTTGTAATGAGACCCAAATAACTGAAATGAATCCCTGTCTCTCACATGCAGACTGTAATAAGAGTAAGACACAAACAATTGACGCAAAACCTTATTACTCACATCCAACTTGTGATAATAAAAGTATTTGGACAAAATATTGAGTTTTTAATATATGAAGACAGAAAGTTTGGAAAAATATATAATGATACAAAAATAATGTTATGCAGAAATATCATTGTCAAGAATATCATTTTTTAAGTAAGTAATGTTGTTAAGAATATTGTTTGTTAGATCGTTTTCAATAATATAGTTGATACAAAATATAATTAGATTTTTTTTGCTGGGTTTTGGTGCATACATTAATTTTAGGTGTTATCTTTCTATGTATAATTGTTATTAATTGTTTAAAATAAAGTTTGTAATTTCAAGTGATTTCGATTTTTTAATGTAATTGCTAATAGTAATTTATAGTGCTGTTAAGAGTTGTTGGGTTTGTATGGGGACATGGGTGTGAAGTTACGTAATAATGAATTTTTAATGAATTAACCATTTCTAATTAAGAATGCGATTGGTAATAATTTTGTACATTATGCCATATTGATTTTTTTTTAGGTTTTGGTTTTGATGCAAGTTGCTAGATTTGCAGGGGTATAGACTGGGAAGGTAATTAAGTAATAATTACATATAATTAATCATTTTTATTATTATTTCATTTGATTAGTAATTATGTACATTGTGTAACATTTATCTATTTTTGGGTGTAGGCTGCTGAGTATGTAGGAGTATAGGGTGGGCAGGAGGGGTGTGCAAGGAGGGGTGGAGTAGGAGAGAGCCTAGAACGTTTTTTTGGGGGATCATAGTAGTGGTATGGAGTTGGGAAAAACGAGAGAGTTGGTGTAGGGGATATATTGATAGATGTATAGGGTGAGAGATAGGGTAGTGCATTGGAAATAGTAGTAGAAAGTAGTTTGAGATGAGTCAGAAAGTTGGGCTAGAAAATATATTGAGAGAAGTATAGACTGAGAAATAGGGTAGTGCATTGGAGTGGCAGCAACATGTGTGGGTCTGTTGAGGAGCCTCTGTCCGATTATCAAGTTCTTGGACTCCTAAACTCGACAGCTTATCATCCAAGCCACAATTCTGTCACGTTTAGATTATGCTAGCGTCTTACTCTTAGGCGCTAACAAGGCTGAGATAGCGCACCTTCAGAGAGTTCAGAACTCGGCTGCAAGGACTCTGGTCGGCCTTCCTCGCAGGTGCCAGACCAGGGCTATCATCAGAAAGCTTCACTGGCTCCCTATGGAATCCCGAATTAAGTTTAAAACTTTGTGTATGGCGTACAAAATTTTAAAGCTTGGATGTCCAGATCTTCTACGTCCGCTTCTGACGCTTTATGTGCCCCAGCGCAACCTTCGTTCGCTGTGACAATCCCTTTTAACGGTACCTCGGACTAAACTCTGCCGGAGTGGTGGCCGCTCCTTTCGGGTTCTAGGAGCCAAACTCTGGAACTCTCTTCCTGTGCACATCCGTGGTCTAGACACCTTGTGCGCCTTTCGGAAGGCTGTCAAGACCTTTTTGTTTCCTCCCCTGTAAAGCTCCCCCTTCAGTTCTTCTTTTATCCTTCCGTTCTAGCACCTTCTGATCACCAGCGCAGGGACGTCCCTTTGCCAGGGCAGCTGTTGTGCTTTAACAAATTAATAACATAATAACATAACATAACATTGGAAATGCCAAATTAGAAGAAAGTGATAAATATATAGATCTATAAGTACATTGAAAGTATATAGATGCATAAAGGTGGTAAGTACATGTAGATTAAAGATATTGATAGAGGTACAGGATGAAAAATAGGGTAGTGCATTGGATATGCTTTTTCAGGAGAAAACTAATAGACACATAGATCCAAGTACATAGAGGTACATAGATGCTCAAAGGAAGCAAGTACATGTAGACCATAGATGACTTTTTTTTACATCATAATTATTCTACATGTTTTTACAAAGCAATACACAAAGATATGTACATATCTATAGTGAAAATAAATTGTGGGTGGGTATTACTGAATGCGAAAATGGGCAGCATTTCTGGCCCTGGTCCCGACCAGTCTCGACAGGCTCAAACAGGCAACTGCCCTTGTCTTCTCTGCCCTTAACAGGCTCAAACAGGCAACTGCCCTTGTCCCCTCTGCCCACAACAGGCTCAAACAGGCAACTGCCCTTGTCCTCTCCACCCTTAACAGACTCAAACATGTAACTGCCCTTGTCCTCTCTGCCCTTAGCCTCGACGCCCAGAATGAGACGCCTTAAACCTGGCCTTTATAGCCCTAGTAATCAGGTGATCCCTTCAGCCAATGGGAACCCTAGCCCTAATACTATTGAATCACAACACTACCCCTAAAATCTGAGCCCTAGCTCAGGCTACCAATCAGTTTAAAAAATGCTGATCTCTACGTCCAATAGAGGCCCTAGCCCTACCAGTAGTCCCAAACCAAGTCCAAGCAACCTATGGCACAGGAAGCCCTAGTCCCTACTTCCAATAGAAAGCCTAACTTTACTCTTAGTCCTACACATAGTCCAGCAACCTATCACACCAGAAGCCCTTATCACTACTTACAATTAAAGGCCTAGCCCTAGTTCCACCCCAGTCCCAACAACCAATAGAAATCCTAACCCTTGCCCTAGCCCCAACCCTACATTGATTGAATCACAGACCCAGAACCCAAACAGAACCCTCAAATACCCAACTAACCCTAATCCAAAAGACACACCAGATACAACCACAAATCAGTGTACACATGTACCAAACAATAGCAGACTATATAAAGTCCCAGCTACCTCAGACAAGGTTGGCTGGCCAGGGAGTTAGAAGCTGCTGCTCTATTCAGAAGTCTCCTAGGAGACAAACAGGCTCAATCCACACTTCGGACTTCTGCAGGTAAGGGCCTAACAAACTTGTCCTTTAACACACCTGTTTAATAAAACTTTACTCCCTCTCCTGGCTAAAAAATGAAGTGCACAGTCCCTATTAAATACAGTTTAAACAGCACACAGCAGATTACTGCTGTCTATACTTCTTTGTTACAATTGTGAACACCACGAAGTATATATAACATCAAATGAGTGTAACTTCTGGTTGCATTGTGTGTTTTATGGTTTATCTTTTTATACCCTTTATAATTTCTGATCAATATAAATGTATTCTTTGAATATATATACCTGTGTTATACATTTTTCTTTGAAGATTTGTTTATATGTAAATAATTGGAATTGTTTCTGAAGAAATTGAATCGCAAGCTATTTGATATAGTTTGCCAACATTGAATGCAGCAATTAATGTAAATATATGGTTTAGTAAATCCCTTGTATGCTCAATTACCTTCTAATATTTAATTGCCCTAGCTGTCAAGGGCTGATTGGGTTTCCCACTTATTTGTAATATTATTACATCACAAAGAGGTCATCTATATACCTCAGCCGCAAGATGGCATGCTGCAGCCAATGTTCCATATCTTGTCCACCAAGCACCTGCTCCTCAGTCCCTCTCTGTGGGGAGCATCGTTTACAATGCGGTGTTTACACCGCAGTGCCTTTAGAACGATGCCATTACAATGCAAGTCGTTACTACGACTTGCGCTGGATGGTGCTGTTGGACAAGGAATGTTGTAATTTTATATTCCAACACCTTCCCTACTGTTACGTGGATGGACTGGTGTTGGAATATAAAATTATAATATTTCAAAATCCGCGCCCTCCAACGCAAGTCGTTGTAACAACTTACGTTGTAATGCCCGCGATGTCAAGTATCGCGTTGTACTGACAGACATCCCTCTCTGTTGTTGATACAGTTGTTTACAAAAATAAAGATGCTATTAGTGAGGCCCCATTGAATCATTTCTAGAAGCATATTGTTGTGCATGGCAAATCCTAGTGGTCTCTTACGTAAGAAATGTTTGTACTGCTCTTAAGCCAACTTTATGAAGTATGCTTGTATATAGGGAAGAGACATCAAGGGTTATAAATAACATATCACTCTCCTACTCAACATCATAGATATGCTTTAAAAGGTCGGAAGTGTCTCTTATATAAGATGGTTATGAGCTGACCTTTGGATTTAAAAATAGTCACTATACTTTGATGGATTTTCGAACAGGCTGTCCTGGGCAGTTATTATGGGCCTGCCTGGTGGCCTTGCACTGTCTTTGTGAACTTTGGGTATCATATAGAATGTTGGTATAACCGGGCAATCGTGCTTCCAAAACCAATATACATCCCAACTCAGATGACCTGTATCTTTCCAAAATTGTAAACAAGCAAATAAATCTTCCTTAGTAGCTGAATAGTGATCCATTGTAATAGGAATATAGCAATTTCTATTGTTCAACTGTGACATGGCTTCATTTTTGTATAGTTCACGATCCCAGAGAACTACATTTTCACCCTTGTCTGATAGCTTCACAATCACATTGTCCATCTTTTTAAATTTGCTAATTATTTAAAAAAATCTTTGTCTCTCCATCTCTCTCTCTCTCTCTCTCTATATATATATATATATATATATATATATATATATATATATATATATATATATACTAGCAGCCCGTCCCGATGTTGTCTGGGTATGAATTGCTGCCGGCCAGTAGTATATTGTTTTGTAGGATTTCGTTTTGATAGCATTTCTTATCTGTGACAGGCCTGTGAAACGCTCCGATTCACAGTGCACTGCTGAAGCACTTAAGAGTGCGCTTTCAGTAGTGTGTGAACTCGAGTTTCCCTACTTTATTTTTCCTTGCAATATTATATAGCGCAAACTCGACAACTTGGCATGAGCACAATTTACATTACAGAAGAACACGTTCATTTGTGGTAGACACGGGGAGACAAAGCGATTTGCCTGGAATCACAGGATGTTGAGCTGATGCAGAGATTCGAACGCAGCACCCCAGATCTAAAGTTCGCAATTCTAGAACTTGTGGTGGGAGGTGTGTCTAAAAGTGTATGTCGGTGCTGGCCATCAATGAGAGAGACCTGTGCATTTTTCAAATGGGTGGTGAAAAAATATGAGTATGTTGCTGGAGATGTGGGCCGCCGTGCCACCAATGTACTTACCGGGAGAGGGTAAACAGCAATTATTCCGCAACTTTCTTTCCGCATACCATCACTCCGCATAATTTCATTACGAAAGTACCATGACTCCGCAATGCCATTATAACGCATGGCATTACATTTTATATGCTTTTACCACGCATACATTTACAACGAAATTCGTTGTAAATGCATGAATGGTAAAAGCATGTTTTTTTAAATGTTTGAATAAGGTAAGTATTGGTACTGGGGTATATGTTTTGGGGTACTGAGGTATATGTTCTGGGGTGTTTGGGTATTTTAAGGGTTCAGATATAGTTTTGGGTTATGGGATACAGGGGTAGTTTTAGGGTTTAGGGATAGGTATGGGTTTTGGGGTACAGGGGTATTTTTAGGGTGCAGGGCTTGGTTTGGGTTTTGGGGTATAGGGGTATTTTTAGGGTTCAGGGTTAGGTTTGGGTTTTGGGGTACAGGGGTATTTTAAGTGTTCAGGGCTAGGTTTGGGTTTTGAGGTACAGGGGTATTTTTAGAGTTCAGGGCTAGGTTTGAGTTTTGGGGTACAGGGGTATTTTAGGGTTCAGGGGTAGGTTTGGATTTTTTGGGGACAGGGTTATTTTTAGTGTTCAGGGCTAGGTTTGGGTTTTGGGGTACAGGGGTATTTTTAGGGTTCAGGGGAAGGTTAGGGTTTTGGGGTACAGGGGTATTTTAAGGGTTCAGGGCTAGGTTTGGGTTTTGGGGTACAGGGGTATTTTAGGGTTCAGGGGTGGGTTTGGGGTACAGTGGTATTTTTAGGTTTCAGGGCTAGGTTTGGGTTTTGGGGTACAGGGGTATTTTTAGGGTTCAGGGGTAGGTTTAGGTTTTGAGGTACATGGGTATTTATAGGGTTCAGGGCTAGGTTTGGGTTTTGGGGTACAGGGGTATTTTTAGGGTTTAGGGATAGGTTTGGGTTTTCTCCCTATTTCCACCGCCCACTTGGATTTTGATATGAATTTTTTTATTGGGACAAATATTTTCAAAGAGAACATGTGACCCACCTGGGTTCTTTATGGAGTACGAGTCTTAGAAGCACTGGGACTATCAGTACCACAATGCTGTGCTTTCTGACGCCTACTTGGGCGGGACTTGAAATGCCAATAAATATGGAGTCTCCAATTAAACAACGTGTTCCCTACTATTCTTTGAGCCAGTGATCAAGAGCGACAGTACGCTCGAAACGCGTTTGGCAGAATGTACTAAGGAGGAAAAGGAGAAACTCTGACGGTTGCTGCCGGAGGTGGTGTGCAGTAACCCTTTCTCGTGTGACATCTCCGAGAGGGCAACCTTGATGTGTGATATATATATATATATATATATATATATCCTGCATGTATTCCTGTTTGCTCCCTGCGACAAATATACAATGTGGTTATCATGGACTTGGTTGGCGGCTTTCTTCTATCTTGCAGGCAACATTGTTGGATTGTTTGCAGCATGCCTGAGCCGCGTTGAAAGCCCCGGTGCTGCCAACACTCCTATGGCGACGCCACGTGACGCCGTCATAATGGGATCAGGTCCCACTTGCTGCAGGACAAGAGTGAGCTGCGGGGGCACTAGCATTTATTTTACTACCCACGTGGGATCAATGTTTCTAATGCAGCGGGGAACAAGCACGGCTCTCATTGAAGTAAGAGACAGGACTACTAGGACCATCTGGCCTTGCTGTGGCCACACCCACTTGGGAGGTGGTTTGACAATATTTAAGTAGAGCTGCGAAACCGCCGTGACTGTTACCTGGCATCCAGTGTCTCTGAAGAAGTGTTTATTACCACGAAACGCATCGGACATTGCTGGATCAATACCGAGTGAAAAACTTGCATGTATTCCTGTTCGCTCCCTGCGACAAATTAACAATGTGGTTATCATGGACTTGGTTGGCGGCTTTCTTCCATCTTGCAGCAACATTGTTGGATATACATATATATACATATATATTGGGCTATTTGATATTGGATATATATATATATATATATCCAATATCCAATATATATATTTGATATTGTATATATATATATATATATATATATATATATATATATATATATATACATAGAAAGAGTTGCCGCTAGGTGGGGATGCACTTACAGGTAGAAATTGATGCCAGCGCAAGGGCGCGAGCTGAGAACAGAGTCCCTTTCCTGCCAGACGTGTTTCGGGCCTACGCCCTCTTCAGTGGCAGCGCATGTGACATGACGGCAAGCTGCAGGCACCAGTAAATACCCTCAGTAATTATGCACAGGTGTAAAACCTGAAGCAATGCTCTCTGGGACTGGTGGTTCCGTAAAACCCGAGTGGGTCGCGGCCGCCATTCGCATGCAAAAAAAGTATTAAAGGGATTGCCAATGTCCCCGCAAGCACCCCGCAAGTAAAGGCACCTCCTGTACCACAGAAAGCTGCCCAAGTAAGGCAGCTGTGGACCCGCAGTTGTAAGCGGTAGTGCAATCCCGCGACCGGGCAGGCTGCAAAAAATGTAAAGAAAGAGTTGCCGCTAGGTGGGGATGCACTTACAGGTAGGAATTGATGCCAGCTCAAGGGCGCGAGCTGCGAACAGAGTCCCTTTCCTTTCCTTTTCTTTACTAAGTGTATTTCCACATATTTCACCAATATAAGTTTTTTTCAATACTCTTCTCATTCAGCTCTTTGTATTTACAGTATTCTACATTGCTAAGTGCAATTACTATCGCCAAAGAATCCTTTTTGAGTCCTTTCCCTTTTGCACTTTTCTTGTTTCTAATCTTTGATGTTCCCACAACTACGGCCTCCCATCTCATGTGATTATAGATGGCTGTGTAATTCTTCATCCCCATTAATCCCAAATGGGGTCTTGGTCTTGAATCTTATAATCATACGTGATTCTAGCCTTCGTAGTTGCAATGTTCTGTGTCCTCCTCTCTCGTTTTTCGGTACAGTTATAAGACCAAAGTATTTGATTTTTGTCTTGGTTTTATCTGTACCGTGTGATTTCAAATGTTTTACAATTGCATAGTTTATATCCTCATTTTGTATTGCACATACATAAACACCAAAGACATTACATTTCCTAAATGAATAAGCATACCTACACGTGCAGACTTTAATATGGTGCACGTTTAGATCTAATGCGTCACTTTATACGTGAACTAATTCATTATGCATCATCTAAAATAAATTTCAAACAAACACTACATTGATCTTCATAAATGACATGGTTACATTTCTATTCGCACTAATATATGCTGCATTAATGCTACATTTCTAATGACTACACGTTAATACATTCCTTTAGATTTGCGGGTGCTGACTATTGACTATTTTGATGCACCCCTACAATTTTCAAAATAACATGATGCTCTATCACATGTTTAAACTCATATTTTTGTACAAAGTTTCTTTATAAACCATCTGTCATACCTATTTTCTGTTTTCACAGTTATTCGGGACATCGCGATAATGCAGTTAACAGCGACTATCACGTCTTGTCAACCGCCAGAATGTTTTATATATTTATGACAAAGGCCAGGAGGCCGGAATGCGTGTGTCAGTTTATTGTGGTTGCATCTGTGTATTCCATAAATATACAGCGATTTACCAGCCTGAGAGGGCCCGGTATTGTCTTTCCTCGGATGTGTGGCGCGGGACCGCCTCCACGCACCGAGGCATCCGCTGCACTGTGAGCGACGTCTTGGGCGGAAAACGCAATTGAAGATATATATATATATATATTTATATATATATATATATATATGTATATATATATATATATATATATATATATATATATATATATATATATATATATATGTATATATATATATATATATATATATATATGTATATATATATATATATGAACCAGAACACCCAACTCCCACAGAAATTCCATGGAAAAGCAGGCACGGACATGAAGTGGCATTGGATTCAGCATTTATTTCTTAGTGCAGGGCGCCCTCAATCGCGAGCACAAGGAGAGACGTAGCTTCTCTGGTATTAAACTTTTTTCCCAGGGCACAGGAGTGGTGAATTTAATCCAGATATTCAAACCACTGCAATACATATATCATGTTGCACGACTCCATTGACACTTTTCACAAGGTCATCACTGGAAAAATCAAAATATGAAATACAAAAATTGGTATGAGCATCCAAAAGCATCGCAATCAAGATCACAAGTACTTTCAACTAATGAAAAAATTAAAAAACAATAAAGAGGTCGTGATACGAAATAGTGATAAGGGAGGAAACATAGTCCTGTGGGCACATGATGAACCAACTAAATGATAGACAATGTTACACATGAACAGATGTTACAAGACTGAAAGAAATGTATAGAACTTATTACAAAAAACTAACAAGCAGCTAATAAGTGAAAATGAGTACAAATATTTAAAGAATGACAATCCAGTTGTACCCACAATATATTTCATACCAAAAATCCATAAGGACAATAAAACACCACCAGGACGTCCTATCATCAGCGCCAGAAACAGCATTTCAGAAAAAACGTCAGTATACGTTGACTATTTCCTGCAGGACTATGTAAAATCCTTACCGTCCTACGTAAGAAATACTAGCGACTTCATAAACAAAGTGAAAGACTTTGAATGGAACTCTGAATTTATACTGATGGCACTGGATGTGTCTTCATTATATACAAGTATAGTACATGAGGATGGCATACAAGCTGTTGAATACTATTTGAGAAACAGATAACCAATCTACAAGCAACACAATGAAATGCTGTTGGCAATGATAGCATTTTGCCTCTATAACAATATCTTTATGTTCAATCATTTGCTATATTGCCAGATTCAAGGAGTAGCCATGGGGGCTAGCTTCTCCCTGAGTTATGCTTGCCTGCATATGGGCAAATGGGAGAAGCAGGTCCTCATGGGGATCCACAGAGATACTATGTCAACTAAGGTAAAACTGTGGCTCAGGTTCATTGATGACCTCTTTGTTGTTTGGCATGGAACTAGAGATGAGGCAGAGAGTTTTGTGGCTCAAATTAACAACAACAATTTAAAATTGAGATTCACTGCAGAAATTAGTGATACCTGTGTACATTTCCTAGATACTAAAGTATACATAAATAACAACAAATTAGAAACTACTTTGTATCGGAAAAAACAGCAGGAAATTCGGTGCTACATGCCTCCAGTTCTCACCCGCGCCACTTAGTGAACAGCATCCCTTATGGCGAAATGCTTAGAATTAAGAGGGTATGCAGTACACAAGATGAACTAGAAAAGGCCCAACAACTTAGCAAAGAAAGATTTGTAGCAAGAGGCTATTCCAGACAAATAGTAGATCATGCCATTGCCAAAACAGCTACACTAGCCAGGGATGATTTATTGGTTAAAAATAAACAAAAGGAACAAGATCAGTGCCAAAGCCTAGAAGTCAGAGGATGATAAGATTTTTCGCCTCATAATTGGATACAGTAAACAACATAAGGCACTCCAAATCATCATTCAGGGAGGGTAGTCCATACTCCTTAGCGACCCCATATTAGGACCCCTGCTACCGCAGAGGGCGTCCATTACGTACAGTAGAGCTCCCTCAATGAGAGATTGCTTGGCGGTATCTCATCCTGAAATAATAACTAAACCAACCTGGTATCAGAACTTAAAAGGTTTCAAAAAATGCAAAACATGTAAGGCATGCACCCACGGGGTCAATACCAAAATATTTTTTTAGCCCATTTAAGTAAAAAAGAAATACAATAAACAAAATGCTAACCTGTAAAACCGAGTACATGGTATATGTTCTAACATGCCCATGTGGTCTTGTCTACGTGGGCAGTACCAAATTACAAGCTCATGTTAGAGTACTCCAACACCTCCGCGCCATAACTAATATGGACAACACCTATCCGGTGGCGCGACATTTTAAGGAACGCCACGGATCCTTCAACAAAGGGTTGTCTTATTATTTAATAGATGCAGTCTCCCCCAACAGGCGCGGAGAAGACAGGGAGAACAAACTACAGAAGTTGGAAACCAGATATATTTTGTTATTAGATTCAAAACATCCTCAGGGCTTTAACCTAACAGAAGACCTGTACACTTGTCTGGAATAAAAGTTAGAATAGGAATGGGCTAATAGACACCCACGTACACATGTCCTTAAATATGGAAATCAGAGGTAAAACATATTACTGCCCATAACTCAGCACTTTCTAGAAAGTTGATATTATGTAAATAGATGAATTTTAGGTCTATTTATTTACTAATTTATGACTTTTTGTATTGGTGTTTTTGAATATTTTCAAATATCTTTGGATGTTTTAAATATTTTTAAATGTTTTTCAATTTTTGTATGATATTTTTGATATTGTATTAAGCACACAAAAGATATAGATGACATCGAATGAATTGAGATGCATCGGTGCTTATCTGATTTCTTACTGTTGGAAAAGGCAGTATTTTAAACCTCTGAGTTGGGCAACCCCCCATACATGTAGATTGGATATCATTGTGAAACAATACAATAGTATCAGGCAAAACTAGAAAATGAAATCAATGATTGATGAGAATGTGATGAAAGCGAAGTATACTGGTAAATAAGTATGGCGATACACATAACAGCAGTTTGCTTTGGCTCATTAGGTCTGTGAAAATTGGCCGATTGATAAGTACTGGACATGATTTTAACATCACTAGCACATTTAGCCACATTATAGAAATGTTCGCTATGGAAGGTGTTATACGTTAAAAAACAATTCCAACTGAAACGAGGTGTATGTATTTTACAGAAACATCTAAAAAATGTAATAGTGATCATAATAATGGTACAAAGTCAATATTAATGTATTTTACGGATATTTATGTATCAAATCATGAGAGACTGTTTTTACATATATTTGCATGTTTATTTTATCATGTAAAATTATGTATTTAAAAAAACGATCTGATAGTTGGAAATCAGCGCACATACAACAAGCGCAAAAGAGTATGTTTTCTATGTCCATAGTGAAGGTAACTCACGTGATTCACTAAATCATTGCACTGTCACTTTAAAAATGCTTCCTTAGTTCAAACAAACTGTCGAGTGAACAAGCGGCGTTCGCGCTGCGAAACGCGTCTCTGACTCTTGGTTAAATAAAAATTTGAAGCACGAATACTGGGTCCGTGTCCTGTTTGCTGGAATCGCGTGATTGAAGACGTGGCGGCCGTGCTGACAGGATTTCACTATATATATATATATATATATATATATATATATATATATATATATATATATATATATATATATATATATATATATATATATATATATATATACATATATATATATATATATATATATATATATATATATATATATATATATATATATATATATATATATATATATATATATACATACATATATATATATATATATATATATATATACACACACATATATATATATATATATATATATATATATATATATATATATATATATATATATATATATATATATATATATATATATACATATATATATATATATTACCTACTGGCTGTCGCCAGTAGGTATATATAGTTAGGATTTTTTCCCTATGGGATTTTTGAAAATTCTATGTCTAATAACTTTGGCGTTTGTGGACGGAATCGGCAGAAATTTTCAGGAAAATGGCACATTTTGTTTCTGAGCAGCCCTTGAAAATTTGGGGGTGTTTCGTCAAGGGGGGGCCGAGAAAAAAGGGGGGTCCCAAAACGCGTTTTTAACATTGAGTTTTCCATAGGGCGGTTGGCCTCACTTTTAGCTCGAACGGCTGAATGGATTTGCACGAAACTTGGCAAAATTGTAGGGACTGTTAGCCCGATGTGCCTTTGCTAGGTCTCAATATATGTGCTCCAGTGGATTTTGAGAAATTAACGTTCAAAACAAGATATATATCTGTAACAGCGCTCCGGGCTGCGCTCCGGTCCGCTTACTTTTCGCGAAACTGAACTTTGCGATGCGAAGCTGATTGGCTTTCCGGTGTCTGTCAACATTCTAAACAGTCCGGAGCGGCCGCCATCTTATCTCTCGGTAGGATCGAGAGAGAAGAAGAGGTGAAAAACGAAGGGGGAATTTAATGAAAGGGGGCAAGGTATACCCCTCTTGACCCCCTAGGAATGATGTTGGGGTTATTAAAGGGTCCCGTGGGGAAAATAAAAAAAAATTGATTTTTCACGGTAGAAGCGCTTCCCGGGCCGCGAACTGGGCCGCAAACTGGTAGCGAAACGGGAATTCGCCATTTTGTGTTTCGTTTTAATTAAATGACTAGGTATAAGGGGGTGCAGGAGACGTATCCTAATCCCTTATGTTTTCTGAGGGTGGCTGAGGAGGCTCATATATGTTGATATATGTCTTCCAGCGGCTGTGCGTGCGCCATCTTATCTCTCGGTAGGATCGAGAGAGAAGAAGAGGTGAAAAACGAAGGGGGAATTTAATGAAAGGGGGCAAGGTAGACCCCTCTTGACCCCCTAGGAATGATGTTGGGGTTATTAAAGGGTCCCGTGGGGAAAAAAAAAATTGATTTTTCACGGTAGAAGCGCTTCCCGGGCCGCAAACTGGGCCGCAAACTGGTAGCGAAACGGGAATTCGCCATTTTGTGTTTCGTTTTAATTAAATTACTAGGTATAAGGGGGTGCGAGAGACGTATCCTGATCCCTTATGTTTTCTGAGGGTGGCTGAGGAGGCTCATATATGTTGATACATGTCTTCCAGCGGCTGTGCGTGAGCTTTTTTTTTTTTTTTGCTGCGTGACGTCTGTTAACGTTTGATTCGATGGAAATCAGGAAGTGTTGACCGCCAATTTGTCAGTGCAATAAAATATTTTGTTATAAATGAATCCTTATTGATAAACATTGTCTGCGCCATCTTGCCTTTTTTCCAATGCCACAATTTTGTCGTGCACGGCAGCCATTTTAGATGCCTTGACCAGACCCACTCTCTGCACGCCGTCGATTCTCAGCACGGCTCCCCACCCTCGCAAGCATCTCCCCCACGCACTGGTCACCCCCGCTCTCTCTCTCATGCATGGGCCATAAACTTCCCCCCATCTGCGCTGCTCTTCCCTGAGAATCACACCCTGTGCCCGCCCGACACCTCCCTTTCACCCTATTCACTACCGCACCCTCTGACTCTCCTCTTCCTCTGTGTCCGATTGTCCAGGCCGGTCCCAGGCTATCACCTAGCCCTGCGGATGTAGTTTATGGCCCCAGCTGTAGAGAATCCAGACATGCCAACCCTCCCGATTCAGGCGTGAGACTACCGATTTCAGTGCTAGTCTCCCGCCTCCCGATTCCTGCAAGCAAAAACCCGATTCCTCGGGGGTTTCAGCTGACAGGGCTTGGTATTGTGTTACGTGCTAATTCTTCCAGGAAACGTCAGAGGGCCGATGCAGGGGCTCTAGAAGGGGTGATAAACCATTTAAGCCTCATTAACAAGCGCATGGTCTTTTAAAGATCTGTGAAGTACTCGGGGCGGCGGTGTGTGTGTGCCCTCTTTCAGGTGCGGGCGGGGGGGGGGGCACTGCCAGCAACTTGCCAGGCCAGGCAGTGTTCAACACTTGCATCACCCTTTCTCTGCCTGCTATTGACCTCCATGCTTCGGAAAGGTAAGAAAAAGAACGTGCATTTGAGTTTGAAATGTCCGATCCTGTAGCAGTACACTTGCAAAGCCCACACATGAAAATAACCCGATTCAAGGCCCCATTCACCCGATTTTTTAAAAATATATAGCACTCCAACAAAGTAGGATTATAAAACTTTATTAACTTATAAATATATCGAACGCAACAAAAACTGTAAATACATTTAAACATTTTTTGGCAAAAAGAAGCAACAATGGTCAGTAGCTGTCTTTTGTGCGAATAGTCCCAAGGCAGCACAACGTGCTGAGTTCTGGACGGCACCCATGTGATGTTACCTGGGTGCCGCACTGGTTTTTGGTTTCCTACAATGCAGCTCAGAAAAACAGCGTGGGGCGTCCCGGGTGGTGCGGGGGGAGGCCTCGTCAGTAGCGGTCTGTTGTGCGAATAGTCCCAAGGCAGCAGAACGCGCTGAGATGTGGATGGCAGCCAGGTGATGTCCAGTAACTTGCCGCACTGGTTTTGGTATCCTACAATGCTGCTCCGAAAAACGGCGACGGGCGCCCCGGGGGGGGCGTGGGGGAGGCGGCGTGAACGGGCCTCCCCAGGTGGCGGCCATCCAGCTGAGTTGCGCCCGCTCTTGCGGCTACAGCGTCTCGCTCACCATGTAGTTGAGTTGCGCCCACTCTTGCAGTGCAGCGATAGGCGGCTGCCACAGGACTCTTAAAATGGCGGACGGCTCTTCGGATTTGGGCCTGGTCCACTAAAATGGCGCTGGGACACCTTGGAACTCGGACGCTTGCCTGCTAGGGCTTGGGCTCCATTCTCGAAAGCGTCCCCTCAGCCGTGAAGATTCTACAAAAGTCTTGGGGGCCCTCGACTCCTGCAGGCTTCCGGTGGGGAGCGGCTGCCATGATTGCTCGCTGAATGACCACGACGGAGCCACGAGATGGTGGTGCTCTCATGCTGACGCCAGCTTCAGTCTGAATCATCCAGAAACAAGGTGGGGCTTTCATCGTTTGGGAAAAAAAAATGTTCTAAACTAATGAAAAGTGTTATTTTTAGGTCATATGACCAAGCCTTCCATCATTAGGAAACCAAAAGTAAAATGAACCAATGAAAAGTTTTATAAACAAGTCACATGACCTGTTATGCGGCATAGGGCTACAAAAAGCGTAGAAAATCCGTTGGAACGTGAGGCGGCGTCAGTAGCGGACCGATGTGCGAATAGGCCGAAGGCAGCACAACGCGCCGCGATCCGGATGGCACCAAGTTGGTGTCCAGCAAGTTGCTGCACTGGTGTGGCTATCCTACAATGCTGCGCCGAAAGTCGGCGTGGGGCGCCCCGTTGGCCTGTAAGGTCGCGTCAGTCAGTGGGGGCTGTGCGTCTCCCCCAAGATGGAGGCTCCTCGGCTGCAGTGGGGCGCCCCTTAGCGTTTCACTCGCCGTCCAACTGAGTTGCGTCCGCACTTGCGGCTACAGTAGGCCGAAGGCAGCACAACGCGCCGAGATCCGGATGGCACCGAGGTGGTGTCCAGCAAGTTGCCGCACTGGTGTGGCCATCCTACAATGCTGCGCCGAAAGACGGCGTGTCCAGCTGAGTTGCGGTCACTCTTGCGGTACAGTGACTCGAACGCGCCGAGATCCGGATGGCACCGAGGTGGTGTCCAGCAAATTGCTGCACTGGTGTTGCCATCCTACAATGCTGCGCCGAAAGACGGCGTGTCCAGCTGAGTTCCGGTCACTCTTGCGGTACAGTGACTCGAACGCGCCGAGATCCGGATGGCACCGAGGTGGTGTCCAGCAAGTTGCCGCACTGGTGTGGCCATCCTACAATGCTGCGCCGAAAGTCGGCGTGGGGTGCCCCGTTGGCTTATGAGGTGATGTCAGTAGTGGACCGATGTGTGAATAGGTCGGAACCAGCACAAGGCGCCAAGATCCGGATGGCAAGTCCTGGATGTTGAGTGCCATAGTTGAGAGTTCTGAGCAGTGTTTGTAACACTGTCTGAAGCTTATTTGCACCTGCTGCAGCTTCATTATTGCCCTGGTGTGGCCAAAGATCGCCCATGACATAGGCGGCCGGCTCCCGAGGTCCGGCGGAACTTTTTTCCTTTTCTTTTCTGCATCTTGTCCCATAATCCGTTTGACCTGAAGACACGACCAGGTCCCTGAATGTGTGCAGGGGGACGTTATTGATTGAATCAAAATGGCGGCTTCACACAAAGCTGACTCAAGCGTTGCTGTTGATGCTATACAGACAAAAATTGGTTTTCAGTTTGTACATTCTTCAGGATTTTTTTTTCCATCCAAGGCTGATTGAGAGTTTGTAGAACAATGGCTTCAGATTTTCAACATACTACTCTTCAACATTCTTCCTAAATGTAACAATGTGAGACTCACTAGGAGAACGGCTGTTTATCTTTCCTTTCAAAATGCTGCCAACAATATTTTCTGAATGGAAGACACCATCTTGTAGCATAAAGGGCCGAAAGGGGTTCTGGTCTGGTCGATGGTTGGTGGAGACATTTTGACTATATCTTGCACCTGCCCGGCCTCGCCCAAAATGGCGCCGGTATAAATGGGACTCGTAACTCCTTGTTGTGTACTGGTTGAACAACCTTGATATCACGAGATATGAATGCAGTTTTGATACTCATGGCGGGTGGGGACGAGAATTGATTGAATATTTCGACATCCCTATTGATATTAAGTTCTGATGTGTTATTGATTACTGTACTATTGAAAGTTCGAATTAACGTCACCCATGGTACTTGCCCGCAAATGTATATCTAGATAATTTTTTTGTAAGTGGCCCTGTCGTATTTTAATTACAAAATGTACGTCCACCGATTCCGCAACTGTTAGACACCTTAGTTCTTGCAACCTAATGGCCCGCTCGTTACGTTCCTCTACAGTGTAAATGTCTCCTCATCATATACGATTTCAGTTTGCTCCGTAGCCGGCCCACGTGGTTATAGGCCCGTATTTGTATACTGACATTTTGACAATAAAGGTTTTTAAAACAAAACATGGTAGTAGTATTTACATTGGTAAAGTTTTTACTTTTAGTCACTGTTTTCGAATCAGTAAAAGGCAAGTGAAATAAAGCAGTCCAATTACATGACGGATAAAAGGTATAATACGTAGGAACGCAGTAAAGATAAATGGTCAAGGGCAGTTGTGTTTTCCACTCCTGCAATATAAAGTGATCGATAAGAATCTGATAATCAGGCGTATCGGCGACTAAGACAGCAGGCCGAGCCTCTTTTACTCAACGGCTCCGTCATGGGACGAAGAAACGCCCTTTCTCTCGAAAAAGGAATATATTTTACTTGCAGGACAGTTGTAAATTTTCCGGGAAAGTACATTAGCCTGGAACATTATAACATATATGTTTAAAAAAAAATAATGTTCGAAACCAATAAAAAGCGTAATTTTTAGGTCATATGACCAAGCTTTTCATCATTAAAATAACAAAAGTAAAATGAACCACTGAAAAGTTTTATTAACAAGTCACATGACCTGTTATGCTTACGTTACGCGCTGCGCGCCGCGCCCGGATCACTTCCGGGTGCGCTAACGCGGCGTGTCATATAACGCATTACGCGACAACGTAGGTCAAGAATATAGTCAAAATGTCTCCACCAACCAGCGTTCGGAACACAACCCCTTTCAGCAGTCCAAAAAGTTCTGTTAAATGACAATAGAGGGGACAGGCAACAAGAACCATCAGTCAAAGAGGGGAGGGCAAGTTCTTCTCTACCGGGTCATGTTGGGGCGCTACCGGAACTGATCGAATTGGTAGTCTACAGTGTTTCTGGATGTTTCAGACTGAAGCTGGCGTCAGCATGAGAGCACCACCATCTCGTAGCTCCGTCGTGGCCATTCCACGAGCAATCATGGCAGCCGCTCCCCACCAGAAGCCTGCGGGAGTCGGGGGCCCCCAAGACTTTTGTAGAATCTTCACGGCTGAGGGGACGCTTTCGAGAATGGGACTCAAGCCCTATCAGGGAAGCGTCCGAGTTCCAAGGTGTCCCAGGGCCATTTTAGTGGACCACGCCCAAATCTGAAGAGCCGGCCGCCATTTTGAGAGTCCTGTGGCAGCCGCCTATCGTTGCATTCCAAGAGCGGGTGCAACTCAACTACATGGTGAGCGAGACGCTGTAGTCGCAAGAGTGGGCGGTAAACAGCTGAATGGCGGAAGAGGCACAGTGTAGCAAAAGCGGGCGGAATGGCAACTAAAACAGTAAAGGGGCGCCCCACTACAGCGTGTCTTCAGGTCAAACGGATTGTGGGACAAGGTCCAGAATAGAAGAGTCATCAAAAGGCAAAAAGTTCCGCCGGACCCCGGGAGCCGGCCGCCTATGTCGGGGGCGATCTCAGGCTACACCAGTGCTATAAGACTTGGGGAGGGGGTCGGAGCCAAGCGTCTTCTCCGAGTCCGTGCCATCACACCGCCCCTCGGGGGCCTCCGTCAAGCAGTTTAGGGAGGTACCATATCACATTGTTTTCAAATGCAGTCAGGTCCACAAACGACCCTCACTTACTTTGAGAATAGTGAAGCTGCAGTAGGTGCAAATAAGCTTCAGACAGTGTTACAAGCGCTGCTCAGAACTCTGAACTATGACACCCAACATCCAGAACTTATGCCATTTGAGAATGGCAGTGACATCGAAGCAACTCAGGGACCAAAACCATTAACGTACTTTCACGTATGAAAATCTTACTTGGGGAGGGGGCAGAAGCCAAGCGCCCCCTCCCAGTCCGCGCCAACTCACCGTATGTTTAAAATCTGAAGCCATCGTTCTACAAACTCAACCAACCTTGGATGGAAAAATCTAGAAGAATGTACAAACTGAAAACCAGTTTTGGTCTGCATAGCATCAGCAGCAACGCTTGCTATCAGAGTGCATGAGTTTCATGCTCGATCGATTGAGCTAGCCGGATCGGGCAACAAAAAGTATAAAATAGTTATGTAAATAGTTATATAATAAAATGTTTTACCCTGTTACTTTGCTGGTGTGTTGTATATATTTATAATATTTGCATAGAGTTTATCGTTATTTTGGGCGGGGTGGGTGGCGGAGCCGAGCTGTCTTGCAGCCATCATGGTGTCGAGCTCAGTTCATCTCACTATTTTCGTATTTCTCATGAAGGGTTGTTCCTAATGTTTCTATTTTAGCAAGGTCAAAAAGAGATCTAATTAGTGGCCTACTGATTTTGCTTGATTCCTTTTGTTTTTTTAAACAATTTTTTACTATCTGCAAAAACTAAACAGAGTATTGCGACTCTGTGCTTGTTTGTAAATAGAGAATGAACCAAAGAGAACCAATTCCAAAACAATAAATGCTTGGATAACAATCAATCAAATGTAGAGGGAAGCAGGCACGACGGATTACAACGGGGGCAAAGGCCTGTGTTACCTACTCTTCACTATTTGCAAAGAGAGAATACTCCTAAAAGAAAAGAGGAGGGGGGGGGGGGCAGCGTTAAAAGCACATCAGCGTGCATAAATACGAAAATGTTTTTACCTACCACGTACTTGACATTTGACAGCTTTTGATATTTGCTATTAAAAAACCAATGAAATTCACTGAAAAAACCATATATAGTTAGGAATTTGCATTTAAAAAACCTTATTTTACTCACACAAAACCATTGAAATTCCATATATAGTTAGTTGCACTAACTATATATCGCGCACCCGCAATCCACTGCTGATGATGTCACATATTACATCATTCATGACATGGTCAGTGACAACACTGATGACATCACTGATGACAACACCCAGTGACTGTATGTTTCTGTAAAGTTAAAATATGTCTTACATATTGAAGAATGAGTGGATGTATAAGTGTCTGGATGAAGGATTTAGTAGGTGCATGACTGACTGTATGAGTGAGTGATTAAATGTGTCTCACTGAGTGCATGGGTTAGTGACTAATCTGTCTGAATTTGTGCATCATTATGTCTGTTGTTCTGTAAACTGCTGCATGTGTTGATCAGTAGCTATATGAGTAACTATATGGGTTATTGATTGATTGACGAAGTATTTGTATGGGAGACTGAGTGTGTGTGTGGCTGGCTGGGAGATGTGTGACTGTGCAGATCAATGTGTTCTTGTATCAATGATTGTATAAGAGAGTAAGTATGTGTTAGTATATGTTTGAAAATGTAAGGTACTTTATGTTTAACTGTATTGATTAGAAAATGGAAGTGTGATTGATTCTTTACAGGACTGACTAGGCGTGTGAGTAACTCCATGGATGAGTGGCAGAGTGTGAGTGTCTATATTGGTGTATGAGTTCATATGATAGTGTTGTAAAGATGAGTGATTGTATGTATGAATGATTGTATGAATGAGTGAATCTGTGTGTAGACTTAGGAATCAGTGAGTGCGTATGTAGTAACTAGTATTGGTGTGTCAATGGTTTAAAAAATTATGTTCTGTATTTTACACTGGATGTAACAGAGGTTATATTAAAGTGTGAGGAGATGCATTGTATTGTCACATGAATGATATCATCAGTGATGTCATCAGTGATGTCATTTGAGATGTCATCATTGATGTCATTTGAGATGTCATCAGTGATGTCATCAGTGATGTCATTTGAGATGTCATCAGTGATGTCACTGACCATGTCATGAATGATGTAATATGTGACATCATCAGCAGTGGATTGCGGGTGCGCGATATATAGTTAGTGCAACTAACTATATATGGAATTTCAATGGTTTTGTGTGAGTAAAATAAGGTTTTTTAAATGCAAATTCCTAACTATATATGGTCTATAACCTATGGTTTTTTCAGTGAATATATATATATATATATATATATATATATATGCTCCCTGTCCCACTGGGAATCAAGGCACTCGTGGGTGGGTGCGGTATGCGGTAATGGGCGCCCGCAGTAACACCATTGAGGTTAAGCGAGCGCGTAAGGAGAGTATGATGTATTTACACGTTCCAAGATGGCGCGACCCTAAGTAATAGTGACTACGTTCGTCAACTATGTTTGTGAATGTTTGCATTAATACCCAGGCTAACTTGCACAATTAAACTAACACTGATGAAGGCTTGATGCTGAAACGCGTCTGTTAACTCTGTGATTAAAATCTTTATGGTGTGAGCACCGACAACTTTGGTTCCACGAGTGCGGTTCTTTGGAAGAAAATTTCTAAAGCTGAGCGTGGTGATATATATATATATATATATATATATATATATATATATATATATATATATATATATATATATATATATATATATATATATATATATATATATATATTGCAGTGAATATCTGGATTAGATTCACCACTCCTGTGCCCTGGGAAAAAAAGTTTAATTCCGGAGAAGCTACGTCCCTTGTAACCAGTGGGCGAAGTAGGCAGGATTGGAGGGGCACAACGTGCCCATACTTTATTACTTTAAAGAAAACAGTTCCCCTACTTTCTGTAAAAAGATAACCGTCCCAGGACAGGTGACTCAGGAGCAGAATGCTTCAGCTGAAGTGTATTTGAGTCTCCTGTGCAGTGAAACCGAAGGCGAACAGATTTGTAAACGATCCTTCTTTCTAGGTGCCTGCTTGCCTGAAAGAATTGTAAATGTGCATGAGTCAATCTGCAAATGTAAAGGGATCTCAAAAGCCGGTATTGGCTTTAATTAACCTCATCCGTGCTGCCCCCATTTACCGCCGGTGCTGGGGCCCAATGTTAATGGGTGTGGTCATGACGGAACGGTTCTATCATGAGCACAGCTTGACCGATGCTCATGACAGAACCGTTCCGTCATGAGCATCGAAAGGGTTAATGAATTTACTTGACCCATCCAGATTAGGCAGATTTATTCTTTTTGAGTAGTATTGGAAATGAGTTAATGAGTTACCAGCTGAGCTGATGAGTGTATGCTTTCTTAAAGGAGATGAAGGGGCTGTGGGGGCATGTGTTACGCTTCTAACTATTCTCCACTGCTCCAAACACAGTTCAGTTCAGTGGCTCTCTGGTTACAGATACAGACCTCTGCAGTGCATTAACTAATAGAGGTTTCATAAAGTACGGTAGTGCATTTCCCACTGATTAATTTAGCTTGCATTTATTTAACATTTAAACTGTGTGCTATTTTATATGTACATACCTGAAGGCAAAAGTCGGAAAAAAATTACAGAGAATTTAGTTTTTTTAGCCACGCCTTTGACCTCGCCCCCATTGTGCACCGCATCACATGCACCTTACTTTTTATGCACTTTCAATATAGAGGTATTCCTTCCTCATTCCCACCCTGAAAAAATACTTGCCACTACCAATGAGGAAACATTTTCCTTAAGTATCAGTGGTGGAAAATGACCTGCAAAAATGTTTGCAAATAACCGCAAATGTATACGTTTGTGTGTGTTTATTCTATTTTGCTGAATAACCCCTGCAGCTCAGAAACAGTAATCCGATATGTGTGAATGCGACACGTCCACTTCTCCACAAGACCTGGGGCATATTTACAAGCCCCTTGCACCAATAGAGTGTCACTTTTTTGATGCGCTGGTGGTGCACATCGCAGGCCCATATCTACAAGGCCACACAAAGACACCCTGCGTGGCTATTCATGGCTTTTAGGTAAGGTATAAGGCCACGCACCACAAGTCTCTGTGTTGCCTTACATTGCGTCAGGGAGGTGTGCCATGGGTGTTGCTGTGGGTGTTCCCACACAACACAAATGGATTTTGACGCTGCCCCAAATTTACAACATAGCGTGAATTGGGGGCAGCACTAAAAACTTATGCCTCCCCAGTATAGGCGTTCTGCAACACACATAGAAACAGCAAAACGACTCTTGTGATTGTTTTTGTGTAGAAAGGTGTTTTGCTAGAAAAACAATCATATCAATCATATCAACAACACATACACCCTTCCTCCATGGTGCAAGGGTGCCTGCATTGGTGCATGGCTGCAATTTTTGCGCATGCAGAAAGGGCAGGAATGCACTGTATATTGTAAATACAGTGAATTTCTGTCCTTTTGAATTGGCGTAGGGCAGCGCATCAAAATGACTTGCAGCACTGCCCTATACCAATTCTTTGTAAATATGTCCCCTGGATTTCTATTTGGAAATTGCATTCTTGTGAATCTACATTTATCAAAGTTTGTGGATCTGACCTGTTGTATTGAGTATGGCTTATACTAAATATTCATTCACGGGTGAATAACACATATATATTTCAGTTGGGAAATGTTATAAAAAAATCAAGCAATTCCTGTATTTAGATCATTAAATATTTTCAAACATGTTTAAGACTGATTTATTATCTGAAAGGTGACATTGAGAAGTGGTAACATGAAGTATGTGACTTGGATTTTACAGTTGATTGCAGTGCAAAGTCAGCATCCCCCTATCTCTGCCTCCTGTCTCTCTCTCCACCCACTCACCTACTTTGAGTCCAGCTGGAGATTGTGATATTGGCTGATATTGATACTGGTTGAAAACGCAGCCGCGGAGTACAAGATTACACACTGCTTGTCATGTAGGAAGAGAGCATTAGCCAATTAGAACGTTAGGAGCTTTTTCCAGCACGGAAAGGACAGTTTCAGCTTTTTGGCTCTTGCCTGTACTCTGAGAGGACTTTTACCTTTTAGGCATTTAGTTTGAAGTGGTTAGATCTCCTACCCCTCCCACTAAGCCTGTGGTGGATGCTGGGTGCGGTCGAGTGGGTGCTTAGTTTGCGGACTGTCTGCTGATCACTAGCAGATATTTTAATATTTGTGTGTTATATCGTTGATTACTAGCGTTTTAACAATTATCGTGCATTTATTGATTTTACTGTGTACCTCTTGCTCTATTTCGTTACCTGAGGCGGAAAGCCGGGTGACTTCTTGGTCATTTGCTTTCTCTATCACGATTTTTATCTTTACCCTTCTGTCTTCAGGCAGTTGCGCCGCGCAGCACTTTCTTTCATCGTCCCCTACTCGCAACAGCCGATTTGGAGCCGCAGGGTACTCTGGGACCAGTAGGCCTTTCACCTTGGTAGCGGCCATCTTGGGGGGAGGCAGGCCCGCTGGTCGGCTGACTAGTGGTGCGGTCTCTCGCCTGCGTCGCCATAAATTTAGAGGCCCTCTGCTCCGCGCAGCGCACGTGATCAATACCCTAATTAATCTCGTGCTTAATCTATCGCTCAGCACGGGAATGGTGCCCCCGGCATGGAAGCAGGCACTTATCCTGCCACTCTTGAAAAAGCCAAATCTGGATCCTTTGGTACATGCCAATTACAGGCCGATCTCTCTCCTTCCAGCTTTTGCCAAGATTATGGAGAAACATGTCCACTCTTCCCTCTCCATTTTTCTTGAAACCAAGAATATCCTGCATTACACTCAGTCTGGCTTCCGTATAAATATAAGCACGGAGACAGCGCTGTTGGAAGTAACTGAGGCAATCAAGGAGGTTCTGGATTCGGGTGGTAAGGCGATGCTGGTGATGCTGGATTTATCGGCGGCCTTTGACACCGTCCCCCACAGCGATCTCCTTTCAAGACTCAACAAGATTGATCTGCGGGGGGCGGTGTTCAGCTGGTTTGAGTCCTTTCTTGCGGACCGCCATCAAACGGTCTGGGCCCCCCCGTTCTCTGCCGTGGTGCCGTCATTGGAGGTAGGAGTCCCTCAGGGCTTAATTTTGAGCCCTAATCTTTTTTACATCTTCATGGCCCCTTTGGCGGCACTGGCGGAGTCGTATGGTGCCCAGATCGTTTTGTACACCGATGACACCCAGCTCCTCTTCTCCTGTGAGAAACATTCTGACTTCAATGGAGAGAGCATCAGAAGTTGCCTTGGGGCAGTGTTTGATTGGTTCCAGCTTAACAGCCTTAAGTGCAACTCGGACAAATCCGAAGTGCTCTTTTTCGGCTGTCCTCCTGATCCTAGGTGGCAGTCGTGGTGGCCCGAGGCCATGTTTCCTCCCTCCGCCGCATCCTCTATGGCCAAGAATCTGGGAGTGAAGATAGACAACAGCCTCACCTTGTAGCCCCAGATCCTCGGCCTAGTCCGCAAATGCTTCGGCCTCCTTAAAGTGCTCAGGAAATTTCTTCCTTTGCTCTCTCACACTCACAGAAAAATCACAGTGCAGGCACTAATAGGCTCTCTTCTCGACTACGCTAACGTGCTGTATCTCGGACTTCCGGAATATCTTTTATCACGTCTGCAAATTGTTCAGAATTCTGCACTCGAGCTATCTTTGGCCTTCATCGGAGAGCCAGTGCAAAGGTTCTTTTGAAATCCCTTCATTGGCTTCCTATTCGGAAACGCATTGTTTTCAAGGTGCTCACGCTTGCTTTCAAAGCTCTTCCCGGCATTGGCGCTAAACATATCAGGAAACGGTTGGTGTTCTACCAGCCATCTAGAGTGCTTAGGTCAGCTTCGCTGGCCTTGGCCGTGGTTTCTGTTATTAGGCGAGCCCGTGTTGGAGGTGGTTCTGTCAGACGCCTGGCGCCACAATTGTGGAATGCCTTGCCAGTCTCTCTGAGGAAGAACGTCAACCTGTTAGCCTTTAGAAAAGATCTTAAGTCCTGGCTTTTTGTTCAGTAGAGTCGGTTATACCCCACCTGCCTGGTACCGCCCATGGTTTGTAGCGCCAGGATACTCTTCGGAGTAGCTGAGCGCTATATAAAACACACAATAACATAACATAACAAGATACGATTTACATTGACAAAGGCAAACCCATTGTGTGTCTCATTCTGTGTGTTTTATGTACGCCTTTTATCACATTCCGAGAACTTGTTGTAAAGCGAAGTGTGCCCTGTGGGCAAGTGCTTTGGTGATTTTGTACCCAGAGGGGAGCAAAAGGGAGCTATTGAGTGGCTTCAAGGGCGCAGCATCTGAATATGGGGTACCACTGGTACCAAAAAACTGAAGTTCCAGCTAAGACACTAACATTTCCAGGACTTCCCCATAGACAAAATGGAATCATTCAGAGACCTAGGACAAGAGGTACAAGTAAAACAGGGTACAAATGGAGATTTGCACGGCACCTGTTAGAGGACTTTGGTACTGTGTGCCAGGCATGGCATTTTGCTGACATATATTTATATCACTAAGAGGGTTAGCTCAATCTTTTCCCAGGTGACAAGGCTTGTTGAAGCTGGAGGCATTTTTAGAGGAGCACAATGGTGCCTCAATATGGCTGCCACATGACCTGACAGGGAAAGTAGAAATGTTTTTGAATACAGCAGAAGAAAGAGGTTTGCCTTGTTTTGGGATAGCCACCTGTATGTGAAAGAATGGTGCAACTCTCGGAAAGCCAGGCACACAGCACAACCTTCCTAGAGTTTTTTTCAAATAGTGCCTGTATTACACCATTGAGGCAGAATGCTTGTGGACCTAATCCTTCACAATAGCAGAGCTGACACTTTATGTGGTTCGCAGTAATTGAGATTCCTTGAATTGGCCCCAGAAGAAGAGGGATTTGTGGCCCTACCATAAAAAACAAAAACAGGACTCTGTGCAGACAAATTGAGACTGTCTGGGTCTGAAATACAACCTTTGGCCATCATCTGTGGCTGTACTGGATTTACAGCCAATGGGAGGCCATGAGCATCTTTCACTGATCCTTCTAGCTCTGCGGATTGAGCTCTGAAAAGAACATTACTTCCTCATAAGTCTTCCTCGTTACAAGACTTCAGCTCCCCAACAGAAGCCTCCAAGCAAATGAGTGCACTAGTCCTCCCATCCCTCCTTAACATGGACAACCTTCTTCACCCCTGACCTAGTACAAGAGGAGGCACGACCCACCCCAGTTACTGTTCAAGTACCAAGCCTCAGCACTCAACAACATGAAGCCTATAGTCAAACAGGGAAAGGAGGGATGTGGCGAGGAAGACTATACTCGGAGTAATTACCTCCTCATAAGTCTACTTCACCACATGACTAACAGATAGTGAGCATAGACCAAAGCTGACGCAACTCCATGGTCACCAAAAAAACAAAGATCAAAATGAGAAGCAAAAACAAAGTTTAATCCAAACATCAAAAAGAGGAAAAACAAACAGACACCGAACAGGTGAGTGGCAATCAATCGTAGGCACAGCCAGCCTCCAAAACAGCCTCAGAAAATTCCCCAGCAGATGAACCACCCACCACCAACCGATAGTGGCCCATGAACATGTGAGGAGAGGCTTAAGTTGCGTCCTTACAAATATCCTCAATCGATGCACTTATGAAAGAAGCCCAGGAGACCGAAATACCATAGGTAGACCTCCCTTGTTCCCGGGAGAAACCACAACCCCTGTGACCCGAAGCCCAGAAGGATCATCTGCCCAATCCACCTACTCAAGGAGTCAAGAGAAGGCTTATGACCCGCGACTTCACTGGGCCAAAAGTGACAAACAGACTATCACACTTGCAAAACGCCAAGGTCCTCACCAGATACACCAACAATGCTCTTCTGACATCCAACAGCGGGAGACCAGCATCCACCCCAGACACAGGCACTGGAGAGAACGTGGGCAGAACAACCTCCCTGGAACAATTGGTAATGAAAGGGACCTTGGGCAAGAACTTAGGATCGGGTGCAGGACAATGCGATCCGGTAATACACGCAAGAAAGGAGGTGACCGCAAAAACAACCCCAACTCTGCAATCTGAACAGTGGACCGACCCCAAGGGATCGAAAAGGGCTTCCTACAGTGCCAGCAACACCAATCGGAGATCCAAGACCAGGGCAGGACAAATCTCTTGAGGATGTTGAAGAAAACAGCTATGCATCAATTTGGCCACCAAGGGATCCAGCCAATTCAAATGAGGACTACTGAGCACCCTCAAAGCCACCCACTACACTGGAAGAGTAGACAGAGCCAGGCCCAAGGAAAACCTACTGACAGAAAATCCAGTACCCTGATAGAATCTACCAAACCAGAGTTCACCCCCTTAGTAACACACCACCTAGAAAAGGAACCCCAATGCTGGGAATAAGACCAAGGAGTTTCTGGACGTCTGGAACCCTGAAGTCGGTCCACCACCTCCGCTGAGCAGCCACGGTACAACAGACTCATCCTTCCAATAGCCAGGCCTGAAGATGGAGCTGCCGCAATACCCCAGCGGGAAGAGGCAAACCCCTCAGAGGATATGGAAGGTCGGGAATCGCCCAATAGTCCTGAAACGCAAGCTAACTTAGAAGATGATACCATGGGTGGTGAATCCAGCCTGCCTCAATCAGTAGAACAAGGCCTTCTCCAAGAGGATCTTGCACAGCATCTAGGCAATCTAGGGGATCGGATCCATTTGCCACAGGGAATAATTGTGCAGAAGGGGGGCAGTGGAGCATTGTCCTTAGCTGCAAATAAGTCCACCATTGGACAAAGAAACCTCACCTGCAACACAAGGAACATCTCCGTCGACTGAGAAATCATATTCATGGGGGCAAAAACCCTGCTTAGGTGGTCCGCCGCACAATTCTCTCTCCCAGGGAGATACCTTGCCCTCAGAGACAACACAATTCCCTCCACCCAGGCCAGAATCTCCTGAGCCAGGAGCCACAAGGACCGAACCCTGCAACCCCTCCTGGTGATTGAGATAGCCCATCACAACCTGATTGTCTGTCTGGCCCAGAATGTTATGCCCTCAGAGGGCTGATGCAAATTCCAGAATAGCCATCTGAACCGACTTCAGTTTCTGGAAGTTGGGAGAACAACCTGCAGGCAGGTGATCCCAGAGACCCTGCACAGACAGGGGGCCTTATTTATGAAGGCCTTGCGTCAGTTTTGCGCCGCCGGTGCGTAACTTTTTGTGACGCACCAGCGGTGTAAAAAACGTGCCTCGTTGCGCCATATTTAAAAAGTGACGCATCTAGGGAGATGCGTCACTTTTTAAACCCCTGCGCCACATTATACCTGCGTCAGGTATAATGTATGCAGAGGGGGCGTTCCCCCGCAAAAAGCCTCGTAATAGTGACGCAATGATATTTCACTGCGTCACTTTTAGGACGCTGTTGCGTCAAAATCTTGCGCCTGCCTCACAGCAGGCGTAAGACTGACGCAAGCCCTTTCATATGGGGCTTTCCCCATGTGAAAGGACGCATTGCTGGAGTTGCGTCACTTTTGTGACACACTCCAGCAATGCGTCACTTTTGCGCTTACAGATACGTCAGAAATACTGACGTATCTGTAACTCCTTGCGACATGATGCGTCATACATTAAATATGACGCATCAGGAATGTCGTAAGGAGTGCGCAGTGAATAGTGGCGCATCGCTGTTTTCACGCAGCGATGCGTCACTTTTCATAAATGAGGCCCCAGGAATCCAACATCACCTCCCAGCCCAACTTGCTGTCATCCGCTGTCACCACCTGGGAGGGGAATACCTGAAATTGAAGACCCCTTGCCAGATTGAACTTCTCCATCCACCAACCCAAGGCAATCCGAATCTGAGAGGACACCATCACCTGATGATCATTCATAAAATATTTATTTTGGTTTATAATCCCATAAACGATACAAACATGTAGTTTCTTATCAATAGTGCTCGAAATAGAATTAGTACAAAAATTATTTCCGTACACCAGATTCTAAGGAGGCAATTTTCCTAAAATACAGTCTTATAAACACGAAAAAGACCAACAAGGAACATAACTCACTATTTAAAATCACTTCTAAAAATGGCTAAGATAAAGACTAAAGTGCAAGTGCAATTGTTTAAATAACTATTGTCACAGTTGTTATTCTGTAAAGCCCAACAACTCTATATTGTTCATTGGTGGCCCTTTGCGCCTTATACATTAAGAGTAAGAATAATAAAACACATTAAAAGTACTTAAAACCAGATTTTGTAGACATTATCTTGGGAAATGAAACACCCTCAGGTCATAATATTTTACTACAGTTGGATCATAGCACTTGAGGGGGTAGTCAGTAGCCTCCACCTAATAGCCCAAAACTGGCCAAGAAATTTAGCGACTGCACACACAAATAGTGGTCTTGCATCTGATTTTAAGATAAATCGGGCTTCATAGTGACTGTGGGTCCCCAACTGTCTAGAAACAGGAGCCAACGAGTTCCTTCTTGATCTTGCAGACGCGGGACCTGCAAAGAATACATGACCAACGGTTTCGTTTGGATTTGAGTAAGTGGGACAGCCCTTAGGTTGGCAGTTGTTGTTCTGCCAAGAATTGATAAAAGCATTAATAGTTAAACAGATGTATCTAAGCTGACTTTACAGTTTCCTGCCCCAGGCTCCTTGATAATATCAAAGTAGCACTCAAGACATTTAACAGATTTAATGTCTAAAAAAAATCAGTTAGGCTACAATGAAGGATTTTCATATAATTAGTCTGCTCTACCCATGACCAGTATTGGAGTTTTATTTGGTCATTTGTATGCAGGGGCTGGGGACCAACATACTCATTTTGGAGACCATTGGCTGCCCGGATGGTATTCACCTGACGATCATACTTGGCGGAACAAGGTGACCAATGGGACAGAAGACGGTTCACCAATGGGTACAGGTGCAACCGAGCCCACAACAACACATTGATTGGTGCAGACATCAAACCCTGTAACCTCTACCACAGATGCACCAGGGCTGAATCCAGAACGAGCAGAGAAACCAGGTCCCTCCTCAAGGTTGCCCTCCTCTCGGCCAGCAAGAACACCAGCCCCTTGACCATGTCCAGATGACCACCAATGAACAACAAGTCCTGGGCGGGAACCAGATACAATTTTTTGTGGTTGACCAGGAAGCTGAAGACCTCCATAATCTTGCAGACCCTCTGGACGTGAAGGGTCCCCTTGGAAAAAGAAGAGGCTGAAATTAGCCAGTCTTCAAGGTAAGGACATTACCTGGAACTGGAAATGCTCAGGCCCCACATAGGACCTGAGGAACTGCTGGGATGCTTGTTGAATGGGCACATGCAGATAGGCATCGAGCAGAACCAAGGAAGCCACCATGTTCCCCTGAACCAGCAAAGGAAGGATCTCCTGCAAAGTCAGCATCTTAAACTTAACATGAGGGATAAACAAGTTCACACTTCTTAAATCCAGCACAGGACGGAAGTTCCCAGACACCTTCCTCACCAGGAATGGGACCCTTGACCCTCTGACAGGTAGGAACTAAACAAATGGCCCTTTTTTTTTGGAAGATCTCCAATACCCGCCAAAAATGCCTCCCTCTTTGGCACAGCTGATCGCAAAGGAGTCTGAGCAAAAAACTGTGAGGGCGGAGAATCTAAGACAATCGTGTAGCCCTCCTTGACAATCTGCAAGTCTCCACGAAAGTTAACAACCAACACCCCCCCCCCCCCACATGGAGTGGACACACCGGGCACCTTGGATTGTTTGGACTTCGAAGATGGGTTGGAACCACTATCTGACTGCTGAAAACTGGCTTTTTGGGAGAAAGAGACACCCCAGCAGCATCCCCTCCTTCCCCCTAGGAGCAGAAGACGGACCGAACGACCTCTTGACCTCAAAGAATCTACCCCTAGAAGGACGAATAGGAGCCAACAGTTTCCTATCCTCTGCAGATTTCTTTACCATCTCCACCAGGGGAGCGCCAAACAGTTTAGCCCCAAAGAAAGGAATTTTGATCAGAAGGGACTTCTGCACTGCCTCGTCCTTCCAATGGCACAACCAGACTTGGCCCAGGGCCAGAATAGCAGTGTCAGGCCTGAATAGCAGCCGCGCCCCCAATGTATCAAAAGAAATGTGTAATAATAACCTTGACTGCTGTTCCATGACTGCCAGGGTGGGCATGATGTCTGCCCCCTGCTCCATAAGTTCAGCAAGAGACTGATAGTCCTTCAAAAGAGACTGAATGGTGTAGGAGATATAAGCAGTCCCCCTAATGGAGCTCACTACGTTAGTCATGTGGCGAGGAAGACTGCACTCAGGGTGATGAAGATTACCAGTAAGTAACCAGGGCATCTGTGCATATGAAGCAGTGCTAACTTTGTGAGATAGATAAGACAGAGGCAGAAGGGTGCACTGAAACAAGTAAGAACCACCTGTTGACATGCAAACTGCCAGCGAGGAGGGTTAGGTGCAAAGCAAAGGGTGAATGCTGCTTGCGCAGAGGAAGCATGCGCCTGCACTCAGGTGGAACAATAACAGGGGTCCAACTGATAGAGCGCGCAGGTCACCCGACTATTATATTACCAATATGCACACTTGGGCCCATATTTATTTAACACACTTACTTAATCGGGTAACCTACACTCTACTGCCAGCAATTAGATTTCTAACCACTTCCTATACCCTGGACTTACCAATCTTCGCCCCAGGTACCTATGACCACAATGGATCAAGGAGTTATCAGAGGATAAGGTAGTCCAAAAACATTACCATAACGTTTACACTCATATAATGACCACAGACTCAAGAAGTTTGAAAACCTTTATCTAATCTTCTTCAAAAGTTGTAAGTAAAAGATTTACAACAAGCAAACTATTGATAATCAGAATCATGAGAACCGAATAACTATTGTTAGAACTGGCTATTTCTGGTAGGCTAAGGCTGACGCCAAAGCCAGGCAGAAACCACCATTCTATTTAGGGTAAGGGAGTCACACGCCAAGATAACTCCTGATCACCCCCTTGGTAGCTTGGCACGAGCAGTAAGGCTAAACTCGGAGGCAATGTGTAAAGCATTTGCGCCAGCACACAACAGCAACAACATACTAGGCACACCACAAAAGAAACTCCACACAAGGTTATTATAAAATAACTTTTGTATTGTAAAAACACATCAGATACTATCACACAAATTACATGGTGCCAACTGGCACGGGCAATATTCACATGGGATTATTTACACAGGATAGGGCCACGTGGGCGCCTGTCAGAATCAGATATAGCACTTTTAGAACTTAGAATAAGTATAGCACAAGATAACAGTTATAAATCACATCCAGTAACTACTGGGAACAGGTACCAGGACCTCACTAGGACCACCTGTACTAAAAAGAACAACCACCTAAGAATAAAATACATTTAGGGGTATAAACAAGAACACATTACCCATGATGCATGAAACACATTCAGAGGAGTAATAAAGAGAAACACATGATGCATAAACCTACACATTCAGCGGTGTTAAGAACAAAGCACATGATGCAATAAAATGCATTCAGAGGTGCAGCGCAAGCAGACACATGATGCCTAAAACATTCAGAGGTGCAGCGCAGGGAAAAGGAAGACACATGATGCCTAAAAACATTCAGAGGTGCCAGAACAATACAATAGCGCAAAAATCACATGATGCCTAAAAACATTCAGAGATGCAGGAATAACACATGATGCAAAAACACATTCAGAGGTGCACTAACCATACAATTGCGCAAAACACACAGTAGGCAATTACCATCCTAAACATAGCAGGTAACCACATTGCGCAAAACTCACATTAGCAATTACTATTAAAAACATAGAAATCTCATTGCGCAGAAATCACATACCAGCCCCCATCTCATAAAGGGACTAAAAGCCCTATGTCCAGAATGTCAGGGCGAACTGCCATGCAGCTCTAGTCAGAGGTGCGCCACTGGCACAAGACCTAAACGTAGCAGGTGCCCACTACGAATCTATGACATAATATCGACAGACAGAATATCCCCATACAAAAATATCGACACAAAAATATCGAAATCAAAAATATCGAAGTTCTATCTACATAATGGTAAGTACAAAAATATCGAAAAAATAATATCGTTGTACAAAAATATCGAAATTAAAAATATTGTTTTTTTTAATGTATTAATAATAATTTAAAATTAATTTAAAAATACGTATAAGTGTACAAATATTAAATAAAAACATTAAAACATATTTAAAAAATTATAAATAATACATATACATTTAAAATAAATTTTAAATTCTACATATACATTTATAAATATACTTACTCCACATATTACAACAGTAGAAAAAGCATTGGATAGCGTAGGGGTTTAAATTACTATTCCCACTCCAGAGAGTGCAACAGTAGAGAAAGCATTGGATAGCGTAGGGCTTTAAATTACTATTCCCACTCCAGACAGTGCAACAGTAGGGAAAGTGTTGGATAGCGTAGGGGTAAAAATTACTATTCCCACTCCAGAGGGTGCAACAGTAGGGAAAGCGTTGGATAGCGTAGGGGTTTAAATTACTATTCCCACCCCAGAGAGTGCAACAGTAGGGAAAGCGTTGGATAGCGTAATGGTTTAAATTACTATTCCCACTCCAGAGGGTGCAACAGTAGGGAAAGCGTTGGATAGCGTAGGGGTAAAAATTACTATTCCCACTCCAGAGGGTGCAACAGTAGGGAAAGCATTGGATAGCGTAGGGGTAAAAATTACTATTCCCACTCCAGAGGGTGCAACAGTAGGGAAAACGTTGTATAGCATAGGGGTTTAAATTACTATTCCCACTCCAGAGGGTGCAACAGTAGGGAAAGCGTTGGATAGCGTAGGGGTAAAAATTACTATTTCCACTCCAGAGGGTGCAACAGTAGGGAAAGCGTTGGATAGCGTAGGGGTAATAATTACTATTCCCACTCCAGAGAGTGCAACAGTAGGGAAAGCGTTGGATAGCGTAGGGGTTTAAATTACTATTCCCACTCCAGAGGGTGCAACAGTAGGGAAAACGTTGGATAGCGTAGGGGTTTAAATTACTATTCCCACTCCAGAGGGTGCAACAGTAGGGAAAGCGTTGGATAGCGTAGGGGTAAAAATTACTATTACCACTCCAGAGGGTGCAACAGTAGGGAAAGCGTTGGATAGCGTAGGGGTAAAAATTACTATTCCCACTTCAGAGGGTGCAACAGTAGGGAAAGCGTTGGATAGCGTAGGGGTAAATATTACTATTCCCACTCCAGAGGGTGCAACAGTAGGGAAAGCGTTGGATTGCGTAGGGTTTCTATTACTTCCCACACTACTCCCCCGTAACACACAACACACTAAACATAAAAAAAAACACAATTAATAAAAGTTTCAAAGAATCAATTTATAACAATAAATATTCTTAAATTGATGTAAGTATAAATGAACTAATTAACACTTATTAATTACCAATAAATTAACAATAAATACCAATAAATAAATACAATCACTTTAATTAATTACATGTAATTATAGAACACCCTATTCCCCTATAAACACACAACCCACTACACATAAACAAATCACATCATTTAATCACTTAATAATTATTAATTACCAATTAATTATTAATTAACAATAACAATAAAATAAAATTATTAACACTTTTACTCTAATTAATGTAATTTACTACTTAAATATTTAATTACAAATTAATTATTAATTAACAATAACACTAAATTAAATATATTAGCACAATAAATCTAATTAATTTAATTAACTAATTAATATTAAATAATTACCAATTAATTATTAACAATAACAATAAATTAAATATCTAAGCACATTAAATCTAATGAATTTAAGTAACTAATTAATATTAATTAATTACCAATTAATTATTAATTAACAATAACACTAAATTAAATATATTAGCACATTAAATCTAATTAATGTAATTAACTAATTAGTCTTAATTAATTACCAATTAATTATTAATTACATATATTTACAAATATATATTAATTAATTATTATTAAATTACTTCCCACCCTATTCCCCTTTAAACCCACAACCCGCTCTAATACTAACACGCTAAATGTAAACAAAATTACTAATTTTCAAACATACATTTCTAAACATATTTAGCAAACATATAAACAACATAATAAAATACATAACACTAAACAACAAAATTTCGATATTACTAACATACATACCTTAATATCGATATTCTGTCTATCGATATTATGTCACATCGATATACTATACCATCGATATTAAAACATCGATATTATTGTATATCGATATTTTAATTTCGATATTTTGTCTGATTACCCCCACTACTTGCTGGGCACCTGGGAACACTCACAAGGGCCTAAACGATGCAGCTGGCACTAAGTGCTGCGCAGCTGTGACTGGCCGAGCACCTCTGTGCCATCTCTGTCCTTCTCAGCGACTCACTCTCCAACTTGCGCCTAAACGGTGCAGCTGCCCACTAATTGCTGGGCAGCTGGAGAAGTCAAATCTGTGGCATGGGCTCTCAGTAGCCCTTGAACATAAAACTGCGCCACACGGAGCCACACAGGCTCTGAAATCTACTTAGGTGCGTTGGAGCCATCTGACTCTAAAATCTGCTGTGCCCCAGGAGCCCACGGGCTCCTTAAACCATCACGTATGCCCAGGAGCCTCTCTGGGCTCTCCAAACACATCGAAAGCAATGGTGCCCCTGGGGAGCCTTTACGGCTTGACAACAACTGTGTCCAGGGAGCCTCTCGTGGCTCTCAAGAAATGCCCCCAGAGCCTTCTCAGGCTCTACACACCGTTGGGGTGGCCCGCTGCCATCCGGGGCCGCCCTGAAGCAGTGCCTCTAAACCAGCACCAACAGCAGCCCCCGTGGAGCCCCCCCCGGCCCTTTTTACTCACCGGGCTGGGGCGCTCTCTCTGGGGACTCCGCTTCTCTTCGGGCTGGCGGCGAGGCTTCTCTCGCAGCGCGGGGCTCCTCGTCGGGAACGGAGCCCCGCCGGTACCTTCAGCCGCCTCTTCTCTGGGTGCGGGACTCCCCCTTGGTCACGGGAGCCCCGCAGCGGCAGGCGCCATCTTCCGCCCTCTCCTCTCCCGACTCCTCCAGCAGTCCCGAGGACAGGGACCAATCCGGACGTGGCGTTTCGGGTGAGCTTCTGACACACCCGGGAGTCAGCCAATGGCAGTGCAGCTCCCGGGACAGGCTTTCAGTGATGCTCCGCTTCTCAGCCAATCACGGCACGACCACGGCGATGACGCTGCGCCGCACGGCCCTATCCCGTCGCGGCGTTGGTGAGGGGGCTCGGCTCCTCAAGCCAATGGGAGCGCAGCGGCTCCGATCTTCACCGCGGCAGCCTCCGTTTACGAACGGCAACTTCTGGGGGTATTCCTGGCCCCTGGCAGCGGCGGTGAACAGGCGGCAGATGAGTTTTGAGGGCGCAGGTCAAAGGAAGACCGCCCTCTTGGCCTCACAACCGCGCTAGAGCCGGCTTCACGAGGGGAGGCACCACAGACCTCCAAAAATATCGAAACTCGGGCTATATAGCAGGTCCGAGAGCAGCTCCATACTGCAAAGGGTCAAAATAAGGCGCTCCAAAGCTTTTAGGCTATCATAAGCCCAGGCAAAAGCAAGAAAAAGTTCTCTGAAGGGAAAGGCAGCTTCTCCATGCTGCCACTGGTCCCAGAGATCCCAGGGGCAAAGCAAAGTCTCCCCAATCAGCCCAGACAAGGCAGAGGGGTCCCCCAGAAGTCCTCCAGGCATCCAGGAAAGTCCATCAGAGGTCCAGGGGCTGGGCTGGGCCCAGGGATTCCGCACGCCCCTGGCAGATTCAAGTCAGAAACAAGAACATTTTGGAAGGGGACACAGCCCCTTCTTATACACAGAAAATTCTTTGAAGTCTTTGTGTAGGCGGTGTGAGAACCAGCTAGAACTGGTTATAGGGAAGTCCTGTCAGTATCAGGGACAGAGGTGACAGTCGCCCAGCGGGGGGGGGGAGCCAGCATTGTGGTCAGGCAGGCACAGCCCTTCACTATCAGGTGCCATCTCCTCCCACTTCCCTGGCAGCAGATGCTGCCTTTCATCCATGGGCTGACTCAGACAACCTCCTGGGCTCTCCAGCCCCTGTCACCCTCAAACCAGACAGTCAATCCACAAGCAGGCCCAGGCACTCCTGACCCAGGCTCACCAGCCAATCACACGCCAGACACAAATTACACAAATATGCCAACTTCTAAAAGTGGCACTTCTAGACTAGACACAATCATGCCGCATATGCCATTTCGCAGCATTCAGTCTCACGAGTTCTCTCATACCCTGCACTCCCCACACATCAGGAACTACCATGGGCATACATATTTCCCATTCATTCCTATGGGAGGGCAGGTCACTCACCACACATACACAGAGAGCTCAAGCACTTTACACTGTACCACAGTGAAAAAGTGCGCAGAGGCCTAAAATCACCGACACCAGGTCACAGAAACAGGCTAGGAAAAAGCAAAAAGTCTCGGGGTGAACCTGCCTAAAGGGCCGGGTCCAACAACTATGTAAAGGGAATATTATACCAATCATTTAAAAGTCTAAAGGAAAGGTAAGAACAAGGAACATGCTATGTTTAGCTAACAATCTTTCGCAACTTGATTAAAGGAGGGTAAAGAAAGGGAACATTCTAAACACAAAAGACTTTCGTAATTCAGAAGATAGTTTAAAAGGACATGAAATTTATGCAATTCGGTTTATTCAGATTTAGCTTAATCACTATAGGGAAGGTAAGATTTGGAACATACTATTAAATTCAGCTTGTCTCCTGAAGGGAGGGGAAAAAGGAACATATACTTTATAGAAATGTTTAGCATTCGAACATATACTGTCTCGGAAACGATTTAGCATTCGACTACAGGTGGGTTGAAAAGTGGAACATGCTAATAGACAAGTAATGCATGGAAGTCTTATTTATCAAGGGACCGGGGATAAAAAGGAACATATGCAATTATGTTATGCAATATTCAAGTATTAGGAATGCAAAATATAGATACACAATCACCCACACAGACTTTATAATTACCTAGGATAGAGTGAAGACCAACCCTGGCTACGGGTTAGTTGGAAAAGGCGGGAAGGAACCCTCAAGGACTTAGGTGCCAGTAGGCGAGCAGGTACAGCTCATGGACAGTCAGGACAGGATAACCCCAGAATTTGGATCAGGACCGGGTTCGCCAAAGGGTACGACCAACACCTGCAGCTTCGGTTGCAACGCCTGCGCTACTCCCTCTCTGCAAGGAATCTGCCAATTAGCCTGATTGGGTTCTCGAACCTCCCAGCAAAGTGCTTCGCCAGCACTTTCAGTCTACAATAAAACCCCGAATGGGTTTCTCGAACCTCCCAACAGAGTGCTTTGCAGCTCTCTGAGTTCAGTCCCCTATAGAGTGCGTTGGGTCAGTGACAGGTCAGCTATTCGGACAAGTCAGACGATTTCTCTAGCTAAACCTATGCTAGTTATACTATTTTTTGGGTCAATGTACCACCCGCCAATGTTGCAAGTGTAAGGATCCCCAACTTTGATTGGACAAAGGAGAAGGACAGGTCATCACACCACCTAAATTTTAGACTTTCTCAGGCTTAATATTCAGTTTCTGTACCCACTCCTTATTTTATGTCTTCCCATGACATATGACTTTCATATAACAATAATGAATACAAATTTTAATACATTTGTTGCAAGTTTAGTACAGTTCAGCTTCGTTCAGCTAAGTCGCAGGTTGGTTCCCAGGAGCATCTTGGCTGTGGCTGCCAGCTGGCTGGGTTCCAATGCTGCAGAGTTCTTTTCCCCCATCACGTGACTGGTACCATACGGGCTTCAAGATGGAGTAGTAAGCACCTCCCAGGCCCAAAGAATACGATACATGGAAAGCAAGCGAAAACAATTTAGAAATACAGAAAAAATGATTACACTGTATACCATGAATGGCTATACTACACCCCTTACTTCATAATAACTATAGCGTTATAAGTTAGGCAGAACAAACAGCTTTGCAAAAGCGGCAATGCAAGCTTAAAGCATATGAGAACACAAAGCAGCCATATTAGCTGTATTGCGCATGAGCAACACTTTCCCTCCAAGACATTGAATACGTCACGTCACATGGTTATGACCGACGCATGCGCAGTCTAAATTCCCGTGTAGCAGCGACCATTTTGTAGTGCAAGCATATTACGGTTAGAAGACACATAGGCAAGCGTCCCTCTGACACCCCGTGTAATGTAAAAAGTGCAATATTAGTAGCACGAACATATTGGTTATTTTTATTAACATTATTTGAGGTTCATGATAAAGCAAGTCGCTTAACGTGCGAATCCTTGCTCCATCAATCCCCTCTTTGATGATATTTACTATTATCACTACTAATGGAACCTGATGCCAACTTTCACATTTCACCCATTTCAATCTCTTCGAACTTTCTATTCAGTCTTTTCTCTGCATCTTTATTAGGATGAGAATTCTTCACTCTTTTATAGATCTGATTATTCAACTCTTCTAATTCGAGTTCATCGACATTTCTTTTTATTCCTCGCCTATTCACAGTATACTTCTTTTTGTGTTTTCGACATTTGCAGCAAATTATTATAATGAGCACAAATAAACCTATTCCACTATTGGCATCAGTATTTTACTCACAAGGCTTTTACCTAGATTAGAAAACCAATTACCTACAGAGGAGAGACCATCAATTAGTCTCTTCCAGGGACTATCAACCTCCAGTGGTTTGAGCTCTCTTTGCAAATTAGTAATGTTTCTCACTTACTTTTTAATTCCAACACTTTTATCTGTAATATAAATGCAACAATGTTGCGCTTTCAACATTCTACAGACTCCGCCCTCTTTTGCCAATAAAGTGTCAAGAGCAAGTCGATTTTGTAAAACCATAGATCTGATAGCAACCATTTCGGTATTAACCATCAGGAAACCTCCAGCAGTGTCAGTTGATAACCGATCTACTACTGTAGACAATTTGCAAATTCTGTGTGTATTCAGAGCCACTCCCACTGTAGGTATCATTGCACTAAATATATCACCTAATATTTCTCCTACACTTTCTCTTTTACTGCGTATTAATCCATTAGTATTTTCAGTGCTTCCAGTGATATTCCCCATATGGTATATCTTTGGGAAGACAATACCAAAATAACAGCTTCCGTACCAGTGATCTGGCAATTTGAAGTAAGCCTTGTTTCCGCATATATAATATATTCTGGGAAACACAGGTTCCGTTCCATCCTTGAAACCCCAACCTCCAACTACCTTGTAGTTGTGCATTCACTGGAACCAATGAATATATTGTTATAATAACTTGTTCTTTCTCTTTAAAGACAAAGTTTCCCCTTCTTTTCGAAATCCAGCAACATAGTCTCATTAACTCCACCATTTGAGGTGCTCTCTATATTTTCAGCCCATTTAGGAGGTTTCTGATTCTTGTCTTTTGCTTTCCTTTGGAAACTTTCTCTTCTTTTCTCTACCAGATTTAGAAAAAAAAATTCTTGCTCGTGTAATGTACAGGTCAAGTTATCTCTGTGTGCGTCATCTATATTTATTTTACATACAGTTAGAAAATATTCACTCATGTATTTTGCTACGTCTCTAGTTGTATGTACAGGGTTCAGATTTCTTCGCACAGGAAGTTCAGAAAATATCACATCTAAGTTTGAGTAATAATACTGTAACGGTCCTCTCTTATAGAATAAACTAGCTAAAATACTACAGGAAATTCCATAGGTTAGTGGCAGATGGTGGTATGTCACACCCTCAACTACTGAAGTAGGCAGCTTCATGCAGACGTAACAGTCTTCTATTTCCATTGCTTCTACGTAATGTACCAACAGGTTTGCAAATACGCTTAAATGAGTTTTGTTCTTGATTCTATGATAATGCAGTCCTTCGTCATCTGGTGCATCTAAGTCCATTCTAGTTTGTCTAAGGCGAACTGCTTTCTCTAGTGTATCTACTCTTTGTGGTGCGTCTTCTGTTTGTAGCTCTTCTGTTTCCTTTGTCACTGGTTTAGTAGGGTACAAATTAGTATCTTTACTCATCATGTAAGGAATAGTTATTGTTAGTCCTATCCATAATATCAGTACTAAACCTACACTACATAAACATACTTTGCAGCATGTTTTGCAACAATTTCGTCCCGATCTTCCATTCACAGAGGAATCAGACATTTTGGCTCAAAAGAAGCTTTCAACCCCTCTTTGTAACTTTGCACAGGTTGCTTACTCAGGGCAACTTTCAGGTTGGATTCACTTCTTCGTCGGTCTGGTCAGTAATCAATTCTTCTTCACTTTCGTCACTTATTTAAAGATTTTCAAAGTCTTCCAACACCAGATAAGTCCATTCAGGATTCTGATACTTGTTATTCAGTCTCTTTATTCGGGCACTTCTTCTCTTTGGTTTTACAGATTGATCAGTTTTACTTGAGTCCTGATTTTCTTGCTCAAGTTCTTCGTCGATAATCTTTAGTCTTAGTCTCAGTCTTTTGACAAATCTGGGTACTTTGTCTCCCTTTTTGAATCTTTTAACTGGCACTGTGCTTTGACCCTCTTCAAATGCTCTTTTATTTTCGCTCAGTTGTGGCGCATCTACTTCAGTGTCCTTTTCTTCTCTTCCTATCTGACTAGTCCCAGGTCTTATTTCAGTTTCTTCTGCCTGGTTACTAAACTGGCCTTGTTCAGGTGTATGCTGATTTTGGCTTTGGCTTGTTTCAATTTCTTCTTCCTGAGCACATTTGTCTAGTTCTATCTGATCCTGTTCAAGCACTTCGATCTTTTGATCTTCTTCCGCTTGAACTTCTGCCCTAATTTCTATCTGTCCCTTTTCAAGCTCTGGAGTTCTTGGAGGAGTGTCAATAATCTGTTCTTTCCCTATCTGGTCTTCCTCATCATCAGATTTGATATGAATTTCGATAATCTGATCGTCTTCATCTATTCCTATCTCGTCCTCACTATCCCACTCTCTATCTAAGTAGGTTTGTCTTCTTGTTCTTATTGGATCGAGAGTCAGGTCGATTACTGGGACCCAATCATTTTGACTGGAGCTTGGTTGTTCTTCTTCAGCTACTTCAGGACCAACTACAGGGGACCCCTCAGCTGCACAACCTTCAGCCTCAGTTTCTTTAGATGTAGTCACTTTCTTTGTATGGCTGGCATGGATCCACCGTGGCACACCTGCACACTTCACAGCTGTGGTGGTAACCAGAATCACCTGTCTTGGTTTTCCCCACTTCGGTGCAAGGCAACTCTTCCGAGTATGTTTCTTAATTACAACCCAATCACCTGGGTTCAAATCATGTGCTGGAGTTGGTGGTCTGGCAACGGCATCTTCCCCAGTCTGGTGAGAGATAGAACGCACTTGGTCACCTAGTTGCTTGCAGTATTCCAGTACCAAATCATCAGATATGCTTATAAGTTTGTGTCCTGGCACCCATGCTTGCCGCATTGCTCTTCCCATCAGTATCTCATGAGGACTCAAGCCTGTCTTCCGGTCTGGAATACTTCTAAGTCCCATAAAAACAAGTGGCAAAGTATCAGGCCATTCCATTTGGGTAGATTCACACATTTTTCCCAATCTCGATTTGATTGTGCCATTCAGCTGTTCTACCACTCCAGAAGCCTCTGGGCGATATGCACAGTGTCGTTTTTGCATAATTTTGAATGCTTCACAGATTTGTCTTATTATTTCGCTATGGAAATGCCCACCTCTGTCTGATTCAATTGTGACTGGAAAACCGTACCTAGGTATCAGTTCCCTAAGTAACAATTTGGCTACAGTAATGCTATTGTTTCTGCGTGCAGGGTAAGCCTCCACTCACTTTGAAAACAGACAGACAATGACAAGGACGTACTTCATTCCTCGACAAGTTGGCAACTGAATAAAGTCTAGTTGTAATCATATGAAGGGGCATTCTGCTTTTCCAATTGTACCTGGTAAAACTACAGTTTTCTTTCCGGGATGGAATTGTTGACAGACTAGACACCTCTGGCAGAGTGCTTCTGCTATGTTTCTGAATTTCGAATTAAACCATGTCTGTCTAAAGACACAAATCATGGCGTCTCTTCCTATATTTTTGTCTCCATGTATCAACCTAGCCATAGGAGCAAGCAGACAGTCTGGCAACACAGGCATATCATCAAGGTAAACAATAACACCATTTCCTTTTCTTTGGGCTCTGCTGCATTCTGCAAATCTCTCACTTCTTCCATGTTTTTATTTCCACAAACACCATAAGTTGGCAGCTGTTTCTGCTTACCCCGATCTTTGTATTAATAGCCATTTTGTATTTTGCACAATGTTGGGCCAATTGGTCAGCATATCGATTACCTGCTGTCACTTTGTCTTTGCCAGATTTGTGAGCAGCACATTTGACCACTGCCAATTCTTTTGGTAACTGGATTGCTTCCAGTAATTCTTGTACAACATTTCCATTTCTGACAGGAGTACCTGAAGAAGTCAGAAACTCCCTTTGCAGCCACAATTGGCCAAAGTCATGCACAACCCCATAACCATACTGGCTATCAGTGTATATGGTTATTCTCATGTTCCTCCCAAATTTACAGGCTTTTGCCAATGCAACCAATTCGGCTATTTGTGCAGACTTGACTCCATGTAAATAGGATGCTTCCACTGGACCTCCTACAGTGCATACTGCATAAGCAGCACTTAACCCTCCGCCCTCATGTCTCAGGCATGAGCCATCTACATACAGCTCATAATCTTCGTCAGTTAAGGGCACTTCTTTAATGTCAGGGCGAGGTTTTGTGCTGAATTCAGTCAAATCAAGGCAGTCATGCTCAACTTCTCCTTTCACTTCTGCTGTGAGTGAATTTGGTAGTAGGGTAGCTGGATTCAAAATATTACATCGGGCAATGGCTACATTTCCTGCACCTACCAGGATTCTCTCATACTTAGTCAGCCGACTAGGTGTGAGATACTGAGTTTTGGTTCTTATCAACAAAATTACAACTGCATGTGGAACATACACGGTTACAGGATGTCCCATAATAATGGATTCACTTTGTTAAAGACTCATGCAAGTTGCAGCTACAGCTTTCAGGCATCCAGGTAATCCAGCAGCCAGTGGATCCAAAGTAGATGAAAAATATGCTACAGGACGTCTGGTCAAACCATGAATTTGGGTCAGGGCTGAAAGTGCACAATTGTCTCGTGTGTCACAAAACAGTGCAAATTCTTTCGAGTAATCAGGCATTCCTAATGCGGGAGCTGTACACAGACATTCCCATAATTTCGTAAATGCTGACATGCTTTCATCATCCCATTCCACTAGGTCTTTTGCTCCTTTCTTAGTCATTTTTAGGGCTCGGGCCTTGCCTTCCACGAAGTGGAGGCGGAGCTTGCGAGCTCTTTAGTATTTAGAAAAAAAAATGCAGAAAGGGCTCCGGCTGGCACATTCCTTAGTTTTTTATGGCATCTGCCTAGTGATTCGTCTTAGCTGTGCTGTGTATTTAGTAGCGTTGACGTGATAGGCTGTATGTAATGTACGCGTGCCCGATTTGGCATATTCTGTGCGCGAACGAGCACGGAGAGTGATTAATCTTAATTAGGAGCTGTCAGAGTACCAGTGTAATGCAATCCAGATGTTGTGCGCGCGTTCACCATCTAGCTGCGTTTGTCGGGCGCCCGCCCCCTCTGCTGCCTGCGCTCCCGGCTGCTTCCTTGGTGCACACAGCCTCCCTGCTCCGCCAGCGAGCCCCATGCTGTGGTGTTTGGGGTCACCCGGAGGATGCGTGGCGCCCGCGGTGCTGATTCTGTCTTTTCCAGGCTGAGCGAGGTTGGCTAGGTGGCTTCGCAGTGCTGATGCGGGTGTCCCTCTGACACCAGCAGCGGCGCCCTTTGTTGATCGTTACTGCACCCCGGAAAAATGTGGGTGAATCCCGAGGAGGTGCTGCTGGCGAACGCCCTGTGGTTCACGGAGAGGGCCAATCCGTACTTCATCCTGCAGCGGAGGAAGGGCCACGGCGAGGGCGGCAGCGGCGGGCTGGCTGGTAAGAAGCAGAGATGCCGAACCCGTGAATAATACAAAGATTATTGTAAAACATTCATGCCGGCGTGTATGAGCAGCAAATGCGGCTCAGTCAATGCATGCATGATCGTCAGCTGGAATGAGAGCACCCTCCTGCAGTGTGTCTGTGTGTGTGTGTCAGGTAGCCATGGCATTGTTATTGTGTGTCCCGCACACATGTCCGTGTTTTGCGTCCCTCCTGTTGAAAAGAACCTGCAGGGGGTGTGTGATCCAACGTGCTGCATCACACTGGCTCGTTACTGGCTTTAGTGGCCTCCTAGCTGTTGGTACCACAACAGAATAGAGACAATTTAGTCGCCTACAAAATTAAAATTCTCCGGGTTTTATTACAGTGGGTCGCTGCCTTGGCTGTGTGTTATTCCCCCATGTGTGCACATCGCTGGATTTCGAGTCGTCCTTAGCATGTTACCTAAGCGTCATTTACCGATGCCGTCTCTCAAAGGCTTCCCTGTGGGGCTAATGGTTTACACGTTTCGGTGACTAGGAGGGTTTGCGGTCTGCTCCCGCACAATGTGATGGTTTCATCTCTTCGGCAGCGGTAGTTGTGCTGGGCTGAATTCTGAAGGGGGAGCAATGGTTTGCAATCCTGATCCTGGAAGCCTTCCTTGGCCCATGCACAAATTAGCCCTGTCCCGATTAACGTGCATGCCATATATTATGTGGTTGTTCGACAGAAGAGGCTTGTTTGTGTTTTCATTCATCCCTGACAAATGGGGCACACAGAAGCCTCTTTTCTCTGACCAGGCCGCCTCTGGCTGTGAACATTGCGTTATTAACCTAGCCTTCAACGCGCTGGCGTCAAGCTGTTCAAACATGACACATTCTTGCCGTTTGTCTGCTCGTGGGGGGGTGCTTGCTGTCGGGGCACCGCTAACAAAGCAGGTAATCCATACCTCGATATGCAAAACCCTGGCATTGAATTTTAGTGCCTCCTTATTCGCGTCTGAACTTCGCTTTTTTTCCGTAGGACCTTTTGAACCCCCAGCTCGCCCCTCCCCCGTGCGTCTGCAAAGGAACCCCAATGCAAAGCTGACATTCGCTCTTTTTACTCAAGTGGACGGATGATGGCCAGTTATATGCGCCTTCTACTGGGCCGAGTTGTCAGCAAATATGTAGGCCATCCAAGGAACAGCTGTGGAGAAAGTTCATGTGCGTCATCGAGTTGGTCATTGGTGTCTCACAGCTTTAGTTGGCTTTCAGTTGTGTTCTCCCTGTGTTTTTCTCCCACTGGACATACAAAGGCAATGTATAAAAATCAAATAAAAACGTTGGACCCATCTGGGTCCAGCCGAAGCCACCTGTAACTGGCCAGCTGACATGTTAGCAGTACAACTAACTGGTCTGCGCCAGAATGTTTGCTAACGCTGACCCGAGCTGCCCTTGCCCTGCCGGAGGGTGGCACTGAAGACAGTGCAGAGCAGGCCTTATTGATAGTAGGCCTCGGAATAATGTCCCTGCGCGCCTACATATTGGCAGAATTCTTTGTGCTGGCTCTGTGGAGAGTATTGATTGTCCATTGAAAAAAATCATTGCGCCACGTTCAGGGGGGAGTGTGTGTCCTCGCGCGCTGCCTGCTCAGCACAGAGGGTGCCTGGGCCAGGCCACTGCCTTGTCATGTGTTTTTGTGAGTGTTGTGATGCTTACTGAGGAGGGATCCGGTAAACATGCTATCGGACTTGAAAGGAAGGAGGTGCGCATTCGTTCTTGAGGCTCAGTCCTGCCAGGCGGAGGCAGGGCCCATAGAACTGCCTTGTCATCCTCCATCTCTGCCTGGGACGCACCTTTCCGTTGGATACAGGACAGTGAAACGGATACCACTAGTATGGGTTTGTGAAGGGTGGATTCTGCTGGGACTGCCACCACGAAGGCCATATTTATTGACCGTGTATAGGTGCCTCGGTATGAAAAAATACAGCATACGCCAACATGATCAATACCTTAGGGTTGATTTTGCACTGGATAAAACTGGAAACAAAAAGAAAACGGAGCATGTTTGGAGGTGTAAATTTACCAACCATTGGAGGATGGGCTAACACTTCAAACAGTGCGACAGAACGATGCTTAGGGCCACCAGAAAAATCCAAAGTGATTGGTGAAACTTGATAACAAATAAAACAAACAAGTTATAATACATTTGACACAATTTTTCGTCTACTGGCCGCTCTTTAAAAAAGGAAATGAGTAATTTTACAACTAAAAAGTCGCTTTACAGATTTCAATGGAAAGCACTTTAAAACCAGTTTTCTTAAAGATTTCAGCAACCCCCTTTGACAATTTTTTTCTGTGAAATTACAGTGAATTTATTACATATTTTAATTCCTTCTTCAAGTGAATAGAGTAGTGAGTAGAGTAGTGAGTAGAGTAGTGAGGTGAGTAGAGTAGAGTAGTGAGTAAAGTAGTGAGTGCAGAGTAGTGAGTAGAGAAGTGAGTAGTGAGTAGTGAGTAGAGTAGTGAGTAGTGAGTAGAGTAGTGAGGTGAGTAGAGTAGTGAGTGCAGAGTAGTGAGTAGAGAAGTGAGTAGTGAGTAGAGTAGTGAGTAGTGAGTAGAGTAGTGAGTAGAAAGTAGAGTAGTGAGTAGTGAGTAGAGTAGTGAGTGGACAGTAGTGAGTAGTGAGTAGAGTAGTGAGTAGTGAGTAGAGTAGTGAGTAGAAAGTAGAGTAGTGAGTAGTGAGTAGAGTAGTGAGTGGAGAGTAGTGAGTAGTGAGTAGAGTAGTGAGTGCAGAGTAGTGAGTAGAGTAGTGAGTAGTGAGTAGAGTAGTGAGTAGAAAGTAGTGAGTAGAGTAGTGAGTAGAGTAGTGAGTAGTGGGTAGAGTAGTGAGTAGTGAGTGCAATGTAGTGAGTAGTGAGTGCAGAGTAGCAGAGTAGTGAGTGCAGAGTAGTGAGTAGAGTAGTGAGTAGAGTAGTGAGTAGAGTAGTGAGTAGAGTAGTGAGGTGAGTAGTGAGTGCAGAGTAGTGATTAGAGTAGTGAGTAGAGTAGTGAGTAGTGAGTGCAGAGTAGTGAGTAGAGTAGTGAGTAGAGTAGAGTAGTGAGTAGGACATCACAGGCAGCAGCTGTGCAAGCTTCTTACACTCACAAGGAGACCACAGGCAGCTGAGGTGCAATCTTCTCCCACTCACAAGAACGACATCACAGGCAGCAGCAGTGCAAGCGTCTTACACTCACAAGGAGACTACAGGCAGCAGAGGTGCAAGTTTCTCACACTCACAAGAAGGACATCACAGGCAAGTGTTGCAATATTCTCACACTCACAAGGAGATCACTGGCAGTACACACCACATGAACACACTCCATAACACATAGCAACAATACATTGGCATTTACAATGCCATTAGCTCAAACTCAAATAAATCCGAGCCCGATTGCATTTCTAATGCTTGTTATCAATGGTTTCGCTAGGACTGCAAATCCCACAATCCACTGCCTGCAGTATCCTACAACTCCAAGAAACATTCTGATTTCTTTCTGGGTATTGGGCAGCTCCATGTTCCGAATTATTCTAATCCTTTCTGTGGTAACCTTCCTGACACCTCTCTCTATCTGGTGCCCCAGATACTTTATGTCCTCCTTCACCTAGGAGGTTCAGTAAGGCAATGGTGTCAACAACACAGTCTTTTCAGCTTTTAGACGCCACCAAGAAGTCGTCTATGTATTGCAGCAGTACTGATTTTCCAGATAATACCAGAGATTCAAGGCATTTTTTCAGAATTTGATTAAAAATCGAAGGACTTTCTGTGTACCACTGAGGAACACGATTCCAGACATAAACATGACTGTCGAATTCAAATGAGAAAAGAAATTTGCTCTCTGGATGCAATGGAATTGAAAAGAATGCATGGCATAGGTCGATTACAGTAAACCATCCAGCATTCCAGGGTATTTGATACAAGATCACTGCAGGGTTTGGTACAATAGAACAGCAAGGAACAACGATTTTATTAACCATGCCCAGGTCCTGTATGACTCTGTACTTACCACTTGGTTTCTCTATTCCAATTATAGGCAAATTACAAGGACTGCTCAATACCTCTTGTATGATATCTGCTTCCAGCAACCTTTTTATTTCATTGGCAACCCCTGTTTTTACCTCTGCACTTATTTTATACTGTCGGGTATTTGGGTACACTGTATCTTCTTTCATGACTATTTTAATTGGGTCAACATTTGCCACTAATCCTACCTCTTTTCCAGTGAAATCCCATACCTCTGGTTCCACTGTCTGTTGTATTGTCAGTCTTTCAATTTCTGAGTCAGGTCTTATCAGCATTAATTTGTATATTCCGTCTTCATCTGGGGTCTGAATTTCGACACCATTCGGAGTGCAAAAGATAGTGCAGTTCTTTTTGCACAGCAAATCTCGTCCTAGTAAGTTCACGGGACTTGAATCACAAACAACAAATCTATGCATTTCTTTGAAATTCCCTATTTTAATTTCCATTGGTTCAGTAACTGGGGTACTAATTAATTTATTAGAAATGCCCACTACTTGGATCGCTTCTCCCGAGAGGGGTAGGTTTGGAACGTCTGCTGTTCTCACAGTAGAACGGGTAGCACCAGTGTCCAACAGAAAGGTGACATCATTTCCTATAACCTTTCCTTCAATGTATGGCCCTGACTGGTCTACCGGCAAGGAGGTACCAAGCACGCACTCCTCGTCCTCCCCCCTTAGGCACCGTCAGTAAGGCTCGTCACAGAGGAATATATCATTTAGCAGAAATTGCGAAGTTGCTGCATTTCTATCCTCCCTGCCTTCCCAAACTTCGGTGTCCTCACCCTGCTGTGCTTTGCTCCTATAGTTTGGCCTAGGTGCACGAGGCAACTAATTCTGTTTTACCTGTTGCTGGGTCTTCTGTGGTCCCTCATTCTGAGCCTGTGGATTTAAATCATTAATTTGCACATTATCATTCTGCACAGCCTTACACTCGTCCCTCCAGTGCCCCATCTTTCCACACCCTTGGCAGGGAAATTTCTTCCTGGCCTCCTCTCTGCTAATTTTTACTCTTGGTTTTCCTACACCCCCAGGGGTCTGATTCTGAGCATTCGTCATTCTGCTTAACTGCTGTTCTTGGTGCTCCGCTAATTTTACCTGGTCCCACATGACCTTTTCTTTCAATTCCTTTTTCTTATTTTCTAGCTCGTCTTCACAGTATTTGGCGTATTTAAGGGCCTCATCAATTGGTTTAGCCTGCCAACAGATTTTATTGTCTTTGATCCACTGTGAGATTTCAGGTCTTAACCCTAACACAAATCGATAAATGAAACGGGTCATGTCCTTCATTTCACTATTATCCAGGCCACTGTACGTTTAGAACACTTGTAACAGTCGTTCATAATATGAATGTTCAGTTTCATCCCGATTCTGAGTAGTTCTATCTATGCGGGTCCAGTCTGTCTCTTTTGCAGGCACCTTTCCTTTCAGGTACAACATTACCTGATTGTATTTCCACATAACATCTTCGGAAGGAGCCCCTGTCTTTGGGTCTCTAGGGTAATCCTCATCAACAGCAATTTTACATTCTGTCCACAGATCCACAGGGACTACAATGTCAAAGAACTCGTCTAAATCTTTCAGGAGGCATTTTGAGACTTTCACAAATCTCTTGACCTGTCTGTAACACTCTACAGGTTTCTCTCGTAATTTTGGGAAATCATTTGTAAATGACACAATATCTTGTCTGGACCCTGGCACATGTGCATATCCTCCACCTGGTACTTCTCGCATGGGACATAATTTTTCTACCTTGTCTGCTTCTTTCAGGACAAATTCTGAAGTCAATTGTCTTGACGGTACCTCTTAATTTTTCTTTGCCCACCTGGCTCTCCATTTTTCTAAATCACCCCATTTTTGCACCAAATTCATCAGCTCTCTGATCTGGGCCTTTTTCCCTGACACATTCATGTTTTCTAAATCTTTGTCAGAAAATTCTACTCAATAGGGTTTCTGCAACACTTTCGATTTGCCAATGTCAATGCCCATGCTATTTGCCATATCCATTAATTTTTCGTGAAACACCTTTGTATTTCTAGTGATGCTTTTACAGACGAACAGCAATTTGTCTTCACTAAGGACATTTAATCTTAACAATCCCACATTACCCGACATCAACTCTTCTATTTCAATCCTTAATTTGAATATGTCTAAGGGTTTGGACTGCATTTTTGGTTTCTCTATTTCTCAGGTCCATCTGTCTATTTCTTCAGGAGTCACTACAGTGGCACTTCTTGTTCCCGATGAAGTCTCTATCTGTACTTCCCTTGCGGGTACAGGTGTGGTTTTTCTCATGGTATTCCTTTCAGGCTCTCGTATGGGTAAATCCATTATGGATATTACTGATTCACATTCACTTGCCTGATCCTCTACTATCAGGGGTTCTTTCCTTGGCTGCACTACTGAAGTAGTTATAACTGGAGCTTTTGGACTAGCCTGTTTATCCCCGTACAGAGGAACAACTGTGCCAATGGTTACTGGAATTGTCAAAGCCTCAGGACTTGTATTTAACTGGTAAATCTTCTGGATTAGCTCAGTTCTCTGTTTAACTAAAGCCTCTCTCTCTCGGTCCTGTAATATCTTTTCCATGGTGGTTTCATGTACTATTTGTGGGATCAAGGGAGGGTAAAGGCTCGGTGCACTCGGACTTGCTATACTGGGTCCCTCATCATAATTTGGTTTCAGGAATGGATTTCTCATACTCAGGGAACTGGGTTCCTCATTATATGGTGGTGGATTTTTCATTAATAAATCCTCCAGGTAATCATCATCAGAGTCACCACTAGTCAATAAATGCTTTGTTTTCTCTGTCCTTTTCCCTCCCACGGGCTCTTCTACAGTTAGCACTGGGTAAAGACCTTCCACTATCATATTCTGTCTCCACTGCTTCATTTTTTTCTCTTTTGCTTCTCGGTGCATTTTCGGGTACCATTTACTTATTCCTTTGTCAATTCTGGGTCCGTCTCGCTCGAAGGCCTCAATCTCGCATTCTTCTAAAGCCTCATATTGCGTCAATCTAGGTCTGGGATGTAAATCATTCATTCGGTTTCTCAGGTTGAACAAAATTCTTCAGTTAAAAGTACAGTCTAAAGGGAATGCTAAAGCTCTGTCATCTTTGGTATATTCCACCCAATTTTCCAACCATACACAAGTATGATACCCTCTTGTCAAACATCATGAAGGATGCAGTAGTGTTTGGTGGTGGAATAATAACTCCTTCTCTTGTTTCAATGGGTTTGTCTTTCTTGAAATAATTTTTAACTTTGTCTACAAGAGTCATTTTCCTCTTGCTTCCGTACATATTGTAAGGTCTGCCTTTTAACATCTGTTCCTTAGCAAGCCCTTAGTATTTCGGATCAGGTAGAATTTCTGGATACCACTTCGCAAAAACTTAGATCGTGCGAAAATACGTACTTCTGTTTACTATATTCTTCCAATGCTAGCGCGTCTTTTAATTTTCGACAACCAATCAACACTGTGGTTGCAAATAATTTCGACCAATGGGTGCGCGGCCTTTCCGTGAGACAAGTTCCCACGCTCCTGCGCTCACAACCCTTTACAATACTATCTCAGCTACACACCCGCTGGCTCGACCAATACCAGCGCGGCACAGAATGACGTCAACGTAGCTCCGCAACTGACTCCCTCCTTCGCAAGGTAACTGAAACTCAATTTCTTTCTTAAAGTGCAAGTGCTTTATTTAATTTACAAGGTAAAACATTTGCCACTGTACTCGAGTGTCTGGAAAGGAATGATTTGTTTCACTGCAAGTAAACCTCTTCTGTTTACTTTTCATATACTGCGGATAGATCCCTTCTGCCTATCCTTCACACAAGCATTAGAGAACTTGCTACTTCCTCGACTTATCCACTTAGTTTCGGGATATATACTAAGTCTAAAGTTTCACTAGCGAACCCTTTTGCTATCACTCAAGCTCTGACGAACCTGCTACTCCTTCCGTGTGACCCTTACTAGGTTATATCACAATAGAAGTTTTGCAAGCAAACTTGTTGCTATCATTCATTCAATTATTCATACAGAAAACCCTAATTAGTGCTTCCAGTTCTGCCCAACCTTGCACTAATTTTCCTCGACGCAAGTGACCTCACCACGATGTGGCATCTATTCTACCACTCGCTATTCTACCCCCGGGGATTCCAGACAAAACATATAACAGGTACGCACAAGTTTTGTTAATACATTCAATATAGCAGCATCAAATAAACATTTCAATAATAACACATTTCAATAATAATACATTTGATCGATCAATACAATATGACTTTTTAACCTACTAACTAATTAACTACCTAACTTTAACTAATCCCTAACCATGCCTCTGCTACCAGAAAATTACTGATAGAGTGCGCAGGTCACCCGACTATTATATTACCAATATGCACACTTGGGCCCATAATTTATTTAACACACTTACCTAATCGGGTAACCTACACTCTACTACCAGCAATTAGATTTCTAACCACTTCCTATACCCTGGACTTACCAATCTTCGCCCCCGGTACCTATGACCACAATAGATCAAGGAGTTATCAGAGGATAAGGTAGTCAAAAAACATTACCATAACTTTTACACTCATATAATGACCACAGATTCAAGAAGTTTGAAAGCCTTTATCTAATCTTCTTCAAAAGTTGTAAGTAAAAGATTTACAGCAAGCAAACTATCGATAATCAGAATCATGAGAACCGAATAACTATGTAAAAGGAAGATTATACCAATCATTTAAAAGTCTAATGGAAAGGTAAGAACAAAGAAAATGCTATATTTAGCTAAGAATCTTACGCAACTTGATAAAAGGAGGGTAAAGAAAGGGAACATTCTAAACCCAAAAGACTTTCGTAATTCAGAAGATAGTTAAAAAGGACATGAAATTTATGCAATTCGATTTATTCAGATTTAGCTTAATCACTATAGGGAAGGTAAGATTTGGAACATACTATTAAATATATATAGAAATGTTTAGCATTCGAACATATACTGTCTCGAAAACGATTTAGCATTCGACTACAGGTGGGTTGAAAAGTGGAACATGCTAATAGACAAGTAATGCATGGAAGTCTTATTCATCAAGGGACTGGGGAGAAAAAGGAACATGTGCAATTATGCTATGCAATATTCAGGTATTAGAAATGCAAAATATAGATAAGCAATCACCCACACAGACTTTATAATAACCTAGGATAGAGTGAAGACCAACCCTGGCCACAGGTTAGTTGAAAAAGGCGGGAAGGAACCCTCAAGGACTTAGGTGCCAGCAGGCGAGCAGGTACAGCTCATGGACCGTCAGGACAGGATAACCCCAGAATTTGGATCAGTACCGGGTTCGCCAAAGGGTACGACCAGCACCTGCAGCTTCGGTTGCAACGCCTGCGCTACTCCCTCTCTGCAAGGAATCTGCCAATAACCCCGATTGGGTTCTCGAGTGCTTCACAGCTCTCTGAGTTCAGTCACCTATAGAGTGCGTTGGGTCAGTGACCGGTCAGCTATTCGGACAAGTCGGACGATTTCTCTAGCTAAACCTACGCTAGTTATACTATTTTTCGGGTCAATGTACCACCCCCCAATGTTACAAGTGTAAGGATCCCCAATTTTTGATTGGACAAAGGAGGAGGACAGGTCATCACACCACCTAAATTTTAGACTTTCTCAGGCTTAATATTCACTTTCTGTACCCACCCCTTATTTTCTGTTTTCCCATGACATATGTCTTTCGTATAACAATAATGAATACACATTTTAATAAATTTGTTGCAAGTTTAGTACAGTTCAGCTTCGTTCAGCTAGGTCGCAGGTCGGTTCCCAGGAGCATCTTGGCTGTGGCTGCCAGCTGGCTGGGTTTCACTGCTGCAGAGTTCTTTTCCCCCATCACGTGACTGGTACCATACGGGCTTTCGAGATGGAGTAGTAAGCACCTCCCAGGCCCAAAGAATACGATACATCGAAAGCAAGCGAAAACAATTTCGAAATACAGAAAAAAATTATTACACTGTATACCATGAATGGTTATACTACACCCCTTACTTAATAATAACTATAGCGTTATAAGTTAAGCAGAACAAACAGCTTTGCAAAAGCGGCAATGCAAGCTTAAAGCATGTGAGAACACAAAGCAGCCATATTAGCTGTATTGCGCATGAGCAACACTTTCCCTCCAAGACATTGAATATGTCAGGTCACATGGTTATGACCGACGCATGCGCAGTCTAAATTCCCACGTAGCAGCGAACATTTTGTAGTGCAAGCGTCCCTCGGACACCCCATGCAATGTAAAATGTGCAATATTAGTAACACAAACATGTTGGTTATTTTTATTAACAATATTTGAGGTTCATGATACAAGCAAATCGCTTAACGTGCGAATCCTTGCTCCATCACAACCAAGCAACATCAGACATCATCCAATGAAAGGAAGAGGAGAGGTCTTGTGGGAGCAAGCCACATAGAGAACTGAAAAAGAAATGTCACAGCCCTCAGCCTGCTCCTTCTCAGGAACAGTCCAGTGCAGAGGCAGGAGCAACTATAGCGCCCTCCGCGTACCCAGACCTCTGAAAGTCCTCCTGGGCTGGGGAAGAATCATTCACCTCCTGTCTTGAGGGGTATTTCCAATCCTCACTGGCTTTCAGCCTTACGGGCCTAGCGAGACTTCCTGTACAGATGGTGTAATGGACTGTCTTCGGTGGGAGAGGATGGAGAGGCCAGATCATGAGGCCGGAGAGAAGCCCTGAGGTGATAAGCCTAACTGAAAGAAGAAAACGAGACAGCTGGAGGGACTGCTGTATTGGGGAATTGGAAAAAAGGAGGAGACACCTGTGAGAAACCATAAAGTAGAGAAAGTAGGTAGAGAAACCATAAAGTAGAGAAAGTAGGTAGAGAAAACATAAAGTGGCAAGAGCGGACAAAAGATAAGGCAAGAAAGGATGAAAGAGAGCAAGTAGGGAGGGAGCACAATTAAAGGAAAAGCAAACAGATCACAGAATAGAAAACAAGAGTGGGGCAAAGGAGAGTGGAGAAAAACAAAGAAAAATAGAAGGGGGAAAAGCAGGGCAGATAAAACAGGTGGGAAAAGAAGAGATTGGGGAAAGAAATGGGTGACATTTAAAGAGATGATGAAGAGTAAAAGGTGAAGAAGCAAAGATCAGAGAGAGCAGGGAGTGTTCAAGTTTATTTCACGTTTATTTGGACCGTTGGTCCACAAACAATACATATCGATAAAAAGTTCATCCAAAAAAGTTAAATAAAGCATTTCATTACACACAGACACCCTAAAAACATATTTTAAAAATACTAATTATTAAAACTCGTTTAAAAGGTATAAAACTGCCTTCACTTTTTGCATATATTTCCCCATTGCCACAGCAATATCTAAGTGGGACATTTCTGTCATCAGTGTCACAGCCTGGGTCCGAGTTTTAATCTCATATTTCATAAGGATTGGTTTTAAAAATTTGATACGCAAGTCCAAAAACTTCAGACAATCAAATAAGATATGCAGCATATCACATTTGGACCCTAAAGAGCAAGTACAGCTTCCCTCCTCATTGATCATGGCCCGCTTTACCGAGTTGTTCATATAACAAGGGTTAACCCCAATTCTAGCCCTCAGAACCTCATTTCGTAATTGACGGTCCGGTAACTTATCTATGTAGGGGAAGCAATAAACATTATTCCATGCATCAATCATAAAACTGGTCGAGGTTTTACTTGCAAGATAGATTTTGTCCTGTGCATGCGATATTTCCTTTCCCGTTGACCTGAGTAACTTTTTATCAATATTAGCCACGGAGACAGTAGGGCACACATTAACTCTCATCTTCAAGCATAGCTTTGTTACTTTCCCCCTGGTCTCTCTTGCCCATTTTAGTTCGCTGTCCTGTATTTCATTTTTGCCCCATTGAGATATTTTGGTAATTGCGCCTATTTCTAGGCGTTGCCAAAAGCGCAAAAGGGCCATACCAACTTGTATACCCCATGAAGTCAGGCCTAGTTCCAGTCTTACTGCCTGAACCATTGCTGACCGAGGGAGCGTAAATAACTTTTTTAGGTTTTTGCCTTCTTCCACATCCCAGTTTTCCTTACCACTTAGGAACAACAATTCAGCACCATACAAGTATTGTGGGGGTACAATAGCAGCATAGGCTTTTAGTACTGGTTTGTCGGTCATAGCACCATAGGCTTTGTTAAACAATTTCAGACCGCTAATCGATGCAGAGGTTCTTACTTTAGATGCCTCTAAGTGGGTATTCCATTTCAAATTCTGCTGGAACCATAACCCCAAGTATCTATACTCTGATACTGATTGCACTTTTTCTGACCCAATCCACCATGAGAACTCAGTTTTCCTCCGGCCAAAGCTCAATGTTTTGGTCTTATCCATATTTATCACAAGTTTTTTTCTTAAGCAGTAGTCATTGAAAGCATTTAATTTTCTTTGCAAGCCAACCTCGGTCTGGTCCATAATCACCAGAACGTCGGCGTAGAGTAGGCATGCTATCTGCTTGCCATTTAGTTTCGGGCTTGCCCCAGTTGTGTTCCCCAACATTGATGGTAGGTCTGCTAGGAACAAGGAGAACAATAGGGGAGCTAATACACATCCCTGACGCAGACCATTTCCAATTTCTATTTTCCCTGATAGACTACCATCTATGTCTAAAATTATCTGTGCCCAGTTTTTAGTGTGGAGCATTTGAAGCAGCCGCAGTATATCATTAGGAATTCCCTGACTAATCAGGGCCTCCCACAGCAGCTCCCGGTCCACTAGATCAAAGGCTGCACGGAAGTCAACGAAACAACAGAACAACCTACCCCGCGATTCCATTGACTTCCGTGCAAAGAACAAAACAATGGTCGATAGTAGAGTGGCCGGCTTTAAACCCACCCTGTTCCGGGGGGATGGTTTGGTTTTCCTCTGCCCAATCTTTTAATAAATTTAAAATTACTTTTGCAAAGACTTTTTCCCCTATATCGAGGAGGTTTATAAGCCTATAGTTTTTCGGTATTGTGTGGCTACCCTTTTTATGAATAGGCCTAATAATTGCACCCTTCCAACTTTCTGGGATGATTCCCGTATCCAGGATTACCAGGAACATCTTTGCAAAGAACTCTGCCCACCATTCAGGCCTCGTTTTAATTATCACTGCTGGGAGGTTATCTGGTCCGGCGGCACGTGTAAGGTTCAAACTAGCTATAATCTCCGTTATATATCTTGGGGTAAAATGGTCCTTTATCTCATCCCTCATCCGTGGCCAACCTAAGGTTCCCGGTATTGGTTGTGTCGGCCATCTTCCATAGATTTCTTCCAGATAGCCTACCCAATCATCTTCCGGGACCTTACAAGCGAGGGAACCGGCTTTACCGCCCAAACTCTCTTGGACTAATTTCCAGAACCCTCTCACATCCTTGGATTCAATCACCTCCAACATATTTGCCCAACATTTCTCTTCATACCTTCTTTTTTTATTCCGTATTAATGTTTTATACTTTAACCTTAGTTGCTGAAGTGTCTGATATAGGTCCACTTTAAACATGGCCCTTACTCTTCTCTCCTTCTGTCTTATCAGGGCCTTAGCTATCCTGCATTCTTCGTCAAACCAGGGTTTCCTATTTTTATTAACTACATAGCTGCTCAGTCCTGACTTTTTTACCTTGAATTCCTTCTTGAGAGAATCTGCCAGCTTACCTATGGTCAATTCAAACCACGGGATTCCTGCATTAGACTGAATTTCTTCAGTTGGGATTGATTGTTGAATTAGCCCAAGCTTTTCTATCTGTTCATCTGATATACAGGTTGTTAATCGTTTGGGGTAATCCACATGGACCTGTAGAACTCTCTCTCTACGTTTACATTTCGGGATGCGTATTTCTAACTTCAAAGGGAAATGGTCACTACCTGTCGTTTTCACCACCTCAAAATTTCTTATTTGATTAAAGCACCAGGCCTGACAGAACATATAGTCTATTGGGCAAGGTTGCTGGCCCCTCACAAAAGTCTTTCCCGCGGGCTGGTCTTGCTGAAATCTACCATTTGCACATACCATGCCCAAGGACCCCATTAGCTGACTAAATGACTCATCCTGCTGTGAGAGCTCCCCCCTTGGAAAGCAGGGAGTGGTTGTGGGCTAAGACATAAAGAGTGGGGCAAAAAGAAGACGTGGGAAAATAAGAGGATAAAAACATAGGATTCAGAAAGTAGATTCGGGTGGATACAAGAAGCTGAGGCCAACTGGGTTACTGTTTCTCTTTCAGTTTTATCTCCCTAATAGTGTCCAGCGGGTTTGGGCAGAGTCAGTCAAATGTCAGGGTCTGCCTGACACAAGCCTAACATTTCCCAGTTCAGCCTCCCTTTCAGGCAATAGCTTTGCATGTGACATGTGTTTGTCTCAGTAGTATTGGCCTTTCAGTGGTCCAAATGGGTCTCTAGGAAATGTTCTACCCTTTTTTGGAAAGCTTTCTCCTCACCTTCTTCACCCGAAGTGTTTTCGAATTGTAAAGTGGGGTTTTCAATCCATACTGAATTACAAGTCAGAAGGGGCATATTTGGGGCATTTCTTCCAAATTACCTGTTGTTGAGGAATGTATCAATGGTTTCTAACAGCATTTCCGGTCGAAAACCACCGATCAGTTACCGAAGGTCGACTTGGAAGGGTAACTCATTCACAAAGGGGAGGGGATCACCTTTGGACATCTTCCCCTTTGGGAAACAGGGTGGCAACTTTGGGGACTTGTGCAGTGTTCTAGGTGATCGCTGCCAACAATCATTAAAAGTTTTTCAAACAGGATATTTTTTTTAAGCTGCTCAGTTTCCTTCAATAAAAAGTTTTCCAATTTGAAATGCAATCACAGGGATGGTGATCTGCGGTCCGTGGCATGCCACCATTTCTGTGGCTGAAACCTATCACAATGCATCACAACTTGTAAACTGCTTCATGAATATTAATTGGGCAGGTTTTTCTGGGGCCCACAATAATTCCCTATTTTAAAAACTGACCTATTAGTACATATGTCGGTTTGGATAATCAGACTAGATTCGCAAAAGATTGGTACTCATTTGGGACAGCTTTTTGCTAATTCAATTTTAGTACATCTGACCCAAGTGTCTTTGCCTTTTTTCATTCTTTTCCTTGCACAAACCGCTTTCAGGCAGTTAACTGCTGCCAAGAGTTTAACAATTAACCAAAGTATTAGGTTAAAAGGAGCTTTTTAGCTTGTTTGATAAACACAGTACACACTTTTAGGGAACCGGCTGAAGGCTGCCTGTCCCTGTCTATGCGCAGCACGTGCAGTGGCGGCGTGTCCCATAACCACGAGCCGCCTGGCCTTTATTAACTGCATAACCAGTTAGGCAAGCCAGGCCACAGGCCTGTGCTTTAGCAAACATTCCCATGACGCTCGTGGGAAAACTAAAGCTCAGTCCAAACCAGTCTCTGTGCATCAACCTTATTAAAGGAAGTTTACATTTGCAAGCTCAGCTCGTGCTCTACGTGGCCCTCGTAATTAGAAACACAAGGACAAACTATCAGAGTGCCACGGCGCTCGTAGCCTGGTGGCGACACACTGGAGAATTCCATTGTGCTCACCAGATCATGTACTCAAGCTGGAAAAACCTTCCTCCACCACCCAGCCAGCCTCACTACTCCATGACGTCGGCACTGTCGCACCCCTTGGCTCTGTCCTCTTTCTGTGTTTGTGGCCCTGGGTTCACCCAAGTGACTGCTCTCTATTTCCTCATGTAGCAAGAAGGGAGCGTCTAATGTAAGCATCCAGCTGAAGCTCACAGGGCTGGTGCTCAGGGGCGCAGCTTGGTCGGTAAGATTGGGAGTGTGAGCATCATATTTCACGACCATCTAATACAGGATATAATGTTAAAATACATTATATGACACCCATGGCGCATTAAAGGGGCATAAGAGGCAGTGGAATATGGATTAATAGGCGTACTAAACTAAAGAAACACAGGGTTATTTATGAGCCCTTTGCGCGTCTGCTGCGTGCCGCGGCGGCAGAAAAAATGCACGATGTTGCACCCTTTTACAAAGTAACTCATCTAAGCAGATGCATAACTTTGTAAAGTCCTGTGATACATTCTACCTGTGTCAGGTATGAGTATGCAGAGTGGGCATTCCCCAGAAAAAAAGGATTGTAGAAGTGGCGTAGTGAAATCTATGAGATTCCACTACACCATTTCTAAGATGCCACTGCATTAAAATCTTACGCCTGGCTCACAAGAGGTGTAAGACTGACGCAGGCACCTTTAACAGGGGGCTTGTACTTGGGTAATGACCCATTGCTGGAGTAGCGTCACTTTTGAAGCACACTCCAGCCATGCGTCATTACTGTGGCTACAGATACGTCAGAAATACTGACGTGTCTGTAAATCCTTGCGACATGGAGCGCACTACGGTAAATACGGCGCATCGATAATGTTGCAAGGATGGCACACTGAAAAGTGTTGCTTCAATATTTTAAAGCAGCGAAGCAACACTTTTCATAAATGAGGCCCACAATATTTTGTAAAAGAAACTTTTTTTAGGGCTTTCAAAACAGAGATAAGAGACAGTGGGGTATATTTACAAGGGAAGTGGTGGAGCACAGCATTAGCCTTCTTGGCATAGCCCCAGCTTCGCCACTTTGGAAGCACAGGGCTGCTCTGGATTTACAACAGCTGATTAGCACCAACACAGGCAGCCTTGCACTATAGTGCAAGGGTGCCTGCCTTGTGGGAATGGTTGTTTATGTTCAAGAAGGTGTCCCTTCATGCACATTAACAATCTTAAATGGTGATTTGTAACTATGTGTACTGCTTTGTGCACCACATATAGAAGTTGCAAATCATCATTGTTAAAATGAATGTTTATGTGCAGGAAGGGACACAATGCAGCACACATAGAAACAGCAAAAATGAGGAGAAATAAAGCATTTCTCCTTGTTTCACCATGTTAAAACCAGGGTTTTTTTTGTCTTCATTTTGGCACTGCCTCATATTTACACCACCCTTATAATTATGGGACAGCAGCAAAATAAATGGGTGTTGCGGGGGAACGCTCACCGCAACCCCTATTGCCCACCCCTTTCGTGCTAAGTATAGCGTGAAGGGGGTCCTGTTTTACATGGCAGAGTTACACTATGTTAAGTGGCTTAACGCTGCCATGTAAATAAGGCAAAGCCTAGAATAGCCACAAGAACGTCTTTAAAGTGATGTTAATGTGGCTATAGGGGCTTGTAAATATGTCCCACTGTGTGCGTCTTTTTGCCAGTATGTGTATGCAAAAATCACAGGTAAAATCCGACAATATCCATCTGAATGTACCTGCACCCAACCATTCATCTTTTTTTTTTAATGTTGAAATTTTTTATTAACAATTTCAGATGGAAATACAAAGGTAATAATAAAGCAGAGTAAAATATTGATAAATGAAAAGTAATACAAATGGGAAGAGAAAGTACATAAAATATAACAAATATGAGGAAACAAAAATAGCATATATTCCATAATCCTGAATGTAATGATAACGAGAGAATAACAGGAAAATGATAATATAGGAAAAGAAAAGAGAACACAGAAAACAAAGAAAGGAAAAGAAAAAGAAAGAGAAAGAGAAAGAGAGAAGAAGGAAGAAAAAGAAAGAAAGATTCCCAGAGCAACAAGAACAGATATGAAGAGAAGTGGCATCCAGGAAGGTAAAGATATTGTATAGCAGAGTGACTGGAAAAAGGACCATAAGAGAATAGAATTAAGAAGGAATGGTATTCAGAGAAGAAGGAGTGGAGACAGAATCACTATCCACAGTGGTCTCCAAGAAAGGGGACCATACTTGAAGAAAAATGGAAGCCTGATCTGCAAGTTATAGATTGTACGTTCATGTAAGGCAGTTTGCACCATTGCCACCAACCACTCTTCCTGGAAAGGAGGAAGGGGAGATTTCCAGTGACGCAGTATACAAATTTTGGCCATAGCCAAAGCAGTATGAAGAAGACGAATTTGTGGTTTAGAAACCTTCGGGAGGCTGCAAAAATCATGTAAAATAATGTTTGTAGAAGTAAGGGGTAAAGGAAGGGACATCGTATTAGCCAATATCTTACGTCCAAAAAGCCAAAAGGATCTAGTACGGGGACATTCACATATGATATGTGTAATATCACAACCGGACGCAGAACATCTCCAACACAAAGTGTGTGATAGCAGCTTAGCATGATGCAATTTAACTGGAGACCAATTCCATTCATGTACAATTTTGAAAATGCAAAATTTGAGACGGGCTTCCCGAACTCCCTTATATAACTGTTCTAAGAGGTCCCATTGAGTATTAGAATATACAACTGATAAGCGAGATTGCCATTTCAACTGGAAAGCTCGTGAAAGAGGCTGCGAAAATAGAGGATGTAGAAAAGTCTTGTAAAGACCAGAAGTCACACCTTTAAGATTTCCCCAAAACTGTAGATAAGACAAAATTGGAGATACGGATAACAAGTCAGGCGGAGGACCTAAATGTTTCATGATAGCTTGTTGGAGCTCATTATATTTACAGGATTGTGTGGTGGTAAATGGAATTCCTCATTAAGTTGGGAAAAGGATTTAAAAGTGTCACCATGAAACAGTTGGTCTATAGTGTGGATACCAGCTTCCTGCCACATAGGCCAGGACAAGGAGCGACCTCCAATACGAATAGCAGAATTGAGCCATAGAGGAGCTTTGATATGAATACGTGACTTCTTTACCAAGATTTATACATTGCAGATAATATAGGGTTTTTTGGATCGGAAGGACTGGTACCCTTGCCATATAGAAGGGACAAGCCGGGACCAAGAGCCAATAAATGACGTTCAAGAGGGACCCATTAAGGTATGTCTTTGGACTTAGGCAGAAAGAAAGTAAGTTGCGAAAGATGAAGAGCAAGTGAGTAGTGTTCGATAGATGGAAGACCCAAACCTCCCTGCAATTGGTGAGATTTAAGATTGGCCATGGTAAGACGCGGTTTAGCCGTACCCCAGACAAAAAGTTTTATTTTGGAATCAATAGACCGAAGAGTAGTTAAGGGAATGTGAAGAGGGAGCATTCCTAAAACATAAAGAAATCGAGGGAGGGTAACCATCTTGACCGCCTGAACCCGTCCCCATAAAGATAGTCCTAGAACCTTCCATTTATCGAAGTCTCTTTGCATTTGCGCGATTAAAGGAGCCAAATTGTCCGTAACTATATTATCCAATCCTCTATTAATTAAAATTCCTAAATATTTGAGCCGGGATGATTGCCAATGAAAAGGAAAAACAGAAATTGCTACTTTGGTAGTGCCAATGGACATGGGTAAAGCTTCGCTTTTATCCCAGTTGATCTTGTAACCGGAGAAGGAGGAGAAATCATTGATGATATTAAGGAGAGCAGGAAGAGAACGGGGAAGATCAGTAAGTGTTTCTATTTCTATTTAGGGGGTTTTGTAAAGCGCTTGGTGACGCACAGCGGCGTGTCCCCGCGCTAAGGAGAGATATTTACTGGAACCTACAGAAGTGGCATACCTTACTGAGTGAATAGTGCAGTTTTAAGCTTGGCTCTAAAGAATAGTTTTGATGGTTCTAATCGCAATGCCATGGGTAGTTTGTTCCATCTAGAGGCTGCAAGGTACCTAAAGGATCTTCCGCCCATCCGTGCTCTAGACACCTTGGGAATAACCAGGAGTCCTGAGCCGGAGGATCTCAAGGAGCGGGACGGTTCATAAGACGTCAGTAGTCCTTGCAAAGGGACAGGAGACCTCCCATTGATGATCCAATGGCACGTGCATAGTGCTTTGAATTCTACCCTGCTTCTGACCGGGAGCCAATGCAAAGACCGGATGGCCGCTGCGGATGCGGCTCTTCTGGGTAGTCTAAGCACTAGTCAGGCAGCGGCATTCTGTAGGACCTGTAGGCGGCTAAGATTCTTCTCCAAGGTCCCTAAATAGAGAAGATTGCCGTAGTCCATCTTTGATGTGACTAGTGCATGCACCAAGGTTTGTCGGGCTCTCATAGGTAAAAACTTCAAAGTCTTCCTAAGACTTTTGAGGGTCCCAAAGCATGATCCGACCACCTGATTGATCTGGGGGCCGAAGGTAAGGTCAGTATCAAACCAGATGCCCAAGTTCTTTGCTTTCTGGCACGGGATGGGTGTTGGACCAAGACAAGATGGCCACCATGCCGACGTCCACGCTGATTGGCAGCCCCCCACGACCAGCACCTCGGTCTTGCCTCCGTTGAGCTTGAGACAGTTGGCGGACATCCAGGCAGCTAGATCTTGCATGCAGGCTCTGAAGATGTCCGCCGAGAGACCGGGTGCACGCGACAGGGAGATAACCAACTGCGTGTCTTCGGCATACGACACCGTTCGGAGGCCGTGACTCTCTACTAAGGTGGCGATCGGGGCAACATAAAGGTTAAAAAGTGTTGGACTCAGGGACAAGCCCTGCGGCACCCCCTGGTCCAAAGAGATTCGCTCAGAGTAGTGGTCACCCTGCCTCACTTGGAAACCTCGGCCAGTGAGAAGAATGTCATCTGCATATAAATACATTTTAGAATGACCAATTGGAAGAGGGACGCCTACCACTGCTGTAGATTGACGTATCGCAGCAGCTAAAGGTTCCATTGCGAGGAGGAAAAGAAGAGGAGAAAGTGGACAACCTTGGCGAGTACCTCGTCTAATTGGAAATGGAGTAGATAGGAAACCGCCGCAGTTGACGTGAGCTGAAGGATTATCATAAAGCAGTCACACTTTATCTATAAATTGATCGCCTATTCCAAACCTTTGCATGATGGTAAAAAGATACTCCCACTCAATGCGATCAAATGCTTTTTCAGCATCCAGAGAGAGAAGTAGGGCATCATCAGTAAGATGTTTAGCTGACCATAAAGCATGGGATAGAGTACGTAAATGATTCCGAGATGATCAACCGGGAACAAAACCTACCTGCGAATTGTGGATTAAAGAAGGTAAAACTCTACGAAGACGTGATGCAAGAATGCTAGCAAGTATCTTAATATCAGAATTTAAAAGGGAAATGGACCGATAACTGCCACATGACAAAGGATCTTTACCAGGTTTTGGTAAAACAGCTATAATGGCCTTGAGGAGAAAAACCCGCGCAACCACAAATTAATACAGAACTATAATAAATTCTTTGGTCTTGATTTCACAGCATCAACGAAGGACAGTTGGTGAGTGCAGCAATAATGTTTATTGCGCCAGCCGACACGTGTTTCATTGGAGTGAAATACACTCCAAATCTTCAGGGCCAAATCCAAATGGAAAAAGAAGAATAATCCCCCACGACTGGTGATAATTCCAACCCAGTCCGGGTACAAAGGATCTTCAGGTTAGGCGCGCCCGTTGAGCGTGGAATACACTTTTCTATCAGTTCTTTGAAGATTAAAATTGTGCTTTTGGCATCAAGGACTGCCAAGGTAGTGCTGTGGTCAGTGGCCTTTAAAGGAGCAGTAGTCATCCGGGAAGCCTCAATGGACAAAAGTAGCTGGACGTCGTTCGGTCTCGCTTGCACTGGTGTGTTGCTCTCTCCGGGTCTGGATCAGTGATCCAGACCCGGAGAGAGCAACACACCATACCAAATACCCGGTGGTGCGCAAAGTTTCCCTTCAGCTAAGTACCTGGTTCTTTGTCCGGAATTAGCTATAATGGCCTTGTTGGAAGAGATCCGAGAGAAGACTCCTCCACTGCTTCCTTAAATGCAGCATGTAAAGTGTCAATCATACTCTGACCAGTCCACTTAAAAAATTCAGGAGGAAAACCATCATCACCCGGAGCTTTATGATATGGCAAGGTAGTTATAGCTGAGGATATTTCATCTTTCGTAATGACACCATCAAGTGGGGCTCTACCTTCATCAGAGAGTCGTGGGAGATGTACCGCGTCTAAAAATTTGGACATTTGAAGTATATCCATATGAGTGCTTGGAGAGTAAAGAGATCTATAAAATGAGGCAAATTCTTCAACAATTTCTTGCGGCCGAGTAAGTATATCACCACAACTTGATTTGATAGCTGGAATTGCCATAGCAGCTTCCCTTTGGCGCAGTTGCGCAGCCTATAACTGGCCAGCCTTTTCCCCTTGTTCGTTATGACGTCCTTTCATCTTTTGCAAGGTATATTCAGCATTAGAGGTAATGAGACTATTAAGGGACATTTGTGCCAGCTCTAACAATTTACGGTTCTGGAGGGTTGGTTTGGAAACATATGATTGAGAAAGTAGACGAATGCCTTTCTCCAAATCAGCCTGTTTAACAGCATTTGTCTTGTTATGAAGAGCAGCATCCCGCATGAGTTGACCTCTAATGGCCGCCTTAGCAGCTGCCCAAACCATTCTCTTAGAGGAAATTGAGTCCTTGTTAATAACAAGGTAATCTCGAAGGTGTGATTGTAAAAGAAGTTTACCTGCTGGAGTTTTATATTTGTTTACATCCAAGCGCAATGGCTTGCGTCCCGGACTGGAGAGACCCAAATCGAGAGATAAGAAAACAGGGGAATGATCAGATATGGCTGCGTCCAAGATCTGTGACTGTGTAACCAATTGGACTGCTCGTTGCGAAAGAAGAAAATAATCGAGATGTGAGAATGTGCCCTGTGTGGAAGAAAAGAACGTATATTCTTTGTCCTGGGGGTGACTGAGTCTCCAGTGATCAACAAGACCAATGTCAGCAAGGATATCCCGTAGAATGGCTCTATCAGAAGCATTGACGGTGTCAAGGCAACCTGTTCTGTCAAGGGCAGGGTCTGGGGCCAGATTCCAGTCTCCCCCAATGAGAAATTGAGAAGCATTTCTTTCCGTGAAAAGGCGATTCAGGCGAAGGAAAAAAAAAATTTGGAACCTAGTGGTGCATAAACAGAACCAAGACAAATAAAAGAGTTCGCAATTTTCAGCTTAACAAACACATATCGACCTTCCGGATCAGACCATGTTTTGGAAATTGTGAAGGGGAGGGACTTCCGAAAAAGAATGGCTACCCCACCCTTACGAACAGGGTTAGGGTTGGTGGGATCAGGCTTGGAAACACTACTATGAGTAACTTTACCAACCCAGTCTCTGCTGAGTTTACTAGATTTACCATCATCCAAATGTGTTTCCTGCAATAAAGCAACGTCTACATGTTTAGAGTGCAAATATGAAAGGACTTTCTTGCGTTTTATATAATGAGTAAGGCCATGAACATTCCAGGAAACCACTGATAACGGATGAGTAGAAGACATGATAATAAGACTCAACAAGAGGATAAAAAGGAATAAAAGAAAGAAATAGACAAAAAGAGAAGAAGAAAGATGTCTCTCTTGGAAATAGAAGACAAAGTGTGTAGAAGGTGTAAAAATTGATAAAAGAGGAAAAGAAAAAGAAATAAGAGGAGAAAAGGAAAAGTGAAGAAAAAGAAAATACGAAAGTAATTTAGAAAGGCAGAGTGAGTATCTTAAATCAATAGAATAGGTAGAAATAGAGGAAAGAAAGTATTAAAGATGGAAATATAATAAAAATGAGAAAAGAGAAAGAGAACCTAGACTGTTAACTACGGGTCTGGGCACACTGAAAGCAGCGCCCAGGGGCTGGGACCCCCTCCGAGGAAAGAAAAATGAGGATCTAGGGGACAAAGGATAGTATGGAACTTATTAGTCACAATGGATTAAAATTATTGTACCAAAATCGTAATAAACCACAAGATAACATCGTGAAACATAGGCAGGAAATAGACAGAGTCATAAAATCGTGTTGCAATAATCACACGATACAAGAATAATACGATGATAAGAAATGAAAAACCCAGGGGAGCGAGATATAAGAAAAACATGGTACAGAACAGAAGAAAAGCGAAAGATAAAATTAAATAGGAAAAGCAAGATATAGAAAGGAACATAGCCGATAATGTCAAATAAAGGGAGGGAAAGAGGTAGGGAACAAAAGAAGAAGGAGGGGGTAAGTACATATGATAGTGCATGGGAGAGAACATAGAAAACAATTATTTTAGATGTACCGTGTGAAGCTTAACAGCATTAACAGCATTATAGGGAAGGGAATGAACAGAAAAAATCCCCCCGCATGCAACAGTCAACATCTATGGAACACACGATAAGCAAGGCCTGAGAGTGGCTAAATACTCTTTGAAAGTAATGCAAAATTTTGAAAATACAAAATAACAATAAGATATAGATCATAAGGTAAAACATAAATCAAAAGTGATCACATAATATAATGCATTAGATCTTTAAACAGCTAAGCGAACATCAAAAATATCACTAACAGAAAAATAGAGTTAAGAAAATATGAAAGATAAAGCATAAAAAAGAAAGAAAAAAAATCCAACAATGCCATGTAAAAGGAAGAAAAGAAATAGGAAGTAGAAGAAGAAGGGGAAACCCATACAGTGATGCAAAAGAAGAGAGACAAAAGAAAAGGACGAACCTTAATCTAAACACATAAAACAATGAAACAAATAGATATCATGCAAGAGCGTAATAACTAATGAATGAAATATACAGTAACAAGCGTAACAACAACAACAACATCATAGGGAGGGAATGAACAGAAAAGAAGAAAAGTCCCCCCATGGAAGAGGCAATAGCTATGCAATATTTAGTAAGCAGAACGTGGAAATGGATAAATATCTTCAAGACTGAAAATATAGTACAATTAGGAAATATAGAATAACAGGAAGGCAAAGAGCACAACATAAAACATGAAATAGAAGTAACCAAATTATGCAATGCATTGAATCCCAGCTAGCGAATTTAAACAGCAAAAGCATCACCAACAGTAAGGACTGCTATAAGTTTATAAGATAAGAAAAAGAAACATTAGAGCATAAAAAAGGGAATTCAGTCAGCATCAGAAGGGTCCTTGAGAGGTGATCTAGACTTGTCTCTTTGCTGTGTGTTAGTGAGGGAGGAGACAGAATGTAGAGCTGAATCCCTATCATCCTGAGAGCGAGACAGACGAGTAATATCCCTGCCACGTTGCCTGGAATCAATAGAGGTGTTGAAATGAGACGTTGGCATATTTGTAGATGAGGTCTTGGAGGGAGGAAGTTGAGCAGAGGAAGAAGATTGAGTTTCCATATCATGGGACTTAATATCATCCAGAAACTGCTGGAGAAGTGCAGGATCGTAGAAGTCTTTGGAGTCGCCGTTTCTAGTAATACGAAAACGTGCAGGCTCAAATAATCCATATTTGATGTCCATTTGATGTAGTTGGGGCCGTAGGGAAAGAAACGCCTTCCGCCGTTCATTTGCTTCCTTAGAGAAGTCTGCAGCCATATGGATGGTATGACCTTGAAATAGAAATGAGCCACGTGAACGAGCCAGTGATAAGATCTGTCGGGTTTGTTCATGCCGAAGGAAATAGGCACTGATTGGTCTGGGTCTTGCAGAGGCACCAGAACGTGGGGGACCCAATCTATGAGCACGTTGAATTCAAGAGGAGGAGCAAAAGAAATACCAGTTAAGATGGGAAGGGCATCACAGAGAAAGGTCTTCATGTCTTGCTTTTCAATATTTTCTGGAAATCCAAAAAAACTGATATTATCCCTACGACTGCGATCTTCCAAATCGATGATCTTACTGTGTAGAAAGAGTAGGTCTTGATCTGAACCCTGAACAGAATCCAGACGACTTTCCATATCCATTATTTTAGAGTCAATGGCGTCAATCCGTGTATGAAAAGTAGTGAGTTCTGCCCTAATAGACTTAGTTTCTGCAGCCAATGAAGTCATGGTAATATCCAGACCCTCCAGTCGGCGGTTAACCCCAGAAAGTTCTTGCAAAATACGTTGCATAGTATCTGACAAGGAGTTGTCGCTCTGAAGTGATGCAGCTTGCGATGAAGGAAGCGACGCAGAGCCATTACCTTTAATTGTCGAAGTAGAGGGTTGTTTGACCGCATCAGTGAAAAGGGTCTGCTTAAGGCCACGACCACCATTTCTATTATTAGACATTGCAGTGCGCTGTTGTAGTGGTGGTCTACAATAGCAAATTGATTAAATATTGGAATAGGAGGTAATGATGAAACCAAAGGTGTATCAAACATACAGTTAATGCTTTAAGTTGGAAAAACACTACAAAATTGTCACAAACAACAAATATCGTTTCACCAATCCAGTGCAATACTGGAGTAATAAATTTTGCGTACCAAAACTACCTCAGAAACAAAGCATGTGTGTGTGGTGAAGGAGAGTGACAACAGACCAGCAATACTATGGGACTAAATTGTAAAAGAGCATTAGGGTCTGTACATCTTGAGAAAGTAAGGCAGTACATGAAAGTAAAACCCCAGTTCACTCACAAAAAGGCAGGTAGAAAAAAACATGAGCTTAGAGCATTGGCATGGAAAATAGTGACGATTAATAAATTCCAGACAGTCTTCAAGGTGGTACGCATTATAAAACTACAATGAGAGAGACAGCCTGAAATAGTAAAAGTGAAGAAAAAGTCAGGAATTCGATGAAGGTAAGTAGTACTGCACCAAATGTCTCTTGAAACAGCAAAAATACAGCGTCAAAATCCAGTTAAGGGGTTAATGAAATTCACCAACTATCTTTGAAGGCAGCTCAATGAAGTGTGTAAAGCTCATTTGAAGAGGTTCAAAAAGCAAAATGAGGCAGAACAAAAACTCCCTGTGGAAAATACTTCAAATGACCTCCAGGTAGTGAAAGTTATCGTGTAAAATTAATTTCCAGAGGACTCCACTACTGAACTTCAAAGAAATCCCCTGGTTGATGTATTAAAGGAGGGCGCTGTGTGTTAAGAATACACACAATGTTAGTCACATCGTGTTCTCTGTAGGCTGAGGAGCGCGGCCACGTCGTCTGAGGGGGTGCGGCCTAAGGCATGAAAAAGCCCGGCCCTGAAGTTGGAGGAGGCGTGGCTTACCCTGAGAGAAGGCTCGGCGTCATCAGCGCGCAATTGACGGTGCGAGCACCAAAGCAGACGGGCACCTCGTCAACATGCCAGAAAATGAAGGGAAGCAGTGCTGCTGTACAGCGAAGACCGCTGTTGCGCTCAGCAAAGTCCCCGCTTGCAGTGGAGCACAAAAGGTAGGATGCAGACCACCAGATAAGGGCAAGAAGCTCGTCAGGGGTCCGTCCCTCGGCGGAGCTCTCCCCTCAGGCGGCCATGTTCCTGCGTGGCCAGACCATTCCCCCCAACCATTCATCTTAAACTACATTTATTAGGGAGAGCGTAACACCCCAAACACCCATTTAAGCTACACCACTGCTAGTGCTCACCAGGGCCAGACTGGGAAACAAAATCGGCCCTGGCAAAGTGCTCCGCCGGCTGCCCGGGTGAGTCCGACTATATCCAGGCGGATGTTTTTTTAGAGGGACGGTTGGATCAAAGGGGTAAAAAGTATATACATGTCTTCAAGGAAACTGTGTGCCTTTAATCAGGGCTGTTTGCCAGACCAGAAAAGCTGGCAGTCCCACCATCCACCCACCCTCTAAAAGCAGCCTCTTGGCAATGGCGTACTGCCGTATGTAAGATCAGGGGAGTACTGGCGATTCCTTTGGCCGTCTGTAAGAGTGTAAGAGTGAAGGGGAATGGGGTGATGGTGACACCTGCGGCGGCAGCCCTGCGGCCATATGTAAGAGCATGGTGGTGCTAGCCATTGTGTATAGAAGCAGCTGGGGAACTAACTGCTTGTTAGCCCTCATTTCCATCCGATGCTTCTGCACTATCATCATCATCATCATCATCACAACAACAACAATACCAAATGCAATAACAACAACAACACCAATAATAATAATAATAATATTAACTCCTTAAGTGCTGCCGTCGGCCAACGGTCGTCGCGAGCACTACCTTGCCAGTGCTGGCACGACCGTTGGCCGACGGGCCAGCATTCGTTCTTCGAACGTTTAGCACTGGGCGCTGAACGTTCGACGCTCCTATGAGGTTAATAATAATAATAATAATAATATCAGCATAACATTTCTAAAATTTCTAAAGTCCAAGTGAAGCTTTAAAATCTGTGTTTTCAGCACAAAAATCTACACCGGTGACTTTAACTTTTCCTTCAAGATACTAAAGTTTCACCAAGAAATTGTTACAGGGATCGGGACTGTCTTTATGGGCACACAGAAGCGCTAAATGACGTGCTTATTTTCATCCATGGACTCCTCAACTTGGACTTGAATTTTTGGAAAATTGTTCTATTACTACAACACTTACATAAAGTTTGCTTTGTTATGTTATGTTATGCTATGTTAATTTATTTCTTCTATACCGCGCGGCTACTCCATTTGGAGCATCCCGGCGCTTTGGCGAAGAATATAAGCAAATAAAAAACAGCCACACAACAACAAAAAGCAGGGACAAATGGAAAAGAAATCTATTTCGTATAGAGCCATGTTTTCAGGTCTTTCCTGAAAGCAAGAAGACTAGGAGCTTGTCTCAGGGACAATGGTAGATCGTTCCAAGCCTTTAGTGCTAGATAACAAAAAGACCGACCTCCCATTCTCGCACGCCGAATTGCAGGAACTGCCATCATGGACAAACAAGATGACCTCAGGGTCCTGCTAGGTAAGTACCAGGAAAGACGTTTCCCAATATACTTGGGGCCTTTGCCATATAGAGCTTTAAAGGCCACAGTCAGGCTCTTGAAAAGAATTCTCTTTGAGATAGGTAGCCAGTGTAAGGTGTTAAATAAAACAGTGGCACCAGCTCTCCTCGGGAGTCCATAGATGGCTCGGGCTGCCGAGTTCTGAACTACTTGCAAAGGGGTCAAAAGATATTTCGGTAGACCCAAAAAGAGAACGTTTGCGTAGTCCAGTCGAGAGCCAATCAAGGCCTGGACGATTATTTTCCTATGTTTGAGTGATACTAAGGGAAGAAATTTCCTCAACATCCGCAGAATGCCAAAGCATTTTCCTGAAAGACACGAGATGTGAGGTCCAAAAGATAGTTCACAATCCACTATCACTCCCAAGTGTTTGGCCTTAACGGACACATTATTGGGGGGAAACATATCTTGTGGCCACCAAGATTTCCAATTGGGTTCGGGAACGCAACCAAAAAAGAGGAGCTTTGTATTTATTTCTCAAAAAAGCTTGGGGTCGAAAGACGGAGGAGTTTATATCGTACAGAAGCCTGGACCGAAAAGTGCCATTTATATCAGGATAAAAGTCTGGGTCGAATGATAAGCGTTTATATCACGATAAAGGTATTTGTCAAAAGAGAGTTATTTATATCGGGATTAGAGGGCATATTACCAAGCAATACAATAGCGATAATTATCGCTATTGCTTGGTTAGAGACAAAAATTTACTGCTGAGCTGCGGCGATTTTTACCGCAAATAAACCTTGGTATTACCAAGGTTTATCGCAAATGCGATAAAAATCGCCGCAATGCATGAATATCGCTGAAAAGTCAGTGATATTCATGCATTACCGAGCTAACGCTCTTAGCCATGTTATCCACCTCCCATTGGATAACATGGCTAAGAACTGCTCAGGGCAGGTGTTAGCTTTTGGAGATATTCGTGCTTAGCGCGAATATCTCCAAAAGTTGGTAATAGGAGATAGCGTTATTAGCAACTGTTTTCAGTCGCTAACATCTTGGCACGCCCACTTTGCATGTCATTAGTGATAAATATCACTGACATGCAAAGTGGAGCCCAAGATGGTCGCTATCTCCTACTAGCTGTCGCTAACTGGTGTTAGCGACAGCTAGGTAATAGGGAGATAATTGTATCTCTGCTTTCTTGGCTTTTAAAGCCAAAAAAAGCGGAGATAAACCCCCTTGATAATATGCCCCTAAGTTCTGAGTCAAAGGAGAGAAATTTATACCATCAAAAACTTCTGGGGTGAAAGAGGGGCATTTATAGTAGCATAAAGTTCTGAGTCAAAAGAGGTATTTTTATCAGGCAAAAAATCTATCATAAATGAGGAATTTATATCAGGACAATGTTCTTGATCAGAAAAAAGGTCTTATAGGAGCATACATTTTCGTGTTGAAATACACACCTTTATGTGAAGCAAAAATTTTGAGTTGATGGAAAGACATTTATATCAGGACGAGGTTCCGGGCCAAAAGAGAGGAACATGTTAAGAGGCACACGTAATTGTTTTCTTGAAGTTAACTGACTTGTCCTTTTCTATGACACTTTCCTTAAGCTGATCTTGAGAAGCATCTACCCGGCCATATTTGATGGCCTCTGAGTTCTGTATGATGCACGCCTCCTCTCATTTCTATAAACAATACATTGTGTATAAGGACGACATTGCTTGCTTCTTTACTGTATATTTCAAATCCGTAGAAAAAAATCATACAAACATAGATAAATTAAAACAGGTAATATTAAACAATCACCTTATGTCCCACCCTCCATGCACAGATAGGTTATCTTACTATAATTCGTACAATCTCAGCAAAATTTCAAAACCTATTATGGAATACTTCTAGCAAATCAGTTAAAATCTATTATCAAGCTCATACATTAATATTAGTTCTGTTTTTGTGAGAATATGTAATGTCCTGGGAGAAAACGCATATCCAAAACATGCATGAACATTCATACATTGCTTTAAGGAAGTCGAAAGCCAGTAGATCTTACCGAGTCTAAATAAGGATAAAATAAAACTAACCCTAAGATCTCCAAGAAAGGGTCCAAACAATATAAAGCGTAGAGTAGTTTCTAAGGTAACTTTAGCACAATAACAGACATTCTCATGTAAAAGGAAAGTTATCATCTTCTTGTTTGCCACTGTTATGCTTAATGGAATTTTTTCCAATCCATGGGTCTGCTGTAATAGACACGCTTGTACTAAAAAAACTGCAATTTGCTAAATCACAGAGCTTCTGAATACAAAAGTGTGATAGGCATGTACTAAACTAATTTTTCAAAGTAGGAAACTCCTTCCTGTCTCACAAAATGGGTTTGTAACCCATCCAGACTATCAATTTGGAAGGGGACATAGGGCCCGATGTAGGTAAACGCGATTTTCCGAATTCAAAATACCGAGGCGGGCCGAATCGGTATTCTGAAATCAGAAAACGAGATGTAGGGAAAAAAAAACGAATGAATACCGAATCGGTCGGCATCGGTAATGAGAATCGGTACGTTCCGAATCGCCTCGGTCCGATTCGGAAAGTACCGAATCGGCTAACAACGAATCGGGATTTACCGATTCGGCTACCACCGAATCGGATAGTCCCGAATCGGCGAATACCGATTCGGTAAAAGCCGATTCGGTAAAATCCGATTCGGCAATCATAGATTCGTAGCCATGAAAACACACCCATGGCGAAAAAGCCCATAGGAGTGCATTGAAGGAACCGATTCGGCTTTTACCGAATCGGATAATACCGATTCGGATTTTACCGAATCGGATATTACCGAATCGGTAAAAGCCGATTCGGCAAAAGCCGATTCAGCCAATGAGGTGGCTCCCCCTCCCCCACCCAAACAGGGAGTGGCAACACTGGCAGGTGCAGCTAATTAAGAAGTTTCTGGAGAGCCAGCCTGAGCTCAACACTCACAGTTTGCTGCAGTGGGAGTAGGAGGTTGCCAACTGAACTGGAGAACATGGCAGAGCAGTCAGAAAGCCAGAAGTCCTCCCAGAAGAGGAAGCCGAAGTTCACCACCACCGAACTTCAGGTGCTGGTCGAGGAGGTGGTGAGGGTGCACCGCCAGCTGTTTGGCAAGCTGTCCCTTAACGTGCCAGACAGCACCAAGAGGAGAATCTGGGCCGACATCGCCCAGAAGGTGAATGCTGCGGGTGTCACCCCCAGGTCTGTAGAAGAACTGAAAAAAAGATTCTACGACATCCGCAGCCTCACTAAGAGGCATATGGCTGAGATACAGAGGCAGGCTGGACTCACTGGAGGAGGCAACAACCCGGCGCCACCCCTCACCGAGCTGGAGGACCTGGTCTCCAGCACCATTGAGAGGGAGAGTGTCAGTGGAATCGGGACCCTGGACAGCTCTGCGAGAGCTAAAGCTACAGGTAAGAAGCATGCGCATCATGACACACCCTACCAGACACCTCCCCATTAGACACAATGCATAGGCAAACCCCAGCACAGTACTGTCACCAACATACAAGAGACAAGCATCATGGTACATGTAGTCAGCAGAAGTTAGCTAAATATGGCAGTGCAGAATCACAAGACAGGAAACAGTGTGACACAGTGTAAGGAGATGCAAGGACATGTGGAATGCTATAATTGTACTGACTGTAATACATCGGCACTCAGTTTACAAATGCTTCTTTGTACCTAGGGGCCCCATCAGGCGGAACAACAGTGGCATCAGAGGGAGCAGCACCGTCCAACACTGCAGTCGCAGGGCCGAGCACCAGCCAGGCTGGCCAGGAGGAGGAGGAGGAAGGAGACACCCCAGGGCTAGGTATGGAGGGAGTCCTGGTCATTGACTTCGATGCACTGCACTCCCCAGTAATGCCCAGCACACCCCCCTTGCAGTTCTCCCCAGAGAACTCCCCTACAAGGGACACCATTCCGCCTACACCAGCTCCTGACACAACCGTAGCCTTACCACCTGTTCAACCTGTCCTGGGAGCAGGGGCTCAGGGACCGGCCAGCTTCACACCCCCACCAGTGGCACCCCAGCCCACTCAGCAGGCCGGAAGCAGCAGTGCCCGGCGCCGTACCATCACCACCACTGCTGCACCAGCACGGGAGGGCAGTGTATTCCTGGGCCTGGAGGGACAGATGGTGAAAATTCAGAGGCAACAGGCAAGATCCACTATGGCCTGCCAACGCCAGCTCCTGCAGCACAACATGCAGATGGGAGAGTTGGTCAAGGGATTCCAGGCCGTCGTGGAATCGAACAAGGAGGTGGCAGCAGGGTTAGGCAGGCTAACCACTGCCATCACCCACTCATCTACCAGACAGGAGTAGCATGAGCTGGTGCGCAGGCGGGATGCCCGGGTGCTGAACCGCGCCATGGGCCGCCTTGCAGCGGCGACGGCACAACTGTGCCATCGCAGCGCCAACCAGGAATCTGTCCTTAGTCAGCATACGGCTGAGCTTACTAGGGGGATGTCCCGGATCACCACGGCTATGGAGGCCATGATTATTTCAAACACCGCCTCCAATCCTGCCCTGGACCTGGCTGATGCTGGGGACAGCAGCAGCCGCAGCAGCCCGGCCAGCGCTGCGTCTGAGCCACGGAGGAGCACCAGGCGCTCCGCTGATGCTGCTGGGCATTCAGAGGGGGCTGAGGGACACCCCAGTGGTTCTGGCAAGCGGGCAAAAAAATAGCCTTGCAAGGGCGGGTGAGGCAACCAGAACCTTGGACTTTATTTTATTTACCATACACCATTTTTTGTTGCACATCAGTGCTGTAACTGTGTTGCAACACTATTAAAATTTGTTTTTTCCAATCAACATTTAGCTGTCTTTGCATCTGTACTCAGTCAGAAATAGTTCTCAGTGATCTCCTCACGTCTGTATCTGCCATCACTTGGCGTACACACCCCAGCTGGCTGTGTCAGTGGCACAGCTTCGTCGTCGTCATGGTCCTCGTAGTCAGACAACTCCACCTCAGTGCCCTTCTTCACCGCAAGGTTGTGTAACATTGCACATACAGCTATGATCTTGCAGCAGGTGATGGGGGTATACTGCCTTGCACCTCCACTCTTGTGCAGGCATCTGAATCTACTTTTCCAGATGCCAAAGGTCCGTTCGACAACATTCCTTGTGCGTATGTGGGCCCGGTTATACCTCCTTTGGCTGGGTGTGGAGGGGTTGAGGTAGGGGGTGAGTATGAATGAGCGGAGGGCATATGCACTGTCGCCTGGAAGAGAAATGGGTCACATTAGACACATGCATACATGTATTCCACCTACCTACTATGTGTTATGGGGGTCTGATGATGTGTCTCACCTAGGAGGTATCCTTCTCCAAATTCGCCAGCCATCAGCCGTGCATATATGCCGCTCTGTTGGAAAATATAGGAGTCATGGGTACTCCCTGGAAATTTTGCTACCAGGTCTGTGATGGTGCACTTTGCATTGCAGATCACCTGCACGTTGATGGTGTGTGTAGACTTGCGATTGCGGTATATGTATTCGGTGTCCGCTGGTGGGCAAATCGGAATGTGCGTGCCATCTATGCAACCGATGATTTGGGGAAATTGTGCCATCTGGTAGAAGTCAGCTTTGGTTTGTAGCAGTTCTGCGTGGGTTGCAGGGAAAGAGATGTATTGGTCCATCCTGTGTATCATGGCGTCAAGGAATGTGTGGAAGAACCTTGACAGGCTGCTCTGGCTCACCCCTCCTGCTGCTGCTACACCACTTTGATAGCTGCCAGACGCTAGCAGGTGTAGGCTGCATAGCACCTGGATGTGCGCAGGGATGGCGTGTGCCCTTGGGGTGTGGTGGTCCAAGAATGGCTTAAGATCCCTGATGAGCTCAAGTATGGTGTCAGAGTCCAGCCTGTATCTCTGTAGTATCTCTGCCTCTGTGAGCATGAACAGGGTTATCCTCTGTCTGTAGACCTGTTCATTTCTTAGCCATTCCCTCTGTCCTTCCTGCTGTAGCCGTAGCCGCCTCGCAATGACATAGAAAGCTGCCATCCTGCAAGTTGCAATGCATTTTGGGACTGTTTATATGGGTTGGAGTTGGTTACCACCTGATTGCAATCCATGGTAAATACCGAGTGAATTCGACCGATTTTGAGCCGATTTCGGTGTTTCTGTGCCTCCCTACATCTCCCCAACTGTCGGAATCGGGGAATTTCCCGATCGGCGATTCATACGAATCGGCATGTTTTCCGATTCGGCTCATGTCCGAATCGGTCTTTCTACCGAATCGGTACATGGACCGAATCGGTGATTTTCCGATTCGGTGTCACTAACGATTCGGTACATGGACCGAATCGGTGATTTTCCGATTCGGTGTCACTAACGATTCGGTACATGGACCGAATCGGTGATTTTCCGATTCGGTGTCACTAACGATTCGGTACATGGACCGAATCGGTGATTTTCCGATTTGGTGTCACTAACGAATCGGTACATGGACCGAATCGGTCTTTGCATCCGAATCGGTGTATTTCCGATTCGTTACATATCCGATTTTCGGTATGTACGTATCGGATTCTTTCCCATTCGGTACTCATTCCGATTCGGTTTTCACTCCGATTCTTTATGTTTTTCGTTCCCTACATCTCGGTGGCTGTTTACCGATCGGTAAGGGCCAAAAATCGGTATTTTCGGCCGTTACCGATCGGTAACGCCCTACCTACATCGGGCCCCATAATCTCTAATTTTGTGTCCCAATGGTATGTATTAATAGTTTCAACTGTAATTGCAATAAAAAGCCATTGGCATGTTACTGAAATCTCGAAGAAGGCGGGAATTGATCCACAAAGAATTTTCGGCCAGCCTTAGGGGTGAGGGGTATCAGACAGTGGGGCCAGATAACACTTATGCTTCCCCTGATGTCTTTAACTATAGGAAACATTTTGTAAAAGCAGTGCATGCTCCTTTAAGGGATACCAACTGCTTTTAAACAAGCATTGGCAACGCCAGTAGCACTGAATTCAAACACATGCATGCAAGAATGCTGTTTGCATGCACAGCAGGCCCAAATGATTGTTTGACATTAAAGCCAGATCTTTTGACTTTGCCAGTGCTATGGAAAAACAGCAGGAAAACAGGGGTGCTTTCTGTATAGAATGCATACAGTAGATAAAGAATCAAATGTGACAAACTGTGGACACATAAGGGATGATTTAAGTTAGACAGACGGGGTACTTTGGTGCAAACACAATATTTTTCAAAAGTGAAATCGTTCCTTTTGCATTCCAGATGAAGCACTTCTTAGAAGGAGGAATAATACACCAAAAGTCAACAGTATGAAGTGAGAAAGGAATACTCCTCGGAGCGACTCGGAAGCCCACTCGATTGGTAATATCATATTGTGCATGCAAATGCACTGTCAAGCCATACCTCAAAAGAAGTTTCACGTTTACGAACATTAATAGTACATCTGGCCCAGTGTCATTAAATGGCCATGTTGTGATTTCCTTCACATACATCAGATAGTGCTGGAGGCCCTTGTCCCATTTAAATAGAAGATAAGCACTAATGGAGATTTTCTAGAGCTCACTGTTTTCCCTTTGCCACAAGCCGACTTTGAAATCTCTTTGGAGGAGTTATGTCAGTCTCCAGTCTTCAGTATCCAGGCAATTTGCTTATGAGATGTAAATATCGCAATTTACGAACACAACAGCTGGCCACTGTATCCTACTCTAGTGGGAGTGATGAAAATGTATCCATACGGAAATACACCCTCCTCCTTCCTGTAGTACACATAAGGAGTGGCACTGCTCAAATCTTGGTTTCCTGTGGTGTTGATGTGGGCACCGACTGGGGAAGGGGATAGTGCTCCACCGCCTATCAAAAGAAACTCATCTTCCTTTTCCTTTTTTGAGGTATTTCCTTATTTTCTGCTTTCCTCATCCTATGTTAAGTTTTGAGAAGAAATGCCCTCTTAATATTTTGGGCGATCCTTTGAAGAGTGCTTCATTTATGTTGGCCTTCTTTTGTGATGACTATAAATCACTGTTATTACTCTAATGTCAAATTGTTGCGTTGAAGCATTTACGTGAATCGATGGGAACTGGTGTTTGCCAACTATTGCCCCAGATTTCTTGTTCAACTTTCTTTTCCCCTCCCTTATGTCTGTCCTCCCCCCAAACCCGGCCCCCACTCAGACCTTTCTTACTGTTATTATCCCAACAATGTTTCAGTAGCTTCCACACCTCCTAAGAAGCAGGATTTCACCTCGGAGAGGCTCAACACTTCTTCTGTAGTCTCCAAGCCTTCTGTGAAGCCAGGCTGCATTGCAAAGAGGACCTCCACTTCTCCCCATTTTTGAAGGTGAACATCAACTTGAAAAATAAATTGACTTGTCAATCAATGAAAGATATTGAACTGCACACGTGGGGTTCTGGCTAGGCCGCTTCCTAAAAACTGACTATTCCCATAGTAGCTGAGCTACTGCTGTCGGCATTAACTCCTTCCGTGCTCCCGTCGGCCGCTGGCCGACGGCACCACTACCTCCCCAGCGCTGCCGATGGCCAACGGCCGACGCAGCCCCGCCGCCCTTTAGAACTCCCGCACCACGGCGTAAAAACCACAGCGGTTAAGGCATTAATCACATGAGAAGTCCAGAGAGGGAACAAATATATATTTAAATCAGACGCCACTCTATCACGGCCAAGAAATGTATCATATACTTTATGTACAGTGGGAAGGCTCCTACTTCCTTTAAATGAATTACTAATGGCTTTTGTTATTTGAATACAGGTGAAATAGCCTTGGAAGACAGATGTGTGCATCAAGACATTTAATGAAGATCTGATTGTACCAACAGCAAGAGAAAAATGTAATAGCAAACATTTCCAAATACGCTTTGAATACAATTCAGTTAACAACTAAAAATTAAAAGACTGGGGACATTACACGTGTGTACGTGTCAGCCACATTGCTGGAGTCAGGTCTTTTTCCATACTTGCTGCCTGAGGGCTTAGGACTGGTCTTACCAGATGACTGTTTTCACAATATACCCATTAGCCTGGAATGTCAAAAACAAAGGTGGGATGCTTGTCATGGTATGAATTCAAGTGCCTAACCGCACCTTGAAAGCAGTCTTTCAGATTGTCATTGGCCAGCTTGGTCACGGAGGCCAAGGAAATAAACCCTTGAAGTTAAGGGGTGCTTATATACTTGTTTTTAAGGTAAACTGCTGAGCACTCATTCCACCTCACAGCTGGGTAAGAGTGCTTAAATATGTTAAACAATGACAAGGGCAGCCAATGGTGGGAGGGAATGTTTGCAGGTGCCGTAATCTGAGTAGAGCACCAAAGTCTTCACCTGTCCGCTGACGTTCAGACAGTCTGGATACAGCCGGAGATGAAGCAAGAAAGAATTTGCGAGGGAGGAGCTTGGTAGTTCAGGCATGTGCCCCCAAAAAACATTTGTACTTAGGCTGTTGCCTAGTAAACAGGTTTTGGGAAGCTGTATCATATTGACTGAAACGGTTGGAAGATACTCCCTAAACACCAGGGTGCTTGGCCCTGTATCAGTTTGTGGGTGAAGCAAAGTGTCTTGAAATCAATACTTTGTGCCATTAACCTGCTGTTGTCATGCAGTCCCAGTTCTAGAGGCTGAAATGAGACAGCAGCCATAGACAGACATACTTGAATAAGTCTGAACCATTAGAAACTACTCAGGGTGCACCCACATCATTGTCTTTTAGGTTGACTGTGAAATTGCAAAGCGAGGGAAAAGCATACACAACCAGCCTTGGTCTAGATCCAATGGGAATAAATAGTCTTGTTTGGACTGCCATCCCACATCAGCTCTGAACGAGTGTCAGCCTTATCAGCCCTCATGGGTGAGACGCTGCTGAGATACTACGGCTCAATGAACATGGGACGCACATCTGGATAAACCCACATCATTGAGAGCGGCTCACTGAGACAATACAAATTGGTGGATGTAAATACTTGAAGTAACCGGAACCTCTGGGAATTCCGCAGGGTGCATTTCAGCCCATCCATTTTAGCTTTCTGTGCTGAAATGAACGTGGAGGTCTTGGTGGAAACTATTCAGGCTTTATTTGGCATTTGAGAAGGTAGACTCCAGTCAAGGACTCTGCTCGAGCAGGTTAAAGGAATAGTTGGTAACTTCATTGGCTTGTAGCCTAGAAGGGAGTGTGAGTTGAATGTGTAGCCAAAATTCTAGAACTGATTCTTAGGAGCAGTGAGTGGGTTGAGGGAGTGCAGCCAGGGGAGTGGGCGGAGATGGTGCCTGTAGACGAATAAAAGGCTCTTGATCTTAGAAGTGTTTACACGCAGGTGATTGGTAATCCTCCAGCTCTGAGTGTGCAACTAATTCTATCTGTAGGAGGGAGTGAGTGTGTGAGTTAGCATGACAGTGAATGAATTAGTGTGGGAGTGAAAGTGAATAGCTGACCAACTAAGCGCTGCAGTACATGAATGATTAGAGGAGTGAGTGAGTGAATGATAAGTGAGTTGATACCTCAGAGAGCATATGTGATGGAGTGGGGGAATGAGTGCCCATGTCAGTGGTGAATGTTTTGGGAAAGTGAGTGAACGAGTGGGGTGAGTGAATGAATGATGAATGAGCGAGAATGGCCATTTGTAAGTAGCACCACATACAAAACCACTTCATGGTGCTATTCAGCAATACTTCTTTAGAGCAAAAGGGTGAATCCCCATACATTTTATCTACGGTTTTAGCAAAAGTCATTTAATCTCAAAAACATCCGAATACCAAGGTTCCGGCTTCCTCGATAGAGATGGCGCCAGAAATTATGCCGTGTTTCACTGGCATGCAGGCGTCTGCACTGTATTGCATAACTTACATAGACAAGGGCTGTTTGCTGCAAATTATGTGATTATTCCTACAGTGGGGAGATGTTTGCTGTACCTGATGGTATTGTTTCTGCACAGCACAATTGTTTGCAGCAAGTGATGGCTTTATTTCCTCACAGTAGATCTGTTTGTGATAAGTGAAGGTATTATTCCTTCACATGACAGCTGTTTCCAGTAAATTATGGAGTTATTTCTGTACAGGGGAGCTGTTTGCACTCAGTAATGGTATTATATTTGCTCAGTAGGGTTGTTTGCAGCAAGGGACGGTGATATCCCTGCACAGGAGAGCTGCTTGTCGTAAGCGATGGTGCTTGTGTTTGCACATATGGCCTTCTATAGTGCACGCAGGGCCTTGTGCAGTGTTCCAGTAGCCTTGTGTAGTGCGCATGGAGAGTCAGTTTGGTGCGTGTGAACGGTGAAAAATGAGGAATAAATATTTACATTCAGTGGCTATTGTAGAGGTAGCTGTCAAGACGTCTGCCTCGAAATATAAAAGCTCACTGACTTTTACAAGGTTATCCGTTGAAATCGTTCTGATTGGACAAGGCTGGGCTACAATTGAAACACAAACCCTTTACCGACTCTTTCCTAAGCCGCAGTGCTATGGAAACAGGGTGAGGGGAAGGAGGCAGGGGAAATCTCTTTAGCTCCGTCTTTGCTTATCCTTTGTTTCCCTGCTTGCGGTTTTGGTCCAGAAATAAAGATGAATTGTCTAAAAGTAAGTTTCAATTCAGGACACAAGAAACATGAAGCAACACGGGGGACTGGGATCTAAAATAAAGTATCCGGTGTCTGTGAAGGTGTGAGTCCAGGAGATGGGACTAGTAAGGGAGTACGGGAGAGTGGCCTAGTAAGGGAGTCTAGGAGAGTGGCCTAGTAAGGGAGTATAGGAGAGTGGCCTAGTAAGGAAGTACGGGAGAGTGGCCTAGTAAGGGATACGGGAGAGTGGCTTAGTAAGGGAGTACGGGAGAGTGGCCTAGTAAGGGAGTTTAGGAGAGTGGCCTAGTAAGGAAGTACGGGAGAGTGGCCTAGTAAGGAAGTCTAGGAGAGTGGCCTAGTAAGGGAGTACGGGAGAGTGGCCTAGTAAGGGAGTCTAGGAGTGTGGCCTAGTAAGGGAGTACGGGAGAGTGGCCTAGTAAGGGAGTCCAGGAGAGTGGCCTAGTAAGAGAATCCAGTAGAGTGGCCTAGAAGGGGGATCTGGGAGAGTGGCCTACTAAGGGAGTACGGGAGAGTGGCCTAATAAGGGAGTCGAGGAGAGTGGCCTAGTAAGGGAGTCCAGTAGAGTGGCCTAGTAAGGGAGTCCAGGAGAGTGGCCTAGTAGGGGAGTCTGGGAGAGTGGCCCTGTAAGTGAGAGTGGCCCTGTAAGTGAGTCCAGGAGAGTGGCCTAGTAAGGGAGTCAAGGAGAGTGGCCTAATAAGGGAGTTGAGGAGAGTGGCCTGGTAAGGGAGTCTGGGAAAGTGATCCAGTTAGGGAGACCAGGAGAGTGGCCTAATAAGGGAGTTGAGGATTGTGGCCTGGTAAGGGAGTCTGGGAGAGTGGCCCAGTAAGGGAGTCCGGGAGAGTGGCTCAGGAAGGGAGTCCAGGAGAGTGGCCTAGTAAGGGAGTCCAGGAGAGGTGCCTCGTAAGGGAGTCTGGGAGAGTGGCCCAGTAAGGGAGTTGGGGAGAGTGGCAAAGTAAGGGAGTCCAGAAGAGTGACCCAGTAAGGGAGTCAAGGAGAGTGGCCTAATAAGAGAGTCGAGGATTGTGGCCTGGTAAGGGAGTCTGGGAGAGTGGCTCAGTAAGGGAGTCCAGGAGAGTGGCCCAGTAAGGGAGTCCAGGAGAGGGGCCTCGTGAGGGAGTCCGGGTGAGTGGCACAGTAAGGGAGTCGAGGAGAGTGGCCTAGGAAGGGAGTCCGGGAGAGTGACCTAGTAAGGGAGTCAGGGAGAGTGGTCTACTAAGGTAGTCGAGGAGAGTGGCCCAGTAAGGGAGTCTAGGAGAGGGGCCTCGTAAGGGAGTCCAGAAGAGTGGCAAGGTAAGGTAGTCCAGGAGAGTGGCAATGTAAGTGAGTCCAGGAGAGTGGCCCAGTAAGAGAGTCCGGGAGAGTGACCCAGTGAGGGAATCTGGGAGATTGACCTAGTAAGGGAGTCCAGGAGAGTGGCCAAGTAAGGGAGTCCAGGAGAGTGGCCTAGGAAGGGAGTCCAGGAGAGTGGCAAGGTAAGGGAGTCTAGGAGAGTGGCCTAGTAAGGGCCTGACCAGTTTTGTCCTGCCAGGGCAACAACTTACCAAACGTTTCATGTCTCATCCTCATTTGTGCAGGGTGCCAGTCAGCCTGCAGTGTGTGTCAGCCATGCGCTGAGATGGGCTCGCCTCACTGGAGTTCCCTCTCAGCCAAAAAACTAGGCTCTTCCAGCCCAATATAAACGGGCGGAAGCTGGTCCTTCAAATGCTTGACCACATTCTGGTCAGGTGGCTAACTTTGATTGTTTTTACAATTGTTATCCTGCTCTTTTGACGTATTTGCGAAGCAGTATGCATTAGATCTTCCTTTAAAACGTCCAACTCTTCTGCTAAGGTAGCCAACTTTAAGTAGTATTAAATTAAATTTTTTCTCATTTGGAATCATTTGAATTTCACTCATTTCGCAGATTCCCTGCTTTAGAAGGTGCCTTGCTTCTGCTCCTGTCATCACCGTTTTACCGTTCCTATTGTGAGCATAGTCTTTTGGTGAAAACAAATACAGCCCCTCGCTGCCCCTCTGGCTACGTTTGTGCTATTAGTTGCCTATAGGTGAGAAACTCAAACGCCCACACTGTAGCATTCAGGGGAGTACCATAAGCCCCTGCGGAGCAGGGGACCCTTCAACTCTTTAGTGAGGCCCCAGCATTTCAGGTGGGGCTAAACACCCCAAGGCAAATGAGTTGCTGTGATATATGGGAGACGCAGGGGCCCCTTCACCATATTCTGCGGGGTTGGGGAGGGGGGGCGCATCAATTTGCTTTGTGCCAATGGTAGCTGTAATGAATACTTCAGCACAAGTGTTAACAAACACACACCACTTTCAACATAGCACATGAAACAGACCACCTTGCATATGCCATATAGTTGGATGTCCCTCTGCTCAAAGCAGAATTTCCAATATTGACATGCCAATCTAACATCCTACTGGATTAAAAACTCTAAATATACTCTAAACAAGGCCCGCATAACCCATGCATTCGGTTATCATGGAACCTAACAGCAATCGCAACCAGAAAACATAGCACACAAATACACCCCACTGGTGCGCTCTTGCTTGAATACACTATATAACCTCCTAACCGAGAGTATGACAAAAAAACAACACAAGTTACACACTACAAGCTGAATTAGACTCCTGACCATGATGGTAATCCCCACAAACGTGTGAAAAGTCTACCGACAATTAAAAGTGGTATGATGCCTTATCATTGCCAGAATGTGCGTAACAAGGCATAGAGCCATGCATAGTGTGCAAAGAACCTTTGTACTGAACATATGACTTGAATGGTACACTTCTGGCCCTATACACTATGCACAGAAGTCATTGTGTAGTGCACATAGGACATTGTGTGATGCACAAAAGCCCTCCTTTGAAGCACATAAGATCTTTTGCTGTACACATAAGGCATGGTAGAGTGGACATAAGACCTTGTGCAATGTTCATAGGGCCTTGTGTTGTACATAAAAATCATTGTTGCAGTTTAGAAAGGACCTTGTGTAGCTCACCTAACACCCTGTGAAGGTTATTTAGGGCCTTGTGTGGTGCCCATTAGGATTTGTCCAGTACACTTAAGGCTTTTGTAATGTGTATCAGGCCTTTTGTAGTAAGCATAGGCTGTGTTGAGCTTGTGTTGCATATAGATCAGTGTGTAGCACACATAGATCGTTGTATAGTGAACATAAGACATTGTTTAGTGCAAACAGGACCTAGTGTAGTGCACATAAGGCCACGTTTAGTGCTAATAGGACCTTGCTTAGTGAACAAAGTGCCTTAAGTGGTGCTCATAGCGTCTTCTGGAGTTTTCAGAGGGACTTCAATATTATTCTTTGCTCCCCTGGAAGCATGTGGGGTGCTCTTTCAATGCTGCAGATACACTCGGTTGGCTTGTTCTGTAAACTTTGCAGTTGCAGGATATGGGATATTGTGAGGCTAGAATAAACAAAGTTGCATTAGTTCTGCCTCAATTGGCAGGGGAGGCAAGGGAGTACCTCCTTGAGTGAGTTCACCACACTTGACCACTGCCCTCTCTTCAGATCAGAAGACAATTTCTGAGCTACCGAGAATATCCAAGCCCTTGTCATAGGTCTCTGGCAGAAGGGCATCATCCCGTACCATGGCAAGTGCCAACCTCTCAGGTGCACGGCGGATTTGTATCTGTTCACACCAATACAGCTTCCTGCGAACGTGGATGTTTTCAGGCACTCAAAAATGCCCCAGAAAAGAGTTGTTTGTTGTGCGTAATGATATGCACTCTGTATAAGAGTTATTTTTTAGTACATGGTCTACAGAACATTTTTAATTCTCAGTAATCAATGCCATCATTGCTTCATAGACATCTGGCACCCTATTATGTTAAGGGCGCACTTTCCACGTTTGCACTCGGCGCAACTATAACCAGGTGCGCCGGGTGCAAACAGGGAAAGTGCGCCCTCTTACATGGAATACGCTGCCCTCAGGGCAGCCGAGAACTAGCACTGTCCTGGAGCAGCACATTCCAGTGAAAAACAGAGTAGCTGCTTCGAAGCCGCTCTGTGTTTTCACTGCGGAGGCGACAACCGCCTGCACTTTTAACTGGGATTAGAGATCCCCTTGCAGGCGGGTGCAGTCAGTGCACACTGTCAGTGCGCCTCCTGAGAGCTTCTTTGCCACTGCACAACTTTTTTTTAAGAGAAATTCAAATGTACATATCAAGACACATTTAACATTGCAACAATACAAAAAACATAGAATGACAAAAACAAGTTTGCTTGTGAAAAAAACCAGTGTAAATAACCTTTCTTAGACCAGTCCTTCATTCAAAACACACTAACACTTGGCGGAGCATTCCATTTTTGCTACTTTACATACTATGTCCTGCCAGTGTAAACTGCCCTGGGGCCGCTAGCTCTGAATGTTTTTACTGAGAGAGTTGAAGTGTTATAAATCGCTCCCAAACACTGTTGATTTAATTGTGAATTTCTTTTCTCCTAGTTTTCACAGTGGAGGCGACAACCCGCCTGCACTTTTAAAGGGGATTAGAGATCCCCTTGCAGGCGGGTGCAGTCAGTGCACACTGTCAGTGTGTCTCCTGAGTGCTTCTTTGCCTCTGCGCCCACACCTATAATACAGCACTACACAGAGGCAAAGGGATTCCTTCATTTGCATGGAGCACGTACCAATGAACGCCCCCTGAAGATAGCGCTGGAGCTTTTTGTTTGCCATCGCTATTGGTATTATAGAAGGGGCCGTACAAGCGTCTGCGGCCCCTACGGTTATCCCAAAGTTCCCCGGTGGCGCGCAAAGCCGGTGCAAATGCCCGTTGCGCCCTCAGGGAACTTATGTAATACTGCCCCTAGTTGTTTATAGTGTCTTACCTGATGTATGAAAAGGAAGGTTGTTTGCAATACTTTACATCATCCATGCACAAAAGAGTAGTTTGCAATAATTTACGCGACCTCTACACAGGATAATTGTTTGCAGAACTGTACATGACCTCTGCAAAGGGGAGTTGTTTGCAGTATTTTCCATGACTTCTGCTATGTGCCCTCTGCACCAGAGAGTTGTTTTAATTATTTTACATGCCCTGTGCACTGGAGAGTTGTTTGCAGAAGTTTACCTTCTCTCTACAGAGGACACATTTTTGCAGAACTTTTCAGGATCACTGCGTTGAAGGATGTTTACTGTACTTTACACGACCTCTGCACTGGAGAGTTGCTTACAGTTCTTTACATGACCTCTGCACAAAAGGGTTGTTTGCAGCACTTTACATGACCTTTGCACAAAAAGGGGTTTTGCAGAACCTTACTCGACCTCTCCACAGGAGAGTTGTGTGCCGTACTTTCATGTCCACTGCATAGGAAGGAGAGTTGTGTGCAGTGCTTTCATGTCCGGTGCATAGGAGAGTTGTTCACAGTACTTTACATGATCTCTGCACAGGAGAGTTGTTTACACTACTTTACATGATCTCTGCACAGGAAAGTTGTTGACAGTAATTTACATGATCTCTCCACAGGAGAGGTGCTTACAGGACTTTTATGACCTCTCCAAAGGAGAGATGTTTACCGTACTTTCCTGACCTCATCGCAAGAGAGTTATGCGCAATACATTCATGAACTCAGTAAAGCAGAGTTACTTACAGTACTTTATATGATCTCTGCACAGGAGAGTTGTTTACAGCACTTTACACGATCTCTGGATAGGAGAGTTGCTTACAGTATTTTTATGGCCTCTGCACTGCAGAGTTGTTTACAGTACTTTCCTGACCTCTGCACAAGAGAGTTATGTGCAGTGCCTTGCTGAACTCTGCACAGGAGAGTTGTGTGCAGTACATTCATAACCTCTGCCCAGGAGAGTTATTTACAATACTTTACATGATCTTTGCACAGAAGAGTTGTTTAGAGTACTTTACACGTTCTCTGCACTGGAGAGTTGTTTAAAGTACTTTACATAATTGCTGCACTGGAGAGTTGTTTACAGTAAATTACACGTGCTCTACACAGGAGAGTTGTTTACAATACATTACATGGTCTCTGCACAGGAGATGTGTGTGCAGTACTTTGTGACCTCTGCACAGCAGTGTTGTTTACAGTACTTTACATGTTCTTTGTACAGGCGAGTTTGTTTACAATGCTTTATATGACCTCTGTACAGGATAGTTGTGTGGAGTACTTTCTTGACCTCTGCATGGGAGAGTTGTGTGCAGAACCTTTCTGACCTCTGCACAACAGTGTTGTTTACAGTACTTTACATGTTCTTTGTACAGGCAAGTTTGTTTACAGTGCTTTACATGACCTCTGCAAAGGATAGTTGTGTGCAGTACTTTCATGACCTCTGCATAGGAGAGGTGTGTACAGAACTTTCCTGACCTCTGCACAGGAGTGTTGTTTACAGTACTTTATATGTTCTTTGCACAGGAGAGTTTTTTCAGTGCTTAACATGACCTCTGCATGGGTGAGTTGTGGGCAAAACTTTCCTGACCTTTGCACAGGAGTGTTGTTTACAGTACTTTACATATTGTTTTCACAGGAGAGTTTTTACAGTGCTTAACATGACCTCTTCATGGGAGAGTTGTGCGCAGTACTTTCATGACCTCGGCATAGAAGTGTTGTCTACTATACTTTACACGTTCTCTGCACAGGAGTGTTGTTTACAGTACTTTACATGTTCTTCGCACAGGAGAGTTGTATACAGTGCTTTACATGAACTCTGCACAGGAGAGCTGTGTGCAGTACTTTCATGACCTCTGCACAGGAGTGTTGTTTACAGTACTTTACATGTTCTTTCACAGGAGAGTTGTTTACAGTGCTTAACATTACCTCTGCATGGGAGATTTGTGCACAGTACTTTCAAGACCTCTGCAAAGGAGTGTTGTTTTCAGTACTTTACATGATCTCTGCACATTAGAGCTGTTTCTAGACCTTCACATGTCTTCGGCACAGGAGAGTATGTCTGGTACCTAGACGCTTTACTAACAGGCGACGTACTATGTTTAGAAGGATTATCTTGTAGTACCTGGTGACATGATTTCTTCACAGGTGAGTTGTTTAATCAATAACAAGAAACACTCAATCACTCAATGAACATGTGTTTAACTTAGAGAAAGCTGCATCATCCCAAGTGCACCTGCAAAGAAGAAGATCAAGAACACTATTCCTTTTTGTGACGTCAGCAGCCCTGGTGCTTTTGCACATTGAAGGTGGAAATGCTTTTCTATCCGGCATTCCCAAGACATCTTTCAGGCCCATTCCACACGCTGTAGCACGGCTGGCTTCCAGTGCTAAAAAAATCTCATCATCCCAATTCTAAAGACACTCTACTGATTACCTTTAGAAAAGCAAACTACATTTAAATTAACCCACAACACACACAAGACTCTGCAGTTAGCTCTTTGCCTCAGAGACTAATAGCGAGAGACCAAGACAGCAAAGTAGGCTCTCTTTTGTTTTGCTCCCAGACTTTAGAAGCAGATTCCCGAAAATATCAGTTTATTTCCGAATCTCCTCTCCTTTAAGAAAAACTCAAAAAATAGTTATTCAAACTCCTTCAACCAGATTCAGTGGCGTTGCCCTTTGTTTATATCCTTCTTTTTACCCTCCTCCTATTAATTTGTTTGACTGTACTATGGGTTCTATTGGTTGATTGGCTCTAGGTTCTCACGCTAATCATACTGTAGCTATGTTAGGTTCTAACTAAAGTGCTCTGTTGTGCCAGTGTCTAGTTCTCCACTCTACATATGCCATAAATAAATAAACCGCATGGTTGTTTTAGAGCTTGATAACTAGGCTGTCGCACGGGAAATAAATATTATTTTATGTTTTGTGAACAACAGAGTTGCTTTTTGATTCTGGTTGAAATAATTGCTTCACAGGAGAGCTGTTCTGAGTATTTGTAATGCTGATGGCATGAATCTTGCACAGGGGAGTTGCTTTGTGTACTTAATTGGATAATTTCAATACAGGAACATTATTTCTAACACTTGATGACGTAGTATCTACAAAGGAACTTGATCTACAAGTCTAGCTAAAGAATGCATTAGATGCCAAGCAAAAGCTACTCTAGAGGGGTAAAAGGGTCAGCCCCCTCTGCAGTTAGCTGCTGTCACTTCATTCACTTGCTGATCAATCCAAAGAACAACAATTGGCAGTGTTCACTGTCAATTATGGTGTGCCGAACTTTTCCTCTTTACCTGCATAGAGCCAATGTTATGTTATGTTATGTTACGGAGTTGTGTATAGCGTTTGTGTACCCGAAGGTGTCTTGGCACTGTATAATGAAGATTAGCAAGGCGGACTAGGTACAGATATGGCCCCTTAGGTGTTGAAAGAGTCATTTTTTCAGTGCTTTCCTAAAGTGGGAAAGGGCCTGGGATTTTGTTTTAGTTCTAAAGGGAGTTCCACAGTCAAGCCGCACAGATCACAAAGCTTTTGCCACCCCATTGAGCCAGTCTGAACTTAGGCACCTCGTCATTCTTCGCTCCTGAAAAGCGGAATGTTCTAGAAGGTGTGTACCAGCAGAAATACTAGCTATTGGGCCAATATTGTGAAGTGCCTTAAAGGAAGTGCACAAGGCCTTAAATACAATCCTTTTTATGTCTCGCTGTAGCCACTTGCGCATTGCTTCTGCAAAAATTATGTAGGGGTTCCAGGAAAGCGGTTCTTTGGAATGCGGATTATGGCCAGTGCATGTGAGGCATTCAAGCGCGAAGCTGGCATCTGGACTGCTTTCGCCAGCGTGCGCTCGGCCTCACTTCCTGCTCCCCCTCTAACTTTCGTTATCGCTCACAATCCATATGCTCGGTCCCTCCCACCCTTCCTTTGATGCCAGAGGGCTTTGGAATGCAGATTATGGCCAGTGCATGTGCCTCACCATTTGCCGCCCCCATCAGACTTCAAAGGCTGCCACTCCCCGCCCCCGCATCAGACTTGAAAGGAATGCACTCCCCGCTATCTTGTTCTTTTAGCCCTACACTCGCCATGCATTAGCTAAAGCTCACCAGTGGGCCTTTTGCCACTCACTAAAAGATCCTCTCCTCATGTCTCTTTCTCGCTATTGCACCCACGCTCTTTCTGTTACTCCTTGCTCTCTTTATCTCGATTCATCCCCTGTAGTTCTCTCTCATTCTCGCGCTCTACCTCACTCTCCCCGTAACATCCCTCTCGCTAACCTACTTTCCCTTTCAATGCTGAATATTGAAAAATATAAGCAGTCGCCAGGTGTTTTTAACTCAATTTTTTTCCCTTTCTATGTGCGCACCACTCGTGTGTTATTTTTTTTCTCCTCCTACCCCTCTCTCGACGTCTCTTTCTCGCTATCGCACCCAAGCTCTTTCTTGCTCTCCCTCCAACTCCACCCTCCAAGTCCAACTCCACCCTCCAACTCCACCTTCCAACTCCACACTCCAACTCCACACTCCAACTCCAACTCCAACTCCACCCTCCAACTCCAACTCCACCCTCCAACTTCACCCTCCAACTCCACCCTCCAACTCCACCCTCCACCCTTCAACTCCACCCTCCAACTCCAACTCCACCCTGCAACTCCAACTCCACCCTATAACTCCACCCTCCACCCTCCAACTCCACCCTCCAACTCCAACTCCACCCTCCAACTCCACCCTCCAACTCCAACTCCACCCTCCAACTCCACCCTCCAACTCCAACTCCACCCTCCAACTCCACCCTCCAACTCCAACTCCACCCTCCAACTCCACCCTCCAACTCCAACTCCACCCTCCAACTCCACCCTCCAACTCCACCCTCCAACTCCAACTCCACCCTCCAACTCCAACTCCACCCTCCAACTCCACCCTCCAACTCCAACTCCACACTCCAACTCCACCCTCCAACTCCAACTCCACCCTCCAACTCCAACTCCACACACCAACTCCACCCTCCAACTCCAACTCCACCCTCCAACTCCACCTTCCAACACCAGCCTCCAACTCCACCCTCAAACTCCACCCTCAAACTCCACCCTCCAACTCCACCCTCAAACTCCAACTCCACCCTCCAACTCCAACTCCACCCTCAAACTCCAACTCCACCCTCCAACTCCAACTCCACCCTCCAACTCCAACTCCACCCTCCAACTCCACCCTCCTACTCCATCCTCCAACTCCACCCTCCACCCTCCAACTCCACCCTCCAACTCCAACTCCACCCTCCAACTCCAACTCCACCCTCCAACTCCAACTCCACCCTCCAACTCCAACTCCTCCCTCCAACTCCACCCTCCAACTCCAACTCCACCCTCCAACTCCAACTCCACACACCAACTCCACACTCCAACTCCAACTCCACCCTCCAACTCCACCTTCCAACACCAGCCTCCAACTCCACCCTCCAACTCCACCCTCAAACTCCACCCTCAAACTCCACCCTCCAACTCCAACTCCACCCTCCAACTCCACCCTCCAACTCCACCCTTCAACTCCAACTCCAACTCCACCAAATCCAGCCTCCAACTCCAACTCCACCCTCCAACTCCAGCCTCCAACTCCAACTCCACCCTCCCACTCCACCCTCCAACTCCACCCTCCTTCTCCATCTCCACCCTCCAACTCCACCCTCCAACTCCAACTCCACCCTCCAACTCCACCCTCCAACTCCACCCTCAAACTCCATCTCCACCCTCCAACTCCACCCTCCAACTCCACCCTCCAACTCCAACTCCACCCTCCAACTCCACCCTCCAACTCCACACTCCCACTCCAACTCCACCCTCCAACTCCATCCTTCAACTCCACCCTCCAACTTCAACTCCATCCTCCAACTCCACCTTCCAACTCCAACCCCACCCTCCAACTCCACCCTCGAACTCCATCAAACTCCAACCTCAAACTCCACCCTCAAACTCCAACTCCACCCACCAACTCCACCCTCCAACTCCACCCTCCAACTCCAACTCCACCCTCCAACTCCACCCTCCAACTCCATCCTCTAACTCCACCCTCCAACTCCACCCTCCAACTCCACCCTCCAACTCCAACTCCAACTCCACCCTCCAACTCCACCCTCCACCCTACGACTCTAACTCCCCCCTCCATCTCCATCCTCCAACTCCACCCTCCACCTCCACCCTCCAACTCCCCCCTCCATCTCCACCCTCCTACTCCACCCTCCACCTTCACCCTCCAACTCCACCCTCCAACTCCAACTCCACCCTCCAACTCCATCTCCACCCTCCAACTCCACCCTCCCAATCCAACTCCACCCTCCTCCACCCTCCAGCTCCAACTCCAACTCCACCCTCCAACTCCAACTCCACCCTCCAACTCCACCCTCCAACTCCAACTCCGCCCTCCAACTCCACCCTCCAACTCCAACTCCACCCTCTAACTCCACCCTCCAACTCCAACTCCACCCTCCAAATCTACCCTCCAACTCCATTCTCCAACTCCAACTCCACCCCCCAACTCCACCCTCCAACTCCACCCTCCAACTCCTACTCCACCCTCCAACTCCTACTCCACCCTTCAACTCCACCCTCCAAATCCACCCTCCAACTCCTCCCTCTAACTCCACCCTCCAACTCCAGCCTCCAACTCCACCCTCCAACTCCAGCCTCCAACTCCACCCTCCAACTCCACCCTCCAACTCCACCCTCCAACTCCACCCTCCAACTCCATCCTCCAACTCTATCCTCCAACTCCACCCTCCAACTCCACCCTCCACCCTCCAACTCCACCCTCCACCCTCCAACTCCACCCTCCAAGTCCAACTCCACCCTCCAACTCCACCTCCACCCTCCATCACACAGGAACACTACCACATCACTCAGGGACACCGCCACATCACTCAGGGGCACCACCACATCATTCAGGGGCACCACTCAGGGGTACCAGCACATTACTCAGGGGCACCACCACATTACTCAGGGGCACCACCACATTACTCAGGGGCACCACCACATCACTCAGGGACACCAGCACATCACTCGGGGACACCACCACATCACTCGGGGACACCACCACATCACTTGGGGACACCACCACATCACTAGGGAACACCACAACATCACTCGGGAACACCACCTCATCACTCAGGGACACCACCACATCACTCACGGGCCACCATCACATTACTCAGGGGTACTACCACATCACTCAAGGGCACCGCTCAGAGGCACCACCACATCACTCGGGGACACCACCCCATCACTCAGGGACACCACCACATCACTCGGGGACACCACCACATTGCTCGGGAACACCACCAAATCCACCATATCACTCGGGAAAACCACCACATCACTCGGGGACACCACCAAAACACTCGGGGACACTACCAAATCACTCGGGACCACAACATCACTCTGGGACCACCACCACATCACTCGGGAACACCACCACATCACTCGGGGACACCACCACATCACTCGGGGACACCATCACATCACTCGGGGACACCACCACATCACTTGGGGACACCACCACATCAATCGGGAACACCACCACATCACTCGGGGACACCACCACATCACTCGTGGACACCACCACATCACTCTGGAACACCACCACATCACTCGGGGACACCATCACATCACTCGAGGACACCACCACATCACTCTGGGAACACCACCACATCACTCGGGAACACCACCACATCACTCGGGCACACCACCACATCACTCGGGAACACAACCACATCACTCAGGGACACCACCACATCACTCGGGGATACCACCACATCACTCGGGGACACCACCACATCACTCAGGAACACCACCACATCACTCAGGAACACCAGCACATCACTCGGGGACACCACCACATCACTCGTGGACACCACCACATCACTCTGGAACACCACCACATCACTCGGGGACACCATCACATCACTCGGGGACACCACCACATCACTCTGGGAACACCACCACATCACTCGGGAACACCACCACATCACTCGGGGACACGACCACATCACTCTGAGAACACCACCACATCACTCGGGCACACCACCACATCACTCGGGAACACGACCACATCACTCAGGGACACCACCACATCACTCATGGACACCACCACATCACTCGGGGACACCACCACATCACTCGGGGACACCACCACATCATCTCGTGGACACAACCACATCACTCTGGGAACACCACCACATCACTCGGGGACACCACCACATCACTCGGGGACACCAGCACATCACTCAGAGACACCCTCCACCCTCCAACTCCACCCTCCACCCTCCAACTCCACCCTCCAAGTCCAACTCCACCCTCCAACTCCACCTCCACCCTCCATCACACAGGAACACTACCACATCACTCAGGGACACCGCCACATCACTCAGGGGCACCACCACATCATTCAGGGGCACCACTCAGGGGTACCAGCACATTACTCAGGGTCACCACCACATTACGTAGGGGCACCACCACATTACTCAGGGGCACCACCACATTACTCAGGGGCACCACCACATCACTCAGGGACACCAGCACATCACTCGGGGACACCACCACATCACTCGGGGACACCACCACATCACTTGGGGACACCACCACATCACTAGGGAACACCACAACATCACTCGGGAACACCACCTCATCACTCAGGGACACCACCACATCACTCACGGGCCACCATCACATTACTCAGGGGTACTACCACATCACTCAAGGGCACCGCTCAGAGGCACCACCACATCACTCGGGGACACCACCCCATCACTCAGGGACACCACCACATCACTCGGGGACACCACCACATTGCTCGGGAACACCACCAAATCCACCATATCACTCGGGAAAACCACCACATCACTCGGGGACACCACCAAAACACTCGGGGACACTACCAAATCACTCGGGACCACAACATCACTCTGGGACCACCACCACATCACTCGGGAACACCACCACATCACTCGGGGACACCACCACATCACTCGGGGACACCATCACATCACTCGGGGACACCACCACATCACTTGGGGACACCACCACATCAATCGGGAACACCACCACATCACTCGGGGACACCACCACATCACTCGTGGACACCACCACATCACTCTGGAACACCACCACATCACTCGGGGACACCATCACATCACTCGAGGACACCACCACATCACTCTGGGAACACCACCACATCACTCGGGAACACCACCACATCACTCGGGCACACCACCACATCACTCGGGAACACAACCACATCACTCAGGGACACCACCACATCACTCGGGGATACCACCACATCACTCGGGGACACCACCACATCACTCAGGAACACCACCACATCACTCAGGAACACCAGCACATCACTCGGGGACACCACCACATCACTCGTGGACACCACCACATCACTCTGGAACACCACCACATCACTCGGGGACACCATCACATCACTCGGGGACACCACCACATCACTCTGGGAACACCACCACATCACTCGGGAACACCACCACATCACTCGGGGACACGACCACATCACTCTGAGAACACCACCACATCACTCGGGCACACCACCACATCACTCGGGAACACGACCACATCACTCAGGGACACCACCACATCACTCATGGACACCACCACATCACTCGGGGACACCACCACATCACTCGGGGACACCACCACATCATCTCGTGGACACAACCACATCACTCTGGGAACACCACCACATCACTCGGGGACACCACCACATCACTCGGGGACACCAGCACATCACTCAGAGACACCACCACATCACTCAGGGACACCACCACATCACTCTGGGACACCACCACATCACTCGGGGACACCACCACATGACTCTGGGACACCACCACATCACTCTAATACACCACCACATCACTCTAATACACCACCACATCACTCAGCCCAACCACATCATCACTCAGCACCGCAACTGCACTGTCCTTGCTTGCTACCAACAAGCATTGCCATAGCCAACAGCAAAATTTTGAAGGGTCTGGAGTTTGCATAGTATTTTTTGTTCTAGACCGATACATAAGTCATTACAATAGTCTAGTTTGGACAGAATTAATGTAGATATGATCGATTTTTGTATATTTGGGGTAATATAAGAGGATTTTTCTTAAAATTTTTAGAAAAAAGAAAAGCAAAGACACTGTTTGATTGATCTGGTTCTCAAAAGAGAGTTTTTGTCAAAGAGGACACCCAGATTCTTAACTTTTTCAACTGGGGATGGACTAGGGCCCATATCAGGAGGCCGCCATACCGGGGATCAAAAATCTGTGTTATTTCCGAAGAGTAATATCTCTGTCTTGCCTGAGTTTAGTCTGCCATCCAGGTTTCAATTTGCTCCATACAGAGGCGAGATTGGGCGGCTGTGTGTGCTGGATTTCCTGTCATTGACACAATGATTTGTGTGTTGTCTGCGCAGAACTCAACTAGGAAACAAAAGGTCTTGATGGGTTTTACCAAAGGGCCAATATAAAGATCCAATAAAATAGGGCTCACTGACACCCCTTGAGGGATCCACAGGGAAAATTCCATGTAGTGAATGAAATGTTTTCTAGGGTAATGTATTGTTCTCTATTCACTAAAAATTATGTTAACAGGGAGAGGGCTTTATCTCAAATGCCAAGCTCATACATGCGATTAAGAAAAATGCAGTGATTGACATTGTCAAATGCAGTCGAGAGATCCAGCAGATTCAAGGCCACAAGTTCTCCTCTGTCTACGTTAGATTTGATGCTTTCTGCAGCAACTATGTGAGCAGATTTTGTGCTGTATTGGCTCCGGAATCCAAATTGTGAGTCATTTAATAGATAGTTTTACTTTATGAAAACGGATAGTTGCTGATTAAGAAATTTGTTGAATTTTTTGGATGGCAAAGGAAGCCGTGATATGCGGTGATAGTTTGAGAGATCTGATGTTGGGAGATTAGTCTTTTTTATGAGGGAGATTATTGCTAATTTCTTCCATAGCTTGAGGAAAATTCATGCACGCATATTTTCGGTAAAGACTAATGTGAGATGTCCAAAGATTATCTCTATAGCGTGATTTCGCACTTTGGGTGGACAAGGGTCATCAGGGCAACCTGATTTAGTGCTAAATAGGAGGGTCATATCTTGCTGTTGGGTTACGGGTAAAAAGTTAGAAAAACAGCATTGAGTGTTGATTTCTGGGTGGGACTTTTGGTCATTAGATGGTTTTGGAAAGTAAGTGGAAAAAAGTGGAAAAACATCGAGTACTTTCGACTGAAAGGTTTTTGCCAGCTCATTACAAAGATTTTGACTATTGTTGACCTGCTAATTTTGAAATGTGTTTGGCAAGGCTTTAACTGTTTTTAACAGTTTCTTGGTTGAGCTTTTTGCTTATTACATTTTTTCTGAAAAATAGGCAGATGTATTTGCAAAAATCATTGATTTATACATTTTAAGAGCTTGCTTAGATTTAATTTTATACTCCTCATTATATTGTAATCGCCACTTCCTTTCCAGCTTACGGCGGACCTTTTTTTGTTCTTTGAGACTGGGTGAGTACCAAATTTCAGAAGGACTTTTACATTGGCTGGTTGAGATGGTCAGTGGAGCTAACATATTTATGGCCTTACTTAGCCAATCTTCATAATTAATTGCCATCTTGTCAGGATCTGGTGTTGGCCTAGGAGCAGATACAGACAGAGCCTTCTCTAGATTGGCCAGAGTTATTTTTTGCCAAGGTCGAGTTTTTATGGACGTTGGGAAAAGGGTAGTTAGTGGAACTGGCTGGTTTGATGCAAGGGAAGTAGAATAGTATAGTGTGGTGGTCAGACCACACTAGTGGTAGAGACTTCTGGAAATGAGGAGATGGATGATTAGGGAAGATCCTGTCTAGGGTGTGTCCAGCTTTGTGTGAACCACCGTTTACTATCTGGCTAAATCCGAAGGAGGCCATATTATCTATTAACCTCTGAATCGCTAGAATTTTCCTGGTGATAATTAAAATCACCAAGGATAGTAACATTTGTAGTCTAAAATTGCAGTTCCAGATAGGGACCTAATACTTCCAGGAAGTGAGACTTCATAACGGGAACCCGATACAAAAGTATTCCATCAAAATGTTTTTTGCATTGAGAATTATTTTAAAAAGAGCTGCTTCCCATTCCAGATTGTGCAGGAGCAGTATACAATTAGTTGTGAAGGTATTCCTAGAGATAATGGTGATTCTGCCACCTCTACGGTCAATGCGCTAATGTGGGGTTGTTTCATATCCAGAGGGAGTGGCTATGGTCAATTCCGGACCAGAGAAGGCATTGGACCAGGTTTCGGTTGCAAACAATACGTCTATGTTGTGTTGCTCTATAAAGTCTTTGATTTCATAGCAGTTTTTCACTAATGAACTTGCATTAATGATGGTACAGTGTTTTTGGCTCTTTGCTGTTTTATTGCAGTAAGTGATGAAGAACTACCTTCCTTCCTCCATTGCATTGGAACAATACTTGAGTGAAACCCGTGTACATACAGTCACTTTAAATTTATAACATTTATTATCAAAAACTTTTTTCTTTTACATAAAACAGTAATGGCGCTCACAAAATGACACAAACAATGTTACAATGGATTTTGGGTGTTTTATTAGTTGGTTAGCAGTAGTTTCTGGCTTTTTCCTTTCTCCTTTTTTCAATTTTTATCTAAATGCTTTGAGGATTTAGGGGCTTATTTAAGAGCCTTTGCATCACTTTTGCGCCACCGGTGCATCACTTTTTGTGACGCACCAGCAGCTTAAAAAATGTGACATGTTGCGTCATGTTTACAAAGTGACCCATCTAGGTTGATACGTCACTTTGTAAACCCATGTGCTACATTATACCTGCACCAGGTATAATGGAAGCAGGGTGGGCGTTCTGACGCAAGTGAGCCTCCTAGAAGTGACGCAGTGAAATCTATGAGATTTCACTGCGCCACTTCTAGGACGTAAATAAGTGAATATCCTACGCCTGCTTCACAGCAGGGGTAAGACTGATGCAGACACATTTGAAATGGGACTTGCCGATGTGAAATGACCCATTGCTGGAGTTGTGTCACTTTTGTGACACACTCCAGCAATGCGTAATTTCTGCGCCTACAGATACGCCAGAAATACTGACGTATCTGTAACTCCTTGCGACCTGATGCGTCATACTGTAAATATGACGCAATTATTGGTGTGGCAAGGAGGGCGCAATGAAAAGTGTTGCATAGCTGTTTTCACGCAGCGATGCGTCTCTTTTCATCAATGAGGCCCTTAGTTTCTTTTGTTTCAAATTCTTTCTCACCTTTAACCCTTTCGATGCTCATGACGAGCTCAGCTCGTCATGATGCACAGTTGAGCTGTGCTGATGACGAGCTGAGCTCGTCATGGATAAATGGGATTTTAAAAAAGTCAGCACTGGAGGGGAAAACGCCTAGCAGCCAAGGTGTTAATGTTGTACTTGAACCACTGTTTGGATTCCAGTATTATTTAACCCCTGGTTCAGGTTCTAGGGTTATCCCTGTTGTTCATTCACATTGTCACTGAAATTACACTCATTGTGTCAGCGAAGATGCCATGCCATAATATATATTTTTTGCTTTTTTACTGTGGGGATGGTGCAAGTGGTTCGGAATGCCTCCTGATTGGAACTTAATGCCCCTTAATATGCTCTATCAGGCAGTCCCACGTTAGCCTAGATTGTATCTTCCTCAAGTCCTGTAGTGTGCTATCCTGATTGTGTTCCTAACTAAAACCTGCTGTCATAGCTTTTGGTAAAATATTGGAGGTTTCAGATGCCCACATGTGGGCAACCTAGTTCACTATGTCACATGGTACATGCTGCATCTCACTAATGGCTGAGCTTGTCTGGGGTAGTTTACGTTTCTGTGCAGAGGAGACATGAGCTAGCAGTTTTGGCTGGACTGTCCCTTTTGGTCTGGCTCAAGGTTGTTGGTCTTTGTCAGCAGTGACACAGCAAATATAAATAGGGACTTGAATGCTGCCTCAAGTAATTATTAGAGCTGAGATTAATTCACATTTCCTATCCATCGCCATTTTGTTTTTCCAGGATACCCTCATTGTGACCCGTAGTCCCAGAGATCAGTCTCATAGTTCACTGTGCTAATATTCTAATAGACACTCGCTTGCACTCAATGATGAGAGGCATCAAGGCCAAAACCTGTTTGTGGTTGCATATATTCACATGCAGAGGAAATGTGGCCTCACAGTTTGTACTAGGTGGTTATTTTTGAAGTGGGAAAATGATGATATACATACGCTTGGCCATGTAGAGGCACAGAATGCACAAAATGACAGACTGTAATATGACCCTGAAAGGAAATCCAGCCAATTTTGGGCCTGAGTTAGAGCTTGGTGGATTATATAATGTCCAGTAGGATGTCAGAATACTCTGTCGCCTTGATGAACATCCCATATGCCCCATTTAGAGTTGTCCGTCGGCTCCCGGGACATCTCTCTACATTGACAGGAACCTCCATCATGGTGGTTCCTGTGAATGTAGGAATGGTTTGATAGTACCGTCAGACATAATAGCGCACATCAAATTTTTCCAAAAGTTTTTTCTTTTTCAAAAACAAACTCCCAGAGCGGGTTTTTGTTTTTGAAAAACACAAACTATGAAAGTGGAAGTTTGTTTTTGAAAAATAAAAAAAAGTGAATGGCCCAAACACCCTGGGAGATTTCTCCAAGCATGCGAGAGACAGTATTATTTTTTTCCTGTCGTTCAATGCCAGGTGTTACCTGACAGTGAGGGACACGCAAAAAAAACCACTTAATGTCGTTCAACCAAATAAGATAGATAGTATTACAATCTTTTTCCGACAGCCTATACTCCGTCAGGCTGTCAAAGAGTATTTCATCGACCGAAACAATATGGACTCTGTGAAAGCAATACGTACAGTCCGCAGGACTAGAAATGAGGTGGGCGAACCTCTATTATAAGACGGGCAGGGTACTCGGTCGCATCTGCGAGCAAGTACCCTACACACCAAACTCTAAATCAATCCTTTTATGACCAGACACCATGTAAAGTAATGCCTATATGCCAGTCCTAAGACAAAGACTTGCTAAAGCTAAACACTACCTCACAGTGCAGTACTGGCTGCAGTGTCGTTGAGAGGATTGCAGAGGCAAAAGTGGCAAATGTCGCATTGAATGTCAAACACCTAGCCAATGCAGAACATGTACAGGCAAACGCAGAACATGTACAGACATGTAAATGATAAATGGAAACATTCCAAGCTTGGGCATTGCAGGCATTACAGCAATTAAGCATGTGAAAGCTGAACTATCAAGAACGACCAAAGGCATTAAGCTAAGGGACACCTGCATAACAAATCGTAAAACACGAAAACAATCCAGTGACAGACCAGGCACTTGGAATGGTGGCCACTAAGAAGGTACTTCAAGAAACAATGTGGTTTCCATGGCGAGACGCCTTCGTGGAAGAGATTCTGGAAGAATGAACTTGTGTTAGTTAGTGAACTAACAGCTGCATATGCGAGAAGAGTTTGTATTGTTATTGTGCAACCCTATCATAAGTTTAGTCTCACCGTGTTGTAGCATTCTCTGACTACCTGCAAGCTGTTGCGAGCATCTCTTGCCCAACTGGTTGCAATCAAGGCATACCTATCTTGTCTTGGATTGTTGGTAAGCTGAACCTAGCAGAGATGATTGGAATAGTGTGTGTAAAGGTTCCACAACCATTCTGGGCAAAGATCTAGTATTCTTGTGACATCGAACATCACTTTCTGCCCAGGAGATAAACAGAAAGCGAGTCCTGGAAACGCCCTAGTGTAGAGTAAGATGACCCGGGATCAACAAGGAGTAATGGCAATTTCCCCGGAAGCAGAAGGAATTATCGCCAACATTCTTAGCCTTTTATATCAGATAACCAGGTGATAAATACAATATCGCCCACCCAAACACTGAGCAATTTGTATATTGATTGGGTGTGTTACCACTGGGCAGTGTATGTTGTGCGTCTCTACTTGTGAAGTTCACTGCAAAAATGTATCTGATTGTGGACTATAGTAGGGGAACATGGATTGCATTTCTAGGAGTTCTGTCACTGCAGCATTCAAAGGCTGCCTCTTTCAGACACCACATCAAAGCAGAGCAGAAAAACTCACTCCTTCAAATTATATTTATGTCATGTATCCTCTGAGTTTTTAGGTCTCGCCTGCCAATGCGCTTGCGCATTGCTGGCGAGAAATATAGTAAGTGGAAAAGAAAAGTCTACCAAAACGGCTGCAGATCCCATACTGTTCATGTGAGACAGATGCGTGCACGCCAGCCACATAAAACACCACCATTTGTTTGTGCCTCGCATCAGACTTCAAAGGCTGCCGCTCCCCCGCCCCCGCATGCACATCGCACACCACCATTTGTCTGTGCCTAGGCATCAGACTTCAAAGGCTGCCGCTCCCCCACCCTCCGCATCAGACTTCAAAAAGGAATGTGCCCCCCGCCACAGCAATGCCGAGAGCTTGTTTTTTTTAACGTGCGCGGACCGATTTTTAATCCCAATCCAACCCGGAGTTCAGCCATTCGTCCTATTGTGAATTAAGGCCACAGCTATTTAAAACGGCAAGTTCTCACGGAGCACACCTCTGGCAGTGCGCTCGCATCTAAAATACAACTTCACCGTGAGCGTGCCTCGCACACAAATGTTGCTGCATCTCGTAGGCGACAACACAGGAACTGGAACATGTATAGCTCCCAGTGACGTTATCCGGTAGTGTTTTATCCTGTTCTTGCAAAGAAATGCAGTTCTAGCGTTCAACTCAAAGTCTCATAGAACGGGGCGGTTTCCAATTCAACATTTAACAAGAAGAGTCTATTTTTCTGCATTGTGTTTGTCAGCTAATGACGTCACCTGCAATCAAAATAAAAGACAGACCAACGTGACTTTTTTCCGCCCCATTCCTAAACTTCACCCAGTAGCCATCTTGGAAAAAAGGCGATTTGATTAAAAACAACCAGAAGCAACCCATTTACTATAAAGGACAGCTACTACACGATAGTACACAGGAGATAAACAGTAACTCTATACCGAAATAAATGTCTTGTTATCTTCTACGGTCTAATTTAAAATAATTCGTCAATATGCGTTTATGTACTCAGATACAACTTTTACTATATTTGTATTTATGAAGAAGAGGAGAACAGCGTCTTTATAAGAACTTAATGAAAGATTATTTTGTAAAACGGCATGCTAAAGAGTTAACTGAGCAACACGACCCTCCATCAGTATTTGAACATGGCTGCTTCCTTTTCTGAATCCTTCCACCCTCCAACTTCAAGTCCACCCTCCAACTCCACCCTCCAACTCCAACTCCACCCTCCAAGTCCACCCTCCAAATCGAACTTCACCCTCCAACTCCATCCTCCAACTCCAACTCCACCCTCCAAATCTAACTCCACCCTCCAACTCCAACTCTGACTCCACCCTCCAACTCCAACGCCACCCTCCAACTCCACCCTCCATTTCCAACTCCACCCTTCAACTCCACCCTCCAACTCCAACTTTACCCTCCCACTCCACCCTCCAACTCCAATTCCACCCTCCAACTCCACCCTCCAACTCCACCCTCCAACTCCACCCTCCAACTCCAACCTCCAACTCCAACCTCCAACTCCAACTCCACCCTCCAAATCCAACTCCACCCTCCAACTCCACCCTCCAACTCCAACTACATCATCCACCCTCTAACGCCACCCTCCAACTCCACCCGCTAACTCCAACTCCACCTTCCAACTCCACCATCCAACTCCAACTCCACCTCCACCCTCCAACCCCACGCTCCAACTCCACCCTCCACCCTCCAACTCCAACTCCACCTGCACCCTCCAAATCCAACCTCCAACTCCACCCTCCAACTCCAACTCCTCCCTCCAACTCCACCCCCCAACTCCACCCTCCATCTCCACCCTCCAACTCCAACTTCACCCTCCAACTTCACCCTCCAACTCCACCCTCACCCTCCAAATCCAACTCCACCCTCCTACTCGACCCTCCAACTCCACCCTCCAACTCCACTCTCCACCCTCCAACTCCACCCTCCAACTCCAACTCCAACTCCACCCTCCAACTCCACCCTCCAACTACACCTTCACCCTCCAAATCCACCCTCCAACTCCAACTCCATCCTCCAACTCCACCCTCCAACTCCAACTCCACCCTCCAACTCTACCCTCCAACTCTACCCTCACCCTCCAAATCCAACTCCACCCTCCAACTCCAACTCTACCTTACCCCTCCAACTCCACCCTCCATCTTCAACTCCACACTCAAACTCCACCCTCCACCCTCCAACTGCACCCTCCAACTCCAACTCCACCCTCCAACTCCACCCTCCAACTCAACTCCACCCTCCAACTCCACCTTCCAACTCCACCCTCCAACTCCACCCTCCAACCCCACCCTCCAACTCCAACTCCACGCTCCAACATTCCCTCCAACTCCACCCTCCAACTCCAACTCCACCCTCCAACTCCAACTCCACCCTCCAACTCCACCCCCCAACTGCACCCTCCAACTCCACCCTCCAAATCCACCCTCCAAATCCACCCTCCAAATCCACCCTCCAACTCCACCCTCTAACTCCACCTTCCAACTGCACCCTTCAACTCCAACTCCCCCTCCAACTCCACCCTCCAACTGCACCCTCCAACTCCACCCTCCAACTCCAACTCCACCCTCCAACTCCACCCTCCAACTGCACCCTCCAACTCCACCCTCCAACTGCACTCTCCAACTGCACCCTCCAACTGCACCCTCCAACTCCACCCTCCAAATCCACCCTCCAAATCCACCCTCCAACTCCACCCTCTAACTCCACCCTTCAACTCAACCCTCCAACTCAACCCTCCAACTCCACCCTCCAACTCAATCCTCCAACTCCACCCTCCAACTCTACCCTCCAACTCCACCCTCCAACTCCAACTCCACCCTCCAACTCCAACTCCACTCTCCAACTTCACCCTCCAACTGCACCCTCACCCTCCAACTCCAACTCCACCCTCCAACTCCACCTCCACCCTCCAACTCCACCCTCCACCTCCAACTCCAACCTCCAACTCCACCCTCCAACTCCACCCTCCAGCTCCAACCTCCAACTCCACCCTCCAACTCCAACTCCACCCTCCAACTCCACCCTCCAACACTCAGGGGCACCACCACATCACTCAGAGACACCACCACATCACTCAGGGACACCACTACATCACTCAAGGACACCATCACATCACTCGGGGACACCACCACATCACTCGGGGATACCACAACATCACTCGGGGACAACACCAAATCACTCTGGGACACCACCACATCACTCAAAAAAACCACCACATCACTGAGGAACACCACCACATCACTCAGGAACACCACCACATCACTCAGGGGCACCACCACATCACTCAGGGGCACCTCCACCTCCTTCAGGGGCACCACCACATCACTAAGCCCAACCACATAATCACTCAGCACCACAACAGCACTGTCCTTGCTTGTTACCAACAAGCATTGCCTAAGCCAATAGGACTTGCATTAGTACAGTGTAAGTTATTGGCTTTCTGAATAACAATGCTATTAATTTATATATTTTCAAAGGCAACACATATTAAAAAAATGTGTCATTTACAATAGTAATAGCTCACACTTTCCTAATGTGAGACCTATTGCATTGCAAATGCATGTTGTTCATGGATTACAGTTTGGTAATAAAAATGGGGAATAAAGGGACAAACGTACCAAGACTTTTGAGACTGCAAATGGCCCATGTCAAATGTACAAACCCCAGTTATAGAGTCTGAAAGGTTTTTCTGCTTCGTAAAATGTCTTCCACGACACATACCAAATTGCATCTTGGAAGAGGCATGAAAGAGACATTCCTTCCAAAAAACTGATTGGGTATTGAATGTACTCAGTTCTGGTCCCAAACCATTGACCAGTAACCGACACCTTCAAGGAACTGGTAACTCATGTGCAAAGAGAATTCTTCTTTGAGAAATGGGGTGGTAGGCAAGGGACCGTTGCACGTTCCCTTCCTCTGGAGGTTTCTATCTAGATAACTATTTTTTAAATCAACATAGGTTGCTTTAAGGCACAGGGCTGTTTTTTTTTAATTTCTTGGTTTTGGAATGTGATCACAGGGATGGTGGTCTGACATCCTTTGCAGGCCACCATCCCTGTGATTGCATCCAATCACAGGGAGTCACAAATGATGACTTCTTCAAAGAATATTGATGACATAGGTTGCTCCAGGGCCGTCTTTAGGGTAGTATGACCGGTGCGGCCGCACTGGGCGCTGATTTGTGGAGGGGGGATGACCTCAGGGGGGAGCTGTCCTTAGCAAGATCTTATGATGGGAGAGATGAGGGGCTCGTTTGCCCGGTGGCAGTGAGAGAATCCGAGGAGGTGATCATGAAGTGTGGAGGGCGCCCAAATGACTGTCCCACCGGATGGCACAAGCGCTAAAGACGGCCCTGGGTTGCTCTGCCAGCCTCTGCCATTCATTATTCTGTAAACCTACCTATTAGCATGTAAGCAGGTTCACAAAATCCGTTTCCATATGCAAATAGTCAGTGAGCAATTTACAACCTGTGCACAAACAGGTTTTGCACTGTTTTTACGTGTTTTGATGTGACATTTTAACACATATGCTCTCAATTTTACCACCACCCGAAAGCTGGAGCCATATCATGAAGGTATGCCATTTCAGATGGGATAACTGCACACCTGTTTTTATGTGAATGGACCAGGCTACAGGCACGTACATGTAGCCAGGCTTTCAAGTGGGATAAAAAAACTAGGGGGTCTCTCCAAGGGGCGAGGCCGATGTAATTAAGGGCGTTACTTAAAAACACCGAAGCCAAAAATCTCTGTTTAGCAGTGTGCTGCCCCACTGGTATTTTGCTGTTTCTGTCATTGCATCCAGATATATGATACAACAAGTAACATCATACCTACAACAAGTCAGCACTATTAGCTTTATAAATGGTTGTTAGTTCCATAAGATAAATAAGCAGCAACTATGGCTTGTATATAATACTGAACAAGCTTCCACTTAAAGCCCTGGTGACACCACTACGATGTTGCTGCTCCTGAGTTTCAAAAAGAGAAGGAAAATCCAGGGAGAACATGACTCTCTTTAAAGGAGTTCCCTTCCCCTACAAGGCTCACCTGGCATGCCCCTATGCCATAACTTCTCCACTACTGAGAAGTGTGCAGTGTGAGCATGCGCACAACACTGCAGCCCAGAAAAAAGCGGACCGCCTGTGCCAGGGCACAAAACAGAGCCCGATAGAGACCCGTTTCGAGGCCTCCTTTAAAAAACTGCTGGTGCTCAGACCCAGTGAGACCCGGCCCACTTAAAGCCCTGTATGTAGCCTCTATGTGGCATATGCGCTGCTGACAGCATAGCTCGGAAACAGCAAGCAATGGTGGTCCCGCTCTGTTTCCGAGCTGTGCTGTCTGGCACGTTTACATTTACTCGAAGGAATTTTGCAGTCACTGTATCTGCTTTAGAAAGGACGATGGATAAATAAAAACAAGCACACAGCAAATGCATACCTGCATGATACAGTACGTGGTTGTAAAATGGAATAAAAAACCCAGGTAAAAACAATTAGCTGTCCACGTCCTATCAGCGAAGTGCTAAAAACATTTGTGTCCATTTTTAGAACTGTGCCAACCTCTAAATATAAGAAGCAGTGAAAAAACAAAGAAGGGTTTCCATCACAAAAAACAATTCTCTTGCTTGTCATCTTTTCCTACATTAAAAAATGCAGTGCTCCTCTGGATATTAACCCTGCAATCCCCAGGGCTTTGCAAGGCCCTGGTGGCTGGCATCAGGACTCTTCATACGTTGTCCCAGTTTGTTGTCATTCTCAGTAGTGCTCTGTCTGCTAGCTTGGCAAGCTGCCCAGGTATTGTTGTTCACGACTGAGCGTCGATGTCACAACACATGGGCGCAGAAAAACAACACTAAATTTAGAAGGCAGGGCGTGAGAGTTTGGTCTCCAATTAATCTGGCAACAACAAAACATTCGTTTCACCTCGTGTGACAGCACCTCAAAGGATTTTGCTAGAGCGCTTGTGAAACATCACTTGTCACATAGTTCTATAGATTTGTCTTAAAAATTGAACATTGTTACTTTAAAAAAAAGGTACATTGAAGTTACATTTACAGTGGCGTAGCTGAAGGGGATCAGTCCGCCCCAGGCAGCACTCTTTTTAGGGGCGGCGGAGGTGGGCAAGTCGTGTCTGTCGACTCCCAGAACAAGTCAGCCCTCGGCCGCCACCCTGCTCATACCAGCACAGTACGGCAGACTTAGCTGGTGCCCCGGGTGGCAGTGGGTCTAGCTACGCCATTGTACATTTACAATGTTGACGCAAGATGTTTGTTTCTTACTTTGTATTTCATAGTATATTAGGCATGACCCCTTAACTTGCAGAAACTCTCTCCAGCCATTGTCCACCTAGATGTTTGCGTTTTGCCACCCTTCGCCTGCGGATACCAACCAAGCTACCCTGCACCCAATCCATCTTTCACACACTCTACCTGTTTGGAACCTTGGAATGTAAATTGCAGGCTCTCAAATGTTTGTGTCTGTTTCACCCTACCCACTTGCAGGACCAATTTAGCAAAGCAGATATCTCCATACACCTGGCATCCCATTAGCATTACCTAGGCGGCGCGTATCCACAAATTGCCTGCTCTATGTGAAGCGTCATAACATGTCATTATTGTTCATTTGTACAGAATGTCTATTGGAATGTTTATTTTGTGGTTGTACGTGGTTTCTAGGGACCACCAAGTTACTGCCTCCAATTACAATACAGGGGGTATGTTTAAGAATATTGCCTCCACCTCGACGCCCACCTCTGGGCCAGGACCCCGCCATGTAAGAATCATGTGACAATATTGTTCATCAAGTTCTTTAAATCCCTGATCTGGAAGAAGGGCAGGTGGTGAAATAAGATGCAATATTATCCAGAAATATTAGTCATGATACTTCTCTATGTGCACCAGTCATAGTATTTAACCAAGTAACTCAGTAGCAATACTTTTCCTCCAACATCATTTTCAATATTAATCGAGGTACGTGATTCACGATATGTATTCGACTACATCAGTTATAATATTTATCGAGGTGCATTAGTCAAAGCTGTTATCCACAGGCATCAGTTGGAGTATTATCCAGGTTCATTGTTGCAATACTTACCTAGGAAAGTCATCCACAATACTTGGCACAAAGGTAGTTTGATAACAATACTTTCATAGGCACAATTTTTACAGTACATATTCCAGTGCAAAAGTCAAAAAACGTATCCAGGTATTTTAGTTGCAATATTTACAACCTATATTAGGCACATAAGTCACAAAACTATCCAAGTTTATCATTTGCAATGCTTACCTAGATTCAAATATTGCAACATTACCTAGAAACATAGTCGAAATCCCTATCCTTGTACATCAGTCACAATACGTATCCTGGTAAGTTAATCCCAATACTTATCCATATATATCATTGTTAATACTAAATAGCAACGTCAGGTGTAGCGGTTATCCAAGATCACCGACTGCAGCGTATCAGTTGCATTATTTATCTCGTTACATGAGTAACAATACTTACCAGCAATACAGATCAGACACAGACGCAGAGTAGTCTAAAGCACACAACGGACATGATATGCACACAAAGGTGAACTTCCCCATCAATGCTCAGAGATGCGCAGCACATTAGAATCAAAAATAAGTTACAATAATAATTCTGGTCAGAGTAGGGGGACCAGATTCTGAAAACCAAAACCCAGGACATTTAGCAAACATGGAAGAAGGACTACACTTTTACATCAGCTCAGGGTCACAAAATGACTTAACTGACAGCGTGCATCTTCACAGAAACACAAACATGGAGGCACTAAGGAACTATCGGCCAGATTCATGAACGGAAAATCGGCTCGCAAAGGGCCAGATTCTGAGAATCTGGCCCTTTGCATGCGCAATTTTTGCATTTGGGATTCATCATCCCAAATGCAAAAATCGCTATTATAGAATTCGCAAATTTGCGAGGAATTGCATTTAAGGAATCTCTATTTGAGATTCCTTAAATGCAATTCATGAAACATTTAAAAATTGCGAATTTGCAATTTCGGCCCGCTATTTACCGCAAAGTCAAACCACGTGGTAAATAGCGGAAACCTAGAAAAATGCACTTAAGTGCATTTTTCTAAGTTGTATGTTACACAAACACATGTCCTTGGGACATGCGTGTGCGTAACACCAGCGTCTAATATCATTTCAGGGGAGCAACAGGGTGTCCTTTGGACCCCCCTGCACCCTTGAAATCGCAAAATCAGAATGCGAATCGCTAATAGCGATTCGCACATGGATATGTCTCCCCATTCATTCCTATGGGCCTTTAGGCCCATAGGAATGAATGGGGAGTTATTCCTTATTTGCGATTAGCAAATAGCTAATCGCAAATAAGGAAGCTGTAGGAATCGCAACCAAAATTGCGATTTGTACATGATTCCCGTTTTGCGAGTCTGTAATAGCGATTCCTTAATAATCGCTATTACAGACTCGCAAAACGGGCCGATGATGAATCTACCTGTGTATTAAAAGCAACTTTTTAACCCAGCCTCACGGGTGTTATTTAAATTATGCTCTGATAAGAGCTGCTAACTCGCCCTGCTTTTGACTATATAAAAAACCACCTTCCTCTGTTTTCAATCGATCTTCTCTAAAAAACAGGGACAAGAGCGAAATTTCTCAAAATCTCCTGTGACAGCTGGTTAAAACCCTGGACTGTTCCGGCGAATCTGGGATGCCTGGCCACCCAAGGTGAGAGAGAAAAAGCAGAGCCATACAGAAAGGGATCAGCTTCGCTGTGTAAGTACCGCCATGTTGGCATCACTGTTATTTTTGGCCACCAGGTGAAAATTGCATTTGATGGTGATCTAGACCCCTGGGGAATCCCTGGACTTCCCTGGTCCATGGGGTCCCTAGTAACCATGGTAATACTCAGGATTACCTGCGTCAATCTGGGGAATCACCTATTGTCAAGGGCTGCACGTGCAACCCTACAAGGCGAGCCTTAGTATTACCATGGTGAGTGGAGTCAGCCACTTCCCTCAATCCCAGTCCAAACTGATACTTCTAGCAATGCAGGCTTGTTCTAGCAGTGCAGAGGCAAAAAACAGTCAATTAATGTCATTGTTGTGTGCTTTGGTTTGTGGATTCCACCTTTGACCTCTGCCACTGCTGAAGAGGGATAGTATGCAGACTCGGCATTCCGACAGCGGCTCCTTGATTCTCTATAAAAACTGCTCACTCACTCAGCTTTATTGCTGCCTTTACACCCGCCATCGTGTGATATTCCTCCACGCACCCTTCGCCGTGGTAGAAAGCAGATGTTTCCGCTTGAAGAGAGCTTCTTTCAGAGATAAGGGTTGCAAATAGCTCACACGGCCTCCCTATCTGACAGGGCAGGCGCGAGAGCCGCCCCCGCGCTTATCACCAGAGGCGGCTCTCGCGCGGGGCTCTCTCCTGAGCCGAGTACTTCTTGGTAACTAAAGTGAGAATTGCATACCAGGAATGCAGCATCACTTCCGCGGCCGGGACGTTAAAAAAACACATTCGAATTCAAATAAAAATAGTTCTATTGCACATTTCACGTGTTCCGACCCCCTCCGCTAACGGATTATCAACGCAATGCTTTGTGGTGAATCAGGAAACAAGATCTCGTGTGTGCTTTGGTTATTCAACTGACGTTTGATCTATTAGCGCACAAAGGTTGTTTAATGTTCCTGTCGTGTGATGCAAGTGTCAGTGCAAAGGTACTGTTGCTACCAGTGCAATGGTTATATGAGAGCTCATCTCTGCAGTAAAAAACAAGCATGTGCAAAGTCAAAACGTGTCGCTTGTGACTTCCAGTCATTGTCGCCCCCCCCCCCCCAATCCAAATGTACTCTGTACATGCACACTGGTATTGTGGACTTTTTTTCCTTTTTGTTTTACCCGAAATCATTCAACAATGGCTACTGAACGTGTGCCTACACACACAGATTTTTTTTTCCAAATGTTATTTTATTTTATTTATAGTGTTTTATATAGCGCAAACTTGACCCCGTGGGGTATCAGAGTACTTCACATTAAAACCATATATACTTAGTTTCTATTGTACATTTCGCACTAAAGTATTTACCTATACAAAAACCATAACATTGACTTCATTCAGCAACAAGGACTCGTGCACATTCACAGAATGTAAGTCTGGCGGATCCCATTATTGCAAACATCATTGAAGGTAAACCCCTACGAATATCAGGTGGGGTAGGATCTTGGTACGAGATGTTCATGCGTGGATTAAGCAGGAGTTTATAGGTGAGGCTGCGAGATTGAACAGAAAAGGTTACGGAAGGATTTTGCTAATTAGAAATATCTTGGTTTCTTTCTTGAATGTCGGCAACTATGCCAGTTTACAGCAGAAGAAAGAAGAGTGTGGAGACCAGTGGGTTAGCTAGGTGCCATGGGCCCTAGTGCACGCAAAGTAACTGGGACCCCTCACTAGGGTGACCTCTTAGTCTGCCAACTCTCTTGAAACTGCGCTACCGCCTTCAACATAGTCTGCATCTGCCATTTCAAAACTCACTACCATTCTCATATACACACTATTGTATTTCCACTTCCTACTCTGTATTTCTGGCAGTCATAGCCATAACCATAAAAAGCATAACCAAAGTCAATAGGTTCTGCCCTTGTAAATTGCATGCACACAAATACATTACATCAAGGGACCCCACACTCACACTACTGCCCTCACGGAGGCACACCTTTCACACTGCACTCACAAAGGCATATGCCTCTCGCAGGCACAACTTTCAACCTATAGGCGACTTACCCTGCACTCACAAAGACAATGTTAATCCTGCATGCTCACATGTACAACCCTCACAATGCACTCAGAATAAATGGTGGCTATCCTGCACTCACACAAGCTCATTACTAACAAATAGGTACACCGATCACTAGGCAGGAGCAGAGGAGGCACAGGTTGCGTAGCTGGTGCATCGGCCTACTTTTGCAGTTTAAGTCTGTTGAGGTAAGCTACATGAAGCCCGAAATGTCCTATGAGGTTATTTAAACTTCGGTCAGTTTCACTTGGACCAGCACCGCAAACTATTTGAGTCTGAACTTTGTGGACTTTTACGGTGAAGATTCTTGGCACAAAAAAATCCCACTTGTCTTCTAAAAGCAAGATGGAGGTTTTCTTTGTAGTTAAAGCATATAAGGAAAAAATATGGCAACTAAATGAAGAAGACATGAGCTTCAATATAAATATTAAAAAGTACAGCTTTGCTCTGGCCGGCCATCTTGGAATAGTAAAATATGATAGAGTATGTAGAATACTGTTTTAAGATGGTGGCATGGTTTTGAAGCTTGCAGCAGTGATAGCTGGTGCTCTGCATTTGAAAGTTATGGCCCAGTAGCAATGGCAGTGCAGTTGCAGGTACTCTCATTATTCAATAAGCACTAGTCTGTAGATGCATGTCAGCTGCTCAGGTATGAACTACAGGAAATATCTCCTAAAGTTGGATTCCTCTTGATGCACAGCATTACAAAGTAAGCAGGTAAAATGCTACGAATCACATCGGATCATGGCCCTGTCGATCTAGACTTGCCTCTTTTAAAGATATAGCGGGTACAGCGATCATTTTCTTTTAATAAGAAACTACTACTTGATGAAGAATATGTACGCCATGTTCAAGTTTGGGCTCAGCAATTTCTTGACTGTAATAGAGGTACAGCATCCCAGGCGATGGTATGGGACAGCTTTAAGGAGGGGCTGCAGGGTGAAACTTGTAGTTATGGATGGTTTCAACAGCGGCAACAGAAAACTGAAATGGATAAATTGTTGGTTGATTTAAAAAAATGCAGAACAGCAACTTATTTCGGATATTAGAGCACATTGTGATAGTGATCTGACACAGACTATGGTTGTAGGTCTTAAGGCAAAGATTAATGGTGCCTGGAGTCGTGATATAGCATGCTAATATCAAGCCCATCAAGCAGAGAGATATGAGTATGATGAGGCTGTTGGAAGATGCCTAGCCCAAAGACTTTGTGGGCGACAGACACTACAATGTATAGCGGCCTTAGAGAACCATCAGGGTGACTTGGTTAAATCGATGAATGGTATACTGCAGGTTTTTCAACAGTATTATACTGAGTTGTATACCCAAGAACATCTTCCTCATGATCCGATTGAGCAGTTTGTGGCTAGATTTGATCTATTTACAGTGGAGTCTACTATTAGAGAGGAGATAGAAAAACCAATAACGATGTTAGAGCTCGAGATGGCACTTAAGGACCTTGCGCTCGGGAAAGCTGCCGGTCCGGATAAATTGCCTCTCGCGCTATATCGCTTGTTATTTTCTATTATTAAAGACGATATGCTGGCTACGTTGATCGCTGCTCAAACTGGCAACCCCCCTCCATCGTGGGATGATGCGAGTATAGTGGTCTTCAAAAAGAAAGACAAACCCCTACATCTTTCGGGGTCTTACAGACCCATTTCTCTAATTAATGTCGATGCTAAGATTTATTCCAAAATTCTTGCTGGCCGTCTAATTCAAGCAGTACCATCATTGGTGTCTCATCATCAGCATGGTTTTCTTCCAGGCAGAAGCACAGTTAATCACCTACATCGTGTGATTACTGTTTTGGATTATGCATCTGCGCTTCATAAAAATGTTTGTGTGGTGTTTTTAGACGCTGAAAAAGCATTTGACCGTGTGGCGTGGGCATTTGTATGGGCTATTATGGGTAAAATGGGGTTTGGACCCAATTTCTATCTGCTCTACAAACTATGTATAAACGACCAAGGGCTAAGATCTGTCTGATGGGGCAGGAGTCATCATTCGTCAATATTACTCGTGGTACGCGGCAGGGATGCCCATGTTCGCCATTATTGTTTGCTATTTATATCGAGCCACTGCTGCAGATGCTAGCGGCCTCTCAGCGTATACAATCAATGGTTGTGGGTGATAGCTATGTACGTGTGTTAGCCTATGCTGACAACATTGAGGTTATTACATCTGATCCTGAACAGGCCTTATCGGAAATTGAAAATATAACACAAGAATTTGGTAGAGTGTCTGGGTATAAACTGAACATTACTAAAACCCAAGTAGTATGTACAGCTGGGCTATGCCTTAACGATACACGTGTTACCCAGGAGGCTAAATATCTAGGTATCAAAATTAGGTTGTCGCTCCAAGGGTTAGTTACGGTTAATTGGACTGATATATTACAATCAGTTAAACATCAGCTGGAAAAGTTCGAATGTCTTTATTTATAACTAGTGGGACGACAAATGTTTTAAAGATGTCTATCTTGCCTAACTTACATTATTATTTTCGTACTGTGCCGCTGGAGCTGCCACAAGTACAATTGATGAAGTTGCAATCTATTGCTGATCGATTTTTATGGGGTTGGAAATCTCCTCATCGGGCGTCTAAATTTATGACACTCCCGCCTTTAAGAGGTGGATGGGGCGTTCCAAATTTTGCTTTTTACTATTTGCTTGCCTTCTCCAGAATATTAAAATTATGGTGACTGGGGAGGAACCTCCGACATTTGAAAGCCCTAATATTTATTCGATGTTATTGGGTGGCCAATCTCGACAAATGCTGTTGCGTTTTCTTGAACCAAGTTATTACAAAAGAACTAGGTTCAAGGTTATATTAACAGCATTCAAAGGCTGGCGTTGGGTACGTAAAATTATTTCTCTTAAACGTATTAATTCTTATACCCCCTGTGACTCAATAGAACTACTCCCTCCTATATTTTGGGACAGCAAGATGCGGACATGGGCGGGTAAGGGCTTTGTTTGTTTAGGCAGTATGTTTGATGCCTGCACTATGGCTACATTTGAAGATTTAAAAACAAAATATGCGGTTCCTCAGCATGATTTTTTCTAATATTTACAGCTCCGGGACTTTATCTTTAAACATCCAAATATAGTATCTTTAGGCACTAATGATCGTCTTGAAATTTTGAATAAACCTGTCAGGTTTGGGACTTTATATAATAGCCTGTTGAGCACACAGAGCGCTGATATTGAGGTACAAGAGTGGAAGTGGAGCACTAGACTTGGTATTTCTGATTTATTTGTTCAAGATTTACGTTCTCAACATTATAAAACTTTATTTAATTTATACCACACACCGGTTAAGATGATGAAGTGGGGTAATATCCATAATGGGAAATGCTATAGGTGTCAAGCTGATAACGCGGACATTCTGCATATATTTTTTGACTGTATTGTATTGAAATCTTTTTTGGTATCTATTGCACAATTTCTGTCAAATATTTCCAACTTTGAAGTGCTGATATCCAGAGAGAGGATGATATTTGGAGTATGTAAAGATAGGATACTCAGCCATTGTATTATTCAAATCGATATTTTTTTTATGGCTATGTCAGTTGCCCGCTTATGTATTGCCTCTATGTGGTTGAAGCCCGAAGCACCCTCATATGAGATGTGGCGGGCAAAGTTCTATAATTTGTTTTATTTAGAATATAATTTGTAACGTATCCTTGAGAAAAAAGCAATTTGGGATTAAAATCTGGCAGCCTATGATTGATCATTTGGGAAGCCTAGAATAGCTGCTCGATTTATTGTTCAATTATTTTTGGTTTGCTTTTTGATATATAAGCTTGCTCATATGGTTCCTTACTGTATCCTTAAACATGCTAGCTAATGGATTGATTTTTTATAAGTGATTGTATTTGTTCTGTCTATGCTCTAAACTGAGTGACAAAAAAAAATATTAAAAAAATAAAATAAAATGCTGTTACTCAGATTACCTGACATCCTAAAGATCAGCAGTTGCCTAATCAGAAGAGCCAAAAATTAGCAACAAAGTCAGGGGCTTAAGAGGGCTGATTTGCTGCCAAATTATATGTGTGCTTTTCTGAATGGCAGAACAAATACTCATCAGACAGAGCATCATTATCATAACTGAAGTGGGCATATCTAAAGTCTTTTTCTCTAAGCAAGATTACATATTATTTTTGAGAAAACACGAGGCTGGTGAGGCAGCTAAAACAGTCTTTTGGTCAGACCTAAAACACACAGATATAGATACAGCACCGGAGTCCTAGCCCAGCAGGTTCTTGGCACTCCTGAATAGGACATAATATAGCACTGATTAAGAGCAACACTATCTTCCCTGAAAAGACATGGAACATGTGTGTCACTGGGCAGTATCATTTACTACCTCTCTTAGATACAATGAATAAGCAACATTTAAGATGCAGTAAAAGTGTAAGGAACAGCACTGGGGTATCCGAGTGCAAGTTTGCCTCAGATACATATTAAGATTTTGAAACACAAAATAGGTACAGCACCAGGCAAGAGTACATGCTTCCCTCGCATTCATAGACTATATACCAATCTGCTCAGAAACAATGCAAGCTTCCCTTGCATGCACAGGACATAGACAGCATCAGTAGCAGCAACCATAGTCGGTTTGTAAACACCCAAATATATGCACACAATGTGCTGCATTTGGCAGCAGTGTAAGTTCCCCTCGCGCACAACACAGGCACAAGATGGTCGCAGCAGTGTAAGCTTAGACATCCTCACCAACAAAACAAGTATCACACTGGCAGCAGCATCTATGCTTATGTCAGGCACAGAATACCCAGATACAAATATACAGGTTTGTGAGCCAGTGAAGGCTTGAGCCAGGTGACAAGCTCTGGTTCAGCTTGAGGTCCTCCTGAGCCCTCAAGCCCAAAATAAGCTTAGCATTCATTTGGCTTCTTCCTGTGACCCATATTCTAACCTTATGGACCTAGAATGAAAGACTTAGCATTAAACTTTGATATCAAACAGTAGCGAGAAAGGGATATCAATCTAGTGGCTGAATTACACAGTGTGAGACCAGAAAACTTGGGACCAATCCTGGCGTGATCACTTGACCAAATTGTGTGATCCTAAGCAATTATTTTATTTTATCAAGCCTCCTATTTTGTTCATTAATACAAATGAGAAAACCTTGCAATACCTGAGGATGTGGGTTGTACAAAAATCTGTATGTGACTGTTAGAAATGGGGTCTCTAGAGGGCAGAGGTTTACACCCTGTCCAAGCAGGAACCCTTATTCTAGTCAGAGTAAGGGGATTTACACAGCTAAGATAACCCCTGCTCACCCCCTTTGTAGCTTGGCACGAGAAGTCAGGTATATCTCAGTGGCAATGTGTAAAGCATTTGTACATATGCACATAGTAACACAGTGAAAACACTACAAAAGGACACCACACCAGTTTAGAAAAATAACCAATATTTATCTGAATGCAACCAGATTAAAACAACAAAAATTCAACATACACAAGTAAAGATATCACTTTTGAAAGGTTCAAAACAGTTCAGTCCATAGGAAACTTTGGATGCGTCAGTTTTATCACAATGTACCTGGGATGCGTCAAAATCGAAGACAAAACCAGGTAAGGGGAGTTGAGGCGCCAAAAAAGCAAAGCAATGCGTCAATTTGTAACTTCCAGGGGAGGTGATGCGTCAGTTCCTTACTCCCACAGGAGGTAATGTGTCGTTTCTGTACTGCAGCACAGGGGAGGTGATGTGTCAGTTCTGTACTATGAGGGGAGGTGATGCGTCAATTCCTTACTGTGAGGGGAGGTGATACGTCGATTCCTTACTTCGAGGAGAGCTGATGCGTCAATTTCCGGACATGCAGCCTCAGTTCTTTACTGCTAGTGCATGTCAATGAAGAACTTGGTGCACAGGGACAATGTGTTGAAAATCCAGACATGCTGGGTCGATGCTGCGGAACAGGCACTGCATTGGTTTCCAAACTGCGAAGCAGGTGATGCATCGCCTTCTTCAGCCTCACAGCAGGGCCCGCAGTAAAGTCGGAGCGTGCGCCATGTGTGTCAGTGTAGCAGTGCTCGGGACTCAAACTGCGGTGATCTTTCAGCTGCATGGCAGGCAATGTGTCTATTCTACGACTGCACCACAGCGTTGCATTGGTTGTTCAATCACATGGCGGTGCTGCATCATGAAAAACAGGTGCTCAGAGCTATGCTTGGAGTTTCTTGGTTCCTTAGCAGCCAAACCACCTGCAAGGGCCCAGAACTAGAGTGGCACCAGTTGGTAGGTCAGCACTCCTAGTAAAACAGTTTGGGGGCTGCAGATGAAGTCTTCGATGGCCCTGAAACTAAACAGGAGGCATGCAAACTCAAGCCCTTGGAGAACCTTGGCAAGTAGGATGTAGGAAGCAAAGTTCAGTCCTTTCACTGCTCAAGACAGAAGCAGCGAGCAGCAGGCCAAAACAGCAAAGCACACATCAAAGTGGTAGTCCCTCCTGACAGCTTCTCCAGCTCTTCTTGTCCTCTTAGTCCAGAAGTGTTCTGAAGTTATGGTGTCACAGCTCCAGTATTTATGCTAGTTTCTCCCTTTGAAGTAGGCAAACTTGAAAGGAAAGTCTTTGTAGTGCACAAGACACTGCCTTTCCCTGACCTGTTCCAGACACAGTATAGGGGGTTGAGATAGCTAAGTGTGAGGACAGGCACAGCCCTATTCAGGTGTCAGTGACAACTCCTCCCACCACTATAGCTCAGGAAGACCGATCAGCCTGCTGGTAGACCATCAGGATCGGCAGGGCACACCTCAGCTCCCTTTGTGTGACTGTCTAGAGCACAGCTTTCCAAACTGTGTGGCACGACACGTTACTGTGTCGCGCCCCGTACATAGGTGTGTCGCACCAGTCAGGCCCCCCAGTCAGGCCCCCTCGAGGCGTGCGTTGGGGCGCGTCTCGCGGATCCGTGACTAATCTCTGGTGCTGCAGGCCACTTGCGGCGACTTCCAAAGGGGAGGCAATGGAGCTCGTCACCAGGACCCAGCGTGAGCTGCTTTGTAAATCAGAGCAGGGGTGTGTCTGCTGAGTCATTTGCTTATCCAAAGATCTTTCAGAGTGGGGCTAAGAGGGGGCTGTAAAATCTAATGGGTGGCGGTGGGAGGCACTATTTAGGACATAACAAAAGAACGTATGGGAAGGCTTTTGCAGTCGCCACGCATCTGAATTGCTTTCTTGCACACTTCCACTTCCACACTCACTGATTCCTATTTCATTGACCTTGGACAGACCTTAAGACCAATCAAAAATGTGGAGATTGGCACCTGGTTCCTCAGTACAGACATTGTCAGCTCTGGCCCTAACTCCGGTTTACAAATGTTCCAGGAGAGACTTGTTTATTTATTTTATGCGTTTTTATATAGCGCTGACTTTACCCGAAGGCATCAGAGCGCTTCACAATAGGAACAGTAATGATACATGAGGAGAAAATGACAAGTGAACAAATTACAAAAGCAAACGTTAAGTTACATGAGGCAATAGTGACAATAGTGAGCAAACGAAATACAAGAGGTAGCAAACGATACATTACAGGAGGAAAAAGTGACATCTGTGCAGGTTACAAAAGCGTACAAATTACAAGTAGAGGTATAATACTGCAATAAATGGAGGACACTCAAAGACAAGAACAAACGTTACATGAGGGAATGGTGGCACTTGCACAAGTATCGAGAGCAAACAAAGTGTAAGAGGTAGCAAACAGTATGTTACAAGAGAAAAGTGACGTATGCATGTTACAAAAGAGTAACAGTACTGGACAGATGGGTCAGTGGGCTCTAGGCCACCTGTCTGATTTAAGGCATGCTGAAGCAGCAATGTAATCCTTAGGCGGGTGATAAAATGCATGCAGATTTCGTGCATACAACTTTGGCACGGTCATGTCCCTTGTGCCGCCGGTGCATCAATTTAACCATGCAAACCAACCCCCTTATGTGGTTTGGGCTCGCTCGCTGTGCTCGCTCGCGTTACCGTGTCCCTGAAATTTTTTTCGCAAAAAGGTGTGTCACCAATATGAAAAGTTTGGAAAGCTGTGGTCTAGTGTGAATGCACAAACAGCCCAACTGTCACTCTCCCTCAGACGGGGAGTCCACAGGCAGCCAGATGCATAGAGTGGTAAAGCAAGAAAATGCCCACTTTCTGAAAGTACATGGAGGTGAGATGTACACCTTCTTTCTCCGCTGTTTGTCCTTATTTATTCTGATTCCACATTGCTAGTGTGCAAACTTGTTTTACACTTCGCCTCTTGCGCTGCAGTCAAAACGAATCCAGGGGGAACTTTTTTACATCTTCCACCAAGTCGCACAGCCATACACCTTGTATGAATCCAATGAATTAAATTTGTCCGTATTCATCTTCTTTTTAACCATTTTTTATCTGTTTCATTTTTGGCAGTTTTTAAACTATTAATTCAAACAGACGTCAAGGCACAGGTAGGTTCCACATGTCATGATGTTTAATTTAAAAAAAGAACCCAATGCATTTCGGGATAAATCAAGTCAGGGGCATCTAAAAAGTAATACAAACACAGTAATTGTATCAGTGTTTAACCTAACATCATATGTAATATGCATTCCAACAATAAACAGTGTATCGACATTTTTTAAAATTAAACATCATGACATGTGGAATCTACCTTTGCCTTGACGTCTGTTTGATCAGTCTTGTAGCAGGAAGCGTATGGATAAAACAAATTGAATTAATAGTTTAAAAAGGAGCAAAAATTAAACAGATAAAAAAATGGTTAAAAAGAGGATGAATACGGACAAATTTACTTCATTAGATTCATACAAGGTGAATGGCTGTGCGACTTGGTGGAAGTTGTAAAAAATTTCCCCCTGTATTTATTTTGACTGCAGCACAAGAGGCGAAGCGTAAAACAAGTTTGCACGCTAGCAATGTGGAATCAGAATAAATAAGGACAAACAACGGAGAAAGAAGGTGTGCATCTCACCACCATGTACTTCTTAATATGAATTTTTTCGTCTCGAACTCGCTGAGATTGCACCCTGGGATAAATATGTTGTTAAAGCAGCTGGCTGGTAGATAAGAGAATATAATGTTTTATAAAAGGGCTGGGTTATAGAATGTAATGCTTATATATTTACATAGCAGCAGATAAGGGGGCTCAATTGGTAACTTTCTTCTTGTATCTTTGGTAAGTCATAATGTTGAGGAAATAATGTGGTACACAATGTTTATCCTTTTGAATATCTTGTGATAACATGACTGTTTATTGTTGGAATGCATATTATGTATGACGTTGGGTTAAACACTGATACAATTACTGTGTTTGTATTACTTTTCAGATGTCCCTGACGAAGGGATTGTTTTATCCCAAAATGCATTGGGTTCTTTTTTTAAATTAAACATCATGACATGTGGAATCTACCTGTGCCTTGACGCCTGTTTGCTCAGTCTTGTAGCAGTAAGGGTATGGATAAAACAAATTGAATTAATAGTTTAAAAAAGAGCAAAAATTAAACAGATAAAAAATGGTTAAAAAGATGATGAATACAGACAAATTTAATTAATTGGATTCATACAAGGTGTATGGCTGTGCGACTTGGTGGAAGATTTGGATTCACCTTCTGAAAGGGGCATTTTCAAACACACAATTTAAAAAACAACTTCACTAAAAGATGTATTTTTAAATTGTGAATTCAGGGACTCCAAACTCCAAATCTATTTCTCTTCCCAATTGGAAGTTACTCTTATAAGAGGTTACATGGCAGCTCCAATAATAGCCTATGAGAGAGATAGTCCTCGCAATACTGAAAAACTAAATTAGCGGAATTTCACTATCAGGACATATAAAACACACCATCACATGTCCTACCTTTTATATACACTGCACCCTGCACATGGGGCTATTTAAGGCCTACCTTAGGGATGCCTTATATGTAGTAAAGGGAAAGGTTTGGGCCTGGAAAGTGGGTGCACTTGCCAGGTCGACATGCAGTTTAAAACTCCACTCACAGACACTGCAGTGGCATGCCTAAGACATGTTTGCAGGGCTACTCATGTGGGTGGCACAATCAGTGCTGCAGGCCCATTAGCAGCATTTGAATTTCAGGCCCTGGGCACACACAGTTCACTTTACTAGGGTATTACCAGTATATCAAATATGCCAATCATGGATAACCAATCATAATCACAATTTGCACAGGGAGCACTTGCTCTTTGGCACTGACCAGCAGTGCTAAAGTACCCAGAGTTCTAAAACCACAAAAAACGGGTCCAAAAAAATAGGAGGAAGGCAAATGGTTTGTGGATAACCCTGCAAAAAAGGGCCAGGTCCAACAGTGACTCAATGGACTATAGTGCTTTTCCGTGTAAAATGAGGATATAGCATACATATAGGATGCACATATAGGATGCACACGACCTGCAGGCCATAGGCAGCTAGGGCATAATAGCATACTCTGTATTTACAAAAGTGAGCATGAGTGCTGTTCGGCCATTCTGTGCCCTTGTAATGTTGCAGTCACAGTGACCCTGCAAGTGCTTCCACGGATTATCCTGCCCAGAGTCCACCTCCTGTCACTGAGTGAATCAGACAGAGCCATCAGCAAGCTCCCTTAGCTGCAAGAGCTGCTGTGTCCCTAGTAGGAAGAGGTACTGAAACAATTTTTGAGTTGAGAATTCTGATATCGATACTACATTACTAAACTCGAGGGATTCAGAAAAATCCAATCATTACAGAAAGAACAAGTAGTGCAATGAGCCACGCCTCTTCAGCAAGAGAGTGTAAGGGTTTAGTATGTAGCTGGTGTTTCATTTAGGCACACAGTGTCACAAATAAATCACTAAAGCATGGTATGGTAGCCACTGTCATGTACAGACAGAACATTTTCCATTGAAATGACTACCAAATGTGCACAGACAAGTAGATTCACTTATAAAACTATACAGCGCACAAACGATAATGTGTGGAAATTGGGTTTCATCAAATATTTGTAATTTTCACATCACCTAGTAAAGTATCCTTTAAATGTTTGTTTTGGCCCTATTAAACTCACAACTCAGATAATTCTTTTTTTTAAAGGTGCTTAATTTGTGCATTCCAAACAGTTTTTTGATTTTGAAATATTTGTACAGCTATTTTATGGATATTTACATTTTGTGGTGTATTGTAGTGGCGGCTGGCATGGATCGGGGTGCCATGGGGATAGTACAAAAATAAAATAAACTTACATCCTTGCCCCATGTCTCTTTTCATTGTCCCACCTCTGTTGACCGGCCGGAAGCCTTGCTCCCCTGAGCCAAGCACAATGCTGCAGTGCAGCGTTGTGATTGGTCTGAGCGCCGTGGTTTGGCGCTCAGCTAGTGACTGTGAGCCTGGGTATGTTCTCCAACTAGGCTGTAATGCAGCCTGCGTGGAGAGCATGCGAAGTGCGCATGAAGGTTTGGCTGGCCTGAGACAGCCTGCCTAACTGTCATGGGCACTGATAACGTGTACAGTCATTGCTGAATGTTAGCAGCGCTACACGCTACAAGGTAATATTAGCACATACACACTTTACCTAGCCTGAGCTCGATCTCCTGTCCTGCCCGCCCCGGTCCGACTCGGCAACCAGTGCCGTTGAGCGGAGGGCGGGTCAGGCAGAGCCAGGTCACTTCCGCAATCACAGAGCGGTTAGCGCTCTAGTTGCTGCACGTTGGGAGGTATTTAGGCAGCGAGGAGCAGGCGGCATTTGCGGTAGGGAGGACGGTGGCAGTGTCCCCCCGACCCGCTGACGCCCAGGTCTAGAGCAATTGACTTACGCTGCAAATGATATTTTAATTGTGACTGAAAATTGTAAATTTGATTCGTGAAATAATTTTAATAGCGCCGTGTTTTAAAAAACGGGTACAGTCATTGCTGAATGTTAGCAGCGCTACACGCTACAAAGTAATATTAGCACATACACACTTTACCTAGCCTGAGCTCGATCTCCTGTCCTGCCCGCCCCGGTCCGACTCGGCAACCAGTGCCGTTGAGCGGAGGGCCGGTCAGGCAGAGCCAGGTCACTTCCGCAATCACAGAGCGGTTAGCGCTCTAGTTGCTGCACGTTGGGAGGTATTTAGCCCCCTCGTCACAGCAAGCGTGCAGCGGTCGCGCGCAGCGAAGCGACTGAGACGCGCCAGAGAGAAGCCCGTCTGCGCCCGTCCGCGACTGGACGTGGCTAGGGGCTATGGCATTATCGCCTGGGGATACCAAGGTTTCTAGGCTGGTATATTCCTCTCAAACATTACGGTATTTACGCCCTAATGTGTTATCACTTAAATGTACCCCATCATTTCACTGTCTCCCTGAAGGGCCGTTCTCGTGTAGGTCTTGCCATACACAATTTTTGACGCAAAACGTTTCTCTCCAACAATGTTCTGATAACATCCCGACTACTCCGACTCTTGGAGGAAGCAACTTACTGTGTAATGTTAGATCCTTAGTCAAGCATGCTACTGAGGTTTGGGATCTTATTTCCACCTACAAAGCAGATATGTGTTTCTTAACTGAAACCTGGCTTAAACCTCACACCACCCCCACTATTACCCTTGGTATACCGGTGGGTTATAAGATCGTTAGATTGGATAGACCTAAAAAAATTGGTGGAGGAATAGCAATCGTATTTAAAGACGACATCTCTGTTTCAGTTTTAGATCAATGTTGCGGTCCTGATTTTGAGATGTTGATATTTAGGATTGATTCATCAACCAAATATAGTAGGAAAGGAGCTTTGGTTTATCGCCCTCCTGGCCCTTTAAAAAATATGCCTAAATTGTTAGTGGAAGCATATAAGCCCAGATAAAGACTTTTTATTACTTGGGGATTTTAATATTCATAGTGAGGAAGAAAATAACAGTGAGGTACAATCCTTCATGACCGATATTTCTCTTCTGGGACTAAAACAATACAATAGTGGACCCACACATCAAGCAGGACACACTTTGGACATGATAATAACCAACTTCCCTGGTATTGAATGCAATGTACCCAAACAATATCACTGGACAGATCACTTCATGCTTGAGTTCTTTATGCCAATAAATGATCCTCGACCCATTCCACATGTCCATATTCCATCTAAACGTAGGCAGTGGCATAAAATCACTAACATCACCTTTGAACAAAAATATCTCCCTCCCCCTGTTGTATGTACAGATGACATAAATAGCGCTCTTTCAAAGTGGGATTTAGCAATCAGTGATGTAGTTCAACAAATTGCCCCAATAAAGATTTTTAAAACGAGCCTTGCCAGGAAACATGAGGTCTGGTATTCGGAGGAATTGCGTAGTCTTAAACGTACGGCTAGAAAGTCCGAAAAGACATGGAGAAAATCTCATTTGGAAGGAGATAAAGCTAACTACAAGAGGGCTCTTAACACCTATCACAAAGCCATACGTTCTGCTCGCAAGAACCATAACACCGCTCAGTTAGAGGCAGCTGGTAATGATTCAAAAACTCTGTACCAGAATGTCAATACATTTCTGAAGCCCATAGCTTGCGAAAGTGCAGACATGGCCTCACAACATCTTTGTGATAGTATATCGAGTTTCTTTACTGAAAAAATCGATGCCATCTATAAGAAAATAGAGACATCTAACATTGACAAAAGCAGCCAAGATAATTCTGCTTTGGTGCAGATAGCATCTACTAAATCTACGAATTCTCACTCCTTTAATGATTTTCCGGAAATATCACTGAGTGAGGTCCAAAGACTATTCACGGATATTAAAAGTGGAAGCCCGGCGGTCTTGCTTCCAGCCAGACTTATGGGTCCACTAGGGAGTACTCTGGGCCCTGACGTTCAGAGGCTAGTGAACCTCTCACTTACATCTGGAGTAGTCCCACAATGCTGGAAAAAAGCTCTTGTTAGACCCATCAGGAAGAATACATCACTTCCCTGGACCAATCTGTCTAATCTCAGACCCATTTCCCTGCTGCCATTCTTAGGGAAAATCATCGAAAAGCATACCAATAAACATCTATCCACCTATCTGGAACAATCTGGCAGCCTTGATCCATCACAGTCAGGTTTCAGGCCAAAATACAGTACTGAAACGGCCTTGCTGTCGATAACAGACGATCTTCGGCTGTACCAGGACAAAGGTTATTCTGTTGTCCTGGTGCTGCTAGATTTATCGGCAGCGTTCGATACCATTTCCCATAACATCCTTATCGAACGCCTGTATGGGAGTGGAATCGGCGGTACAGCACTGGAATGGATCAGAAGCTTTCTCTCCAACCGCACCCAATCTGTCACCATGGGTGACTTTAGGTCGGAGGAGGTTAACATCACCAAGGGGGTCCCGCAAGGTTCATGTCTGAGCCCGACCCTATTCAACACGTATGTGGCCCCCTTGGCAGATGTAACCAGAGCTTTTGGATTCCATCCAGTGTCTTACGCTGATGATACGCAGCTGCTCTTCCCTTTTAAACATCTTACACCGGAGATAATACAATCTTTCTCCGATGGGATGAAGGCAGTTGCAAGGTGGATGTCCTCCAATTTCCTCCAATGCAATGTTGGAAAAACGGAGGTGATGCTTTTCGGGGAAGCGAAGGTCCAATGGTCTCCTGACTGGTGGCCTCTTGATTTAGGCCCAGTCCCTGAGCCCAAAACAATAATCAAGAATCTGGGAGTCAGATTGGAACCGGAGCTGACCATGAAACATCATGTCATCACTACTGTAGGATTATGTTTCCACGTAATAGGTCTCCTCCGTAGGATTTTTCCTTTCCTCCCTGACTCCTACAGGAAAACCTTGGTTCAGGCTCTTGTTATCAGCCATCTTGATTATTGCAATGGTCTCCTGGCAGGAGCTAACGAAGAGGTTCTGGACCGCCTGCAGGTGGTACAAAATACAGCAGCTAGGTTGGTGCTTAATGCACCTCCCAGGTCCCCTTCTAAACCATTACTGCATAAACTACACTGGTTGCCAATACGGCAACGAGTGAAGTTTAAGACTTGCTGTATTATCCATAAAGGCCTTAATGAATTGGGACCAGCGTATCTGGCCAATAAATTTGTTCCATACGCTCCTACCCGTACCCTCAGGTCCAGTGAACAGCTGTTGTTAAGCATTCCTAAGATAACCAAATCTAGGTTAGGGGGTAGGGCTTTGTCCGTGGTGGGTCCCAACCTCTGCAACTCTCTCCCGCTCTCTTTAAGACAATGTCGGAATCACCTTAAATTCAGAAAATGCCTGAAAACCTTTCTGTTTAGCTCATTTTAATATCTATCCTGTTGGATCTCAATAGTTCTTCTGACACAATTTCTAACCCTGTGGCTTCCTCTCAGTTTCTCTACCAGGTGTCACCAGCGCGGAGATACTCCTACGGGAGTTTATTCACAGCGCTTTACAAACCTGCAAATAAATAAATAATTTAAATAAATAACATTGCATACCACTCCCCGTGGGTGCCTGTTACCCCCTGGCCCCACCCCCAAGACTCAGGAACACAAAATAAAACGATAATAAACCATGGTTTATTATCGTTTTATTTTTATTTTCTTTACACTGTTGGAAGGGGGTGGCGAAGCTCCTCCACCATAGCGGAGGAGCCGCCATTGGTGTATTAGAAGAAAATGACATCCTACAGCCTGTCCTTTCACACCAGCAAGATTGTCACATAGTTCACCTTACAAACGCCTTCCACATTTCTGCTTATTTTTTTAACATGGCTGCTGTAGTTGGGCCCCCTTCCACCACTGGGCCCCGGTGTATTGCACCAGATGCATCACTGATAGCTGCTCCCTTGGTGGAGACACAGTATGGACGCTCTGTGCATCACTTCCCTTCTCAGTCTTTAACACTAAATCTTGGTGGAGCCGACTGTCATTCTTGTGCTGCACTTCAGGCGGGAAGGAAAGCTATATGTCTCCTGAATTCACGATCCAAGTAGATAATTGTAGGTTTAGGCAGAGGCGTTCTGAGGCAAAGTAGTGAAGTGGGCAATCTCGCCCTGGGGCTCCACCTGCCAAGGGCCACTTGGGAGAGTGATCTTTCTTTATCTCATCTCTGTCTATTCTTCTGTCTTAACCTCTCGCCCTCTGTCTACCTCTCACTCTGTCTCTCTTTACTCAGTGTCAACTTCTGTTATTTTTGGAGCCCGTTGCATGACATATGTCATCTTTTATTGTGTAACAGTAATGAAAATTTCAGCTTAGTTTGTCATTATGCAGACTTGAATTAGCAGAAAAAGGGTAATACATTTTAAAACAATTCTGAACAGGAGGGGGGAGGGGCGTGTGGCTAAATTCTGTCTAGTCGAGGGTCCCAAAAATCATTAAGATGACACTAGGTTTAAGTGAATAATTCTCCTAAAGAGGACCATGTATTTAATGCACTACAGAAAAATAATTGTTTCTAGGCATTTAATACTTGTACTGACCACCCAACTTGATTGCACTCTTCGTTTTACTTTTAGAGGATTGATAGCTCAAGTTAACTCTGCAGGGACACACATTTGTGATGTCCAGATTCTATGCTTGTCTATACATTTAACTAGCTGGGCTATCTCTCCAAGGTAGGCACTTGTTGCCTACAGGTCGCACCAGGATTTCCACTTCAACCCACTGTGCAAACTTGTAAATTGTAGGTCACACACAGTGCATTGTAGCCTATTCATTTACCACCTGGCCTATTTTTCTATTCTCAGAGGCTTATACTTGCTGATTACCCATATTTTTAGAGGATCTCTTAACTCACTGAGATATCTTAACAGTTACACACTTGGCCAGCAGATAGTCCCATTGAAATAGTATTCTGAATTAGCCATCCTACTGCGGAAACCTGTAAACAACATGAAGATTACAGATTACAATATTGAGACCAACACAACATTTCATTCTTCTAAGTCTTATTAAATAAATGCCACTGAGGTGAATAATAATATGTATTATTTACTGTACTACTCACAATGGACATGTCGGGTTTTCACATAAGTGGTGCTAAAGTCCTGATTTTATAGGCGATAACGAGGAGTGATTGTTTATCATTTAAATGGTGCTACCTAGATTTTAATAGTACTCTGTCAAATGTATCTTTGCTAATGGCCTAGGATAAGCGCGCTATATAATCTTCAAAATATTGGGGTATTTACTGATGACAGTTATTCCCCATATAAATAAAAGCTCTGCGTATGAATAGCAGGGGAGGCTACATCTAAAAGAATATGGTGGAGTGCTGCAGCACCCTACTCATCTGTGCGCACCTTTCTCCCCGATCGGTATCCACGAGCAGAAAAAGGAAGGACTTTCTTCCTGCTCAGTGGAAACCAATACAAGCAATCCTGGAGCTGCTATCATGCTGAGAGTAGCTCCAGGATTGGTCGAAGCAGGCTAATTCAGCACTCATTTTGAGGCAGGGGGCCTGTGCCAGCAATTCCCTGGCTGTTACACAGCTGGGGGATTGCTGGGTGTGCACTGGGCATGTCCGGATGGTCTTATCAATACAGCCGGCCAACCCAACATGCTCACTACATGGGCAGTTGTAATCCTGCAATTGCAGGATTTAGCACCAACCCTTGCCCTTGCACTGCGGCGTTTAAGTAAAATGGCATTGACATGCCATTTTTTTCTTATTTGTGTGGGCCTGCTGTGCTTGCAGTAGGCGGGCGACGCTCCTCTGCTCAAACAGAGGAGCCCCCCCTGATGAATGTGTGAGGTTTGGGATTCCACAGAGTTCGAGTCGGGGTACCACGTGGGTGGACGGCGTCCCTCCACTTATTTTACCGGGGGGACGCCATCCCCCCTGCAAACAGCTGGACTTCACTCTTTGGCCTCTCTGGGACGAGGAGCGCAGCAACTTTCGTGACGTCACTTCCTGTTGTGACGGCACTTCCGGTGACAGCGTCCCCCCACTTCTTTTTTTACGACTTGTGCCCTGGGATTCCACTCCAGGAATATTAAACCACGCTGTTAGTTCCATAGCCACGCCTCTTATGTTATGTCAAAGAAACTTATAAAGCACACAATTATGTTACCATTCTTGGCTCTAGACCCCACTGGAGCAAAGAAGAGATCATATTGATTGTAATGTCTGACGCTGTTAAGAGTGGCTATGTGGCAAAGTTCATCAGGAGGAAAATTAAATAGCTTGGCCAAGCATACCAAGAAGCTACCGTCACAAGTTTTGGCTTCATACATTTTCTTTTTACTTTTACATGGCACAAACTGGGCCAAAAGCCATTAGAGCACTTTACATGAGAATTATAATACTTACATATTATTGGGCAAGAGAAGATTAAAAAAAAAACTTTTATAAAGCGCAAACTCGACCCTAAGGTCTTGGAGGGCTTTACATGAGTACCAGTTAAGTTTCACTAGGATACATTCATTTATTTGGTAGGCACGGGGAGATGAAATTATTCGCTCAGAATCACAAGATGTTGAGCTGATGCGTAAACTCGAACCTGTTTCCCCAGTCCCAAAGTCGGCAGCTCTGACCGTTATGCCACATCACAGGATGTTGAGCTTAGTTCAGCGTTCGAACCTGGTTCTTCTGTTCCAAAACTGGATAATCTTTTCCTTGGGCCACATCATCTTTCAATTTTAGGATGACTAATAAGTTAGTAGAGAAGGGAATTCAGAATTCTCTTTGTTGAATAGTAACAAAACCCAACTCAGTAAAAATAACAACCAGCCACGTGGAAACACTAATAATAAAAACAGAAAGCTGATGAGCACAGTAAAATGCAAAAAAACATATCTGCCAACCTCTAAAACAAATCTCACCATGTGCAAAACGGGGCGGAACCTTGGTAGGGCGGGGCTTAGTATGAAAATTGGCTAATGCGCTGCAACCCGTCCCAACCTCCCAATTAAAAAACTAAAACAAAAAAAAGCCTCTAAGTCTGCTGCTAATGTATTGGGAGGGAAGGTGGCTTCACACTATGTAATGGGCATTGGCTTTGAAGGGCCTCCAAACACAGCTGAGAACCCACTCTGTGAAGGGGTTTCCAGCTCATCTTTTGTGCTACTGTGTGCTATGAACTGTTTATCTGGGGACAGTTTAAGGAAGCCAATATCATCCGTGACATGGTAGCACCATGTGAGTTGACAAGTCTGGAGTACAATAACAAGCATTGGCAAAGTCAATAGGTTTTGCGTGTGCAAGATTTACTTGCTTTGTCAATGTTTTTTTAGATGTTGCACAACAGTGCAGGGTGCTCTGCAATATGGCTTAAAGTAAAGAAAAAAATACTATGATGGAGGGAGAGGGAGGTGTAGTGGAGGAGGGATGGAACAGAAACAATGGACAGTGGGTGGGGGTGGCAACACCTCGGAGGTGCGTGGAAGGAGTGAGGAGCTGCAACGGACAATAGGAGTAAGGAAAGCAACATGAGAGAGTTGCAGCGGATGGGGTGGGAGATAGAATAATGGAGAGTAAAAAGGAAAAAAAAAGTACCTGGAGGTGCGTGCGGCCAGTAGAAGGGAACTGTTCGCAAACAGGTTGTTGTACTAGATCCCTGCTCCATGACAGAGGCAGAAGCCCTGGGAGAAAGCAGGAAGAGGCCAGAAGTCAGGAGGAGGCAAGATATGTGAACAATAAGAAGCAAGGAAACAAGAGTGGCATGGTGGCGAATCAGTGTTAATTATTGGTAAGTAAGGGGCGGACTTTCAGTCTGTTTTAACGTTTTTTTTAACAAAAGATTTCTCAGACAGCGCATGAGTGCTGTCTCAACAAAAACCTAAAAAGGAATGATAAACACAGTACACAGCAGAGCAGACTTAATCATCAGTCAGTTAACCAGAGAACCCCAGCAAACCTTCAACATTATCTCTATAAATGTTAAGAAAGAAACAAACAATAGAATATAGTCATCGTAAATGAGCCGTACGTTTGTTATCGACCAAAGCTGCAAATCTAATAAAGCCACAATCATAGCAGTTAGAGCAAGCAAAATGGCTGAAAAGCAGCTTCACATGTAGAGACTAAAAAAGGAGTGTTTCAAAAAGAATCTGCAAAGGGTGGATCTTTTCAGCCGATAATTAACAAAGATGGGATCCTGATGGTGAAGAGATCTATGAACTATACATAAGGTCATGATTTGAATAAGTTGTTTAGCAGGAAACCAATGAAGATGAGAAAGTAGTGGGTAGGCGTGAGCAAATTTGAGGCCATTCTATGTTAAAATGGCTGCTGCATTTGGAATGGAATGAAGTTTATGTGGAGGTAGAGTGTTCTTCCATGACAGATGGAGTTAGCATAATCTAGGCAAGACCTTAAGAGAGTGGAGGCTCCTCCACTAAGGCCGAGTAGCATTGCCCCACAGTATTGCAAAAAAGAAAATGATAATAACTGGACATTATTATAATTTTTTTTTTCTATGCAGGAGTCGGGCGGGGCTAGCTCTGTGATGCCAGAACAGGAGAAGAGTAGTTTGCACTCTCTCTAGGGCCAGCCAAACCGACATGCACACTTGGCATATTCACCAATAGGCTGTGTTGCACATGGAGGACATGCCTAGCTTGAGCTAGGCAGACCAATCACACTGTTGCTCCTTCAGTGTTGTGATTGGCTGGGAGAGCCCGGAAGCCTGAGTGCTTCCTTTGCTGTAGCAGACTTGAAGAAGATAGGCGAGAGATGGCGGCGGTGTGGCGGAGAAGGTAAGTTTAATTTTTTCCATTTTTTTTAATCCAACCCCCGCAACCCTGTTCCACGCGAGCCACCCCTGCCCTAAGAGCAGAGGCTGCAGATCTTTTACCATTTTCATTTAGGAATGGAAGTATTTTCCTTCATATCCTTAAATAGAAGGTAGTGGAGGACAGTAGCTTAACAAAACTTGATGGGGCCCCCCTGAAAAGTACACGGTGGGGGCCCACCATGCTCCGGACACAGTCAGGAGATCTCAGGCCAGAGACCCACAGACTGTGCACAGTGCCATAAGGGGCCCCCTGGAGCTCTGGCCCCTGGGCTGCGGGGGCTATTGTTACACCACTGAAGGAGGAGACAACAGTTGAAACTTGAGTGGACAAGGCATCACCCACTTCTTTTTCATCCCATTTAATGCACTGGAACTGTGCCTTATTCTGACACTCTGCACAGTTCTGTGTGATAAAATGTCTGCTCCCACGCACAGGTACATGTCTTGCCACGTTTGTCTTGACCAGAGCATCCAAAGTCCTCACTAAATTGGCCAATCACTATTCAAAGAGAATTCTAGTGAACAAGCCAAGTTTGACAGTTAGTTTGCATTCCCAAATCACATGGGCTGACCTTTCACAAGCACGGCCAAGGTCGTCATCCATCATTCCAGTCACATTTCTGTGTACAGTTAATTTCCTAGAGCAAGTTATTTTCCTGTGGATGCCTTGGACTTTGCATTTCCCAGTATCATCAACATTACAGCTACAGATACTTGACACAGCAGGCAGACTAGCATGCACCTTTATATAAAGCATGCATGCTAATACTCCCCGTGTAGGCGAAAGGCTCTTAACTTTCTCTCTGTTTAAACCCTTGGCCACCAGAATGCAACTAAATGTGAACATTAAATTCCCCCGATTTTTGCTTCGAATTATCCCTCTTGTCTGTTTCCAGATGTTAGCATGTATCTGCACTGGTGTCCTGTAAACATATTAATATCCCACAATCTTCTTTTTTGCCTTGTTCGATTATGACGTTTTTGAATGGAACCACTTTCTTTATTGGCTCTTGGCACTGATACATTTTCATAGATTAGTAATGAGTGTGCCCACTAAGAGGGCCCGCATGGTGGAGGAATAGGCCGCGTGACCCTCTGCATCAACCCCTATTTGTACCCCTAATTGAATTGTGCTAAGGGGTGATACAGAATTTGGCGGAGTTGACGCACCTGCCAATAAAACTCAAGGCTTCTCTGCTCCATTTACAACTTGGCAAACACAGGGTTTCAAAAAGTAGGGCCCCAGCTAGATCTGTCATCAGAGACCCTTGATTTGACGACTCAATATTGATAACAAAAATGTCATTTTACATAAATATTATGGTCTGAATATCGTCCCAAAAATATTGCTTCACTAGGAGTAGATTTTCTATTATTAACTCCAATGGTGTAATATTTTTGTAAATAAAATTGAGGGCACAATTATTTTCTCAGACAATATTTAGACCATGATATTCTGATATGGTACTGGCCTGCTAGGCCCATGTGCCACCAGGCCATAAGGTCACAGTGATGGCCGCCCCGTGTTTGAAACTATTACTTCCTTGATAAGAGATTGCAAGAAAGTCCCTGCAAGACATGTTACCCTGGGCATCCTTCTCCTCTTAGAAGGAGAAGGCTCAGCAGTGGTTTGAGCCTGTGAGCATCAGCGTGTTCCGATACAGCAAACCTCTCCCCATTGTGACAAAACATCAAGTCTTATTGGGCAGCTCCATGAACCCTAGGGCAAAGATGTTGCAATCAACTGTTAGGCTGGGGGATACGCCTAATAGAGCATGACTTCAGAATCGTCAACAAACCAGGAAAAGAAGAATATATTTCATCGGACTACATCTCCAGCCAATCTCAGAACCCACTAATCCCTTTAGGAACAACACATCACCTTCATAATGTAAAAATGAATTTCAGATAAAAAACCTCTGAAAGAGACTGCTGAGCAGACGTCATAAGACCTCACGCTAACGTTCATAACACAGCAAAGGTGGAGTCATACTCGTGATGCCCGAATGTCCAATGGGAGGTATGGGTGGACAATTCTCACTGAAGCTGATGTTGATACCAGATCAGTTGACTGGGGGTGAGTGTTTGATTTGCTCAAGCACTCCGTCCATCATCCCCTTTGGTATCGCATGGTGATACCAGGGCAAAAAAATGGAGACCCCGTTCGTAGAAGAGTTGTAGCCACCAAAAATCACTATGAGAGAAAGTGTGGTTCCCAGGATTCAATGCCAAGGTGAGCAACATTGTCAAATCATCTAACAGGTGCAAAGCACTCGAAAACAGTTACACCCTAAAAACCTACTCATATCCGAACTGGCTCATAGTTGCAACTTTTATTTCCCTGAACCAACATTAGGTGGTTCAAATGATGGATGGGGCATAATCCCATGGGAAATCAATCCTGCAAAACACAAAGGTTGCTTGTTGCAAGTTGTCAAAGGCAATCAGATGTCCCCAGCGACACACTGAAACGATGTAGAGATTCCTTCAACTGAAAGAGTGGGAAGATGTCATATGACGACAGGCAGAACCTCTGTAACATGACAAGGGAGCTCTACCAACAAGTGCTCCACTTAAATGAAGGACACACAAGGTTCACCAATGTTTGTGCTGTTTTGAAAACATCTTTCTGAAGGCAAGCTTTAGCCAGAGATATGCCTAACTAAATTAGAGAAGGGAATACAAAATGTAGAGTTTCCATACTGGTGGTAGGTATCTCCCCAAGTAGCACGTCAGAGGATTCCATTATAATAATTCATTTTTCAGTGGTCATTAGTCCTCCGGCCGCAGATTATAAAACCAACAGTGGTTGCTAATGTGCTGTTAGGCAGTGGAAATTTCAAAACATTCTGAACGTCTGTGCTTGCACACACTAAATTAGTGCCACTGGCACACTGCGAGTGTGTGCTTGGGCATTGCCAAAACCCTTGCAATATCTAGAGGATTCTCTTGAGAATATGTGTTTGACAGCTGTACCCTCCTTCTGGGGTGCCTGGCCAAGTTCACTTAAACTAATGGATGCAAGGAGCCAGTAACCCCAAACTGGCTCCTGAAAGGGGAATAACACCTTGAGAGGCAATACAAGCTAGCACCTTCTATCTGGGATGAAAGCAGGGCCCGACTGGCCATAGCGGGCACCGGGCATTTCCCTGGTGAGCCGCCTGGGTGGGAGCCCATTTTTGGACCCCTGGGGGCCGTTTTTGTTACAGGGGCCTGATAAAACCGGCTCGCTAATAAAAACTGTCCCTCAGGGGTCCAAAACCAGCCAAAAGCTGCTGCAGCATTAATCCATGCCCCTCCCCCACCCTGCGGCCAGTCCGACTTGATTGCAAGGGCCGGTTTGCGTTTCCAGTCCGGCCCTGGATTAAAGGCAAACGAGGTTCTGTGTTACAATTCTCCCACCTCTACAAAATAAAATCAACTGCACAGTGATCTATTCTCTCTGCCTAACTTAGGAGGTGGTGGTTTGGCCATGTGTGTATCCTGAGAGAAAAATGTATTTGGCTAAGATATATTCCATCACCCACATGGGGATTGCCCCCCTCGAACTTGAAGGTTTACTATTTATGGTAGACGCCTCATGGTGCCTGGCTGTGCCACATTTGTGGGCCGTTCTGTAAAAGTGATATGCCCTGGTAACTGAAGCAGTGCAATAATACACCTTCTGCACTTACAGCATATTTACCTTGTGACAGCTTCTTGTGTTCCTTTAACCTAGTATGTGTTGCACTGCCCTCATTTGTGAGCGCCAAATACATCAAACCTGTATTGCAAGTGAGTTCTGCTTTTGGTTTCTTGTAGAATTCTCACCCGCAAAATAATCATTTTTAACTGCCCCAAATTTCTGATTTATTGCTAACCTGATTCTATCAAGCATCTATGTAATTCCATACCCAATACAAACTGCAATGACCATGACTAATGTAGCCAAATGAATGAAAGACAGCTGCCGTAAACTCAATCCAGACCTATCAGAAGTTCTGATCTTCGGGAATAACACCTATGCATGGGACCACAGCTGGTGGCCTGCAGAACTCGGACCCACACCGACAGATCACACATGCTTCCATACCATCCGCATGTTTTGGAGAATCTTCAGAAGGATTCCAGTCAACACCAAGAAGACCATCACGTAGGCCCTCGTCACCAGCCGCCTTGACTACAGTAATGCCTTTTGCGCTGGATTCCACACCCAACTCCTCGATAGACTCCAGATCATACAGAACACCACGGCCAGACTCATCCTGGACCTCCCCAAACAGACTTGCATCACGCCTCACCTCAGAAGCCTCCAATGGCTTCCCATCCAGAAGAGATGCCAGTTCATGATCCTCACATATGTATACAAAGCTCTACACAACCAACGACCATCCTACATCAACCATCGACTGAACTTCTACCTGCCCACAAGACACCTGAGCTCTGCCTCTCTCACCCTCACGTGGACCTTTCTCATGCATAGCAACTGCAGCCGGGACACTCCTTCTCCTGATATGCCTGCCACAAACTTTAATTTTACAAGTATTTGCAACTGTAACATCACCACAGAAGAGGGAGAAAAATAGCAGCTTAATAGAGGCTCAAAAAGCTAAATGTGGTAGCAAGAAATATGATTCAAAACTATTCTGTACAAAAATATCTGGAGAAAGAACCCGTTTTGGACAGAATAGAAAGCCTAATTTCTAACAGGAAGTTCTGAAAGACCCCTAATGAAAGGTGCCATATTTCATGGTCTACTGAGTGGCTAAGAGGGTTCTGTGCGCCAGAACATATTTAAAGAAGGGGCCAATGGTACATTTTAGTGGGCAATTTACCTCTCAAATTATGTCAACACAATAGATTTTACAAGAAGATTCCACGCTCTTTCATTCTACCATTCCTTCCTATCAAAATACATTCATGTTCATAAAATAAGGCTACGAACACATATGGCAAAAAACAAAGAATCGTGTGGACGTGTAATTTTTAAATGTCTTTAGATAAACCCTTTTAACACATAAAGAGGGTTTAGTGTATTTATTTCACTTTTTACTTTCAACATTAGTTAGATAACGTACATGCAAAACATTAACTCATGTCATAAGAAAAAGACATACATTGTAAATTAACATTCCATCAAATCATAAGTACCAAAAGAATTGACATTTATCAAATACATAACAAACAATTCCTTTAACATGGATGACCAGTCCTTAAATAAGAAAAAAAAACTGTAGCTGTGCAGACTTATTTTCAATTTACATTACTGCAACCTGCTAAAGCTAGACAGTCGACACCGGGTTGCAACACGCTGAATGCCTTGTTTACTCACTGTATCATTCGGTGTAGTCATGGCGTTTGCGGCTAGCTGTGTGTGGTCCACACACATGTTAAATGAATTGTTTGTTATGTATTTGCTAAAAGTCAATTCTTTTTGTACTTATGATTTGATGGAATGTTAATTTACAATGTATGTCTTTTTCTTATGACGAGTTAATGTTTTGCATGTACGTTATCTAACTAACGTTGAAAGTAAAAAGTGAAATAAATACACTAAACCCTCTTTATGTGTTAAAAGGGTTTATCTAAAGACATTTAAAAATTACACGTCCACACGATTCTTTGTTTTTTGCTTAATTAGTGGCCCAGTTTGGACGTGAAGATAGGCCCAACCCCCAGTGTTTAATCCGAATATACATGGAGCAGGCCTGGAAAGTGAAACTTTAGGTAGATACTCCAAACATTTGTTTGTCATTTAGTAAAAAATACATTAATATTGTCCCCAAAAATCACCTTAGATTGTCATTAAATCCAGTCATTTGTCCGCAAATATCAGCGTGCAATGATTTAAGCACTCTGCCTGTACGCCCTATTTTCTTCCAGATAAGGTCTTGACTGTTGTAGTTTGGTAGTTGGATAGGTTCTTCTGTCTCCCTTCTTTATTCGGGTTACTCTGCGGTACGATGGGAGTATGGGTATCATCAAAAGACATTTGTCATTGATGAGGATGTGGCCCAAGCAGCGCCGCTATTGGTTGCATAAATATTTTTATTACTTATACAATTATAAATAAATAGAAAGCAGCTACAGCCCTACATCACACAACTAATAATAGAAACAATATATCACATAATATTACATTCTGCCAACCAATCAAAGGGTCTGATTTCTCCACGAAGGAATGAAGGTCATCACAGAATGGATGAAGAACAGTCGCCTGAAACTGAACTCTGACAAGACGGAGGTCCTCATCCTCGGCTCCACCCCCTCAGCCTGGAACGAATCCTGGTGGCTGGCCATGCTGGGAGCTGCACCGACACCCACCAACCATGCACGCAACCTGTGGTTCATCCTGGACTCAACACTATCAATGACCCAGCAAGTCAACGCCGTCTCCTACTCCTGCTTCAACACACTACGCATGCTTCACATGATCTACAGATGGATCCCCACCGGAACCAGAAGGACCGTCACCCAAGCCCTGGTCAGCAGCAGGCTGGACTACGGCAACGCCTTCTACGCGGGAACCACGGCCAAACTTCAGAGAAGACTCCAATGCATACAGAACGCCTCCGCATGCCTTATCCTTGACATCCCCCGGCACAGCCACTTCACTGCCCACCTGAGAGACCTGCACTGGCTCCCCGTCAACAATCACCTTCACGTTCCTCACCCTCGCTCACAAAGCACTCCAGAACACAGGACCAACATACCTCAAAAAACGACTTCCCTTCTACACCCGAACCTCCAGCTTTGCTCCTCTCACCTCACCCTCGCCACTGTTCCACATGTCCACCGAATGACCACCGGAGGCAGATCATTCTCCCACCTCGCCGCCAAGACATGGAACACCCTCCCCATCCACCTGCAACAGACCCAGGACCTGCTGACCTTCAGGAGACTTCTCAATACCTGGTTGTTCAAACAGTAGCAGCACCCTCACCCCCCTCAGTGCCATGAGACCCTTACGGGTGAGTAGTGCGCTCTACAAATGAATGATTGATTGATTGATTGATTTAAACTGTGTATGATAGGATACTATACCCCGAAGAAACGGAGTATCCTTTCCACCGTACTGAAGGTTTTCCCACCTTATTTAGAGTCAGGAAGACCTTCTGTATGTCAGAGATGGAGACTACTCTGTATCACCACTGAACGGAATAAGGACCAGTGGAGGTTTTGCCATTTGTCCGCCAGCCCTATTTAGGGCTGGCGGACAAATGCTTACCCCACCTCATGCAGGACGACATGAGGTGGGGTAAGCAACTAGACATGGCCACGTTGAAACATCAGCAGTTGACAGGTACCTTACTGGCTGAGTTTAATGCATCATACACAAAACCAGCTAGTCCTGTCGTTTTTTTTTTTAACCATTTATAACATGAAAGTAGTTAGTGCAGTATTATCTGGGGCAGAGCTTTGGGGATTTAGAAATATTTCTAAACTGACTGTAGTTGAAAATAGTTTCCTAAGAAAAATTACTTGCCTTCCCCAAAGCACTCCAGCACGGCCATTACTTTATGATCTAGGCAGGAAGGCACTGGTTGACAGTGCCAGACTACGCCCCTTGCTGTACTGGTGGAGAATGGTTACAGAATATTAGGTCCACACTAGTAAACATTGGTATGGCTGCCCTTTGGGAAAATCCCGAAAACACTACATTTCCCTGTAAAGCACAACTGAAGGAATGATACTGGGGATGGGTGGACGGCACCCTTTTCAGGAATAGTGATCCCTCGGCAAACGGGCCAATTCTTAGTGGTTAAACCAACACAAAAGCTAGAATCTTACTGGGACATCATTACAAAGCCTCAGGATAGAAGGCTCTTTTTCCAAATGAGAGTGGGCATGTAACCTGTCAAGGCTTTCACTGCAAGTTGGAGCACAGTAGAGGACACTTCCTGCCCTATTTGTAGAGCAAACTTGGAGTCTCTTGCCCATCTGCTATTTGTGTGTCCTGCTTATACAGCTCCACGGCGTACATGGCTGGCCCCAATCTGTAGAGTTCTGGGTACTCGATAATGTGAGGTAGCACTTAGACTAATCCGCACTGAAACATGGTCACCACTTGTTATAGCCTTAGCTAAACTTCTAGGATGGGCATGGATTATAAGATCTAAAGTGATAGCGGCTTTATAATTAATGTATATTGTATGCTGTATTCTCTATTTTCTTGGCTGCTAAAATTATCTCGGGTTTGTTGTATTCCTCACATTTTAATATTTTAAAGTTTTAAACGTAAAACGTCTCCCTTGTATATATGTATATATTCTTGAGAGGAGCATATGAATACCTATTGTTGTTTTTATATATTTTTATGGTGGGAAATTCCCCTTTAAACAGCTTTGAATACTTTGGTCATATATTTTGTCTTGGATTCAGTTTTAATGACTATTTGTCGAATAAAGCTATTATGACTGAGTGGCATGTTTTTACTTTCACATTCCACCATCCATATTGTGGCGGGGAGTGAAATTTTCTTTTTTAATAACCGCCATGCCATGGGACATATCTCCCATGATGAGGGGGGTCATTGTTTTTAACTTTCTTTTTGAAAATAAAAATAGATATTGAAACTGTGTAATGCAGTTCCATCATGTTTACAGAGCCACACAGCACACTTTCAATGTAAGAGATGCTTGTCAAACATCTCTAAATATGGCAGGCAAAGTACCCTTGGAATTGCTAAGTACGGCAGGCAGACTACCCTTGGCATGGTGGTCGTAAAGTACTCTGCCATACCGAAGAAATATACTCCGTCCGCGGCACCCTAAATCAGGCCCAAAATCTCTTTGGACAATTTGAATATTTAAGTATAAAAAAAGAGCATCCATAATGAAATCAAAGTTATGCTTGGATATTCAACGTATTAACAGATTGTTCCGTAGTCACAATATTGAGTATTTCCATATTTTACAAAAGGTTTTCAAGAAAATTATTCTCCATTGCATTTGCATAATATATTTTATGACCCGATGGAGGACCACTTCCTGTAGAATGAAGTGCTCTGCTCTCTAAATATCATTGTCCTACCAGGTAACGAAAATAGCTAATGTACAATACAATTAATTAATAATAATCTGTATTCTGCTGTATTCACAGCCATAAAAGATACAATAGATTAAAATGTAAATAGCAAATCCATTAAAACAACATTTCATCAATGTACAAAATCCCAAGTGGTCCTATCTATCTCAATCATGTCCTGAGTTTCTTGAACGTATTACTGCTCTTAAAAAATTCATAACCACAAACAGTCTGTGAACATTTTCCATAAATTGCAAGTGCAAAAGTGCAATACGAGCATGCCTGAATCCCAATTCTTTTAACCCCTTGCCCACGGCCGGAATTCCGCTCCTGTGCGGCACATTCCGATCGCGGGCGTGGTCATGATGGCCGGGAGCCATCATCAGCACACGAGCACTGTGTGCCATGACGGCTCCCGGCCGTTATCATCATGGAAGGGGTTAAATGGTTTAAGATACAATCACCTAGGATGAGTAAAATAGTTACATAAAATTACAAAATGTAAAATGTCCTGTGGAGACCTATTGTCACAGCCACGGAGTCCTCTATCCTCAACTCGGGAAAAAAAGCCTGAAGGAGCTGCCACTAGATGATGAAATATTTCATCTAAAATGAGTAATTAAAACTCTATTGTGGGCGCTAGTTAAAATAGTGAGATAAGTCTCCATGCCCTGCCCTAATTTGACTAGAGCATGTGCTCTTACCATGGGTTTAATGAGCTCCATGCCCTCACTTTCTGCAGGGACTTTTTTTTAAAAACAAGTCTTTAATACATTTTTCATCCTGTCGCTCACTGTATCGTATTTCGTAAAAATGTCTGATCTTCCCAAGGCCAGGAAATTTTCCTTGACGTATTTTAGCCAAGGGATTATAAAAACGTGGTCCAGTGAGAGGCAATCCAAAATTACTGCTCAACTAATAGATGCCTCCTCATTGGACCAGACATTCACCCAACACAACACAGTGTTGTCTGCTACTAAATCAGAAATATACTTGGTCCCAAGTTCCTCATGTACAGAGTAAGCGGGGGTTCCCTGGGGGACTTTCAAGATCCGTCTTAGACATTTATTTTGCGTCATCTGTAATTTGTTGGCTGTCATGTGCACCCAAATCTCACTCCCGTACAGGACCTTGGAGATGCAAAAGGACTGCTATAATTTTAAAATCACCCCAGGGACCATGTGTCCAATCTATGTGCATAATTTGCAACAGTTCCAAAGGATTTTTTCAAGCCCCTTAGCTTCTCCGCCTTCAGATTATTCCAATTTAGTTTGGCATCAAATAGGACACCAATATATCTGAAAGCTGGGACATTGGCTAGGCTAAAAGTTCCTGCCTTGTAGGTTTCTAATGTAGTCCCTCGACAACCTACATTCATCACAAATGATTTGGTAAAATTAGGGGAAAAATCCAACCTGTTCATAAAGGAAACAAACCCATCTATTAGAACTTGGGAATACGTGCTATAATCACAGCGTCGTCTGCGTACAACAGAACTGGCACTGACCTACTGCCTATTCTTGGAGTATCAGCCTGGAGGGATAATGTACAATACAATATTAAACTTTATTGCAGATCTGCTGGAAGTTATGTATAAAACAATATATTCATAAATTATGGCCCAAGATGTAACTGCTTTTAAGATATTGAACTGTTTTGTAGGACAAGCAGCAAATGTAGCACAAGTGCCATCCACTGTAGTACCCTGAAATCCATGTTCTCCTCCCTAAAAAAATCTCTCAAGCATGAATATTCAATGAAATGGAAAAATTATTTTTGGTTGGAGTCAACTTTTACGGTATTACTTAGCACAAGTGTATTTCAATAATAAATCACAATCATAAAACACCACCTTTGTTACTATTGCTTAGATTTAGAGCACAGAGTTTGGCATAGTGAGGCTGCCCGAGAGTTGTGTGTGTATTAAAATAATATAAAGTATATGGAGAAGCCGCAATATCTCCCATTATCACCACTAACAAATTCTCAAAGTTTTTATCCCAAATTTCTTAAACCATTTAGGGCCTCCGAACCGGAAACTGTAAACTTTACTTATACTTTCTAAATCAATGTATTTATTTATCGATTTGGCATGGCACTGCTTTACTCATAAATGGTATTAGTAAGCTTCACAATAAACCAACCAAGAGTTTTAGCCCTCTAAAGTAAAAAACAGATCAATATGTTTAATAAACGTTAATATGACATTGGTTGGTCAATCAGCTTTTGCTCTAGTTTAGAATCTATAAGGTTAACAGCTTGAGCCCATGGAGATTTGTAATTGTAATTGTATTTATATAGCATTTACTAACCCTGACGAGGCATTGAGGTGCTTTTCGGCAAGTAGCACACTACTACGGAACCCAAAAGGATTAGGGGTGGGTTAGTAGTATTGGGATATAGGAGTTACTTTGAGCGTGTGGTCATGAGAGTCTGTTAGTTTGATTGAGTATGACAATGGAAGGATTGAATAGGGAAGAGTCTATAAAGTGTTATTTGGGAGATCATAGAAGTAAGATGAGGTTTGGGGTGAATAAAAAGTAAAGATGGAGGAGGGAAGATTCTAGAAAAGGATTAGGGAGATCATATAGTAAAAAGAGGTATCGGACTTCTCAAAGGAGGGAAACAAGAGGGAAGAATTTAAAAAGGGTTGTTTGGGAGATCATATTAGTAAAATGAGGTTTGGGGTGAGCCAGAAGGGATAGAAGGGGAAAGAGCCTAGAAAGGGTGATTTTGGAGATGATAGTAGTAGAATGAGGTTTGGGATGGGTCTGAGAGGAGTTAGAGGCTTTATTGAGAGAGGGATAGGGTGAGACAGAGTATTGCATTGGAGAGAGTGAAAGGCATTTTTTTTCTTTGCTAATGGGCACGCCTCGTGTATAAGCAAAGGGGCAGCAGGGCGCAAGTGCTGGTAACACCAGCATCAATTTGAGATAGATATAGATCAGACGCACACACACACCGCACTGCAGGACAGCAACATGCAAATGAAAAACCACAACTGAAGTGCCAGCGCCACATACGTCTATTAGCAAAGACTGCAAGGAAGATGCTGCAGGCTGCAACAACAACATCACAGTCTCAAACAAACAGCACAACATACAATGACTGGCAAACATAACAACATGAAGTAAGAGACACCCAATGCAAATATACAGTGGCAGATGTCACTTTATGTCTCCTTTGACTAGCACAACAATATGCTTTTTACCTGAAATGTTGTAGTAAGTGGTATATTATAAGAACAGTAAAGCTATACTGCTGTGCATAATTATCAGTAATCCAGGATATGCACCATTACAAGGTTCTTTCATGCTTATACAGAATATGTACGGCACAGGTTAAAGAAGTGCTACTTCCCTCACACAGAAAACAAGTATACAGCACGGGCAGTGCCAGTGTAGTGCAACTTTTCAAACAGCACAGCAGACTTTCCTTTCTCTCTCTCTCACTGCACATGCAGCAGAAGTTGATGTTTATCTCATACGCACTAGCACCGCCACCACCACCACCCGTGCCACTGCAAACCACTAACAATATGGGCAGCATCCTTCTAAGGCTCCTTCACACAGAACAGCTACAGTCTATGCAGCAGCAGTGCTGCATCGCCCACATATGAAATATATGTTATTTTAATTTGATTTGTTAAGTGCAACTTTACTGAAGTTTCACGGTGCTGACACAGACCAGCTGACACACAAAAGGTGATCGGAGCAATGCTTGCAGAAAGTCTAACAACTGGCAATCACTCAGGGGAGCATCCCAACCCATTATTTTGCTCCCACTGTGCCGCGCTAATTAGAGGACTGCCTTATGCAAATCACTATGGACCCTGCTCCTCATGGTAACAGTCCATCCTAATCGGCCCACCAAGGCCACCCACCTCCAAAAGGGACCACAAGCAACCCCAGACATGTTGCTGCATGTTAATGAAGGATAGGTTGGAACCAGAGGCACAGTGAGCAAGCACCCACCTCATGGAACAACTAACTTTATAGTTAACCTCTCCAGTCTGCAGGCTATGACATGGCCACGGCATAACAGATTTACTGACGCTCATCAATGCCGGTTTGGAATAAAAGTGCAAGCAGAGTGTGTTCACCAGGTCAGCAGCAGACTTTAAATCAATCCCACATTTGACAGCCCTAGTGGCTTGCACCTGGTGCTTGGCAATGTTGCCTTATCTCATCACTCTAAGTGCCAAGTAAAAGCTAAACTAGACACCTAAAAAGTCCCCAAAAAAATCATATCTATCTTTATGTACAATTTTAAATGACTAGGATTTCAATAAATTTTTTCGACAAAAAGTGTATTGATAATGTGGGCACTTTTCGAGGCTTTAGAGCAGTCTTGCAGCTGAATTCTTGATAAGATATATAGGCAGTCAAATATTTTCCACTGTCCCAAGAGAGACATGAGTACTGTAGTCCAGCAGAAATCAAATCAAGTCATTGAAAATGTAATGTACAGATAGGATTGGCAGAATTTTTCTAAGCACCTTCAGAGTACAAAATAACAAATTGGAACCAGAAATTACTTAAGCTTTGAAAGATAGATAGTGATAAAGTTGAAAAACCAGAATGTGTACTCATGTTAGTTGCCTATGCTAACTTTCCATACTAGCAAACCATTTAACATAAGGCCCAGAAAGTCAACAACATATCAGTCTTCACTGCATCAAGTTTTTGAAAGTTTGTGTATAGTATTTACCTGCTACTACCAATCAATTATTGTAGTGGGCAGATTGACTTCCATCTCAGTTTTATATTACTTCTGTGTGTGAGGCAAGTTTATAACTGAGAGAAGTGCAAGCTTCACTTAAATACAGATCTATCTTTCTAGAAGGATTTCACCTCCGTATAAAATGTAAATACCTCTATAGTTGAGATACCAGCAATAATAATTGGGGCTACATGGAACTGCCTCTTGGCTTCTATGATTGTGATAGAGCGCTTATAGCACTCTACATTGTATTGGTGCATTATATTAATAATCAAAAGTATCTACATGTGTTTTTATCGTTTGCAGTGTATTGTGTTAATTAAATGCATTTATGCTACATCTTAAACATAGAATTGTAATGTGCACTTTTAATTAGGATTCATATGTATTAGAGATATTTTCATTCCTGTATGCACAATGTGCAGAATGACATTATATTCATATTAATGTAATTGTGGGTGTTTAAGTTGCCTGCACTGTAGGCCCAGGGCTACAAGTTGTTGACAGTTTCTAAAGCCCTGGTTGCTGAAGAAATAATTAATGTATCTCTTGTGTGTGCCAGAACAGTATGGTCTCACCCCATTGCAGGTACAGGAATTCAACCTCGTTAGTCTTAGTTTAAGGAGATAACCGGAATGTCTTTCAAGAGTCTGAGAAGCGGGGAGGGAGGATATCTTCTGTGCCTGGCCTATCTGAACCTCAAGACCACTAGAAGACAAGACAATTTAATTAAAGAAGTAAGGGAAAGCTACTGGGGAACCCTGCAAGAAAAATAGTTTGTCATGTGATGCATTTAGGAGGGGCTGAATCTTGTCTTTTAGTATTATGTGCAGGGACAGAAAATGAGACTTCCAGATTTTCTGCGGAGAAGGAACACCTTAAGAGCAAGCTCCATAACCTTAAGCTATCTGACCCATTTTGACGTGAGTACTGCTTAGGAAGTCTACATGTGCTGACACCTTTGGGAAAGAAGTGAGGGCACTCAAGCCAGAAACCTGAGAGAGAGAGTAGTGTAGGGAAAGATAATTCATACTTTCCTTCATAATGAACAAAGAAGTAGATTCAGCCTCCATCTTGTGTTGTATTTTACTCCTTGAATTTGTCACCTTATGCCTTCAATGCTGAATTAATTATATGCGTTGGTTAAGCTCTGCATTGATTATTATGTACCTATATTCATTGATCCTTCGATACGTGTATATTTAACTATTTTGGCCTTATAATAAATCCATAAACTGGAATTCGGAGTCTATGGTACTTTAAGTATGACTAAATTGTAAGTATAATCTTGAAGTGTTCATTCCCCTGGACACCTTTCAGCAGGCAAATAAAAGACCATCAGTGCTAAATTTGGAAGGAAAGGCAAGGTCTAAATGTAGCATAATCAGTTGCATTCTTAGACTTTTTATGACACTATTGTAAACTGACTAACACTTCTTCTGAGACCTATTTTTATAAGTGGATTTGGAGCTAATGCTTTATTTTCACCAGTTTGATAAATTCCGGAAGTTATATGATTGTTCTTCATTTATTTGAGCTTCAGGGGGGTAATGTCCTTAGGTAGCCAGATCACAGTCACAATTATCAGTCACACTCATAGACTCAATGTCTAATCCTTTTCACATGACCACGTTTTCAATAAAATGTCCACTGGAATCTTCCTGAAGGAATCAGTGGTGAAAACAAGCTGTTTTGCAACTTTGCTCCTTATTAAATGTCATGGTGTTATGTTGGGTTAATGACCATGTGAATTATAAATACTTGTTGTTTTTTATTTTGCATTTGAATCTGAATTCTTTTTCTTATCACTACATGTTAAACAAAAAGCTACAGCGTTTTATAGAAAAAAGACAGTTGAGGGCAGAGGTATACGGGAATTCTGGTGGATATACTAATATATATGTGTGTATATATACAGACTCCTTCTAAGTGCTTTTATCTAATGAATCCATAGATACCAGCTGAATGCTTTATCCATGACGCGTTTGGACCGCAACCCTACGGTCTTGTTCACATGATCGCGCTGCAGACACTGACAATGTTTTAACGTCTTATGTCACATGTGCTACTCAATCATAGAACAAGGAAACAGACTTAGCTCTTATTAGATGATGTTGCACAGTTATGTTGAATCATTGTATATTTTCAGTTTCTCCAAACATTTAAACTGTACAATAAATAAATATGTCATTATCATCTTGTATTTAAGATTAACTACATAGCAAATAATTCATATTCCTTGATTCACACATTTATGTTGTTGCAAATATCTAATATTGTTAACTCCCTTAAAGTGCAATGTGCTTAACAAAGTGCCTAAAATGTACACAGGTGCTGTTTAAGGGACATTTGGCAGCATCATAATCCTTTGTTGTGTTAACAGAAGTTATTCAGTATTTGGAACCTTCAAAATAAAGTGCCCTTTGGATTGATGTCATTAATATACATAAAGTGACCAATGCAAGAATTTAAAAAGGGCAAGATCTTAAACCTCAGCGTCATTGGCCTATGACGCACCAACGCCAACGCACGCACCCTTGCACCATGGTGCAAGCATATCTGCTTTAAAGGAAGGACTGATTTAGTGCAGGAAATAAAACAATCCTTAGAAGTAATAGAGGCAGATTAATGATGCTTCATGACTTTCCTTTGATTTGTGGTAATTTCAGAATTGAAGTCCGGAAGATGCTGCTTCTAATCCTGCTTCTAAGTTGGATAACTAATCTTTTTGCATGTATTTACTAGAGCTCTAAAATTAAAAAAGTAAAAAATATTTGGAGCAGTGAGAAAAAAGAATCCCACGGTGGGTAAAATATGTAATGCTTGGAACAGAGGTAAATATTTTGCTAATGTTCTAGTTTTCAATAAATACCTTCTACGTATCAAGTTAGATGTGATATACCCTTCTTTGAGAAGTCTCTCTGGGACTATACCACAAGGTCACTTGTTTGGCATATGCGTGAGTGGATCAACAGTTCCTTTACATCATGTTAAGTTTTTTTGCTGTTTGCCTTTGGGACACATGCTTTTTATTGTTCCAATAATAAAGCTTCAAACTCAAGTTGTTTGTCGGAGTTGTACATTTCAAAAATATACATTCAGTTTAACACAATCTGACATTAATGCACACACATAAGTTCAAAAAGTGTGAAAAAGAGCAAGCTATTTGAAAAACAGGATTTTTTTTACAAGCCCCTTGCGCCACCGGTGCATTACTTTTCCCATATTAAAAGTGACGCACCAGTGGTGCAAGGGTCTTGTAAATAAGCCTGTCAGTGTCCTACTTCTATCAACACATGTTAATTACAGCTCTTCTTTACTGCAAATACATTTTCTTCCTTCATTTTTATAGTGACCGTAGTAACAAAATGCCTTAAAGCATCCCATACTCTAGCATTGAGTTCTGTACAGTGAAAGTAAAACAATCCAGGTCTGAATTGGTGAAAATGTTGGATTTTTAACATAGACTATCACATGGTGTTCCTCAAAATCATTTTGGTAGGGGAAAAATACCAGAACGTGCACATTTCTTTCATGGGATAAGTTATCACACAAACATTTCAGCAAAACATATTTTTTCCCAATGTGGCCAGTATGTACAATAGCAAAATATTAAACCTCAATTTGAAATCAGTTTTCAAGCACACTGTTTCCTGCAATTGATAAATAAATCTCTAAGCCTACAAGGTAACCAGGGGAAAGACATGCCTTGACAGTATGTGTTGATATTTGTCTTGTTCCTTTTTCCCTGACTCACAGCCTTCGTGCAATAGCTTGCCTTTAACCACCTATTAGCCTCTTCAGAATGCTCTCCTGAGCCTCAAGTCTGCCCATGACAGTTCGTCTGGCATTAGAACCACACAGCAGTTCTGCGCATGACAATTCGTGCAGCTGCTTTCAATAGTCAGGGATTCGTGTTGATTGGATAATAATGACAACCAGAACAAATGGAGTGAAATCGAAATGGGATTTCCCAGGTATTCTACGTGTGGTTCTTGGTGGATGCAAGTGGAATATACTGATTGTCCCACCCTACAAAATAGGCATAACAAACATTTTTATCACACGACTGAAAGTCTCCATGCGCCCCTCCCAATGGTACCTAAATCATTTTTTGAAGTTTTATAACTGTTAATAATGATGACTATAATTTTACTGACATGGCACAGCCTAGAATTCGTAATGATTTTCTTGTTTCTAAATGTCTGCCTTTTTTCAAGATGGACTTAAGAAAATCAATATAGGCTTCTGTTAAAAAAAACTTTGGGATTTAAAGATTTAGCTTCCGGTTGGAATGACTGATACATGTAGCCCAAATTGTAAACCAAATAAAGATGGCCATTAGGTGTAACATTAGTACAAAATCACCAGCCAAAGACAGGACAAATATGTATATGTGCTGAGAAATATAGGTACATGAATAAATAAAAAGATTTGTTCCAAAGGAAGTACATTCATTAATTAAAAAGTATTATATCAATGTGGGTAACATTAACGTTTATCCACACTGTATGAAATTGCATTCCTTCCCTAAAAACAAATCAATAGACACAAGCTCAGAATTTGTTCAATTATAATCTGTACACTTGGTAATGCAGAGTATCCCTGACATTGATATCAAATAAAAGTGAACGTAGTGTGCCGCGAAGAAAAGAGGCGCAAAACCTGTGCACAGAACATAGACACAATTCATTCAAGCATTTAATAAAATACAGCGATGGCTGGGTGATAAAGCTTAAGCACAATTTCTAATATATTGCATTGCTCTTAACACTCAGATATGTGAGACACATCAAAAACAAGTTCACGCGTTAAATGTTGCAGCAGCGGTCCAGATTCAACAATTAACCTTGACCATCATTAGGACAGGTCAGAAAACCACTAGAAACCCAGAATCAGGTGATTATTAAATTCACAGTGTGTTCTGGGGAAAATATCATAGGTAAATGAGGAATTGGGGCAATTTGCCTGGAGTGTTCACATGGACGTTTTAAGGACTTTGGGGGCCCCTGTTAAGAACATCGTTGAATTTATGATCCAGTTTCATCTCTTTCGTGCCCTCTTTGGTCATATTCTAAATGTATGTACTTCTGATATTCAGGGATAGTGATGTGTGTTTACAGTATTGTAACACAGCAGCATCTCACTAACGTTACTGCAAATAATCTCTGCAACACCCTCCCATTTCTCATATGTGAGGTCCTGAATTGATCTAAAAAAGCTTTTATATGAATGTTGCATGAAACTTAAACTCATTTTGTCTGCAAAATGTCTGTAATAGACTCACACATTAAAAATAAAATATAGAAAATCTATATAACAATCTGTTTAAAAATCATTCAAGGTCATCAGGACAAACCTCGCTGCAGACCAGAGCTGGCTCTATCGGGGGCCCCCCTGAGAGGCTGGCGCCCTGGGCCAGAGCCCACTTTGTCCATGCCTTAAAACGTTGTGAATGACTTACAATTCTATATAGGGCTTTCACACGGGAATCAATTATGAATAGAAATAAGATAAAGGGAATATCTGTATCGCCTTTTCATATCAAAGCATCTCAGCATCAAAGCTTGGCATGTCTTCCCATTGAATACGAGAACTGTGAATCTTCATCTATGACCTTTTTTTGAGCAATCAATTTCCCTTTTGAAGTAATCATGTCGCCTCTGTTAATGTCTTGTGTACGTGCAAATTGTCTGCTCGTCAGTGTGGTATTTAACTTCTGAATGGGTGTCCTAGTGAATCAGGAAAATATTCAGTACTGTGGCACCTGTTGTCACTTGGGGACACTACCCCATCTGCTCTAGAGTTCCCACCTCTATTGAATTCACCATGGGTCAGCATGCCACTCAGTCGTTCAGGCAAAGACTGAAGTCATCCATTATTTAACATACTTATGACCTCGGGTAATCAGTTGGGATTTTACTAAGTCTGTTTAGAAAACCTAAAATAAAATGCTTGAAAGAGCCGGAGGTCAATATCATGGAATAAATAAATATGCAGAAATCACAACTCAAAGATGAAGAAAGAATGTAAACACCCTACCAAGCGTGAAGCAAGCTTTCAATTCCATTAAGGAAACAGAGGTAAAGAGTCTGCTCGTTCTTCCTCAACTAAGCTAACAGCAGCCAAATAATTAACAGGCATCACATTACCCTTAAGGCATGTGATCAATACTATGAAACACATGACTAACATTAAACAATAAACAACATCTTTCTTTGCATGCAATTTTGCTAATGTATACTCTAATTTGAGTATCTGTCATCCTCCATCAAGATTGTTTCTCTTCTGCCACTGAAAATTCAAAATAATGCCTTTAGATTTCTTCTGTCCTTCAGCAGGTTAATTTCATTTTATGTTATTGAAGCATAACAATCAAAATATATGAAACAAATGTCACCATAGTGCATAATTAAAAACGGATATAATGTCATACTAAACTTTTGTCTCACCCAAGGGAAGGAATACTGTACTCCTGAAACACAATAGATGGGATAATCCTTTCCTTTGTGTCCATGATAGAGTTTAAACTTTCCTTCATGTTAGCTAGATCATTTTACATTCGATGTCAGGACCTGTGGCTCTAATTATGCTGTTTCAAAACTTACTAACCCCCAACATCTTGAAGTCCCAGACTGTAGAACTTTTCAAACATCGAATCTGCTTTTAGAATATCCTCCCATGTAGCTACCTGGAAATTGCCTTAGATGCAATTGCACCCAAAGTGTCCCAAAGCTGGACAAATCTGTGCCCGCTGCTGAAGAACCCATCTAACCCAGCTGGCCAAGGTGGTATAGGAAAGGATGGTGAAGAGCTTTCTCAAAGAAATCAATCACTCTTTGACATCTGTTGGTCTTAATACCTGTGACATCTTCTCATACTTCTGCATGCATCTGACCACGCACAAGTAAGACTGTCCGGTAATGCTGGGTAGGGAACAATCCGTATATATTGGATTTCTTCCACTGAGTGATTGTAAACATTACCTGTCAATGGTAAACAACCACTCAATCAACTTCAACGTGTGTATGTCAGACACACTTTTGCATGATATCAGGCATAGAGCTTTTGTATTCTTTAACAAAATAAATGCAAGACCCGACTGACACCCGGTTCCATTAACACACTCAGACTGACACTTTTATGACAGCTTTGTCGATCTACAACATCAGACCCGATCTCGCCCTGATTTTGCCCTGTTGTCATACCATCCTACCCTTCCCTGAGGGCTCTGTCTCCTAAAGATGTGTTCAAATTGCCAATCACTACCTCACCCATTGACCAACCCTAAGACTCTGTGCCCTGCAAAGTATCTTTCAACCCAGTTGCATTGTGCATCTGATGCATGATATTCGGTCCACAAACTCCAATGTGCCGTGCACCCGTAATCACCTCAGTTAATACCCCAGTTTTAGATCCACATTCAGTCATGAGTGTATTTGTTCTCCCTTCATCAGACGTGGTGTTTGTGGAGGCAGCAATGAATCCATGAAGTGATACCAAACTCCTGCTTGATGCACCTGCCCCGTCAAGTGGGGTTGTTGTAATAAAGGAGAAAACTTGAAAAGTCTAATGATTGCACCTTGTACTGCGTTACATATATATGTTGCCGCAGAGATGTGTGAACACATCAAATTTATGATTCCAGAAGCCGACTTGGCTGCTCTTTGCTCACGCCCATTGGGGCAACAGGAAGTGGAGGTAGTTGAAGTGAAAGCCTGTAGTACCGAGTCTGAAAAACTGAAGCCGCTGTAAAAGCATACCCAGGCACATGCTGTGGGATCTACCGATGGAATGCCATGAGCTTTACTTCTACCCTCATAGTTCAGCAGCGATGTGTGCTGTAGTGTCAATACGGCTGTTGTTGTCACAGGAGGAGTGACGAAAAAGATGATAGAGCATATTAGCATTGCAGTCAGTGGCATTTTGCACCACATGCACTTTGTATACCACTGACTTAGTGCCTATTGTCCACCCCAGAAGTAAATTTACACAGGAATGGAGTGTTAGTCCCGGTAGCTTCCGAGTGACTGGGAATGGCCCTTCTTTGGATGGAGTAGCGAAGCAGGGACATCAATCCCACTCTGTCATAAAAAGAGCTGCCTAGAGATACTGACATCACACACCCCCTGGCCTATCAGGAAGTAGTTACATTGGTTTGATTATGGTGCCTCTGGGAAACCTGCTGCCTATGGGTATTCCTAAAGCCCCCATGGATAACCTAACACATACGCGGAGTAGAAAGGAAATTAATTTAATCTGAAGTTGTGGCCAGCACTCAAAATTGAGCCTGTCACTGGTAAAGCAGTTAAAGTGCACACATCATCACCGTTGAGTCCTCTTGCTCTCATTCTATGTTAATGGAGTGGAGTAACCCAAAAATAATGGGGACCTCCTGCAGAATGTGATGAGGGGCCTCTGAGTATTCCATAGCTCACAGATATACATTGGCTTTGGACTGAATTGCGCCCCTCAAAATGTTTAGGCACCTTGAATTGTTGGGGGCCCTTTGCACCAGCGGGGCTGCAGGAGTCTGTGTTACGCCCCCGATACCAGTATTTAGTATGTTCCTGAAATGCCTCAGGCTGCTGCGGGCCATGAAAATTCAGTTTAAGGCTGATTAGTTGGGGTGTGTAGATGAAATCATTACATAGCACGCAGGCCAATCAATCATCATTATGCGATCGGTGTGAATGTGGCATGAGACACTGTGCTGGCTCCCCTTAGATTCCATTTCCATGTCGTTCCTTTGCACATAATACACTGTCCTATTGTTCATCTGTTGTTATTTCAGAGTTGTTTGCCAGAGTATAAACTCTCCTATCAGGTTTACATGAAAGTGTGGTTTAGCTCAAGATATTCAGAGTGCATATATAGGTTTGATTGCAGGAGTATTTGTAGAAGTCCCACCTGAATGTTTGTCTTGAGTTTTCTTTCCACTGTTCTTTTGTTTCCTCTTTGCCTTTTTTCTACTTGTTGGGCATTCTTGTGTGACTCCTGTTGGAACCGGATCCAAGTGTGTTCTACCGCTTCGTGTACACTCAGTGCTACCTAAAATGTCCAGGTGGCATATTTTCCAATGAATACTTGCGTGTGTTTTACCTTTGAATGTTTCTAAATACCACAGTGAGGACAGGTCGCTGATTGCATGCTATATTTTTTAATAAAAACTAAATTTGGAATGCAATGAATTTCTGTGCACGTAGTAGTACTCATTAGAGTTCTTTGTTGTAGTGTTTGTGATTTTCAATGTGGCCGTGTTTGGTGTCTGATGATCCTACATGGCACGCGGTGTGTGGGTTATGTGTTTTGATTTGTATGTAGTGAGTTTATCAGTGTCATGTGTTTGCCTGGCCTTTGTTATGTTTTTGTGAACGTCTCTTGCCCTACACATGCACTTGTTTGACGCAAGTATGTGTTTTTACTTGCCGGGTATTTGGTTATTTTAGACTAACTCAAAAAAAAACCCTTCAAACATGAAGCACAACTGTGTATAAATCACAAGTGGGGAGCCGAGGGCTCAGTTGCAAAATCCTCGGGAGGGGATAGGGTGCTCACTTGTCAAGATTCCAGCAGCAAAACAAAAATGATTGTCTAATTAAGGGATCCCTCATGCCAATTACCCTGACCCCTCGTGGGAAGATCACATGAAAAGAGTCTCAAAAGTGGCCAATTTACTTCACAACATTGTATTGCAACGTGTTGCCGCTTAAGCTGCATGCTGCCGACGTAGGTGTATAAGTGACTAATTCACAATTTAAATTTGACTTACTAAGTAATATCCTGGACTGAATCTCACAAAGAAAAGAGCTATGGCAAAGCCAATGGGACCAATAGGTTTTGGCTAAAAAGGATTAGCTATTGTCTTTGCCAATTCTTTTTGCCATTCAGTCATGAGCAGCCAACAGGGATAGGGAAGGACACCATGCAATCCTGAGCAGATAGTTGATCCATGTATGCAATGTGTGAGAAACAATCTGTCTGCCCTTCTAGAGCTCGCACTGTCTATAGCCAAGACCAAAAAAATGCAAAATAAAAAACTTTAAAACTTTAAAATATTAATAACATATCTCGCCATACAGAAATGTTGACAATTTGATCATTTAGTCTTGTTTCGAAAAGAATTGTAAAGCTGAAACCTTTTTATATTTGTAATACAGCGAAAGGTAGTGACATTAAATTTGCAGTTCCAGTCAAAGTGGATAGAGCTATGTTGCCTTCATTATTCTGTGTTTTATTTAGAGTCAAGATGGCACTGCATAATGCATACTTTGCAATCCACAGTTTGTTCCAAATTCTTTGTGCGTAGTGCTGGGTGGAGTGGTCAGGGATGAGGGAATAAAAAGTGAGAGGTGTTACAGAGAGAGAAAGAGAGAGAGAGAGAGAGAGAGAGAGCGACAGAGTGAGACAGTGTGAGTGAGAAAGAGAAAGAGAGACAGAACGAAAATGCATATGTTTAGAAAAAAAAGAAAGAAAAATAGTTCCCTGATATCAGCAGTGCGAGAATGCATGCCATTCATCAGTACACTGTGGGACTGAAATGCTCCGAGATGGGGCACACATAAGATCAAGGAGGAAAACCATTGAATCAAGGTCCGAAACCTCAAATAGACAACAAAACAAAGGCTCACCCAAATCCCATTCTAAGAATAGTTCTTCAGCAGACTGCTAAAGCTTTCTGTAGTCGAGAACAAAAAACATATTTGGGTCCTCTGTTCAGCCTCTAGCAATCAAAGTGGGTGTCAGAGCTCAAGGGTGATGTGTTAGTTTGAACTGATTCTGACATCAGAACTGGCCGCCACTGATTGACCAGTGCAAAAGTTTGTTTTTGCACTGGTCATTCAAATTTCCCAGGACTATTGTGAAAGGGCCTGGCAGGATATTCTACTGTAGCATTTATAGAGCTTCATACAACTGAGGAGGCTGCAAAGAGCTCTGAGTTTCACGGAGTTCGTGGACACCATTCAAAGTGCATGGTTCAAAAAAGGTTGGGCTGTTATTTGGCCTAAAAGGGATGTGTTGAGTGAGGTACATGAGGTTTGGTAACATGCTCAAAATATGTTGTGGTTACATGCTACATGAAGGGGCATATGTACAAGAAATGTCAGAGCGCGGAGCTCAGGGCCGGACTGACCGTAGCGGGCACCGGGCAATCCCCCAGGGGGCCGCACGGGTGGGGGCCGGTTTTGTTACAGGGCCGTTTTTGCCGCATAGCTGTAAAATCGACCCTGTATCAAAATGGCCGAAAACCCGCCCTGGCAAAGAGCTCGGCGGCACCGCCAACCCCCAGGAAGGGTGGGGGGCGGCCGAGCACTTTGCCAGGGCCGGTTGTTGTTCCCAGTCCGGCTCTGGCGGAGTTGAGCTAAATTTGGCAGCGCAGTGCTCTGATATTTTAAAAAACGCAGGGATGCACTGTATTTACTACAAAACATCACACAGCTGTGTTTCCCCTAGTACTGGAGTTACAACTAGCTGCCTTGCGCCAAAGAGGCACGATAATGCAAGGGTGCCTGCATTGCAGGGAATGATTGTGTGTGTGCAGGAAGGGGTCTTTTCCTCAACATAAACAATCCATAATGGCTATTTGTTACTTCATGTGTCCTGCATTTTGCAGCACACATAGAAGGTTGCAAGTCGTTGTTGTTTAATGATTGTTTATGTGTAGGTACAGACACTTTCCTGCGCATAAACAATCATTAATGGCTTTTTGCTTTTTTTATGTGTGCTGCAGAATATAGCATGCACAGAAAAAGCAAAAATAAAAGCATTTCTCCTCGTGCGTCATTCTAACGCCTGCTATTGCATTGGGGTCATTTTTAGCGCTGCAAATAATGTGACACTCCAGTGGTGCTAGGGGCTTGTACATATGCCCCGAAGTGTTTTAGAGCATGAGAAGCTAGAGACATTTAGGCAATCAGATAAGTACCACCATTAGGAACGTTCTGTGTTCACAATGGAACATGGTGTAAGGATCATCAGAAGTGACGTAAGTCTGACCCTGGTGGTGCTATTAGGCAATAGGTGAATACATGATGTTATGTCATGGAAAAGCTCCAGATGCCCACCCCTTAGAAATACTGTCCTGTACCCGGTGAACAAGGTTGCCTGGCCATAGCGGGCACTTCCCCCGTGGGCCCAAGGGGTGGGGGGGAGGGGCGGATTTGCAATATCAGCCCCATGTGACAAAAAGCGGAGCAGTGCTTTTTGCATACACCCTCCCCCCCCCCTCCCCTCTCCCAGGGCTGGCCTAGAAGCAATCTGCCAGGGCTGGTTGCTGTTCCCAGTCCGGCCCTGCCAGTGAATGAACTATGCAGAGGCCACACAACCGAGGCCCATATCCAGGATAAGAAACAGTGAGGGGGAAACTGGTTCCTAGCTCTAACAGACCAGAACAGGGAAGAAGTCACAGGGAGATGTTCCTAACCCATCCTTCACTTGGACACAGGGGCTGAAAGCGTCAACAGAAGGGGTGTTGCTTCCATTGGTGCAGCAGGAGAAGTGGCACCGGGCCCAGAGGCCTGAGGGGTCCACTGGGTCATGGTTATTGCTGTACTTTCATAATTCAAACAGCAGCTATGGGCCCTATTTCCTTCCTTGCGCTAGGGCCCATAACACGCTGGCTACGCTACGACTTGGCAGTGGGGGGGGGTTTTAAGAGGAGTAAGAAGTAGGAAAATGTGGTCCAGTGACGCCCAGGAGGGATGAAGGGCACAAGGTATGTGGGAAGGGAGGAGCAAGGAGTAACACCCTTTCCAATGGCGCATACTAACACAACTCTGATTGGTCGAAGTCCTCGCAGGTTCAGGCTCCAGTATCAAGGCCTGGTGAGTGTGTTGTGCTGACGGTGGTAGGAAAGCGGTACACGATACTGTGTTCAGGCACAAAAATCCTTTAACACCCTGAGAAAACGCTTCTTTTTTTGTGAAGGGCTTGCACTTGGGAGGCTCAAGGAAAGCGAGCAGTGTGCGGGGAAAGTGTCGTTGTTCTGGCCCAAAGTGCATATGTTTGGAAACAGGCCCTTCATTCCAAGAAAAAAGGAGTGAAATAAAGAGAACTCAAGTGTTCCTTTGCCTTCTCCTCACCCCCGTGCACCACCTTCCTCCTCACCCCCCCCCCCCCCCCTACCCCTCCTGCAGCAGCCTTGCTGCGTCAGCAGCCAGAAGAGCACAAACCCATCGCATTTCAATGATTGTTTTCCGCTGGCATTTACTGCAGGTGCTGGTTAACGAGAACAAGGCTGCCGATGAAAGTGGAAATCCCGCCATCTCATGTTGCGTTTCAAAGAGCAGCCCTGTGCACGCAGCGACCCTACAGAATGTTTAATAAAGCAATCAGAGCGTGAAATCCGCCAGGCTTGCCAGTTTTCGACGTACACACACACTGCTGTTGATGCCCGGGGCTGTATTCAGCCGCCGCCTCGGTCGAGGACTGACTGCTCCCCAGTCTGTTCCAGGACCTGCCCGTGTCCCTGCTCCGGCGAGGCTGCCCCATCACAGGCCCTCTCGGTGCTCACCCAAATTATTTGTATCATAATCTATTAGTTGAGCTAGATGCACCAAGGGGGCTCCCATCAGCACACGGCTACAACCAGACTCTATGCAATGACCGAAGGGTGTGGCATAACGGCCAGAGCCGCCGATTTTGGCGCTGGGGAACCAGGTGTGAGCGTCGGCGTTGGCTTAACATCCTGTGATTCTGGGCAAGTCACTGAATCTCCCCTAGTGCCTGCCAAAAAATGAATGTGTCGTTGTGTAATGTAAACTGGTGCTCGTGTAAAGCCCTCCAATACCTTCGGGTCGATTTTGAGCTGTATAAAACTGCGAGATTGTTGGACCTGTTTATTTCTCTTGCATTTAAAGTTATCTTGTCATGTTGGAAAGATAATTCCAAACTGTCTACTCACACCTGGTGGAACTTTGTCTGTGATGAACATAGGATTGCTATCGCTTCGTCCTTTTCTGTCCCCTTGAAAATTAAATCTGATCTCCTTTGGCTCCCCTTTACCACTTATCTTTCCTCCAAATCCCTTCTTGACTGATTCTTAGTTTTCCCACTTCCCTTTCCCTTCTCCTCCTTCTCTCTTCCCTTCCCTTCTCTTGCCCTTTTCTTTCCTTTGTTCTTTCCTTTAGCCTCTTTTTCTTTCTTCTTGTTTCTCCCTATTCTTCTTTCTGTCTTCTTTCTCGGATCATTTCCTTCTTTATTTTTATTATTCATTGCATATGTTTTAGTTCTTCTTTTTGTTATTTCTCTTATTTCAAATCTCTGATGACATATGTATTGTATATATTTTTAAAATGCTAATAAAAATTTCTTAAACAAAAAAAAAAACTGCAACAACAAAAAAAATCCAGAGGAGCACAACACACCTGCCCAAATGTTTCCTATTGAACTCACACAGTCTGTCTCATGAACATTCATGAACCAGCGTTGCAATGTGATATTCTTTCTTTCTTTTTTATTTTTTCCTGGGGATAACTATTGCATTCCACTGGCTGCAGCCTTTGGAGGTCATGGAACAAAGGAGAAAGTGCTGGCGCACAGTAAAGATGCTGGTAGGACGCGGTTGAATATTCCATAGTAAGCCTCCTTATGTTATAGATGGAGTAAATCGATGAAGGTGGAGAGTTGGGAGTTAGTGGGTAACTGGACAAGATCGAAGAACAATGATTGATGTTGATAATTGTCTACCTGTGACTAGTGACCTGGCTCAGTGGTATACATGATGTACCTTGAGGAGGCAAGCCTCAGGAGAAATTGAATTCATGCCTTGCAGAACTTTAGGAAACCCCCTCTGGGTCTCAGGTTACAGGGAGGGTGTTTCATTGTAAGAAGTGATTGCCTTCCCAGGCTGCTGCATCTTGACAAGCACAGGTCAGTCAGTCTCTGGATGGCTGACCTCAGTCACCTTGCTTGGCGATAGATTAGACCACCTCAGTGAGGTAACCTGAGGTGGGACATAGGAGTGCCAGGAGGGATAGGTTGATCATTTACATTACCTTCTGTTTACATTGAGAAATCGGCCTGGGAAGTTGAGAAATCTTGTGTCTGATAATTGTCTGCAGTAGGATCTTTTGTAGATTAGATTATTTTTTAATGTATTGATCCGAATGTGATTTTTTTATGCTCAGTGACATTAAATAAGTGTTGGTAAATTGTATTTATCAGATTGATTATGCAACTGATTTCTCCATGAACAATATATCCTACTGGTGAAGAATATACAAAAGTGAGATGAGTGGTGTAATGGTGGTGCAATGGTGGTGCACTTGGCGCTGGGCACAATTTCCCCATTCACCTTATTTTTTACACATTTCTTGCTAAATAGTGTAGCTTTCTTAACCGGAGACAGTAAGACTGGCATTAAAGGTAAAGGGTATGTTTTATATTGATAGTTTATCATTGGTGATCATTGATAGAACGTTTTAATTTAGTCATTTTCTTTTTGGGATGAAGAACACAGGTGCTTCACCTAGGGAAGTGGCAATCCGGATAAATCCCTTGTTCATATTGTCCTGTACATATTTCTGCATGACTATGTTCTCCTTTTCTCCCAGAATGTATGCTCTTCCATAAGGAGTAGAAGCTCTGGAAATGAAATCAATTTCATAGTCATATTTTTCTATGGAGAGGCAAGGTGTCTGCTTCTTTTGCATCAAGGATATTGAGGACTGAGGAACAAAGATGTTGAGGTATGAGGAATATTGTGACAGACAGCGGCAATCTCTGAAGGGCACAGCAACTGTAAGACACCGATGCATCGCAAAGAAGGGTTATCTTCATTCAAATCATGACAAATGCGGCAGTGTATTTTCAGAAAGTCAAATGCCTTTTGCTGGCAGTCTATTAAGGGATTGTGTTTGTTCAGCCACTTCATTCCTAAAATCGCTTGGAAGTTGGAGTGTGGGAGACCTCCAACAATATCTGTTCCACATGGTGTCTGTCTATCATGTGCAGCTCTTGGATCTTGTGAGATATGGGCCCGAATATTAAAGTAGAGCTGCTGACTCATTGCACGACTGCAGATGGGGTTTTGTATGGGTTGAGATATTATGTTGGGCCAATAATCAGGTGTCAGAGGAACTACCAGTGGCTCCATAGTCCTGTAAAGCTTTCACCCAGAGTAATCTCTGTGATCTAGGAAGACTCTGATGTGAATATGATGAGAGGATGGTGTTTGAACACTCTTAGAAGCAATGGAGAAAGAAACAGAATCACCCACGAGGAACTCTATTTTTACTGTCAGGTCGGGTCATTTCTTTATCGTTCCAGTGCAAGTATGTGGGGCTAGATACCCAGTGGGGGCTCATCAGTAGGGGCTTGTGGATGTTGCCCCTTCAACTCCATACAAATAGCAGATGATCAATGTATTCACATTTTTCTTTTCATTCCAATTTCATCCCATTTTAATAATCAGGCTGGCATGCGACTGCTTAGCGGGCATGGCCCTTCATTGTCAGGGCAGCGACGACAGTTCTGCCTGTCCTCCATAGTAAAGTGAAGTGAGCATCTCACAGTGACCAGTTTCTTGATACAACCTGCCCGACAGACGTATTTTAGTCCCCTGCAACCAACGCTATGAAAAGGAGCCTTGAGAACCTGAGATAGATAACCCTTGCGTCTCACGTGGAGCAGTGTTTGCACCTGCCCAGCCAATCCTGGCTGTTGTGCTATTTCAGTAAATAAATTGCATGCAAGAAGCATCTGGATTGGCTGGATGGGCTCTGTAGGAGAATGCAAGCGCAAATCCTACTTGCCTTCTCACCAAGTGTGTGTAGCAGGCTGTGTATTGGGAGGAAGATCACTTCAAAACTGCCAATCATTGCAGGGCTTTATTTTGAAGTCAATTTACTGATTGGCCATGTTTCCTCTGAACCTCCTTTTGGCTGTAGGACTTTTCCCTTCTAACATCCCAACACTGACCGGCGAGGATGAGGAGGTTTGGACAGAAGAAACTTTGAGTTTCATCCGGTCCATGGGCCTGCTGACCACTTGTACATACCTGTATGTGGCTGTCCTTGCTTGCTCGTTGAAGTACTGGCCTGGACATCAAAGTTCATTGATTTGCCCATCGTCCGGTGGGGTTTACACTTCAACAGAAAAGTGAGTATTAGTGAGAGGAGACGGAGAAGGCGATCAGTTCCCTATTTATTTCTTAGTTGTCGCCACTGGCTTGATAGCAATAGAAGTCTATTAGGTTAGGGTGGCGGTATTACCGTTTAGAGAAAAAACTGTAAATCAAAGTTCCCATTGTAGTGTTAATTATAGATGTAGTGGAATGCATTGCGAAAGTGCGTTAGATATTTCCAGGATTTCGAATTGTGGACTGCACACAGGTGGACATGAAGGCTAACAGTGAAGCACCGTGTGTGTCCTTGTCAGTGCTTAATTTGAGCTGGTGGTTGCCGGAGGAGACCACCGGCACTAAGTTTTGGGGGCCGCCACTTACTTCCCCACATCAGTAGAGGGAAAAAAAGACACAGATCAGAAATATGTGGCAAAACCGCCACAGAGGGAGAAAGAAGGAACGTGCAATGGCAAGATGAAGGAGCAGGTAGTTTTGGTTAGTGGTTTTGAGACTACACGCCTTGGTATTAGGGGCATTGACCTCTAATTGTACCGGCCGCCAGCTTTGGCCAGGGCTTTAGGCACCGGCAGGCTTTCTTCCCCAAATTAAGCAATGATCCTTGTATTCTTTAAGCCGCATGGTATGCTTCAGAGCACTGTATATGCTTCCTTCATTTTTGCTTTCAGATACTTCCACCGTGTGTTTCAAAAATCTTGTTTGACTGGTCTGTTTATTTCATTCTTTAATTACAGTACTCTGCCTCGTCCGGTTCAAGGTCACTAACACTTCCTGTCAATGCAAGAGATGCATAGCACTTTCCTATAGGGAAATACGATACGGGTGTTGCGAACTCCATAGTCTGTGCTGTCGAGTGTGTCGTCTGTTCGATAGTGCCCCAAAATCCACATTTTAATAACTTTTTTTCTGATTCGGTGCTCCTTATATGAAGCCAGCAGGGGCGGCTCTAGGCTTATGGCGGCCCTGGGCAGGGAGCGTAGGTAGGCGGCCCCGGAAGAGGGGGTCCGGGCGGGACGGTGGGCGGAGGCCAGTGAAGAGGGGAGGTGTCAGGGTATTTGGAAGTGGAACAGATCCCTGCCAGCGGACGCCACGCAAATATGTATTCATCCTCAAAGGATTACTATATTAAGGATATATATTGGCATAGTGGCCCCTGGGGTTTGGTGGCCCTGTGCAGGTGCACAGCTTGCACATGCCTAAGGCCGCCCCTGAAGCCAGCATCTTTTCCTATCATGCTGTAGTGGAAAACCGTCACAACAGCCATGCTTAAGGATACGGGCAGACACAGTGTGCAATTTATTGTGCATATTGCCAGTGGCACGTCATTTTAAAGTAGTTTGTGTTTGATGTGCTGTATGTATTTTTCACTTGCATTCTATCAGCGCGTGTGCTCCGTAAACTATGGCAGTGCATTCATTAGCTGGTACTGTTTCAGTGTGAGCAAATAAAATATGCCTCTCAAGCGAACTAATTAGTCGGATATAAATACCCGGCTCTGCCTTGGAGACGAGCTAACGGCTGCGCACGTGCGTCTGCAGAGCGGCGACCTTCGTTGATTCTACAAAGAAAGCTTCCTCATGGGAAAGAAGGCCTGTGGTGAATTCAGCAAAAATCAAAAACAGCCAGTTGTTGCTGTTTGTGTTTGTTGCTGCAGTACCTATTAATGCATGTAAAATCCTGTACATTCGCCTATTCTACTTACAATTGAGCTCTTTGTATCTTTTATGTACTTCATGTACTCCGAAGACCTTATGTAATGTATGTAACAGCTTCTGTTGAAAGCGCTTTGACGCCTTCGGGTAAAGTTAGCGCTATATAAAAATGCATAAATAAATAAACGGTACGCTATGCCTTTTTGCTTCTACACAATAATGTTTTTATAACTACATCATGGCGATAATATTTGTGGGGCACAGCTCTAGTGCTCCTCCCCTAGTAATAACATGATCAGTGTATTTATTATTGTGCAACACGCAGTGATACCTGAAGGTTTGCTACTTTTGAAGATTTGTCACAAATTATGTTATATTTTTTCTAAAGTTTTGTGTTAGTGCAAAAAATGGGGCAAACATATTTTCCACCATTTTTTCTTCTTTTATAAAAGGAATGGCACAAACAGATTTGGCTCTAGTCTTAGTATCATCCATATTCTTTAGAGTTTTGCCCTACGCTGATTTGCACCTCATTCCTGAAAGAGGACAAGACAAATACATATGGCTCCACTTAATTTAAAAGGCCCAAGTTTGAGATCAAATCAGTTCACTACTTTTTTATTCAAAGTTAGCAGCCAAATTAGTGCAAAATAAATATACCACCAATTTTGCCCCATAACAATAATTCAAGGTAGCCATATTATCAGAATCTTGATACCCAAGAGCTGGTATTTAAAGTTGTATTGAATTCCTATATTTAAACGTACACCTTTTGTTCAAACTATCAGCCAAAATGCTGTAAAACACATAATTTCATCCTCTATCGCCCAAAATGTTCATAGGGGTCAAAAGGGACCTTCCCCCACCAATCCACTTGAGTCAGTTGGGCTCACTCACTCAGTGAACAAGCAGAGGTGTCCCACAGTTGACCCTGATTGGGTGATATGATCTTGTAGGTGCCCAAACTAATGTTTTTACAAATACCAATCACACATTGTTGTGCGCAAAACTTAATAGTGACTGTATTGGCTTGTGAAACGACCAACACCTAAATGCAAACAATTCAGGAAATTTTTGACGTTCTTACTTTCCCTTAAGTTTTATCAAAATCTAAAAAAGACAGGACGTTTAGGTTTTTAGAAAAATATAACAATGTATATTTATTTCAAGTTCAAAGGTCATTCGCAAAACACAAAAGGTTAAAAACACTTTATACAAAAGCTAGTTTAAAAACATGATTAAAAATTCAGTGGTGTACGAATTAAACAAATAGTTCATCCATAAGCAGTTCAAACATAACAATTTTTTACAAAGATATTGCACAAGAACAGGGGTCGACGCGGCGTTTCGGTTTTCGGAAAAACGATAAAAAACCTTCTTCAGGACCAAGTTCTAAAAAGAAACATACGATTACTTTTTTTGCGTGTGACACATATTAAGTACATATACATAGCATTTTTTCAACCTAAAGCACCTCCTGACAGCTATAAAGACAGAAAACCTTGTTTACGTTCGTGGTTGGCCATTACTTGTTCACAATCTTGAGTCAAGATATTGGTATTTGCAAATAACATGTGGGCTACAAAACAGGGTTTGTAGTGGGTATCAGAGAATAGTATATATTATCTCTGATAATGTTGGCCAAGATTGCCTTATAGGCTTCAAAGTACTTAGCTACACAGATGATCATTATAATAAGATCATCCACGGGCCACCTGTAAAAAACATCTCTGCCGTTTGCTTGGATAAGTCAGACGAAGAACAATGGCGGACTCTGTGGAATCTAAAAAAGAAGGTAGTTAGGGCTGAGCTACACGCAGAATTCCTAGTTTAATACTGTAAAAAGGGAGTGATCCCTAAAGGTCTCCAGGTGGTAAATGAGCCAGGAGTCTTCATAAATAACAGAAAATGTATAGAGAACTGGACAATGGTAGCCAACCGCTGTAGCCGGGATTGGATCCTCCTTATCATCGAGACTGCCCAGGAAGTACTAATAGTAGAACGTAAAGAAATTGAAGATCAGGAAGCCCAACTGAAAGGTAGCCCAGTACTACAAGAAGCAAAACAAAAACTAGAGGAAATAGAGAAGGATATATCAGGGTATACTGATTACCTTACGAATAAAAAGAGCAACAAACTACGGAAAGACATATCAAACTACAACCTTGAACATGTCTATCCATACCTGCAGAAGGACTTTTACGAGAGGAGCAAAGAGAATTACCCACAGCGTAAACCATGGCAGAACCCCCCCTGTAATTTCCAAAAAAGAAAAGTCAGGTTCTTTGATACCTCATACACCAGTTCCGAATCTGAGGGTGAACAACACAATGAGAACAGAAATACGAGAGATAGAGAAACTGCAAACACCTCAAACTCCACCCTCCTTCCTTTTTTGGAACAGCGCCAACAAAACCAGGGCCAACAGAAGGGGCGAGGCAGTTTTTCCGAAAACCGAAACGCCGCGTCGACCCCTGTTCTTGTGCAATATCTTTGTAAAAAATTGTTATGTTTGAACTGCTTATGGATGAACTATTTGTTTAATTCGTACACCACTGAATTTTTAATCATGTTTTTAAACTAGCTTTTGTATAAAGTGTTTTTAACCTTTTGTGTTTTGCGAATGACCTTTGAACTTGAAATAAATATACATTGTTATATTTTTCTAAAAACCTAAACGTCCTGTCTTTTTTAGATTTTGATAAAACTTAAGGGAAAGTAAGAACGTCAAAAATGTCCTGAATTGTTTGCATTTAGGTGTTGGTCGTTTCACAAGCCAATACAGTCACTATTAAGTTTTGCGCACAACAATGTGTGATTGGTATTTGTAAAAACATTAGTTTGGGCACCTACAAGATCATATCACCCAATCAGGGTCAACTGTGGGACACCTCTGCTTGTTCACCTACTCTCCCCTGTCCCAGAACTGACAGTTAAGGGGGCCTCCTTCATTTGTATTTGCTCACTCACTCAGTCACAGTCACAAATTACTTTTACGCCCCCCCCCCACACTTTTAAAAGCCACCAACAGCCACTGATGTTCCCCGTCCTGCAGCAAAAACAAATGTGCTTCTTCAAAGCTTCTTTATGTGATGGGCGAGGCGGCCATTCATTATTTCCAGCTGTTCTGGTTCCACCCTGAGGGATAATGAACTTCCTCCATTTTCTCTTGGTTCCTCTTTCTGAAAGGCTTTCTATCCCACCTCCTGTCCTTTAGTCTGTGCTAATTGTGACCTTCAAGCGATAAAGGAGATTGTGTCTTATGCAGGAGAAACCACGTAACTCAGAGCATCTTTCAGTTCCTCTTTCAGACCTATGAACACAGTTTTTATTCATCCTTTGCTCATTTAGTTGCAGCTACAAGACATTTAAAGTGAGTGATGTAGATGAACCATTGGGCGCTTCTCATCTTCTATCCATAGGTTCATTGTATAGGATTGCTGAACATTGTCCACATTTCCATTTAGAACTTGGTATGGTCACCCAACAAGGGAAGCTGATTCTTAACTAACAGTGCTGCCCATAATTGGGGGTTTCGCCTCCAATTTACGAGGAGGGATGCTAAAGCAGACTTTTCTGTGCTATACCTTGAAGGTCAGTTCAAAAAGTGGATTTAAAATTGTAACTTTTCTATCAGCAAATTCAAAAATGGGTCTCCGGAATTTATTGTGCAAGTGATAGCAGCTGTGCGCCTTCTGCTGCAGTCAACATTATTGGGGATGAAGAGGCTGATGAGGAAAATTCCAAAGGCATAAGTGCCTGTAACCCCCTAGGGTTGCCCACACTATGCACCTGAGGACCAGCACCCCTCCTTTCATGGCATTCTAGCGCTATTTCACTGTGACATAATGCAGCAGGCTGTTTTACAGAGCCAACTAGGTCCACCCGCAGGCTATTAACGGCCTGTGCCCTAGTGCCTAAAGCCATCTCTATAGATACATAGGAAGGTACATTTTGTTTCAGCAATCTGTCTGGCTCTGGTGGCTGGAGAAAGATGTACTCTGATGATTGGATTAGTTACGCCCTTAAGGGAACTTGCCCACTAATATAGCGGACTTGGCAGTGAAATGTCCCCCAATGGAGTAGGGAAACAAATAGAAGTGGAGAAAGCTGAAATGAGACAAGGAGAAAAATAAGAAATACTCATATGGCACTATGGGTTTCTGTGTTCTTGAGAAACCTTCACTATTAGACTTACTAAATGAACTCGCTGATCCAGAATGTACTTCAGCTGATACTCTGTATCCCCAGCAGCCATATCTGAGAATTCAAGGCCAGTCTGCCTGGAGAATGACAGGAAGAAGTTGACAAGATTAGGGGAGTGGGATTTTAGTAAGAGGAAACCTACCAGGGATGGATTCACTGGATCAGGAATGAATGGGTCAAAAAGAAAAAGGAATTATCTTCACAAAGGAAGGCGATCAAGGGATGAACTGAAAGAAAAACTGTTTAAGGTTTACCTAAACAGTCAAAGGGAAGTTGTCAGGAGATGGTCCTAGAAACAGCTAAGTCTATGAGGCCATACCATGTACCACGAAAGGGTCTGAGAGTCTGGCCTTTTTTGGCTGTGCCTTTTTATAATGGTTTCATTGACTGCAAATTGGTTTCAAGTGCACAGACAGGTTGTGTATAAAAGGGGGCAGAGTCCCGCCAGAGTGATCTGCATGTTAAATTCAGATCTTGCTTGCCAGCAGCTTCCAGTTCCCTGCATCGTTTTTGTGTATTGCTAGCCCCAGGGCATGGAAAATGCCACCCTCTGCAATGACCATAGTCTTCATTTCAGTCTTAAATGCTTCTAAAGCCACCTGTTGCCACATTTCCACTGCAACAACACTGTTTGGGTCAGTGTGTGCCTGCTGCATGCAATCAGGGGAGAACAGGAGGAAGAGATAGGATGAATGCAGAAGGTCCCGCCTCTGACAGAGAAGCAGTAATTGTACCCCTAATGAGCACAAGGTGCATTATGTGGCCAACGCAGTAAATCATTACTTATGCAGTAAACCCTGCAGCCACATAATCCCATAACTTATTGGATGCTGGCCCTCAAATTGTCTATTGTTTTATCCAAAATGTATTTATGAATTTATGAAAGCTAAACAAAACCTAAACTTTGTAATGCCCGTTTTTATATGCATTTTGAAAATAAAACAGGTTTTCTAAGCTAACTACTTTAAAATAAACATGTAATATAAAGAAAATAGCAAGAAATGTTTAATAAGGTCCTACATTTTCATCTGGAGGCTCTTGTGACATTTACAAACTACACAGTCTTCCGCCCTGTGATTTACGATGTTACCAAAACCCCTCAAAGGCAATTTTGGACCATATTAAACAGTTAACGTTATGTATCCTCTCTCACATATGTGTGTTAATGAACTGCTGCTGGTAGTGAAAGTGCATGTTTCACTTTGAATGTCAGGCGGCATTACTGAAATACATGAGGAAGATATTTGAGAACTCATAAAAAATCTGTCCTCATTTTAACTTTTTAGAGCATCAACCACTATTTCTATGACAAAGAGAACCCTCTCATTTTGTTCATTTTGCGCAGTATCCTCTGTAGGAAATTCTTTTCAGTTTTACATCTTTGAATCCATCAAGATGGGGTTCAGACTTTCCTCCTTTGTGTCATATGTTAGCACTTCAGTAGCTCATTAGAACTCTGTGGGTGAAGCTGCGGTTGATCACTAGGGAGTTAACTGACAGACTACTGCTGGTGTTGAAAGTATGTTTCAGTCCACAGGCTAGAATTCTTTGCTGTTATGGATGAGGAAGATATTTAAGAAATCACAGATAATGTGTTCTCATATTCGCTTTCTGGAGCACTAACTATAATTTCTATGACATAATGTTGACCTTCTATTGTTTCTGTTGTTATTTCATTCATTTATAAAGCTCTAGGTTTTACAGCTATGATTCCATCAAGATAGTGTTCAGGTGTGCCACAGTTTTGTCACAAATGCAGAATGCTAGAGCTATTTTTGTGCATTATAACCCTGAGGTGAATCTAAAAGAGAACACTGTGAAATCAGGAAGGGTCTATTATAGGGCGAAGGAGTTCTAATTTTTATTGTGTTCTCATGTTGTTCTGCATGGAGTGTTCTGAAAAGTACTAAAAGTAGGGTAGTCACATTCCTGCAAAGGGCAACAGTATGCACAGGGTAAACTCACCAGAATTCCTATAATTAGCATTACACGACCAACAAATGATTTATATTTTGACAAAAACATGTTATCACCGTTCACATATTTTCCTTTTTGTTACCTTCAAAAACAGACTTTTATTACAATGCATTTCTATGGGGACCTGCAATGGTTGTCACAACATGTTGTCCATGTTGTGGCTAGCCAATTGAGAATGGGGGTGTTCCCCTTGGGAACCCCTTACATCTCTCTTGGGGTCAAGGTTTGCTCACCCAACCCTCTTATATTTGTTAATTCATTTTCAGAATGCAGTGAGAATGTAATAGCTAATGCAACATAATGTTCATGTTGTGGAGAGTTTACAGTATTGACTAGTCCAGTTAAAATGCTAGTCAGAGCATATCTGGACACCAGCAAACTAGATATACCTAACTTCCAAACCCCTCCCTTCATGCCCAATCGAGCCTCTCTGTGTATGTTAATTTCTCAAAAACAGCTGAGCGGATTTATCAAATCCCACAAAGCATGCTTTTGGAAATAAGTTCGAAATGTTTGGCAAAATTGGTGTAATTTTACGTTTAGCTATTTTTTTCTATACTAGAGAGCAAAGTTTCCTATGGATTTAGCATTAGGAATCTCACTTTAGGTACTCCCACCCCTTTTTTCTTGCCAGCTGCCTGATGTATCATCAGAAAACTTTCCATGAAGGACATATGAACTTTGATTTTCGGACAGTGTCATTCAGATTCATTTAACGCCACCAACATAATTAGAGAAACAAAAATGCTCTTATGTAAATGTATAGGCATTTATATAGCGCACTACTTACCCGGAGGGTCCCAAGGCGCTTCGACCGCTGCAAAACCCTTCCTGGCTTCCCTGAGAGATGGTCCCTTAATGGGTATCTCCAGGGTGAGACCAGGCATCCCCACAGTCTGGTGGGGCCGTTAGTGAAGATGAGGCAAGCTAATGCCCAGAGTTGCCGAGTGTGATCGCTGATCAGAGTGGGCACCGAGGCGAGAGAATTATCGAGTCCGCTGACCCTGGTCCAGAAACCTGCCGCGCCGTGAATCGAACCCTGGTCCCGGGCCGTCCTCTGCTCTCGGGTGAACATAAATATATATATATATATATATATATATATATATATATATATATATATATATTACCTACTGGCGATAGCCAGTAGGTATATATAGTTAGGATTTTTTCTCTATGGAACTTTTGAAAATTCTATGCCTAATAACTTTGGCGTTTGTGGACGGAATTGGCTGAAATTTTCAGGAAAATGGCACATTTTGTTTCTGAGCAGCTCCTGGAAATTTGGGGGGGGGTTCGTCAAGGGGGGGCCGAGAAAAAAGGGGGGTCCCAAAACGCTTTTTTCCCATGTTAATTTCCATAGGGCGGTTGGCCTCACTTTTAGCCCGAACGGCTGAATGGATTTCCACGAAACTTGGCAAAATTGTAGGGACTGTTAGCCCGATGTGCCTTTGCTAGGTCTCAATATATGTGCTTCAGTGAATTTTGAGAAATTAACGTTTAAAACAAGATATATATCTGTAACAGCGCTCCGGGCAGCGCTCCGGTTCGCGAACTTTTCGCGTATCGGAACTTTGCGAAGCGAAGCTGATTGGCTCTCCGGTGTCTGTCAACATTCTAAACAGTCCGGAGCGGCCGCCATCTTGTCTATCGGTAGGATCGAGAGACAAGAGGAGGCCAAAACAAAGGGGGAAATGAAGGAAAGGGGGCAAGGTAGACCCCTTCTGACCCCCTAGGATTGATGAGGGGGATATTATAGAGCCACGCCGGGCCCAAAAAAAAAAAAAAAAAAATTCCGATTTTTTCGCCGTAAAGACGCGTCTTGGTACGCGAACCGGGCAGCTAACCGGGAAGCTAACCGGCAGTGTAACGGGAGTCTGAGGAGTAGCTGATTGGCTGTCAACATTGTAAACAGTCCGGAGCGGCCGCCATCTTGTCTCTCGGTAGGATCGAGAGACAAGAGGAGGCCAAAACAAAGGGGGAAATGAAGGAAAGAGGGCAAGGTAGACCCCTTCTGACCCCCTAGGATTGATGAGGGGGATATTATAAAGCCACGCAGGGCCAAAAAAAAAAAATAATCTGATTTTTTCGCCGTAGAGACGCGTCTTGGTACGCGAACCGGGCAGCTAACCGGGCAGCTAACCGGGAAGCTAACCGGCAGTGTAACGGGAGTCTGAGGAGAAGCTGATTGGCTGTTATCATTGTAAACAGTCTGGAGCGGCCGCCATCTTGTCTCTCTGTGGGATCGAGAGACAAGAGGTGGAAAAAAAAAAGGTGTAAATGAATGAAAGGGGTAAGGCAGACCCCTCCTGAACCCCTGGGATTGATGAGGGGGCTATTAAAGTTCCCTGGGGGGTGAAAAAAAATAAAAAATTGTGATTTTTCGCGGTAAAGGTGCTTCCTGGTACGTTAACCGGGCAGCTAACCGGCAGCGTAACGGGAGTCCGACATATTTTGTTTTTTGAACGTTTGTGATATGTGCACGTGTGGATTTTGTCTAATTAAGGTTAAAAAAATATATATATATCTTTAAGCGTGTTCTGGCGCGCTTACGTTTTGGGTTTGGTTTGCGCTGCAGAGACGATACGTCACGGTTATGCGATGCATCATGAGGCGTCTCACGGGCTACGTGATACGTCACTTAATAAAGAATATATTTTACAGCTATAGATATTAGCTTTTAAAAAACCAATGAAATTCACAGAAAAAACCATAGGTTATAGACCATATATAGTTAGGAATTTGCATTTACAAAACCTTGAAAATTCACTGAAAAAACCATAGGTTATAGACCATATATAGTTAGGGATTAGCATTTAAAAAACCTTATTTTATTTGCACAAAACCATTGAAATTCCATATATAGTTAGTTGCACTAACTATATATCGCGGACCCGCAATCCACTGCTAATGATGTCACATATTACATCATTCATGGCATGGTCAGTGACATCACTGATGACATCACTGATGACATCTCAAATGACATCACTGATGACATCTCAAATGACATCACTGATGACATCACTGACATCTCATTTGACATTACTGATTACATCACTGATGATATCATGTATGTGATTATACATCTTCAGACTCTAATATAACCTTAGATACACTCAGTGTAAACAGGCACTCACAGACTGTCACACATCCATGGAGTTACTCACACACCTAGTCAGTCATGCAAAGAATCAATCACACCTCCATTTCCTCAACTATACAGTTATACACACCTTACTTATTCAAACATATACTAACACATATTTACTCTCTTATACAATCCTTGATACAAGTTCACAATGATTCATACAGCCACTCTCACATTCACTGGCTCTTATGTTCAGTTATTTATATATGTCAACTCTCACATGGAGTGTGTTTTACATATGTACTTACTTTGACATGTAGAACTGAGATATCCATTCACTCACCAATATACTCATGCACACAGTCAACTGTCCATACAGCTGTTTCTACATGCACTTTTGAACCCATACACCTAGGGAATCAACTGCTCACACATCTATGCACAGAGTTATACACCTCCCAGCCACCCACACACATACTCAGTCTCCCATACAAATACTTGGGCAACCATTCAATAACCCATATAGTTACTGATATAGCTACTGATTTAAACATGCAGCAGTTTACAGAAGAACATAAATAATGATTGCCAAATTAAGACACTTTAATCACTAACCCATGCACTCAGTGAGACACATTTAATCATTCTCTCATACAGTCAGTCATGCACCTACTAAATCCTTCATCCAAACACTTATACATCCACTCATTCTTCAATATGTAAGACATATTTTAACTTTACAGAAACATACAGTCACTGGGTGTTGTCATCAGTGATGTCATCAGTGATGTCATTTGAGATGTCATCAGTGATGTCATCAGTGATGTCACTGACCATGTCATGAATGATGTAATATGTGACATCATTAGCAGTGGATTGCGGGTCCGCGATATATAGTTAGTGCAACTAACTATATATGGAATTTCAATGGTTTTGTGCAAATAAAATAAGTTTTTTTAAATGCTAACCCCTAACTATATATGGTCTATAACCTATGGTTTTTTCAGTGAATTTTCAAGGTTTTGTAAATGCAAATTCCTAACTATATATGGTCTATAACCTATGGTTTTTTCTGTGAATATATATATAAATATATATATATATATATATATATATATATATATATATATATATATATATATATATATATATATATATATATATATATATATATATATATAAATTCGAAACAGGAACCCATTTGAAAGGAGGCCACACAAGTATAATTCAGCTCCGCTCATTTATTAGCATCTTGCATGCAGATTTCAGTCCACAATATATGCTTCCAAGGATAGAACGCCAGACGCGTTTCGAGAATAGAGGCTCTCTTCTTCAGTGGCGTTTGAACAGATAAGACAGCACAATGCAAATTGCCAGTTCATTTCAACAAGTTCCTGCCCCACTGGGCGTGGCCTCTGTTCAGGCTTTCTGGGATCTGTAGTGCTGGCAAGCGTATTCCCCATGTGGGTGTGCTGTTCTTTCCGAAAATTTCAGCAAGTGTTTCCCAAGTGGGTCGAAGTTTCATTCTGGCAGAAGCCTGCTCCGCTTTCCAAATGCCAATGGGAGCGTCACTGACACTCCCCTGTAGAGCGCCAGATCTCTCGTTCCTAATGCTGTACTCGTTTGTAGTCAGCACGGACACGCTGCAGTGGTGGGCTTCCCTTCAGGACCGAGCCAGCCGTCTTTAATAAATTCGAAACAGGAACCCATTTGAAAGGAGGCGACACAAGTATAATTCAGCTCTGCTCATTTATAACGTGTGGCGGGGGTGAGGGTGGCAGGGGTGAGGGTGAGGGTGATGAGGGGGTGTGAGCGTGTGAGGGTGAGAGTGTGTGAGGGTGAGAGGGTGTGCGAGGGGTTGTATGAGGGTGAGGGTGTGAGGGTGAGGGGGTGTGAGGGTGAGGGTGTGATGGTGAGGGGGTGTGAGGGTGAGGGTGTGATGGTGAGGGGGTGTGAGGGTGAAGGGGTGTGAGGGTGAGGGGGTGTGAGGGTGAGTGAGGGTGAGAGGGTGTGAGGGCAAGAGGTTGTGTAAGGGTGAGGGTGTTGGGGTGTGAGGGTGAGAGGGTGTGTGAGGGTGAGAGGGTGTGTGAGGGTGAGAGGGTGTGTGAGGGTGAGAGGGTGAGTGAGGGTGAGGGTGTGTGAGGGTAGGGGGGTGTGAGGGTGAGGGGGTGTAAGAGTGAGGGGGTATGAGGGGGTGTGAGGGTATGTGGGGGTGTGAGGGGGTGAGGGGTGTGAGGGTGAGTGGGTGTGAGGGTGAGGGGGTGTGTGGGTGTGTGAGGGTGTGAGGGTGTGTGAGGGTGAGGGGGGTGAGGATGGGTGAGGGTGGGTGAGAGGGTGTGTGATGGTGAGGGTGAGAGGGTGTGTGAGGGTGAAAGGGTGTGTGAGGGTGAGAGGGTGGGTGAGGGTGAGAGACGTTGGGTGAGAGGGTGAGGGTGTGTGAGGGTGAGGGTGTGAGGAAGGGTGAGCGGATGTGAGGGTGAGGGGATGTGAGGGTGAGGGGTTGTGAGGGTGAGGGGGTGTGAGGGTGAGAGGGGGTGAGAGGGTGCGTGAGGGGGAGAGGGTGTGTGAGGGTGAGAGGGTGAGTGAGGGTGTGGGAGGGTGAAGGTGGGTGAGGGGTGTGAGGGTGAGGATGAGGGATTGTGAGGGTGATGGGGTGTGAAAGTGAGGGGGTGTGAGGGTGAGGAGGTGTGTGAGGGTGAGGGTGAGGGGTGTGAGGATGAAGGGGTGTGAGGGTGAGAGTGTGTGGGGGTGTGAGTGAGGGTGAGAGTGTTGTGAGGATGAGTGTGATGGTGTGATAGGGTGGGTGAGGGTGTGAGGGTGAGTGAGGGTGCGTGAGGGTGAGGAGGTGTGAGGGTCTGAAGTAAATGTTGGCAGGGCAGACATCATAAGACAGTTAGAAGAGACTGCGTCGTGACTGCATTGGTCAGTTTCAGAATCAGGAGGGGCAGAGTCAGCACAGTCAGCGAGGGATCAACGTGTCTAGAGGCAAAGCATAGCGGATGTAGCATTGCAGCTAGCAATTCGATTATTTTCAAGCTGAGTGTCCCTAGTGAGATGGCAAGCACAGCAACAGCAACTTTTGTCCAGATAAAAAAACGAGAAAGGTACAGAGAACGCCGAACAAAACAGGGCTGCCCTGCGAAATGGATGCAAAAAAAACCAAGCTCTTGGCATTGCTGTGGCGGGGGATCGGGAGCGCATTCCTTTGAAGTCTGATGCCAAGGCTCAGACAAATGGTGGTGTGCGATGTGCACGCGGGGGGGGGGGGACGGGGGAGCGGCAGCCTTTGAAATCTGATGCCGAGGCACAGACAAATGGTAGTGTGTGAAGGGGCTGGCTCTGTGCACGTGCATAGCTCACATGAACTGTACGCGATCCGCAGGCTAGGTAGACTACTCTTTTCCGCTTAATATAATCTCGCCTATTTACCCCTGCGGGATATAATAGGCGAGACCTAAAATGGAAGTCTCAATTAAGAGGACGATTTCCATTACCCACCGAAGTGGCATGCTTCATCATTTGGGGATCTCCTCTTGGATGCACACAAGTGCAACCAAGGAGCTGCAACTCCTTGCTAGTGTAAAGAAGGAGCTTGCATATGTTTTTAATGTAATTCCGAACAAGATCACCTAAGAACAATGAAGCATAAGGCAGTGTGGTGAGTATATGGTGCAGTGTAAGGGAAAAAAGTGAATTAAAATTGACTATCAGGAGAGAATAAGTTTATTGGATATCCTGTGGTGTCACTGGTTAAAAAGCAGTGAGGGCGTGATTTGAATATATGTGCGAGCGCGCTAATGAAGAGGTCTATATGTTTCAGCCAACCCAGATCTTATTATGATCATGGGTTTCCTCAGGGCCTAGTGGTACCTACTGCACTGTAAGTATGGGAAAAATTTGCAAAAACTATAAAGAACGATGCAACCATATACCTGTGTGCTTCAATATGTTGGCAGTGTAGGCATAGGCATTGTACTCCTGTTGAAAGAAAACAAAAAAAAAGTTCATATCTACATGCTGGAGATAGGTCTGGATACATATATTTATATATATATATAAAGAACACATTATATAGCAATGTGAACATACTAAAGTCCTCAAAATAGTTAAATGAGAACTGTGTATCAAAATGCCTTACCCTTGTCAAATCGGGAGGGAAACCCACCGCTACCGACAACAGCTCAGGGCGTGAGGCGATGCTCTGTGAAATGGAGAAAAATAAATAAAGAGAAACTAAGCCCATAGAAAATGTGGATTTAATGTTAAAAATGGTAGGCCAACAATGCACCAACACAATGAGTGCATTTATAATCGTGCATGTTTATCAAACTTTATCAGAAGCACCGTCATGAGTATGTTGCAAATATTGTTAGCTGTTATGAGTGATAAGCAGGTGGTTATACACTGCCTTTCTCCTCAAGCAAAGCAAAAATTCAGGCAGTTCAAGGATATACATGTAGCATATCCTACCACGAGGTGTATGGGGTCAAGCCCTGCGAATATTTCAAGATAAACTATAAACTATAAAGACTAGGAAGAAAGGAAAACACAAATATCCATACTAAGATCCATATAATTTATTTATTTTCAAACTGATTCATCACATATACACTTCCCAATTGTTCACAATGTTCATAAACGATCGACAGCCAAGCCAACACTTGTTTTACAATATAATTGCTTTTTCAGGGTTTTTATTTGAAAAATTCGAAATATTTTCTTAGCAAACAAACAAAAAATATGTGATTATGCTGAAATCGTACAGATCGTTTACAACATAGTTGTTCCAATACAAAATTAAAAAGAACATATCCTCATAAAAAAACTAAAATGCTGAAAACAAAAATATAATTAACAACAAAAATAGGCAAATGTAACAAAGTTACACTGTAAAGAGTTACAATAAGAAAAAAGGGAAATTGCCTGAATGTGTATACTTTTAGAACTTGATAGGGAACAGGTACTACCGTGACACAGTACACCTACTTCTGATATGTGTTCATAATATCATAATTCTTCTGAAGTTTTACCAACCAGGTACCTCATTCAAGCTTGATAATATAAGCTTGATAATATATTTTATGCTGTATCCTTTATGTCATCTTGTTGGTCTACTGAGATTTTATTACTACTAAGTGGTGTACTGGGAGTTTATTAATACTAAGTGTTATAAAATGTTGCAATACAGATGAAGCCTAAGTCTATAGTGTCCTTAGTTCCTGTAAAAACTATAACACATCAATGACCTCACTCGTGCTCTTCTGTTCTGGGCCTTGTTGTAATACTGGCTATAATATAGCCAATACCTTGACAGTATTCCAGTAGCTATATTGGAATGAATTAGGAGGAGTCACTATTAGTTACTAAACAGGATCATGCTGTCTTCACATATTGTTGTTATAATTCTCATATATTTATTCATATATTTTCTATGTGTTCACAAATATTTCAGAAATAAGAGGCATCCATCATTTAGTAATAGATTCCAGGATATAAGATAGGTTTCTTAATCTAATAGTAATACGTGCAACAATATTATTCCAAATATTTTTGATGCCTTATGTGTAATATTCCAGTGAATCTTGGACAGATCTTGGTACTGGCATCAATCAATTAAGGAAAATATATATACTTCAGACTTCTCAAAAAATCCACTGCCCACATCGCCTGCATTGTTCTATCCCACCCTTACGGTCGATACCTAGTATTTTATAAATGACACAACACAATGCATGCTTAGTAGGCAACAATTAAAAAGAAGCTGTTGTGGATGAACATTTTTTGGGAAAATATCATGAAGATCTGTCAAACTGCATCAAATTTACCAGGGCAGGGATCTGAATCACCTGGTCCAATCCCAGAATGGCATGGACATGGCCCTCAAGGCAGTGGCTTCTCACACTCTAGACAGTGGCCATGGCAAATCCCACTCTCGGCTGAAACTTAATCAGTCTGGGGTCTGAGACATACTCTTTCTTGCCCTGTTTGTTATTATTTTGCACTGACCGCTGAATGAATGCTGTGTTGTATTATTTCTTTCCATGTACTGTGGTATTTTGCAGTGTTTTATTATGCATTGCCATGTTCTTCTATGTTATTCAACACTCCTCCTTGCCAAGCAACCTCTTGTCGTTTCAATCGCTGCTATAACCCTAACTGCAGCAGTCCTTCTCTCGTAATGGCCCAGGTGCTGCCTCCTGGACCGTGGGACATATAGCATATGCTCTCTCACTCTCTTTCCAGGCCCATGGCTCTGTTATCAAACTGATTCATTATCACTTGCTTTATTTGCCCCTCCCAGCGGGACCTCAGGCGCACCTGGACTCACAAGCTTGGACCCGTGGTACACAGTCACTGGCTGCCTTGAGGTGTCTGCCCTCGATTCCTTGCCTGTTTAATTCCTCTTTCTTTCTTTTCTTTTACCCCTTTCTCTTATCTACCCCTGCATGCCTGGTCTTCAATTATTTTCCCTTCTTCATCTTCCCCTAATTTTAACATTTAACCCTTGCCTCTGCTTCGGGTTACCTGCCCTCCCCTGCACCAGACAGGTTCCTTCCTTTCCATTTTATTTTTCTCTTTACTCCCCTCTTTTTTCATATTAATTCTTCCTTCTTTCCTCTTCTCTTTCTGTTTCTAATCCTGCTCTCTTCTGTCTCTTCTCCCTGCCCCCACACCTCCCAGAGGCCTCCTAGTCATGATGGTCAACATTGCTCCACTGCCACCCTCACCCCTGAAAGTCATCTCTTGGAATATTAATGGCCTGACACACTTTATAAAACGAAAGAGGGTGGTGTCTTATCTGCAGTCTAAAAGAGTTGATGTGGCCCTCTTCCGGGAAAACCACCTCTCTCGTGTTTCATGATGGGGCGGGGCGGTAGTCCACAGCAGTTACCCGGCGGTGCCGGCAGACGGCCTTGGGCACCCTAGGAAGTGTGGCGTCACACAATTCTTTTATGCAGATCCCTGCCTTTCGATGTCCTTAAGACATGGATGGATCCAGATGACCTCTATGCCTGTGTTAAACTTTGACTTGGTGGGTAGACACTTGGCGGTGTACTTGCATACGGGATCCAAGTGCCATTTTTTTCTCGAGCTCAACCGTCTCCTCACAGAAATTAAGGCCTCTCGCTAACTCATTGGAGGGGAGTGGGGCCTCGCACAGGATGCGGTACACGACCGCAGTAGCCCACTGGATGTAGGTAATAACATGGATCGGGCCTACTAGGGGATGTTTCTTCTGACCATGGCGTGGATCTCTGGTGACTCTTGCACACAGAGGACCAGGACTATACTTTTTTATCGCAGGTGCATGGGACTCAGTTCCGCCTGGACTACTTTTTAGTCTCCCAGGCAGTGGATGCCCTCTCCTGGGACTCCCGGATGCTAGAAAGCGCGCTTTCTGATCATTCCCCGATTCTGCTCTCCCTGGACCTAGGACTTTTCTCCACTAACTGCAAGCCATGAATCTTAAACATCTTGCGCTACTGTACTCCCCAGGGCAAATCTCAAATTTAGTCCAATGTTTCCTCCTATGTGGAACATATTTGGGATATTTATTACACATGACCCAATCACTGATAGGTCAGAGGGAGTGGGAGCCAGTTTGACAATACTATCCGCGGGTCAATCAGTTAACATAGTGCGCCTCACAGGAGGAAATGCACCATCATGGGAGGACAGGGATACACACTAGGTATCCAGAGAGGTAGTACCATGACGTAGTAAGAAGGAAACGCAATGCATGCCCGGCTCCCCCTATCTCCTACAAAAACCCGCCCAGCGTTCTCTTCTAGATGCAGGGAAATTAATAATCTAACGCAGTTGCCATTATTATACAGATTTAGGGTGTGACTACAGGACTCCCTCCCCTGCCCCTCCATGAGGTATAATTCCTAAACAGTGAGGGTAAGAATCGGTATTGAATACTATTGATGTTGATGCACAGACAGGGATCTTGTGCATGGGTAATAACACAACGACTTTTTGTAACTTTGGAAGGTGAATACTTGTATACACAGGTGTTTACAATTAAGGCTCCCGGTTTTATGGTATTTATTTTTTAGGTCTCGCCTGAGCATGAGCTGCTCTGGCGAGACATTTAGTAAGTGGGCTTTAAAAAGCCTACCACAGATTTTTGTGTGGCATACTGAGTGCGGTTACGTGCGCAGGCACGAGAATAGGCGCAATCTGGCTTTCCTCTCCCCCTCCCAAGTGTGCGCGCCTCGCTCCGCCTCTCTGTCTTGCTCTCCCCTCCCAGACCACAGAGCATGTCTGACGGCCGCTCGTCTTGTTTCATGTAAGTTGGCTTTTTTTTCTTTTTCCTCTGCTTGTTTAGTAACAATCCTGTTGTGATTCACCTTGCTGCTGCCACCCTCCCTGTTGTCCTATTCAATATGTTTCTTTTTACCACAGCCCATGGTCCGTCGTTTCATCCCCCGTCGCCTCATTCCTTCCTCTGTCTGACCAAGGCGTCGGGATTAATATCTTTCCCAGATTGAGGAGTCCGGGCAGCAGAGCGACTGCGGAATGTTTCTCCCTTCTCCGCGAACACACCTTTCTTCTTCACTTGCCTCAACTCCGTCCTCCCTTTGCGCTGGATCCCGTCCCAGAGATATATAAAGATACCTCAGCTTCGAGCGCCCGGCGGTTACTCACACAAACCGAATGCTACCGCCACACACTCCCCCATATTTTGTTTCACTGCATGGCTGAGTAACACAGTCCAATCATAAGACACTAAACCCTCTTTCGAAGTCCAGTGGATGTGGTTAACTCGCTAACAACAAGCATTGGCAGCCGTAAACCGTGCCTCTACCTCAAACGTTCAGAGCATGTGAGCATGCCCCATGTCCTGACCCTCCACACAGCCAATGCTTGTTAAATTTGCCTTTTATCACAGCCCATGGTCTGTTGTTTCATCCCCCCGTTGCCTCCTCTGCTCCTTTGTCTGACCAAGGCTCTGGGATTAATATCTTTCCTCGATTGAGGAGTCCGGGCAGCGAGGCGACTGCGGAATGTTTCTCCCTTCTCAGAAAACAAGACTTTCTTCTTCACTTACCTCAACTCCGTCTTCCATTCACGCTGGATCCCTTCCCAGAGATATATAAAGATACCTCAGCTCCGAGCGCCCGGCGGTTACTCACACGAGCCGAATGCTAACGCCACACACTCCCCCCTCCCAATACCAAACTATTTTGTTTCACTGCACGGCTGAGTAACACAGTCCAATCATAAGACAGCAAACACTCTTTCGAAGTCCAGTGGATGTGGTTAACTCACGAATAACAAGCATTGGCAGCTGTAAAACATGCCTCTACCTAAAACCTTTAGAGCTTTTGAGCATGTCCCATGTCCTGATCCTCCACCTGTCCTTACTCACCCCACACATCGTGACAGCAGAGCAGCTGAAGATGCCATATAACCTTAGCTGCACTCATTGACCCCTCCTTCCTCATTTGGCCTTAGCCTCAAAAAGAGCTCTCAAGGTTAGCACCACGTGCTTTGCCACCCACAGCTCTATTACTGCACTGAGCATGATTTTCTATCCCGCTCCCACAAACAATCCCCGCAGCCAGTTTAGAGCACAACAATTTTGTAGAAGCGCTGGGGCCTGTGACAGCTCAGATTGTGACAGAGAGGGCTGCCCTGGAGAGCTCTGTCTGCATCCCAATTTCTGGAAATGTGTCTCTTTCCTCTTCCCCCTCTGAGTGCCCCCTCCATTGCCACCGGAATTATGCGGCTTTTTAGGCGCCGTGTTTTCTGCATAATTATGGATTTGTGGGAATTTTTCAACATAAATCGCCATCTGCTATACAATCTACAGATTTTAACAACAACAAAAATGTTTCCAACTCAAATCGAACAAATGTTAATAAATTCAAGGTGATCTGTTTGCCCTGCAGTGAAAAGCCCCATGTTACGGTTGACTGGTCATCTTTCAGATGCTTATGACTGCATTTGGATGTTAAACTGGTAATGAGGTGAGACCTTTGCCCAGACAGTGATAACATGTGGAATAAGCATTGGCATAGCCAATAGGTCTCTTCTTTGGGACCTTATAAGTGCTTAGCCATGCAACAGTTGATGTTGTTGCGCAAAGGATATTGTGCTGCATAACTATAATACTTATAAGGTCCCAAAAGCGAGACCTATTGGCTATGCCACTGCTTGTTTAACATTTCCGTCTGTATTTTTCCATATTTATTTTTGGGCCATGTTATTGGTATTTATAAATATTTATTTTGTGTTTTGTGAACATATGGAGTCTTAAAATTGTATATTTCCACATTTAACTTATTAACATGCACTCATACTATACTGCCTGTTGTGTTTTAGCAAATTGAGCAGCCAAATGTAGTAAAACACTGCACCTACAGGAAATATAAGCATTATAGTGCAAATATATGTTAGCATACGCCTGCATTATGAAAAACAGCATGGAGAGTCACCATAAGAAGCACAATTTTCTCTATTTTTCTGCTTTTAAATATAAATACAGACAAGAAACACATTGCTTTTTGTCTGTAATTAGCTGTAAAAATCTGTAATAACTGAAAACTGGGAGCCTTATTTACAATGCATGAAATTCATTTCACTTAAAGGAATTGTGTGTTTTCGGATTGTTTTGGAAGGACCATCAAGTTGTTTCTGGCTACTCACGATGAGCACTCTGCAATTATTGCCTGTAGATATATATATATGTGCTCATTGTAATATTAAAATAATTTTCATGTTTTGTAGATAAGGTTCCTAAAGATACTGATATAAACCCGGTTTGGACCAAGTGTCAATCGGGTATTGTACGTGTGATATTTGAACACAGTGTGTAAGGAGGTACCATAGGGAAATATTGGGCTCGGTATGATCCTGAATAAAGTCCGGGAGCCCACAGGGGGCCACAATAAGGCTGAAACATGCTGACTCAGTGGACAATTAGCACCATAGCAAGGCTGTGATTGTCCTATACCTTGTATTTTTAATTATCCTTCCAGCACCAAGGAATAAAAGTTAAATGAATAACTGACAGGTGGTAGGGATTTTTACCTGAAACCCCCCCCCCCTTTTTTTCCTTTTCTATTTCATCTCAGTTACCTACTAATATTGGTACTACAGCCCAAACATGGGCTGGTTCTCCATTAGAGGATTATTTGGCAAATGTGGGATGGCGGATGATGAAGTCTGACACCTGGGAGGTGTGTGAGGCCATCCTGTATGTTTTTTAGCACACCAGTGTGCTGGTCCACATTATTGGAATTTGCTAGTAACCAGAACTATCCCTCTCCGAAGGTACACCTTCATAGTAAGGTGGGATGAAGCCACAATAAGTGGACTTGACAATTGAAGGGCCTGTTTGTTTTTTGGTGGGAACTTAATAGGGGGCCTATCACTTCCCAATGGTTCTTATGGGTTAATGCTAAACCAACTATCTGCAGCCAGCTCATGCGAGATGCTGCCATTACCAACGCCCAGAGGGTGAACCAACAGAGGGGCCTACAGGATGAGATTGTGTCTCTCACACGCCTCTATACTGATAATCCCTCATCTCCTCTTTGCTGCCCCTTGGGGACAGACGGCACGGACCTTAACATGCTGCTCTCCTCTTAAGCAGAGTATGCGCTTCAACGACTTTAAGGTCGTCACTTTGAGCAAGACATGCAGGTGAGGCAATTGTTGGCGGCTCAACTTCGCTAACAGGAGGCAGTGCTTCCATTCTTGGCCATTAAACCCATGGATGGCGCTATCCTCACTCGCCCACAAGACATTGTTACTGAGTTCACACAATTCTATTGGGCCCTGAACACCCCTTAGGGCCGAAGACCATGCCTGTCTAGTGTGCTTCTTCCCAGCCTCAGTGAGTCTGGCAGGGACTTACTCTTTGCAATCCTTTGACAGGTCAGTCGGTGGGGGGGACTTTATAGTCAAAGTTCGATTGCTCTGCAATTTGCCTCCTGCCCATGTCAACTGTGGGTGCTTTCTCTAGGAACCATTCCCAGTTCAGCAGGGAATCCAGCAGGCCTGCCCGCCATCACCCTTGCTGTTCTTTCTTGCCCTCGAACCCCTTGGGGTCTCTCTATGCCAATCCCCACACCTCACCGGTATTACCATCCCTGGTGGGACGTCCACCATTTATCTTGACGCCAATTACATATTGCTTACCCTCTTGGACCTCCCTTGTTTCCTACCAGCCCTCCTGGACATCCTCTCTACTTTTGCGGCGCTCTCGGGGTATTGTGTTAACTGGGACAAAAGCAAGGCACTACCCATGTCACAGGTGACCACTAGCACAACAGTATTCGCTTATCTCTTCCAATGGAAGTCCTCGCACCATGAGTACTGGGGAGTTTACATAAGCCAAGGACTGGACAGCATGGTGGCAGATAACCTCGATCCCCAGCTGGCGCATTTGAAGTTGGACTTCGAGAAGTGGGCCCACCTTGGACTCTCACTAGGGGGCAGAGAACAGGCGATTCGGATGTTGACACTGCCACGTTATAACTACATCCTCAGCATGCTCCCCCTAATGGTCCCTCATTTGTTGCTGCGCTCCGTTGGCCGGAGAATAAAACCTTTTGTCTGGGGGACCTCCTGTCTCCAGTTAGCTAGTAGTAAACTCCTGGCTCACTGATCATCTTGGGGCCTCCCAACGGTTGAGTCCTATGATCTGACCTGGCATTTGGCACAGCTCACTTGCATGCTTCCTGGGACTCCGGATCTGCTGCAGTGGGTGCTGGTGCGGTGGAGTTGCCCTCAGGGACTGCATTCACTGTACAAGAGTGGTACAAGAGCCCCACTAACCTAAAGTAGCAAACCAATGTCCAGTCATAGATGCGGGCCCACCACCTCTTTGGGGTGAAGCCTCCTCTTCACGACTATGCACCGTTATGGGGAAAGTGTGGCATCTGCATAGGTGGCAAGTTGTTGAAGTGGGAGGCATGGCGTTCTGCAGGCATCTACAGCCTCCATCAAGTCCTCAAACAGGGTGCCCTTAAATCTTCTTTGGTGCTCCGTGAAGAACTCGGACTCCCATCTCATCAGTCTTGCAGATATTTGCAGCTCCGACATTGCCTCAGTCGCCGTCTGGGTGTGCGGCCCTGGGTCCTTCAGCCCTCTGCTGTAGTTTCCTATCGTAGAACGTGGGACCTCTTCCACAGGGTAACGTATGGCCTCTATAGCATCTTGAACCATCTTCTTTTCTCTCTGACCCATATAGTCTCCATATCACATGGCAAACTAGACTTCAAACAGAATATGAACCAGAGGATTTGGAGGATCTTCTGGAGGCATCGGATTGAAGTTCTGTCTCTTTAAGTCACTGCATGATTGGCATTTGACTCCTGTAAAACTGCGGGCGACGGGGTTGCTACCTCATGCACATTGCTGGCATTGCTCCCATGACCAATGTAATCTGATACATGTCCTCTGTGATTGCCCCTCGGTAGAACCTTTTTGGGAGGCAGTCGGCAACACGCTGATTACGACCCTACCAATCATGTCACCCCTGCCTCGCCGCCTGATCCTTCTACATGGTTTCGTGACCTTTCTGGATCTTTCCCGCCTTCAGGGCCGTCTGCTGCATAGGGCTCTTGCCACAGCTAAGATCTGCATTGTCTGCCACTGTCGTTCCCCACACCCCTTCCCATGGTGAATGGTTCTAGACAATGTACCAGCCAGCCTCCTATGAGCAGGTCATATATAGCATACAAGATAAGAGAGAGACCTTCCTTCTCCCCTGGGCTCCTTTCCTCTGGGATGAAGCCCGCTAGGCCTTAATAGCGAGCGTCCTGTCCCCAAAGAGATTACCAGATATTATATCGCACTGGCACTGCCCTTACGATCCCATCTGGTCATGATCCTTGAGGGGGCATGCCTGCTCCTCCACTTTCCTATTCCAATCCCACTTTTTCCGAATCCCTCTTCTTCTTTGCCTCTCAAATTTTTTCTTTTCCTCTCTTCCCCATTCTCTCCCCTTTCTACTTCCCCTCGGGCTTCTGGATGTGAGTAGGGATTCTCTGTTTCCTTTCCCTCTATACATTTATTTTTGTCATGTTATATTTTTCTGCCCCTTCCCCCCCCCACCCTCACTCTGCTGAACATTCTGTGTACAGTTGTGGACCTGCGTGTGCTCCTTGATATTGCCCTTCCTTGTCCTCTAAAGGCCCCTGCCTCTTGGGAACATCACATGCTAAGTATCCAGCGCTCTGTTTAATCTTTTACTGTTTTGTTGCATAGCATTACGTTTTCACATGTGGCACCTTATATTCTCAATCCTGCCTTCCTCTATACACTGCTTTGTTTTAAACTTCCAATGAAGAATTGTGAAACAAAATAATAATAAATTTAAAAAACACTGAAATTCACCAGCTATAATTAATTCAAGTAACTTCAATTCACACCAAGTTTATGAATATTATAAATTACCTCAGAGTTCTGTGCCAGCATTTTGGCTCACAAGAGCCCCGCGATGATGTGTTAACTATAGTCAGGGGCACTGGAATTAAAAGATAAGGAACGACAAAATTATGCATCAAGAAATTATGCTGCGTAATGTAGCAGATTTTTTATCGCATAACTTAATTATTTTGTTATTTTTACAAATGTTAACATTGTCTGGAAAAAGAGTTCACATTATTAGTACTAGTTTAACACTCAGTTGCAGCAATAAACATCTGAAAAGTAACCAGTCAACATTTGCGACTGACTTTCAACTGTGTGGCAGCACCTGTAGCTGTGTTTTTAGTAACTTTTGACCCTTTGAGCTACAACCAATTTTTGGGAGTTAAAATCTGCAAATTATGCATCCATAATTATGTACAAAACGCTGCAGCTGCACAATTGCATATTTCAAATGGACCTGAGTGAAGTTGAAGGAGCATTATTCTGTACACGATAGAAGTGATCCCATCAGAAACTCTACTTGAAGATGCATGAACAAATAACTCTGTGCAGCCATCACACTCACATAAATGTAATCGAGTCATTACCTGTAGCCATCACAGTCACATAAATGTAATTGAGTCGTTACCTACTGCACGTCAATAATTTGTAAAAAACATAAGTGCAGAATGACAATTGTTTTTCTTAGGAGCCCCGCTTCCGGTGATGCTGAATGCCAGGGTTTCCAATGCCAAGGCTGCCTAGATTTTACTCCAGTTTGCACCTCTTTCTTGCACCACCCTATACGCCCTGTCCCTTTATCCCCCTCTTAAAAATTATTTTCCATTCCTGCCTTTTCCCCTTTGTCACTGTTTTCCTACCTTTCTCTTTCCCTTTCTTTCTCCCTTTTCTGGCATTCTCTCTTCCTGTGCCAAAGTTTGCTAACGAGAAGTAGGGCTCAGCCCTAAAAATATGTGCCTGACCCACCACCCTCGTCCACATACACAAATTAAGCAATGTATTTTCGACTGCCCTAGTGCCAAAGGCCTCCCGGCGCTCCGCTATTTAATAACATAATTGCAGGCTACTTCTGGCCGTCACCCAATCTCCTTTCTTGCAAGTCATGGGCCAGTGCGCCTTCGCTGAGGCAGCTCAACAGCACTTCCTGAGTGCTCCTCAGAAAGGCACTTCTTGGAGTCTTTCTGCTCAGTCATGTCGTCGTGTCTGAGTGGTTTGTTGTGTACGATGAAAGCACGGGCTGCGACTGGAGCGAAGAGCAAACATGCTGTCAAAACAACTAACCAACAAACAAACTTCATCTGAAACACATCATCTGCCGTGAAATTCGGCAGAGCTTAATTTGCAAAAATTGCCGGTGCTCAGAGTTTTGCCCAGCACCCCGGGGCAGGGCGAGGAGTTTCAGGGAATAACAAATACCAAGTCTGCGTCGACTTGACCCCATCTCTTCCCTTTTTCATCCACCACCAGCCACTCTTTGTGCCTTTATCGCCCTCTTGCAGGTTCTTTTTCATCCCTGCTTTCTCCCTTTGTCTCTATTTTCCGTCTTTCGCTTTCTCTTTCTTTCCCCCTTTTATGTCTTTTCTCTCTCCCGTTCTCTGTGGAAACATATGTGCCGCTCAGAAAAACAGGTGAGGGCTCTAGGCCCACCTGCAACAACAGGCTCAAATGAAACACTGGAGTTCAGGTCTTATTTCTGCTTCTGTCGCCCCTTCCCGACAACCCTTCTGCAAATAAATCGATAATGGGGGCCGCCCGCTGGAAAGCACGCAGAGAAACACAGCTTCTTGCAGCCTCTAGGTTTCGAAACAGCCGGGTATTGACTGAACAAGTAGTTAAATAAATATTATGGCCAGCAGTAATGTTGTAATCGAACCTCGGACCACTTTCAACCAGCCTGATTTTCAATCACCAGGAGGGCGAAGGCCTACGTAAATATTCCCAGACAAGCTGCAGGAGCCATCAGCTAGGAGCTGTGGCGGTTCCCTCAGAGGCTAAACGGGATTATGTATTTAATGCAGTTTTATACAGCGCCAACTTTACCCAAAGGAGTCAGAGCGCGTTACAATGGAACCAGGTAAGTTACACAAGGTACACGTGATGGATTTTAGACATTAACAGCTACATATACAATCAGGATTATAAAAAATGAAAGGGACAAAAATAGGTTAATACAGGCATAGAATACACCAGAATGCGCTCCATGAGGCAAGGTATATCCCCAGCCGGCGGGATTAGCTGACACCCGAGCTGACCCAACCCTTCTGTCTCAGGGCCCCATTATTACCAGGTCCCGACAGTTTTTGTCCCCCCTTACACTAAATACAGCAGTAGGTCTTAGGCGACTCCACCCTACCCTTCCTTAACTTATGTTGTCATCATTTTGTTGTGCCCTATGTCCCCAGTTGCGTTTGAACTGCACTATACCTGAATCGTTTACATGCTACTTGGTGCCGTGACTCGCCAGCACTGCTCTATCCTCCCTGGGACGTTGACTCATGGTTGGAAATACCCGCCATAACTTACATCTTTGAATCAAGAGAAAAACCAAATTACACAAGCACCCTCTTCAAAGTCCATTAATCTATGAACATAACTGTAGGATAGTGGTGTTATTTCCAAGGTTATTACACCAACATCAATCAATGGTTCAATGGCAATTCAAAGTATGGATCCAAAACCAAATCTTGTGCTTCAAGTTCTTTATTAGTCAAATATGTTAAAAGTTTCCCAGCTTTACACTGCCGACACGTGTTTCGCCCTCTCCAGGGCTTTTTCAAGGCTGGAAACATAAAAATTACAATAAGTACATCTCATAAAATATATACACTAAATATATACAGTGTCCCTAGATATATACAATTGATCTGTTTGTATGGTCTCATATACACAATCACTTACACATACATTCAAATTTACATCCCAAGAAAAACCACTAAAAACAGGGACATTAACATGTTGCCTATGAGTTAATCACAAATACATTGAGAAACGTCAGATACTGCCTATAAAGTCATCACAAGCACATTAAGAAGGGCCGGATAGTCCATATAGTTTCAAACTACGAGGCTATAGTCTCATGATACTGTACATGTGGATTTGGCATATTCATGGTTTCTTAACTCCAGTATCTAGAGAATGTCAAATGTGTGAGCAGTACCGAGATTTCATTGATTTGTCACATGACCATGTTCAGAATTAAATGACACAGTATTTAGCAATAAAAAAGCTCAAATCTTGGATTTGAATACACAAAGTGCAACTGTAATAAGACAAAGACCTACCTATCTTATTTTGGTCTAAGCTGGTCTGGCATCGGAGAGGTCTAGAGTTCGAAAAGATACGGGTATGAAGCGTTGTGCGAAACCTAATGAAGATGGAGTACAGCATAAGTTATAAAACTATTAGAACCAAGCAGTTCAAACATAAGAAAGAGTGTAGCCTGATTTACAGAGACTACCCCTACCTATTGGATGTCTTGGTCGCAGCAAGCTATTCAGAAAGTGGGTTCCCTCTAAGTACCTTCAATTTTGTTAGGTCCCTCGTGGAGCATTGAAAGAACAAAACGATATTGATGGAAGTTTGTCCTATAAGTTAGACAGAAAGTGGACATACTGGTCATAGTCCTTGGTACAACAGAAAAACACATGAGAAAAATATACAAGTGTGTTGGGACATAAATCAAGCCATAATTCCCCTAGGTGTAATGGGCTCATTGTAAATACAGGATAACAATCTAGCTCCAAGAGGTAACCCTCCAACAGTGAGACCAAAAATTGCATGTTTGCAATCCCTTGTATATATCCAAGGAATTGAGAAGTTGGAGAAATTGGAAAAAAACTTTGTTTTAGACAGGTAACTCACTTGTTGTGGGGGTGCGACTTGCTGCGTGGAGGTAAATCCTATCTTGCTGGGTTAGAGATTCTTGAAGACCATGATAAGTCTGGAAAAAACAGATAAAAAGAAGGACTGGTGTATCTTAAGTCTCTTGGCTCTACATGTATGTGTTCATATAATAAGTAATATGACAGGGAAAAGCCCCGTGTAAACTCGCAAACGGGGTATCATAATTTGGTGCCCATGTGGAACCAGTGGCTTAAGATAAAACACACCACAGGCGTTCCAATGCATTACGTGCACCAGATGGCTTGTCCGTAGCATGCCAAGATAGACTAAGTGAGAAAAAAGCCAACGCAAACGGACAGATCAAACTTAATAATGTTAGTTGATATGCCCCAAGAAGTGAAAGTACAAATGGAAAATTAAGGATGTCGGGTAAGTCAGACAAAGTGTATATAGAGGGCTAGGGATATCCTTAAGTGAAGCCCATATACGTGAACCGCTATAAGCGCAGAGCCCCATCAGCGTTGTAATACGTTATAGGCACCAAATGACTGCCCGTAACGTATTATATTAACATGGACACAGTAAAAGGACAGAAAAACGGAAAGGTTGCTAACTGTCCGAGTCACACATAGAGGGTGGCGCATGCCAGGCTAGGTCCCACACATGTCCGGGCTCTCTAATTTACCTTATGCTCGTAGTTCTCGGCGCCGAGTCTCCACTGCAAGGCACTGAAATTGACGCGATCCCGCGTTCATTTTTTAAAAAGACGCCGGGAGGGAGTTACCGCGGGAGAGAAAGTTAAACACGGCAACCCTATCAGATGCTGTTAATTCAAGGGCAATGCGGCGGCCATCTTGGAATAGTATTAAACACATAGTATTGCACGCCGTTCCGCTATAACCCTTAATTTATAAACTCGGATTATTGAAGGATTTGAGAAATGTGGGGTTGTAAGTCAAGAACTTCATCTGTTCGGTGATCTAAATTACGGACACGCCTTAAGCGAGATTCAAGGCAATAGCATTTGTTCGGTTCGTTTCAAGATTCAACATAATGCCTTAGAAGAAATAATAACAGACTAATGCTGTTAATGTATCATAGTCATTCTGTTAGGTAAATTCACAAATATATGACTATTCTAGGGCTAAAAGGCTGTAAGCCCTCGTGTAGAATAGTCTGGTAAGTTCCATGACGCCCCTATGTACAAAATCCGGGCATGGGGGCCAGTAATGGGCTAGATAGACCAGATAAATAGTGTTCTGGGGTAAAAGGATTGAAACCCTTCGAATAGAAAAGTCTGGTGAATTTCGTGACACCCATATGTACAATATCCGGGCATGTGGGCCAGTAATGGGCTAGATAGACTAGATAGATAGTGTGTCTAGAAGTTATTGTCTGTTTTAAAGCTAAATTAATCTGACTCATCAATTCTTAAAATTATCTGTGTTTGGGGTAGGTAAAGCCTAATGCGCAGAGTATGTGGATTCTTACACAAGATGTCTAAATTCATATCTGTTAAAGCTATTGGTGGTGGCTTAATGTCGAAAAAACGGAAGAGGAAAAAGTAAGATTCAAGAGAGTTGTCTAAGTGGTCTACTGTGTACGTGTGTTGAGGCATTTGGTGTATATTGAGTAGTGCATAGTAGTCAGGAGTATTAAGATGAGTCTAAGTTGTCAGTAGGAGCAGTCACTTGAAACAGGTTGAGCAGCTTAAGATAAGTCAGGAAGGTTAACTCATTAAATTCAGTTGTGAGTATATATTAAATGGTGCCCATATATCGAAGTAAGCATCGCTCTGTTGGTGGACCGCTAGGGGCAATTTTTCAGTCACAGAAGTACCACAAAGACAGCATCACTTGGTGGGTTGCCCCTAAAGTCGAGGCCATCTGCTTCTCTCGCAATGAGTGGAGTGGGAATGTCAATAGATTTGGAAGCCACAAAATAGTGTATGCTGGAAACCTAAGGATTGTGGTGTTGAAGGCCTGGCCTATGTCATCAAGAATATGTTCCCAGTAGCGGTTTAGCTTTGGACAATGCCATAGAAGGTGAAGCAAGGTGCCACTGCCTCCGCAGCCCATGCAACATTCTTTTGCGTGTTCAGGGTTCCATGCCTGGAGCCATGCAGGAGTTAAGTATCAGTATGACACTATTTTGAATGCTGTTTTGATGCTCGCCATATTGTGGGCCAAGTGACGGTTTCTGTAATACATATCTTCCCACCCATTATCAAAAAAAGCCCTGCCATATTTGGCTTCCCATCCCGGAGTTCTAGTCTGTGAGACCCCCTTACCCAGCCTGGTGTAGAGCTCAGTAATAAGGCGTTTGTTGTACTTTTTAAGGAGTACACATTTATTGAATGCCGTAAGTACACACACTGTATATTGGCAGTAGCAGAATAAATTGACCCTGAAGAAGGCCGCAACACTATCTTGGTCCTCCTGGCCGAAACATGTTGGTCCAGCTACACATGTGCTTCTAATGTCAGCACGTGTGTCAACAGATCCTCATTGTTTTTAATCCTGACACTGTGTAGCTGAATAAAGTCACAATATAGCTAACCCAGGAGCCAGTTTTAATGTAATTTTTCACATCATAGCCCTGCACTTTCTTGCTCCACACACACACACCGGCTCACATAGGGGTTTTCCTGATCAAATCAAACATCCCTGAGCTCCTCCCTCGTAGAGAGGGGGTTGTAGCCCACACAAAGACTAGGTCTTTCGTGTGAGGAGGCACCCCTATGATGAAGCATGACACCTCTGGTGTGTGAGGGGAACCGTCCTATAAAGGGAATTCCCCCCTGCATGACACAGTAACCTCCTTCTAACCCGAACCCGTGGCTTGTTTCGTGTGATAAATTAATTGGTGGGATGTCAGCTTACGCCGGTACTTAAATCTCCTCAAGCCCTCAGGTGTATTGATTGACTCTGTAGAACTGTGACATAAGCATTAGAGCGTAGTGAAGTAAATTCAGGCTTACAATATTGAGTTTGCGATTATACACAGAAGAATGCAGACATGTTATACTAAGTTCTGTGTGTGGCATAGTCATTGGAGAGTACCAGGGCTGAGGAGGACGCTGCAACAGGTATCCTACAGGTTGAGGTCTCAGATAGTAAATCTATCAATCAGATCATATAGATCTCACTGGCTCTGACCTTCATCTGCAAAGTTGCATTTTGTTAGCAGCAGTGCTTTAGATGGGCATGTACTGTCACATACCAAGGCCCTGCTTTATCAAGTGCTTTCATTTCCCTTGCATCATGCAAGGCAACGCAAGTCCGTAAGTTTAGATTTACTAAGCCTTGCAGAGCCTTCTTTTGTGTGGAATGGTAAATGTGGAATGGAGCAAGGCAGAACAAGTCGCTGCCTTGCTTTCCTGTGCATGGGGAAGGCATTCCATAGGTGAAGCATGGGTGTTCCTAAGCATCCACCCATGATTTTTGGTGCATTCCCAGATTTACTAAGACTATTAAACCTGGAAATACGTCAAAAAGGTACACCTTCCCAGAGGAGGTGTAAGAAGGTGAAATATGTTTATTTCTCGTTGATATTTCCATTTACTGCATATGCTCTATTGTTCCCCTACAGTTGCTTAGAGTGGAGTAAAAATAGTAAATGTAACTCTTCCAAAGTCCAACACTTTCACTGATATGGTTATGTTGGAGTGGGAATAGAAAACTCAATCCCTCCAGAGGCCAACACTTTCCCTAATGTAGCCTAGATTGGGGTGCAATAGTAAACCTAATCCATCCAAAGTCCAATACTTTCCCTGATTGTGCTTACTTTGGAGTGGTAAAGATAAATATCACCTCTCCAAAGTCCAATCCTTTCCCTGCTGTTGCTTTGATTGGAGTGGGAAAAGTAAATCTAACACCTCCAAAGTCCAACCAATTATCTTTCTACATTTGCAATAATCAGAGTTAGAATGGTAAATTTGACTCCTTTGAAGTCCAGCACTTTTGCTAGTGTTGATTATTTTCGACTGCTGTTATTTTCTATTATTTTTCGTTAATGTTTATATTATGTAAAAGGAGAGTTGCCATTTTTCTATGTAAATTCGATTTTTGTGATTAATTGTATGTTTGTAATTAAGTGGTAAATGTTTTTGTTTATATATATTTGTTCATTTTAATTTTTCAGATATTGTTAATATTTCTAGTGAATGTCTTGACTGTTTAAACATTGTTTTCATATTTTGTAAAGTATCTATACATATATTATTTATATCTTTAGTCCACATTAAAAATTAAAACGTTTTTATATTAATTCAAAATGTACAATTAAGTTTCATATATGTTTTCCTTATATATATTTGTTATTTCTACTTTAAAAGTTATTGTTAAAATTATTACTATTCCATTTTTAAATGTTTAATTATTGTTTTATACTAGTTAGACAATATATATATTGAGTTGCTCTTTCCTATAATCTCCTTTGACCTTGTGGCAACCAGCACATAAGTTAATTATTAGAATTAGATCTTTTTTATATTTATACTATAGTTTTCTAACCAATAGCTGCCTGCACTGACTATGAATATAATACATAAGATTCATCTTTGTACTTTTTTTGCACTTTTGCACATTAGAATGTCATGTAGGGGTCTCGATTGTTTATAACAATGGGGGCATTTTTTCCTTTTTGCACTTAGTCACTTTACTATAGTATCAGCAGGAAATAGTTGGTGGAGCAGGGGTATTGTTTTGCTACATGATGCATAATAGGACATACATATATAACTATCCCCTAACAGGAAGTTTAATGACACTTCAAAACAAAGCAAGTAAACAGTGTGTGTATTTTACAGAAACATAGGTGCTGTTTAGGAGGATATTTGTCATTAACTGTTTGCCCATTGCCCCCCATGCAATAATTGATTTTACATGCATTTATGCTGCTATATACAGAGTTTTAAAAGAATTTATGCTGCTATCTACAGCATTGTTTTAAAAGAATTCTAAAAGACTTAAATGTATGGTCTTGAAGTTTAAAAGCATTTACGCTGTTATTGAGAGCTATGTATATAGTATGTCCTCTATTTCCATGCTGAGATATGTATCACCTTGCACTTTAAAAAGGAGACACTGCCGCCCATGCGCTGTTGAGTGAACAAGGCCGGGTGTCTCCCGCCGAAACGCGTCATGGCGACAGAGTGGTAGCACAATAAAAAACACTTTTAATCGGCTTGGGTCTGCACTTGCCTTCTTCACGCGATAGGAGAATCGAGGTAGACGTGCTGTAATATATATATATATATATATATATATATATATATATATATATATATATATATATATATATATATATATATATATACACACACACATATATATATACATTTATAGACACGCACATATATATACATATATATATACGTTATTTTCACTACTAATTAAAATGATTTATTTAAAATAAATTACATATATTGGTATATCTATGAATATTTCACTATGCTTACCTTTTTTGTCCATATTCTGCTTCACAATATTTTTTTACTCAACAGTGTAGTAGTCTACCTGCAAAGTAGGTAAACTCGATATTTTTGTAGATGATATTTTTTACACAATCTTCGGGGGTCCACACACTGTTGTTATTCTGTCACACAACTGCTTTGGCAACAGTGGTATAGTGTTATGCTAATAACGCATTGTTATTCTGTTTTGCATTCTGCTGTATTGGCAAGCTGCAGGTTTGTGGTGTCCGCTTGTTACAGCTGTAATTAAATTAGGTCAACTCGGCGCTTCACGCCGTTTCCTCTTGTGATTACTTACATGTCTTTTGATTGGTAATCAGTCGTACAAAGGGCAAGCATCCACTGACAGCTGTTGTCATTCTTCGCCATATGATGTGCTTTGAGTCGAGTCTTTGCTAAGTGCAATGAGCAATCATTTCACAGACAAAGGCCTTATCTCCTGCCACACTGCATTGTGTTCCCCTACCCCCAACTCCTGAATGTCTGTGTCAACTCCTTCGGTTTGTAGGGGAGTGTTTCTCTTCTGGCTGGGCCGAACTGGTTTCCTGGCTCCCAGGGAACGCCCGTGGGCCCCTGTTTTCGGATGCTCGTATCACCAAGCAGGAGGTATTTCTGTACATGCCTCTGTCGCCCCTTTGTACAGTTACTCCTATCAGTAAACTCTAATCTAATGCCACATAAGGGTTAACTAAAGGTCAATAATCGGCTATACGGCCAAACCGACGTATCAGCCAGCATCAAACAATAGGGAGGTGCCAGCTGTTCAACACAGAACACCTTCAAGATAAAACACAAAGATGATTCATTCTGACAACAGCACACGTTTAAACAAGTACAATTATTATTTTGACAATAGAAATACGCTTCCTTATTTATCTCTACATATCTTTTTGAGAATATATTGAAATATTTTTATTTTGAATTCATATGTTTAATAATAATTGTTGATTATTTCAATTGTGTCTGGTTTTCTTTTGTTACCGTATAAATTGGATGTGTTTATCGATTTTGCTTTTAAAGAAAATGGTTCCCACTTTAAAGGAGATAAAAGAAAGAACGGAGATTCTTCTAAAGAAATATCTAAAATATGATAAATAAAGTCACTGTGCTACAAAAAAGTTCGATTTTGTCTGTGAGTCTTTCGCATGGAGCTTGCATTAAAAGATAAGAAATAGGACGCAGTGGATAGAAAGTTACACAAATATGTCTGACACATGATTTTAGTTAGTTTTGCTCTTTATAAGGCGTATGTGTGGATTAAAAATTGTGGGGGACATTTCTAAAATAAATTACGCAGCACAGCAAACCACCTTACTGCACTTTCCTGTGTGATAGGGAAAGGACAGGAATACACCACATTTTCCATTATAAGTCGCATCCCTGTCTTTTCCCTGTCCAGTTGCTCAATAAGAAAAAACCTTGTCAGAACAAACTTTTCTCCTCCTTTCTCCCAATATAGGATTTCAAAGCAGCTGTCAAAGTTCCTCCAATAAAAACTATATCTCACACTATGCCTAGACTCTCTAATGAGAAAAGCAACTTTGGCTACCTCAATCCTGAGCATAAAACGCTCACAACTAAACGTGCTCAAGACATCTTCAAACCAGTATTCATTGGCTACAAGGACCCAAATTAAAAACACCAAACTGTTTATTTTGCTTCTTCTAGGCCATGCACCTACTTAACTCGACCCATCACAAACTATGCTGATGCCACATATCATTTTAGTGAATGTTATCTCAATATCCTACCTGTCTTTGTTATTCCACAACTTTACAGATATTTCATCAGTGTCTTTTACTGCTGGCTTTATCAGCTCTTACAGTGGAAAGAGTGACTTCTAAATATGCATGCAGTTTTTTTTTAATTTTGCAGATTTCACTACTGTTATGTTAGTATTCTACAACCATAAACCACTCTGACGTCCATTGGACCCAAGTCCTTGCCTCATAAGAACTCAAATAGACATACATTAATAAAACTGAATAAAGTCTTTTAAAAGTTTTGTGTATGCATCCAAACCAAGGACGGATGCACACCAAACGTTTAAATCGCTTTGTATTAACTGTCATGGTAGAGGTTTATACAAACCCATAGAGATCACTGCAGGGGCCGAAAGTGAACTCTAAATTTAATGGTTGGAGTAAAGGCAGGGTAGTGAATGTAAAGTCTTCTGCCACACTAACTGCCTATATTGCGGCTGCCAAACTCTAAATCAGGGCTCTTATTGTCACTGTAGGGCTGGCTTTAACTCTAAATGTGGCAGGCTCAGTAAAGGGAGGGTATTGAAGGCAAAGTAATCCGTCACATTCCTCCATCCATCGAACTCCATCTTTCCTCCATCCACCAAACTCTAAATCAGGCGCCTAGTGTACAGTAATTCATATGTAAGATTTCAATTTTTTTGGGGGGGAGTTTTATATAGCGCTGACCTGACCCGGGAGTATCAGAGCACTTTACAACAGTGTTTCATAATAGTTACATAGTAGAGCAGTCTTAAACATAAAGTTCAGCAGTACAAGAGTGCTGATGTTTCATGAGGTAGTTGTTGAGTCCTGAGGTAGCCTCGTTATGTTATGTTATGTTATTTGTATTTGTAGAGCGCTAACTGATACCCGAAGGTGTCCTGCCGCTGTGAGAAGGCCTACTGTCAGCTAAAGAGCGGGAGATATACAATTAAATTGTAAACAGCCAAATTTTTTAGTGCTTTTCTAAAAAGGAGGAGGTTGGGAATGTTTCTTATGCTATGTTTGAATGCTTTAGTGAAGTAGTCCGAGAATCTTGAGGCAGCCTAATTTATTTTGCACACTTGTCTAGAAGTGGGCTGAGTTGGATCTGAGCGATGTAAAGTCAGAGAGCACCGGCGTCAGGGATAGCATGAGGGCAGCGGCTATCCATTCGAGAGGGAGCGGTTGAGGAGGAGGGCTTTTCGGTGTCTTTTGAATTTTGTGAATGTCGGGTTAGTTCTGATATCTGCTGGGATCTTCTCTTATATGGTTTGGAAGCACCTAAAGGAACTGTATTCGGTACAATAAGTTATATTACTATATGAGCTCCAGTGTCTCCTGTACATCCAGTGTTAGAGAATCTATGCTTTAGAGACACTTTGTGATTACATATACATAAGAAAATGAGTGACAATATGGACAGAGATAGGTTGGCAGCAGAGCTGTTTGACCACCTGTGCAAAGGGAGTACTGTAACGCAAGCAATCATGAGTGGTGTTCAACAAAAAAATGAAGGATTAAGGGAAAAGTTTATAAAATTGATAAAAAAAGATCATCAAGAGCCCAATGGATTATTGTTGTGTTCTTTTGCTGGATATTCTTTAATTGGATTGTGATAATTGGTGTGCTCCAAACACTGTTGAAATATTGTCAATCCCAGGATTGTGTGTAGGGAAGTGGGGTGTTCTCTTCTCTTGTATGGTTTGGAAGCAGTTAAAGGAACTGTATTCGGTACAATAAGTGATATTATTATATGAGCGCCAGTGTCTCCTGTACATCCAGTGTTAGAGAATCTTGTATCTAAGGAGGGCTGCTTTATAGACACTTTGTGATTACATATACATAAGAAAATGAGTGACAACTTCGACAGAGATAGGTTGGCAGCAGAGCTGTTTGACAACCTGTGCAAAGGGAGTACTGTAACACAAGCAATCATGAGTGGTGTTCAACAAAAAAATGAAGGATTAAGGGAAAAGTTTATAACATTGGGAAAAAAAGATCATCAAGAGCCCAATGGATTATTGTTGTGTTCTTTTGCTGGATATTCTTTAATTGGATTGTGATAATTGGTGTGCTCCAAACACTGTTGAAATATTGTTCAATCCTATGATTGTGTGTAGGGAAGTGGGCTGGTCTCTTCTCTTATATCGTTTGGAAGCACCTAAAGGAACTGTATTAGGTACACTAAGTGATATTACTATATGAGCACCAGTGTCTCCTGTACACCCAGTGTTAGAGAATCTGCTGGGATGGAGTACCAGATTTTTGCCGCATTTCCAGCAAATGACCTCTCGGCGGTTTTATGTTTGCGTGTTCTCAAGGGGATGAGAAGGAGGGAGTTTGAGCTCCTCAGGTTTCTTGTCTGCCTGGCCCTCTTGAGTTTGGCGGCCAGATAGTCCGGTTTTCCAGTGTGAAGGGCTTGTGCGTGAGGCAGGCCGTTCTGAAATTAGCTCGCTGTTCAACTGGGAGCCATTTTAGTTCTCTTAGTGCTGGTGAAATGTGGTCGTATTTCCTGATTCCAGTGACCATTCTGGCTGCTGCATTGAGGGTTGTTTTGAAGGGAGCCAGGTGGGATTTTGTGTTGCCGGTTAAGATTGCGTTGCCAAAGTTGAGTCTGGACAGCACCAGTGATTGGGCGGCTTGTTTGAGGTCTTTAGTAGGGATGAATGGTTTAATTTTGTAGGGAAGCTTTAGGTTAAGGAAGGCAGTATTTGTAGAGTTTTTGATGTGGTTGGTCATGTCCAGTTTAGGGTCTAGGGTGATTCCTAGGGATTAGCCAAGGTGAGATTACCACTTAGAGCATCCATAGCTTCAAGCCATTCTACAATTTGTGGGTTCTCTTCTTTGTTGGAGATGAGGAGGATCTCTGGTTTGTCCTGATTGAGTTTAAGTTGATTTTGGGACAGCCAGCGTTTAATTTGTTTTTTAGAGTGTTGTTAAGTCTGAGGATGTCGTTTGGAGTGGAGGTTTCTAGATAGATCTGGGTGTCATTGGCGTATAGGTGTAACGGAATATTCGCCTTTTTAAGTATGGTGGTGAGGGATTCCATGTATATGTTGAACAGTTGTGGCGAGAGCACTGAGCTTTGGGGCACACCTCTGCTGACGGGGTGGAGGTTGGAGGTAAAGTTTTTGATTTTTATCCTTTGCAAGCGTTTCTGGAGGAAGGAGGTGAACCAGCGGTGCACCTTAGATGAATAGAATGAATGACATACTTTTGAATCTTACACAAGACATAAAAAAAGGATGATCCAATATGAGTCTTATTCAAAACATATCAAGTCATGTAAATATTGAATATCAGTCATATGTAAAACATATAAATAAAGGATGTCGCATAATATGATTTTTGTCCCTTAGAGCTGGCCCTTTAATTGCCCTTGCTAATGCTCTATTCTCCAGTTATTCCTCTTCTCCCCACTGGAGATCCTGTAATTACTAAGCTAATACACTACATGACCCATTAATTCCTCCACTCCCAAGTCCTAATCTTAATGACTGGAGCAAAAACAAAAAAGATTTAGAGAAATGAAACAATTAGTAAGTAATTGTATCATTACCTATTCGTCCACTTACTCGCTCAAATCATTACTCTATGAGGTATACACAAGCTTAAAAATTCGGGTCACAAAAAACCTTGCCAGAGTTTCATGCAGCTCGTGGGATTTATTTAAACATTCCTGGCTACAGTTAAACGTTCCCTGGTGCCAGCAGCACCTTAGACACAAAAGACCAGATTTACTGACCTTTCACGCGTTACACCAAGACAACTTGCTGTGCTGCATCGCATGAAAGGGAGAAAGCGGAAATGCAGCATATATTCTAAGATATGGCACACTTCTTCTTTCTCACAGCAGTAGTGCACTTCCGAAACCTAGCACCAATGCAGTTACCCTTGCACCATGTTGCAAGGGTGCCTGTGTTATAGGTAGGTTTGTTTTTGTGAAGACAAGATACATTTCTGCACAGAAACAATCCTTACAGACATATTCCTCTCCTCTAACAAGGGGAAAGTTATTTCTCCTGGTAATTCCTCTTTTGGATAGGAGTACCATTTTGGCACACACTCAGGTTTTCTGCCTTTAATAAATCTGCGCTTGCATCAAAACTCATGGGTGGATACATGGGAACGCCCATGCTCCCCTCATGTAAGGTCTATCAGACCAGGAAAACACAAGACAGCGCTTTGTACTGCCTTGCTTTACTCCACAGCTGAACAGTGACTCAAAGCAACACAAATCTTGATTTGTGAGGCTTTTTAAATGTCACTTTAGCACTAGCATTTTCTTGCATTGACTTGCGTGATGGAATAACAATACAAGTGCATAGTAAATCTGGGTGCAAGCCTCCAGAATTCATGACCTCACAATGGATATGCAAAATATCATCTACAAACATATCATGACAAAATAATATTGTGGCAAAAAAATTGTAAACATAAAATATCAAGTTGAAATACTTTGTATGTCAGCTACCAAATTATATAAAAAAGATACTGTGGAACAGAATATCATAAAAAAGGAATGTATTTCAAAATGTACACACATACAGCATTCTATTTCATGTAATTAAAATATCAAACTTTAAAAAATGAAAATTACAAATACATTGTTTAAAATATTGATGAAAATATAATATAGCAATATGAACATATATACCTTAGAAATATCCAAGCAATATTTAAGCGGTGACCAAATTACATTAAAATCTTAGCAATAATTAAATGATATTAACAAACATACATGTAAGAAAAACCTATATCACACACTTTTTTAAAAAATTAATAAAAAAACAATAAAAATTTAACAATTGCTTTATAAATAATTTACACATTGAAAAAAACGAATAAAAAAATAACAATGCAAAATAAACAACATAGAGAAGCTGTTGCACTTTTAAGGAGTCAGATTTACTATTTACTACTGTTACATAGTCAGAAACAGGGAAAGTATTGTATTTTCAAGGAATTAGAATGACTATTCCCACTCCAGCGTAAGCAACAGTAGAGCAAGTGTTGGACCAGTGGCGGCCGGCACAGGTAAGAGCAGTGAGGTAATGGGGCTGGGTGGGGTGGAAGTCGCCTGATGATGGGAAAGGTAAAATTCGATAAAAAAATGTATGACACCTCTTACCTTGCGCTTTTCACATCGCCAAGTCGGTGATGTGGCGAGTGCAAGGTAAGTGGTTTTATAATTTTTTACATTTAACTTTACCTGTCCTTTGTCTTTTGACTCCCACCCACCTTCCCCAGCCCACCGCCTCACGGATCTTACCTGTGCCAGCCACCACTGTGTTGGACTTTGTAGTGTTTAGGTTTATTATTCCTGCTCCAATGTAAGCAAAACAACGGAAAGTGTTGGACTGTGAAGGGGTTAGATTTACTATTTCTCACTCTAATCTTAGCAACAGGTAGAAAAGTGCGGTACTTTGGAGGGGTTATATATTCCATTCGAAATCGTAAACATGAAAAAAAAGCATTTAAATACAGAATAAAATAAAAATTTTCATAGCTATTTAAAATTAAAAAATAATAATTATAGATAAAATGAAATGTGATGGGAAAAACAAATCTCATGTTACAAAATATATTTTAAAAATATAAAACAAACTAAAAGTATTTAAAATAAATACACTTCCATCCCTACTACCCAAAAAATCCACAACCAAACAAAGAAGTACATGCAAAATTATCAATAAAGCAATGACAATAGTAAAACAATAGTTGACTAAGACATTTAAAACTAACACAATTCATAAATGTAAAACTCTTTTTCAAAATATTATCATCAAATACACTGACGAATGAATGAACAACTAATTAAAAAAAATCAAACAACTAAAATAATGAATCAATGAAATAATTTACATAATCAATATCAATTAAAATTTCAATTAACATAATAAATCATTAAAGATAAAAAGATACACAGTTATTTTTATTATAACGTTCCACGCTAATCTCTACAAACCTAAAAACCACTACTAAATTCAGAATTGCTAATTAAATGTTAAAACTTTTCAATTACACATTAAAAATGACAAATGACACTGAAGGCCCTATTATGATCTCAGTCAGAAAGCCTCTTACCTTAAGTCGGAGGTTTCCCGATTAAGATTGTCGACCGCCTAATTACAATTTAGGCCATCGGAAGTCAAACCGGCTAATCATTCCTGCTGTATTCTGACGGGCTGAAGGAGCCCATTGGCCAGTCGGAGACTGGCCCATAATCCATATTGATGGCATTTTACGCAGTTCGGATTATGATGCTCAGTCTCCGATAGGCTTTCCATGCCGGGCTTTCTGACATAGAAAGCCTGTAGGAGAGGGAGTTAAGAATCCCTAGCAAGGCCCTGTTCAGTTTGTGGCCTTCGGTTGTGGGCGGAGGGGGCACTTATGGTGCCCTTTTGTTGATCCCTGCACTGTGTGGCAGGGACCTTGAGATGTCTTTCATGCGGTGCAGGGATAAACACAACCTCCCCTTTCGCTATTGGAGCTTGTGTTATGGCCGGTTTATGGCCGTAGCATATGCTACCAAAGGGAGATGTGAGTATGTGACTGCACCATGTGTGGCCGCATCGTAATTAGGCAGTTGGGACCACTGACCAAAGGTCAGTCAGCCCCTTTTCCACAACGGTGTCGGGCAGGCAAGTGATTAAAAGATCAAATAATGAATTATAACTAGGGCTCCCAGTTTTATGGTATTTATTTTTTTGCCATTTCCGTCTGTATTTATCCATATTTATTTTTGGGGCATTTTTTCTGTATTTATCCACATTTATTTTTGCCACAAGCAAAAGACGACACTACAGCTAGTATTTTTCCACATTTATTTAAATTGACAATTTTATTCGTTTTCTAGTACAATATAGTCTAGTTGCATTTGCATAGCCAATAGGTCTCGCCTTTAGGACCTTATAAGTATTTAGTTATGCAGCACAATATCCTTGGTGCAACAACATCACTTGTTGCATGGATAAATACTTATAAGGTCCCAAAGGCGTGACCTATTGGCTATGCCAATGCTTGTTAAGGTTTATGGTTCGATAATGGTACCAAGATAGGAAGGAAGTGCACGTGAAAGCAGCTGAAACATGAATAAATGGGACTGTTCCAGAGCTGGCATCAGGCTATCGTGCTGTGCCAGGCCTCGCTACCAGTTACTAATTGTAACCGCTCAGTTATTTCAATGTGAATAAGCTAAGCACATACTTGCCTCAACTAATGTGGACCAGCTCATTTATTTATTTATTTATTTATTTATTTATTTTTTGTGTTTTATAGAGCGCGAACATGACCCGTGAGGGTATCAGAGCGCTTTACACGGTATACATTTTTGAGCAAAAAGATTAAGGTGCAGGGACAAACAGATCCACACGAATGGTTGCACTCATTGCCAACAGCATTCGTGCCGACAGACCTGATTCAGGGGGGAGAATCCAGATTTTTCATGCCAAAAATGTCCCTCCTGCAATAGTCCCCAATTCAATACAAGTCAATGGGGAAAATAAATACCCCCTATTTCTTTTTAAAACTCTCTCTTCCCAAATGTTGGTATGTATGCAATAGACCCAATTCAGACGGGAGACTCCCAATTCTTTAAGCCCGAAGCTTAGCTTAGCTTAGCTTATTTTAGCTGCCTCCTACCTTAAATTACCTCTGTTCCCATGAAAGTCAGTTTGGGAAATACATTCTAATAATTTTGTTTTAAAAATCTACCGCTTTGCAGCTACAAAATGTTGGCATGTATGCAACTCTGTCACAGCGCTTGAATCATTTGAGCAATGCACAGCTTTCTGAGTGTGGCACAGCCACAGCACAGGGGCCTTTCCCCAGCCTCAGAGTTAGTCAGACCTCCCTGGCGGGGAGTACGGAGGTGGTGGTACCAGCAGCAGGTCTGCTGGCTCCCCTACCACCACAAGGTTGGCTGGCACACATGAGGTACAGGAGGCTATGAGCACAGTGACGCATGCTCAAATTTCATCTGTGTCCAAATTTTTTAATTTCACACCATCCAAAGTGGGGTTTGATCACAAGGCCATCAATCTGTAGTGGCACAAGAAAGTACTACCACTGACGGCCCTGGAATAAAAATATTGGCCTGCGCTACAACCCTCTGCCCTCAGCTTAAAAGTTCCCGTCATGTGCCTCAGGTGCCAGTGATGGCCTCCTCTTTTGACCTTGTGGCCTGCGCAGAAAGCCCAGCCAACCGGCAGCTGCATACATGAATTCAACAGTCACAGTCAATATATTTCCTTTTTTAATGTAATACAGTTAGTTATTCAGACATTGTAAGTTCAACATATTTGTCTTGAATATAAATTAGATGTATTCTTGAAAATGTGTTACATCCTATGACATGTTTAGTGTATGCCCCCCCCCCCCCTGCCCCCAGCAAAGAAGGGGGCCATACACTAAACACCAGTGTGCTTCCTGGCAGGGAGCCGCCATCGCAGTCAGCTCCCAGAGGCAGCTATTTACTCTTGTGGGGGTCCCGCAGCATGAGCCAGCAAAGGAGGGGGCATACTCTAAACCACAGTGTTCTTCTTGGAAGGAATTCGCCGCCACAGTCAGAGCCAGGATGCGCCTATTTACTCGAGATAACAAAGCTGAGAAGCCTCACCCGAGTACTTAACAGGTCTTTAAAAAGACCATTCACATGTTAACGAGGCTTTGATGTTTATTTCACCCCTTCTTACCAGACTGCAGGCAGTGTCTACCTCCTGTGAGAGCTGCCTTTTACACAAGACACAGGTGGGAGCTACGTGCCCATTTAAAAAAAAATTTAAACAGGAACATTTGCGGTGCTGTTTGTGAAACTAAAGAAACACAGCCCTGAGATGCCTGGTCTGAAAGGAAACGGGATGGGTGCTGTGAAGCCGGAGGACAGCAATGTAAACAACAACACTCGTCAGGGCGCCTGACTCCTGTATAAAATGTAAATTTGGCAAATGGCTAATGATTAAATGATTGGAGAGGCTGCGTGGGAGTCATTTAGGCTTTAATTGACAGAGTGGCATGAATTTTCACAATGCATCAAGCGCAGCGTGTTTCTACTCAGTGCCCTGCTCTCCAAAGCCCTTGCCTTATCTTATCGTGCCTTATCTTCCATTCCAAGTTCCCCGTCGGTAGGAAAATACCTGAGGGCAGCTTGTCAAAATTTGCTAGTATTTTCCTGTTTATAAATATAAATACAGACAAAGGAAATATAGATTTCCGTCTGTATTTATATGTAAAAATCCGTAAAAACGGAAAACCGGTAGCCCTAATTATAACATTTACATAATTACCAATTAATTTTTTACTCACTATAAAAAATAATGAAAAATAAAACAATAATTTATATTTTAAATGATTTCTGACTGTAATCCCTCACAAACTTAATAATCCACTACTAAATCAAAAATTAAATGTACATTTTTTTTAATTACGCATTAAACAATACAAACTACATTAAAAATAAACATGATTATTAGCATAATAATAATATCTAATAATAATAAGCTATCTACAATATATTAAATTATTTGAAAGGAATTATATTGAATACATTTACAATATTTTTGAAATTATATTATGATATCACAACTTTTTTTATTTGATATTTTGGTGGAATACTATAGTGAATAGCAGGAATAGCCCGGGTAGTGGCTCTGCAAATTTCCAAAATATAGACCCTCTGCACTTCTGCACATGAAGCCACAGTGGTACTGATTAATTTTGCTTGTTTTCTTCTTGGGCTATGTTCCTGGTCAATTTCCCTTGTAATCCCTTGTATTATTCCCAGACAAGTCAACTTGTTTTGAATATAGACTGTTGCAATCATCTCATGAATCCATCTACTCAGCGTGGAAATAAAATACTTTAGCCCTTTTCTAGCTTGTCCAAAATGTACAATGCACCCCCTCCCCCTTTCTGGAATGCACCCTCTGACACTCTCTTCTGTGGATGAGGGATATAGTAGAAAATATGGCAAAATCGCCCACCGCTGCAAATGAAACAGGGAATTATTTACTTACTTATTATTTACTTTAGTGGGCAAAAGATGGCCGTAGCCTTAGAAACTCTCTACCTGAAAAAATCCCCAAGGAAGGAGGTCTGCAAGATAAAGCCCTGAATTCGCTCAATCTCCTGGCTGAAGTGATTGCTGCTAGAAAGCAAACTTTCAATGCAAAAGACGGAACTCTGAAGTGAAAATGGTGTCTCCTCACTGCAAAGCACAGAAACCTCTGATGTTTAATACATGTAGTAATGTGCAGATAGGTGTCTTGTATGTCCAGCTTCACACTGAATTCCTCTAATTGAACTAGAGGAAGGATATTCTTCAGACAATCCATTATGATGTCAATAGTAGACCCCTACTGGTTCACTCTTTTCAAATGTAATACAAAATAAATACCTCTTGACACTTTTCCACCAGGAGGAGAATGAATAATACTCTTGATCCCTTTCTGTTTCTGTAACTTGGAGGATAGCCATCTTTGGTGCTGCTCTTTGGAAGAGGAGTAAGGATGAAGACCGTATTTGGAGGTATAGATGCAAATTCGATTGCATAACCCTTTCAGCATTATATTCCCAGAACCACATGCTTTGACCTTGCCTTGGTAAGGTCATTCTCATCACCAAGCTTCTTACGGGTAAGTTAGCAGAAAGCCAAGTCCTCAAATCCAATTTTCTAATGATCTCTACCACGTCCATCACATAGACAGTCAAAAAGCAACAGGATTTCCTGTGGAGTGGAGTGGCATTTTATGCTCAGGTGCGTACCTAGCAAAATATTCTTAATCTCTTGATTTAGGAGTAGTTCAACCAGGAAGTGTTGGCAGTCACCTTGAGATTGAACCCAAGTCCCCAAAAATAACGCAAAAAATACCAAAAGGGGGTAGGGTAGGAATACCTTGAACTTCTAGGCCTGGTGGTGGAGTCCCACTGGAACACCCGCTGCGGGGAAATTATAATTCTTTTTTTATGTTTGTCACTAATTTGCGGTGGATCCATGAATCCACAGCAATATTTTTTCAAACAAAGAAGCGCGGTCTCCTGTGCTTATTCTCTCTAAAGCCCCCTGGGTGGGCAAGGTCCAGGGTGGGGGGGGGGAATTGTTAGATATTAGGGAGAGGGTTCCCATCGCCAGAACCAAATTTGGCCACAGGGACTCCAACCCCTGGGGCCTGGCCAATGTGAAAAATAAGAGGGGGCCGCACGGCCCTCCTCCTAAAGCCATTAATGGTGCAGGGGACCCCAGCCCTCAGGGCTGGCTCAGCTATGTCCCGGGGTGCCCACCCCCACCTGGGACATATCGGGTTTCTTGCCCACACTGGTGTGGGCAAGAAAATCTGTGTTTGCTTTTGCATGTAGGGGAGCAATTTTAAAGCACCCGCCCTGTGAGTTCAAACACTGAGGGGCTCACAAAGTCCGCCCGCCATCCTATCGGGAAATGGGACCGCCCGCCATAAGGGCGGGGGTCCCATGGGGGACATTAGGATGCGCTCACAAACGTGGTGGGCGCATCCTGCATTCCTGTCATTGTGGCGGGTGTTGCACCTACCGCCACAATGCCAGGAATGCATGGTGTGCACTTCCATGCACAACATGGCAGGCACCGCGCGGTGCCTGCCATGTTGTGCATGGAACTGCAGGGGGGTACCATAGGTACCCCCCATGTGCACCCCCATCCCCCAGGATCCCTGGGGGCCGACTACAGGCCCCAATGTCAAAAACTGCCTGCATGTCACCCCCTGCATACAAATATGGACACCATATAAACTGATTTTCCACCCGGTAGGCAATAGGGCGGATTGCCTACCGGTGGAAAACAGGCAGACGGTCTTCCCGTCCGCCAGGGTCCCCGCTCCCATGGTAATGTGGCTGGGGGCAAATAGGAGCGGGCGGAGGTTTTTGGCGGGCAGATCGCCACTGCCATACTGGTGGTGGCGATCCGCCCACTATCCTAATGGGCCCCTAAGTCTGTTCCTAGTGGTCTGGAGCATGAAAAATGCTCCTGCCTGCTGGGAGTGGACTTTCCATCTGCTTCCTTGCCCGCACTGAAGTGGTCTGAGAAACAGATGAAAAAATTATTCCCGACTACAGGAAGGAGCATTTTTAGCTTCTCCCTGTGGTTAGAAGCAGTGCCATTCTGCTGGAGGCAGGGAGATGACTGGAGCTACGGGGGAAGTGGGGTTCCCTCACAGACCCCAACAAAAACACAGTGGGTGTTCTGGGTGGGCTCCAGGGCACCCATCATTTAATGGCCGGGCTCCAGGGGATGGGGTCCCCAGGATCAATATTAGCCCAGAGAGAAGGGTGCCATGCCCCTCTCCCCCTTCTAAATATGGCTCACCTCCACATTTACAATAAGGCTGGCCCACAGAAGGCAACTGTAACTTGCGCCCTCGCCATGCACTGCTAATTATCCCAACTATTACATCACTCATGACATCTTCTATGACATCATTGATAATATTAGTGCAACATTTGCTATAAAATGATTGATGGGAAAACTGCATGGCGAGGGCGCAAGATATAGGGGCACATGCATCAAGCCCCCATTTTGCGATTTCTAAATAACTAATTTTACTGATTTGCTATTTAGAAATTGCAAAATACAATGCATGTAGGAATCGCAAAAAATATTGCCATTACTACAAATTCCTTAATTGCGACTCTCAAATTGCGAGTCGCAATTAAGGAATTGATTCCTATTCCTATTCCTATTGATTCCTATTCATTCCCAAATGCAAAAATACCGGTCGCAGAGGAGCAGATTCTGCGAATCTTCCCGTTTGCAGCAGGTTTTTGGTTTGATGCATGGGGACCATAGTTACCTTAGGGCACGAGTAATAGTTACTTGAGACAACTCCAACTATAACAGCGGATTTTTCGAAGTTTTGTCTGTGTAATGTGTACATTCTGAACCTTACTCCAAGGTCCTGTAACCTTTGTTTTTTTCAGTGAATTTCTAAGGTTTTTTAAATTTTATTTTTAGTGAAAAAAAATATACATTATATATAAACCAACACACACACACACACACACACACACACACACACACACACACACACATATATATATATACATATCCACAGGGTTTTCTTTGTTTTAAAGAAGACGATCAAGCCACTCCAACCAGGTACTTCAAAGATTTTTTATTTTCGGGCAAAAAGAGGCGTTTCGAGCACTCAGGCTCTTGGTCACATGACCATGGTTCCACATCTCGTCATTAAGTACTCTTAGATTTAGAAACAAAATGAAGGAAAGACTCTGTGTTTACAAAATCACACAGGTCCCGTGTCAATATACAAATTAAAATTAAATTGATTGTTGCAAGACACAATTTGAATTCGAACACAGGAGTTTGTACTGGCTTGGTCATTTATGTGATAAAGTGATTTAAACCGCTGGTATATTGCATTATAACATTGAAAAATACACAGCAGTATTCACAACACACCATGGGCGGTATCAAGGGTTTAGTACCCTCTGTTCCTTGTATACATATAAACAGGGTATTTAACTCAGAGGTTGAGAGGGATGTGAAAAGAATTAAAGACACAGTGTATAGAGGTGAGCTCTAGGTACTAGTAGTTGAATTAAATTCTCCATCAACTCATTTTTAGATAGAAAAAGAATTAGCTTCCTGGGTATAGTACCCCTGCTCATGGCATTCAACTAACCGTTCCTATTCAAGTTATTTCTTTTAATGCTCTCCTATTCCATGTTCAGATAATCTAGAGAATATTACTTAGTCATATTCAGGAGTCATACCGGTGAGTACATATCAATAATAATTCAAAAGAAGGGTGTAAATATATGTAACTAAATCCCACTACTCAGTGCTCATAACTCTTATCGATAGTGTTTGTCGTGCTCATAACTGTTATCGCAGGTCAGTGACTCATTTACTCCATCAATACTGGAATAATCTATAAGAAGAAGGAGAAAGAGAAACAAGAAAAAATTAGTTATCAATAACTACATGTTGAACAGGTTGTGCCTTTGTGCTATGTTATCATACTAATACTAGAGCAACACAAGATCAAAGGTTACTTGGTCTGAATAGTTCTAAATAATAACATCCATCCAGTTTCCTCAAAACATATAGAATGCTCGCCATCATACCTTTCATTATGACCAAGCACGGTATTGTCCTAAACAATTATACATTCAGTGATTAATTTAAAAAAAAACAGTTCCTGAGGGTAAAGGGAGACAATTCCGAATATTTACAAGTCTATGTACATTTCTTCATCAATATTCATTCCCATGGGTGCAATGCTCCCTGCCTAGAGAATGAATCTAGATTCTGCCCTTCGTAATGCCATCAATCTGTATACATATATATACATATATCTATATATATTTTCGCTCCGCTTGCACCTTCACACGGCGCACTTCAAAGACGGGTGCCTCCAACGCGGCGGTGCAGCCGCCTACATATCACGCTCAATTTCCCACCATCCATTGTACAGGAAAAGGCACTCACAGGGTTTACTGCAACCAAATGGGTTTATTTCCATAAATCAGTGGACGCAAACATGAAAAAGACGCGCTTCGCCTATGGCTTAGTCTTGTATTTCATAAAAGCCACCATTGAAACAAATTCTTCTAAGCTATTGGTTGTTCAAAGTGTAACATGATCTCAATGTGTCATAAAAATCAAGAAAGGCCATAACATTCTTTACACGGCAGCCATCTTAACACTGTAAAATCCAACCTTATCATTTTTTTTGTTGTTGACAGTGATATAAGTTCTCTCCCAGATTGGTGAAATTAACGGTTTCTTTTACATTAGCAGAGCCATTCCTACTCCTTCATCTACTCGTTTCACCCTGCTGTGCTTGATCACGGTGCAACAAAACATTAGTCCCTCCACAGTTTCTGTATTTTATACCAAACACCCAGTAGACACATTATGGTGCATTCTGGGTTAGGTAGTCCTGAGTTTTGTCCTTCGCCCAATTAGTGCGATAAAACTTTATTTGTTCAACACGCTGTTGTCAGCAATACAACCAATACTTATTAGGGCTACCAATGAGACCAGAGATTTATGGGTGATCTTGTTAGGACAAAACAAGAGCATTTATGGTTTTATATGTCACTCATGGACACATTAAATGTCTTAGTGACTTTATTTCAACCATTGAATGTTCGTTTTCAGAGAGTGTTTTCCATTTTTGTCGACAACTAGTGTGTCATCTTAACCAACTCTCTGTATTTGTTTATTCCATTAACCTGGCTTAGTGCCTTAGTATCCACTCGTTATTGAGGCTCAGTGTCCCAGTCCTCTCCCTACTCAGGTTATTTACAATGTCTTCCCTTTGAGACTGCCTAGATTTTCTTTGTGAATTTCACAGTTTCTCCCACCATCAATATCCATTATACTCTTTGTCTCTCACAGATGTACATACATCTCTTCGTCCCCGTTTAGCCCTGTTGGGAACTTGGTTCTAAATCTGATGATTAGTTTTGATTCTAATCTTCACAATTTAAGGGTTTGATTTGCCTCTCTCTGCCGCATTGGCATTCCAGGCAGTACACCACATACGTGGTGTTGCATGTGATGGTGTTGTTGATGTTAAAGAGCTTTCCCGTAGGATCTAGGATGGTTTTCATATTTCTGTCAATTTTGCAGGCTTTGCACTGACTGCATTTGGTGAATACCTTCTGTAGTCCTTGTAGCCATGTTTCAAGGCGTTTGTATGTATAATGGCTATTAACCAATTTGTTTGACAGCGACGGGTCTTTCCTGTATGATATTTGGGGCCAATTTCCCAATTGTTTGCCAGTGTCCGGGTCTTTCACTAAAATGTTCCAATATTTCTTTAAGGAGTGTCGGAATTTGGAGCTTTCTTTGCTATAGGTCATTACCATTCTTATTGGCTCCTTTGTTTGATTTTCTTTATTTTTGTCTCTCCTTCTTATTAGAGTTTAAGCTCTCGTAACTGCTCTTGCTTTTATTTCCCCATGTTTGATATGATTGTATTGATATCCTCTATTAAGAAAACGTTGTTTCGTTTCCTGAAACTTGATATTAATATCTTTTCACTTATGAAGAATACATCAATAGAGATATAACCCGCTGACAAAGGGGGAAACATAGTTATTCTAGACAAAGCAGATTACATTGCATAGACCATGCGGCAAGTAAATGTCGAAAATAACTATGAAAGGCTCAAAAAGAATCCAATTAACAGCTTAGTCATAGCTGAATGAGAAATTGAAAAAATTGAATGAAAAAGGTCTCATCAATGATCAAGAGGTTCAAATTTTGAAGAATAATGCACCACAATACCAACAATATACTTTCTTCCGAAGGTGCACAAAACCTTAACTAAACCCCCTGGCAGTCAATCAATCAATCAAAGCATTTATATAGCGCACTACTCACCCGGAGGGTCTCAAGGCGCTTGGGGAGGGGGGGGTCCACTACTGCTCGAACAGCCAGGTCTTGAGCTGCTTCCTGAAGGCGAGGTGGTCTTGGGTCAGGCGGAGGTGAGTCGGGAGGAAGTTCCAAGTCTTGGCGGCCAGGTAGAAGAAGGACCTTCCTCCTGTGGTGGCTCTTCGGATGCGGGGGACGGCGGCGAGGGCTTGGCTGGTCGATCGAAGCTGGCGTGTGGGAGTGTAGAAGTTGAGGCGGCTGTTGAGGTATCCTGGGCCTTGGTTGTGTAGGGCTTTGTGTGCGTGGGTGAGGAGACGAAAGGTGATTCTTTTGTTGACCGGGAGCCAGTGCAGTTCTCTCAGGTGTCCGGAGATGTGGCTGTGTCGGGGGATGTCGAGGATGAGTCTTGCTGAGGCGTTCTGGATCCGCTGGAGTCTCTTCTGGAGTTTGGCAGTGGTTTAGGCGTAGAGGGAGTTGCCGTAGTCCATTCGGCTGGTGACGAGGGCCTGAGTGACCGTCATCCTGGTCTCGGTGGGGATCCACCGGAAGATCTTACGTAGCATGCGCAGGATGTTGAAGCACGACAAGGAGACGGCATTGACTTGTCTGGCCATGGAGAGGGAGGAGTCCAGGATGAAGCCCAGGTTACGTGCGTGGTATGTTGGTTTGAGTGCGCTGCCCAGGGGGAGCCACCAGGAGTCGTCCCAGGTGGAGGGTGTGGAGCCCAGGAAGAGGACTTCCGTCTTGTCTGAGTTCATTTTCAGACGGCTGTTCATCATCCACTCGGCTACGTTTGTCATCCCTTCGTGTAGATTGGCTCTGGCGGTGGCGGGGTCGTTGGTGAGGGAGAGGATCAGCTGGGTGTCGTCGGCGTAAGAAATGATGTTGAGGTTGTGCCTGCGTGTGATGGCTGCGAGGGGGCTCATGTAGATGTTGAAGAGGGTGGGGCTGAGTGATGATCCTTGTGGTACGCCGCAGATGACTTCGGTGGCCTCAGATCTGAACGGAGGGAGGCGGACTCTCTGTGTCCTTCCGGCGAGGAAGGAGATGATCCAATCTAGTGCCTTCTCTTGGATTCCGACTTTGCTGAGGAGCTGCACTAGGGTGCGGTGGCAGACAGTGTTGAATGCCGCGGAGAGGTCCAGGAGGATGACAGCCGCAGTTTCCCCGTTGTCGAGCAGGGCTCGGATGTCATCGGTGGCTGCGATGGGGGCGGTCTCGGTGCTGTGATTGGCCCGGAAGCCAGACTGCGAGAGGTCGAGGGATCCGTTCATCTCGAGGAAGGCGGCCAGTTGCTTGTTGACGGTCTTCTCGATGACTTTGGCCGGAAACGGGAGGAGCAAGATGGGGCTGTAGTTTTTGAGTTCGGTGGGGTCCGCTGATGGTTTCTTCAGTAGAGCGCTGAGTTCAGCGTGCTTCCAGCTCTCCGGGAAGGTAGCGGTGTTGAAGGAGGTGTTAATGATGTCCCGCAGGTGGGGTGCGATGAAAGCGTCGGCCTTGTTGAAGAGGGGGTGAGGGCAGTGGTTGGTTGGAGATCCGGAGTGGATGGAGTTCATCGTGCGTCGGGTTTCTTCGGTGTTGATCGGAGTCCAGGCGCTGAAGGTGGTGGTGGGGGGTGCAGGTGCGGTCGTGGGGTGCATTGGCTGTGTGATGAAGCTGTTGTGTATGTCTGCGATCTTGTTGTGGAAGTAGGAGGCGAGGGAGTTGCAGAGGTCTTGTGATGGGGTGATGTCGTTGTTTCCGGCGTTGGGGTTGGAGAGCTCTTTGGACGATGTTGAAGAATTCCTTGCTGTTGTGTGCGTTGTTGTCCAGTCGTTCCGTGAAAGCGGTTTTCTTGGTGGTGTGGATCAGTTGGTGGTGTTTTCTAGTGGCGAGCTTGAGGGTGGTCATGTTGTCTGGAGTTGGGTCTCTGCGCCAGGCTCTCTCGAGGGCTCGGCAGTTCTTCTTGGAGCTCTTGAGTTCGTCGGTGAACCAAGGTGCTTTCTTGCTACCGGGCCTGTTAGGCGGGGTCCTCAGAGGGGCGAGGTCGTCTGCGCAGTTGCTGATCCACTTCGTGAGGTTGTTGGCGGCCTGGATAGGGTTCGCTGAGCTGGCAGGGGGGGGGCTTGGCTCAGGGATGCGGCGAGCTGGTCGGCTGTGATCTTGTTCCAGCTTCTGCGTGCAACCTGTTGCTGGTGGTGGTGGATCATGTTCTTTCTGAAGTTGAAGTGGACGCAGCTGTGGTCCGTCCAGTGGAGTCCGGTAGCATGGCTTAAGGCGATGTCCTTGCTGGAGGAGAAGACTGGGTCGAGTGTGTGTCCGGCGTGGTGGGTGGGGGTGGTCACCAGCTGCTTGAGTCCGAGGTTGGCGAGGTTGTCCAGCAGGGTGGTGGTGTTGCGGTCGTTGTTGTTCTCCAGGTGGAAGTTAAGGTCCCCGAGGAGGATGTAGTCAGCGGAGGGGAGGGAGTTCGGGCTGATGAAGTCGGCGATGTCTTCGCAGAATTGTGTGCGTGGTCCCGGGGGTCTGTAGATGAGGGTGCCTCTGAGGGTGGTCTTGGGGTCGGTGTGGATCTGGAAGTGCAGGTGTTCGGCGGTTGTGAGGGTGTCGTCGGTGTTGGTCGTGATGCAGATGGTGTTCCTGTGGATGATGGCGATGCCTCCTCCTGTCTGATTGCCGCGGTCCCTCCGGGTGATCTTGTATGGCGATGTCGATGTCGGGTGCTGAGGAGGCGTTCATCCAGGTTTCCGTGAGGAAGGCGACGTCTGGAGATGTGGTGTCGAGGAGGTTCCAGAGTTCCACGGCGTGTCTGTGGATGGAGCGGGTGTTGAGCAGGATGCACTTCAGGTGGTTGTTGCTGGTGGTCGGCTTAGTGGGTGCTGGTGCAGTGCAGGTCCGGATGCAGGTGAACTTGCAGGAGTGGCAGCTGAAGGGTCCGTGGGTGTGTCTCGGGTAGGCTCGGTAGCATCCCGGGATCCGGCCAGCGTTGAGTGCGTTGAGTTCGGTGGCGTTGTAGGTCCGGCGGGTGGGCTGGTGTCTGCGGGGGCCAGGGGATCGGGCGCTGGGCACGGTCCAGGTGCGGACGGGCCCAGACGGGCTTACCTTTGGCGCGCCTTCAGCGCGCTTAGGGCACGCCCGCTGTGCTGCACGTTTGCCACTCTGCCATATATGGAGAGTGGGGGGGGGGGCGGAGCGAGGGAGGAGCAGCTGGGAGGCGGGAGCGGGCGGCGAATGGGAAGGGCAAATGAGGGAAGGGGGCGGGGCCGCAGGGGGGCAGCGCGGGGAGCAGGGAGGTGGCGGGAAAGGCGGCAGGGGCTGGGCACAACAACAAGGGGCAAACAGCGGAAGCGAGATTAACAGAAAGCAAAGGCCGAAGTAACACGGAGGAAAAAAGCGGCAAAGTTAGCAGAAATTACTATTTACTCAGGGGGATGACGCGGCAGGGGCTGGGCCCAACAACAAGGGGCAACCAGAGGAGGAGAGAATAGCAGAAGCAGGAGCAGAATTTACACGGAGGAAAAAAAAGCAGCAAAGTTAGCAGAAATTATAATTTACACAGGGGGATGACACGCAGCGCAACAGGGCAGATGCAGTACCGGCTCGAAGACCGGGAGCACAGCTGCGGGCAGCGGCAGCACTTGGCGGGAACGGGGCAGCCTGGGCTCACTCACGAGGAGTATACGCGGTGCGTGGGGTGACCGGCCCAGAGCCATCATTTCGAGCTGTGATTCCCTGTGTCAAAATGTCTCTATTTATGTAGATCATGTCCATGGTACCCACTTTAACATCTCACATAAAGGACACAGGGGACATTCTTAGAATACTCATGAATACCCAGTGGCAGAAAGAATATCTGTTAGTGACCAACAATGTCGTATCGCTTTGCACCTATAAATTGACCATGACATAGGTCTTCAAGCGATAACATACTTTTAAAAACAAACACCGGTGGAACAACTGCAACACTGTATAATGGTCCTAAATATGATCGAAATGTGTCTAAGAAATAATATTTTCTTATTTAATAAGGAAATATATTCCCAAAGATGTGGTACCGTCATGGGAGTTTCCTTCTCTCCAAGCTATGCCAAACTAGTAATGGGTTGGTGGGAAAAAACCATAGGTTGGAGAGAAGAAAACGACCACCACGTAGGGCTACGTTTTATTGATGGTCTCTTTCTTCTTTGGAATGGGACTTAAGAAGAATTCATCACCTTTCTGGATGTACTGAATGACAATAACATCTGACTCAAATTTACGCACAGCATAAGTGCAAAGGAAATTGTATTTCTAGATACTAAAGTATATGTGGAAGCTAATAAATCGAAACCACTGTGTACAGGAAGAGCACGGCTACCAATAGCATGCTACATGGGAAGAGCTTCCACCCTGAAAGTGTCAAGAAGAACATTCCTTATGGAGAGTACATTAAAATGACAAGCAACTGCTCCAACACAAAAGAAATTAATATCAAGTTTCAGGAAACAAAACAGTGTTTTCTTAATAGAGGATATCAACACAATGATATCAAACTTGGAGAGATAAAAGCAAGAGCAGTTACGAGAGCTGAAACTCTAATAAGAAGGAGAGACAAAAATAAAGAAACTCAAACAAAGGAGCCAGTAAGAATGGTAATGACCTACAGCAAAGAAAGCTAAAAAAATGCGACAATCCTTAAAGAAATATTGAAACATTTTAGTGAAAGATCCGGACATTGGCAAGCAATTGAGAAATTGGCCCCAAATATCATACAGGAAAGGCCCGTCGCTGTCAGACAAATTGGTTAATAGCCATTTCACAAACAAACGCCCTCAAACATGGCTAGAAGGACTACAGAAGGGATTCAGCAAGTGCAGTCAGTTTAAAGCTTGCAAAATTGGCAGAAATATGAAAAGCATCCTAGATCCTAGGGGAAAGGTCTTTAACATCAACAACACCATCACATGCAACACCAAGTATGTGGTGTACTGCCTGGAATGCCAATGCGACAAACGTTATATTGGAAGCACGATTTGCCCGCTAAAAAAGAGGATCCTTGAACATACCAGGGCAATCCAGAACAAAGATCTAACTTACGGCATGTCAAAACATATGCTAACCCATGAAGGGAAAACATGGAAAGATATGAATTATTTTGGATTAGCGACGGTATCTGTACACGAGAGAGGGGAAAATTGAAACACTTAAATTGCGAAGATTAGAATCAAAACTAATCATCAGATTTAGGACCAACCGCCCGATTCATCAAAGAAAATAGCGCTCGCAAAGGGCCAGATTCTAAGAATGTGGCCCTTTGCAAGAGCGATTTTTGCATTTGGGATTCAGCATCCCAAATGTAAAAATCGCTAATTGCGATCTCGCAATTTTGCGAGGAATGACATTTAAGGAATCTCTATTTGAGATTCCTTAAATGCAATTCAACATCCAATTTAATTTTGCGAATTCGCAATTTCTTGCCGCAATTTACCGCGAGGTCAGACCTCGTGGTAAATTGCGAAAACTCTGAAAAATGCATTTAAATGCATTTTTCTGAGTTGCATGTTACACACACACATGTCCTTTGGACATGTGTGTGTGCAACACCTGTGTAAAATCTCATTTGAGGGGTGCTACAGGGTGTCCTTTGGACACCCCTGGCACCCTTCAAATCGCTATCTTATTTGCGATTAGCAAATTGCTAATCACAAATAAGCAATACTCCCCATGCATTCCTATGGGCCTTTTGGCCCATTGGAATGAATGGCGAGTTATTCCTTATTTGCGATTAGCAATTTGCTAATCGCAAATAAGGAATATGTAGGAATCGCATTTCTTCATGCAATTTCTACATGAATCCCGTTTTGCGAGTCCTTAATAGCGATTCGCTATGAATCGCTATTAGGGCCTCGCAAAACGGGAGTATGATGAATCAGGCTGATAGTTCCCAAACGGAGAGACAAAGAGTATAATGGATATTGATGGTGAGAGAAATGGTGAAATTCTCAAAGAAAATCTAAGCACACTTCAAAGGGAAGACATTGTAAATAACCTGAGTAGGCATAGGACTTGGGCACTGAGCCTCAATAAAGAGTGGAAACTAAGGCACTGAGCCGGGATAACGGAATAAACAAATAAAGAGAGTTGGTTAAGAAGACGCACTAGTCGCCATCAAAAATAAAAAACACTCTCTGAAAACGAACATCCAATGGTTGAAATAAAGTCACTAAGACATTTAATGTGTTCATGAGAGACATATAAAACCGTAAATGCTCTTTTTTTTGTCCTAAAAAGATCACCCATAAATCTCTGGTCTCATTGCTAACCCTAATAAGGATTGGTTGTAATGCTGACAACAGCGTGTTGAACAAATAAAGTTTTATCGCACAAATTGGGTGAAGGAAAAAAGTCAGGACTACCTAACTCAGAATGCACCATAATGTGTCTACTGGGTGTTTGGTATAAAACACTGAAACTGTGGAGGGACTAAAGTTTTGTTCCTACAGGAGAGAAGGATGCAATACAGCAATCATAATGATATGTTTTTAAAAATGATATCTATCTGTCTGGATGAAAATGTATTTACCTTTGGAGAAGATCTGTTCCATCAATGCAGTGGTACTGCGATGGTATTTTCCTTCAGTCCTAGTTACGCGTGTTTAACAATGGGATGGTGGGAGCAGGAGAAGGCATGGAGTGCAATAAATGATCAAGCTGTGAACAAAATCATCAGCTGGAAGAGATTTATTGATGATCCGCTAATAATTTGGGACAGCACACTAACTGAGTTCCAGGAATATTTTGAAGTGCTTAACAACAATACAAAACATCTGAAATTTACATACAGCATAAGCAAGGAACGAGTCATATTCCAGGACACAGAGATATATGTAAAGGATAATCAAGTCCATACAACCTGACATAGAAAGTCAACATCTATGAATGCCACCCTAGAAGCAACTAGCTTCCATCAAAACTCCTTGCTATCCAGTATTAACCTACAGAGATCTCCTAAGGAATCGGCGAATTTGCAGCGAACCTGAAGAGTGGGAAACACAAAGTAAAAAGACGGTGGAAAGATTTGAGTAAAGAAAATACAAACCAAAAAGGTAGTGAAGAAATGCTGGGGAAGAGCAAACCAGAAAACAAGAGAAGAATGTTTGAAAAGGAAAGAAAGTAAAGAGACAAACCAGACAGAACAAATCAGAATGATCACAGACTTTTCCCAGGAAAGTATACAAATAGAGAAAATCCTAATAAAGAACTGGAAGATTCTCCAACTTGATACCTCTGTCAAGGGTATAATGGGAAATCATCCGACAATGACATACAGAAGAGCAAAACATCTTAAAGATCACATGATACATTGCCACTTTCAAGGAAAAAAGAAAGCAGAAACATGGTAGAAGACCAAAGGATTTGTCAAGTGTCAAATCGCAAGACCTACCAAGGAAATAACATTGGCAAATAACAAGAAGTGGGAAATACGCCAATTATTTAGTTGCAGAACACCATATACAGTGTATATAGTAGAATGCCCTTGCCCACAAAGGTATGTGGGAAGTACGATTTGTGTGCTGAAGAAAAGAATCATGGAACACGTGCGAGCCACTATACATAAAGATCGGACCAATGCCATATCAAAGCATATGGAACAACATCACCAAGGAGATTGGCGACAGCTGAAATTTTCAGAATCGGACCATCCCAAAAAGAGATTGTGGCGGAGACCGGGAGAAAAAGCTACGGAAGACAGAATCACGCTATATTTTAAATCTAAGGACCATACATCCACACGGCCTGAACCAGTCGGAAGAATTATATATCCATCTATAAATACAGGGATCTGTATTTAAAACAACAAGTCTGAATATAAAAGGATAACATCCTATTCGTAGGTAGGATTGAAAGGAGAAAAAGGAAAAAAAGAAGAAAAAATAAACATGGACAATAAAGTTTTATTGAAAATGTCAATAAAAGATCAGGCCTATTAGAAGGCGGTAATGGAATAAAAACAAATGGTATAATAAAGCTTTATTGAAAACAAGAATCAAAACGACGAAATCCCGGGGAATCGGGGGTTAATGAAGAATGCCTAAACATCAATGAACTAGTCCCACCAGAGGGAAGAAATGTGGACTAAAAACGTGTGAGGTACATAGAATGCTCGCAATATAAGGCAGATTCTTGTGCCAGAACAATAACAGTAATATGAAATGAATTATAAGTTGTTTGAAAATAGGAATTATGATAAGAAAGACGAAACATAACTACAAGGACCACAATTCCAGAGACTGAACATGTGACAGGAAATGGTCATGAACTTTTTTCTAACATTTTAAATTGTGAGTCATTGGGGGGGCCCATTGATCGTGAGCAAGGTGTGGTGGATCAGAGCGCTATCAGCCCCTTAAAACGAAGTATAAAATAAAAGAACAGTCTTTAAAATCACTTCGGGAGTGCAACCCGTTTTTTCCTTGAAAGAGGGAAAGTGTTGTAATATATATATATATATATATATATATGCAAATCCAACTTGTCGGAAATCTGCTTCGCCACATCGACAGGTACGTAGACTTCAAGAATTAGCCAGTCAGTCAAAAGTCGTAGTCTTGAATATTTATTTAGTTGTGGTGTAAGTCATCAGACGCGTTTCGGACTTTACGTCCTTGCTCACTGATGGGGAGTGATAAGAGTGACTGCTATTTGACAGGAATTGTCATAAATGAAAGCGCGCCAAATTGCTACGTGCTGGTAAACATAAACATAAACAAAGGACCATTTTGGCTGATATGATCGTAAATGAGACGTTTTCAATAGTTGCCATCTTGACTCTGTACGTTGTATATATTATTTGTTATCTTTCATATGTGGCGCTTGAAATAAGCGAGGCATAATATTGTAACATATTAACCAATTGTCATATAAAAATGCATTGCGATGTATAATCAGTTTGATACATGCATAGTTTACAATCGGAACATAAAGGAAATCATCTTTGTTATCTGTACAAATACTTATGATCCCCGACCATTGCAATTTCATTTATCACACATAGTTTTTTAGCTATTTGTATTAAATATAATTATAAACATGGATAGCATGTTTAGGGCACAAACGGAAAAACGTTTATCATTGTCTGTACAAATACTCAGAGACTCTGTTCCAAGAAAAAGTTGTCTATGGTTGTACAAAGTACCACCATGGGTGTGTTGATATGTGTTACATATTGCTACAAAAGAAGTACTCTAAAGTGCGTAGGTGCTAAAATAGGAACCCACAAAGTAATGTGTGAGTCTCCTGAACAATAAGTGCATAGTCTATGGGTCACATAGACGTGATGTGAAGATAAAAAATAATAAAATAAAATATAATATAGGTGTAACCTTATTATCACAAACCTTTACAATTTCAAAACACTTTGAAAGGTATTTTGTGATGGTCTTGGGTGTGAAGAGACTGAACTAGCATAGAAAGGTTTAACGAAGTATGGCCTGGTTTCTACACCCTGTTGTAAAACTTTAAGGGAATGGTTGGACCATGTGTTGTAAGTACATGTCTAATGGACCAAGCAAAGGATGGAATTGCTCATAATTATAACATAATTACTGTTTTAGAAAATTATGGAGGTCCTCCCCCATGTTTAAACCTCCCGGACTTTTGCTGTTGAGCAGTACAATGTATTTCGATTCTAGTTGTCTAAGGGGTTTTTCGTGGTCACCCCCTCTTTTACTGGGGTTGACAGCATCGATAACAAAGTATCTCAGGTGGTTGGGGTTTTAATTATGTACGCTTTTAAAATCCCGAGCTACAGGGTAGCTGGGGTTGGCATTGACTATTGCCCTCAAATGTTGCAATATGCGCATGTGAACCGGTAATCTTGTAATACCTACATAGGTAAGTTCACAGCTGCATATTAGTACATAGACGGCTAGTTCTGTGCGGTAAGTATAATGGCCTTTCAGAGCATAGGGGGTGGTGTCAAAAGGAGTTGGATGTGTTCTGACATTTACCCCAAACTTGCACGCCCGGCAACTGCTGCAACGAAAGAAACCCTTACGGGGAGACAGCCAATTGTCCACTTTTGCTGTTTCTGGACTGCTGCACACTAAATCATTGACATTGCATATGCTCGTCTAAATGTTACAGTAGGAGTTTTGGGCATAATGGTTTTGAGTACATGGTCGGTTAGAATAATGGGACATTCTTGTTTAATCAATTTGGTGATCTGACAGGCTTGACGACTATACCCTGTTATAAGGCGGATGGTGTTATTGGAGCTGACTTCTTGTGTTTCTGGATGGGATTCTCTGTTAGGATTTAATAATTCAAGTCGATTAAGGCAATTAGCCTTTGACATGCTGGCATCTAGTTTCTTGGCATTGTAGCCCATAGCAAGGAGTCTGTTTTTACAGTCTTGTTGGTGTTTATCTCTCATCTCCTGGGAGCTACATGACCTGTGTATACGCAAGAATTCCCCATATGGGATGGCTGTGATGGTGTGGTGAGGATGAAAGCTCCTAGCGTGCAGGATAGTGTTGCCTGCCGTGCTTTTCCTAAACAGGCTAGTTGTTATTTCATTATGCACTATGTTCATCTGCACATCTAAGAAGGTTGCCTCATTTGCGCTAATATTAGCTGTGAATTTTAAATTCAATTGGTTGTTATTAATGTCCTTCGCAAAATGATTAGCTTCTTGCATTGAACCACGCCAAATTATAAACACATCGTCTATATATCTCCAATATTTCATGACATTGTTTTCCCAATATGCTGCATGGTCAATTTTTAGGACATGCTCCTCCCACCACTTCACGTGGAGCCCCGCGTAGGTGGGGGAAAAACATGTCCCCATAGCCACCCCTCTTAGTTGCTTGAAAATCACATTATTGAATGAGAAGATATTAAAGATATTATTATTAAGACATTTGTCTATCATATTAATAAGCATTTTGTTGTGTTGGTACGGTTCAATGGGGCGTTGGTCCAGATAGTATTTGACCGCTCTTATTTCATCAGCGTGTGCTATACTCGTGTATAGCGTGGCTATATCCATTGTCATGAGTAAATAGCCATCACACCATTTGCATTGATTCAAAAGATATAAAAACTCCGTTGTGTCCTTGATGTAAGCTGGTAGGCAGACAACAAACTCTTGCAGATAAAAGTCTATGTATTTGGATGTGTTTTCAAATACGCTGTTGATCGCTGACACAATGGGCCTGCCTGGGACCGGTGTTTGCTGTTTATGTACTTTGGGTACAAAATAAATGTTTGGTAACCCCGGGTGAGTTTTGTGTAAAAATTTCAGTTCATCTTTCGATAATAGTCCCTCACGTTTCCATGAATACAGGTCTTTTGCATATGATTCTTGGATAATTTTAGCAGTTTTCAAATCTGTTTTAGCATAGCATAGTTCGTCATTGAGATGTCGATAGGCTTCTTCGATGTAGTCTTGTTTGGCCCAGAGCACTGTATTCCCACCTTTGTCTGATTGGTTAATAACAATTTTATTGTCGTTTTTTAGCTTTTGCATCAGAAAATTGTATGCTCTCATGTTGGCATTAGATGGTTTGCATTGCTTCATGGTTTTTAATTGAAGTTTCTTGAGCTCCTCTATTAGTCTATCGGCATAGATGTCAATGGCATCTCTCGGCATGCTGGGATTGAAAGTTGATGACGGTTTGAAGGGACTACTACTAGTCAGGTTGATGTCAATGTCCTCCGTGTCAGCGATTATTTGAGTATTCACATCTTGATCATCTTCAGTGCGTAGATGGTGCATGGTACGCATTAAGCTGACATCTTTGGCTTGTAATCCGCTTTTTTTAGACTTAGGGTTCGTTTCTTGATTTGTGTTTTCAATTGTACTTTTTTGATGGCATAGTATTTTTTGAGTTTTATTTTGCGGATATGTTTAAAGACATCGATTCTGGTGTTACAATAGTTAAAATTGCTTTCTGGGCAGAAGGACAAGCCCAACTAAAGCAATTGTTTCTCTGCTTGATTTAATTTAATGCTGGTAAGATTGATAATACTGTTTTCATCTACTGTTTTTTGTTCTGTCAGAATTTCTTCTTGGATTGCCTTCCTTTTGGCTTGGGTGCGCTTGCGGCGTTGTCGTCGCCTTGTGTTCCTGTTTTGTTTTGCGCAAAGTTTTGATTCCGTGAGCGCAATGTTTGTTTTCTCTGCAGCCTCATGTATTCGATTACCTCCGCTAGGGTTAATTGGCCCAAATCCTTTCTTTGAGCTCTCGGGGTGCTATCATCAGATTCATCTCCACTGGGTACCAGGCTAGTATCAGACCCAGACCGGTTAGAGTCGCTTATTTCTGCAGTTGTTTGTTGAGTTGCTGTTTTAGGTTTAGTTGTTTTTGTATTGCTTTGTTTCCGTATGTGATCGTATTTTCTTGCGAACGTGTAAATTTGACCTAAGGCGTAGTCTTGTTCGTCGCGAGCAAATTTATATGCTTTTCTCGTTTTTATTGTGTTTTCTTGTTTTACCAAGCGTTCTGTTATTTCTTTCTTAGTTTGCTCGATATACGCTTTGTCTTTACTGTATTCTTCTTTTTTAAGTTCTTCATTGATTCTGGTGATTTCATCCAGGTTTGTTTGGCGATCCACTTTAGCGTACTTGATTAGCAGGCATAGTAAGTGCATGGAGGCCTCGAGATTACTCTCCGCCCAGTCTTTTAACAATAGAGGGTTCGGGTTCTCAAAACTGGGGACGAGCATAATGCGTAAGCCGCGCGGCACCCTCCCCTCTTCATGGTATTTTTCAAGGGAGCGAATCTCCCAACATTTGGTGAGTTCCCCCCGTCTGTTCTTTTCCAGCTATTTCATCAGCTTTTTTTACTTCAGTCTCATTGCTCACAGTTTTGGTTTGTTAGCATTTTCTCCTGGTTTCACTTTTTGGCAGGTTGAAAAACAATTGTTCAAATGCTTCCTCTCGCTCCCGCTCTTCCGCCAGTAGGTAATATATATATATATATATATATATATATATATATATATATATATATATATATATAAATATATATATTATATATATATATATATATATATATATATATATATATATATATATATATATATATATATATATATAAATATATATATATTATATATATATATATATATATATATATATATATATATATATATATAACCTCATCTTTATTCAAAACGGCAACAGCAGAGGCACAGCGCACCAGATTGCATCCATTTCTTGCAGCCTTTCGCCTGACGCGTTTCCAGAGACATTTTCTCTTTTCCTCAGTGGCAGGCAAACAGGAAAGCACAGCTGCTCGGTTTCTCTCATTAGATTTAAATGTTCAAAGTACCGCTCCCCAGGGCGTGTAGCATCAAGCCTTCTGGTTCATGTAGTTTGGAGGTTGAATGCAGCTGTTGTAGTATTTTCCTAAGTAAGTGTTCAAGGTTACACAATGCGCCGCTTCTGCTGTTTTCTCATGCCAGGATGAAAGAGGTGACTCCGGTACCAATGGTTGCTTTAGAGAAAAACAACCGGACCTGCACATCCGCAGGGGGGCAACTTCGTGGCCAGAGCGGGCCACTCAACATTACACCAAGATTGCTCCCAAGATGAAGTGCCACACACGGAGTACTGTTTAAACCTCATCTTTATTCAAAACGGCAACAGCAGAGGCACAGCGCACCAGATTGCATCCATTTCTTGCAGCCTTTTGCCAGACGCGTTTCCAGAGACATTTTCTCTTTTCCTCAGTGGCAGGCAAACAGGATAGCACAGCTGCTCGGTTTCTCTCATTAGATTTAAATGTTCAAAGTACCGACCCCCAGGGTGTGTAGCATCAAGCCTTCTGGTTCATGTAGTTTGGAGGTTGAATGCAGCTGTTGTAGTATTTTCCTAAGTAAGTGTTCAAGGTTACACAATGCGCCGCTTCTGCTGTTTTCTCATGTCAGGATGAAAGAGGTGACTCCGGCACCAAGAGAAAATGTGTCTGGAAACGCGTCTGGCGAAAGGCTGCAAGAAATGGATGCAATCTGGTGCGCTGTGCCTCTGCTGTTGCCGTTTTGAATAAAGATGAGGTTTAAACAGTACTCCGTGTGTGGCACTTCATCTTGGGAGCAATCTTGGTGCAATGTTGAGTGGCCCGCTCTGGCCACGAAGTTGCCCCCTGCAGATGTGCAGGTCCAGTTGTTTTACTCTAAAGCAACCATTGGTACCGGAGTCACCTCTTTCATCCTGGCATGAGAAAACAGCAGAAGCGGCGCATTGTGTAACCTTGAACACTTACTTAGGAAAATAGTACAACAGCTGCATTCAACCTCCAAACTACATGAACCAGAAGGCTTGATGCTACACGCCCTGGGGGGCGGTACTTTGAACATTTAAATCTAATGAGAGAAACCGAGCAGCAGCTGTGCTTTCCTGTTTGCCTGCCACTGAGGAAAAGAGAATATGTCTCTGGAAACGAGTCTGGCGAAAGGCTGCAAGAAATGGATGCAATCTGGTGCGCTGTGCCTCTGTTGTTGCCGTTTTGATTAAAGATGAGGTTTAAACAGTACTCCGTGTGTGGCACTTGATCTTGGGAGCAATCTTGGTGTAATGTTGAGTGGCCCGCTCTGGCCGCGAAGTTGCCCCCCTGCGGATGTGCAGATCCGGTTGTTTTACTCTAAAGCAACCATTGGTACCGGAGTCACCTCTTTCATCCTGGCATGAGAAAACAGCAGAAGCGGCGCATTGTGTAACCTTGAACACTTACTTAGGAAAATACTACAACAGCTGCATTCAACCTCCAAACTACATGAACCAGAAGGCTTGATGCTACACGCCCTGGGGGGCGGTACTGTGAACATTTAAATCTAATGAGAGAAACCGAGCAGCAGCTGTGCTTTCCTGTTTGCCTGCCACTGAGGAAAAGAGAAAATGTCTCTGGAAACGCGTCTGGCGAAAGGCTGCAAGAAATGGATGCAATCTGGTGCGCTGTGCCTCTGCTGTTGCCGTTTTGAATAAAGATGAGGTTTAAACAGTACTCCGTGTGTGGCACTTCATCTTGGGAGCAATCTTGGTGTAATATATATATATATATATATATATATATATATATATATATATATATATATATATATATATATATACACACATATTACCTACTGGCGATAGCCAGTAGGTATATATAGTTAGGATTTTTTTCCTATGGGATTTTTGAAAATTCTATGTCGAATAACTTTGGCTTATGAGGACAGAATTGGCTGAAATTTTCAGGAAAATGGAACATTTTGTTTCTGAGCAGCCCCTGAAAATTTGGGGGGGTTTCGTCAAGGGGGGGCCGAGAAAAAAGGGGGGTCCCAAAACGTGTTTTTCCCATGCAATTTTCCATAGGGCGGTTGGCCTCACTTTTAGCCTGAACGGCTGAATGGATTTACACCAAACTTGGCAAAATTGTAGGGACTGGTAGCCCGATGTGCCTTTGCTATGTCTCAAGATATAGGCTCCAGTGGTTTTTACGAAAATTAACTTTGAAAAATATATATTGGGCTACATTGGGCTATATATATGTTGGAGCCCAAATGTAGCCCAATGTAGCCCAATGTAGCCCAATGTAGCCCAAAGATGGCCGCCAGAGACAAAAAAAACCAAATGTAGCCCAAATATCACCAGATGTAGCCCAACTATAGCCCAATGACAGATTGTCCCAGAGTGTTCTAAAGAACAACTAGAGTGCTAACAGTCCTACTTATTACAAAGGTATGGCACACCTGAAGCCATCTTGATTGGAATAAAGTGGTAACTCTTAAAACATTTAATTTAAAAAGGAACAAAATGAGGGGGTTCATTTTGCCATAGAAAGTATGATTAGCGAATATATGACGAAATCCCGCATACCATCAGTCCGCAAAAAAAATCCCGCATGTACTATTAGGCCGCAAATTAGATTAACGAAAACTTTTAGAACGAATATGCCTTTAGCATACACTAAACAACTAAACTACCCTAAACCCTAAAACACTACCCCCAGCATGACCCTACACTACACAAACAGTACAACACTACCCTAAACCCTAAAACACTACCCCCAGCATGACCCTACACTACACAAACACTACAACACTACCCTAAACCCTAAAACACTACCCCCAGCATGACCCTACACTACGCAAACACTACAACACTACCCTAAACCCTAAAACACTACCCCCAGCATGACCCTACACTACGCAAACACTACAACACTACCCTAAACCCTAAAACACTACCCCCAGCATGACCCTACACTACGCAAACACTACAACACTACCCAAAACCCTAAAACACTACACCCCAGCATGACCCTACACTACGCAAACACTACAACACAACCCTAAACCCTAAAACACTACCCCCAGCATGACCCTACACTACGCAAACACTACAACACAACCCTAAACCCTAAAACACTACCCCCAGCATGACCCTACACTACGCAAACACTACAACACTAACCTAAATCCTAAAACACTACCCCCAGCATGACCCTACACTACGCAAACACTACAACACTACCCTAAACCCTAAAACACTACCCCCAGCATGACCCTACACTACGCAAACACTACAACACTACCCTAAACCCTAAAACACTACACCCCAGCATGACCCTACACTACGCAAACACTACAACACTACCCTAAACCCTAAAACACTACCCACAGCATGACCCTACACTACGCAAACACTACAACACTACCCTAAACCCTAAAACACTACGCCCAGCATGACCCTACACTACGCAAACACTACAACACTACCCTAAACCCTAAAACACTACCCCCAGCATGACCCTACACTACGCAAACACTACAACACTACCCTAAACCCTAAAACGCTACCCCCAGCATGACCCTACACTACGCAAACACTACAACACTACCCAAAACCCTAAAACGCTACCCTCAGCATGACCCTACACTACGCAAACACTACAACACTACCCAAAACCCTAAAACGCTACCCCCAGCATGACCCTACACTACGCAAACACTACAACACTACCCAAAACCCTAAAACACTAACCCCCAGCATGACCCTACACTACGCAAACACTACAACACTACCCAAAACCCTAAAACGCTACCCCCAGCATGACCCTACACTACGCAAACACTACAACACTACCCTAAACCCTAAAACGCTACCCCCAGCATGACCCTACACTACGCAAACACTACAACACTACCCTAAACCCTAAAACGCTACCCCCAGCATGACCCTACACTACGCAAACACTACAACACTACCCAAAACCCTAAAACGCTACCCTCAGCATGACCCTACACTACGCAAACACTACAACACTACCCAAAACCCTAAAACGCTACCCCCAGCATGACCCTACACTACGCAAACACTACAACACTACCCAAAACCCTAAAACACTAACCCCCAGCATGACCCTACACTACGCAAACACTACAACACTACCCAAAACCCTAAAACACTACACCCCAGCATGACCCTACACTACGCAAACACTACAACACTACCCTAAACCCTAAAACACTACCCCCAGCATGACCCTACACTACGCAAACACTACAACACTACCCAAAACCCTAAAACACTACACCCCAGCATGGCCCTACACTACGCAAACACTACAACACTACCCTAAACCCTAAAACACTACCCCCAGCATGACCCTACACTACGCAAACACTACAACACTACCCTAAACCCTAAAACACTACCCCCAGCATGACCCTACACTACGCAAACACTACAACACTACCCTAAACCCTAAAACACTACCCCCAGCATGACCCTACACTACGCAAACACTACAACACTACCCTAAACCCTAAAACACTACCCCCCAGCATGACCCTACACTACGCAAACACTACAACACTACCCAAAACCCTAAAACACTACACCCCAGCATGACCCTACACTACGCAAACACTACAACACTACCCAAAACCCTAAAACACTACCCCCAGCATGACCCTACACTACGCAAACACTACAACACTACCCAAAACCCTAAAACACTACCCCCAGCATGACCCTACACTACGCAAACACTACAACACTATCCTAAACCCTAAAACACTACGCCCAGCATGACCCTACACTACGTAAACACTACAACACTACCCTAAATCCTAAAACACTAGCCCCAGCATGACCCTACACTACGCAAACACTACAACACAACCCTAAACCCTAAAACACTACCCCCAGCATGACCCTACACTACGCAAAAACTACAACACTACCCTGAACCCTAAAACACTACCCCCAGCATGACCCTACACTACGCAAACACTACAACACAACCCTAAACCCTAAAACACTACCCCAGCATGACCCTACACCAAACAACCACCACAACTCTACACTACACTAACACAACACTACACTACACAACACTACACTACACTACACAATCACTAACCCACGAAAAAATTAACACAAACCCACTTACCTCTCTCGTCATCGTGGTTTTCACAACGCAAATGCATTTACCATACATGCCTTTAAAACGTAATTCTTTGTAAAGGCATGCGCGATAAATGCACATGCGTTTTGAAAAAATGCGGGATAATGGTATGCGAGCTCAATGACCTTGCGGGATAATGGTATGCGGACTGAAAGTCTGCGGGATAAAAAATGCGGGAAAATGGCTGCAAACCATGATTAGCAGCAGACTTCCCTGGTGAGCACTAGCTTTACTACAGTGATCTAATGAGCAACTAGAGTGCTAACATTCAGAATTTATGGCAAATGTGTGACACATCTGAATGCCTTCTTGATAGAACCAAAGTAAACAAGCATTGAAAATGCAATAGATCTCGCCCTCGTTTAAGTTAAAGCCATTCTGTTTGTAATGAGGTGGCTTTTTAGCTTTGCTTTTATTAGTGTTTTTAAAACTTTCATGTAAATAACATGCATATGTATGCATATATGTATATGTATGCATGCATTTATATTTATATAGATATGCAAATTACATATGTTTATATATGTATATTACCTACTGGCGATAGCCAGTGGGTATATATAGTTAGGATTTTTTCTCTATGGGATTTCTGAAAATTCTATGTCTAATAACTTTGGCGTTTGTGGACGGAATTGGCTGAAATTTTCAGGAAAATGGCACATTTTTTTCTGAGCAGCCCCTGAAAATTTGGTGGGGTTTCGTCAAGGGGGGGCTGAGAACAAAGGGGGGTCCCAAAACGTGTTTTTCCCATTCATTTTTCCATAGGGCGGTTGGACTCACTTTTAGCTCGAACGGCTGAATAGATTTACATGAAACTTGGCAAAATTGTAGATATGGTTTGCCCGACGTGCCTTTGCTATGTCTCAATATATGTGCTCCAGTGGATTTTGAGAAATTAACGTTTAAAAAAATATATATATCTGTGACAGCGCTCCGGTTAGCGCCCCGGTTCGCGTACCTGACGCGTAACGGAACTTCGTGAAGCGAATCTGATTGGGTCTCTGGTGTCTGTCAACATTCTAAACAAACCGGAGCGGCCGCCATCTTGTCTCTCGGTACGATCGAGAGACAAGATGTGGTGAAAAACGAAGGGGGAAATGAAGGAAAGGGGGCAAGGTAGACCACTCCTGACCCCCTAGGATTGATGAGGGGGATATTAAAGTGCCCCGCGGGGCAAAAAATTTAGCGATTTTACGCCGTAGAGGTGCGTCCCGGTACGCGAACCGGGCAGCTCACCGGGCAGCTAACCGGACAGCTAACCGGCAGCGTAGCTGTCAACATTGTAAACAGTCCGGAGCGGCCGCCATCTTGTCTCTCGGTAGGTTCGAGAGACAAGATGTGGTGAAAAAAGAAGGGGGAAATGAAGGAAAGGGGGCGAGGTAAACCCCTCCTGACCCCCTAGGATTGATGAGGGGGATATTAAAGTCCCCCGCGATTTTTCGCGGTAGAGGCGCTTCCCGGTACGCGAACCGGGCAGCTAACCGGCAGCATAACGGGAGTCCGCCATCTTGTGTTTTTGGAGCGTCCGGTTCGCGTACCGGGTAGCGTCCCGGTAAGCGTAACAAGGGGAAAACCAAGAGAAACAGTAAAAAAAAATGAAGGGAATAGATTTCCAGCAAACTTGGCAAAATTGAAGGGACTGTTTGTTTGATGTGCCTTTGCAAGGCCTCAAGATATGTGCACGTGTGGATTTTGTCTAATTAAGGTTAAAAAAAATATATATATCTGTAAGCGTGCTCCGGCACGCTTACGTTACGGGTTTTGTTTGCGCTGCAGAACCGATACGTCACGGTTATGCGACGCGTCATGAGGCGTCTCACGTGGCTACGTGATACGTCACGTAATAAAGAATATATTTTACAGCTATAGATATTAGCTTTTAAAAAACCAATGAAATTCACTGAAAAAACCATAGGTTATAGACCATATATAGTTAGGAATTTGCATTTACAAAACCTTGAAAATTCACTGAAAAAACCATAGGTTAGAGACCATATATAGTTAGCTGGACATTTTATTGACATAAAACCAATGAAATTCCATATATAGTTAGTTGCACTAACTATATATCGCGCACCCGCAATCCACTGCTGATGATGTCACATATTACATCATTCATGACATGGTCAGTGACATCACTGATGACATCACTGATGACATCTCAAATGACATCACTGATGACATCACTGATGACATCTCAAATGACATCAGTGATGACATCATGACACACCAATACCAGTTACTACATACGCACTCACTGATTCCTACGTCTACACCAACATTCACTCATTCACCCATACAATCACTCATACATACAGTCACTCATTATTACAACACTATCATATGCACTCATACACCTATGCAGACACTCACACACTGCCACTCATCCATGGAGTTACTCACACACCTAGTCAGTCCTGTAAAGAATCAATCACACTTCCATTTCCTCATCTATACAGTTAAACACAGAACACCATACTTCAGTGACATCACTGATGACATCACTGATGACATCTCAAATGACATCACTGATGACATCTCAAATGACATCACTGATGACATCATGACACACCAATACCAGTTACTACATACGCACTCACTGATTCCTACGTCTACACACACATTCACTCATTCACCCATACAATCACTCATACATACAGTCACTCATTATTACAACACTATCATATGCACTCATACACCTAGTCAGTCCTGTGAAGAATCAATCACACTTCGATTTCCTCATCTATACAGTTAAACACAGAACACCATACTTTTCACACATATACTAACACATACTTACTCTCTTATACAATCACTGATACAAGTACACATTGATATGCACAGAGTCACACACCTCCCAGCCAGCCGCACACACACTCAGTCTTCCATACATCCACTCATTCTTCAATATGTAAAACATATTTAAACTTTACAAAAACACACAGACACTAGATGATGTCATCAGTGATGTCGTTTGAGATGTCATCAGTGATGTCATCAGTGATGTCATTTGAGATGTCATCAGTGATGTCATCAGTGATGTCACTGACCATGTCATGAATGATGTAATATGTGACATCATCAGCAGTGGATTGCGGGTGCACGATATATAGTTAGTGCAACTAACTATATATGGAATTTCATTGGTTTTATGTCAATAAAATGTCCAGCTAACTATATATGGTCTCTAACCTATGGTTTTTTCAGTGAATATATATATATATATATATACACACATATATATATATATATATATATATACATATATGTATATATATATATATATATATATACACACACACATATATATATATATATATACACACACACACACATATATATATATATATATATATATATATATATATATATATATATATATATATATATATATATATTCACAGAAAAAACCATAGGTTATAGTGGATATATAGTTAGGAATTTGCACTTACAAAACCTTGAAAATTCAATGAAAAAACCATTGGTTTTAAGCCATATATAGTTAGGGATTTGCATTTACAAAACCTTATTTTACTCGCATAAAACCATTGAAATTCCATATATAGTTATAAGCGCTAACTATATATCGCGCACCCGCAATCCACTGCTGATGATGTCACATATTACATCATTCATGACATGGTTAGTGACATCACTGATGACATCACTGATGACATCTCAAATGACATCACTGATGACATCACTGATGACAACATCCAGTGACTGTATGTTTCTGTAAAGTTAAAATATGTCTTACATATTGAAGAATGAGTGGATGTATAAGTGTCTGGATGAAGGATTTAGTAGGTGCATGACTGACTGTATGAGTGAGTGATTAAATGTGTCTCACTGAGTGCATGGGTTAGTGATTAAACTGTTTTAATTTGTGCATCATTATGTCTGTTGTTCTGTAAACTGCTGCATGTGTTGATCAGTAGCTATATGAGTAACTGTATGGGTTATTCATTGGTTGTCCAAGTATTTGTATGGGAAACTGAGTGTGTGTGTATGGGTGGCTGGGAGGTGTGTGACTGTACATAGATGTGTGAGTAGTTGATTCACTATATGTATGGATTCAAAAGTGTATGTGGAAACAGCTGTATGGGCGGTTGACTGTGCATGAGTGTATTAGTGAGTGAATGGATATCTCAGTGCTACATGTCAAATTAAGTACATATGTAAAACACAGTACATGTGAGAGTTGACATCTATAAATAACTGTGCATAAGAGCCAGTGAATGTGTGAGTAGCTGTATGGATCATTGAGAACATGTATCAGAGATTGTATAAGAGAGTAAAGTAAATATGTGTTAGTATATGTTTGAATAAGTAAGGTGTGTATAACTGTATAGTTGAGAAAATGGAGGTGTGATTGATTTTTGGCATAACTGACTAGGTGTGTGAGTAACTCCATGGATGAGTGACAGTCTGTGACTGTCTGTTTACACTGATTGTATCTAAGGTTATATTAGAGTCTGAAGAGGTTCATGGTATTATCACATGAATAATATCATCAGTGATGTTATCAGTCATGTCAAATGAGATGTTTTCAGTGATGTCATCAGTGATGTCATTTGAGATGTCATCAGTGATGTCATCAGTGATGTCACTAACCATGTCATGAATGATGTAATATGTGACATCATCAGCAGTGGATTGCGGGTGCGCGATATATAGTTAGCGCTTATAACTATATATGGAATTTCAATGGTTTTATGCGAGTAAAATAAGGTTTTGTAAATGCAAATCCCTAACTATATATGGCCTAAAACCAATGGTTTTTTCATTGAATTTTCAAGGTTTTGTAAGTGCAAATTCCTAACTATATATCCACTATAACCTATGGTTTTTTCTGTGAATTTCATTGGTTTTTTAATAGCAAATATGAAAAGCTTTAAAATGTCAAGTACGTGATAGATAAAAACATTTTCGTATTTATGCACGCTGATGTGCTTTGAACGCTGCCCCCCCTCCCCTCTTTTCTCTTAGTAGTACTCTCTCTTTGCAGATACTGAACAGTAGTTAACGCAGGCCTTTGCCCCCGTTGTAATCCGTCGTGCCTGCTTGTCTCTCCATTTGATTGATTGTTATCCAAGCATTTACTGTTTTAGAATTGGTTCTCTTTGGATCATTCTCTATTTACAAACAAGCACAAAGTCGCAATACTCTGTTTAGTTTTTGCAGATAGTGAAAAATCGTGTAAAAAAATAAAAGTAATCAAGCAAAATCAGTAGGCCACTAATTGGATCTCTTTTTGACCTCGCTAAAATAGAAATATTAGGAACAACCCTTCATGAGAAATACGAAAATAGTGAGATGAACTGAGCTCCACACCATGAGGGCTGCAAGACAGCTCGACTCCGTCACCCACCCCGCCCAAAATAACGACAAACCCTATGCAAATATTAAAAATATAGACAACACACCAGCAAAGAAACAGGGTAAAACATTTTATTAAATAACTATTTACATAACTATTTTATACTTTTTATTGCCCGATCCGGCTAGCTCAATCGATCGAGCATGAAACTCATGCACTCTGATAGCAAGCGTTGCTACTGATGCTATGCAGACCAAAACTGGTTTTCAGTTTGTACATTTTTCTAGATTTTTCAATCCAAGGTTGGTTGACTTTGTAGAACGATGGCTTCAGATTTTCAACATACGGTGTGGTGGCGCGGACTGGGAGGGGGCGCTTCACTCCTGCCCCCTCCCCAAGTAAGTTTTTCATACGTGAAAGTACGTTAATGGTTTGGGTCCCTGAGTTGCTTCAATGTCACTGCCATTCTCAAATGGCATAAGTTCTGGATGTTGGGTGCCATAGTTAAGAGTTCTGAGCAGTGCTTGTAACACTGTCTGAAGCTTATTTCCACCTACTGCAGCTTCACTATTCTCAAAGTAAGTGAGTGTCGTTTGTGGACCTGACTGCATTAGAAAACAATGTGATATGTTACCTTCCTAAACAGCTTGACGGAGGCCCCTGAGGGGCGGTGTGATGGCCATGGACTCGGAGAAGACGCTTGGCTCCGACACCCTCCCCAAGTCTTATAGCACTGGTGTAGCCTGAGATCGCCCCCGACATAAGCGGCCGGCTCCCGGGGTCCGGCGGAACTTTTTGCCTTTTGATGACTCTTCAATTCTGGACCTTGTCCCACAATCCGTTTGACATGAAGACACACTGTAGTGGGGCGCCCCTTTACCGTTTCACTTGCCATTCCGCCCGCTTTTGCTACACTGTGCCTCTTCCGCCATTCAGCTGTTTACCGCCCGCTCTTGCGACTACAGCGTCTCGCTCATCATGTAGTTGAGTTGCTCCCGCTCTTGCAGTGCAGCGATAGGCGGCTGCCACAGGACTCTCAAAATGGCGGCCGGCTCTTCGGTTTTGGGCCTGGTCCACTAAAATGGCCCTGGGACACCTTTGAACTCGGACGCTTCCCTGATAGGGCTTGGGTCCCATTCTCGAAAGCGTCCCCTCAGCCGTGAAGATTCTACAAAAGTCTTGGGGGCCTCCGACTCCCGCAGGCTTCTGGTGGGGAGCGGCTGCCATGATTGCTCGTGGAATAGCCACGACGGAGCTACGAGATGGTAGTGCTCTCATGCTGACGCCAGTTTTAGTCTGAAACATCCAGAAACACTGTAGACTACCAATTCGATCAGTTCCGGTAGCGCCCCAACATGACCCGGAAGAGAAGAACTTGTCCTCCCCTCTTTGACTGATGGTTCTTCTTGCCTGTCCCCTCTGTTGTCATTTAACAGAACTTTTTGGACTGCTGAAAGGGGTTGTGTTCCGAACGCTGGTTGGTGGAGACATTTTGACTATATTCTTGACCTACGTTGTCGCGTAATGCGTTATATGACACGCCGCGTTAGCGCACCCGGAAGTGATCCGAGGCGCGGCGCGCAGCGCGTAACGTAAGCATAACAGGTCATGTGACTTGTTAATAAAACTTTTCATTGGTTCTTTTTGCTTTTGTTATTTTAATGATGAAAAGCTTGGTCATATGACCTAAAAATTACGCTTTTTATTGTTTTCGAACATTATTTTTTTTAAAACATATATGTTACAATATTCCAGGCTAATGTACTTTCCCGGAAAATTTACAACTGTCCTGCAAGTAAAATATATTCCTTTTTCGAGAAAAAGGTCGTTTCTTCATTCCATGACGGAGCCGTTGAGTAAAAGAGACTCAGCCTGCTGTCTTAGTCGCCGATACACCTGATTATCAGATTCTTATCGATCACTTTATGTTGCAGAAATGAAAAACACAACTGCCCTTGACCATTTATCTTTACTGCGTTCCTACATATTATACCTTTTATCCGTCATGTAATTGGACTGCTTTATTTCACTTGCCTTTTACTGATTCGAAAACAGTGACTAAAAGTAAAAACTTTACCAATGTAAATACTACTACCGTGTTTTGTTTTAAAAACCTTTATTGTGAAAATGTCAGTATACAAATACGGGCCTATAACCACGTGGGCCGGCCACGGAGCAAACTGAAATCGTATATGATGAGGAGACATTTACACTGAAGAGGAACGTAACGAGCGGGCCATTAGGTTGCAAGAACAAAGGTGTCTAACAGTTGCGGAATCGGTGGGCGTACATTTTGTAATTAAAATACGACAGGGCCACTTACAATAACATTTTCTAGATATACATTTGCGGGCAAGGAGTTACGAGTCCCATTTATACCGGCGCCATTTTGTGCGAGGCCGGGCAGGTCCAAGATATAGTCAAAATGTCTCCACCAACCATCGGCCAGACCAGAACCCCTTTCGGCCCTTTATGCTACAAGATGGTGTCTTCCATTCAGAAAATATTGTTGGCAGCATTTTGAAAGGAAACAGAAACAGCCGTTCTCCTAGTGAGTTTCACATTGTTACATTTAGGAAGAATGTTGAAGAGTAGTATGTGGAAAATCTGAAGCCATTTTTCTACAAACTCTCAATCAGACTTGGATAGAAAAAAAAATCCTGAAGAATGTACAAACTGAAAACCAATTTTTGTCTGTATAGCATCAACAGCAACGCTTGAGTCAGCTTTGTGTCAAGCCGCCATTTTCATTCAATCAATAGCGTCCCCCTGCACACATTCAGGGACCTGGTCGTGTCTTCAGATGAAACGGATTGTAGGAAAAGAAGCAGAAAGGAAAAGGAAAAAAGTTCCGCCGGACCTCGGGAGCCGGCCGCCTATGTCATGTGCGACCTTTGGCCACACAAGGGCAATAGTGAAGCTGCAGCAGGTGCAAATAAGCTTCAGACAGTCTTACAAGCACTGCACAGAAATCTCAACTGAGGTACTCAACATCCAGGACTTGCCATTCGGATCTTGGCGCCTTGTGCTGGTTCCGACCTATTCACACATCGGTCCACTACTGACATCACCTCATAAGCCAACGGGGCACCCCACGCCGACTTTCGGCGCAGCATTGTAGGATGGCCACACCAGTGCGGCAAATTGCTGGACACAACCTCGGTGCCATCCGGATCTCGGCGCGTTCGACTCACTGTACCGCAAGAGTGACCGCAACTCAGCTGGACACGCCGTCTTTCGGCGCAGCATTGTAGGATGGCCACACCAGTGCGGCAATTTGCTGGACACCACCCCGGTGCCATCCGGATCTCGGCGCGTTCGAGTCACTGTACCGCAAGAGTGACCGCAACTCAGCTGGACACGCCGTCTTTCGGCGCAGCATTGTAGGATGGCCACACCAATGCGGCAATTTGCTGGACACCACCTCGTGCCATCCGGATCTCGACGCGTTGTGCTGCCTTCGGCCTATTCGCACATCGGTCCGCTACTGACGCCGCCTCACGTGCCAACGGATTTTCTACGCTTTTTGTAGCCCTATGCCGCATAACAGGTCATGTGACTTGTTTATAAAACTTTTCATTGGATCATTTTACTTTTGGTTTCCTAAAGATGGAAGGCTTGGTCATATGACCTAAAAATAACACTTTTCATTGGTTTAGAACATTTTTTTTTCCCAAACGATGAAAGCCCCACCTTGTTTCTGGATCATTCAGACTGAAGTTGGCGTCAGCATGAGAGCACCACCATCTCGTTGCTCCGTCGTGGTCATTCCGCGAGCAATCATGGCAGCCGCTCCCCACCGGAAGCCTGCGGGAGTCGGGGGCCCCCAAGACTTTTGTAGAATCTTCACGGCTGAGGGGACGCTTTTCGAGAATGGAGCCCAAGCCCTAGCAGGCAAGCGTCCGAGTTCCAAGGTGTCCCAGGGCCATTTCAGTGCACCAGGCCCAAAACGAAGAGCCGTCCGCCATTTTAAGAGTCCTGTGGCAGGCGCCTATCGCTGCACTGCAAGAGTGGGAGCAACTCAACAACATGGTGAGCGAGACGCTGTAGCCGCAAGAGCGGGCGCAACTCAGCTGGATGGCCGCCACCTGGGGAGGCCCGTTCACGCCGCCTCCCCCACGGCCCCCCCCCCCCCCCCCCCGGGCCGCCGCACGCCAATTTTCGGAGCAGCATTGTAGGATACCAAAACCAGTGCAGCAGTTTACTGGACATCACCTGGGTGCCATCAACATCTCAGCGCGTTCTGCTGCCTTGGGACTATTCGCACAACAGACCACTACTGACGAGGCCTCCCCTCGCCCCACCCGGGACGCCCCACACCAATTTTCGGAGCAGCATTGTAGGATCCCAAAACCAGTGCGGCACCCAGGCGACATCACCTGGGTGCCGTCCAGAACTCTGCACGTTGTGCTGCCTTGGGACTATTCGCACAAAAGACAGCTTCTGACCATTGTTGCTTTTTTGGGTGAAAAATGTTTAAATGTTTTTACAGTTTTTGTTCCGTTCATTATAGTTAAATGTTAATAAAGTTTTAAAATCTAACTTTGTTGGAGTGCTATATATGTTTAAAAAATCGGGTGAATGGGGCCTTGAATCGGGTTATTGTCATGTGTGGGCTTTGCAAGTGTACTGCTACAAGATCGGACATTTCGAACTCAAATGCACGTTCTTTTTCTTACCTTTCCGAAGCATGGAGCGCAATAGCAGGCAGAGAAAGGGTGACGCACGTGTTGAACACTGCCTGGCCTGGCAAGTTGCTGGCAGTGCCCCCCCCGCCCGCTCCTGAAAGAGGGCACACACACACCGCCGCCCGAGTACTTCACAAATCTTTAAAAGACCATGCGCTTGTTCATGAGGCTTAAATGGTTTATCACCCCTTCTAGAACCCCTGCATCGACCCTCTGACGTTTCCTGGAAGAATTAGCACGTAACACAATACCAAGCCCTGTCAGCTGAAACTCCCGAGAAATCATGGGGCATATTATCAAGGGGGTTTATTTCCGCTTTTTGGACTTTAAAAGCCAAAAAAAAAAGAGATACAATTATCTCCCTATTACCAAGCTGTCGCTAACACCAGTTAGTGACAGCTAAAAGGTGATAGCGACCATCTTGGGCCCCGCTTTGCATATCAGTGATATTTATCACTAATGACATGCAAAGTGGGCGTGCCAAGATGTTAGCGACTGGAAACAGTCCCTATCCATCGCTATCTCCTATTACCAACTTTTGGAGATATTCGCGCTAAGCGCGAATATCTCCAAAATCTAACACCTGCCCTGAGCAGTTCTTAGCCATGTTATCCAATGGGAGGTGGATAACATGGCTAAGAGCATTTGCTCGATAATACATGAATATCGCTGACTTTTCTGCGATAATAGCAAAGTTTATCTGCGATAAAAATCGCCGATGTGCGGCGATAATTTTTGTCTCTAAACAAGTTAGAGACAAAAATTATCGCTAGTTGTTCGTAATATGCCCCCGGGTTTTTGCTTGCAGAAATCGGGAGGCGGGAGACTAGCACTGAAATCAGTAGTCTCACGCCTGAATCGGGAGGGTTGGCATGTCTGAATTCTCTACAGCTGGGGCCATAAACTACATCCGCAGGGGTAGGTGATAGCCTGGGACCAGCCTGGCATCTAAAATGGCTGCCGTGCATGACAAAATTGTGGCATTGGAAAAAAGGCAAGATGGCGCAGCCGCTGGAAGAGATGTATCAACATATATGAGCCTCCTCAGCCACCCTCAGGAAACATAGGGGATTAGGATACGTCTCCCGCACCCCCTTATACCTAGTAATTTAATTAACGAAGCACAAAATGGCGAATTCCCGTTTCGCTACCAGTTTGCGGCCCAGTTCGCGGCCCGTGAAGCGCTTCTACCGTGAAAAATCATTTTTTTTTTTATTTTCCCCACGGGACCCTTTAATAACCCCAACAACATCACCAGAGGGTCAAGAGGGGGATACCTTGCCCCCTTTCATTAAATTCCCCCTTCGTTTTTCACCTCTTCTTCTCTCTCGATCCTACCGAGAGATAAGATGGCGGCCGCTCCGGACTGTCACGCAGCAAAAAAAAAAAAAGCTCACGCACAGCCGCTGGAAGAGATGTATCAACATATATGAGCCTCCTCAGCCACCCTCAGGAAACATAGGGGATTAGGATACGTCTCCCGCACCCCCTTATACCTAGTAATTTAATTAACGAAGCACAAAATGGCGAATTCCCGTTGCGCTACCAGTTTGCGGCCCAGTTCGCGGCCCGTGAAGCGCTTCTACCGTGAAAAATCATTTTTTTTTTATTTTCCCCACGGGACCCTTTAATAACCCCAACAACATTCCTAGGGGGTCAAGAGGGGTATACCTTGCCCCTTTCAATAAATTCCCCCTTCGTTTTTCACCTCTTCTTCTCTCTCGATCCTACCGAGAGATAAGATGGCGGCCGCTCCGGACTGTTTAGAATGTTGACAGACACCGGAGAGCCAATCAGCTTTCTGCGCGCAAAGTTCCGTTTCGCGAAAAGTAAGCGGACCGGATCGCTGCCCAGAGCGCTGTTACAGATATATATCTTGTTTTGAACGTTAATTTCTCAAAAACTACTGGAGCACATATATTGAGACCTAGCAAAGGCACATCGGGCTAACAGTCCCTACAATTTTGCCAAGTTTCGTGCAAATCCATTCAGCCGTTCGCGCTAAAAGTGAGTCCAACCGCCCTATGGAAATTAACATGGGAAAAACGTGTTTTGGGACCCCCCTTTTTTCTCGGCCCCCCCTCGACAAAACCCCCCCAAATTTTCAAGGGCTGCTCAGAAACAAAATGTGCCATTTTCCTGAAAATTTCAGCCGATTCCGTCCACAAACGTCAAAGTTATTAGACATAGAATTTTCAAAAATGCCATAGGGAAAAAATCCTAACTATATATACCTACTGGCGATAGCCAGTAGGTAATATATATATATATATATATATATATATATATATATATATACATATATGTATATATATATATATGTACGCTCCCAGTTTGTCCCAAACTTCCAACTCTCACGATGGCGGGTGAAAGCAGTGACAGCATACCGCAGGTTGCAGCGGCATTATAGATCTTCCTGTCTGCTTAATTCTTGACGCCTGACGCGTTTCAGTGCCTTCGCACTTCTTCAGAGGCGTGGTCTTCACATGCCCATCCATTTCAATGCCAAACGTCCAATGAGCGGCTCGGTTGAGCCCAGATGGAATTCTGGGACATGTGGTTTGTTGCGGCATGTTGTACTGTTCTCGATCCCTTTTTGGTGAAAGTTCCCATATGAGGCTCAGTAACATCTGGAGTCCCATGGCCCCCACTTTAGCGAGGCGGTGCATTTTCTGCGGCTGGACGACCGCAATATGTGTACGCTCCCAGTTTGTCCCAAACTTAGAAAATGCACTCCAACTCTCACCGATGGCGGGTGAAAGCAGTGACAGCATACCGCAGGTTGCAGCGGCATTATAGATCTTCCTGTCTGCTTAATTCTTGACGCCTGACGCGTTTCAGTGCCTCCGCACTTCTTCAGAGGCGTGGTCTTCACATGCCCATCCATTTCAATGCCAAACGTCCAATGAGCGGCTCGGTTGAGCCCAGATGGAATTCTGGGACATGTGGTTTGTTGCGGCATGTTGTACTGTTCTCGATCCCTTTTTGGTGAAAGTTCCCATATGAGGCTCAGTAACATCTGGAGTCCCATGGCCCCCACTTTAGCGAGGCGGTGCATTTTCTGCGGCTGGACGACCGCAATATGTGTACACTCCCAGTTTGTCCCAACCTTAGAAAATGCACTCCAACTCTCACCGATGGCGGGTGAAAGCAGTGACAGCATACCGCAGGTTGCAGCGGCATTATAGATCTTCCTGTCTGCTTAATTCTTGACGCCTGACGCGTTTCAGTGCCTCCGCACTTCTTCAGAGGCATGGTCTTCACATGCCCATCCATTTCAATGCCAAACGTCCAATGAGCGGCTCGGTTGAGCCCAGATGGAATTCTGGGACATGTGGTTTGTTGCGGCATGTTGTACTGTTCTCGATCCCTTTTTGGTGAAAGTTCCCATATGAGGCTCAGTAACATCTGGAGTCCCATGGCCCCCACTTTAGCGAGGCGGTGCATTTTCTGCGGCTGGACGACCGCAATATGTGTACACTCCCAGTTTGTCCCAAACTTAGAAAATGCACTCCAACTCTCACCGATGGCGGGTGAAAGCAGTGACAGCATACCGCAGGTTGCAGCGGCATTATAGATCTTCCTGTCTGCTTAATTCTTGACGCCTGACGCGTTTCAGTGCCTCCGCACTTCTTCAGAGGCGTGGTCTTCACATGCCCATCCATTTCAATGCCAAACGTCCAATGAGCGGCTCGGTTGAGCCCAGATGGAATTCTGGGACATGTGGTTTGTTGCGGCATGTTGTACTGTTCTCGATCCCTTTTTGGTGAAAGTTCCCATATGAGGCTCAGTAACATCTGGAGTCCAGCCGCAGAAAATGCACCGCCTCGCTAAAGTGGGGGCCATGGGACTCCAGATGTTACTGAGCCTCATATGGGAACTTTCACCAAAAAGGGATCGAGAACAGTACAGCATGCCGCAACAAACCACATGTCCCAGAATTCCATCTGGGCTCAACCGAGCCGCTCATTGGACGTTTGGCATTGAAATGGATGGGCATGTGAAGACCATGCCTCTGAAGAAGTGCGGAGGCACTGAAACGCGTCAGGCGTCAAGAATTAAGCAGACAGGAAGATCTATAATGCCGCTGCAACCTGCGGTATGCTGTCACTGCTTTCACCCGCCATCGGTGAGAGTTGGAGTGCATTTTCTAAGTTTGGGACAAACTGGGAGCGTACATATATATATATATATATATATATATATATATTCACTGAAAAAACCATAGGTTTCACACCAGTTATAGTTAGCTGGAAATTTTACTGATATAAAACCATTGAAATTCCCACGTTATAGTTAGTCGGACTCACTATAACTTGCGCGTGCAATGCACTGCTGATGACATCACATATTACATCACTCATGACATGGTCAGTGACATCACTCATGACATCACTGATGACACCATCCAGTGAATATGTGTCTTTCTGAAAAATAAATATTAGTGAGTTATGTTTAAATATTTAAATACATTTATTAGTGTTTCACTTTGTGTATAAGTGGCTACATGTGTTGGTAAGTAGCTACATGCGTATGTATATGGGTTATTTGATATTTTTATTAGTATCAGTATGAGTGTCTATATAGTTTGGTGGAGGTATTACTTAGCACATAGATGCATGAGTGACTGACTCTTTGTTTGTATGTGTTTTGAAGACAGCATATGTACAGGACTGTATGGGTGGATGAGTGTCTATATGTGTTTGTTAGTGAGTGAATGACTGTCTCACTAGTGTCTTTATCAGTAACTACATATGTTTTAATCTAGTATATATGAATATTGATGTATATAAGTGAGTATATGTGAGAGTAAGAGATTGTAAGATTTCCTGTTTAAATAAGTATGTGTTTCTATAAGTGATTGTTTAAGAGAATAAATATGTGTAATTTTCAATAGAAGTAAGGTGGAAGTGTGTGTATAACTCTATATTCAAATAAATCGTTGTTCAATAGTTTATTTGCACGTGTGAATATGTGTGTGAGTAACTTTTGGATGAATGTCGGTGTGTAACAGGATGTATAGGTGTATCACTTCATATGATGAGTGAGTATATGTATGAGTGACTATATAGAACTGTTGGTGAATGAGTGAATGTGTATATAGATAGTGGAATTACTGAATTGCTTGTTGTAACTGATATAGGTATCTCCTTTTTTTATTTAAATTTCAGTTTCTATTTTTGAATATGTGTCTCAAGGGTTACATTATAGTGAAAGGAGGTCTGTCAATATGTCACAAGGATGGTGTCATGAGTGATGTCACTGACCATGTCATGAGTGATGTAATATGTGATGTCATCAGCAGTGCATTGCACGCGCAAGTTATAGTGAGTCCGACTAACTATAACGTGGGAATTTCAATGGTTTTATATCAGTAAAATTTCCAGCTAACTATAACTGGTGTGAAACCTATGGTTTTTTCAGTGAATTTAATAGGTTTTTTAAATGCTAATTCCTAACTATAACTGGTGTGAAACCTATGGTTTTTTCAGTGAATTTCAAAGGTTTTTTTAATGCTAATTCCTAACTATAAGTTTCACTTTATAAATAAGACTGTTTGCACTCTAGTTGTTCTTTTTAACACTCTGGTACATTCTCTCATTGGGCTACAGTTGGGCTACATCTAGTTGAATTTTGGGCTACATTTTCAATTTTTGATCTCTGGTGGCCATCTTTGGGCTACATTGGGCTACTTTGGGCTACATTTGGGCTACATTTTGGCTCTAACATATATTAAGCCCAATGTAGCACAATACATATTTTTCTAAAGTTAATGTTTTTTACAAACCACTTCAGAATAGGGCTACCTGTCCCTACAATTATCCCAATTTTTTTTTTTTTAAATTATTTTGGGGAGTGCTCCCGGAGCGCGCCCCGGGGAGCGCCCCGAAAAGCGTATTTTTACAAAGCGCCCCGGGGCGCGCTCCGGGGAGCGCCCCGTGAGCGCCAATATCGCAAACGAAAACATGATCGTGACGTATCGCGTAGCCGCGACCGCGTGATACGCACGGCGTAAGCGCACCCGGAAGTACTCGAGCGAATACGATCGCACAACGTAAACTTCCGACGCGCTTACGCTGCGCGACCCGGGGCGCGCCCCGGGCGCGTAGCGTAAGCGCGTCGGGTCATGTGAGCAGAAAATAACACTTTTCATTGGTTCATAACAGTTTTAGTTTCATAATGATGAAGCCCCTGGTCTTGTGACCTGAAAATAACACTTCTCATTGGTTCAGGACAGTTTTTTTTTCTAAATGATGAAAGACCCCACCTTTTTTCCTTATTCTGACTTTGTCCTTTGACTGAGGAAGACCTGTTTGTTGCTCTGTCTACTTTTTTGCTCTAAATAATGGCTTCATTAGTAGCATCAGCTGGTGCATCTGCCCCACCACCACCACCACAACAACCAAGAGGACCAGCTCCAAATTATATTGGTGGTCAAGAACAGGAGGAGGAAGAGGAAGAGGAAGAGGAGGAGGGGAGAAGAAGATGGCTGCCTGAAGAAAACACACCTTATAAACCCAAACCACACTTCATTTGGCAGTTTTTTTCAATTCCAGAGGGGAAAAAAAAGGTGAATGCGCCCAAAGTCACTTGCCTCATCTGCAATGATGAACTTTCACGGGGCAACCCAAATAAGAAATATTCTTTTGGTAACTATACCATGATTCGGCACATGACAAGAAAGCATCCAAACAACTACTCTCGTGCAGAGTTCCGGGAACTGGCCAGTAACCTCCCCCATTCATCAAGGACCCCCTCCCAAAGAAACCAACCCACTTCCTCGGAACCAGAAACATCCGAGGTGATGCCTTGCATTCAGCCGAGATTTGCTGATTTTAAAATTACTTGCACTGCTTGTGGCAAGCTTATCTCCTATGGGGAACAAAGTGTGAAACTCATCGTCCTTGCAGGTGATAATCACAAGTGCCCCAAAAAGAAGTAATGTTTTGGGTTTTTTGTTTTTTTGCTCCAGTTGAGCCAGTTTCAATTCCCTTTTTTTGTTTCTCCCCCCAAAAAAATACAAAAAAATATATAAAACTGTTTTGAAAAGCCAAAAAAAGTTCAAAAAGTTCAAAAAACACAAAAAAAATATAAAACAACAAAAAGAAGAAAAAAAAAAGTTCTTTTTAGAACTACCTCCAATTTCTAAATCAAAACTTCATTTTTTAAACACTCTGTCACCTTTTTTCATCATAGTGCGCTCCCAGGGCCGCTCCCCGGTGCGCGCACCGTGCGCTTCCCCCGCGCAAAACGAAAAAAAAAAAAATATTTTAAATGCCCCGCGGGGCCCTTTTATAGCCCCCACATCAAACCTAGGGGGTCAAAGGGGTCTATCCCTGACGCCTTATGGTCAGTTCCCACTTTGTTTTAGCCACCTCTTATGTCTCGATTTTACCGAGACACAAGATGGCGACCGCTCTGGACTGTTTCGAATGTTTACAGACACCCGAGAGCCAATCAGCTTTCCATGCGCACCTCGCGTGGCGCGCCTGGAGCGCTCTCCGGTGCGCGCACCGGTGCGCTGCTATAGATATATATATTTTTTTGAACCTAAATTACTCAAAATCCACTGGAGCACATATCTTGAGACATAGCAAAGGCACATCGGGCTACCAGTCCCTACAATTTTGCCAAGTTTGGTGTAAATCCATTCAGCCGTTCGGGCTAAAAGTGAAATCGACCGCCCTATGGAAATTAACATGGGGAAAACGCGTTTTGGGACCCCCCTTTTATCTCGGCCCCCGCTTGACGAATCCCCCCCAAACTTTCAAGGAAGGACCGGAGCTCGACGAGGCCATTTTCAGGAAATTTTCAGGCAGATTCGTCAACCGGTGCCAAAGTTATTCCAAATAGAATTTTGAGATTTAACATTGAAAAAAATCCTAACTATAACTACCTACTGGCGACCGCCAGTAGGTAATATATATATATATATATATATATATATATATATATATATATATATATACATATATATATATATATATATATATATATATATATATATATATATATATATATATATATATATATATATATATATATATATATATATATGTATATGTATATATATATATATATATTACCTACTGGCGTTCGCCAGTAGGTAGATATAGTTAGGACCTAGTTTCAATAGGAAATCCACAACATTCTATTTGGAATAACTTTGGCGCCGGTTGACGAATCTTCGAGAAATTCTCCAAGAAGATGGAGTGCTCCGCTCAGCGCCTATCCTGAAAGTTTCAGGGTGATTCGTCATGCGGGGACCAAGATAAAAGGGGGTCCCAAAACGTGTTTTTCACATGCAATTTTCCTTAGGGACATTTAGCCGCAGCTACAGCCCGAACTGCTGAATGGAATTACACCAAATTTGGCAAAAAGGTAGAGTTTGGTTCACAGTTCACGCTTTTTGTTAAATGGTGTAAATCAGTGCAGTAGTTCCTGAAAAAAATCAAAAGTAAAATCATAGATATATCTATGGGCGCTTAGGGTACGTGTATCCTCCGAGGATCATGCGTGTACCCTTAAGAGCACAAGCTGCATGCTAATTGGCTGTCAACTGTCTCTCAACACTCCAAACCAGGAAGTGTTGGCAGCCATCTTGTGTCTGGGTAGAACCGAGGCACAAGAAAACTGAAAAATAAGTGCGCAAAAGGGGGCATGGTAGAAACACCCTGACCCCCTAGGCCTACTCAGGGGGTTCCACAAGGACCACCAAGGCCCAAAAAATGAATTTTCTTTTCCAGAAAATCACGGAATGCGCGTAGGATACGAGTAGCCCGTGAAAAAAAAACCCTGAAGCCTGCTTTAGTGCTAATTAGCCCCCAGGGGGGGCAAGCCCCAGGGGCAATGTGATTTATTATAATGGGGGGCCCAGAGGGGCCTCCCAGCCCCAGGGACCACCATCCCCGGGGCTTTAACATTACAAATGCGGGGGGCTCACGACCACCCGCAGCCTCAGGGACCGCCACCCCGGGACTTCTTTTATTTTATGATAATGGGGGGCCCAGAGGGGCCCACAACCCCCGGGGACCGCCACCCCTTGGACTTTAACATTATGTATGCGGGAGGCTCAAGGATCCCCCACAGCCCCGGGGACCGCCACCCCCAGGGCTTCTTTTTAAAAAAAAATCAATTAAAAAAACCTGTGTGGGAGGGCTCAAGCCTCCCCCCAGGCCCCGGGGACCAACACCTCCCCGGGGCACTACATTTTTAAATTGGGGGGTCTGTGACGGACCCCGCAGCCCCAGGGACCACCACCCCGGGGCTTTTAAATGTTAGGAGGGGGCCGCGGGTCCCCCATCCTTGAGCCTTGTGGTGGCCCTGGGGACCGCCACCCCCCAGGGCCAGCTCCTGCAGTGTCCCGGGGTGCTTATCCCCAGACACTGTAGTTTGCTATGGTAGGGTGGGAGCCACGTGGCTCCCGACCTACCATAGCAAACTGCTTTGGCTTTGGAAGAGAGAGCAGGAACTACTTTTGCTTTTCTACATGGGGAGCAGCATGTTAGCTGCTCCCCATGTAGAAAAGCAATGCCGGCTCCCACAGGACGCGAGGGGCCCGCAGGGACCGTGGGGGGGTTGGGGATCCCCCACTGTCCCCTATGAAGAGGGCCAGGCCCGGGGGATGGGGTCCCCGGGGCCCCCTCCCCAGCAAATGTATAAAAAAAAGAGAGACAGAACCCCGGGGGATGGGGTCCCTGGGGCTAAAAGAAGCCTCAGGAGGGGGGGCCACGCAGCCCCCCTCCACATTTAAAAAAAACAATAATAATAAATTAGGGGGCAAGCCCTGGAGGATGGGGTCCCCAGGGCAAAAAAAATAGAAAAAGAAGGGGGCCTATACAGCCCCCCTTCTTAAAAAAAAAAAAAAGAACAAGCACTGGCGTTGCCAATAGGTCTCGCAGTGGGAAAGTTTGAGCTATTGGTTTTCTAAATGACTTTTTTTTTTTTTGTGATTTACAATGCCCATACTTTTAACTTTTCGCATTAGGAAAGTTTTAGCGATTGGTATTGTAAATGACACTTTTTTAATTTATGTGTTAGTTTTGAAAATAGCAAAATGAATAGCTTTGTCAGTTACAATGTCAATAGTTTTAACTTTCGCAAATGTGACACCTATAGCATTTGTAATGCAATGTGTGTTGTATTTACGTGACTTAGATGTATTGATATTACAAATAACAATGGCTTTTAATTTTGTAAATAATTAATACTTAAATAAAAGTTATTGTAATTTATAATGGCAATAGCTTAAACGTTTGTAAGCATGAAAGGAGAAAATGAAGGTGTGAGGACTGAGGGGGGGTCAGGTGTGAGAGGGGGTCGCTGATGAAAAGAATTGAAGGGAGAGCTGTGCAGATCACACCTGGAGCAGCAAGAGAGAGGCAAGGGGAGGGAGAAAACAGGCATGGAAGGAGGAAATGGAGGTGTGAGGACTGAGTGAGGGGCCGGGGACAGAGGGGGGCCTGATTAAAAGACTTGAAGGGCGAAGACAAAACTGTAGGAGGGGGCGGGGGAAGAAAGTAGAAAGTGAGACGTTGTGATGAAGGAACATGGGGAAGAGGGCGTACACAAAAATAGAGAAGGATTGTGAAGTGAAAATAGATTAAAAGTCTGTGGGAGGACGGAGGACCGAGAGGAGGAAAGTAACTGAGAACAAAATGGGGGGAGGGCACAAGGGAAGGAGGATGGGTGTAAAGAAAAACACCGCCTGACGTGGAGAAATGGAAAAGTGGGGAAACAAAGGGAGCTGGACTGAGAGGAAGGGAGCGACCCGAGAAGGAAGGAAAGGAATGGAAAGTAAGGGAGCGGGAATGAACGCGAGGAGGTAAAGAGAGGTGAAAAGAAGAATAAAGAGGGGTCTGGGGGGGCAGGACGAAGCGCGGTGTATGAGGGTCACTCCATGATTGATGCGCTTCCACTAACCATCGAAAACAGTGGGAACAGGAGGGGGAGGGTACAGCTACCCAACGGAAGCTACACGCTGAATCAACACCGGAAGAATGAGGGGCTGAGCCTACCCTGCTGGGATTCAAATGTATCGGCTTCAGAAGACACCACCCAGAAACGAGAAGTAGGCAAAGGTGACTGAAGGGAAATTATTGAGACTGAAGGGTGGGTGGGGGTGATGAGAAATGGGGGAGAGGGGGGCTGTGGGAGTGTGTAAGTGAAGGGATGAAAGGGAGGACCTAGGAGGGAAAGAAAGAAGTGCTCAAGCGAGGAGAGTGAAGAAAGAGGAGTGGGGGCAAGGATTGAAAGAAAACTTGGCAGCTGAGGAGACTTGGGGGGTGGGGGCAGTTAGGGCAGGAGAAGAGGGCGTGACGGTGAAAGCCTGTATGGAAAGGCTGAGGGGAGCAGGCGCGGTAAGGCATGGGTAAAGTGGGCACCTGCCCAGGGCCTCCCACCTTTCAAAGGGCCGCCTCTGTATCGACTCTATTTCTGTTTGCAAAAGTCTGTTCTCTGAGTTAACGCAACACCCCTGCCAAATTGCCAGGTCCGTGCGGGATGTGTTAATCCAGCCCACGTGTGTTCTTTGTATTCTGGCATGTGTAGTCTTGTTCAATCCATTATGAAACAAGACTACAAGTCCCAGAATTCAAATACAGAAACGTAGACTGGCGCAGCACATCATACAGGACAGAGCAGGGTAACGTGGCAGTTCTAGTGCATCCCTTTTGATAATGTTCAACATTCTGTATTTCACTACAATATAGCATTAACTCATCCCCACTCAACAAGTCTATGAGTGTCAGAATTTTGGGCCTTGGGTGTTATAATTGGGTCTCCTTACTGGAAAAAGATACAATTTTACTGTGATAATGTCACACAATAAAATAATAATAATTTGTGCCATTGTTAACTCCTTTTTAGGTCTGTGCTCTAGATGGTGCGCATGCGCTGTCTCGAACCGAGATATGAGGTATTTACTCTGGTAGATTTCAAAACACCTCTCGCTTTTAATTGTTGTTTTTGTGTCTTAAACTTTTTTTATGGTCAAACTGCCAAATTATCCTTCCTTTGTTTTTGTTTCCGCCCACGGTGACTTGCCCTTCGAAATGTTTTCTTTCTCCTGTGTTCATTTATCTTGTTTTCAACGTTGACTTGCCACAAGATTTTTGGAAAGATGTGTTTTAAAGATGGTGAATCAACTGTACGTTTTACATGTTTTAAAGCAAATGTGATTCCTCTAACAATGCGTGCTTTGTTTAAAGTTTTTCTCGTATGGTCCATGTTGTTAATCGTTTTTTTAGATTTCCACTTACAATCCACACAAATGAGGTCAGTGAAGGGAATTAGTGCCTGGACGACTGCAATAGTTTTAGAGCATGGACCGTACAGGAATACTTAAAACAAAGAATGCACCGTGTACAATGTGCAGGTGACCTTTCCCTTTCGCCCCTTCGCAATGCTGCGCACGTGCACCTTTAATGACGGCATGGATGATAAACCGCGTGTGACCCCGTAGCACCTTTTCATGGATTCTCATTAGACAAAATCAAGTCACATACTGGAAAGTTCCGCTTTTCATTCTGTATAAACAGCTAAATGCAAGCATTACAACAAGATGGAGGGAAGGCAGAGAAGGGGAGGGGGGAGGAGAAATGCAACACGGTGTGAAGCAGCAGGGGCCTTTGAAGTGAAGCTATGCTTCACTTCAAAGGTGTGGGAGGAGTGCTGCTACGGCCTGGGGGAAGCTGGCTGGGGAGGGGAAGGAGAAATGCAAGTAAGGCTGTGTTTGCGGGGAGAGAGAGGGGAGGTGCTGGAGCTGGGGAACAGAGTTTATGGCCCAAAAGCGCGTGCCTGTGGCCACGTGAACTCAAAGAAATCCGCAGCAAAAAGCCCTTGGTTTGACGAGGATTTTGAGCACTTGAATTCTCGCTCCGCTCAATGCGCTTGCGCGCATTGATAGGTCGCGAGACCTAAAAACACCGGCATCGCGCCGGAGGCCACGCCCCCTTCATGCAGCACTCTGCAAACGCACCCCTGGCGCATTTGCAGAGAGGGAACGAATTCCCCTTGAATACTGGGGGTCTCTGGGGGTCAACCCCCAGTATGCACCAGGGGGCTGCGTTGCAGAGTGGTATTCTGAGGCCACGTCCCTTGTTACTCCTCTCTGCAACACACCTCTGTGGTGCTTACTAGAGGTAGCTGGTTGGCTGGTTGCGCTCCAGTCACCCTCAGGATTCAAGGGGAATTAATCTCTCAACAAAAAACGTGCCACAAGGACGCGTTTGCACAGTAGTGAAGGTGGGGGCGGGGCCTGAGTTCACATGTGTGTGGTTTAAGTTGGGGAATTAATTCCTTGTCAATCCTGAGGGTCCCTGGGGGCCAACTAACCCGCCAGATACCTTCAGTAAGCGCCACAGACCTGCTTTGCAGGGTTATAAAAAGGGGCGAGGCCTCTGAACACCTCTCTGCAACGCAGCCCCCTGGCGCATACTGGAGGTATCTGGTGAGCTAGTTGGTGTTGCAGACAGGTGTTCGGCCACGTCCCTTTTTTACACCTCTCTGCAACGCAGCTCTGTGGTGCTTACTGGAGGTCCCTAGTGGGCTAGTTTGACCCTAGGGATCCTTAGGATTGAAGAGGACTTAATCTCTCAACTTAGAATGGTGACACAGTGTGTTTACACAGTGGTGAAGGGAGGGGACGGGGCCTGACGTGATGTGTGCAAACACGCCCTGTGGCGCGTTTTAAGTTGGGGAAAAAATTCAACTCCAAAACTGAGGGACCATGGGGGCCAAGTAGTCCACCAGGTGCTTTCAGGAAGTGCCACTGCGCTGTGTTGCAGAGAGGTGGTGCAGGCCGGGCCCCTTTTTACATCTCTCTGCTACGCAGCTCTGTGGCGCTTACTGGGAGACCCCAGTGCTGCATCTTTGAGCCAAGTACTGATCCTTAAAAGTAATTCTAACCCTACTTACCAGTAACTTGAATTTCCTTCTAAAGGCTCACATTGACTGGTTTCACTTGAAAATTCTACTAAGTGTGAAGTTTTGGAACTTTTAAATATTCACCTAAAATCATCGAATTCCGATTTACTTACCTGTTATCAGGAGAGAACCCAGTGCTGCATCTTTTAGCCCAGCATTGACCCTGAAAAGTAATTCTAACCATACTTACCAGTAACTTGTTTTTCCTTCCATAAGAATCCATTATCTGGTTCACACCAGAAAAGTTTCTAAGTGTCTATTTTCACAAACTAAAAATATTTCCTAAAAATCGCCTGTATGACTTAACCGCATTCTTTTATCTGTTTATAGGAGATGCACCAGTGTTGGATCCAGGACCCACCACTTAGTAAGAAAAAGTGACGATAGCACTACTTACCTGCTAAAAGAATTTCCTGCTATAGGATAACATTAGTGATTCTATGTGAAAAGATTTCTAAGTGTCAACTTTTAAAATACAATAATATTCTTAAAAATCACTACTGTAACTAAAACACTTTTACTTAACCGTTTACAGGAGATGTCCAAGGAATGAATCTAGGATCCAGTCCTGTGGTTAGAAAAGTAATTCATAAATTAACTAATTGCATTTAACTAGAAATTCACATTGAGGTCAAAGTTGCATTGTGTTTGAAATTGTGTTGCCCATTGCAACAACTTCAACTACTGTACTTAAAAGTCTATTGCCTATTTGCAAGGTATTTAAACTGAAGTAATTCATTATGAGAAAGTATATTTTGTAATGTAATGTATAATGTAATTATAATGTAATTAAAAAAATAAAATATCTAAAAATAAATAGTTAAAAAAATGTAGTAAATCAGTATAAAAAAATATAACAATTAATACATTTAAAAATTGTCATTTACAAAACCTTCGAAATTCTTTGAAAAAAACATAGGTTTCAGGCCTGATATAGTTAGGAATTAGCATTTAAAAAACCTTTGAAATTCACTGAAAAAACCATAGGTTTCAGGCCTGATATAGTTAGTAATTAGCATTTAAAAAACCTTAGAAATTCACTGAAAAAACGTGGGTTTTAGGAGTATTATAGTTAGCTGGACATTTCACTTGTTCAAAACCATTGAAATTCCTCCGATATAGGTAATTGTACTCACTATATCTTGCACGCTCGCAATCCACTGTTGATGATGTCACATATTACAACATTCATGACATGGTCAATGACATCACTGATAACATCTCAAATGGCATCACTGATGACATCACTGATGACATCATCCATGTGACAATCAGATGCACCTCATTATACACTAGTATAACCTTTCATCACTCACTGTAAAATACAGAGTACCATATTTGAATGCATTGACACACCAATACAAGTTTCTAAAAACCCACTCAGTGATTCCTAGATCTATACACACATCTTATCACTTACCTACAGATTCACTCATACATGGAGTCAATGATCCATAGAACACTATCAAATATGCTTATACACCTATATCGACATTACACACCAGCCCACATCCTATTCACTTATGAAGTCATCCTATTCACTTATGCAAACAATGGATCATACTTACATTTACTTAGCTATGCACTTATACAAACACCACTTTATATATTCATATAGATAGTAACTTATACTTAGCGTGATATAAAATCACTATTACAAGTATACAGTTATCCATACAGTCACACATACAATCACTGAGTCTCATGTATACTTATTTATAAACAACTGACACATACACTGCCTTTTATTTTTCTACTTTGTTGGACATGTACCATTGAGAGAGATATTTGCTCATCACCACAACCATGAAGTTATACACTCACCCATACAACTGTTAAAACATGTAGTTTTAACTTCATATACCTACTGAATCAACTATTCACACACCGAACCACACACACATTCACTCTCCCATACAAATACTCAGTAAACTAATCAATAACTAATATAGACTTTCAAATAGCTAGTAACCAACCGGAGAAGCAGTTTACATAACAACTGGCAAAGTGATACAGATGTTTACACAGTTTAGTCACTATCCAATATATTTAATGAGACACTTTAACTTAGTAAAGTAAATAGTCAATCACACTGCTACTAAATTCTCCATCCAGATATTTATATTTATATATCCACTCATTCATCAATGCAAATTGCTATATATATAATACTTATTTAAATATCGAAGCAAACCACATTCACTGGATGATGTCATCAGTGATGTCATCAGTGATGTCATTTGAGATGTCATCAGTGATGTCACTGACCATGTCATGAATGATGTAATATGTGACATCTTCAAAAACAACAGTTGAAGGACAGAATGCAGAACAATGTCATACAATCACCCCAGTACCGAGATCTGGGCCTAAATCCATCGTTTCTGTGTACTCCACACCACCCCAGTTCAGACATGGCCATATGCAAATCAGCCTTGACCCTGTGCCTCATGGGAACAGTCCAGCCCAAACTACCAAGCCATGTCTTTCCTGGACCAGAATCAAGCATCCTAGGACCGGTTTCTGGCTATCAGCCGTCTTCAGCCAGGATAGCTTGACTCCAGTGGTGTGGAGAGCATGGGACTCACGTCTGAGCATACCCATCCCACTCGGGTTGACAAATACAAAATATGTGACATCATCAGCAGTGGATTGCGGGCGGGCGAGATATAATGAGTACAACTAACTATATTGGAGGAATTTCAATGGTTTTGTATGAATGAATTGTCCAGATAACTATAACACCCCTAAAACCTACGTTTTTTCAGTGAATTTCTAAGGTTTTTTAAATGCTAATTCCTAACTACATCAGGCCTGAAACCTATGGTTTTTTAAGTGAATATATATATATATATATATATATATATATATATATATATATATGTATATATATATGTATATATGTATATTCACTGAAAAAACCATAGGTTATAGACCATATATAGTTAGGAATTTGCATTTACAAAACCTTGAAAATTCACTGAAAAAACCATAGGTTAGAGACCATATATAGTTAGCTGGACATTTTATTGACATAAAACCAATGAAATTCCATATATAGTTAGTTGCACTAACTATATATCGTGCACCCGCAATCCACTGCTGATGATGTCACATATTACATCATTCATGACATGGTCAGTGACATCACTGATGACATCACTGATGACATCTCAAATGACATCACTGATGACATCACTGATGACATCTCAAACGACATCACTGATGACATCATCTAGTGTCTGTGTGTTTTTGTAAAGTTTAAATATGTTTTACATATTGAAGAATGAGTGGATGTATGGAAGACTGAGTGTGTGTGTGGCTGGCTGGGAGGTGTGTGACTCTGTGCATATCAATGTGTACTTGTATCAGTGATTGTATAAGAGAGTAAGTATGTGTTAGTATATGTGTGAAAAGTATGGTGTTCTGTGTTTAACTGTATAGATGAGGAAATCGAAGTGTGATTGATTCTTCACAGGACTGACTAGGTGTATGAGTGCATATGATAGTGTTGTAATAATGAGTGACTGTATGTATGAGTGATTGTATGGGTGAATGAGTGAATGTGTGTGTAGACGTAGGAATCAGTGAGTGCGTATGTAGTAACTGGTATTGGTGTGTCATGATGTCATCAGTGATGTCATTTGAGATGTCATCAGTGATGTCATTTGAGATGTCATCAGTGATGTCATCAGTGATGTCACTGAAGTATGGTGTTCTGTGTTTAACTGTATAGATGAGGAAATGGAAGTGTGATTGATTCTTTACAGGACTGACTAGGTGTGTGAGTAACTCCATGGATGAGTGGCAGTGTGTGAGTGTCTGCATAGGTGTATGAGTGCATATGATAGTGTTGTAATAATGAGTGACTGTATGTATGAGTGATTGTATGGGTGAATGAGTGAATGTTGGTGTAGACGTAGGAATCAGTGAGTGCGTATGTAGTAACTGGTATTGGTGTGTCATGATGTCATCACTGATGTCATTTGAGATGTCATCAGTGATGTCATCAGTGATGTCATTTGAGATGTCATCAGTGATGTCATCAGTGATGTCACTGACCATGTCATGAATGATGTAATATGTGACATCATCAGCAGTGGATTGCGGGTGCGCGATATATAGTTAGTGCAACTAACTATATATGGAATTTCATTGGTTTTATGCCAATAAAATGTCCAGCTAACTATATATGGTCTCTAACCTATGGTTTTTTCAGTGAATTTTCAAGGTTTTGTAAATGCAAATTCCTAACTATATATGGTCTATAACCTATGGTTTTTTCAGTGAATTTCATTGGTTTTTTAAAAGCTAATATCTATAGCTGTAAAATATATTCTTTATTACGTGACGTATCACGTAGCCACGTGAGACGCCTCATGACGCGTCGCATAACCGTGACGTATCGGTTCTGCAGCGCAAACAAAACCCGTAACGTAAGCGTGCCGGAGCACGCTTACAGATATATATATTTTTTTTAACCTTAATTAGACAAAATCCACACGTGCACATATCTTGAGGCCTTGCAAAGGCACATCAAACAAACAGTCCCTTCAATTTTGCCAAGTTTGCTGGAAATCTATTCCCTTCATTTTTTTTTTACTGTTTCTCTTGGTTTTCCCCTTGTTACGCTTACCGGGACACTACCCGGTACGCGAACCGGACGCTCCAAAAACACAAGATGGCGGACTCCCGTTATGCTGCCGGTTAGCTGCCCGGTTCGCGTACCGGGAAGCGCCTCTACCGCGAAAAATCGCGGGGGACTTTAATATCCCCCTCATCAATCCTAGGGGGTCAGGAGGGGTTTACCTCGCCCCCTTTCCTTCATTTCCCCCTTCTTTTTTCACCACATCTTGTCTCTCGAACCTACCGAGAGACAAGATGGCGGCCGCTCCGGACTGTTTACAATGTTGACAGCTACGCTGCCGGTTAGCTGTCCGGTGAGCTGCCCGGTGAGCTGCCCGGTTCGCGTACCGGGACGCACCTCTACGGCGTAAAATCGCTAAATTTTTTGCCCCGCGGGGCACTTTAATATCCCCCTCATCAATCCTAGGGGGTCAGGAGTGGTCTACCTTGCCCCCTTTCCTTCATTTCCCCCTTCGTTTTTCACCACATCTTGTCTCTCGATCGTACCGAGAGACAAGATGGCGGCCGCTCCGGTTTGTTTAGAATGTTGACAGACACCAGAGACCCAATCAGATTCGCTTCACGAAGTTCCGTTACGCGTCAGGTACGCGAACCGGGGCGCTAACCGGAGCGCTGTCACAGATATATATATTTTTTTAAACGTTAATTTCTCAAAATCCACTGGAGCACATATATTGAGACATAGCAAAGGCACGTCGGGCAAACCATATCTACAATTTTGCCAAGTTTCATGTAAATCTATTCAGCCGTTCGAGCTAAAAGTGAGTCCAACCGCCCTATGGAAAAATGAATGGGAAAAACACGTTTTGGGACCCCCCTTTGTTCTCAGCCCCCCCTTGACGAAACCCCACCAAATTTTCAGGGGCTGCTCAGAAAAAAATGTGCCATTTTCCTGAAAATTTCAGCCAATTCCGTCCACAAACGCCAAAGTTATTAGACATAGAATTTTCAGAAATCCCATAGAGAAAAAATCCTAACTATATATACCCACTGGCTATCGCCAGTAGGTAATATACATATATAAACATATGTAATTTGCATATCTATATAAATATAAATGCATGCATACATATACATATATGCATACATATGCATGTTATTTACATGAAAGTTTTAAAAACACTAATAAAAGCAAAGCTAAAAAGCCACCTCATTACAAACAGAATGGCTTTAACTTAAACGAGGGCGAGATCTATTGCATTTTCAATGCTTGTTTACTTTGGTTCTATCAAGAAGGCATTCAGATGTGTCACACATTTGCCATAAATTCTGAATGTTAGCACTCTAGTTGCTCATTAGATCACTGTAGTAAAGCTAGTGCTCACCAGGGAAGTCTGCTGCTAATCATGGTTTGCAGCCATTTTCCCGCATTTTTTATCCCGCAGACTTTCAGTCCGCATACCATTATCCCGCAAGGTCATTGAGCTCGCATACCATTATCCCGCATTTTTTCAAAACGCATGTGCATTTATCGCGCATGCCTTTACAAAGAATTACGTTTTAAAGGCATGTATGGTAAATGCATTTGCGTTGTGAAAACCACGATGACGAGAGAGGTAAGTGGGTTTGTGTTAATTTTTTCGTGGGTTAGTGATTGTGTAGTGTAGTGTAGTGTTGTGTAGTGTAGTGTTGTGTTAGTGTAGTGTAGAGTTGTGGTGGTTGTTTGGTGTAGGGTCATGCTGGGGTAGTGTTTTAGGGTTTAGGGTTGTGTTGTAGTGTTTGCGTAGTGTAGGGTCATGCTGGGGGTAGTGTTTTAGGGTTCAGGGTAGTGTTGTAGTTTTTGCGTAGTGTAGGGTCATGCTGGGGGTAGTGTTTTAGGGTTTAGGGTTGTGTTGTAGTGTTTGCGTAGTGTAGGGTCATGCTGGGGCTAGTGTTTTAGGATTTAGGGTAGTGTTGTAGTGTTTACGTAGTGTAGGGTCATGCTGGGCGTAGTGTTTTAGGGTTTAGGATAGTGTTGTAGTGTTTGCGTAGTGTAGGGTCATGCTGGGGGTAGTGTTTTAGGGTTTTGGGTAGTGTTGTAGTGTTTGCGTAGTGTAGGGTCATGCTGGGGGTAGTGTTTTAGGGTTTTGGGTAGTGTTGTAGTGTTTGCGTAGTGTAGGGTCATGCTGGGGTGTAGTGTTTTAGGGTTTTGGGTAGTGTTGTAGTGTTTGCGTAGTGTAGGGTCATGCTGGGGTGTAGTGTTTTAGGGTTTTGGGTAGTGTTGTAGTGTTTGCGTAGTGTAGGGTCATGCTGGGGGTAGTGTTTTAGGGTTTTGGGTAGTGTTGTAGTGTTGGCGTAGTGTAGGGTCATGCTGGGGGGTAGTGTTTTAGGGTTTAGGGTAGTGTTGTAGTGTTTGCGTAGTGTAGGGTCATGCTGGGGGTAGTGTTTTAGGGTTTAGGGTAGTGTTGTAGTGTTTGCGTAGTGTAGGGTCATGCTGGGGGTAGTGTTTTAGGGTTTAGGGTAGTGTTGTAGTGTTTGCGTAGTGTAGGGTCATGCTGGGGGTAGTGTTTTAGGGTTTAGGGTAGTGTTGTAGTGTTTGCGTAGTGTAGGGTCATGCTGGGGGTAGTGTTTTAGGGTTTAGGGTAGTGTTGTAGTGTTTGCGTAGTGTAGGGCCATGCTGGGGTGTAGTGTTTTAGGGTTTTGGGTAGTGTTGTAGTGTTTGCGTAGTGTAGGGTCATGCTGGGGGTAGTGTTTTAGGGTTTAGGGTAGTGTTGTAGTGTTTGCGTAGTGTAGGGTCATGCTGGGGTGTAGTGTTTTAGGGTTATGGGTAGTGTTGTAGTGTTTGCGTAGTGTAGGGTCATGCTGGGGGTTAGTGTTTTAGGGTTTTGGGTAGTGTTGTAGTGTTTGCGTAGTGTAGGGTCATGCTGGGGGTAGCGTTTTAGGGTTTTGGGTAGTGTTGTAGTGTTTGCGTAGTGTAGGGTCATGCTGGGGGTAGCGTTTTAGGGTTTTGGGTAGTGTTGTAGTGTTTGCGTAGTGTAGGGTCATGCTGAGGGTAGCGTTTTAGGGTTTAGGGTAGTGTTGTAGTGTTTGCGTAGTGTAGGGTCATGCTGGGGGTAGCGTTTTAGGGTTTAGGGTAGTGTTGTAGTGTTTGCGTAGTGTAGGGTCATGCTGGGGGTAGCGTTTTAGGGTTTAGGGTAGTGTTGTAGTGTTTGCGTAGTGTAGGGTCATGCTGGGGGTAGCGTTTTAGGGTTTTGGGTAGTGTTGTAGTGTTTGCGTAGTGTAGAGTCATGCTGGGGGTTAGTGTTTTAGGGTTTTGGGTAGTGTTGTAGTGTTTGCGTAGTGTAGGGTCATGCTGGGGGTAGCGTTTTAGGGTTTTGGGTAGTGTTGTAGTGTTTGCGTAGTGTAGGGTCATGCTGAGGGTAGCGTTTTATGGTTTTGGGTAGTGTTGTAGTGTTTGCGTAGTGTAGGGTCATGCTGGGGGTAGCGTTTTAGGGTTTAGGGTAGTGTTGTAGTGTTTGCGTAGTGTAGGGTCATGCTGGGGGTAGTGTTTTAGGGTTTCGGGTAGTGTTGTAGTGTTTGCGTAGTGTAGGGTCATGCTGTGGGTAGTGTTTTAGGGTTTAGGGTAGTGTTGTAGTGTTTGCGTAGTGTAGGGTCATGCTGGGGTGTAGTGTTTTAGGGTTTAGGGTAGTGTTGTAGTGTTTGCGTAGTGTAGGGTCATGCTGGGGGTAGTGTTTTAGGGTTTAGGGTAGTGTTGTAGTGTTTGCGTAGTGTAGGGTCATGCTGGGGTGTAGTGTTTTAGGGTTTAGGGTAGTGTTGTAGTGTTTGCGTAGTGTAGGGTCATGCTGGGGGTAGTGTTTTAGGATTTAGGTTAGTGTTGTAGTGTTTGCGTAGTGTAGGGTCATGCTGGGGGTAGTGTTTTAGGGTTTAGGGTTGTGTTGTAGTGTTTGCGTAGTGTAGGGTCATGCTGGGGGTAGTGTTTTAGGGTTTAGGGTTGTGTTGTAGTGTTTGCGTAGTGTAGGGTCATGCTGGGGTGTAGTGTTTTAGGGTTTTGGGTAGTGTTGTAGTGTTTGCTTAGTGTAGGGTCATGCTGGGGGTAGTGTTTTAGGGTTTAGGGTAGTGTTGTAGTGTTTGCGTAGTGTAGGGTCATGCTGGGGGTAGTGTTTTAGGGTTTAGGGTAGTGTTGTAGTGTTTGCGTAGTGTAGGGTCATGCTGGGGGTAGTGTTTTAGGGTTTAGGGTAGTGTTGTAGTGTTTGTGTAGTGTAGGGTCATGCTGGGGGTAGTGTTTTAGGGTTTAGGGTAGTGTTGTACTGTTTGTGTAGTGTAGGGTCATGCTGGGGGTAGTGTTTTAGGGTTTAGGGTAGTTTAGTTGTGTAGTGTATGCTAAAGGCATATTCGTTCTAAAAGTTTTCGTTAATCTAATTTGCGGCCTAATAGTACATGCGGGATTTTTTTTGCGGACTGATGGTATGCGGGATTTCGTCATATATTCGCTAATCATACTTTCTATGGCAAAATGAACCCCCTCATTTTGTTCCTTTTTAAATTAAATGTTTTAAGAGTTACCACTTTATTCCAATCAAGATGGCTTCAGGTGTGCCATACCTTTGTAATAAGTAGGACTGTTAGCACTCTAGTTGTTCTTTAGAACACTCTGGGACAATCTGTCATTGGGCTATAGTTGGGCTACATCTGGTGATATTTGGGCTACATTTGGTTTTTTTTGTCTCTGGCGGCCATCTTTGGGCTACATTGGGCTACATTGGGCTACATTGGGCTACATTTGGGCTCCAACATATATATAGCCCAATGTAGCCCAATATATATTTTTCAAAGTTAATTTTCGTAAAAACCACTGGAGCCTATATCTTGAGACATAGCAAAGGCACATCGGGCTACCAGTCCCTACAATTTTGCCAAGTTTGGTGTAAATCCATTCAGCCGTTCAGGCTAAAAGTGAGGCCAACCGCCCTATGGAAAATTGCATGGGAAAAACACGTTTTGGGACCCCCCTTTTTTCTCGGCCCCCCCTTGACGAAACCCCCCCAAATTTTCAGGGGCTGCTCAGAAACAAAATGTTCCATTTTCCTGAAAATTTCAGCCAATTCTGTCCTCATAAGCCAAAGTTATTCGACATAGAATTTTCAAAAATCCCATAGGAAAAAAATCCTAACTATATATACCTACTGGCTATCGCCAGTAGGTAATATGTATATATATATATCTATATATATATATATATTTATATATATATTCACTGAAAAAAACCATAGGTTTCACACCAGTTATAGTTAGGTGGAAATTTTACTCGCATAAAACCATTGAAATTCCCACGTTATAGTTAGTTGGACTCACTATAACTTGCGCGTGCAATGCACTGCTGATGATGTCACATAATACATCACTCATGACATGGTCAGTGACATCACTCATGACATCACTGATGACATCTCAAATGACATCACTGATGACAACATCCTTGTGACAAAGTGGCAGACCTCCTATCAGCATAAAATAACCTTTGACACACACATTCAAAAATAGAAACTAATGTATTCTTAAAAAGGGAGAAACCAATACCAATTACAACAACTTATTAGGTAAGTCCAACATCTACATACACATCCACTCATTCACCAACAGTTCTATATAGTCACTCATGCATGTACTTACTCATCATATGTACCCATACACCTATACATCCTGTTACACACTAATACTCATCCATATAGTTACTCACACACAAATTCACACATGCAAATAAACTATCAAAAAACTATTTACTTGACTATACTGCTATATACACACCACTACGCATACTTCTACAGAAACGGAAACATATTTACTCTCTTAAACAATCAATTATAAAAACACATACTCACTAACCCACCCGTACACACAATCATCCACCCATACAGTCTTGCACACATGCTGTCTTCAAAATACATACAAATAGTGAGTCACTCATTCATGCATCTGTGCTCTAAGTAATATCCCCCACCGAACCATACAGACACTGATACTCAAAAAAACAACTAATAACCCATATACACACTCATGTAGCTACTCACCAACCCATGCAGCCACTTATACACAAAGTGAGACACAGATACAGATATTTAAATATTGAAACATTACTCACTAATATATGTATTGACTAAGATACATTTAATAAGTCAGGTAACCAATCAATTTTACACAAAAAAAACATCCATTTAGACATTTATTTACCCATTTATTCTTCCATCAACCTTTAGATATACATATATAAAAATATTTCTTTTTCAGAAAGATACACATTCACTGGATGATGTCATCAGTGATGTCATTTGAGATGTCATCAGTGATGTCATGAGTGATGTCACTGACCATGTCATGAGTGATGTGATATGTGACGTCATCAGCAGTGCATTGCACGCTCAAGTTATAGTGAGTCCAACTAACTATAACGTGGGAATTTTAATAGTTTTATGCGAGTAAAATTTCCATCTAACTATAACTGGTGTGAAAGCTATGGTTTTTTCAGTGAATTTAATAGGTTTTTTAAATGCTAATTCCTAACTATAACTGGTGTGAAACCTATGGTTTTTTCAGTGAATATATATATATTTTGGCCCACACCCTGTTTATAGACTCTGGGCGCTGAGGAAGGCTGGATTATGCCGAAATGCATACGCCATTGAGAGTCATTAGCTTCATTAAAGGTGTTTCCTGTCTCCCCCCTACTTGGCCTCTGCTTCTTTTTTTAAGGAGTGTTCTGCATGTTCTACGCGATTGCCAGTATCGCGTTATAGGGGTCACCGCACTAGAAGCAGGCCTGGACTTCACTGGTAACCGTTTCGGCGCTGCATCCCTTCAGGTTACTGAAATTTTACCAGGCTCACCACCGAAGTTCGACACTTGGATACTGGCGGAGTTGGAGGCACCCGTGCACCACGACGGACGAGCTGGTTTTCCAGACGAATCCACGCCATGTTCCTGTCATTTCTTCGGAGGTTTGTGCGGGTCAGGGGACCGGAGGGGACACTTTGTAAGGAGCAACACAGGACACCAGTGGATGCCAAGATGATGAGCCTCCGCCGCAACTAGAACAAACCCCCCCCCCCGCATCACTCACCTTCATGAAGCATTGCATCCTGGGATCTGTAGTTCTGCTGCAGTCACCCTGCTTCAGGTGCAGTAGTTTGAACATTCGGGAGGAGGGACCAGTGACTAACCTATCCGTGTGCGGCAGGACTGTGTTTAAAAACTTTCATTTTGACCCACACCCTGTTTATAGACTCTGGGCGCTGAGGAAGGCTGGATTATGCCGAAATGCATACGCCATTGAGAGTCATTAGCTTCTTTAAAGGTGTTTCCTGTCTCCCCCCTACTTGGCCTCTGCTTCTTCTTTTTTTAAAGGAGTGTTCTGCATATATATATATATATATATATATATATATATATATATATATATATATATATATATATATATATATATATATATATCCGTTTCACTTCCTCCGACGAAACCGGGACACACAGACTGCGGTGCAAAGCAGGGTCAGAGGGTTCCCTGCCAGTAATAATCTATTTCACAAAACGCTTCAAAAAGCGAAAAATGCACTCTTAGTCCAGCATAAATCACCACTTCTTCAGACCAAAAGATCGTATTTCATATTCTCCAAATTTTTATTCCAGCATGACAACAGTGCATGGAACCAACCCAACGCGTTTCACCGAACACTCGGCTTGATCACGGGCGAATTGTGTTCCTCAAAACCATAATTAAATAAAGTTTCACATACCACTTCCTAGTGTTGACATAAACAAGGGACTAAGATTCGTATCAAAATGGCGCGGCCATATTGGAACAGTGTCCTAATAGTGAAAATTACAACAATTCTGACATCAAGAATATGCTGACAAAAATAAAGATCCTGAAAGGGAATTCTAAATACCTTGTTTTTTAACCATACAAGTTTGTTATATTATCAATTAATTTTCACCATCAGTCATAAACAAAAGAGTTCATGTTGGTAAGTCCCAAGTGGGAAATTCGGCAGACCAGACTCATTATAATACCCAAATGGGGTAATTTCAAACAGTATCTGTATGAGTTGCCCATTAATAAATTCCATCTTGCACATTCATTCTTCTTCAGCAGATATTACCTGTATGAAAAGAAACGAGCTATTGAGTTTTGAAATTCACTATCAATACTAAATGATTCGAATTAGAGCAGTGCATAACAAAACAATTAACAAATAAAGTGATAAACATAAATTGTGAGTTAAAAGCATGAGAAGCACAGACAGTACACGAACACATGTATACTCATATATGTTAAATTCTTATTTAGTTCCAGTAGTTTACTCGCCCAAGTGCCATTTCAATTCCTCTTCAGAGTTTAGCCCACCTGGTATACGGGTGTCTAAGTCCAGAATGTATTTACTCTCTAGCTGTCGCAGCCTACGTATTCTATCTCCGCCTCTTTTCATGGCGGGTATTTTATTAATCACAAAAAACTTAAGAAGATTGCGATTGCTGCGATGCAGTTCTTCAAAGTGTCTGGCTAATGGTGAATTCTGATCTTTATTTTCAATTGCCCGCATATGTTCCAGAATACGTTTCTTAGCAGGAAACATCGTGCTTCCTACGTATTTCTTGGAACACGGGCACACAAGAATATGCACCACACACTCGGATAGACAGGTTAGATGTTGTTTAATAGACTTTTCTCTATCTTCAATTCACAAACTAAAAATATTCCCTAAAAATCACCTGTATGACTTAACCGCATTCTTTTATCTGTTTATAGGAGATGCACCAGTGTTGGATCCAGGACCCACCACTTAGTAAGAAAAAGTGACGATAGCACTACTTACCTGCTAAAGGAATTTCCTGCTATAGGATAACATTAGTGATTCTATGTGAAAAGATTTCTAAGTGTCAACTTTTAAAATACAATAATATTCTTAAAAATCACTACTGTAACTAAAACACTTTTACTTAACCGTTTACAGGAGATGTCCAAGGAATGAATCTAGGATCCAGTCCTGGGTTAGAAAAGTAATTCATAAATTAACTAATTGCATTTAACTAGAAATTCACATTGAGGTCAAAGTTGCATTGTGTTTGAAATTGTGTTGCCCATTGCAACAACTTCAACTACTGTACTTAAAAGTCTATTGCCTATTTGCAAGGTATTTAAACTGAAGTAATTCATTATGAGAAAGTATATTTTGTAATGTAATGTATAATGTAAATATAATGTAATTAAAAAAATAAAATATCTAAAAAAAAATAGTTAAAAAAATTTAGTAAATCAGTATAATAAAATATAACAATTAATACATTTAAAAATTGTCTTTTACAAAACCTTCGAAATTCTTTGAAAAAAACATAGGTTTCAGGCCTGATATAGTTAGGAATTAGCATTTAAAAAACCTTTGAAATTCACTGAAAAAACCATAGGTTTCAGGCCTGATATAGTTAGTAATTAGCATTTAAAAAACCTTAGAAATTCACTGAAAAAACGTGGGTTTTAGGAGTATTATAGTTAGCTGGACATTTCACTTGTTCAAAACCATTGAAATTCCTCCGATATAGGTAATTGTACTCACTATATCTTGCACGCTCGCAATCCACTGTTGATGATGTCACATATTACAACATTCATGACATGGTCAATGACATCACTGATAACATCTCAAATGGCATCACTGATGACATCACTGATGACATCATCCACGTGACAATCAGATGCACCTCATTATACACTAGTATAACCTTTCATCACTCACTGTAAAATACAGAGTACCATATTTGAATGCATTGACACACCAATACAAGTTTCTAAAAACCCACTCAGTGATTCCTAGATCTATACACACATCTAATCACTTACCTACAGATTCACTCATACATGGAGTCAATGATCCATAGAACACTATCAAATATGCTTATACACCTATATCGACATTACACACCAGCCCACATCCTATTCACTTATGAAGTCATCCTATTCACTTATGCAAACAATGGATCATACTTACATTTACTTAGCTATACACTTATACAAACACCACTTTATATATTCATATAGATAGTAACTTATACTTAGCGTGATATAAAATCACTATTACAAGTATACAGTTATCCATACAGTCACACATACAATCACTGAGTTTCATGTATACTTATTTATAAACAACTGACACATACACTGCCTTTTATTTTTCTTTTACTTTGTTGGACATGTACCATTGAGAGAGATATTTGCTCATCACCACAACCATGAAGTTATACACTCACCCATACAACTGTTAAAACATGTAGTTTTAACTTCATATACCTACTGAATCAACTATTCACACACCGAACCACACACACATTCACTCTCCCATACAAATACTCAGTAAACTAATCAATAACTAATATAGACTTTCAAATAGCTAGTAACCAACCGGAGAAGCAGTTTACATAACAACTGGCAAAGTGATACAGATGTTTACACAGTTTAGTCACTATCCAATATATTTAATGAGACACTTTAACTTAGTAAAGTAAATAGTCAATCACACTGCTACTAAATTCTCCATCCAGATATTTATATTTATATATCCACTCATTCATCAATGCAAATTGCTATATATATAATACTTATTTAAATATCGAAGCAAACCACATTCACTGGATGATGTCATCAGTGATGTCATCAGTGATGTCATTTGAGATGTCATCAGTGATGTCACTGACCATGTCATGAATGATGTAATATGTGACATCTTCAAAAACAACAGTTGAAGGACAGAATGCAGAACAATGTCATACAATCACCCCAGTACCGAGATCTGGGCCTAAATCCATCGTTTCTGTGTACTCCACACCACCCCAGTTCAGACATGGCCATATGCAAATCAGCCTTGACCCTGTGCCTCATGGGAACAGTCCAGCCCAAACTACCAAGCCATGTCTTTCCTGGACCAGAATCAAGCATCCTAGGACCGGTTTCTGGCTATCAGCCGTCTTCAGCCAGGATAGCTTGACTCCAGTGGTGTGGAGAGCATGGGACTCACGTCTGAGCATACCCATCCCACTCGGGTTGACAAATACAAAATATGTGACATCATCAGCAGTGGATTGCGGGCGGGCGAGATATAGTGAGTACAACTAACTATATTGGAGGAATTTCAATGGTTTTGTATGAATGAATTGTCCAGATAATTATAACACCCCTAAAACCTACGTTTTTTCAGTGAATTTCTAAGGTTTTTTAAATGCTAATTCCTAACTACATCAGGCCTGAAACCTATGGTTTTTTAAGTGAATAAATATATATATATATATATATATATATATGTATGTATGTATATATATATATATATATATTTATATATATATTCACTGAAAAAAACCATAGGTTTCACACCAGTTATAGTTAGGTGGAAATTTTACTCGCATAAAACCATTGAAATTCCCACGTTATAGTTAGTTGGACTCACTATAACTTGCGCGTGCAATGCACTGCTGATGATGTCACATAATACATCACTCATGACATGGTCAGTGACATCACTCATGACATCACTGATGACATCTCAAATGACATCACTGATGACAACATCCTTGTGACAAAGTGGCAGACCTCCTATCAGCATAAAATAACCTTTGACACACACATTCAAAAATAGAAACTAATGTATTCTTAAAAAGGGAGAAACCAATACCAATTACAACAACTTATTAGGTAAGTCCAACATCTACATACACATCCACTCATTCACCAACAGTTCTATATAGTCACTCATGCATGTACTTACTCATCATATGTACCCATACACCTATACATCCTGTTACACACTAATACTCATCCATATAGTTACTCACACACAAATTCACACATGCAAATAAACTATCAAAAAACTATTTACTTGACTATACTGCTATATACACACCACTACGCATACTTCTACAGAAATGGAAACATATTTACTCTCTTAAACAATCAATTATAAAAACACATACTCACTAACCCACCCGTACACACAATCATCCACCCATACAGTCTTGCACACATGCTGTCTTCAAAATACATACAAATAGTGAGTCACTCATTCATGCATCTGTGCTCTAAGTAATATCCCCCACCGAACCATACAGACACTGATACTCAAAAAAACAACTAATAACCCATATACACACTCATGTAGCTACTCACCAACCCATGCAGCCACTTATACACAAAGTGAGACACAGATACAGATATTTAAATATTGAAACATTACTCACTAATATATGTATTGACTAAGATACATTTAATAAGTCAGGTAACCAATCAATTTTACACAAAAAAACATCCATTTAGACATTTATTTACCCATTTATTCTTCCATCAACCTTTAGATATACATATATAAAAATATTTCTTTTTCAGAAAGATACACATTCACTGGATGATGTCATCAGTGATGTCATTTGAGATGTCATCAGTGATGTCATGAGTGATGTCACTGACCATGTCATGAGTGATGTGATATGTGACGTCATCAGCAGTGCATTGCACGCTCAAGTTATAGTGAGTCCAACTAACTATAACGTGGGAATTTTAATAGTTTTATGCGAGTAAAATTTCCACCTAACTATAACTGGTGTGAAAGCTATGGTTTTTTCAGTGAATTTAATAGGTTTTTTAAATGCTAATTCCTAACTATAACTGGTGTGAAACCTATGGTTTTTTCAGTGAATATATATATATTTTGGCCCACACCCTGTTTATAGACTCTGGGCGCTGAGGAAGGCTGGATTATGCCGAAATGCATACGCCATTGAGAGTCATTAGCTTCATTAAAGGTGTTTCCTGTCTCCCCCCTACTTGGCCTCTGCTTCTTTTTTTAAGGAGTGTTCTGCATGTTCTACGCGATTGCCAGTATCGCGTTACAGGGGTCACCGCACTAGAAGCAGGCCTGGACTTCACTGGTAACCGTTTCGGCGCTGCATCCCTTCAGGTTACTGACATTTTACCAGGCTCACCACCGAAGTTCGACACTTGGATTCTGGCGGAGTTGGAGGCACCCGTGCACCACGACGGACGAGCTGGTTTTCCAGACGAATCCACTCCATGTTCCTGTCATTTCTTCGGAGGTTTGTGCGGGTCAGGGGACCGGAGGGGACACTTTGTAAGGAGCAACACAGGACACCAGTGGATGCCAAGATGATGAGCCTCCGCCGCAACTAGCACAAACCCCCCCCCGCATCACTCACCTTCATGAAGCATTGCATCCTGGGATCTGTAGTTCTGCTGCAGTCACCCTGCTTCAGGTGCAGTAGTTTGAACATTCGGGAGGAGGGACCAGTGACTAACCTATCCGTGTGCGGCAGGACTGTGTTTAAAAACTTTCATTTTGACCCACACCCTGTTAATAGACTCTGGGCGCTGACGAAGGCTGGATTATGCCGAAATGCATACGCCATTGAGAGTCATTAGCTTCTTTAAAGGTGTTTCCTGTCTCCCCCCCTACTTGGCCTCTGCTTCTTCTTTTTTTAAAGGAGTGTTCTGTATATATATATATATATATATATATATATATATATATATATATATATATATATATATATATATATATATATATATATATCCGTTTCACTTCCTCCGACGAAACCGGGACACACAGACTGCGGTGCAAAGCAGGGTCAGAGGGTTCCCTGCCAGTAATAATCCATTTGACAAAACGCTTCAAAAAGCGAAAAATGCACTCTTAGTCCAGCATAAATCACCACTTCTTCAGACCAAAAGATCATATTTCATATTCTCCAAATTTTTATTCCAGCATGACAACAGTGCATGGAACCAACCCAACGCGTTTCACCGAACACTCGGCTTGATCACGGGCGAATTGTGTTCCTCAAAACCATAATTAAATAAAGTTTCACATACCACTTCCTAGTGTTGACATAAACAAGGGACTAAGATTCGTATCAAAATGGCGCGGCCATATTGGAACAGTGTCCTAATAGTGAAAATTACAACAATTCTGACATCAAGAATATGCTGACAAAAATAAAGATCCTGAAAGGGAATTCTAAATACCTTGTTTTTTAACCATACAAGTTTGTTATATTATCAATTAATTTTCACCATCAGTCATAAACAAAAGAGTTCATGTTGGTAAGTCCCAAGTGGGAAATTCGGCAGACCAGACTCATTATAATACCCAAATGGGGTAATTTCAAACAGTATCTGTATGAGTTGCCCATTAATAAATTCCATCTTGCACATTCATTCTTCTTCAGCAGATATTACCTGTATGAAAAGAAACGAGCTATTGAGTTTTGAAATTCACTATCAATACTAAATGATTCGAATTAGAGCAGTGCATAACAAAACAATTAACAAATAAAGTGATAAACATAAATTGTGAGTTAAAAGCATGAGAAGCACAGACAGTACACGAACACATGTATACTCATATATGTTAAATTCTTATTTAGTTCCAGTAGTTTACTCGCCCAAGTGCCATTTCAATTCCTCTTCAGAGTTTAGCCCACCTGGTATACGGTGTCTAAGTCCAGAATGTATTTACTCTCTAGCTGTCGCAGCCTACGTATTCTATCTCCGCCTCTTTTCATGGCGGGTATTTTATCAATCACAAAAAACTTAAGAAGATTGCGATTGCTGCGATGCAGTTCTTCAAAGTGTCTGGCTAATGGTGAATTCTGATCTTTATTTTCAATTGCCCGCATATGTTCCAGAATACGTTTCTTAGCAGGAAACATCGTGCTTCCTACGTATTTCTTGGAACACGGGCACACAAGAATATACACCACACACTCGGATAGACAGGTTAGATGTTGTTTAATAGACTTTTCTCTATCTTCAATTCACAAACTAAAAATATTCCCTAAAAATCACCTGTATGACTTAACCGCATTCTTTTATCTGTTTATAGGAGATGCACCAGTGTTGGATCCAGGACCCACCACTTAGTAAGAAAAAGTGACGATAGCACTACTTACCTGCTAAAGGAATTTCCTGCTATAGGATAACATTAGTGATTCTATGTGAAAAGATTTCTAAGTGTCAACTTTTAAAATACAATAATATTCTTAAAAATCACTACTGTAACTAAAACACTTTTACTTAACCGTTTACAGGAGATGTCCAAGGAATGAATCTAGGATCCAGTCCTGGGTTAGAAAAGTAATTCATAAATTAACTAATTGCATTTAACTAGAAATTCACATTGAGGTCAAAGTTGCATTGTGTTTGAAATTGTGTTGCCCATTGCAACAACTTCAACTACTGTACTTAAAAGTCTATTGCCTATTTGCAAGGTATTTAAACTGAAGTAATTCATTATGAGAAAGTATATTATGTAATGTAATGTATAATGTAATTATAATGTAATTAAAAAAATAAAATATCTAAAAATAAATAGTTAAAAAAATTTAGTAAATCAGTATAAAAAAAATAACAATTAATACATTTAAAAATTGTCATTTACAAAACCTTCGAAATTCTTTGAAAAAAACATAGGTTTCAGGCCTGATATAGTTAGGAATTAGCATTTAAAAAACCTTTGAAATTCACTGAAAAAACCATAGGTTTCAGGCCTGATATAGTTAGTAATTAGCATTTAATAAACCTTAGAAATTCACTGAAAAAACGTGGGTTTTAGGAGTATTATAGTTAGCTGGACATTTCACTTGTTCAAAACCATTGAAATTCCTCCGATATAGGTAATTGTACTCACTATATCTTGCACGCTCGCAATCCACTGTTGATGATGTCACATATTACAACATTCATGACATGGTCAATGACATCACTGATAACATCTCAAATGGCATCACTGATGACATCACTGATGACATCATCCACGTGACAATCAGATGCACCTCATTATACACTAGTATAACCTTTCATCACTCACTGTAAAATACAGAGTACCATATTTGAATGCATTGACACACCAATACAAGTTTCTAAAAACCCACTCAGTGATTCCTAGATCTATACACACATCTAATCACTTACCTACAGATTCACTCATACATGGAGTCAATGATCCATAGAACACTATCAAATATGCTTATACACCTATATCGACATTACACACCAGCCCACATCCTATTCACTTATGAAGTCATCCTATTCACTTATGCAAACAATGGATCATACTTACATTTACTTAGCTATACACTTATACAAACACCACTTTATATATTCATATAGATAGTAACTTATACTTAGCGTGATATAAAATCACTATTACAAGTATACAGTTATCCATACAGTCACACATACAATCACTGAGTCTCATGTATACTTATTTATAAACAACTGACACATACACTGCCTTTTATTTTTCTTTTACTTTGTTGGACATGTACCATTGAGAGAGATATTTGCTCATCACCACAACCATGAAGTTATACACTCACCCATACAACTGTTAAAACATGTAGTTTTAACTTCATATACCTACTGAATCAACTATTCACACACCGAACCACACACACATTCACTCTCCCATACAAATACTCAGTAAACTAATCAATAACTAATATAGACTTTCAAATAGCTAGTAACCAACCGGAGAAGCAGTTTACATAACAACTGGCAAAGTGATACAGATGTTTACACAGTTTAGTCACTATCCAATATATTTAATGAGACACTTTAACTTAGTAAAGTAAATAGTCAATCACACTGCTACTAAATTCTCCATCCAGATATTTATATTTATATATCCACTCATTCATCAATGCAAATTGCTATATATATAATACTTATTTAAATATCGAAGCAAACCACATTCACTGGATGATGTCATCAGTGATGTCATCAGTGATGTCATTTGAGATGTCATCAGTGATGTCACTGACCATGTCATGAATGATGTAATATGTGACATCTTCAAAAACAACAGTTGAAGGACAGAATGCAGAACAATGTCATACAATCACCCCAGTACCGAGATCTGGGCCTAAATCCATCGTTTCTGTGTACTCCACACCACCCCAGTTCAGACATGGCCATATGCAAATCAGCCTTGACCCTGTGCCTCATGGGAACAGTCCAGCCCAAACTACCAAGCCATGTCTTTCCTGGACCAGAATCAAGCATCCTAGGACCGGTTTCTGGCTATCAGCCGTCTTCAGCCAGGATAGCTTGACTCCAGTGGTGTGGAGAGCATGGGACTCACGTCTGAGCATACCCATCCCACTCGGGTTGACAAATACAAAATATGTGACATCATCAGCAGTGGATTGCGGGCGGGCGAGATATAGTGAGTACAACTAACTATATTGGAGGAATTTCAATGGTTTTGTATGAATGAATTGTCCAGATAACTATAACACCCCTAAAACCTACGTTTTTTCAGTGAATTTCTAAGGTTTTTTAAATGCTAATTCCTAACTACATCAGGCCTGAAACCTATGGTTTTTTAAGTGAATATATATAAATATATATATATATATATATATATATATATATATATATATATATATATATATATATATATATATATATATATATATATATATAGATATATATGTATGTATGTATATATATATATATATATCTATATATATATATATTTATATATATATTCACTGAAAAAAACCATAGGTTTCACACCAGTTATAGTTAGGTGGAAATTTTACTCGCATAAAACCATTGAAATTCCCACGTTATAGTTAGTTGGACTCACTATAACTTGCGCGTGCAATGCACTGCTGATGATGTCACATATTACATCACTCATGACATGGTCAGTGACATCACTCATGACATCACTGATGACATCTCAAATGACATCACTGATGACAACATCCTTGTGACAAAGTGGCAGACCTCCTATCAGCATAAAATAACCTTTGACACACACATTCAAAAATAGAAACTAATGTTTTCTTAAAAAGGGAGAAACCAATACCAATTACAACAACTTATTAGGTAAGTCCAACATCTACATACACATCCACTCATTCACCAACAGTTCTATATAGTCACTCATGCATGTACTTACTCATCATATGTACCCATACACCTATACATCCTGTTACACACTAATACTCATCCATATAGTTACTCACACACAAATTCACACATGCAAATAAACTATCAAAAAACTATTTACTTGACTATACTGCTATATACACACCACTACGCATACTTCTACAGAAACGGAAACATATTTACTCTCTTAAACAATCAATTATAAAAACACATACTCACTAACCCACCCGCACACACAATCATCCACCCATACAGTCTTGCACACATGCTGTCTTCAAAATACATACAAATAGTGAGTCACTCATTCATGCATCTGTGCTCTAAGTAATATCCCCCACCGAACCATACAGACACTGATACTGATACTCAAAAAAACAACTAATAACCCATATACACACTCATGTAGCTACTCACCAACCCATGCAGTCACTTATACACAAAGTGAGACACAGATACAGATATTTAAATATTGAAACATTACTCACTAATATATGTATTGACTAAGATACATTTAATAAGTCAGGTAACCAATCAATTTTACACAAAACAAACATCCATTTAGACATTTATTTACCCATTTATTCTTCCATCAACCTTTAGATATACATATATAAAAATATTTCTTTTTCAGAAAGATACACATTCACTGGATGATGTCATCAGTGATGTCATTTGAGATGTCATCGGTGATGTCATGAGTGATGTCACTGACCATGTCATGAGTGATGTGATATGTGACGTCATCAGCAGTGCATTGCACGCTCAAGTTATAGTGAGTCCAACTAACTATAACGTGGGAATTTTAATGGTTTTATGCGAGTAAAATTTCCACCTAACTATAACTGGTGTGAAAGCTATGGTTTTTTCAGTGAATTTAATAGGTTTTTTAAATGCTAATTCCTAACTATAACTGGTGTGAAACCTATGGTTTTTTCAGTGAATATATATATATTTTGGCCCACACCCTGTTTATAGACTCTGGGCGCTGAGGAAGGCTGGATTTTGCCGAAATGCATACGCCATTGAGAGTCATTAGCTTCATTAAAGGTGTTTCCTGTCTCCCCCCTACTTGGCCTCTGCTTCTTTTTTTAAGGAGTGTTCTGCATGTTCTACGCGATTGCCAGTATCGCGTTACAGGGGTCACCGCACTAGAAGCAGGCCTGGACTTCACTGGTAACCGTTTCGGCGCTGCATCCCTTCAGGTTACTGAAATTTTACCAGGCTCACCACCGAAGTTCGACACTTGGATTCTGGCGGAGTTGGAGGCACCCGTGCACCACGACGGACGAGCTGGTTTTCCAGACGAATCCACGCCATGTTCCTGTCATTTCTTCGGAGGTTTGTGCGGGTCAGCGGACCGGAGGGGACACTTTGTAAGGAGCAACACAGGACACCAGTGGATGCCAAGATGATGAGCCTCTGCCGCAACTAGCACAAACCCCCCCCCGCATCACTCACCTTCATGAAGCATTGCATCCTGGGATCTGTAGTTCTGCTGCAGTCACCCTGCTTCAGGTGCAGTAGTTTGAACATTCGGGAGGAGGGACCAGTGACTAACCTATCCGTGTGCGGCAGGACTGTGTTTAAAAACTTTCATTTTGGCCCACACCCTGTTTATAGACTCTGGGCGCTGAGGAAGGCTGGATTATGCCGAAATGCATACGCCATTGAGAGTCATTAGCTTCTTTAAAGGTGTTTCGTGTCTCCCCCCTACTTGGCCATATATATATATATATATATATATCCGTTTCACTTCCTCCGACGAAACCGGGACACACAGACTGCGGTGCAAAGCAGGGTCAGAGGGTTCCCTGCCAGTAATAATCCATTTCACAAAACGCTTCAAAAAGCGAAAAATGCACTCTTAGTCCAGCATAAATCACCACTTCTTCAGACCAAAAGATCGTATTTCATATTCTCCAAATTTTTATTCCAGCATGACAAAAGTGCATGGAACCAACCCAACGCGTTTCACCGAACACTCGGCTTGATCACGGGCGAATTGTGTTCCTCAAAACCATAATTAAATAAAGTTTCACATACCACTTCCTAGTGTTGACATAAACAAGGGACTAAGATTCGTATCAAAATGGCGCGGCCATATTGGAACAGTGTCCTAATAGTGAAAATTACAACAATTCTGACATTAAGAATATGCTGACAAAAATAAAGACCCTGAAAGGGAATTCTAAATACCTTGTTTTTTAACCATACAAGTTTGTTATATTATCAATTAATTTTCACCATCAGTCATAAACAAAAGAGTTCATGTTGGTAAGTCCCAAGTGGGAAATTCGGCAGACCAGACTCATTATAATACCCAAGTGGGGTAATTTCAAACAGTATCTGTATGAGTTGCCCATTAATAAATTCCATCTTGCACATTCATTCTTCTTCAGCAGATATTACCTGTATGAAAAGAAACGAGCTATTGAGTTTTGAAATTCACTATCAATACTAAATGATTCGAATTAGAGCAGTGCATAACAAAACAATTAACAAATAAAGTGATAAACATAAATTGTGAGTTAAAAGCATGAGAAGCACAGACAGTACACAAACACATGTATACTCATATATGTTAAATTCTTATTTAGTTCCAGTAGTTTACTCGCCCAAGTGCCATTTCAATTCCTCTTCAGAGTTTAGCCCACCTGGTATACGGGTGTCTAAGTCCAGAATGTATTTACTCTCTAGCTGTCGCAGCCTACGTATTCTATCTCCGCCTCTTTTCATGGCGGGTATTTTATCAATCACAAAAAACTTAAGAAGATTGCGATTGCTGCGATGCAGTTCTTCAAAGTGTCTGGCTACTGGTGAATTCTGATCTTTATTTTCAATTGCCCGCATATGTTCCAGAATACGTTTCTTAGCAGGAAACATCGTGCTTCCTACGTATTTCTTGGAACACGGGCACACAAGAATATACACCACACACTCGGATAGACAGGTTAGATGTTGTTTAATAGACTTTTCTCTATATTCAATAGGATAATATACTGATTTAACATTCTGGCTAAATTTACACGCCTTGCATGTCATGCACGTAAAAAAAACATGTATGTCAGATGTTCTTCCTTGTTTGGTAGTAATTTCATTTTTACTCAGTCTATCTTTAAGGGAATCTGCTTTCCGATATGTGATGCTCGGATTGCAGCCAACTACACTAGTTAACATAGGCTCAGTTTTCAATACATTCCAGTGCTTTTTTAAGCTGCTCTGTACCTGCCAGGATTTAGCGTGGTAGGTGGAAATATATCTAACCACCTCCTGTGCCTCACTCTCCTTTTGTTCCTTAGGAATCAACAACATTTCATGACTTATCCTGTTTGCCTTCATAAAGGCTTCTTCAATTACTTGTGGATGAAGTGGTGATTTATGCTGGAATAAGAGTGCATTTTTCGCTTTTTGAAGTGTTTTGTGAAATGGAATATATATATATATATATATATAGGAATCCACAATCCTGAGGTGCCAGCAACAGCGCACGGACACAGACCAGGTACAGACCACAAGACGAGGAGTTTAAAAGTGAATAAAGTGCTTTATTCCATCGATGGGGACGGCATCATGACGCGTTTCGTCCGGGAAACCCGGACTTGATCACATGACACACCCAGAGATACACGTGGTTAAATACTGGTTATAACGAGACTCCTCCCATAATTCAAACAACATAGAAGAAATATCCTATGTAATAAACTATGGTCAAACAATATATAATTTCAAAACACAAAATAACGTGTAAAATGCAAAACATTAAACATATGTTTTAAATTGAAATGACAAATGATGATATATATATACAATTTCTATGGCAAAATAAAACCCCTCATTTTGTTCCTTTTCAAATTAAATGTATTAAGTGTTACCACTTTATTCCAATCAAGATGACTTCAGGTGTGCCATACCTTTGTCATAAGTAAGACTGTTAGCGTTCTAGTTGTTCTTTAGAACACTCTGGGACATTCTGTCATTGGGCTATAGTTGGGCTACATCTGGCTGATATTTGGGCTACATTTGGGCTCTTTTGTCTCTGGTGGCCATCTTAGGAGACTGCATATCAGAATTTTTTTAATGAAATATAAGAGGATTTGAGAAGTCACTCAAAATGTGCCCTAATTTTTCTTTCTTCAGCACTAATCATAATTTCTATGGCAAAATGAACCCCCTCATTTTGTTCCTTTGCAAATTAAATATTTTACGTGTTAACACTTTATTCCAATCAAGAAACTTCAGGTGTGCCATACTTTTGTCATAAGTAAGACTGTTAGCATGTTTGTTGAGCACTGATGGTTATTTTCCGTCCATTTATTAATCAGCTCCTTTCATAACCCAGATCCGGAGCTGATTAATAAATGGGCGGAAAATAACCATCAGTGCTCAACAAACATGCTGAAAATGCTAGTATGTTACGCAACAAAGGATGTGGAGAGGCTGAGTAAAGAGATTGAAGATCTCAGCATGGAATTAAAAAATCTATGCAGTGAAGATAAATTCAAGAAAGAGATGGAAAGAATGGAAACCAGCCTGGACAAAATTGAGAAAGACATAAAAATGAAGAAACAGCGTAAATTCCAAAGAGACTTGGTTGACTATCAGAAAGGTCAAATAATAACATTCGCCAAAAAATATGGCAAAATGAGAAGAGCGTTGCAAACTACAAGCGCTGCCAATTCAACAACGGTGACACAGCCAGAGGAAAGTGAAATGCAAGTCAATAACGAAACATCAACAGAAGGGAGTTTATTGAGCGGAAGCGATGCATCCAGCATACAAGGTTTTTCAGGAGTAAAAAACAATATTTTAACGGAGTTCAATATGGTCATGAAGGGAAGAGAAGCCAACAACAGGCAATCCTTTCAAAGTCGAGGAAGAGGAAACAGAGGAGGCAGAAGCAGGAATACCTCAGCTATGGGAGATCTAGGAAGCCCAGTGGGACGAAGAACAAGGGGCAAACTGAAGGCGAAATAATGGAGAGACAGACTGTCATCAATCTTTCGCAGAGGAAACTCGCCACATATGAGGTAGAACTTTTATCTTTGGGGTTAAGTTTCTGTCCTTCTAGAACCTTTAACTTTAAACAAAGTCGTATAGACCTATTTTTCTTCACTAGAAAATTGAGAATAAGAAAGTGGTTTGCCTGTAAGGTCACAGATAAATCTATGACATCCAGAGAAAAACCTAACAGTATGAGTATGGCGGAGGCAGAATTAGTACACTCACTAAGAATTCTAGCAGAAGAAGTTGAGGACACAAGTTGCCCTTATGAAAGATTTCGAACTGAAAACATACCCTTAGATATGAGCACTAATAGCGGCTTTAGGCCAAAATCAACTTTTCTCCCCCAGCTGAAGAATGATGCTATAGATGTGTTTGAAAGGGGCATGAGTAAAGAGCTGCAACACATTTCCAATAAAAAAACAAAATTCTGGAGCAATATAAATAATCAACAACGTAAAGCTTTGCTGAATTTAAAAAATGACTCCAGTATAGTGATAAAAAAATCAGATAAGGGAGGCAACGTAGTGGTGCAGGCTAAAACTGACTACGTACAGGAGGGACTACGGCAATTGTCAGAAAAGACTAAATATTGCAGAAGCAATCGCATGGAATACAAGACATCACTACGGTTATTCCATGCTTTACTCCAGGAGTGGAAAGGGAAGGGACTGATAGAAACGGAAGAGTTCAGATTTCTAGAATGCAAGTCCCCTAGACTCCCAGCCTTATATCTTCTACCGAAGATCCATAAGGACAGAAGAAATCCACCAGGGAGACCAATAGTCTCGTCTATAGGAAGTTGCCTGGAACATGCCTCACAATATGTAGACTTTTTCCTACAATGCTGGGTGCAGGGCTTACCATCCTATGTAAAAGATTCAGGAGCTTTTTTAAAGTTCATAGATACATTAAAATGGGAAGAGAACTACACATTATTATCACTTGATGTAGTCAGACTATACACTTGTATTCCCCACACACTGGGGCTGGCGGCTTGTAAACACTTCTTATCCACAAGATCAATTTCCTACCTCTGCCACACACAAATGCTTCTAAAGATAATGGAACTGTGTCTGACCCAAAACTACTTCCTCTTCGACTCTAAAATCTATAGGCAGGTCCTCGGTACTTCCATGGGGACTTGCTTTGCGCCAAGCTTTGCGGGTCTCTTCATGGGGTACTGGGAAGAGGAAGTAGTGTATAGGTCATCGATGTACAAGGAGAGGGTCATCAAATGGGTCAGATACATCGATGACATTTTTGTGGTCTGGTCAGGCTCAGAAATGGAGGCAAATAACTTTGTGGAGGAGCTCAACTCCAATGAATTCCAACTAAAATTCACCAGCCAGTGGGCTGAGAAGAGTCTGGATTTCCTTGATTTAAGGCTTACCGATAGGAGAACTCTTAAGAGCAAAAAGGAACTGCAGCACATCTGCAACTTTTAGAGAGGAGGAAACTAACATGATTGAAAGATTTAGAGCGAGAGGATTCACTGAAAAAACAATTGACAGGGCCAAAAGGATTGTAGCTGAAAGAAGCAGAGAATCACTTTTAATAGAAAAGGACAAAATAGTGGAAGATTATGAAAACACGCTTCATCACCACATACAGCAGCCAAGCGTTTATGATTAAACGCAGCTTTAAAAAATTCTGGCCTGTCTTGCAAACAGATCCCGAGATTGCAGGGTATGTGCAAACATATCCTCAGATAACTTTCAAAAAACTAAGTCATTGAAGGATGAGCTATGTAGTGCTATAATTCCAACCAAAGACAAACCAATGGGGATACAGGGGTTTTTCCCTTGTAGAAACTGTAAAGCGTGCAAACATAGCAAAAATTGTAAAGAAGTAAAACTTTCACTGCATACAGAACCCTTCGTGATACAGGATCACACATCGTGGATCACACATCGTGCAACACAGAGTTCGCTTTATTCTGTCCCTGTGATAAGGCCTATATAGGCAGCACGATACACAGAGCCAAAATCAGAATTCTGGAACATTTAAGGGCCATCAAGAACTGCGATAAGGCTTACCCCATGGCAAGGCACTTTCAGACAGAGCATAACCAGAACACCAACGTATTGAGATTCTGTGTGTTGGACATGGTCAAACACGATGAGAGAGGGGGAAACAAAATCCAAAAATTGCGGAGACTGGAATCCAGGCTGATTATTAAATATCAGACAACAGTACAGATCGGACATAATTGCGATGAGGAACTGGAAACTCATCTAGGCTAAGGGGACAGCAATGCTAATACAAGAAATTTAAGTCCAGGACTGTTGGTCGTGTATCTTGGGTTTAATAACACTAAGAATTGGAGAAACTGTGAGGTTGATATATAACACATACAGAGGAGAGAAAATATAAAATATTAATTGTTGTGAATGACCTGATGTAGTACTGAGAGATACTGTGTAACATTGCTTTGAGAATGCAACCACGAGTTTTGAACCACTCCGGTCCCTAGGACATGAAGAATGATATTGTTTAGTCTCGCATCACTAAATAACTATGAGAAGCTTTTTAAATTCACAGGGTGAAGTTGAAATATGTGTGGTTAATATACATACTTGATTACATCACTGATTACATTTGTCCTTGAATAAGACCTAACCATCTGCAAGCATCCAGCCTGACCCCAGTAGTATAACAAAAGCCCCTGCAACCCTGGCGGTGAAGGAGGGGCCCCAAGCTGCAGAGCCCCCCATCCGCAAAAGTGATAGGTGTTGTTCTAGGGAGGAGGCCCTACAAGTACTTTGCCGGGGACCCCCTTCAAGCTTCATTACACCAGTGCCTGACCCCTCCCATGAAGAACTTCTAGGTATGTGCAGAAAACACTAGATGCCGAAGATTGCCTCTGGAATATTTGATAGTTTTGGTTTTCATTGTTTGTTTACTTTTTTTTATGTTTAGGATATTTTACAACCTTTTTTGTGAAGCTTTTTTAAAAGCGTTAAATTACAGTATTTTTAACTTTTTTAGGTAACATCCTTTTTGTTTTATTTCTTATGTTTAACAACACTTTGTGTTCTTTATTTAGCTTCTTTTCCATGGCTTTGGCAAAAATGATTTTGATGGTCTCTCCAAAAGCCACAGATTTCAAGCAGTGTTCACAACATGTAGTGAACTTCTACATATAGTTATCGTCCTGTTGTTGGTGTTGTACTTCCAGTAGTGCAAGTTCTTTGGCCTGTGCTCTTTGTGATGTTCTTTTACTTTGTACTCGAGCCGTGTGGTTGAGATGCATACCCTTCAGGGGCTCTCACGTCGAACTCATTCCCATGGAGTACTTGAGCTTTACCTCTATGCAGCAACGGTTTCCAGAAGGTGTATATAACTTACTGTGCATTTTATTTTTTGCTCAGAAGGTACAAAACGTATTGCCACACCACTGATTCTTTTTGGTTGTAGCTGTGTGTGTGGCTACATATGTTGAAGGCAGCACAATTACTTTGTCATCTTGTAATGACCCAACTGGGAAAGGGCAAGCGGATGGTGTGGTTGGTCACTGCTGCTGTGAAGTTTTGTTAGATGGCAAGATTCATTTGGATTGTCTGGACAGCAAGATGACTCAAATAAATGGCAATATGCTAATGGTATAAAATTCGTTTGGGTTTGTTTGTAAAAGCTGTGGGCTTTTTTTGGATTGTGTACCTTGAGTGGCCAATCAGATACCTGCTTTCATTAGGTTGAGCCTAGTGCAGGGCGCATACGCTGCACTAGGAGAGAGCCTCTTGGAATCACTCCAGACTTTCAGAATACTTGTGCGTGTGGCTTTAGAGTTACCACACATTGTATTGGCCTTTGCGTGTGGCTTTCAAAAATGGAGGCACGTAATTGGCCAAAGGCGGGTGCAAGCCCCACCTTTTGCAGTAAATGTTTACTCCCACGGCCTACAGCTTGCAGGTACGAGCAGCGGCATGCAGGGTGCCATCTATTCTGGATTAGGTTTCCAATTAGCGCGGTCGGTTTCACTTTCATGTGCAGTGGCGGGGACGATCGCAGCTGCATTCCTTACATCACGTGCGCACACCACTCGCAAGCTTGTTTGTCCGTGTGTTTAAATGTTTCTGCTTGTGCTTGCTGGTTCATATATACGGACACTTACGGCGTCCTAGATTTGCCTGATCGTGGTGCACTTATTTAAAGTATACCTCACCCTAAGGAGCTTTATTGTGCAGTTCCACTGTGTGCTATGAACTCCTCCTGACATCCTGTTGGTGCAGTGCTAGCTCTGACGAGGCCGGCGCTACTGATTTGTGTACAGTGGAGCATTGACCTCAGGCCCCTCCTCCCCGCCATCTTGCTTCAGACGTCATAGAGTAGCTTCCCTTCCAGTTCCCTGCTTCTCCAGTATACTGGCAGCCCAGCTCCAGACTGTCAGCGGCGCAGGACAAAGATCTTGTGCCCAGCATCAGTCGGAGTCCCCACAGCAGCCAGGAGATAAGAGCCGCAGTCATGGCCGCCGCAAGCAGCTTTGTTGTCCCCCCTCCCTCCACTGTGCGCCGGCTGTTTTGTTTGCTTTTTTATTGCAGTACACTCCTTGATACTTCCCTCCTGTAAAGTATACCCACGGTCAATGTCCTTCTGTACAGAACCGCATTGAATGCCTCATTCTATCAGCAGTACTGCCATGATCACTATCCCCCCTGCATACAGCACAGCCATGGCCACTCACTTAACACCACAGCCAGAATCAGATCTTCTATTCTCGCATGCTGCAGACATCGTCATATGCCTCTCCTTTATAGCATTGCTTTGATCTCTCTGCCTCTCATGCACAGCCCTGCTCACTGTGTCACCTTCTGTATAAATAGAGCCCTCAACCATTAGCCTCTTGTACAGGGCACTGGACAATCTTCCTTCTTGTACCTAGCATTCCAGTTCCCCCGTACAGCACGATTGGTCTCCTTGTCCCTCCCTAACTATACAGCACAACTCTAGTCACAATGTCCCTTCTCCTGCAATGGCCAAAACGCTTTCCTTACCATTCTGTCCGTCTTCTGTACCTCACAAGCAGCCCTGGTCAGCGTGGCCCAAAGACGAGACCTATTGGCTATGCCATTGCTTGTTTTTTTTGTTGGTGTTCTCTTGTTACTGTGGTAATAAAGCGGGACTCATGCAGCCAATGATACAGTGCTGCATCACTTGCGCAAAGCCTTTACTTCCTGTATGGGTCCTCCGGTAGTCCAGCGAAGCACAGTAGTTTTAAAAATAGTTTACTTTAATATGAAGAGGTCATTATATTTGAGGTTTGAGGCTAGGGGTTTCCTGGCAGACCCAAATAACTAAGATATATTGAAACTTTTATTCAAATGTCATCTTTTTTAGGTGTTGCAGTACCACAGTACCTGAAAATGGTACTGTTTTACCTGTGATTGACAGTAAACCCATATCTGATTGGTTGATGCCACTGTATTAATACATTTTGAAGGAGATCCCGTCCCATTAGTGTCATTAGGGATTTGCACTTGAGTCTACCCACATATAAAATATACTCTCCTGCCCCTCTTTTTGCATTTTTTCTTTTTTTGGGGGGGTTACAAGTGTAAAGTTAGAAAGATGGCAGCAGGCACCTGAATGCTTCAAAGAGAAGACAGCAGGACAATGAATGCTTACCCAGGTCTATCTCCAATTCCTTGGTTTACAATGAAACAGGGACCCAAGCCCTAAATGATTTGATCATGTTAAGGCCCATTCTACTGTGGCGCTCGATCTGGTTAAGCGAAGGTACCACTTTGAACAGAGCAATCATTAAGGACTGCCTTCTATTGGACCAACACTTGAAGATCCCCTGGATCGGTTACATTATTGACCGTGTGCAAAATTTATTTGGTATCAATGTTTTACTGGACCCCTACAGGCTTTCGGAAATCTCCAAATCTGACGTGAAAACAATATTTTTAAATAACTGTAATGAAAGGCATCATTTGGAGGACTCTAAACTAACAACTTGTGTACTATACAATAACTTGAATGAATTTACCGGTCTCAGACCATATTTATCACAGGTGACTAGATCCTCACACCAGTTTGTATTGACCAGAATGAGGATGGGTATAGCACATCATCTGGTCGCGTGGCCTAACATCAAAACGCGCCCTGTTGGTCCCTGCAAATGTGACAACAAGTCTATACAATGCACTAAGCACTTTTTGTTAACTTGTGATCTGTACACTGAGTTAAGGAAATTCTATCTGAAGCCATTATTCATTAGATTTGGAGTGAGAGACAGAACAGAGGCTATGAAATTGATTTTTAATCTGAACCATGCGGACATTTGTTTTTTTACTGCATCCTTTTTATATAAAGCGATTAGCGCCAGGAAAAGTATGTGTTTTTTAAATTAAAATTTCTGCACATTTTTAAATATTTATTCCATCCCCCTCTGGATATTTTGTAATATGTGTATTTTGTTAGTTGATTTATATGTACATATATGCTTGCCTCTAAGAAATGTATGAAATGTCTGTATTTGTGCTTTTATGGACATGTTTTTTAAATGTTCCGAATAAAGCTTTATGAAATCAAATGACAATGAAGGGGCATCAACATCTTCTGCTTCACTCCTGACTCTATAATCTGCTGACTCTTATCACCAAAGTCTTTCACACTCAGAAGAATGGGGATTCTTTATACGAGAATATCGGGTTTTACTGCACTAGGTGTTGTAAAATAATTTCTGTAGGAAAAGAGTGCTGCAACCCATAAAATTTAGGCCCGCTCCACACCAAGCCTATTGCAAAAAGTATTTTTATTGTTTTATTTGGACTCAGGTTTTGATGCCCCTCAAAAGTTTCAGAAAAAAACATAAAAGTGTTTTAAAAATAAAAAAAAGGTTCTAGTTAAGACCACCTTTCTTGGTTAAAAACAGAAACAAAATTATGTTGTATGTCATTTCAGTGTGTAAATTTCAAAGTATGTTATTATCTTTAAAGGGGAAATGTAATATTCTTTGGCACAATGACACAACATAAAAACATGATGCTCTGCATTCCGTCAAAGTCGCAAAAAAAGACACTACCAAGATATTGTGTTCTTTGTCTCTCCTCAGCTCTGGAGGTCTTGTCAGTGCTTGCACTAATGCAGGTACAGTTGCATGATTTTGCAGGAGTATGCGCACTGTGTTAAGCATGTGTGTTTCTTCTGTAAAAGGACCCTCTTAGTACAAAACAACGATTTAACTATTTTCCTGTTGTCTGTACAGCAGAATAAGGCACATATGAATAGTTGTTAATATATGGAGAAATAAAAGTGTTTCTCCTTGTTAAAGTTTTGGGTCAAATCTCTGTGTATGCATGTTAGCACATAAGTATTTATCAAAAACTGTGCACAGCGGGTGGTGTGGCACCCTGGGTTGGGCGTAGGGCCTGGACAAAGGAGGTGCACAGCAGGGCATTGGACTCCTGTGGTGGTTGGACCCTGCGGCCAAAGCGCAGTAGAGCACCAAACCCCCTCTGCACACAGCCTTGACAATGCCCTGTGCCCAAACCCCATGAAGTGTCTAACCTCTGCTGTGCATGGTCCATGGATGTGTGCAGCAGGGCTGGTGTAAGGGGCTGGCCTGCGGCAAGACACTGTGCCCAATTCGCCCATAGAGCCGCCAACCTGTGGCAGGGGTTGGCCACAGGGCCCTGCACCCAACACCCCTTATGAAATGGCTAACTCCCCATGCAGCTCTCCCCAGGTGACATACTACGCCTGCACCCATCCTTTAGGTGAATACAAGTAAAAAGATCAATGACATCCATCCACAGTGCTTCTCTTCTAAAATATCCACATTTTTTTGCATTTTCGAAACTGTATGATATGTACTTTATTTAACCCAACACTTTCCATCCTCTATTCTCTTACAACCCCTACCCCTTACGTCAATCCCACCATCCTCCACTCCCTTCCTCTGCCCAATCTCCTCGAACAAACCCCTACTCTGCCCTCCTTTACCCACCCTTCAACCCAAATTCATACCTTCTCTTACTCCAGACTCAGTAAAAGCGTTCGATCATCCTTCACATCTATAACGTCTTTACCTTTGCATTTGAAAACTCGTGCTTGTGTTATTGTTAACATGTAAAGCGCATCTATACCTTGAGTAATTGTGTGCTAAAGAAATATGCTAAATAAATAAATAAGGGTGCAAAGTCTGCTTCTGTCATATTCCATAGAGACCTCTTCACAGAATTCCTAATCTGGTAGTTGTGGTTGCACAGGACATGTATTCTTGGAGAACCCCAACCCAAGGACTGTATTTCAGGGTTTCCCAGTGCACAGGACTCCCGTTTAAAAGGTTCTCAGTGCACCTGGCTCAGTAACCAAGGCACAGAAACCAGGGTCGGATTGGTAAGGTGGGCACTAGGGCAATGGCCGAGGGACTGGTATCCGAGTTCCAGCAGTGGGCTGTGTTTTTAGGCAGCCTGGGGGCCGATTTGGTCGGTGTCTGTGTTGTTCAGATGCCGCCAGCGGCTCAGTGGGTGCCTAAATCGCCTTTCTCGAGGCAGATGGGCGTCCATTACCTCCCTTTTATCAACAGGCAGAGGTGTCACTCCCTTTCTCTTGCTGGGCAGGCCCATTAGAGAATGCATATTGAGTGGGGACAGGGGGCCTGAGCAGAAGTGGCCTCACTTGTTTTCAGGTGTGTTTCACCAGTGTGAACTAACCCCTGCATTTTGTTTTTATCTAAGTAGAGTTAAGAAAACCCCCTACTTTTTACAAACTTCGCTAAAGAAGTGTTTTTTCAATATGCAAATATAGGCCACTTTTTTCTTAGCATGCCCAGGCCGATTATTAATCCAATCCAACTCTGACAGAACCCTTATGCCATGATGCCTGGTGCACAGCACTAAAGTTCCAATAGTGCCTGGTGCCTGGCGCTCATACTATCCAGTCTCCACTCATCTGTGAGCGGAAGTACCGAGGGCAGACAGGAAGTTTCAAACAAAAAGCTTTTCTATGCCCACTCTAGCTTTAGGGCTTGTATTCATTAGAAACAGTTTAGAAGAAAAAAACACCACAATTGCGCATACTTTCAGTCAATCCGCAGAAAAAATACTGCGACAAATAAAAAAACCTACCTACATTTCAAGTGCATGTACTGGTCCAGAAATTAATTCGAAATCAGAGAGCCAAATGTGAATATATTGCTATCAGTGCAGAAACTGACAGGAAAGAAGTCCGTTCTTTTAATCGGGTAAAGGTCGAGTGTTAACATGTGTCCGTGCGTTTGTTGATGTGTGAACCGGCTGGAAAGAATTAGCTGTCTGTTACAGTGTCACATTGTGCTATATCGACCCTTCACGAGCTGAAAGCACCTCAGGTTAGTTGTCACGGGACAAGCCAAGGCATGCTCGCGTGGAGGGCTCGTGGGCCCGACGTGTCCATAGAGGGAGGCAGGGGGTGGTGAATGCCGCCTTTCTGCCCTTGCCCAGCCCCAGAGGCCTGTCTGTGCCAGGCTTTCTTTGGGACAGACGCTGTCTGTGCCACAAATGACATTACGAGTAACAAGGGGTCACTGTTCTCCACACGAGGAGATCCTCACGAGGGCAGGCCTTTAGGTATCTCGCTGATGTTAGAAACACAGTAATTAAAGGAACCTTTGTGAGAATCGGGGTCAAATAGATACAATCAGGCAGGCTGCGAAGCATCTGGAAAGAAGAGCCGCGGGGAAAAGCTGAATGCTGCTCCTGCACGCAGCTGACAGGGCACACATTATTAAGTGTCGCCATTTTATCTGTGGAGGAGGAAAACAATAAGGAACAGCCTCCCTCGGTACGGTTGCTCTAGAATTACAGAAATGCGGCGTAAAGTTGTCACTCTAACAACCTTTCTTAATCAACCAACACGGAAACAGAAAACCGGTTGTTTGAAATCTTGAGGAAATGGAACATACGATTATTATTATTACAATGATATATACCCAATTTTCTAAAGTAGCAATAGATGTGTAAGATCAGTCATGGGTGAATATACAGCAGAGCTGGACTTGGGGTGGTGCACAGAGGACACCCTACCTGTGACCCTCCAGCTGAATGGTCGATTTTAGCGCATTAGCATGTTTGTTTACCCCACAAGAAGACATTCTGTCGTGCAACACTATAGAAATGGCTGTGAGACAAGGCTCAAGATGAGGCTTAGATTGCAGAAGGGGTGTAGGCCTTGCTGACTGCACGGCATTTTGCAGTCCAATAAGTGGTCAGGAACGAGACATGATCCAAACTTTCACCAACAAAACAACACTACTTGGCCCGCTAGCCTTCCAGATCAATGGAGGCATGCCCTGTGGTGAAGGACCAGCTCAATGCCGGCAGGGTTTTCTTTGCCTTCTGTGGAACTGCTGCTGTTCTGCTGAAGACACTGAGGCTTTGGTACAATATTTATTTTGCCGGTTGGCAGTTTTTTTCCTCGTAAAATACAGACTCAAAGTGGCAGTTTGTTATTGAAAAAAAAATTAAAAGACTCTAACATGCCAGTAATTTTCAACCAGCACAAGGGGGACATTTCTTTGGTGTGGCTTGGTCTGGTGGTCCAGAACAGGAGAAATATATGTTGGAATCTCTGTTCTAAATAGAGTGGTTTATCAGATGTACATTGACCAACGGTCCAATGACGGATGAGCCGTCTCTCAAACGTTTCTGGTGGTTGAGCCTCTAGAGGCTCTGCCGTTAGAAGCGTGACATTTCCCCAACTCCAAATCGAACCCTAGGCTTGCCAGATTGGACACCTGCTGCTGCATTTTGGCAGATGTCCCTCATCTGACATGCTCTAAAGGAGCCCCTAACTCTAAATGAAGAATCTATTAAATGTAGTCTCTAAGTGTTTGGGATGCTTGTGGGAGCGTTTGCTGAGGATACCAACTGGTTCCAGTTCTTCAAGTACCAATGTGGAGTGATTATTCAAGTCACATCTTCTTGTCTCGTAGCACAAGAGGGGTACAAAGTTCTTCTTGTCTTCCCATGTCCCTGTTTGGGGTGCCGACAAGAGGTTGGTTCACTGGAGACTGATCAATTTCCTGGTCAAATTTCGGACACTCTTCCACCTCTTTTCCTGGGTCATCTTGAAAATGACTAGGACTGTAGTCATATCTCCAGGGTCCTAGTATTTGCACATGGGATATTCCTTGTGATTTTCTCTGATTCTTTCTGGGCTGGGACCATGGCTCTGCATAGTTCTACCACAACCTAAGGGTCTCTTTCAAACGGAGTCCTTACTTTCCCTCATCTTTGACAAACATGTGATCCTTTTTGTGAATACCATTTTAGCTTGGAACATTTGCTGGTTCAGTTGTCGTCAGTGTTGACTAGCCTACATGTCAAAGGTTGCAGATGTTAGTTGTGGTGTCTCAGCTAGAGTCCCATGGATAGCACTTCCAAAGATGAGGGATGCATCGTTGGTACAGTGATGTATGTTGCAGTATAATTGTAGAAAATAGTGGACAGCACACTGAGTATCTCCTCTTGCTCAACCTATAGTCACATGGTTTTATTTAATGTGCTCATGAATCATTCAATCTATCCATTGGCCAGTGACCAGCAAGAGGTGAGCTCATGGTATTGAATTCTGAACTGTTCAAGATATTTTTGGAAATCCTGACCTAGAAATGCCATATTTTGTGAGGATGTTTTTCTATTGGTGTAACATATTCAAATGCCATAGATGTTACTATGTTACTGTTTCCACAGTAAGGTACTTTGGGCTTCAGTTAGGACCAGGAGATACTGACCATCTGCTAGGAGTAGGAACACATTGTTGAATATGCTGCCTACTTTATGACAGAGGCTGGTCTTTCCCTGTTTCCTGTGACTTGACACATCAGACACTCATTTATGTTCTCATCCTCCAAGGTTATCAGTGGTTGGTAATCACACTTTCTCTTGCAACCTGGCCTTCATCATAGCCATCCCTTGGTGACCTTAATGTGTTATCCATGTTCTATCTCCTCTGGGACACCCGTGGATTACCATTTTATATTTTTGCAAGAGTAGTCTGTCTTTAGTGATACACATTTCATTTTTTAACCTCTGCAGTGCTATTGTGGTGTTCCTACTCGGTATGTCTTTGATTCTAGCTCTTAATATCTCTCTGACCTCTTTGATGGATTGCTGAATGTCTTAATCTTTGCTGGTCTAATCAAAAATATCTTTCAGGAACAGTTGCTACGTAGGATTGGGTTATAAGATGCCTTGAAATATAATCAATTAGGTTGTTCGAATCTGTGCTTATGCCTTTCTAGGACACACTACTCATGGAGGGATGGGGATTGTTGCATTATCCATATTTGTCTATAAAAGTGCATTGGAATGATTGTAAACATTATGTCTAGCTTAGAAATAATGATGCATATTAGGGCAAAGGTAAACTATGTACGATCATATTTCATCCGACATCCTTATGCAACTTTTCTTAAATTAGTTGTAACCAGCTTTCTAATGGCATTATTGAGTTAGATTTTATTATAATTCATTACGTTAATATGCCAACTCATGAAATGCCTACCTTCATACGTTATGGTGCCTTCAGGCTTGCATTCAGAAAGTTATGGCTGTGCTCCACCTCCAGCATCCAGTCTGTGGGGCATATGTACAACAGAAAGATGGAGCGTGGCGTGAAGCAAAACTGGCTAAAGCCACGCTCTGCCATTCTGAAAAAGCAGGGATGCATTGTATTTACAAAGATACTGTGCACTCCTGCATTTCCCCTAGTGCTGGCGCTAAATTAAGCTGCCTAGCATAGTACACAGTTGCCTGTGTACGGGGGAATGATTGTTTATGTGCAGGAAGGTGACCCTTCCCGCACACAATCCCCAATGGCGATTTGTAACTCCTTTGCGTGCTGCATTGTGCAATACATATAAAGCTGCAAATCATCATTTTATCAATGATTGTTTATGTGCAGGAAGGTATCCCTTCCTGCACATAAACAATCATTGAAAAAAAGATATCCCTTCCTGCACATAAACAATCATTCATGGTGTTTTGCTGTTTCTATGTGTGCTACACAATGCAGCACATATAGAAACAGCAAAAATGAGGAGAAATAAAGCATTTCTCCTCGTTTCGCCATGTTAAAACTAAGTATGGGTGGAAAATGTGTTTCGCTCGCGGAATTTGTGAATTTTTGGCAATTTTGCGATCTGCGCGAAATTGTCCAAAAATCCGCAATTCGCGAGTTGGCAGATTTTTTTTCTTGATCGCGTTTCAAAAATACAATCTCGCACGCGCAGCATTGACTTACCATGATTCTGAGTTCGCTGATGAGTTTTCCTCCCTGTTCGCCTGCGCTGCGAGATTTTGGTAGCTGGCCGAGTGACGGCGTGATCGTGAACACGTCATTGCGACCCAAAACAGGAAATTGCGAACACGAACACGTCATTGCGACCCGAAACAGGAAAAAGGCATCGCGAGCAGGCTGGTTAAGTGGAAACAACATGTTCGCGACCGTTGCAACCGCATGCACAAGTTCTCATTCCTGAACTGGTAAAAAAAATCTCGCAAACTCGTAAAAAAAAAACTATTCGCAAGCTCGCGGAATTTAGCAGATTTTTGTGATTGCGATTACGAATTCACGCAAATTCGCGTATCGCGAATTCCCAAATTCCGCCCATGCTTAGTTAGAACCAGGTTTTCCCAGGTCTTAATTTTGGCGCTGCCCCATATTTACGCCACCATTGCAAAATCCATGGGTTTAAAGGCGTAACGCTCACTACAACACCCATTGCCCCCCCTTAACGTTTAGTACAGCGTGAAAGTGTGCATTATATACAAGGCGGCGTTAAGCCACGTTAAGTGGCTTAACACTGCCTTGTAAATAAGGCAAAGCACCTATTCACACAGGAAAGTCATAAAAAGTGACGTTCCTGTGGCGACAGGGGCTTGTAAATATGCCCCTGTGTATCTAAATGACCCTTTGTATTGCTACCTTACATACCTTTTCTAGGCATGGCATTCAGTGGAGTGAGGAGGGATCAGCTCATGCTTGGCCTTAGAATTGTTATCGAAGATACCTGAAAATTGCATTTTGTTAAAAAAAAGTTACTATTACTTTCCTTCCTTTTTTCTCCAAAACGGAACACACATGGTCATCTCTCTCATAGCCATCTCTTCAACTACATGCTACCATACATTGAAATACCTGAAAATGCAAAACTTCCATCTTGGTTCTGCTAGTATGAGTTATAAAATAACATGACATTCCAAGCACACTTCCACTAACTGCAAGCATTAAAACAAATTCGCCTTCTCTCTGGCACTTTATTTGCACCTCACACGCGCAGCATCTGACTCCAATATCAAAGTTCAGTTTGATTGTTGTTCGCACTCAACCAGACCTCTATTGTAGGCAACACTAAAAACACATACAAACACTGACACACACAACACTGTCCATTGCTTCACCTGATCAATTACTTAAAATTCAAAAGGCAGCCCAAAGACCTCCTCCTCAACTGATCTCTCCCGAATGGATAGCCTCAACCTAACCGCCAGAGTCTGCCCACAGCAGCACACAGACACTTTGACATTAAGACCTCTACCTCACTCTCCTCATGACTATCTCATATATCCCCAGTCCCTGTCCTACTCTCGTCATGATTCATTGTGCTCCTATGACGACATTACGCGAAGCGCCATAAGTCTTTGTACATAATACTGTGAGAATATACCTTACGAGTGACACTTTGCTCTCTACGACGATTTTATGCGACGCGTCATGAGTCATTGTACATACTTATATGTTAATGTATCTTATGAGTTATGATCATGCTTTAAAGCGCTACGATACTGGATAGCGCTATATAAAACTCTTAAATAAATCTTTGTGTGGGTTTACAGTGCAGATGATATTCTTGCTTTTTATGTATCACTCGCCAAACAGCTTTTACCTGCCTGTTTGCAAAAGGCCACTTGAGGACCATAACAAAATGTTACAGTGGGGTTAGAACCCACCCATTGCTTATCATTCGTTGGCAATAATGTACCTCTCATTTGCTTGCTGCTTATTCAATGGTTTGCCTTCCTCTTGTGTTTGTGCCTCCCCTGGACTGCAGCTCCCTTGCCATCTTTTTAATTGAATTACTTATTATTGTACTACTCATATTGAGGGTACTACTTTTTCTTTTAACATTTCATAATGTTTTGAGCTCTCTCCTTTGTGTGCTGCCACCCCAAACAACTTCCTCGCTACATACACTGTATTGCTCCCATCCCCCCCCCGAAGTCCCTCCATTGTTTTTTTTATTTTGTATTATTATTATTTTTGTGCCTCCGGCGGCCATAGGCTCAAGCGCTTCTATTGGACTTTCACTATTCTCCCATTCCCCATTGCTTTCTACTTATTCGCTCCCCCCACCCGCTCATCCATTGCTTTCTGAACCCCTGGAGGTCTTGTATGAGCTAAACCCGGACAGTATCTTTGAAAGTGCTTTATGTAGACTTATATTTGCAATAGGAAGCACCTGCAAGGCTGACACTCTTTGTTCACGTAGCCAGTGATTTACCAGTCCCCTTGGGGGAATGCCACGTACAGCAACATGTCTACAGGGGCATTCAACAGAAAGACTTGCAGAAGATATTCTTGGAACTTCAAACACTAATGCTCAAAATGTTGGGGAGACATTAGCTGGTGCATAATGTTAACCTGGGTGCTAACAGAGGGCCTTATTATGACTGTGGCGGTCCTCCAGCTGTGCCGCCACTGCGCCATGTGCTGGAGGACCACCAAGGCCCTGGTGCTCCCGCCCACCAGATTACGATTGTAATCTATGGTAGGCGAGTGGTGCAGTGGTGGTCTGTTAGTCTCATGGGAGTACCTAACATGCAGACCACCATTGTGAGAGCACCGCCTGCATGTTCCTGTATGGATGCCACACTGTACATGTACTGGAGGTGCACATCCATGGGGGCACAACATGTGACCCCCTGTATGCACCACCAGGCCCATGAGCAGCTTAGTTGCCTCTCCGTCACCCTTTTCATGGCAGACTCACCAGTATATTGTTGCTCCTGACCGCTACGAAACCGCTGCTGGATTCTGGATCCCCGCCAGATGCAGTGGTCCTGTGTTGGTCCAACCGCCACACACGTAATACTGTGGGCAGGCCCTCAGTGTGCCGGTGGTCGGCCTCCCAATGCGAGTATAGCAATCCAATGGTCGTAATAAGGCACAGAGGAATGGCCAGGGAACAGGGAGAATGGGAGTGGGGATGAAGGTGAGGTGATCTTACACTGCAGGTAGGCTGGACTGAATGGTAGATTGGAGGTTATTGTACTGCGACTTAAACATGAAAAACGTTTTCTCATAGATTTTCTGATAATTTATAAGGAACCTAAAGGGGGGAAATGGGCAGAAAATGTGACGGTCAGTGAAAGACTAGAAGACGCTGGTGAAGAAAAAGCAGAAGGAGGTCCAATAGGTGCTAGACTTTGAGCCTTCTAGGTGATGTCCTTGTACCATATAGTAATTTCACCCCTTTACATTATGGTGAAGTACGTTTCTTGACAGTCTCTGCTTAAACTAAGCATGAGCGGATTTTGCGGATTGGCAATCCGCGAATTTTGCGGATTTGCGGATTCGCAATCCGCAAAATCCGCGAATTCCCGCGAATTTGCGGATTTTTTTTTTTTTGTGTTCGCCCGTGTTTCTGCCAGTTCGCGAGGGTTTTTACAATTTCGCAATTTGCGAACTTACCTGTCGGGTCGCAAGTTTTGCGAACTTGTTGTTTCTACGTGTCCAGCCTGTTTGGGACACTCTTCTTCATCACTGCCACTCTCTGTCACCACTGCCACTCTCTGACTACTCATGCCACCCTCTGGCCCACCCATGCCACCCTCTGTTTCATCACCACACCCTCTGGTTGTCCAGTGTACATTATTTTCGGCAAAGCAAAGCACACCTTCCCTGCCTCAAGTGACCTGAATTAATTTGGGGCTGATTAATGTGTCACAGAATATTTTTTTAGCTGGCACCTGCTTCCTTAGTGCGCCCTGATTAGTGATCTTTTGCACTTGCTAAGTGCTTTCATTGTTGCAAAATTAGTTACAACACCTGCCCTGCCCCAACTGACAATAATGAATTAGGGGCTGATTAATGGATTTTAACTTCCAGCCTGGCTCCTGCTTGTCTCCCTTAGCTGTAATTCAGGACCTTTGTGGCATATGTGTAACTATTCTGAGGTTCAGAGCAGGGTCACATAATAGTTTCAACTGGCAACTGAACTCTGGAGGGGCCCCTCAGGAAGCACTACAGGAAATGGCTACTAATGATGTGCCTGAACTTTTGAACCTGGTAAGTAGTTACTTTCAGTTTTGCTAAGATCGTATTTCTGCAATTTTGCACTTATTCGCGGGGCGCGAACTCACGCGAACAGTGCGAGCAGCGCGAGCAAAATCCGCTGCTCGCGGATTTGCGGATTTTGCGGGAAATTCGCAAATCTCGCGGATTGCGGATTTCCCGAAAATCCGCAAAATCCGCGAGCGTAACGGATTTTCCGCCCATGCTTAGCTTAAACACATGAATGGATATTGATGAGTGATGATAATGAGCAAGGAGAGTATTTTGTGAAAAGTTTGTGATGCACCTGTGAAGTGGAAATACTGAAAAAAGATTACTGCAGGCTATTCGGTGACTCCTTCCTTAAACCGAGCTGGAGGACTGTTGTTGAAAAATTGTTTATTTATGTACATATTTATTCATTACATAGCAGCAGGTAATATTCTGAACAGAAATGATGTACGTTCGGGCCAGTTTTAACTCTGTACATAAGACAGAAAGATGGATTGGGTAGAATTACAAAAAAAAACAATTTAGTGAAAGTAAAGAAAGCAGGTTACCTCAATAGAAATATGGACTATTAAAAGATTCAGACAAAGACAACGATAAAAAAGATTCCTCAAACAGCAAAGTTGCAGAATAAACATATCTCTCTTTTAAGTGATGGGAACAATTATTTAAAATCTCCCTCTCGCTCTCTGTATTCTATGAATAAAAGTCCATTTGAAAGAGTGAAAAAAGGGATGCTATTAATTCACCCTAAATACCTAATCGTCTTTGTTGGTTTAGGCGGAATACCATTCCCTTAGCAGCAAGAAGTTTCCCTAGTCTGTAATCGCAGAGGATCAAACACATTTTGTTGGCATTCTGAAGAACCAAGAAGAAGATTAAGCAAACGGTTCCTGTTAAAATATGACATGATTATGAGAGGGGAATGAACCTGGACTCTACGAATGCAGAGAATACAGATATAATCTATGCAGTTGGGACCAAAAGTACTAAGGGCCTTATTATGAGTTTGGCAGTGCAGGAGCAGGAAAGCTCCACTCCCGCACTGCCAAACCTGTTGTAGAACCGCCCGCCAGAATAGGAGTTTTCTCCTGTCTGGCAGGCTACTTTTACGCACCACAATGGAAACTTCAAAATCAGTACCTGCATTGCATGGACTGTTGTGCATTCACACATGGAGTACAGCATTTGTCCCCCTGCATGCACCCCATGACGTAGAGACACAAGGGTTGTTTCCTCACTTCCACACTTTTCATGGCGGTCGCACCACCATGAAAAGTGTGGAGATGAGGAAAGTCATAATATGAAATATGCTTAGCAGGGCCGCAACGGCCCTGCCAAACCTATTGCAGGCTCAGGACCGCTCTGCCACTCCATGGCGGTTCCTATGGTACCAGGGCGGCCCAATCACCCTGGTCGTAATAGGGTGATCGGAAGACCGCAACCACTGCGTCCCTGCAAGTTTGGAGGTCGTGGACCACCAGACTCGCAATATGGCCCAATGTCTTTTTGCATTTGCAAAGGGTCCAATCCACAAGATCGAACCATTTGAGGCCACAAAATGGGCTGGGTATCTACAAAACACAAATTGTGATTCAGTTACACGTTACTGAATTGCACTGGGATTGCGACTACAAGGGACATGTCTAGGGTGTCCCTTGCAAACAGTGATTTGGAATAGGATGTATTCATATTTTGTAACCAAAATCGGTTCACAAAGGATTTCTATTTTAACAAATAGACAAAAATAGTGGTAACTCATATGCAACAAAAAGGAAAGGGTCTCCAAATGACCCCTTTCCCTTTGTGAATGTTGATTAACCTCAATTGTTTAAGAGTACGCAATGTTTGTAAAAATATGATTTTTTTTAAAAACACATCCCATTTTTTTTCTTTAAGGAAAATAGGCTGAATAAAAAAAAAAGATTTTATTTAAAAGCAATTACAGACATGGTAGCCTGCTGACCCCACCAGGCCACTATCCCTGTGATGTCAGCAAATCGTAGTGGATCTCAATTTTCAAATGACCTCATCAATATTCATGAGGTAGGTCGAATTGTGACCCACTACGATTTGGTATTTTGAGAACCGACTTATTAGTACATAGGTCAGGACATCTAGCTCTTGGTGAATCCCATCAGAAGTTCTTGATTTGTTCAAAAGGTTCAATATCAATGTCTGGAAGCACTGGCCCTTTCGACACCAGAAAGCCTTTTGTTTTAATTGATGATTGCATTTGAAGTGAAATTTGTGCGATGAAGCACATATCTGGGACACATGGTCAGGGCTTTAAGTGGGCTGGGTCTCCCCGGTGCTGAGCACCAGCTTTTTTTAAAAAGTGGCCTTGAAACGGGTCTCTATCTGGCTCTGTTTTGTGCCCTGGCACAGGTGGTCTGTTTTTTTCCGGACTGCAGTGGAAAGCAAAGGACAGCAGGCACATCAATGTGCGCGTGCTCACACTGCTCAATTCTCACTAGTGGAGAAGTTACGGCATGATGTCATGCCAGGTGAGCGTTGTAGGCAAAGGGAAATCCTTTAAAGTGAGTAATTTTCTCTCTGGATTTCCCTTCTCTTTTTGAAACTCAGGAGCAGCAACACTGTCGTTGTGTCACCAGGGCTTTAGGTGGAAGCTTTTTAAATAATATGTACATGCTATAGTTTCTGCTTATTTATCTTATGCAACTAGCAAACATTGACAAAGCCAATAGTCCTGACTTGTTGTAGGTATGATGTTACTTGTTGTATTATATAGCTGGATGCAATGACAGAAACCCCAAAATACCAGACGGGCGGCACACTATGGTAAGCACAGATTTTCAGCTTACGTGTTTTTAAGCCACACCCTTAATTACATTGGCCACGCCTCTTTGAGAGACCCACCAGTTTTTTCATTTTTTCATCCCACTTAAAGCCCTGCATAGGAAAATGTCTTCAATAGTATTTGAGATCTGTAGTACATGCTGCACTACAGTAAACAAGCTGAATGCCAGAATTGTGTTTAGTTAATTAATACCTGCATGCATCCTTTCCATGTGTGAATCGAGGGCGCTTTAAGCCATTACCCCAGTTCACACAGTATGCATATATCAGACCCGGGTTGCATTTTTCTCAACAGTGGGGTATGATAGTGATCAATTTGTGCCGGTACTTGTAGGGGGTGGGTACCTATGGATGCGAACTCATTTTGGACGAATGGGACTTATTTATTGCCAACTAACTTTGACACGAAGGAACAGAGAAAAGGCAGAAAAGACATATGAGAAGGACAATAAAGGTATGAAAACAGTGAGAAAGTTAGAAAACATAGATATGTAACAGAGCCTTCAAGAGAAAACAAATAAGACAGGAATGGTGGAGCAGCGTAAACAGGAGGCATACAAACTATCCCAACTTGGCATTTGGCAACCCCTTTAGGTGACAATGGGCTACCAAGAAAAACCTTGGGCACCTGCATGCTTTTTTTTTTTACAAATGAATCCCTGTAAATATCACAGTCGTTGACAATGACAACTGAGCCCAAGGTTCCAAGGTTCTATTCTCCTCAGTTCATTGGCTGCCTCTGTCAAACAGACATTTAGGCTCCAACCTTAGAGACGCATGGGCTTGATATAGCAGGAGTTGTAATTCACCCTGATTCTTCTTCTTTCCTTTCTTTGCATTCTTCTGCTCTTCCAGCCCCCATCAGCTACTTTTATCCAATCCTATCCGCCATTTTGTATGACCTCTCTATGGGACAAAGGCCACGTGAACAGGAGGCAAAGATGGCGGATTGAAGACGCCACTGAGAGGTCGTTCCCACTTGAACTCCGAAGGATACTGGCGTTTTCCGCCGACTAAATTGCAAATTAATGTTTTTTTGATGCGAAGGGCCTCTGGAAGGTGCCATAAGGCCATAAGGTTTCTGGATCTTTCTGGATCTTGAAGACGTGAAACCCCCGTGACTCAGAGCAGATTCGCTGAACTGCTGCTCTGCTGCTCTGCTGCTCTGCTGCTGCTGCTCTGCCGCTTTGCTGAGGCTGTACGGATGCTGCACGTTTCTGTGGAGGTAGTCCCGAAAGTGTGCCGGGGCAGGCAAGAGGAGCTTACGGTGATGGCGGCGGCGGTGCTCAATGGGTGAGGACTAGCTGCAGAGGAGGGGGAGAGGCTCGCTGCTCGCGGAGAGGCGAAGAGGAACAGTGTCGATGACGCGCAAGAACCCGGTGCGGCAGAATAGAGCGACGAAAGGTGCCCCCCCGGGGGAAAGTGCAGAAGAAGGAGCCACACTGGCATTTAAACCGATTAAACCGATTTCACCAGCGGTAGTTGCGAGGATGCCGCGTTCTACTTTGAACGCTTCAGAGAACTCTGGCGATATAGAGAAACAAGCTGGTAAGCCACAACCCACTCGCCTGCACCCTCTTCCTTTTTCTACACCTTCTAAAGACAAAAATGTCCCGCTAACCCCAAAAAACAAAGATAAAATAAAAGACCTATCGGTCAATAAGACTTTAATTAACAACAACGGGGGTTCAGATGGAGCAGGCAGCTCTTTCTCTGCTGATGAGACAGATACCAATAAATCGGTGGGGACTATTGCCCCTAACGAGAGTCCAAGTGTGGTGTCTGTGGTGACTGTGGAGTATATGAAGGAGCCAGGGGAACCGGGGGAGAGCAAACAGAACGCTGGTTGTGGAGCTAGATGAGGAGCTGGAGATATCCTTAGTAAATGGTACTTCCCAATCTTCCGAATCTACTCAATCTTGCAACAATACTACTGCAGGACCAACTGCAGGACTAACTGCGGTGGCGGCGGCTGCTGCTGTGGCTACGGAAATTACAACTACTTCTCACCTACTAACTTTTCAGTTACAAACACCAGATCTGACTCTGGTAGAACAGAGAGTAGATAGCGACGGTGCTGAGGTGTCAGAAGAAATACAAGAGAATGATTCCAATGATGAATATGAGGAGTTTTCCGAGGAAGGGGGGGGGGTACGAAAAGAGAGAACATGTTACCTTTCAAGTAAAGGACAGTAACCCCTCGGGCCTTAAGAAGTGGGGAAAGATAAAAAATAAAGCAAAGAAAGGGGGGAGAAAACTGAAACCTGTAGTTCTATCTACTACACTAGTGCCAATAACTACTGGAGGGAAATCTATAAGAGACCAAACTCCTTTGTTCAAGTGGATGCAACCTAGAGGGGGCATTAAGAATATGGCTTTGTGTTCATCAGGAACCACCCCCACAGAAGGTGACATTTAAAAAAATCTGCAAAATCCTCCCTCTAAAAATGTGGCTTTATTACATCCAGATCCAGATTTAGAGCTACTGGAGGTACCTTCAACTGCAGCCTCCGCTGATATTACACCATCTGTTGGATATACCCAATTGAACTCTAAAGATAAACCCCCTGCCTGTACCACTTCTGGCTGCGAGGCCTTGCCTGTGCCACTTGCTACATCCCCCTACTCTCCCACGGCATCCTCCGATACTTCTTCCCTGAATTTAATTTTAAAAACTTTAATGATACATCGTCAAGAGACTCAATAACACTTTCTTCAACTAAGGGAAGATAATAGTAAGGTGCATAACTGTTTGCAGGAAGTTACTAACAAATTGAACGGGGTTACAAAGGAGATTGAAGAACCACAACAGAGGGTTGTCGAAGTGGAGGAGACGCTATTTACTACTACGGCCCAAACAGGTCAACATAAAGAAGATATAGGGTCCTTACAGAATAAAGTGGAAGAATTGGAAAATAGGCAGAGGCGGCAGAACTTGAGACTTTTTGGAATACCCGAGGGGTCAGAGGGCTCAGATGCCAGGGCGTATTTGGTTAAATTATTCCAAAGGGCATTTCCGGACCTGTCCGACTGGGATTGGGATTCCCAACTCCAGTGGGTACACAGATTGCCTATAATTTCAAGAAACAAAGAGAGTAAATACCCACGACCAATTATGATTTACTTCAGCAATTACCTGCTAAGACAAGCGGTCTCAATTAAAGCTAGAGCAAATACTCCTGTGACATTAGATAATGTAACTTTTTTTGTAAAATCTGACCCTAGCAAGATTACCATGGATAAAAGATGGGGGTTGCGCAAACTGATTGATCCTTTTAAGTCTCGGGGGGCAACGGTATACCTTCAAGAACCTGCTTGCCTCAAAGTTATGAAATCTGGACATACTTATTTTTACACTGATGTAAAGGAGGCTGAGCAACTCCTTGTAAAAATTGAATCAAATACTTAAAAAAGAGAGAGAGAGAGGGGAGGAGGGAAAAGGGAGAGAAGAGAAAAAAACGAAATATAATCTTTTTTTAATTTATTTTTTTCTCTCAAGATTAATTTTCAATGCTTAATGGTAACCTTTGGTTTTTGATTTTTGCGTATGAGGCTAATACGGAGGGATGGGGATTCTGGGTAGACCTCTCTGACTGGCTGCCCTTTGAGCGGCAGCAGAAGATAGAGGTAGGCTTCCGGGTAGGTACTGGGGGGTTTCTAAGGGCTGGGGTAGGTTTAGGGGAGAGGGTGGGGAGGGGAGGGGACAAAGGGGAAAAACTGACAACACAAGCATAAATGAGTTTAACTACATAGAGATCAAAAGTAATTTTTTTCTACTGAAGTTGAATAACCAGAGGCAATGTATCAAATAAATTGCTTAGCCTGGAATGTTTCAGGTCTTAATAATAGAAGCAAAAGACAATTAGTCTTTGAAGAACTTAAAATGTACAACCCTCATTTTGCACTTTTAAATGAGACTCATATTCGTTTTCAGGACCGAAAACAATTGGAACAAGGGGGATATGAATTGATAACTTGTACAGCTTTGAATGCATCAATAAGGGGGGTGGCTATACTTAAGAAGAAAGCATTTAAGGTTGGTGTACTTAGAGTTGCCTCCGATAATGCTGGCCGTTGGGCAATAGCTCGACTTAATTTAACAAATTCCATATATGTATTATATGCACTGTGTGGTTCAAATATTGATGATTCGGGGGTTTTGACCATCTTAATATAGAATTATTAAACTGGGAAGGGGAGCTAATACTCATGGGCAATTTTAATTGCGTTATGAATTATGCTAAAGACACGACTAAGCTTCACCCATCTCAACGGATGCGAAAAACAAGAGCTGCTATCCTCAAATTATCTCGCATTCCTAATTTAAAAGATGTATGGAGGAATCTTTATCCCATGTTAGCAGGATACACGTACTACTCAGCCCCTCACAAACTGTGCTCACGTATTGACATGGCCTGGGCCACTGATAATATTTTGGACGGGTGTAAAATGGAAATCTGCCCTGGAATAACATCGGACCACAATCCCATCCTTCTACGGTTTAATATTTCATTTAAAAAAACAAGAACTCAGGTTATTTTCATTCCCAAGATATTTGTTAACAGATACATCATTTGTTACTCAATTGAAAAATCACATAAAATAATTTTTGGAGTTTAATGTAGACTCAAGCATCAGAGGGTTCGCCCAACAATATATTATCAAACAAAACATAGAAAAAAAAAGAGATTTGGGAAGTGATTTCCAATATTCGCTCACTGGAAAAACATCTAGCAGAAGTTATCAGACAATAGAATACAGGGGAACGCATTACTCAAAACAAACCTTTACTAGAACACAAACTGATTACTCTGCGATATGAAACTAAAAAATTCTTAAGACAAAGAGTGAGTTTGAAACTACATAAATATAAGATATCGCAATATGAAGGCGGGGATAGAATTGGTAAGATTCTTGCTTATAAGGTAGCGGAGGACAGAGCTAATTATTTAATTAAACATATAAAAGGGGTTGATGGAGTTATCTATAATCAGCCAGGAGATATTTTGCAACAATTTGTTACATACTATAGTAAACTTTATACTCCTGAGTATACACCTACTGAAGATATTTTTCAGAGATATATAAGCAAGAACTGGGTATTAGTAAAGAAAACAGAAATGATGGAAGAAATGGAAAGAAATTTTTAATTTACAGAATTACAATTGGCTATTTCTTCCCTTCCTTCGGGGAAAGCCGCGGGAGATGACATGCTCCCCATTGAAATCTATAAAAGCTGCAGCGAAGAACTGTTGCCTATTTTGTGCTCAGTGATAAATCAAATAGGAGAATCAGGCAAAACACCTGACTCTTGGAAAACTGCCAAAATAATATTTTTTTAAAAAAGGATAAAACGCCGTTGGAGTGTGGGTCCTATAGGCCCATCTCCTTGATAAATGCTGATGCTAAAGCATAAGCGAAATTATTAGCCTTGAGATTAACTTCTCTCATGCCCAAATTAGTAAGTCAACAGCAAGATGGCTTTGTGACGGGTAGAGATACGTCTGCACATGTTAATATGGCCATCACAGCATTCGATGTTGCTTCTAGTAACTCCTCCCCACGCGGCATGGTGCTACTAGATGCTGAAAAAGCGTTCAACCGAGTGGGGTGGGACTATCTTTAGGCCACCCTCAGGGAGATTGGCTTTGGGACACGATCTTTAACAAGAATCTAAGCACTTTATGATTGCCCATATGCGAAAATAGGATATACTAATTTATTATCCCGAGTTTCCCAGTTTTAAGAGGCACTCGTCAAGGGTGCCCCTTGTCTCCACTTTTATTTGCTCTTTCTATGGAGCCATTAATTAATCCAATACAGGCTCAGGAACGCATCAAACCCTTTATTCATGGCATCCACTCCCTTAAAATCACAGCTTATGCTGACGACCTTGCAATTTATACTACTGATGTGGCAGAAGCCATGGTTGGGATTATTAAAGAAGCCAACGATTTTGGTATGGTTTCAAGATACAAATTAAATTTAAACAAAACCCAAATAATTGTAAATCATAAAATGCAGGTCCCAATCACTGGTAGCTGCCACACAGCCACTTACTTAGGCATAAAAATAACATCTAACATTATGGATATTAAGGCACTAAACTATGACATCTTACTAAGGGATACAACATTGCTTCTGAAAAAATGGCATAAGGTTCCCCTAAATTTGCTTGGATGAATTAACCTTATTAAAATGAATATTTTACCAAAATTTCTTTATTTATTTAGGTCTATTCCGTTGCTTATTAACAACTTATTTTTTAGAAAATTGGATGATATTTTTGATAGCTTCATTTGGGGTTATAAAAAAAATCGTAGAGCGCTTTCCCTTCTGAAACTAACACCTATTAAAGGCGGTCTAAATTTCCCGGATTTCAAAACTTATTTTTATGCTTCTTTTCTGGGCCGAATTTGCAGTCTCTTTAACTCTAAAAATCCATACTACTTTCATCAATTCATGTTAGGTCTCAAATCCATACAATTTTTAGCGAGAACCAACGATCCAAATTATTTTAAGAGAGTCAGGTTTAAGACTGCTAAAGACGCGGTACGCATTTGGAATATGATAATGGCTATTCATATAACCTAAGTTATCATTGTGGAAAAACCCGGGTCTACCCGACATTTTTAACGATTCCTCGGGGAAAATCTGGTCTAATCATAGTATAACCCAGTTGACGGACTTATATGACTCAACAGGCTTCTTAGAATTTGATACCCTTAGATTACTTTACAAAATCCCTGAAAACATGCGATTTAAATATATGCAGATTCGCGATTTTTTAATTGGTAAAATGAAACTTAAAGAAATTTCAGATTTAGAAATATGGACATGTATTTATGGGGAAAAATAAAGCTTTAATTAGTCTAGGGTATAAATGCTTTAGTCAATTTAAAACGGACGACAGCCCTAAATTGACGCAGAAATGGGCTTCTAAATTAGGGATTTGTATATCTCCAAACATCATTTCTAAATGTTTTCATAATAGCAATAATTTGGTTCGTTCTTCCAGTTTATAGCTTCAAGCCTATAAGACTGTATGTCAACTGTATTATACTCCGCTCAAAATTTCTAAGTGGTCAGGAAATAACACTCCCTACGATCGTACAAAATGTCCAAAATGTGACCTGTTCGCGGCTGACCTGGAGCATATGATTGTTTCTTGCCCAATTTTACATCTATTTTGGGATAATGTGGAAAACTTACTAAAACAGAAACAATTGATAAATACTTCTTTATCAGCTGAGATGATACTTTTTGGAATGCAACCAATTACTTCTCGTTTTAGGGATTTGTTGTTTATTTTAATATCCTGTGCTAGATTGGTCATAGCAAGGGCATGGATCTCGGATAAACCACCTTATATAACCGAATGGTGGTGGTTGGTGAAAGAAATTTACGATATGGAACTCTCCTCAGCTAGAATACGAGGCAAACGCTCACTCAAGAAAGTTGATAAAATTTGGGGAACATTGTTTCCACGTATGAGTTGACATTTTATTATTATTTAATAAGTGATATGCACTTACTTTTTTCTGTACAGAATGATTTCTTCTGTTATGTGATCTAGTACTTTATGAACTCTGGAACTTTCTGTTAATGTTTTATATTTAGTAATGAATTACTTTTGTAATGATTTTATGCTTGTGATGTCAATAAAAATAAAAAAAAAAAAAGAACATGAGGCAAAGACGGAGGCCAGGTTCGGAAACTCCAAAGAAACTAGCAACAGCCAGGAAGACAGGAGCCTCATTCCGAGTTTTCTAGAGAGGGACATCCATCACCCTATATCCGCGGTACTCCTGCCCTGGAAACATGCTGCCTGTTACCCCTTATAAATTGAGTCAGCAAAAGCACTGTGTGTGCAAAGACAGATCCTCCTCTGGTTCTGCCGACGTACATCTCTTAGGTCAGAGTGACAGTTGTCCTACCCTGCTAAGGGCGGAGTAACCATCACTCCTGGTGGACATTCCTAGGGAAAAATATAAAGTGATCCCCGTGTGCATGGAAAAAACCTTCCTGATCTTCAGGGTCATTTATTTATATTTAGAAAAAGCCAGCTTACAATGTGGGGGTTTGTTTTCTCTTAACAAAAAATAGTTTGATGATCAAGCACTTCAACATGAGCATGAGGCCTACGTGGCAAACCTGCACTGCTCTGACGGGAGCCGCATTCACAGGACATAAACATGTGTGTGTGCATATGTCTGAGTGTAAGGAGATGCTAGTAATTGGGCTTACTAGAGATTTCACTGGGGATTATGTCTCTGCCCTTGGAAATGTGCACCTGTACTTGGAGACTGGGTCTGGTGGCTTAGTGTATCAATTTGTCCACTGAGGGGGCCTGTGTTTGACCTCATGGTTACAGGTTCAAATCCCGGTGGGTCCACTCAGTCTTTCATCCTTCCGAGGTCGATAAAAAGAGTACTGTTGGGTAACAATATATATCTGTTATTCAGCGCCATAATACCTTTCTGGGGGAACTGACGCTTTACAAATACACATATTATGTTATCTGAACCGTTATGCTAGAAGCTGTCCATTGCACATAAGGCAATGCTGGAACATTCGAGAATGTGTTGGACATTTTGAAACTTCATTGGGCTGTGAGGCTGAAATCCTGCACAAGAAGCTGTTCTCGCATATAATTATAGCACTAAAACATATCAGGCTCTATGAGAAACTATGAAACAGTACATAGGCTGTGAGGCATAAACTGGGCACCACTATATGTTTCTGAAGGTGTTTGGGCATATTATATTGTACATGGGCTGTACATAGGCGTTACGGCTGAACCCAAGTACCAGTATTACCTGCATATGATGGCCAGTATATGGATATGGAGACAGAGCATGGGTTGCGAGGCTGATCCAAAGAACAACATTAGTATATTTATCAAAAATGAAAGGTTGCTACTTCTAATATGACGTTTGGGAATAACACGGCACTTCCATTAAATTACAAGCTGATTTTTGAGGATGGCATTTCTTTATGGTATTAAATAAAATGATGACAGTTGTAAACACAATGTATACATTAGGATTTTTTAAAGTGATTTTTGTGGAAAATCTGTCAAACAACTACAAATGAAAATGTGGCCATTCAAGGGACAAACAGCACTTTCTCACAATAGGACTGACTGGTATATGGACAATAATGCATTTTGAGAAAAAGACAAGCTGACGTGAAAACTGTCATTTGTATTAAATTAAGAAAATGATAAAATTATGTTTGCAGTTAAAATTGGTTTACTTTCTGAAAACATAAAAGTTGTAATTTGGAGACAAAATGGGAATTGTTAATGAAAAGGCAAACTGTTTTTTTGAAGACAATTGTGATTTTCAAACGCATTTCAATTTTGTTATTTATTTGACAATTCATTTCAGTTTGTGAACAGCCATAGTTAACATTTGACATTATTTCCTTGGTGAGAAGTCACTTCTGCCTGCTGTGGGGTTTATATAAAAATCTAATGCAGAGCACTATTTTACATGCTACCTTTCTGAAGTGCATTAGTACTTGTAGCCTAATTTATTTGGAAATTGTGCTGTGAATGCACCATTTCGTACCATAGCATTCTAAATGTTCTTTTAGGTTTGAGAACTGTGGGCAGACTGAGGGGTGGGTTGAGGAGGGACCTCAAAGTAGTACTTAGTAATTTTTAATGACATTTAGAGCAAAACACTTTCTAAGGGAGACTTACCAGTGACTGACCTGCCTCTAATTTCCTTGGTATGAAAGCAATTAGTGGAAAACGACACTGTGGGTAATAATTCACAGGACCAGCTATGCAATTTACTGGGAGCGACGTTGTGTTGGCAGGATTTCTTGGCAGAGAACACTACGAACCTGATTACACATGTGCCTAGGGTTTGATTACAAGTAGGTGTACACATTGTGTTCGATAAGAGACTTTGCACCAGCGATTTGAAGCAGCCTGCCCCAAGGCATAGATACCAATGTCACCCAATTTTTCTTTGCACACCCCTTGACCAGGTAAAATGATGCACAAATTGTAAACAACCCCCCATTACAGTGAATGTAAATCAGAATGGGGTGCAATTCTACCCATGCTAAGTACTGCTCTAATTAACACGTGTGCATGTTGAAGCAGCAATTTCGAGGTCAATTAGGTTCTGGCCCTATGTGGAAACATTTACACAAAGCACAATGAGGACAACGTTGTGCATTAGTTGATGTGTATTGGTGAGCAACATTCTGCTGTAGCTGTTTTGTTGTCATTTACCGCTTTGTAGAGTTTGAGACTAGAAATACATTTTCTATCACTGAACAGTGGCGGTCCGTGCAGGTAAGTGCGGTAGGACAGGGCGGGTGTGGGGCGGGAGGTGGGGGAAGTTGACAGTCGACGGAATAGGGGAAAATAAATAAATCCAATTTCGTATTCTGTCGACATACCCCGCCCCACTGCGCTTACCTGCACAGAACACTGCTGTCACTTAATGGGCTAAACATCACGTGTAAAATGCAAAGCCCTTCTATAAGGCCCCTCCTTTGGAAACTGGTTTAGTGAATAAATCATGTAGCCATGTATGTGGCATTGGAGCGAGAGAGGTAAGCTGCAATCTACTGGGAAACAACCATTACAACGCATCTTTTTCAATGCAATACCTTTATAACGTATCTTTTACAACGCAAGTACCTTCACAACGCATGCTATTACAACGCATGCTACTACAACGCAGATGCTATTGCAACGCATGCTATTACAACTTAATTATGGGTACGTTTATTATTATTTTTTTTAATTAAAAAGTATTGTTGTTTTTTTTTACACCTCCCTAATACTCTAATTTTAAACCACAAATAGTTTTTAAACCTTCCTGGAGTTAGATTAGTAATTAATACCTTACCCTAGTAAGTAATACTCCTGCACTATCCAGCACTTACCCTACTTTTACACCCTCCTGGAGTTAGAATAGTTATTAATACTCCTGCACTATCCAGCACTTACCTGTGAAAGTTGAAGAAATTGATGTACATAGACAGCACTCATTTCCCTTCTTCTCCCACTCCTCTCCCTGTGAGCACCATGAATACCATAAACTATTGACCGTATCACTCTGCCAGTAAGAGCCCATACCTATATGCATATGTACAGCCATTCCAGGCACCATGGCCTTTTTACCCATTGGAATCCCCGGCTTCCCCCCTGCGCGTATCTTACACCCCCTCTCTCTCATGCATAGGCCATGAAACCCTCTCCCCCTGTGCGACCCTGCTGCGAAAGGCAACTCTCCTGTTTGACCCGCACAAAACCCCCCCCCCATTCCCTCTTGAAGAGGCATCCTTCGCCTTAGCTGACATAGCCCTCCCCAGCTGCACCTGATTGCCCCCGCTCTCTCATGTACGGGTCATAAGATCTCTCTCTCTTGCTCTCTCTATGTGACTCTGTCCCCGTGTCCACCCTGGCTACCCCTCCCTTCTCGCCACATGGGCAAGTCATAAACCTTCTTCTTCTGCAAGGCCCTGTCCTTGAGAGTCACGACCGCGCCTGACCAACCCCTCCTTCCCTTCCATGAATGCCCCTCTGTTGACAAGCCTTCCTTCAGCGCTAGATTGTCCACGCGGCATGAATACCACTCCTTTGATGACCCCTTCCCCCGAGCCCGGCTGACCACACATGTCCGAGGCCATCGCCTAAGCCAGGAGATACCATTTACTGCCCTTATTGTATGAAGTCACTCCTCTTCAAAGGACTCACTATTGATCCTGGCCACCCCACCCCCTGGCTATGATTAGACGCGCATATCCTACACTGTTGATGAAACACTCAGCTGCGTGATTGCCCTCCCCTCTTATCAGCAGGTCAAGGGTCCCTATTGTGAACACATGTGGGGTAGGATTGACACGAGGATTATAGGGATGTCTTTTCCTTTGCGTCATACTGTCCTGATTGTACCCTCAAGTGTTTTGTAAGATATAAAAGCCAGAGTCTCAGCTCACTTGTTAGAGCACCTCCTGAAAGACACCGTGTTTCGTGTCCGAAATGACTGGCTCTCCTCATGAGAATTAAACTCTGTTCTTGATTCCTGCTTCCAGCGCCCGTCTCTTTATTTGGTAACTATTCAACATGGGAACTAAGAGGCGGTTTGCGCCAGCAGCCTGGGCATCGATAGAATTATGGGCTCATTTTCCACAATTGGCGTCCCAACGCGGGGTCCATCAGTGACATAAGGTTCGGTAAGAAAGATCCAGACGAAGAAGCGAACATCTAAAATGATCGGAGTATACCTGCCTTGAGAGGGCCCTAGCCCGGCTGCCGATCAAAAGAACTTCGCCAATTCTGAACGGACCTCTCTTGAGTGACCTATTGTCCTGACTGGAATCCCACAGGAATGCTACATGGAGTAAGAGAACGATCGGGCGCTGGAGGAGGAAGTCGAAGAACTGTCCGTATGGTCCGGTCCGGGTAAGATTAAGTAGGGTGTTTTTACGCCTGATTGGTAGGATGGTTTTATCCATCTGATTGATTGATTGATTGTATTGGAACCAGTATGTGTATACTGGCATCGTTGGTATTGGTTCATTTAGCTTTGAATGCTACTTGAAATATTGGTTCTCTTATTGAGAACGAGACATTCTCTGTTTGCAAACAGCGACGAATAGGAACGTCGTCCCTCTTTGCAGATAGAGAAGGGTAGGTAATGCAGACTTTTGTCCCCGTTGTAATCCGTCATGCCTACTTTTCTCCCCACTGATTGTTTTGAAGTCGATTAATAATCGATTGTTGCTCTTTGAGATCTTCCCTGTCCACAAACAGAGACGAATAGGAATATTCTGTTTCCTTTATGGATAGCGAAGGGCAGGTAATGCAGACATTTGTCCCCGTTGTAATCCGTCATGCCTGTTTTTCTCCCCATTGATTGGTTGGTTGCCTGGACATTGTTGTTCCAGGAATTGTTTCGTTTGAGGTATTTTCTATTTGCAAACAACGTGGAATAGAAATATTCTGTCTAGTCTTTGCAAGTAGAAAAGGGTAGGTTATGCCCCTTTGTGAATTCGTCAGTCCTACCCACTCCCCACTGGTTGGTTATTGGGGGGTAGCTCGCATGGTCCGCCCAGGAGACTACCCTTATGGAGGACATATGCTCTCCACTCATGGGCCATTTAGTAGAAATAGACCGACTGGTCCGTCCAGGAGGCTACCCTAGTAAGTGGAAGTACATCGCTCGGTCTGTCCAGGATGATACCCTAATGAAGGAATATATGTTCCCCTTTTTGATCGATAATCTCGTTCCACCCCGGACCATTTATTGGAGGGAACTTGTCTGGTCCGTCCAGAGGTACCCCCTAGTGAAAAGGACACATAAAAATATGAGGTGATCACCGTTCCCTACTAACAGAAGACTTTAGCTCGAAACACGCTAAGGAAAAGAAAGAAAATAAAAAGAAATCAGGCTAAGTCAGTAACCCCCTGATGAGCTTTTGACTTCACTAAAAATAAGAAACATTAGAAATAGTTCGTAATAAGAAATATAAAATGGCGAAAAAGTTTGACAGCAAAGACAACCACGAGGTAGCTAGGTTTCACTGCCTATTCCTGCTCCCAACATGTCTGCCTCATTGCCCACCACGCCCAAATAACGGTCACACGAAATAGAAACAAATTCAATAGGTACCTACCCCCATTCCCGGAAGCTCCCGAAGTGCAACAGGTCCGCGGTCACGCCCATCCGGAAGGCGAGGCCTCGAGGCACGAGGGGCTCGCCTGGCCACGGTCGGTAGGAGATGATGTTGGGCAGGCGGTCCAAAGAATGACAAGGATCTCTCCATCTCTTCTCTTCTGCCGCCCTGCGGGCCACGGGGAGAGAGGGGGCTGTCTTGCCTCGGCCACCGACCACCCCTCTCTCTCACCCGATCCGGCTTTCGTCGAAGGCCGAAGCCAAGGCGAGGATGACGGCATTTCTTTGTGCTATAATGGCCGCAACTACACCCAACGCCTGATAGTTGCAAGTAGTCCCGCCACATGCCATCGCCTGCATAGTGACAAGTAGTCCCGCCACGTGTCCACCCCTGGACAGTTCCAGGTAGTCCCGCCACATGTCAAGAGAAAAGGGGGGGGGCTGTCTTGCCTCAGCCGCCGACCACCCCCCCCCCATCTTCAATGGCTGGCACGGCCAATATCGAAGCGACGGAGCCGAGGAACGGCGCGGGGTCGCTGGAAGGGGGAGGCGGCGCGAACGAGCCTCCCCCACCTCCCTCCAGGTGGAGGCTTCCAGCGACACCCCAACACTCTTTGCTTAAAGAGGGTCCACATCAAAAAGCGGTCTTTTGCCCGGGGCGGGCACACGCTCCATACCGTCTCTCCTCGACCTTGAAGATTCTATAAGAGCCGGGGGGCCCCCGACCCCTCTGCATGGGTGCCCCCCGTCCCCCCTCATTGGGACCCGCGACATCGACACTCCTGCCGGCGCCAGCCTCAGATTGGAAATGGCTAAAATGCAGCCACGGCACAGACTTGTTTAGTTCCGGAGGAACACCAGAATGACCCGGTAGGAAAATTGTTGCCGCCCTCCCCACTCTTTTGACTAATGGTCCATATTTGTTAGACTGTTAACCACATAGCACAAAACTTTTTGAACTGCCAACGGAAGGTTCTGGGCCAACCATGCGAGACTAGAGACATTCTGACTGTGCTGGAACTCGCCTGACCCCCACCCAAAATGGCGCCGACACACGAAAACGGAACTTTCGAACTCCCTGTTCACCCGGATTGCTCGAATATTGATGCTCTAAGATATGTATGTATTTCTGGAACAAATGAAAGTCGATAAGATGGATAGTGATTATGTGCTTAGAGAAGAAAGCAATACAGATATTGATCATGTGTTTTGAAAATGAACTGATTTAGGGTGGGTACTGATTGAGAATGGGAACAATGAATTGGTGTAATTTAGACAGTGAATGAGCATCTGGATAATGAATTAATTTATTTTTTTGATTGAACACTCGACATGCATCATGCTTGCTCTGTGGTAAGGGTTTTATACGATTTTATTGCACTGCCGCACTTTATGCAATGAACTGCCACCAGCTTTGTTCTTCCTATGTACAGTTCCAATCTGCTCCGTGGCCAGTCCACTGGGTTGTAGGCCTGTATTTATACATCAACACTTTTTATTAAAAGTATTTTGAAAACGAAAGCATAGTTGTAGCAGTTGCATTAATGAGTTTTGGATGTCTTACTACTGTGAGCAAAGAATAAGTATGATGAAAGATGTAGATCAAAAGGATCAGATATTTAGCAGCTACATTATGTATCACAGGCAGCCAGAAAAGTGTTTTAGACACCCTTAAAAACGACACCGCAGAAATGCCACCTGGCCGCCACCCTTGCACCCAACAAAGAGGGTTACGACCGAGTAACTCATGTAGATACGCGGATCGTCAATGATTATCTATCTGACATTACTGGTCCCTCTGGGCTTAAACGCCGAGATGGTAAAGAAATGCAGTACGTGGAGATAGGTCGAGTATGTGGTAGGTAAAAACATTTACGGACTACTGCATGCTGATGTACTTTGAATGCTGCCCCCCCCCACCCCTTCTTTTCCCTCCCTTCTGCAGGTCACGTCAGAACGTCGACTGAAATATGGGAGAGCGATGATCGAACCACCGACGAAAAGGGAAGGAGGGAATATGTGCATAGTCCTCATAACGATAGTTTTTTTAAAGACGTAGACTTAAACATGACTGTTCCTCCTTAGAACATAGCAACTGGGAGGATGGACTGACATAGAAACTGGACAGGTACTGAATGACGAAAAATTGACTAGAAATGACGCGTTAAATAATGTAACTGGACGTTTGACTAGGTAGGGAAAGGACAAAGAAAAATATACGGGTAAGGGTTACCACGGCACCACCCGTCTGGGAAGTTAGAAATGTTGCTGGTGTTCAAAATGCACTGCCCCCTTTTTCACACTCTTATAGATGTAGCCAAGCTGTCCGACTGTTCTCCCGATCAATACTTGCCGTTGCCTCAGCCTGGAGAACTTCCCACCAAAGGAAGGAACTGAAAAATGGTTTAAGATCCAACCATGGGTAAATAGCACGACCAGGCTAATTTCTGACCGACCAACTGAGGTGTAAGTATTGGCAATTGAGAACGCTGGCCGACATAACTAGCGAGACGGAAAAGGAGGGAAGGGTAGAAAGAGCTAAGCACATAGATAAATAGGATAGTAAAGATACGTAGGATATAATATGGATTTTGTTGGCCACCTGTTGTTTCCTGTCCTGTCGTTAATGTCTTATATATGTGTAATGCATGTGCCGTCTTCCCTGTCTGAGTTTGTGTGTGTGTAATGTACAGATTTATGTCTTCCTTCTGTCTGTATTTGCGTGTTACCTGACCTTTGCTGTTCTGTGTTGTGAGCGCACTAAATGACCTATTTTCGTACACGTCTCTCTCTCTCTCTCTCTCTCTCTCTCTCTCTCTCTCTCTCTCTCTCTCTCTCTCACCACCCCCTTATCTCTCTCTCTCTCGCTCTCTCTCTACATGTCATACGTGTACCGAATGGCTCGTTTAGATTGCGAACGACTCTCACTCTCTATGAGAGTCTCCCTATTTTCTCTCCCTCTTTTCGGTAAAATTGTGCCCCACCGACACCAATCTGATTTGATACCTATTGAACGCGAAGGTGTTCAGCGAAATTGACCGAAACTAAAATGATTGTATCTCGCCATATTACTGCCTCTCCTTTCTGCAAAATTATGAACTTGAATTGGCTGAGAAGGAAAGGACAGGTAAGACGACTAAAAGTCCCCCAAATCTGGCCATTTATAGGGGAACTGTATGTCAATGGCACCTTATGTCTGTTCTTCAGAGACGAACACCAACGTCTAGATTGATCCCCAATGCCCAGATTGCCCCACCCCCCTTTTTTTTGCACCCAAGCGCGAGCGCCCGAAGCATCCCCGCCCCATTTGATAGACCCCAGCTGCTGTCCCGGATATAAACATGATGACCATGAGCAGCTGTTGACCCTCGAGAGAACCTTGTTTTGCCTGACTCTCGATGATGGCACCCCCGCCCTGTTTGAAAAGGTTAGCCAGTCCTGAAGGGAAATGCTCCGTAATGTTGAATATGATGTAATGCACAGTTGATGGGAATCTCATTTATCCTCACTTGAGTTATAAATAGAACGATGGATAGACCTGCCATAAACTCAGTAGGAATGCTGACACATGCACTGCTTGGTAATGGACCTCTGACTGTGACCAGTGAGCGTATCCCCCAAATGCGTGGAATTGAGGAAGGAATTCACATGCGTAGATATCTTCTTCTGCCATTTCTCTAAAACCTTGTCTTGTACCTATTCAAAGATTCACGATCGCCGAAGGAGATGGGTCAGATGTGATGTACAGCCTGACTGCAGATTTTGGGACACGTATGACCTCGACCAAAGGTGGAGCTGCAGAGCAACAAGATACGGGACGAGACCGCAATTTCAACGTGGAAAATGAAAAATGACGGGCCGCCTTGAAGCCCTCCGTCTGCTAACCCACGTGTGCCTGGAGTCTCCGTCCCCCTTCTTTGGGCCCGATTGATGGGCCTGCCTGCTTGTTATCCTTTGCTCCCTTGGTCCCTTTTGTGTGTCCCAGGAACTCTGACCCAACTCTCTCTCTCTCTCCTATCGACTATTTGAACCACACTCACCCTCTTTTCCACGTGACTTTTTGCCAAAAGGGAAGAACTGCATTCATATGGGAATAGGGTGTTGCCACAGAAATATGGGTGCCGAGCATAAGGCACCGCTGAACGGATTGTTTAGGGAACAGGACTGTGGTCTAACAGCAGTGGACTGACCGCACCCTGCAACGCGTAAGGATAGAACCGAGCTGGACCTATAGCTCCACCGCCGGTGCTCAACAGCGCCAACGAAAGTACCCGGATTAGAGAGCCTACCAGTGATGGCTCGCTGATAAAAAGACACTGTGACGAAGAAATCTTGTGTATTGAACTGAATTCCGCTCTCAACTACCTGGTCAAAACTGTTCATTGGTCACATTTTTAAGTTAGAAAGATTTATGCTATGTAGTGCGTTTAATTGCTAGGAACACAACGAAATGCAATTTCCTATGTGCTGCATTCTGCCCATCACCTCGACTGTCTATGATTGTACGTCAAATGTTAGTATCGACAAAATGCTAATTCATCAGCGATGCTTGTCTATCTGTAAACCCATCAATTGCAAAAATGACTGCTGTTATGTAAAAAGGGGCGACTGTGAAAGTTGAAGAAATTGATGTACATAGACAGCACTCATTTCCCTTCTTCTCCCACTCCTCTCCCTGTGAGCTCCATGAATACCATAAACTATTGACCGTGGGCGTGGCTTGGACGCCGATCGGGATGGCGGCGTGAGCTCGCAGCTCCGCGCGGAATCCCGCTAATTCTCCTGTTTTTCGGGACCCTAGGCGACCCGGAGACAACGTTCCTGCCCTCTGAAGGGTGAGGGGACAGCTGGACGTAATCGGTGAATCGCTGGGGGACTGCTGGCCCGAGGAGATCGAGGAAGAGGCGGCCGAGGTGTAGACCGGGGTGTGAAGAAAATGGCGGCGAGGAGGTCGGACGGTCCCGAACTTCAGCCCTGAGTCCGGCTGTCGCCAAGCAGAGAGGGACCCTGCACCCGGCTGCCCGACGCACTGGGATTGGCGGCGCGAAGCCCTGAGACCGGAGGACGCGGCCCGATTCACCCAGGAGATCGGGGGTTCTCGTCGGCCACCGTCCTACGACTCATCCTCCCCCCACAGGCCCAGTGGGGGTGACGGAACGGAGCTCATCCGCCTGGTAATTGCTCCTGAGACCATTGGCGGTGGCATTGCATCGCCCGGTGCCCGGTAATCGACACGGACCCACGGGAGCACCCGCAGTACAGGTGGCCGGACTTGTGACGCAGCACCCTGACATGGCGGCGATCGGAGGGCCGATGCCCGGGAGCCGCGAGGGGGACTCGGCGACATTGACCCGGCTGAGTGAGAGTCCCTCCCCGGAGCTTGACCAGGAACAGCGGCTGAACCGGCGCTTGGATGCCATCCTTGAGGCGATCACTTCCACCAAGGAGGCGTTGCACAACGACATTGCCCAAGTGGCCACGGGCCTGGGGCTGCTGCGCGCGGACCACGCGAAGCTGGCGGATCGGGTCAAGGATCATGACCAACTGTTGCTGGACCTGAAGCCCTCGGTGGTGACCGCGGAGCACAGGATTACAGACATTTTGGCCCGACTGGACACTCTAGAGCGGAGGGCAGAGGATGCCGAAGGCCGCAATAGGCGGAACAACGTGCGGGTCGTAGGCCTGCCGGAACGGATTGAGGGGGAGGATGCGGTGGCCTACATGGAGAACTGGTTCCGCACTGTGGTGGCACCGGAGGGGCTTACTCCATTTTTCACTCTGGAGCGAGCTCACCGGGTGCCCGCTCGCCCGCCGGGGCTTGGCCGCCCCCCCCGACCGATGGTGGTGCGGCTCCTCCACTACAAAGACCGAGACCTCCTCATCCAGCGGGCCAGGATGTCGGGCCCTTATGGGGTGGAGAACAGCAAGGTAACGATCTTTCCGGACTATACGCAGGCGGTCCAGAAGGACAGGGCATCGTTCCTTGCTGTGAAGAAGGAGCTCAGGGAGGAAGGCATTCAGTACTCCTTGCTCTACCCGGCCAAGCTGCGGATTATCATGGATGGCACCACACACTTTTTCCAAACTCCGGACGAAGTTTGGCACTGGCTTGAGTCGTACAGAGCGGGGACGGACAGGGCACACCAAAGTAGGCGAGACCAGCCCAAGCAGCCCCGGGTGCGGCAGTCACAACGCATCAGGTCCCGCAACAGGCGCCAGCGGGAGAAGCGGGAGGCTCAAATGGCGGCGGAGAAGAGGGATGCACTCGCGGCGACGGCGGCCATTACGGGGTCGCAACAGAACAGTGAACGGGCCGAAACGGACTCGGGAGGAGAAGGCAGCAGAACAGGAGAGGAACTTTCGGAAGCAGAGAGCCAGAAGGGGCCGACAGTGACCCCACAGACTTCGGATGATATTTTCTGCGGCTAAGACAGACTTTGGCCTAGATCGGGACTTCATGGTAGGGTGATATCCTGCTGCTGGAGGGCGGGTTGCCGGGTGGGGGAGCTGAGTGTATCAGAGGGGATGAAGGGCGGGACGCGGGCTCCGCTAGCTGGGGTCGGCGGCGACTCACCCCCCCCTAGGCCCTTAAGGTCGACTGTGGTGGAGACCACAGGGTAAGTGTGCGAGAAGTTGGATCAAGGTTTGGATGGGGGCGGCCACTGGGTTCGTGTGCTCTGTCCTGGGGAGTGGGGTTTGGGGAATGTTTCAGTTTTGGAGTTGTTTGGGGGGGGGCAACTGCATTGGGGGGGTCATGGATCGTTGGAGTTTAATTCGGACTGTACGGACTTGGTATGGGGACATTACCTAATTTGAAATGCCTAACGTGGAATGTCCGGGGGCTGCGGACTATGGTGAAACGTCACAAAGTACATGCATACCTGGTGCGCAGGGGGGTTCAGATAGCTATGCTCCAGGAGACTCACCTCACCAAAAAAGAGTGCGCTGCCTTGCAGAAAAGATGGCGGGGCCAGGTTTTTGGCACCACTTATTCAGCGTATGCCAGGGGGGTCTTGATCTGGGTGAGGGCGGGGATACCCTTTCAGGTGCTGAATCAGGTAATAGATCCGGATGGCAGGTTTGTAGCGGTGGAGGGGAGATTGTATGGACGGGATGTGGTTTTATGTTGTGTTTATGCACCGAACACTGACCAAGGCCGATACTTTGATAGCCTCTCGGGGTCCTTGGCCTCTTTCCTGGCGGGTCCGATAGTGCTAGGGGGGGACTTCAATTCGATTACGGATGTGGCTCTGGATAGGTCCCATCCCCCCCTAGTAGACTCTCCTGTGCGCAGGCTGGCCGCGCACAGGAAGGACTGGCAAGAACGATGGGGGCTGCTGGATGTTTGGAGGGAGAGGCACAGGGGAACCAGGGATTACTCCTTTTATTCCGCTCCACATGATTTACATGTCAGGATTGATTCGGTGCTTTGCGGGAGCTCCCTAGCCCCATTGATTACCCATGCTGAGTACCTTGCTAGGACGATATCTGATCATAACCCCCTGTTGGTGCATATTCAATGGCAGAGGGAGCGCTCAGTAATACCGACATGGCGGCTTCGGCCGGAGACGCTAGAGGATTCTGTGTTCGACGATGCGGTCCGGCAGGGCATTGATAGTTATTTCGGTGTGAACGAAGGAACGGCGGCGAGCAGGTCTGTTGAATGGGATGCAATGAAAGTGGTGGTGAGAGGGGTGTGCTTGGGCAGGTTCTCGAACGCTCGAACGACTGTGCTGAATGACTTAATGAAAGCGGAGGAGTCTTTGAGGGACCTGGAGCGCCGCAGGCCCGCTAGGCCAGGTCTAAAGGCCCAGTTATTGGAAGCGAAGGAAGCGGTAGCCGCGGAGACGGAACGTTTGCGATGCTATGATTATAGGCAGTACATTATCAGGGCACACGCAGAAAGGGACAAGGTGGGTACCCTCTTAGCCAGATTAGCTAGCCCGGAACTTAGGGGTTGCCCGATCCTCAGCATTATTGACGCGCAGGGAGAGATGGTGTACTCCCAGGCAGCTGTATTGGACCGCTTTAGGGGTTACTATGAGGAATTGTACCGGAGTCAGCTGGGAGTGGGGGATCAGGACATCGTGGAGTACCTGGGGGAGAGGCCGCTTCCGGTCTTGGACGAGGACGACGCGAAGGACCTGGGTAGCCCGATCACACTAACGGAAATTCGAGTGGCTATCAAACATATGGCCCGTAACAAGACGCCCGGGGTGGACGGACTCCCAATCGAGTTCTATCAGCACTATGTAGACGCTTTGGCGCCCAGGCTGCTGGTGGTGTATACGGAGGCCTTCGAGAAGGGGGCATTGCCTGCCTCCATGCGGGAGGCCTTGATAGTGCCACTCCTCAAGCCTGGCCGGGATGCCGCGGACGTGAGGTCTTATCGCCCGCTGTCCATGCTGACGGTGGACTATAAGGTCCTGAGTCGCATCCTAGCCACTAGACTGGCCCCGCACATGACGGGCCTGGTGCACAGGGATCAGGCCGGGTTTATACCCACGAGAAGCACGGCGATGAATATCCGCCGCCTGGTGGGAATAATGGACGCCATCTTGGATGGGGAGGGATCGCAGGCGGTTCTGTCCGTGGATATCGAGAAGGCCTTCGATAGTTTGGAATGGCCTTCTTGGATGGAGTGCTGGAGCGGTTTGGCATGGGCGATGGGTTTCGGAGGTGGACGAGGGTCTTGTATAACTTGGCGACGGCGAGAGTTCGATTGGGCGGCTTGGTATCTGCCGCGTATCCGGTGGGCAGGGGAACACGACAGGGATGCTCTCTCTCCCCTCTGTTGTTTGCCCTGGCGATGGAACCCTTGGCGGTCCACGCGAGGTCAGGCGACCGATACGCGGGAATAGTGAATGATGGGCAATGGCATTATATATCGCTCTATGCGGATGACCTGCTCCTGTACCTAGCTGACACTTCGGGGGCACTGGTTGGAGCGATGGATCTGCTGTCCGAGTTCGGCCGACTGTCAGGCCTTAAGGTCAATTGGGCAAAGACCTGCGTGTTTCCGCTGAGAGCGGGATCGCCAGCCCCTAGCAGCGACCTGGGGGTGGCGTGGGAACCCTCTTGCATCACCTACTTGGGTGTCCGCATTTACCACTCGGCTGCTGACCTTCTGGAGGGTAACATTGGCCGTTGTGTCCGGTCACTGCGGGGTAGCTTGTCTTTCTGGTCGACCCTCCCGCTGACAGTCCTGGGCAGGATAGCATTGTTGAAAATGGTGGCGCTCCCCCGCTTCCTTTATTATTTCCGAACGCTACCTGTCTGGATTCCCCAGGGGGTGTTTAGGGAACTGCGGTCGATGATTATTGGCTTTCTGTGGGGGCATGGCCGTCGCAGGATAGCCTTGAGCACGCTACTTCGCCCCAAGCTGGAGGGGGGCATGGCCGTGCCCGACCTTGAGCTGTATTATTTAGCGGCGCAGTTGCAGGTCCTTACGCAGAACGTAGCCAGGGTGTTCCGGGGGCCGGAGGACGACCGGGATCGGGGGATGCAGCGCCACGTGCTGTCGTACATCATTATGCAGCAACGGCTCGAATCACGGGCCCTCACCATGGAGGAGCGGACGCTCCGGCTGTGCTGGCAGAGGAGCCTTCGGAGAGCGAGGGCATCGCGGCCTTATGCCCCGGAGATCCCGATCGGGATGTTGACGGCTTTGCCGCACGGAGGGGATTGGTCCCCGTTGATGGATTGGGAGGACGCGGGGTTGCAGGTGGTGGGTGACTTGTATATAGATGGGGCGTTGGCACCGTTCGACGTGCTCCGGGACCAGTTCGGACTGCCTGAGGGGGGCTTCCTACTACACGCGGCTGTGGTGGCGGCCATGCAAAAGCACTGGAAAGAGGGGCTCCTGGAACCCGCGACGACTATGGCATGCCAATATGTGGTGATGGCAGCTGGTACATTCAAAGCTGTGACGTGCCTCCATAATAGGATGCTGAACGACGGGCTGGAACCACTCCATGGGCTCAAAGCTAAATGGGAGGGGAGCGTTGGCCGGCCCATACCGGATTCGGCATGGGGCCATATCCTGCGACGCACGTGGAAGGGCACCAGGAACGCGCGCTTTCAGCAGGTCCATTTTTATGTGCTCCATAGGGCCTATCTAACTCCAGAGAAACTACAGCGGCACTTTCGGGTGCCGGATGCCTGTTGCCCCCGGTGCTCGTCCCTTGGGGCGGACATGGACCACTTGTTTTGGGGGTGTCCACAACTGGGAACTTATTGGGCGGAGGTAGGGGAACTCCTGAATGAAGTGACTGACAGGGAGGTAGAATTCGACATGGCGACGTGTCTATTGCTCTGGTTCCCGCATACTAAGCACACCAAGGTGACCAGTAAATTCATAGATCTGGGTCTGATATTGGCTCAAAGGGAAATATCGTGGCACTGGAAGGCCAGGGGGGGTCCCTCACTGCGTAGATGGAAGAATGAGTTGCTGCGATGGTCTGACTGCGAGAGCGTGCTCCGGATGAAGCAAGCAGTGAAGTTGGGGAATGAGAAGGCTCTGGATGCGGCGCGTGCATGGGAGTTAGTGGTACAGGCTCTGCGTGATGCTTTGGTTGAGGATGAGGACGGCGAGGACTAAGCCGCTGGACACCGCGGGGCGAACACAGAAGTATGCCATTACGCACTGTAATGGAACCATCCAGTTCGGTAGAGCGAAGCACACACCTTAGCAGTTGCCAGGGGGGGGGGGCGTTGGGGGGGTTAGTTGTAGGGGGGCTTGGGGAGAGCCGGAAGCCATTGGAGGGTTGCTGGTGGAGGCCTGGAACTACTGGGACAGGGAGTATTGAGTGGCGGGCGGACTGATTGGGTGGGACGGCCTGGCACGAAGGCCCGAATAGCCTAGAGCAGGCCCGACGGGGGCAATTACGTTGATACCACAGGGATGGCTGACGGGAATGTTGTTGCGGGTGGGGGGGTAAAAGCAGATACGTAAAACGACCTTCCGCCAGGGTCCCAATGGGACGTACACTGTGCTGTGCTCCTCTAGAGCGAACTGGTATGCCGCCCGGCCTCCGGGATGCGGGCTGAATGGCTGTGTACAACTGTGAACTGTTATTGGACGGGGGGGGCCCACAAGTGCACTGGCTGTTTACCTTTTTCCTGCTGTTTATAACTCTGCAATAAAAATATAATTTAAAAAAAACTATTGACCGTATCACTCTGCCAGTAAGAGCCCATACCTATATGCATATGTACAGCCATTCCAGGCACCATGGCCTTTTTACCCATTGGAATCCCCGGCTTCCCCCCTGCGCGTATCTTACACCCCCTCTCTCTCATGCATAGGCCATGAAACCCTCTCCCCCTGTGCGACCCTGCTGCGAAAGGCAACTCTCCTGTTTGACCCGCACAAAACCCCCCCCCCCATTCCCTCTTGAAGAGGCATCCTTCGCCTTAGCTGACATAGCCCTCCCCAGCTGCACCTGATTGCCCCCGCTCTCTCATGTACGGGTCATAAGATCTCTCTCTCTTGCTCTCTCTATGTGACTCTGTCCCCGTGTCCACCCTGGCTACCCCTCCCTTCTCCCCACATGGGCAAGTCATAAACCTTCTTCTTCTGCAAGGCCCTGTCCTTGAGAGTCACGACCGCGCCTGACCAACCCCTCCTTCCCTTCCATGAATGCCCCTCTGTTGACAAGCCTTCCTTCAGCGCTCGATTGTCCACGCGGCATGAATACCACTCCTTTGATGACCCCTTCCCCCGAGCCCGGCTGACCACACATGTCCGAGGCCATCGCCTAAGCCAGGAGATACCATTTACTGCCCTTATTGTATGAAGTCACTCCTCTTCAAAGGACTCACTATTGATCCTGGCCACCCCACCCCCTGGCTATGATTAGACGCGCATATCCTACACTGTTGATGAAACACTCAGCTGCGTGATTGCCCTCCCCTCTTATCAGCAGGTCAAGGGTCCCTATTGTGAACACATGTGGGGTAGGATTGACACGAGGATTATAGGGATGTCTTTTCCTTTGCGTCATACTGTCCTGATTGTACCCTCAAGTGTTTTGTAAGATATAAAAGCCAGATTCTCAGCTCACTTGTTAGAGCACCTCCTGAAAGACACCGTGTTTCGTGTCCGAAATGGCTGGCTCTCCTCATGAGAATTAAACTCTGTTCTTGATTCCTGCCTCCAGCGCCCGTCTCTTTATTTGGTAACTATTCAACATGGGAACTAAGAGGCGGTTTGCGCCAGCAGCCTGGGCATCGATAGAATTATGGGCTCATTTTCCACATACCCTACTTTTACACCCCCCTGGAGTTAGAATAGTAATTAATACTCCTGCACTATCCAGTACTTACCCTACTTTTAAAACCCCAAGGAGTTAGAATCGAAATTAATACTCCTACACTATCCAGCACTTACCCTACTTTCACACCCCCAGGAGTTAGAATAGTAATTAATACTCCTGCACTATCCAGCACTTACCCTACTTTTACACCCCCCTGGAGTTAGAATAGTAATGAATACATCCTTTACTATACAGCACAAACCCTACTTTTACACCCACCTGGAGTTAGAATAGTTATGACTACTCCTACACTATACAGCACTTACCCTACTTTTACACCCCCCTGGAGGTAGAATAGTTATTATTACTCCTACAACTAACCAGCACTTACCCTACTTTTACACCCCCCCTGGAGTTAGAATAGTGATTAATACTCCTGCACTATCCAGCACTTGCACTACTTTTAAAACCCCAAGGAGTTAGAATAGAAATTAATACTCCTACACTATCCAGCACTTACCCTACTTTTACACCCCCCTGGAGTTAGAATAGTTATTACTACTCCTACACTATCCAGCACTACCCTACTTTTACACCCCCCTGGAGTAAGATTAGTAATTAATACTCCTGCACTATCCAGCACTTGGTTAGAATAGTAATTAATACTACTGCACTATCCAGCACTTACCCTACTTTTACACCCCCCTGGAGTTAGATTAGTTATTATTACTCCTACAACTAGCCAGCACTTACCCTACTTTTACACCCCCTGGAGTTAGAATAGTAATTAATACTGCTGCACTATCCAGCACTTACCGTACTTTTTAAACCCCAAGGAGTTAGAATAGAAATGAATACTCCTACACTATCCAGCACTTACCCTACTTTCTCCCCCCCAGGAGTTAGAATAGTAATGAATACTCCTTTACTATTCAGCACTTACCCTACTTTTACACCCCCCTGGAGTTAGAATAGTTATTAATACTCCTACACTATCCAGCACTTACCCTACTTTTACACACCCCAGGAGTTAGATTAGTAATTAATACTCCTGCACTATCCAGCACTTACCCTACTTTTACACCCCCAGGAGTTAGAATAGTAATGAATACTCCTGCTCTATACAGCACTTACCCTATTTTTACACCCCTTTGGAGTTAGAATAGTAATTAATACTCCTGCACCATCCAGCACTTACCCTACTTTTACACCACCCTGGAGTTAGAATAGTAATTAATACTCCTGCACTATCCAGCACTTACCCTACTTTTACACCCCCTGGAGTTAGAATAGTAAATAATACTCCTACACTATCCAGAACTTACCCTACTTTTACACCCCTCTGGAGTTAGAATAGTAATTAATACTCCTGCACTATCCAGCACTTACCCTAATTTTTTACTTAGTTGTTATTAAAATACTAATTAAAATTCATTTACTACTTAACTTTTAAAATAATAATACTCTCTGCATACTTTTTGATAGTTAATAATACTGTACAAGATTCTTATACAAGCTTAACTTTTTTATCATCCCCTAAAAGCATGGTTAGTAAATTCAAAAAATTCTAAATGTATTATTTTTTATTTTAAAAAATGCTTTAATTTTTTTAAGTGTTAAAAAAATACTTTAGTTTTTTAATGTTGTACTTTATTTTGAAAAGATGTTTACAAAAAAATAGATATGTATAAAATAATTTTTATTAATAATTTTACTTATTTTCTCACGCTTTTACATTGACTTCAATGTAATGTTTTGTCCTTCATTTATTTCCATTGCTGTCATGGGTTTGTTGCGTGTATCATTGTTGATTTCATTTGAAGATAGATGTGGGATGGAACAGAGGCAAATGGGAGCAGCATAAAGGTAAGCACAATATTTACAAATTATTTGCATGCTTAGATTATTACTAGTTGAATAAATCAAATATTTATATTATAAAAAATTAGAATGCGAGGCTGTTTTATTTAAATTTTTTATTAAAAAAGTATTTTTTATTAAAGAATAATTTTTATATTGAATACATATTTTATAAAAAATGTTGATGTATTTTATTACTTAAGAAAATATGTTATTAAACATATATTACTTTTATTACTCATTTGAAAATAAATAGTCCTTTTTCTTTCTTCATAGCTTCTGATGTCGTATATGCGAAGACGTGATTCATTGCGGCCATATTGAGGAGTGTCGTTGGACAGAGCAGAAGCAAGGAGACCTGCGCTCAGGTAGGAAACTTTTAAAACTTTATTCATAATATGAATGTTGTTTAGAGTAACATATATTGCAAGGAGAGAAGAGGGAGGTTTTCTTTAGATATATGTTTATGTTTTTAATAGCTTTTTAGCATGTCGCCGATCATGTTGCTAGAGTATGCCATTGTCGGGTCACGTATTATTAGTTATAAAAATGATAATATTAATTGAAAATAATAGTAATGTTTATAGTAATGTAAAAATTTGCATTTGAATGTATATTTTCAAAAAAAGAAATTTGGATTTGAAAAGAGCGGAAATAGAAGAAGATCGATTTTGTTGGATTGGATTTATTTTTGGGAAAATTAATTCTTTTTTAATCAATTTTTTGGTAATCGAGGAAGCGGTCTAGTTTTTTGGTAGTAGATTTTGAAGACTTGGATTTTACAGAGAAGAAAGAAGATGGATCGTTCTTTGTTTTCAATTTTCACTTAGCAATCGGTTGGATTTGGAGAAGATTTTTTTGGGGGGGATTTCTTTGAATTGATCTTTTTCCAAAGCTCTTTTTTGATTTCGAATGGATTACCAAATTTGGACAATGGCTTTTTATTGGGGGGGCAATCTTTCTTACTATTGAAGAATTCCCTTTTGGATTTATTTTGTGGCTGGATTTCTTTATGGATTTTAAAAAGCATGGATATGGTTTGGATATACAAAGAAAAGAAAAGAAAAAAGAAGACATCTAAGGGAAGGTGACCCTACTTTTTAATTTGTAAAAATGTTTTAGAAAAATGTCAATTTAATTTGATTGTTATTTTAATTTAGGGCAAAACAGGAAAGTAATGGTGTAGGTAGAGTTAGTAGTGTAGTATGTGAGCAACATTATCCAGGTAGTCTGAAGCCACACACAACGGAAATTGTTGTAATGCACCCAGTAGTCTTTTTGACATTTCTTTTGATATTTTAGAAATGCGTGGATTTATACTACCTGTTAATGCTTTTGAAATTCTCATTTCTTTGAAACTTTGCTCCTTCCTCAAAGTTTCCAAAAAATGATAAAACGATAAGTAAAATACCCCGCTCCCTGAAGCGCCTTGAGACCCTCTGGGTGAGTAGTGCGCTATACAAATCTTTGAACTTGAACTTGAACTTGGGTGAGGTTATCCAATTGTGTGGTTGAAGGAGTTGTGCCATCCCTCTATGGCATTGTTTGTCTTTGTTCCTCCTTCTAAGCAGCTCGTGTAGCAGTTCCACCACTCCACATGGAAACGTGGCTTCTTCCTGTGACCCGACCTGCTTAGATGTCCAATACATGTGTCTTCAAAATAATTTAGTAATGGTGCCAATTTTTCGTCGTTTGTTGTATAAAAATCAGATTCAGTAATTGCAATGTAGTACTCGTCTACACATTCAGGAGGAACGAAGCAAAGTGCAGTTAGTTTTTTTAATTCAAATTGCAGTTTGATATCTAATGCATGATCCACAACTAGGGATGCTTTTTGTATTTTACGCCAAAATGCCTGGGAAAAATGAAAAAAACATCCCTGAATTTGGGTATCCGTGTACGTTTTTGTTATATCATTTATCATTGTGAATTCAAAATCAATTATTACTTTCCAAGAACTTCTGTTTGATATTTTTGATTTAATCACTGTCAAAAGTTTGGTGTATGTTGTGGATTGTTTGTCAGGTAGCAAACTGTAAACTAAGGGGACTACTGTATTGTTAATTTTTGCATGAATAGTGTATATTTGGGTGAATGGATGGGGCATGCTTTTAAATGTCCCATCCATCATCCAAATTTCACTATTCTCTAACTTGGCCTGATTACGGGGTGTGCTGAAGATAATTATTCATTTTTAGAGTTTTTGTTATCATGCAGGATGAAAGGTTTGTTAGAAATAGAAACAGAGAGTTCAGGAGGAATTTGAATATCAGAATAGGTTTGAGGTGTTGTTCTTTGTGGGTTACTTGCCTGCTTTTTCTTTGAATAATTCTCCTCAGATTAGGTATGATTGGCATACTGCTAGCAACACGAGTAGGGACATGCTGAGCAACCTCCCTTAAAATAGAACCAGAGGAGTCATTGGTGGTGCTTGCAATATTCTTAATTTCGTTAATTGTTTCTCTTAGCTCAATACCCATTGCAGAGGCAGAGTGGTTATGTTCAGATGCTTTAACAACTGTGTCACCCAGTGTAATCGCTCTGCCTCTGCAATGGCTTGAGTAATATTGCACGCACCTCCAATGTCTTCTTGGCTCTGTAATTCTCTCCTTGTAATATATGTACTCTGCATGTTTCAATAGTCGGTTTCCCTTGCATGAAGTTATATACTTGGCTGTCTTATCTGTTGACATTATCTGAAATTAATTTTTTTTAAAGAAAAATATTAGAATTTTACAGGTTTTCTTTTTTAAAACAGTGTTTTTTCACCTCACTTGATTATACTACACTTACTCTATTTACTCGCCCCACTGAAGTTCGAATAGTAATTAATATTCCTGCACTATCCAGCACTTACCCTACTTTTACACCCCCCTGGAGTTAGAATAGTAATTAATACTCCTACACTATCCAGCACTTACTCTACTGTTACACCCCCCCTAGAGTTAGAACAGTTATTAATACTCCTACACTATCCAGCACCTACCCTACATTTACACCCCCCTGGAGTTAGAATTGTAAATAATACTCCTGCACTATCCAGCACTTACCCTACTTTTACACCCCCCCTGGAGTTAGAATAGTATTTATTGCTCCTACACTATCCTGCACTTACTCTATTTTTATATCTTCCTGGATTTGGAATTTTAATGAATACTCCTGCACTATCCAGCACTTACCATACTTTTACACCCTCCTGGAGTTAGAATAGAAATGAATACTCCTGCATTATCCATCACTTACTCTACTTTTAAACCCCACTGGAGTTAGAATAGTAATTAATACTCCTGCACTATCCAGCACTTACCCTACTTTTACACCCTCCTGCATTTAGAATAGTAATTTATACTCCTACTCTAACCAGCACTTACCCTGCTTTTACACCTCCTTTGAGTTTGAACAGTAATTAATACTTCTACACTATTAAGAACTTTCTCTACTTTTACACCCCTCTGTTCTATTATTTCTTTTTATATTTAATATACTATTAACATTTTAATCTGGTTTGAAATGTTTCTCGTGTTTAACTTTTAAAAATGTTTTAGAAAAATAAACATTTTTTCTACCTCTTTAGAAGTAGGTTGCTTGTTTTTGTAGATGTACTTTGATGATCTTCTGGTTGCTTTGTTGACCTTTGAATTCGTTTAGCTGTTTCCAAATAAAAAAGAAAATAGATGTTTTTCTGCTTATCTGTGAGGTAACTCTATGAGGAGTTAAAGTGGTTAATTGATTTCTTTCAACCTTTTTAATTTAGTATTTACCTTTAGCTTTTTAGTTTCGATGTATTGTAGATGTGTTCGTTTTTAGAAGAAGATGGTCTTCAGCTGGTTTTTTTGTTCGATTTTTCTAGTTGATATTTCTTTGAAGATATCTGTAGTGGGATATAGGTATAATAAAATGTTTATTTTCTATATATTAAATATCTATTTTGAGGATTACAAATATTTCATTAGTTCATGGAAAACTGCTTTAAGATATTTTGATATTAAATTGTGTCTCTATTTTTCATTCCGCATTTGTAAAGTTATCACTTTCAAACAGTTGTAAAATTATTTTGGCAAATATACAAAAACATTTATAAAAATATTCATTTTTACATTAAATTATTTATTCGGAATTCTCTTTCATTACCTTTCAAAGAGATGTCTTTATAAATTGTAGGTGTCCTTTCTTCAATCTTTTTTAAAAAGAATTCTTGGAAAATAGTTTTATTTTGCTGAAATTATCAAAACGTGACATGGTTTACCTTTGTTAATGTTTTAACATTTAACAGAAAACTTTTTATTTATGGCTTTCTTCTTTTCAAATTTTAAAAACAATGTTTGTTCAAGATTTCTAGTTAAAAATAGAACTGTGCCTCATATCAATGCTTTCTTTGAATTATTTTTAAAAGAAAAATCCATTTTGTGTGATATACTCCTTAAAATGTTTTTTTTAATTAACTTACTACTAATATCGTTATTTGATTTTTAGTATTCTGTTCCTTGTTGTTTAAATTTTCTAGTGTGTTGAAAACTGTAAAATATAATTAATCTATTTTTAAAAATGTAGAATACTAATTTTTTTTAAGTTATTATTTTTTCTTATATGTGTTATACTTACTTGTACTTTGGAGAATTGTTGTATGGCATTTGCTGAGTACTCGTTTGTCTGTATTCGTCAGAGTATGTGGGAAATCCGTTTGCTCTCGCTGGTAGTCTGTTGACCAATGGCTTCAAAATGGTGTCTTCCCCTTATTTATAGCTTTTTGTGTGTGTTACCGTAATTCACAGGAAAAGTTTCATTGTTATTCGTGTTTTTTTGTGATTCATTTTATGTGAGAACTTATATTTTAAATGTATTCCGTTAAACTTTCTGTTTAATCTGTTCGACAGTGTTTACTCCTCCATTTTGTTTTCTGTGGCTTAGTGTTCTCATCATGAAAACTGTTGTAGAACTTGTTTTTCTCGATGGTTTTAAAATGGTGACTCTTTTTATGGTCAAATCTCTATTTTCTTGTTGTTTTACCTTAATTTGATTTTTTACTTTTTCAAAAATAATAATAATCTCATTTCCGCTTGTTGTTTTGATTTTTTAAAATATTGCTTGTTACTCGATTAATACTAGAGAATTAATTTTAATACACGAGTATTAATTTAGTTAAAAAATAGTGATATCACAATTATGTGTTTAGTTGTGTTACATTTTTTAATACACTTCCCCACCCAAAACCCCTATTTTTCCTGTATTTCCCAGGAGTTATCTTACAACATTTAAAAAATATATATATTTTTGCGTTGTAATGGTATGTGTAGTATTGATTTTCGTTGTAATGGTACTTTTAAGACTTTTAAATTACATCGCGTTGTAATGGAATGCGTGGTAGAAACATTTGTTGTAATGGTTTTTGCGTTGTGAAAAATGCTTTGCAATGGTATGCGTTGTGATAGCATGCGTTGTAATGACATACATTACAATCTACCTGCAGCCATGCATATGGTACTGGAGGGTTGGGAGGGCCGCCACCACAGATATATATGGGACAACCGGGCTCTTGTTTTTACACCAGGGAGGCTTCGCCTGGAGATTGTTGTATGTCAGAGCACCGAGGACAATAATATTGACTTACCAAAAATGTTGGAAAATAACAATCAGAACATTATGAACTTAAGTATAAATGGATAAGTAGGGTTTTGTTATTTATTACTTCAAATCTATGCACCTTGAAGATATGTATATCTTCAAGGTACATATAGATGAAGTGAAGAAAGGCTTATTTGGCAAGAACATTGCCCAGAAAGTAGCATGTGAATGAGGAGAATGAGATGCTCTGGAGCCATGATAGCCATCTACCAGTCTTTGAGGACCATCTTATTTGTATTCTGCTGTGGATTCTTGTGTGAGGTGAAATGATTGCTGTTATGAATTCTTTGATAACCAACCATAGTCTTTATTCCCAAGTTGTTAGATTGCACACTAGTTATTACTGCTCCCGTTGGAGTTATTTACCAGCTGTAATAAATACCCCCGATTTTTCTATTTTAGTTTTGGTGAGGGAAATGATCCATAATCTATTTACCTAAAAGAATTCTGGATGTGTTGCCACTTTTCAGGGCATTTTCCCCAATAAATGTCCTGCTTAAATGTGAAAGTTGCTGGGCTGTGGTAACTGTACCCGGTAGATACCCCAAGCTCTAAATTCAGCATGATCCAGAATTCAAAACCCTCTGCAAACTCTTGTTTCCCCCTAAGCTCCCAAGTGCAGCCAATATTGCTTAGCCATGCTATAAAGAATGCATTTGTGCTGTTCCTTCAAAGGTGTTCTGATGGATGTCTGTGTTATTTTTTTATGGATAGTGCAGTCGTGAGCACAGCGATACACACCTTTTTGGCACAACTGTGCTGTTTTGGATATTTACATAGTATACCCTCTGATGCCTTCTGTTAGATGCTCTGTGTTTTGTTTCTTAGGGGTCCATTAGGATGGTGGGCGGACTTTGCCCGCCCGCCTTCCCCGCGCAAAATGGGACCGCCCGCCATCGGAGTGGCGGTCCCGCCTTGGCCATTAGGATGCACCCGCCACATTGGCGGGCGTATCCTGTATTTTTACCATTGCGGGGGCGGTGCTGAAAGCGCCGCCCGCTGCAATGGTAAAAATGCACGTTGTTCATTTCAAAGCACAACATGACAGGCACTGAGCGGTGCCTACCATAGGTACCCCCGATGTTCACCCGCCCACCCCCGGAGTCCCAGGGGGCCCACAACGGGCCCCCGCAGGGAGTCTCTGCATGCCTTTCCATGGCGGCATTGCCGCCACGGAAAGACATTCCCCAAAGCCCATCATAATATGGCTGGCGGTGTCTAACAGACACCGCCACCATATTAAACATTTACCGCCCCGGCCGCAAGGCGACCGGGGCGGAAAAGCGGCGGACGGTCTTTCCGTCAGCCGCTGTCCTCCCCGCCATACTAATATGGCAGGGGGAAATGGGTGGCGGGCGGCAAAGGATGTCGGGCGGATCGCCACCGCCCGCATGGCGGTGCCGATCCACCCCACATGCTAATGGGCCCCTTAGTGTTTAGTGCAATTGTGAGCTCCGTCATTTTCCCCAAATGACATATCTGTACTGTATTGTATTATATTGAAGTATTTATAGAGCCTTTATTATCCCTATGTGGGATGCTGAAGCACTTACCTACATGAGTAGTTCACTGCACTGTGTACAGTGTGGGTTTGTGACTAGAAGTGTTTGTTTTGATCCTACTTGGTAAGTGCTATCATGTCGTTTTATTTTTTATGTATTTTATTTATTGAGTTTTGAGCGTGAACTTGACCAGAGGGCAACAGAGCGCTTCACAGAGTTAGCACAGGCAGTGTATACTTGAGATGCAGCTAGATTAAATAATGATACATAGTGACAGACACGTGACAAAGTATATGAGGACTAGCATGAGCAGCAGCTATGTAAAATACATTCAGAGTGAATATAGATACATGGTGGCAGTATGTGACGAGGTGTACAAGGACCTTAGGGAAAGTTTCAGATACATTTTTAAGGTAGTTACGGTTCACATAAACACCTAGAGCTTTACATAGCACAACGGCAATTGTACGAGAATACTGGAGGAGTAAAATAAAAGAAATGAACATAATAAAATTAAAAATGGCAAACCATGAATACATAGTACTTTACAGAGCATCGCAGCAATTGCATGAGATTATCAGAGGAGTAAAAAGAAAGGAAAAGAACATACTAACAGTAATAATGGCATAACAAGATGAACAGTTGTAAAAATGGATGATGTAGTTCTGAAGTGGCTGGGGTAGGGTCTTTTGAGAGTGGGAGAATTAGAAGCACAGTTCTCCACGGGGTTGTGGTGCACAGATTTATTTGCAGAGTGCTCGCCGGCTAGTAAAATTCTTTAATGGGTGGGTTTATGTATTTGTTGAAGAGAAGGAGCTTCAGTTTCTTCTTCAAGTGAGGGAAAAATTGATTTAACCCACTGGTCTTGGGCAGGGAGTTCCAGATTCTGGAAGCATTCCCAGAGAAGGAGCGGGTGAGAGATTTCTCTCCGAAATTTTGATGGAATCTAGAGTATTTTTTTTTAGCTTCGTAGTGGTCTCTTTTGGATGGCTTTTGATAGTTTATGGTGAGGTAGGTTGGTTTTTCAGTGAAGAGCAGTTTGTGAGTTATGCAGGCAGTGTTTATTATGCCTCGACTGGCAGTCGGTTGAGTTGTTTGAGAGTGGGAGTGATGTGGTGAAAGAGTTTTTTCCTCAATATAAGTCTAGCCGCAATGTGGAGTGTGTCTTTCAATGGTGGCTAGGTAAGATTTTGGGACTCCCATGACCATTGCTTTGCCATATTCCAGCTTGGATAGGACTAAGGATTGCACTACTGTCTTTAGGTCTTCAATGGGGATGAATTTTCTGAGGTTTTTCAACAAGTAGAGTGCGCTTTTTGCAGAGGCATTGATATGGTCTTTCATGCTTAGGTGACAGTCAAGTGTAATTCCCAGGGATTTAACAGAGTTGGATATGGACAGATTGCAGTTTAATGCCGTGAGGTTGTCGAGCTACCTGTCTACGGGAAAGGATTTTTCTTTGGGATGAATGAGAATTAGTTCAATTTTAATGGGGTTGAGTTTAAGATGATTGCTGGTCAGCCAGGCTTGAACTGTGAGAAGAGTTCATTTATTTTAGATGCTGGATTTCTTTGTCTGATGAGATTTTCATGTAGAGTTGGGTGTCATCTTCATATACATGTTAGGCTTTTCTAGCTTGCTTCAGGATCATTGCAAGGGGTTCTCTATATAGGGTGAATAGTGTAGGAAACAGGATTGACCCTTGAGGCACTCCATGGGAGACTGGTGTTATTTTTGAGGTTGAGTTGTTGAGCTTGACTAGCTGCAAGCGTTGGCTTAGAAAGAAAGTGAACCAATGAAGGACAGTCACGTTGATGCCTGTACCCTGTTTGAGGGTGTTTAGGAGGATGTTGTGGTTGACAGTGTCGAAGGCGTTTGAGAAGTCTAGGAGGCAGGCTTGGCTGTCATTCAAAGATCTGTGTATGTCGTCTATGATGTTTTAGTATAGCAGTCTCAGTACTGCAGCCTCTCCTGAACCCAGATTGGAAGGTGTCAAGCAGGTTGTATTTTTCAATGTGGGGGTGGAGTTGAGCAAGCACACATTTTAAAAAGGCTTTGGTGAGGGGGGAAGTTGGTTATTGGTCTGTAGTTGTTAAGGACTTTCTGGTTGGCATCTGTTTTTTTGATGAGGGGGGTGACTTGGCTGAGTTTGAGGGGAGCCAGCATAAAGCCCCTTCATAGGGAGATGTTGATGATTTTGGTCCAAACTGTAGAGATGATGTGCTTGAGACTTTTCAACATCGCAACTGGGAGGGGGGCAGAGATATGGGATGCCAGTTTCATCCCGGAGAGTAACTTGAGGACTTCTTCATTTTCTTCATAGACCAGGTTGCATTGTTTTTCAGATGCAGGGGGAGGAGGTTGGTGAGTTGTGTTAGAGAGAGGGGGAGGCATCTATTCATTGGCGGTAGGGTTATAGGTGAACCCTTTCCACAGGGGACATCTTTAGTGCAGGGTGTGGAGGTGGGTGGCTCAAGAGATAGTTCAATATTCAATACTTTTTTTAGCAAAAAATGTGAATGAATTCTTTACAGCGCTTTGAAGAGTTGTTACTTGAATGTTGGGGGAAGGAGGAAGTTTTCTGTTTGATGATGTTGAATAGGCCTTTTGGTCTGTTCTTAGACCGGTCGAGTTGATCTCAGAAAAAGGCGGATTTTCCTTTGAAGATGTGTTTTTTATATTCTTGGCATTCCGCAAGGAGGATCAAGAGATTGGATTCCGAAGCTTGTTGTTCCAGTTTCTTTCAGCCAGAAGGAGTTTTTGCCTTTCATTGTTCAGGATTTGTTGAACCAGGATCTGTGGGTGATAATCACTAAGGTGTGGTTATCATGTTATGAGAAGCATTGCTTAGCAGTGTAAGAAGAAGTGTGAGAGAGAAGCACCTAGTATATGGTTTTCAGTAAACTGGCAACTATATGCAGCTCTGCATGTTCGTTTATGATATTTGTTATGATCAAAGTGCTTTTAATTGGTTACTTCATTATATTGTCCAGCATTGTTGTTGATAAACTGCAGTCTATTTGCTCAAATTGTGAGGGACCCCAATGGTGACATTTATATTTGATCTTCACTGAACAAAATGCATAATAAAGGGGTCATGTCTCCATGTTTTACACAGGCTTTAACTTCTCTGGTGGATTAATCTAGATATCACCTTTTAGGATGTCTCTGTGAACCTGCTGCAGTCTGCTGATAGGGCTTTTTCTTAATGCGTTCTTGACAAGTGTGTTGGAACATTTGTCAAATTCGTTTATTAGAAGGGTTATGTTTTAATTTAGCAAATGACAGAAGATGGTTGGCTGCTGTTACATAATTGTTTATGGTTTTACTTAATAATAAGGCACAGCAAATAGTTTATTGATTTTCACTTTTGTACAAGTACTCATACACCGATCTTGGGTTGCAAGAAGTATTGCTATTGTATGAGGTACAGCAAGACAGTGGCTTTGTCTAGGATCCAAAATCTATCTTATTCCAAATCTAATTTGAGGAAATATATGCCCATCCATTTTACAATGATTGTAGTCCTGAATACTGACTACAAAATATCAAACTACCAAAATATCAAGGTCAAAATATTGACTACCAAAATATTGGAAATCCTATATTTCTAATTAAAATAATAAAGGTATTGATTTCCAAATAGTTTCAATCAACAAAAATAGCTAAAGTTAACAATATCTAATGCAAAATATACATTTTAATTTTAGTGACTTTTAAAATTAGCATTAGAATTGAATAAAAATAATGAAAAACAAAGTATACAGAAAAAGAAAATCGATAATATAATTAAAAAATGTTAAATGCAGCTAATTAGCATTTTAAAAAGCTGCAATACTATTAAAGATGTTCTATATAATTAAAATAATTGTATTTTGTAATTATTCCTTAATTAATATATTTTAAAATTAAAAAATAATAAAAAGTGATATTCTTTTTTAAATTAAAAAATAATAAATTTACAAAACATGGATCATTTAAAAATATTTGTATTTGTGCAAACATTTATGTTTCTGAAAATTAAGACAATAAAATTAAATGTCTTCAAAAATATATATATTTTTTTACATTTTAAAAATGCAAAATAATTAGGGGTGGGCAAAAAATTCTGCTCCGCCGGTCGAGTTCTTGGAGTTTTGCCCACTCAGCGTGGAGTGTGTTGTTTTGAAAAACTCCAGGAAGCAATGTGGTGCCGAGTTTTTACCCTGTTGCAAACGCCCACGTTCAGAAATCTCACTTGGATGTGGTCTAGCATTCAATTTCCCTCATTCTCGATCGCCGACAGCGATCGAGAATGAGGGAAATTGAATGCTAGACCACATCCCAGTGAGATTTCTGAACGTGGGCGTTTGCAACAGGTCACTACCGTTCGCTTTGAGAAAGCTGCCGCTCACATTGAGGAAGCTACCACTGACGTTGAGGAAGCTGCCACTCATGTAGAAAATCAACTCAAGTGGCAGCAAGAAGCAGCACCCTCTGACGCTCCATGTGATGCCGTTCACGCTGATTTTACAGCGCGGGAGAAACTCTCAGTGCTAAAAATCTGCGCAAACAGCGCGACGTGCCAGACCTCGCCTCTCGCTGAACTTGCAGACTTTTACGAACTCTGCCCAGGCCTAAAAATATTTTCTTATACATTTTCAAAAGTGAATTTTTTTTTAATGCATTTTAATTTGTAATAAATTCACATATATTTGTAGAAAGGGGGAATAGATTTAGTATTCGAATTCCTGCTAAACTTAATTGGAGAACTTGCATTTATTTGGGGATGGTGGACATTTGCCATTTTAACTGTTTTCCAACAAATATTTGCAAAAATGTATTTATGTAGTGGGGTCAAATTTACTATTCTTAAGAACTTCAGTCAAAACAACACTGGGGAAAATGCGTATATCTGAGAGGGTCAGATTAACTATTTCCTCTCCAAACTAAGCAACATTGTGTAAAATATTGGATGCTTAGGGGTCAGATTGACTATTCTTACTCCAAACTAAGCAACATTAGGAAAAGTGATGGACTAGATGCTGGACGGGAATTTAGATTTGCTATTCCCTCTCCAAACTAGGCAAAGTTAGGTAAAGTGTTGCATTATGGCAGGATCAGGTTTACTATTCTCTTTCCAGACTAAATAACATTAGGAAAAGTGTTAGATTCTAAGGGAGGGGGCATCTGGGTCAGACTTACTATTCCCACAACAAACTAAACAACACTGGGCTAAGTGTTGGACCTTGGAAGTGGGGGCAGATTTACTATTCCCACTCCACTCTATACAACATTGTGTATTTTACTAGCTTCTTGGAGGGGGCGGGTGTCATATTTACTATTCTCACTCCATAGTAAGCATTGTTGGAATCTTGGGGGGGGGGCAGAGAAAGGACACGCTATTTACTGTTGTAAAAGTAACTTCAATATAATTTAAAACCTTTATTTTATAACACACCTTTATTCTCCCTGTACACAAATAAATGTAATGAGGTCCTGATCCCACAATGCGTAGATGTTTCATCAGCAGGTGGCTTACCTCTGCCCACTCTCTTCTATGCAGATGATGCGTTTTTGATGGCGAGGACACCCATGGCCTTACAGCACCTGATTGGCTCCCACTCAATCTTTATGGCTGAATTGGGTCTCCTAGTTAATAGATTAAAAACCTATATTATGATAGTGGGAATGGGTAAGAAAAAGTCTACTTAATATTATTTATTAGAACGGATATAGTCCTTTATGTATCTAGGTGTCTTCTTTGACTCCAAACTTAACTGGGCGTACATGGTTGCAAATAGAAGTAATTTGCTCCAAGGAAGCATCACTGCCCTATGGACATTTTCCTCCAAATTGGGAAAACAAACAAATTTGTGAAATGCTAGAAATATATTCAGCAAAATCAGTAGCTGTAGCTACTTACGGTGTGGAAATATGGGGCACAGCTGACTTGAGTGCTTTGCAGAAAGTGGAGGACAAATTTGCTAAAAAATTGCTTGCTTTCAAACCGGCTTGCTCAAACTTTATTGCCCCTCAAGAACTTGCCCTCCCTTTTGTCACTGACACAATTAAACTAGTCTCACTTCTTTTATGGTTGTGCATCTGGAAATGAGATACAGTTGGGTTAAATCAAACTATAATAAATTATGTAATTAATCTAGACAAAGCCAATAGCATTCCCTGGCTAGTATATGTCAGAAAGTCTCTCACAGATCTGGGTGTAGCTGATTTGCACCTAACACCACATAAATGTCAGGCTTTTCCCAAGACTAAGCTGAGAGAGGCCTTCCTTAATAATTGTGAGCCAGAAAGATGGCAACGCAACCATAATAAAGTCTCTGTTACCTATTACCATACTTGGCCCAGAGCCCCCAAGTGTTGTGACTCTTATCTCTCCTTCATTACCAATAATATGCATCAATATCTTGTTATGTTATGTTATGTTAATTGGGCTCTTCTATAGCGCAACGGCTACTCCAGTCGGAGTGTCCCGGCGCTTTGGCGAAGAAGTCCTTTAATGGAAAGGAACATAACTGCAAAAAAGGAACAGCAAAATTAACTAGTAAAAAGCCAGGTCTTTAATGCCTTTCTAAAAGACAACAGACTGGGGGCCTGTCTAAGAACAATAGGAAGTTCATTCCAAGCGCGCGGAGCCAGGTAGTGGAAGGAACGCCCTCCTTGTCTGGTTCGCTTGATGGATGGAACGACCATTTTAGACAAGGAGGCAGATCGCAGAGCTCTGCTCGGCTTGTAAAAAGCAAGGCGCTTTCTAATATACCTAGGGCCTGAGTCATGAAGAGCCTTATAGGTTAACGTCAGGCTTTTGAAGAGAACCCTCTTGGCTATAGGGAGCCAGTGCAGTTCCTTCAACAAGTTAGAGGCACTAGTTCGTCTGGGGAGTCCATAAATGGCCCTAGCAGCTGAATTTTGGACTACCTGCAGTCTCCTTATCAAATATTTTGGGAGTCCCAGATAGAGGGCATTTGCATAGTCCAAACGCGACCCGACAAGTGCTTGGACTATGACCCTTCGATGGTTCACCGAAATCAAGGGGAGAAATTTCCTGAGCATCCGCAGGATTCCAAAGCATTTCCCCGAAAGACACGCAATTTGAGGCCCAAAGGTTAACTCATTGTCAACAATGATACCCAGGTTTTTAGCCTTGGTACTAGCATTGGCAGGAGGAAACAGATCTTGTGGCCACCAACTTTTCCAGTTTGGTTCAGAGACACATCCGAAGAACAGCAGCTCCGATTTATCGGAGTTGCATTTCAAACCGTGTCTTTTGAACCAATCAAAGACTGCCTCTAAGCAGCCTCTTATACGGATCCCATCAAACACCTCGTTCTTGTTATAAGTAAACAAGAGCTGGGTGTCGTCAGCGTAAGACACGATCTGAGCGCCAAACGACTCCGCAACCTCTGCAAGGGGGGCCATAAAGATGTTAAAAAGCAGGGGGCTAAGAATAGACCCCTGAGGGACCCCCACTTCCAGGGCTGCCATAGCTGCGGAGTGAGGTGGCGCCCAGATCGTTTGTCGACGGCTGGCTAGAAATGATTTAAGCCAGTTCCACACCGTTTCCCTGAGACCACAATTCCAGAGTCGAGTTAGGAGGGTATCATGGGGAACGGTGTCGAACGCCGCCGACAGGTCTAACATGACCAACATGGCCTTTCCTCCAGTATCTAAAACCTCTCTAATGGCGGTGGTGACTTCAAGTAATGCGGTCTCTGTGCTGTAATTCGCACGAAACCCAGATTGAGTAGTGTGCAACAAGTTGTTATTCTCGATAAAGTCAGAGATAGATCTGTGCACGTGTCTTTCCGCCACCTTCGCCAGAGCGGGGAGGAGAGAGATAGGCCTATAGTTGGCATGTATGATGGGATCCAGAGTTGGTTTTTTTTATTAATGGAAGGATGAGAGCGCTCTTCCAGGCCTGAGGGACTATGCCAGAAGACAATGAGGAGTTGAGAATGGAATTGATGGGGCCATTTAGCAAAGGGGCTATTTTGTTGAGGCAAGAGACTGGGCAGGGATCTAAAGGAGAGCCCGATTTCAAGCCTGTCAGATGGTCTAATGAGGCAACAAGGCTTAGCTGTGGAAATTCCCAGAGGGTGGGTTGTAAGGAGGAGGGGGCATCAAGATCAGCTGCCTGAGGCTGTTTGGAATAAGTAGCAAGAGAGGCTTGGATGGATGTTATTTTGTCTACAAAATAATGTGCGGGTTCATTCAGCCAAACTTCTGAGTGAGACTGAGCCTTACAGGAATTATCAGATTCGTCTATCCGACGTTCAAGATAGGATTTTTTTCCACTCCAAATCATCTTGTGGTAGGATTTAGTTAGGTTTTTAAACTTTTCTTTCTCAAGAGGATTGTAGTCTTTCCGCCAGGTTCTTTCTGCTCTCTTGCAGTTTTGACGGGCTTCTCTAAGCTGAGATGTAAACCAAGGAGCGGAAGGACGTTTGTTTCCGAGTTTGGCGGCATTCTCGGGCACGAGATCCGCCAATATAGTTGAGAGCCATTCCGTGTAGCGAGCTAGATCGATTTCCACATTTCCTGACAAAGTGCAAGGTGAACGTGCCATGGCCTGTAGTAGCGTCTCATTAGATAACAGATGAAAAGGCCTGGAAAGACGTTTAGTAGGGATAGTGGGATTAGATCTAAGAGGAGGGGCGCTTGATAGGCTAAAAGTGATTAAGTAATGATCCGACCATAATACCGGTTGAGGAGCAAGTACGTTGATCGGAACGGTGGAAAAAACTTGGTCTAGAATATGGCCCTTATTGTGCGTAGAATCATGGATGAAAGGTGTGAGTCCTAATGTTGCTGTGACCTCCATGAGTTTCATTGTATCAGGATTTGTAGCCTCGTCCATGTGTATGTTTAAGTCGCCTAAGAGTAGACAATGTTCAGATTTAAGGCATGGGACTGAAAGTGCTACCTGTAGTTCATCCAGAAAAGAGCCTAATGGACCGGGAGTACGATATGCAAGAATACCGGTGCATGCTTGATGGGGAGACAAGTGAAGAGTGAAGCCGAGTGCCTTGGTGTCTTGAATATTGTCTATCAGGAAGGTAGTGCAGTGCAGCTGGTTGTTAACTATAATAGCCACACCACCCTCGCGTCCAGATGTTCTATCCCTCCTAATGATGGAATAATTAGGTGGAATGGCGTTGACTAAATCCGGGGCTGAGGTGTCACTAAGCCATGTCTCAGTGAGAAAAAGGCAGGATATATCAGAATTAGCGAGCAAATTCCATATATCTAGCGCATGACAGCCTAAAGAGCGTGTATTAAGGAGTAGGCAAGTGGTGATAATCGGAGGATGAGTCAGTTTTGGTTTATTATATATAGGAACGCGCCAACCACAGACATTGCATCCTTTTCTGAGGATGCGACGGCCCGGAAAGACAGAGTGGCAGCGACCTACCGAAGGACGGAGATTGGAGAGGGTCTCTGACGAATATGAGATACACATAGCTAACACTGACAGCAGTAAGGGACCAGCCAGAGGAAGGTGCCGGCCAGCCGTCCTGCCCCGTCTGCTGCCGGAACGCTGACGGGCGCAGACGGGCAGGACTCTGGCGAGACTCCGGCGCTAGGGACGGCGCTCACGCAAACGCGCCCGCTAGCGCGGTAGAGCGTCCGTTTCCTTTTATGTGGTCCACTAGAGCCCTCTCACCGCTCTGGGCCACACTCAAGATGGCCGCCGTGTAAAGATTTAACTATCCCCAAAGAAAGCCCAATAAAGCACAAAAACGGCCGCTAGAGCAGTAAAATACTGGCGAAAATGCGTGCAGAAGGCCTAGGGGTGTGCTGTCTGCATTACAGGATGAAAATAATTTTTTTTTTAAAAATACGATTTTTCAATTAAAAAGCTTCAAACAGCTGACAATAGCACCAGTTTTGATGTCCCTTAGCAGGTAGCGCTGCTAGGTCGTTTTTAGCGCAGAATCTCGTGAGCGCTGACACAGGGCTCCTTTTATGGGGTCCACTAGAGCCCTCTCACCGCTCTGGGCCACACTCAATATGGCCGCCGTGTAAAGATTTAACTATCCCCAAAGAAAGCCCAATAAAGCACAAAAACGGCCGCTAGAGCAGTAAAATACTGGCGAAAATGCGTGCAGAAGGCCTAGGGGTGTGCTGTCTGCATTACAGGATGAAAATAACAATTTTTTTTAAAAAACGATTGTTCAATTAAAAAGCTTCAAACAGCTGACAATAGCACCAGTTTTGATGTCCCTTAGCAGGTAGCGCTGCTAGGTCGTTTTTAGCGCAGAATCTCGTGAGCGCTGACACAGGGCTCCTTTTATGGGGTCCACTAGAGCCCTCTCACCGCTCTGGGCCACACTCAAGATGGCCGCCGTGTAAAGATTTAACTATCCCCAAAGAAAGCCCAATAAAGCACAAAAACGGCAGCTAGAGCAGTAAAATACTGGCGAAAATGCGTGCAGAAGGCCTAGGGGTGTGCTGTCTGCATTACAGGATGAAAATAACAATTTTTTTAAAAAAACGATTTTTCAATTAAAAAGCTTCAAACAGCTGACAATAGCACCAGTTTTGATGTCCCTTAGCAGGTAGCGCTGCTAGGTCGTTTTTAGCGCAGGATGAGGTTAAATGTTTTTCCTTTGATGGTAGGATACCGAGTACAATTTTTTTGCAATGTCCTTATGATGGTCTGTCTACCCAAACTATGTCCCATATTTTATTCTTCTGTCATTTTTATATAACGGAAAGGAAAAAGTATATCCTCCTTTTGTTAACAAAATTGAGCGTACATGCTCACTCCTCAGCTTTTGCAGTCATCAACGCCTTGGAAACTCCTTATGTTTGTTTCACGATTGCAAAATGTTTACATTCAGCTCTTTGGACGAGGAGAAGCTCTACAGAAAGGGGAGTTGTTTTACTTGGCCAACTACACTAATTGTAATTTTTGGTAAATTAATTGATGCCTAGTTTTAAATATGCTATTTGGACTTGTTATGGCTTGTTATGGCTGTAACAACTTTCTTTTATTATAAACTAATGTTAGTTTTTAGCTAGGAGGATACTTGTAAATACTGCTATTTTGAATGGTTAAAGTATAATATTAACTATTCATTTATGTTAAACCCTTTATTGATAAAATGGCATTAGGAAAATGTTATTCTGTACTTTTATGCATATATCAAATGTGAATAAAGTTATTTGATTTGATGTGAACACACCTCATCCAAAACCTTTATGACACATCTCCAAAATATTTATCATTAAAATATACATTCCAAAATGTTTTAAAAATGTAAAAAATATTATTTTTAACAAAAATATTAATTCCTAATCACCAGACTCTAACAGGGAAGAGAATGGTAGATCTGAAAAACTTGCCAATGGAGAGTTAGGAAGCTAAACCTCTAACCACTATAGGGGTGGCAACTTCCAGGATTCAGTTCACTTACAGGTCAGTAGAGGCAGAGCATAGTTAACTGGTCTACATACAAGTCTCTTTACTTGACAGTGACTTGTAGCTGCATTGTCTCCCTACTGCATACAGATCGTTCACTCGATCCTGCATTCCTCACCTTTATTCTTTTTTACCTTCTTTGGTTCCCTTGCATAGCTTTTCCCAGTTTATCTTCTGTGGCTCACCTGGTTTATTTGTGTTTGGAGCAGACCCACCTGCTGCTGCTCCTTGGTCTTAGGTCCCTGTGCATCCGGAGGAGCAACACTGGTATCCTGGTCAACGTCTGCTCTAATTACGGCATTTCTGCTTGGGATTCAGTCTTTCCTTCCTACAGCATCTAAAACCGAGTAGCTTGGGCCATCCATAAGGAGACGCTACTCCACCCTGTTTTTACCGATACCAACCAGTGACAGCAAGCACTCCTTAGAATTCTCACTCCCTTCCCAGTTTTCCCTTTCATTCTCTTGTGAGGTATTCAAGTCAACAATGCCTCTAAACAGGACTCTCTGCAGATTTAAGTATTTGTCAAAGCTTGATACATTGTCGGTAGCAAGTTCTTTTATCCATTGGTCTCAGGAAATCCATCACAAACTGGTCTGTTTCCTAGTCAACAAAAGACATCAGCAATGTGGGTGCAGTTTATATTCAGGGCCCGATTACAATGAGGCTTGGAAAGCCTCCGACAGCAGGTAGTAGGCTTTCCAAGCCTCATCGTCTTTTCAGTTTCCACTGCCACATTATGATGCAGGCGGTCAAAACTGAAACTGGACGGTCATTGCGGCTGGATTACGATGGGCTCAAGGATCCCGTCGGCCAGTCGGAGACCGGCACGAAGTCCCAATGGATGGCATTTCCGCCATTGGGATTACAATGTCGGTCCAAGTCGGGCTTTAAGACACGGAAAGCCAAATTGGGGACCCCTAGCAGGGTCCCCTTCACCATACGGCCTCTGGTTGGGGGCTGAGGGTGCACCCATGATGCCCCCCTGTGAAACCCTGCACTGTGTGGCAGACGCCGTAAGGTGCCTGCCACACGGTGCAGGGATTCACACGAGCTCCCATTTCTCTATGGGAGTTTGCGCTATGGCCAGCTTATAGCCACAGTACAAGCCCCCATAGGGAAATGGGAGTTTGCGACCACTCCATGTTGGTCGTATTGTAATTAGGACCAAAAGTCAGGTGGTTCCCATACTGATACTGTGTCTGACATTGTAATAAGGCCCAAAATATTTGTGTTGCAGCTGGAGAACATTAACAGTTTGTGTATGTGCTATCTAAGGTGTTGGTGTTGAAACACAGATTTTCACTATCATGAACTCATCAATCATAAACTTCACGTACAGGTTGGTGGTTTGATTTCAGCAGAGATGTAAGGAGCTGAAGTCAATGTAAAGTATTATCAATTGTAATTTCTTTTAGTTCAGTCAATAAAGAGAGTTAGTGTGAGTTAAAGGGTTTTATTTTCAAATCTTTTAGTAATTAATTCTTTGATAAAGGTTTTATTTTCTAAGTCACATCATAAAAGGTTAATACCATAAATCAATCGATACTTGGTAATAAAGTAAATCAATATATCAATCAATAAGGCATCAATACAGTAATAATGCAACAAGTGTGTTTCATACAGAAACTTCCCTATTCTAAATAAATCAAAATTAAATGTGGGAGGTGTCAGTTCAGATACCCATAAAGGGTTCTGATGAGAGACTCAAGCATAAGCCTGAAGGTTTAGCATAACAAGCTGCAAAGTACTTTCAGCTCAAATAAAAGAAGACCAAGAAATAAGCTAAGACTTCTAATAAAAAGATTTCTAAGAAGGCTCAGTAAAGAATCTCCTTCGAGAGTCGAATAAAGGACACACACCTCCCACTCCTCTAAGCTAAGAACACACACTGATATAAATATACATTTTCTGGGTTGCAACATTGATATTCTTTCTTCTTCATGTTGCCCAAAAAGATTTCAGCATGCTGTTGGGAACAGGTTTACTCCCCATCTTCTCAGCAGAGTGCAATCGTCATTTAGCTATGTGTCCCTAAGTGTTGTGGTACAGCCATTCTTGTTTTTCAAAAACCTCTTCCCAAGAATCATCCTCCGTCTCGTCTGCATCTTTGGCCGTGAGAACATCTCTATCAGTTGTGTAATACAAACAAGTGTCTATTTAATAGCTAATAAACGGTAGCTTCCAAAATTGTAATGTCTGTAGCAAAAAGAAGAAAAAGATCTTCCACAATAGTTGTTTAATATGAAAAACAAGCCTTTCAGTATTAATATGTCTTCTTATTCATTCATGGCATCCTTGCTTAAATCAAGTTAAGAACGCATGCTTTATTTCTTTGTTACAGGCCTATCGTTTTTTAATTTGGTTGCCTACTACACATTCAGCATTTAACATATTTTCAGTTTTAAATGTGAACTTGAGGAATGTGAATGAGATAACAATGACTATGGAGTCTAGGTAGGGTCTACAGTATCCACTTACAACAGTCTATCAGCTAAGATTGGGGTGGGATTTGTTTAGTCTGTTATATGAGGATTTAGAAAACAAAACAATTTTAGGAGGTCCAACTATATGGTGCTCTGAGGTGTATTGGATGTGGATGTGTGTGTGGTGTTCTCTCTAATCTGTCCTTTTAGAGGTTGGGATTGTTTAGCATTACAGTTAGCACTGTTGTGAACTTGATGATATCCAACTAGGAGGAATATGTGAGCTGTGTTGTATGTGTGCTCTGAATTGTATCTAAGGTTTCCTGATGGACGAAGTTATAAGTATGTAAATGTTTTTGCCCACCCTCATTACCTTATGTAGGCAGGAATCAGGGTTAAACCTATCTCATGGCAGTTGAAGTGGCTCAAATACAGGCACGGCCGGCACAGGTAGGAGCTGTGGGGCGGGGAGGGAAGTTGACAGCCAACAAGATTCGGAAAGATAAAAATAAAAAATAAAACATTTACCTTGCACTCGCCACATCGCCGACTCTCCCCCCCCGCCCTCACCCTCCTACCCCACCGCTCTTACCTGTGCCGTCCGCACCTGCTCAAATATGTATTCCTGGTCATATCAGCACACCTTTTTCTTCTATCTAGGCTGCTAAGGTCGGAGACCTGTGTATTGCCTCATCTTTTTTTTGTCATCCACTCTCAATATCCCTTTTCTCATCGAACCCTTCAAAGTGTCTCAAGACTCCTTTTTCCACCTCCCCACTCCATTTCACTGCATGCAAACAGCATGGGGTCTCGAAACAGTGGTTGTGCTCCAACAGGTCTGCATGTTGAATAAAAGTTCTGTCTAAACCTGGTCTCTCTATGCTACATGTCCATAATAAATGATAAATGCGGTATGGAGAATGCATGTCCCTGGTTTGTGGTTAAAGCTTTAGAACATTAGGAGAGTATGAAAATACCAATAAATTAGGGTAATATGCAATGCGCTGCAGGTGGGTTCATGGTGGGGTGACCAGGCGTCCCCGTTTTCCCAGGACGGTCCCCGTTTTTGGAGAAGTGTCCCAACACTTTTCTCCAAGGGACTCAAAAGTCCCTGTTTTCAAACAGTGTCCAGGTTAAACACAGAAATGTCCCTGTTTTTCATTGTTCCGGTTGAGCATCTCTTTGCCCTGTTTACGGCGTGTGTCGTCACTGAGGTGAGCGCTGTAGCAAGGAAGGAAATCCTTTGAAGAAATACTTTTTCTCTCTGGATTTCCCTTCTCTTTTTACACGCAGCGCCACCTACGTCATCGTGCCAGGCATATTTGAATAATTGCATATCATCAAAACTGAATCTTCACTAGAGGAGGAAATAGTGATATTAATGTGCAACCCCGTTTATGAACTTTCTGAACTTCTGTGATCTGTTGAGGCTGTGTGTTTGCTGCTCCCCCAGATGTCCCACCTAGAAGTACACGAAACAGAAACTTTAAAGTATTTCTGAATGTTAGGATGAGTGTCCGATAACTCATGTGGTGATGACGTCCCCAACATCCTTCTCAAGCTCCAACCATTCATTTCTACCAGTTCCAAGATCAGAACAGAAATCCTATGTTCTCCATATCAAAGTTATGACTTGACCTTTTAACTGATCTGAAAGAGATCACGTCAAACTGTTTAGCTGGAAAGGACTTAAAGGAGCAGTATTTACGCCTGTTGAAGAGGCGAGCAGCGCTGCTCGAGCTTTTTGCTCAGATCTTCACACTATTGCGCTATGAGATGATGCCAGTGGCTAGAGTGCCCTTTACATACCCCAGTAAGGTAACATGACATCCCAGCAGTGACCACACAAATGTGGGAGGACTGTGTGGTCGGCCAGCCTGTGCAACCCTTAAGACCCTAAGGCAGTAATACCTGGAGAGAAGTGTTTTTCTTACATTGGTCCATGACTGCCCTTTGGCAATTTAGCAATTTAGTTTACTTCCCATGCTTTTCTGTCATGAGCAACTAATCAATATTAGTGAGTTATGGATGTGTATTGAAGCCCCTGAATGCTAAGCTAAGGTGACAGCAAAAATTCTGGGAAAATAGCGAATTCCTAGCATCCTCCACTCTCACCATCCCTTATTGCTTACCTGCTGTAAACAAAATCTTCCCACCTGATGCACATCTGCCAAACTGATGTCAAATCCGTGCCTTGAAGGAGAAGTTGCAGCTGGGCTGAAGAAGGCGACGAGGGGGGTGGGCTATAGCCTTTTATCGCGTGCCTGATAAAAACAGACAATAGTCAATTAAAGATGAGGCTGGGGCGGGTTAGTACTGCAGCGATGCCGGGGTGTTCCTGAGTAGTGTTACTGTCAGTTTTTGTAAACTATGTTTGTCCCTAAGGGATTCCAAATATTATGTCATGTGTGCGGGCTTGTGGGTGTTGTAATTCTACAAAGTTGGTGGCTCATGTCCGGGATAGAACGTCATCTTTCAGCCAGTTTACAATCTTAAGGGGTGGGGCCTACATCCAGGAACAGGCTAGCTGTTTCTTGGCCAGCATCCGAAATCCCCCCTGCCATCTGGTTGGGCCGGGACATGTTTGGTGTATTCCATTAAGACAGTCCATGGGGTGCAGTTAATTTCGTTTTCCCCTATATCTGCTATGGTGCTGCAGACCTCCCCCCAATACTGCAGTATAGGTGGGCATTACCATGCCACGTGAGGAAATCCACAGGGTCACAGAGACAGCTGAGGCTTTGAGCTGACTTCTCTAGGTCCTGTCAGTGCAAACATTGTGGGGTGCAGTACAGTCTATTAATAAACTTGAAGTGAAGTCATTTGTGCTTATTGTTAATCCGAAACGAGTTTTATTTGGGTGCAACAGTATTTCCACATTTTTAGACATTTATCTTGGGCAAGGTCCATTTTACATTTCTCCAATGCCCTGAGGTCAGGGTTTGTGCATGTCTCTGTTTACATTAGCTATAGTGCAGAAGCTCACCCTCGCCGGTCCAGCTTCTGGAATGCTGGGTGAGCAGTGGGCTGCTGTGTAGTAAGAGAAAGCCCTATCTTGTCTGTGTTTCTCCCTTCAGACGTCTCTCACCCTGTTCATGAAGATTACTGGCCGTAGCAGCTTAGCATCCCATGTGTGGTCGGTGTGTGATCTGAGGGCAATGAGGGCAATGGTTAGGTTGAACTCCCCTCCTGATATTATCTGATGTGTCATTTTCTGCCTGGAAAATGACATCACCAGCTCAAAGAACTCTATACTGTCAATGTTGGAGTGTAAGGTTTAGGTGTGTTCATATAGAGCACCCTCAATATAAATATGCCGTCACTCAGGGTTGCTCTGATGAAATAACAGGTTGAAAATTGTGGAGGCTTTGTAAAGAGTATGTCCACACCCTTAGCATAAGTGCTATGTGAGGCAAAGTAGTTATTGTGTCTCCAGGTTCTTGCAACTGTTGCTGGGTTAGAAGATCCCAGGTGCATTTCTTGTAGGAATCCTATCTCAATATTATATCTGTCCATGTATGTCAGAATCTGGCCCTTCCTTTTTGGGTTTCTGAGCCCTTGGGCATTCCACACAATTGATTTAATCTTAAACATATTGAGTTCTGGTGCATACAGTTGTAAGACAGTCTAGTCATGTAATCTAGCCCTGGGGTTGTTTCAAACAGTGGTGTGTATTTTTCAATGAAGAATATGAACATTCCCCTCCACTCAACACCCCCACACTGAATTCCACAAATATCAGTGGCTTTCCATACATTTCACATGCAACGGAAGAACAAAACTCAAAGCACATTGCTACTGCCAGCTATCCCCTACTCCGCAGTAGGTTGGACCCACGTCTCTAAAATAAAGTATACACATTAGGCTAAATCACAATCAATCAAAGTGTTTACTATAGCATCATGTTTCAGAGAGGAAGTACGCAGGGTGCCATGCATGCTGTAAGTTCCATCATTGGGGTGCAGGTATCAGGGCTATAGCTGGCTCTCTTAGGGCCAGTATTCAAGCAATTAGCAGATGGAGTCACTATGCAGAGTATCTTGTTCAATGTATCACTGTGCAGGGGCAGTCCGGCGTGGGCACCATGCACCAGGGGAGGTCGATTGGTCCTGTGAGTTCCTCCCTGCTCTTTCGCAAATATCAGTGCCTCCTTGTGATTAGTGCAGATCACACATTATTGTCCATTTGTATGAAAAGTTGAGCTGGGTAAAGCATGGCATTTTTCACGCAGGAATTACCTCAGTTCCTTGATATCCCCTTTGGGCCTCCTTCAACGCCATTGTGTAGTTCGGTAAGATCGCGATGCCAGACCCCTGGTACCTCAGTGTGCCCATCTCACTGGCTGGGCACAGGGCGGGGTCACTATCATGATCGTATAGTAGCCATACTATTATCATGAAAGGGTGCACCTTGACTGGAGGGTTAAGTCCCAGGGATCTATGTGACCTCTCCACCATCAGTAGATCAGAAAAGCTACCTCTGTTAAAAAGTTCCACCAGTAGAGTCTCAATTAATAGCTTCGGTTTGCCCATGTGGTGGTTTCAGGGAGACCTACTATTTGGATATTATTTCTGTGCAAGCGGGATTCCAAGTCCTCATTTTTGGCTGTCACTTTTCATAGTTCTCTCTCATGTCAGTTCAAAGTGGTTTTAGTGTGCCGTTCGGCATCATCCAGGGCCAATGTCATGGCTTCTGCTTCTCCCAGGCAGTCTCCTAGTTTATCCAACCTATGTTTTATTAGGTCTATACTTGTATTCAAATGGTCAGTTCGCCGCTGATCTCTCTAAGGCTGCTTCTCACTCCCAAGAGGATTTTTTTTTGTCCTGGTAAGATTGTGCCTCCACTGCGGCAACGGTGGCACGGGAGATGAGACTGTAGCATGCACACATTCACCATAATTGCTCAAACTGAAGTTTGCTTTGTTTGAGGTCAGTTTTTCCCATAGTCATGGATGTTGCCTCAAGGCTTGCATGCAGTGACAAGGAAATCAATTTATAGGGTGATCTAGCATGATCTTTGCAGGCCCTAGAAACATATATTCAGCAGGGGCAATCAAGGACGTGGTGCTTGGGCCTGTGAAGTGATCAAGGATCGCTGCTGGCAGTGACGGAAGGGAGGGCCTGACCCCTAGGCACGGCAGCCAATCAAAGATGTGGCAGTGGTGCACATTCAATGACCGCAGTAGTTAATCCGTGATTTTCAAAGTACATTTTCCAGCTCTGATGGCTCATGACAGCTTTGACATTTCTCCTGTGATAGGGCTGTCTGCAGTCCCCATAGTGGGTGGGAGAAGGTTGGTAGGCGTCAGGTACATGAGCCCTACATCTTTTGATATGCTTAGTAGGTTTTGGACTGTTTGGCTCCTGACGCCTTCTCAATTTTGAACGCTATAATCATCCCCCCTCCATGCTTTCCAGACGTACAGGAGTGGAATCCATGCCCCAGCCGGTAGTTTTGCGTAGCATCTGCCTCGTCTCGCCAGACTCCGTGGGTCCTACGTCTCCACACGGGAGTATGTCCTCAGCAGTGCTCTGCAAGTTCATCCATTGCTGGGATGATCAGCGGTTGTTGTTGTGGTTCAGAGGCACCTGCAGAGTCATTGGATGAGCGTCTGCCAGGGGCTGCCATTTGCGACATCCTCTGTGGCTTCAAGCGGAAGGAATATCAGGAATAGCGAAGTGATGAAAGGAGAGCTCAGTTTCAAGCACCCATCTTGGGCAGTGGGAAACAGCTTTTACTCCGCGGCTCAAACCACGCTGTCCCTATACAGCGTGGTTCGAAACATGGACATGTCTTTATAACGCGTTCCTTTACCCCATAAGTTGTTACAACAACTTGCCTTAAAGGAAGCATTGTTGGACTTTAAGTCCAACACTTTCCCTACTGTTGCACAGACTGGAGTTGGAATAGTAAATTATACTATTCCAACTCCAACGCTTTCCCTGTAACAACTTGTGTGGTAAAGGAATGCGTTGTAATTACTCATTCTAGGTTAGGACCTTGTTGTAAAGGCATGCGGAAAAAATGCCTGCGTGGTTCCAACATACATCCTTGGCCAGCGCCTGGTCCAACTTCTTGATATGGAGTATTACCTTTCTAGAGTATATGACCAGGCCGAGTGCCACATTTGATGTGTATTTAATTTCAGAAGAAGGTTAACAGGAAGTAGTCAGTAGAATCTACGGTACATGATTAACATACTTTAACTGTTTATAAATTATAAGCTGCATCAATGCATGCTTTAGTTTTAATGTAACATAGAAAGGCAGCAAGTATTAAATTATTATCTTTGATGAAAGATTATAAATGATTTTAAAAAGGAATTGCAAGAACGGTTGTCTTGTTCAGTTGTTTAAGAGGGATGAAAAAGATGGGTTGGGATGTCTATCTAAGGGGGTTGGCTAAAGAAGCTTAACTATTAAACTATTAATCTTTTCCAAGAGAGAGGGCCCATGTAATTAAGAGTGTGGTTTAAAACATTGCAAACTACAATATTGTGCCTTATACAACGTGGCACTACAGTAGTATTTGGGTGCCTGTCTGTAAATTGTTTGTTATTGAATCTGGACCAATCGCACGTCAACAAACATATGACTAAAGCAAGCCATACCTATTGGTTTGCTAATGCTTGTTAGCTGCATCAGATAAATAACAACAATAATTTTGTTGCAAATAATGAGAATTGCAAATGTTTTACTTTGAAAATATGAGACTCTGGATTATGTGAAAGGAGTAGTTGTGTTGGGAGGGTGTCTATAACTTCAGTTCTCCCCTTCACACCACTATTCCTCTGTTGGACATTTACACTCTTGTTCTCCTGACATGTTTCTGAAATGATTCCATCTGCATAGCTCACAAATCATCTCCTTCCTTTTTATCAATGATTTTTCACTCTGTCCCGCTGCATGTACTTCCTCACGTCACCTGCTCTTCATCAAGCTTCTCTCTCTCTCACACACGCATTTTCCTCTCTCTCCTCAGCTGTAAACACACAATGTTCTTTACCTTTAGTGATGTCTTAATTTCAACAGCTATAGACCTCCTTCATACACTTTCAAATAAAATGGTAACTACACTTGCCATATATGTGACCACTGCCCTATGCGCTCTACATAACGGCCAAGGACAGGATGATTATGCAGTGTTGAACCCCTTTAGAAGTTCCTGACGGGCAGTGTGAGAAGTTGGCACTGCCACCAGTCTCTGCCCCAGAGCTCTCAGTGGTGCCCAATCATGAAATCATGAACACCTGCCCACATGCTGAACTCACCCAGACACATAGAGGTGACTCTGTTCCCAGTATACTCTAAACATGAATTCTACATAGCAAGGAAACTACAAAACACATCTGGAATGAGCAAATACTCCTATGGTCGGAAAAAATCCGTAAAACATGAAAGGTAAACAGGCACGGAATCACTGACATGGACCACCATACGCGTTTCTACAGTCATTTTTCAGAAATTGTTCAGTGTTTGGGCGCGTGGTGTTAAGGAGATAAATATGGTGCCTGGTAGAACCTCTTCATAAACGGTTTTTAATTCCTGTCAATCTGGGACCTGACAGCCCAGAGCCCACCCCCCTTTTACAGCCTTGTAATTGTCTCGCGCTAGTTAGAAGTCTTCCCTAAACCTAGCTCTTTTATTCACATTCTGTTTTACGTTCAAACCATCTGCGAGTGCAGGCATAGTAGAAATCCGAACACACCGGAAGCGCCTCAGCAAAATCAGAAAATGTATTCGTCAACAAGCTCACGCTTTCAACCACACTTGTGTAGCAGCATGGTCAGCTCGGGTCCCTGTCTTCGTCACAGAGGAGCCCTGGGAAAGTCCACTTACTCATTGTGGGGGTTTTATAGGAGAACTCAAAAAATACGTGTCATCCTTGGGCAGGGGCCAACCGTCTCATTTCTGTGCATACCATGAAAGGCTATCGCGCGTCACTCCCTAAATATCATGCTGTAGTCGAAGTATTTCTGTTGGACAGAGATTTTTCGGCCTCTTCGAATGAACATGTTTCACCCCGGCCCGTACGATATGCTATCAGGCGGCAACAGGAAATTGCGCAAAAAGTCGACTTTAAACTCTAACGATGAATGCACTCGTCCCCGAGTTCCTTCCTGGCTGCATTGTGGTTCCATTGCATAGCTGCCAAGTTTTCAGACTGCCATGTGTGACATTTTCCTAATTTCAGTGTAATTATGAGTGACATTTCAACAAATATGAGTGACACTTTCTCACAAGCAAAATCAAGCAATGAAGACGGGGGAAACCTATAAATACCAGAAATATTACACCCATTTGATCAACAAGAAACTCTAAGAAGTAATTGAACTGAAGTGCACTAACAGCAGGCAGCTGAAAGCAGGGCAGAGTCAGACTGCGAGAGTGCACAGTTCTCAGATTCAGAACACTACAGGCTGCAGGCAGCTCAGAATGATTGAATCATTTTATTTTATTTGTATTTTATTTATTTTATTTAATGCAATTTTATATAGCGCAAACTTTACCCGAAGGTGTCAGAGTGCTTTACATAAGAACCAGTAGCAAAACATAAGGATTTAGGATTACATTATATTTATTAATAGCAGCCATTGCCCACACTGGGTCCCTGGGATCCACCCTGCTGCCAGCATCAGTCATTCAGATCAGGATGCCGAGTATTAATGGGGGCTCCAGGGCCTTTCTGTCACAAGTGGGACCAAGCCAATAACAGAAGGATGTGAGGTCCCAATATTTACATCTCTTTTCAGCTGCCTAATTAAGAGCCACGTTGAGTAAGAACAGGGTTAACCCAAAAAGTCGCTGGGACCTGGGTAGCTAGCGTTGAGAGTAAGGGGTCCCAGTGAGCAAGAACATATAATTACACACAAAATAGAAAAACTAGTAAACAGAGAATCATTGCTTCTATAATGTTTTAATCACATTATAGGAAAATTACGTGAATGTATATTCAACAAAGCATATACACTTATAAATGTATTGGTGCCCCTGAGGGTGAGGGGGGGGGGAAGTGATATGGTGGAGGTATAGTGAAAGGAAGGATAAGTGACAATAAAAGCGTGATATTGATCAAGTAATAAAAACGGAAAGTCAAATGTTCAGTAATAAACAGGATAAACCATAAATCATTGTTATAATTCCAACAAAACACATGCCCCAATGTCCATTTAATGCAAAGTTGGTGGGTTAATTAGGGCTGTTGTAGGGTAAGGGTGGGTGTCGACGTTTCGACCCTGGAAAGCAGGATTGATTCACACTCCTTGCACTCGGGTCTTCTTCAGGACGGGCAGTACATAGGGGCAGCCAACCTGATATTTAAAAAGGGAATTAATTTAGTAAATTGTGAATTGGAAAATTATCCAAGACTGACTATGTGGGTAGGGTATGCAGATATACCTGAGTATGTCCAGTGGGGTGATGGAGTTGATCCAAAGAAAGGTCCTTAATATTAGTTCAAAGGCCTAGGACAAATCAAATATAAACTTATTAAAATTAATTATATAATTGAATTATCAAGGACATTTAAGGAAAAGCCAATCAACTTACTAAAGTAAAAATTCGGGTTCCTTTACAGGTCAGGAATTGCTGGATGAAGAACCACTCGAACCATCTATCAACAGGAGAAACACCACTTAGGATTGGACACTCGATATTTAAAAGGGAGTAAATTGTGGGTTAAAGTTGCAGCGGAGCTTACCATATGGCTTGAGAATCCGCTCGTCATAGTTTGAGGCAGAATTGTTGATTAGATCCAATTGCGGTGTCTACAAAATAAAAGGACCGCAATCGAATGTCAAAGTATTAATTTTAAGGTCAGCGCGGGAGGTTGGGACAAAGTGATGCGAGCGCCCGGAAGGTTAGTGAGCTTACCGGTCGGCTTAGCGCTCGGCGTCTGACTCCGGTTACTCGCGGCGAGAGAACTTCCTGATAGTCAGGTTGTTATGGTAACCTAGTCACATGGGATGGGCAGGGAAGAAAGACTACGAAAAACGCCCGTTGCCATAGTAGCGTAATCGGGTTTCGTAGTTGAATGTCCGCTTGTTGCATACGAGAGTGAATAAACCACCTAATTAGATCGACACTTAGGGCAATGTAAACCTAAAAGGGGAAATTCTCGAATCATGAGTTTTAAACGAAGCCAGTCGAATGGTTGACAACGACCAACCAAGATTACTAGCCAATCACTGTGACAATATTCTCGGATTGGAAATGCAATGTAATGTTGATAAACCAGTCCGTGATTAATGTGATTATCAGCTCACATATTTACAACATGAAGTAGATTGGTATCATCATTGTTAGTACCTAACTGCGTACCTATATCATAATGGTAAAGCAGTATTACTTACATTTCGCCAGATGTCAATGTCAAAAAACAACCATAATCAATAATCATGCACTATAGCATTATTCATAGGCTGAAAAATGCACTATATTGTTGGTAAAACAGTACTGAATTAATGTAGGTATCAGTTCACATAAATACACCCTGAAATGAGATGGTGTCATCATTCTTAACCCATAACTGCGTACCTATGCCATGATGGTAAAGCAGTATATATTTACATTTCGCTAGATGGGTACACATCGTATCAGTATCAACCAAGATAATATGTCAGCCAGTGGGCAACAGATAGCCCATATTCAATGTTCTGCGTACCTGTCCCATGACGGTATAGGCAGTTACAGTTGGTTAATAATAATAATAACGCACAATGGATGGTTATATTCGAGTAATCCTGTAGTCTCATGTGGAAATCAGTAGCATACATTACGCTAAGGTGGCAAGTTGCGAAAAGGAGCTATCATGTTCATTAAGACCAGTATTTATAGAGTCAAAAAAGAACATCCATTTCAGTTCCCTTATGTTCAGTATGTTGGATATGTTGCCACCCCTGGGGCCCAGGTTGATTTTCTCAATTACTAGCCATTTAAGACTGTCAGGTGGATGTTGTGCTGATCTGAAATGGTCTACTAAAGGAGCACCAGACACCTCACATCTGATGCGGCTCATATGCTGCAAAACCCTCTGTTTGATTTTCTGTTGAGTTTGCCCAATATAGATTAGGTTGCAGGGGCATACAATCGCATAAATCACTGTCGAGGTGTTACAATTGCTAAGAGATTTCAGTTGGATTTTCTTTTGATTGTGTATGAATTCTTTGGTTTGCATGCAATTATCACAGGCTTTGCACTGGCCGCATTTGAAATGGCCAATTGTCGGCTGGAGATTCCACAGAGATCTGATGGTAGGATCTGTCTTGGATGGAAGAAGCGAGCGTACTACATAGTCTTTAACACTTCTGGATTTTTTGAATGCATGTAGTGGGGTGTCGGGATGCTGTATGTCGTCTGCAACCAGTTGCCAATGGTGATTCACAATCTTCTTGATTAAGTTGCTCTTGGTAGAAAAAGTCGTCACACAGACAATTCTATCCTGCTGATTCTCCATCGGGTCTTTCGTCTTTAAGAGTTCCTCGGACCCGTAAAAATTGACCGAATGGGAGGTTGTCACGTAGGGCACGTGGATGGTGACTACTATATTGAAGTAGAGAGTTTCTCTCCGCCGGTTTCCTGTACACTGTCCAGAAAGTCAATACTTTGACAATCCAATAATCAAAGTATTGACTTTCTGGACATCACCATATATCACCATCAGGGCCAACTTCAAACCACATTGTACAGGAAACCGGCGGAGAGAAACTCTCTACTTCAATATAGTAGTCACCATCCACGTGCCCTACGTGACAACCTCCCATTCGGTCAATTTTTACGGGTCCGAAGAAACTGTTCCTCCAAGGAACATTACTTCCAACAGTCGGAGGAACTAGCAGAACGTTTGATAATCCGTGGCTATCCTAAACGACTGGTGACTAAAGCTAAGAAACGTGCGTGGTTCTACCCCCGAGAGGAACTCTTAAAGACGAAAGACCCGATGGAGAATCAGCAGGATAGAATTGTCTGTGTGACGACTTTTTCTACCAAGAGCAACTTAATCAAGAAGATTGTGAATCACCATTGGCAACTGGTTGCAGACGACATACAGCATCCCGACACCCCACTACATGCATTCAAAAAATCCAGAAGTGTTAAAGACTATGTAGTACGCTCGCTTCTTCCATCCAAGACAGATCCTACCATCAGATCTCTGTGGAATCTCCAGCCGACAATTGGCCATTTCAAATGCGGCCAGTGCAAAGCCTGTGATAATTGCATGCAAACCAAAGAATTCATACACAATCAAAAGAAAATCCAACTGAAATCTCTTAGCAATTGTAACACCTCGACAGTGATTTATGCGATTGTATGCCCCTGCAACCTAATCTATATTGGGCAAACTCAACAGAAAATCAAACAGAGGGTTTTGCAGCATATGAGCCGCATCAGATGTGAGGTGTCTGGTGCTCCTTTAGTAGACCATTTCAGATCAGCACAACATCCACCTGACAGTCTTAAATGGCTAGTAATTGAGAAAATCAACCTGGGCCCCAGGGGTGGCAACATATCCAACATACTGAACATAAGGGAACTGAAATGGATGTTCTTTTTTGACTCTATAAATACTGGTCTTAATGAACATGATAGCTCCTTTTCGCAACTTGCCACCTTAGCGTAATGTATGCTACTGATTTCCACATGAGACTACAGGATTACTCGAATATAACCATCCATTGTGCGTTATTATTATTATTAACCAACTGTAACTGCCTATACCGTCATGGGACAGGTACGCAGAACATTGAATATGGGCTATCTGTTGCCCACTGGCTGACATATTATCTTGGTTGATACTGATACGATGTGTACCCATCTAGCGAAATGTAAATATATACTGCTTTACCATCATGGCATAGGTACGCAGTTATGGGTTAAGAATGATGACACCATCTCATTTCAGGGTGTATTTATGTGAACTGATACCTACATTAATTCAGTACTGTTTTACCAACAATATAGTGCATTTTTCAGCCTATGAATAATGCTATAGTGCATGATTATTGATTATGGTTGTTTTTTGACATTGACATCTGGCGAAATGTAAGTAATACTGCTTTACCATTATGATATAGGTACGCAGTTAGGTACTAACAATGATGATACCAATCTACTTCATGTTGTAAATATGTGAGCTGATAATCACATTAATCACGGACTGGTTTATCAACATTACATTGCATTTCCAATCCGAGAATATTGTCACAGTGATTGGCTAGTAATCTTGGTTGGTCGTTGTCAACCATTCGACTGGCTTCGTTTAAAACTCATGATTCGAGAATTTCCCCTTTTAGGTTTACATTGCCCTAAGTGTCGATCTAATTAGGTGGTTTATTCACTCTCGTATGCAACAAGCGGACATTCAACTACGAAACCCGATTACGCTACTATGGCAACAGGCGTTTTTCGTAGTCTTTCTTCCCTGCCCATCCCATGTGACTAGGTTACCATAACAACCTGACTATCAGGAAGTTCTCTCGCCGCGAGTAACCGGAGTCAGACGCCGAGCGCTAAGCCGACCGGTAAGCTCACTAACCTTCCGGGCGCTCGCATCACTTTGTCCCAACCTCCCGCGCTGACCTTAAAATTAATACTTTGACATTCGATTGCGGTCCTTTTATTTTGTAGACACCGCAATTGGATCTAATCAACAATTCTGCCTCAAACTATGACGAGCGGATTCTCAAGCCATATGGTAAGCTCCGCTGCAACTTTAACCCACAATTTACTCCCTTTTAAATATCGAGTGTCCAATCCTAAGTGGTGTTTCTCCTGTTGATAGATGGTTCGAGTGGTTCTTCATCCAGCAATTCCTGACCTGTAAAGGAACCCGAATTTTTACTTTAGTAAGTTGATTGGCTTTTCCTTAAATGTCCTTGATAATTCAATTATATAATTAATTTTAATAAGTTTATATTTGATTTGTCCTAGGCCTTTGAACTAATATTAAGGACCTTTCTTTGGATCAACTCCATCACCCCACTGGACATACTCAGGTATATCTGCATACCCTACCCACATAGTCAGTCTTGGATAATTTTCCAATTCACAATTTACTAAATTAATTCCCTTTTTAAATATCAGGTTGGCTGCCCCTATGTACTGCCCGTCCTGAAGAAGACCCGAGTGCAAGGAGTGTGAATCAATCCTGCTTTCCAGGGTCGAAACGTCGACACCCACCCTTACCCTACAACAGCCCTAATTAACCCACCAACTTTGCATTAAATGGACATTGGGGCATGTGTTTTGTTGGAATTATAACAATGATTTATGGTTTATCCTGTTTATTACTGAACATTTGACTTTCCGTTTTTATTACTTGATCAATATCACGCTTTTATTGTCACTTATCCTTCCTTTCACTATACCTCCACCATATCACTTCCCCCCCCCCCCCCCTCACCCTCAGGGGCACCAATACATTTATAAGTGTATATGCTTTGTTGAATATACATTCACGTAATTTTCCTATAATGTGATTAAAACATTATAGAAGCAATGATTCTCTGTTTACTAGTTTTTCTATTTTGTGTGTAATTATAATTAAGAGCCAAACACCATGAGCTGACTCGCAGACAAGCTTAGGGCACTGGGCAAGCCTCAGGTTGAGGGGCACACAGTCCCACATAGGTTATAGCTGGCAGCCAGAGCTCTGTAATGTTATATTAAAAAAACTGCTCTGAGCCTAACACGAAGCACTGGGCAGGGTTGTGCATGTGCGATGCAGCCAGTATCATATACGTTGCGTGTAACTGTCCTTATCATGGTACTGGACAATAATTGCGAAGACAAGAGGAGAGATAGTTTCTGTAGAAACAGACAGCACAGCCAAACATAGAGGTGTGGGTATATGGTTGAGGTTTTATGCAGCTAACATTGCTAGTGAACCCCAGGTCAGGAAAATGAGGATGCAGGGTTCTGCCTCAACGTTTGCAGTGAAATTGCTGCAGCATGCACAATAATGCAACTGATTAAAGTCGGACCTAACCAGAGGGCCCGTTCAGAAACTAGTATTTGGTGGAGAGTATGAAAATTAAAGCAGGACCCACATGAACTAACGCAGTTCAGCAGATGCACACCCCTGAGACAACACATTGAATCGGCTTCATTCAATTTGACCCACAATGGGAAGAAGAGAGTCTATGGAGGAGTTCTGATCAGGGCCGACTGAGAACCAAAACCGGCCCTGGAAAAGTGCTAGGCCGGCCCCCTGGGGGTGTGACCGAGCTCTTTGGCAGGGCCGGTTTTCGGCCGATTTTGTTACAAGGCCGATTTTGCAGCTATGCTGCAAAAATGGCCCTTTAACAAAAACGGCCCCCAGGGCCCAAAACCGCCCCCAACCCTTGCAGCACACCGGGGGATTGCCCGGTGCCCGCAACGGCCAGTCCGGGCCTTGTTCTGATGCTCAGAGAGAGACGCCAGCAGGAAGCGCGTCTAATATTCAGGGTGCTACGTGGCGGATAGTATACACTGGCCTAGGCAGCTGGCGGTGCCGGTCACTAGTACCAAAGTGGAAGGCCCTAAACCATCACATAATCTGTGCACTGCACCTAGGGATCCCAATGGGAATGTCAGGCCCCCATAACAGGGCGTCAGCGGCACAATAAAGCAGTGGTGTGCGGTAGCAGTCAGTGCTGGTGAAGAGGCAGCAAGGCAAGGGCCCCGTCACAACACAAGAGAATCTATGGTCTCTCACCTCCCTGACATGGCGTGTTGAGCCCTCAGTGCAAAGCTCGAGTCTAGGGCTCTGTCGGCACTCAAGCAGCACCCCTGACAGCACAAGGCCGCTGTGTTCACCACGGCCTCTCCAGCATAACAGGTCAAGAGTATAATGTTGCGACACCTACATTCCGCTTGCGCCACTACGTTCGTTTCGCCGGTGTGCGCAGCTTGCAGCCCAGGGTTGTTACTCCATTTATGGCTGCACCACAACACTTCTGCAGTGGCCACGCAGGTGAGGTCCACTCGGAGCAAATCTTTTATGCGCCGGCAGGCAGCCACACGGTGCGAGCTAAGCGGCAGTTTCAGGCTCCTGGCTAAGCTAGCTGCAAATGTGGCCCCGCCCGGCCGGGCCCTAGTCAGGATGTTGATTGGACAAAATGAAACCCGGGCGTCTCAACGTGACCGTGAGGTCAGTAACTTTGCCACATTGCGCTGTGATTTGAAACATTGTAGCCGTCCTGGCCAGCGCTCGCAAGCTGCCTAAGTCAGCCCCCAAGCCTTCTACAGCAACGCGGGCTGTCTGGGTGATAATATCAAATTGTCACTGTTTGCCAGGTACTTAAGCAGCGCTCCGGTTTCAAAGCTGAGGGCTCTATGCATGACAATGCATTTCAGTGTGGTGATGCGGACCACAACACTGAAATGCGTTAGTCTAACAATTGATGCGTGATACTTGGCAGGGCTGCCATTATTTAAGCATTTGTAAAGTAACCCTGGTTCCCTTCCGAGACCACCAGCAGGAATAAGGCTCCCAGGTAGGGCACAAGTTGTGACTAAACAAAAGGTGGATTAGCCTGTGCGGATTATCAAACAAAGCCCTCCAATGCAACAGCGGAGAGAGGGACAACTGGGGCATATAAGAGGTAATGCAGCAAGTCACCTTCCTGCGCTGCATGACAGGGAAAGGGCAGGAATGCGCTGTATTTAACATAATAAGGCACATTCTTGCCTTTTTCCAGCGATGGCGCACAATGTGCTGCCTAGCGCCAATTTAGGTACTCTTGCACTATGATTCAAGGGTGCTTGTGTTGCAGGCAGGATTGTTCCTGTAAAAAACAATCCTTTGAGGCATTTTCCTCTTTCTACTGTGCTGCATTTGCAGCACATATAGAAAGGAGAAAAAACTAGGAGAAATACAAATATTTCTCCTTGTTGCACCTCCCCCAGTCACATCTTCTTCGCTAAGGCGAAGAAGCGTCGCCCCACTGCTTTAGATGTAAGCTGAATACAAAAAATGAAATGATAATAATTAATTATTTTTTGTATTCAGCTTACAACTGAGGCCATGTGGGCGGGGTTGGGCTCCCTTAGGGGGAGAAGTGGTGGCAGCACCTAAAGTGCACATTTATTTATTTAAGAAGCTTATAAAGCGCGCAGCTACCCCCAGAAGTAGCATGATGTTTGGCCGGCCGTCTTGCGCACTCTTCATGTTCTCCACCCATGCTACATTACAGCATGGGTGGAGAACATGCACAGCCTGCCAGCCCCTGTCTGAGTGCTGAACCATGCTGCTCAGACCTATCACAATGCTGCTAAGGCAGCGTTGTGATTGGTCAGTGGATTCAGGGAGGCTGTGTGCTTCCTGCAGAGATGAGGATGGAGAAAGAAGAGGTGGTGGTCGGCGGTAAAGAGGTTAGTGCAATTTATTTTATTATCCCTCTTCCCTCCTTCCCCCTCTCACTCCCTCGCCTCACTGCCCCTGGTCGGTAGCAGCCGCTACTGGCCTTTCCTGGGGATATGTAGCAGTGGTCTACCACTTATGCTAATCTGGGAATGCATTAAAATCCCTGTGTTTTGTGTGGGAACTCCCCGCACCACCCATGGAACACCTCCCTCAGACAGAGTAACGCAATACAGCAATTTATGCAGCGTTGCATTACTCTGGATTGACCAAGCTGCTCAGAGCCTTGCAAGTTGGCCTTGCGTGGCTTGATAAATAGCATCATAGGGTTGCGTCACTTTTTCACCACGTTGCGTGGTGCAATAGCCATGCAACCCTTTGATTAATATGGTCCCTTAAGTTTTTATGCAACTGGGCTTCTGTCTCTTAGAAAGAGCATTACAAAACTCCATGCACTCTCAGGGCCAAATTTACACTCTTGTGAGAGAGCTAAAGCAAACCTCAAATGGCATATGTGCCCATCTAGTACTAGCGCCAATGTAAAGCTGATAGCAAATTATGCTATTGTGTGTTTTGCACTCGTGGTTAGAGTCAGCTTCAAATACTGCAATATTTGGAGACAGATCTGACAGAGATTTAGATAACAACATTGGAATAATGTAATTTCTCAATGAAATGCATAGCTGTGGAAGACATCTTGCAAGAGAAAGCTAGAATAAAAACATATTTGTCTTAATAAATCAGAAGCCTTTCCTCATCCAAATCTGGAGCACTGAGATGGATGCAATTTTGGTAAAAACCAGCGCAAATGCAGAATTAGATGTATTAAAGTGATCATATTACTTCACCTTTTCATGTCAAACTGCAAATCAGGGTCAACATCTTAGTGGCAATGTGTGAAAGAAATTGTTCATAATCATAATTAAATGTTTTGCACACAGAACGATGTTAACATGCAACATACACATGTATTTACTGTGCACTTTTCATGTTTCAGCTGACTGTAGTTGACATAGACCACGTGTATGTGGCCAGTGTTAGACTGCCATATTCCTTCTTGCCTTTTTTCATTTCATGAGAAAGGCTGTACCATTAACTTCGAACTAGGAGCCATAGTATCAAGAAAGAGCGATACATTTTCGCCGCTTTTATCGGCAGGAAACTGCCGCTAAAGTGGCGATAATGGGCTTGATAATATGCCCTTGTGAATTCCGATAGAAGCCCAGGTTAACACCAGAACCTGGGCTGCTATGGGAATTCACAAGGGCATATTATCAAGCCCATTATCGCAGCTTTAGCGGCAGTATCCTGCCGATAAAAGCGGCGATAATGTATCGCCCTTTCTTGATAATATGGCCCTAAGTATCTTTTATTTTTATTTTGCATGTGCATGTTTTACTTTACACAATCTACATGGCAGGCAGAAATGAGTGCCTGCGAGAGAACATCTTGGAACAAATGTATGTTCTTATATTGCAGATAACTGAAGCTGAAGGACACTTAGAGAGATTTCCTTGTGCTCCAGCTTGTGAAACTAATACATCTGGTTATCTATATGTACTTTAACCTGATCGGCCCCTTTCATGGGAACCATGTGTAAGTATAGTGAAATGTAAAAAAAGAATGATTTAAACTAATGCAATGCTGACTTAGTTTAGAGAGCCTTTTCCCACTTGCCAGAAGAAGCTTTACTTGATGTATACTTACTTACTACCTTTCAGAGGCTTAACATGCTGACACCGTCATCCTGACTTTTTCCCAATTTCCCAGATTTTCTCCTAAATTTATAGTGTAGGGTTTCCCTTCATGAGAGAGTGAGTCTGCCTTCTGTTATTGAGACAACATTATAACTGTTTGTCTTTGTGATTTTGAACTGCTTTGAATAAAGACATTGACTAAGGTATTCATATACGGGCTATTCAAAATCAACGAATTTGAATTTTTAACTTTGCTAATCTGTTAATTATCCTTGATGGCTTGCAAATCTGACACTCTGTCATCCTTGTGAGGCCTAATGTTCTTCACGTTATTAAAGTGTATAGATTGTTGTGTCCACCTCAGGCAGAACTAAAATCTATCCGAGTGAGGGCAGCCTGACAATGAGTTTGGTCCAAAACAACACTGTGACATGTGTTATAAGGATACGTTATTGCAAGCTAGTTTAAAGAGAGATCGTTAATAACTCAGTAATTGCATGCATCTGGGTATCTATAGACGACGAACTGTTTCTTACTCTCTCTCAAATAAGCACTTACTTAATGTCATTGATTGCCAGCCTACTTTGCTGGGTAAAACAGTCATAGCTGCAAATATTCACCTTTAGCAGTAGGAGAACACCCCTAAAGTGGTATTTTCCTCCTATCATACCTATGAAATATTTACCATCACCTACATATATCGCTCACTTAAAACATTTGTCATGCCAAAACACCAGTGGCCTCTCACAAGGCATCTCTGCACTGTGAGAGCTGGGCATCGACTATCAAACCCCCATCTGTAATTCATTAGAAGTCATATGCTATGCATTTCCTGGACTCCTTGGTTTGCCTAGTGCAAATGGAGCAACAATCAATGTTTCTGGGGCCAACCCTACACACGTAGGGCATTTTCACGATGGCAAAAGCCTTTATCAGCACTAAACATGGGCTCTGAGGGCTGGAGGTGTGTGTGAGGAGTGCACTAGAGAATTGAGTATCCTCCTATTGCTACCTCTGAAATCTGGTTTGAGGGTGCCACTGTATCCACAATAAACTTGAGACAGAAGTCTGGTAGGACAAAAGCAGAGTCCTTCAGTAGCCAGACCGTGAATTCACAAGTAATGCCTTGGACTGTGATTCTCTACATTTGCAAGTGTGCCCTAAGTGTTATATGTGAACCCTGCTGACCTGTAAAGCAGGGTTTGAACTTCAAGCATGAATTTCACTGTAGTGTCGAAAAGGACGCCTACAACCCCCACCCGGCATATACTGTGGAGTTCAGAGGGGTAATTTCTGACCATTCAAGTTAGCCTATTGATTGCTCCTTGGGGGCATTTCACACATATTCATATCTATTCAAGGCTAATTACTGACTGGGAGAAGCATAAGAGCCAATTCAAATTAGCCTCTAGGAACTTCAGGCAGGGGAAATGTAACTTTGTAAAAGTCACTTTTCCCTAATATATTAAGAATCCGAATTCACCAGTTAACCAGATTTTTAATAACAATTACAAATAGTTATTTGATTATTTTCCTACCTGTTCCCAATCTTGAGATACAGTGTTAGTTTTTTAATCTGTACTATAGTTTTCTACATAGGACTGATAGGGCTGCCACAGTGAAAATAGCATTTTGAGTGCTAGTCACTGTAGGGGCATGTTAACATTACATTTTTACATGTCCTACTTTCAAATACCATGCCCCCTGGATTGGAAGCTTCAACACCAACAAAGGGGTGACTATTAATATTTAAAAGGAATGATTTCACCTATTAAAAGGGATTATTCTGAGAGGCTGAATTGCAATTTTTACACTGCTGCTGACAGGCTACAGCAGTAGGCCTGAAACCATGTTTGCATAGCCACTGTGGTGGATGACACAATAGAAGCTGCAGTTCACTAGTGGCATTTAACTTCCAGACCCTGAGTACACTTTGTACCATATACCAGGGGCTTATATGCAAGTTAAATATGCCAATAGGCACCAGGAAACCTCTGGGTAGCTGTGTGCCATATAAGTTTAAAAAATAAATAAATAAAAAAGTATGCCAATTCAACCATGTTAAAAGGGGAGCACAGGTACTTTACTACTGTTTAGCAAAGATAAAGAGCACAGGGTTCGAAAGTCTGAAAAATATAGGATCTAGTGAAAGGTGAAAAATCTGTGATGACCACTCAGAAAATGTGGGAGTTTCTACAATCAATATCACAAGGAAGTACAATAGGGACTCTGGGCCACAATGACAATAGCTGGTCCTCCCAGCTAACGAGCGTGACATGCTGAAGAACTGACCACCAGTAGTCCATGTCTGGGACATTTTAGGCCATCTGCCGAGCAGCCACCCTGGACAAAGTGACACATTTTCCATTTGTCCCTGCCAAACATAGAGCTGGCAGCACTACCTTGTGATTCTCACTTTATCTCACTTATCACTCCCTTTAATATATGCGGTTCTGTGTCAGCTCCTTGATCTAGGAGATACAGTCCAGTTTCAGCTGTGAGTCAGCAGACCACTCCAACCTAACATCTCATGGTAGCCGAGGATGAACCTACTCTCCCCCTGTTCAACTTGTGTTCTACTCCCCATGTCAGGTCTAACCTCTACGGGGACAACCACCCAAGGCAGACAGATCCTCATCCCACATGCAAGGATTCCCATGTGGGATGTGCTGTGGAGAGCTTTATAATGCTCCAGTCTTACTGAAGACTCATAACTAAGAGCTTACTTATCCACCAGAACATTTTATCATTATGCAGAGTCCAGGTACCAATGCACTCATACAGATAAGCAGCCCCTACCAGCTGCCTCTAAGACCACTCTCTTGTTAGTGTACACTGACAGTCTAGGCTGTCTCTACAACTGCCTCCAAAGGCTCCAATACCCTGCCTCACCAGCCACACACAGCATATGGTGGGACCATTATATTGTGTAGCTTTGTCACTTATTGATGTCTCTTTTCTGATATTCTCTCTTTAATCTTATTTGAGAAAAAATACTCCACTCTCGAATTCAGCATTCATTCCAAGTAATCCTTCAACCCTGAGCAGTGTTGCTCCTTCTCTTTTGTTCCTTCTGAGCACCATGATTCAGTTATAATTTAAAGCTGATAAACAATGTGTTGAGTAGTAGGAAATCATGTTAAAGCTTCTCAAATGTAATTGCCCAGAATGAACAGTACCTTATTGCTAAAGTGTATGAAAACGTCCCAAATGCAAATATCCTTCGTGGTGATTCCCTATACAGATGAATTTTTGGTAACAAATTAAGAAATATAGGGTCAGATTTTCAATTGTCCTCCAGTCATACCATCAATTCATGGAAATGCCAGTGCTAGCAGAAGTGACACACCATTCACTGTATGAACTTGACAGGAAGTTACACCATGTGAAACTTGACCCTTGTGATATCACGAGAAGTGAAATGCTGTGGCCATTGATCCTGATGCCACCACAAGAAGTGACTTCACATGCCCTCTAAAAAACGTTTAGCGTTGATTTTGACAATATGGCTACAGTTCTTGAATATTAGTAAAGAGTCACCTGTTGAATTTGACAGTGTTGAATTTTGTAGGGATTTTTAGGAGAGAAAAGATTTGAGGAATGCCTACTACTCCATCTGCAGATTACCAAATGGTCCTCATGGCCCTCTATAAATAGTGATTAAGAAGTATAAATAAAATGTAGCCTAAAAAGTATCCACAAAAGGTGATGGGAGAAATGCTTGCAAAAAGTCTAACCACTGAAAACTGCTTGGGGTAGCATTCCAACCCACCCTTTTTTGCCCACTGTGTTACTTTAGACAAATGCCTGCTTTATGCAAGTGAGTTCTGACCCTGCTTCTCATGTGAACAGTCCATTTGAACGGCCAGATGAGGCCCCCACTGGAAGGGACCACAAGCAACCCCAGACCTCACTGAAGAGGCACAATCGGGCAGAAATCAGTCTTAGGATGTTATTGTTCCAGGTTTAGAGAGGTCCTGGCTTGGTAGTTTGGGCTGGACTGATTCTCATTGGAGCACTACCAAAACTGATTTGTAAATGGCTCGGTCCATTCTCAGGTGGCTTGGTGGGCAAAAGAGATATGCATTGAGATGCTTCTCCAAACGATTGCCAATGGTTAGACTTAATACAAAAAATCCTTCCATCACCTTTTGGGCCAGATGTACAACCACTGAAAATTGTGGCTCACAATTTGCGACAAATTGTGACTCGCAAATTGCGAGTAGCAAAATGGTACCTATGAACGGAAGACAGCACATGATTGCTGTGTTGCTAATGACTTGCAATGCTATTTTTGCTCCCAACTATTTGCGAGTTGCAAAAGGGAGGCTAATAGCGACCCCTGCTAAAAGTCATTTTTTTGCATATGTCAATTTCGAGTGCTGCAGATTCTGGCAAAAATAGCATTAGGTAATTGCGAGTTTGAAAAAAAAACATGGAAAACTCTTTCTGTTGGTGGAAGTGCCATGGGTGGCACAGATAGTGAGGTGTCAAGCTGCAGACGCGTCTCCGCTACGGAGACACCTGTATGCGCCGTAGCAGCAGCCGGCACTTTGGAATGGGAAGTGGCAGCTCTGGCCAGGCTGGGCGGAGAGGCAAAACATTATCTGTGTAGGGTCACTGCACAATGTTTTGGCCACATATCCTTTCTATGTTGTGGTGATGTTACTACAATGGAGTTTGTAGTTCAGGCCTATATTTTTTGATGGACAGGTTGTCCTTACTTTGTTTGTGGATGCCTGCACAATAAAGCACCAATCGATAGTCTAAATTTGTTCTGTCTTATGTATGGGAGAGTGGGTAAATAATGTGTGCGTACCTTCAAAAATAGTTGTTGGCAATCTGGTCCCTGTGCCTTCTCCCCTCTGATACAGTGCTACCATCCCTTTGATGTAGGGCAGGTGGTCCTGGGTCCTCATACTCCGAATCTGTGTCAGACACATCCATTGGCAATCCACCCCTCCGGGCCATGTTGTGCAGCATGGCACATGTTTCCACAATTTTACAGACTGTCTCTGGTGCATTCTGCAGAGCTCCGCCTCTCTTTTGTAGACACCTGAAGTGCTATTTCATGATCCCAAAAGTGCGCTCAATCTCAGTCCTGGTGTGCATGTGTGCCCTTTTGTACCGCCTTTCATGGATTCTGTTGGGAGACAGGTACGGCGTGAGGATCCATGGCAACAGGGCATACGCACAGTCACCTGTTGTGAGAAATATGATGGTGAGATTACATGCTTACAGACATACAACAGCAAAATCATTTTATCAGAGGACTGGAAATGTCATCACCAAGGAGGTATCCATCATCAAAGTCACCCCTTTTTAAATGTTGGTATATGCCACGGTGTCTGAAAGTGTACGGATCATGGGGGCTTCGAGTAAATTTTGCTACCAGGTCTGTGATGCCGTTTTTGGCATCACAGAAACCTTGGATGTTGAGGGAATGAGTGATTTTCCTATTATGGAAGATGTATTTTATGCTGGATGGGGGACATATGAGCACATGGGTCCCATCTATGCACCTTATGATCTGTGGGAACCTTGCTAATCTGTAAAAATCAAGTTTTGTTTGATCAAGTTCCTTATCATCCGAGGGCATGTATAGGTGTTGATGGATGTGGTATAGCATAGCCTCTAGGAAATTATGGAAAAAATGTGAAAGCGCACTCTGAGACACACCACCAGCCACAGCAATAACAGCCTGGTAGCTACCAGTGGCCAAGAGGTGGAGGGAGCACACGACCTGCACATGTGTGGGAATTGCATTGCTGTGCAGGGTTCTGCTCCCAAGTTGTGGCTTCAATGTGTCTAAGAGGTCTAGAATGACAGTGCTACTCAGCCTGTACTGGTCATCAATCTCCTCTGTCTTATCCAACAATGTTAGCCTGATTCTGAATATCCTCTCCTGTCTCCACCTCCTCTGCTGGGCAGCCAGTATCTGCCTCCTCGGCGCTATCACGCCATTGTAGAAAGGTTTCTGATGCATTCTGGGGCTGATGTTTACCACCTGTTTCTCGTTAGTGGTAAATTGCTTGCACAAATAGGCCTATTTGTGCATAGTCGCAATTTGCGATAGCTCTGTACATTGAATTTTGCGAGTCGCAATTTGCGATTTGCTATTTTGGGAACACAAAAAGCGGTTGCTTTTTTGTGAGCCAGCATTCTTTCGCAGTGCAAATTTATCATTTGCGAGTGACTTTCTTACATTGAGTATGGCCATTTTTGCAAGCGCAATTCATTTTACAACCGATTTTGCGCATGAAAATGGTCGCACATCTGGCCCTTAGTGTGTTTGTTGGAATGCCCCAATAGACCATGGGTAAGTTCTGACTTGGGTCTCTTGCTCAATGTGCCACTGTCGTAAACACTTTACTCTAATTCCTGTACGAAATGCATGTTAATAGTGTTAATTAGTAAACATTCAAAAAGGCTTGCAATGACATTCACAATATTTTTCCTACATGTTGAGTTTATTATAACATCTTGTTATTTGCAAACATCGTGTATACAATTTCATCATTGTTTTCCATCATGACAAGCAATATAGTTATGTCTGCTAATGTTTACTGTTTGATCTAAGGCCCTTTCAACTATATCACTTTGTATCTATTCTTTGAATTAAAGGCTTTTCTCACAGGTTTCTAACTAGATCCCATAAAACCCTGGTATTGAGTTAATAGTTAGAAAGGACCTTTGCACCATGGCTATCTCAAAAGAAGACAACCAGTTGGTTATCTTCATACACTACACAACTGTGTTTGGAAATAACCAGCTTGCTGTTACAGAATAATACAACAGTTCCTGTTGTCAGTAAAACAGATATGTTGTGTGCACCCCCTCTGAAACTAGAGAACAGGCTTATTTTTGTACTGACTAGGTTTGAAGCTAATGTAGCTTCCTTGTTAAGTTAATGAGGAGGAAGAATGTGGCCATGCTGATTAGCCCCAATGCCCCCAATGTACGCACCACCACTGTGCTGCTCCAACCATAGCCCCAACGCCCCCAATGTACGCACCACCACTGTGCTAGTATTGTTGTACTCAACAGCAATACAACATTTTTTCTTAGTGCTTTCCTTATTAATAACCTGCTTTGTGGAAATACTGTTCATATGCTACTCTAGATCAGGCCCTTGCAAAGACTGTGCTACTTTCCCGATTTTTATAGCATTTTCTAAGTACCTCAGTAAGATGGACCGGAAGAAAAGGACATTGAGGGGAATAGAATGGGGGTGGGATGTGCAAGAGAAAACATTATAATGAACGATGTGATATCAACAATATATTTAATTGTTCATTCATTCTTAAGGAGCTATGGTCTGTTGGGAATAGCAATGCCAGTTATGAAAGTGCTAAAAGACCCAGGAGGCCAGACTTGTAAAAGTTGTGTAGAAACTACAAGAAAATATGCATTATTAATGTGGCCTAAGTGTCGCTTGTCGAGAATCCCCTTACATTATGCCATGTTTTACTGGTGTGCTTCTTTCTCTTTCTTACCCAGAGGAAGACACTTACTCCTACCTACTGGGGTAGCTTTACATGCATTTCCAAGGAGGGTAAGACCTGCATAAGGATAAGATCTGCAATTTGTGAATTCCTACAACGCTATAGCCTTTAAGTGTTCACTTCATTTTACATGATCGCTCAGTTCTGGGATGACTGCATAAAGTACTTAATCGGTTCCACTATTTTCAGAAGATAGCTGCATGCCTGACTGACTGCTCACATGATAGCACATGTGATCACTACATGACCACATGTATGATTTCGTACATGACAGATTTCATAACCTCATAAGCACATATGGTATAATTATTTGTGACATCCTTATATAAAAGATCACATGGCAAATTGCATTTCACACTACTTGCAAACCGTCTAAAAATTGTGTGATAGACAGCATGACAATTTTAACTCAATTTGCATGACAAATGTTGCATTTGTTGGAAGTATCGCACAGAATAGCATATTATCCATCTTCAAAGGGTTTCAGAGCCTCAAAGCACCCTTCTCAAAAGGTTCCTTCACAGAAATACTGAGAAGTCTTTGTGAAAAGATTAAGGCAAGAATCCATTACTATTATATTTTATAACTTTGACAAAAATCCTACCCTCTACATATCATGTACGCCGCTGTCACATGAAAATATTCACTGTGAAATACATTCTGAAATTCTAGCATACAATCAACAAATAATTGTAAGCAAAATAATTCATGAGAACTAACAAGATCCTATTTTATTGAATTTTATCTGGGCAGGATTGTCACCAATATTCAGGTCTTTGTTGACATAGCATGTACATTTTCCCATCCTTCAGTAGCCACTTTAGTGTATACTGAAAATGCATTTTATATTGTTAGCACTATTTATGGATGTTTTGGTCACATTTCTAATTCCCTCAATAATGTATTATGATCATAATAGCTCTATATTAGAACTCTAAAACTGCTTTGAATGTAAGCACCAGTAAACATTTTTAAATTAAAAGCGGCAGCAGACAAAGCTTCCCCCTTTCTCTGCTCCTCTTTTTTCTGTACATTATTTAGATGACCACGTGCCACAAGCGTTTGAATACATTTTGAAATGGATTTTAACTTAACCCCTCATCTCAGAGAGTAAAACTTTATGCTGATGATTTAAGCAATTCCAGCTAGTATTCCCGGGGCTAAAGAAGAAGACTGAGTAGGGGCCTACTGCAGAGTTGCTTCTCAAGACTTAAAATAATGCATGGCCCTTGATTGAGACACATTCAAAATGTTGACAACTTTCTTTGAAAGCAAGTTACATGTTCTAAGATGCGACTTGGCTAGGTATGTAACTGTTGGCTATCAGAATTAGGCTACGGAATAGGTTAGATACAAAGGGTCATAATTTCAAAACACTAAGCAGATGTCTTTTAGGACAAATACCTGCACGAAGAAGCATACATTAAAATGAGATTGATCAAAATCAATAACTGCTAATTTCACTGACAGGCTTAACTAGAAACCTAATGGCATTACCTGAACTTTTTTTTTCAGCACATGCCCATCTCCCTTCTTTATGTGGCAAAATAATGCACAGTGCATTTCATTTTTTTTTTAACTGCCCCGAAACATAAGGGAAGCCAGCCTTGCCCATCCAACGTTTTAGGAAGTATTGTTTTACTGACTGACTTCATGAGATTTTTTACTGACATCGAGTAGGTGTTGCATTATTTTCTTCCCCAGGCGTTCATTTGTCCTTTAAATTCTGAAGAAAATTTGACAAAAGTTCAGTATTCTAAAGCTTTTCAAATGTTATCTCATATACCATTATTTTATTGCACATATTTAGGTAGATAGCCAGCGATTTATATGTTCTCCTAATTTTACATGATTTGCTGCTTTATGGCATAATAACTATTTCTTGTCCCTTAAGAAATCATAATCATCAAGTATTCAAATTGATACTATGGTGATTTTCTACTTGCATGAGGCAATTTGCTGCCCTGGCTACTGAAACTAATCAGTAATTTTGTTTTATTTTTAGATCAGAAAGATGTTTATTTGTGAAATATAGTTGATAGCTTGTCTCTCTCTTCAGTAGTTTTTGAAGCATTATATAGGTCTGAATGCCAGCTTCAAATTACTTCCCAATTTTGCAATAAACTCCAGGACGCTTCTGAAGGGGTTCAAGAACTGGTAGGTGTGCAGGCCTGGAGGGGATACAGTTCAGGGTGAAAATCCCATGCTAAGTCTACGTTTACAAATGTTAAATATTGTCTACATCTTTTTACGAGAATGCATCACACAAGCAAAACCTAATACATTTAGTAAGCCACACATAATTTAAGCCTTCACCATATATAGTTTTATAAAATTACCGCTTATTTTGCGTTTGCAATGGAGGACTAATTAAATGGGGTACTAGTTTGGCCTTGCTTTGTGTCAATGAAACACAGTCCTCATTACACAAAGTCACGCAGCATTTAATATGTCTTTGTGAATATTTTTCTAAACCAATGGTTAGGTGATGAAAGAAAATGACCTCTAAATTGCTTGATTGGTGGTTGCATCTCAGCAAAAGTAAAATCAACATTTGCACCACCATATGAGAAATTCTCAGTAGTAATCTATTCTAACAACTATCTGATTTCTCAGTGTTTATTTTCTCATTATTCAACTCATTGCCCTTTATATTTTTCACCTCATTCTTTTCACATGATTGTTAGATTCTTCTTATTTTAAGGAATATTTTTGTTTAGTACAAAGAGCATTATATTATTTAAAGATACTAAGGGTTGTCTTTGTTGGTGCTTTCTGAAACTGTGGTACTGTTGCCTGTGATAGCACCTAAAGGATTTGCTCAAATGGTATTTAAAACTAAACACCCCGAGTTACAGATTTCATCTTTTGGAAATCCGGATGGCGCTTGACAGGTCAATGGACCTTTACCACGTGGTTCGAATGGAGTTGGAACAAAAACACAAATCATGCATATATCATCAACTGCCAGATCTTTAATGTTCAGTCAATGAGAAGTGATTGGATAGGTTTTCGAAACCTTTATTTATCTTAAAGGATTGTATGGTTTTGTCATCTTTATTCAGATGAGTTTGGTTTACAGAAATGTTGAATAAAACGTAGATTAGTACCATAAAAGAAATTGTCATTAAATTAGCTGGCAGCCTAATCTACCCTACGCAGAGAAACCCATGAAAAGTTTCTTTTCAGAAAACAGCAAGATTTCGGAGCATAGAGAGAATACCCATAAGGAGTCATTCTGGAAACTCAGCCGAGTTCCCCACAGCTGCAGTAGAAACCGTCAGGATATCAGAGATAGAGGATTGATCATTGATCACAGAAAATGAAATGAATAAGTCACCTTTAGCAATAGCTGTCGGAAAATAAGAGCAAGGATAAGGGGTCTCCTCCAAGCAAGTCTCAGAATGAAAATGACAAGACTCATTCCTAACAAGCTAGGAATCTCCAATGGAAACATCTCATCCGATTGTTTTGTCAACATACATTGCTTCTTCTCCCGATTTTCACTGTATACATTCATGCCAGTGCATAGCAAAACACTTTTTCGAATGTTAGCAATATCGAGGAAAGTTCTCATGAGAACCTTGTTACCTAAGCTAAAAGATGCGTTCAATGTTTAGTGTGAATAGAAAAATTAGTCAACTACACTGAAACAAATATATCAATGATGTTCTAGTTGGAGCATACATATAGTATATCCAAATTATTGTTCATTCTAACAGTATATTCATTATGAATTACAGCAAGGCTCATTGCTATGCGAATGATCTATTGTGGTGTGATGCAGACAAGGAAACATAAGCTTGAAGTCAGCATATTCTTTTGCAATGGGCTGGTGTTCGGCAAAATGTCCTAAATAACCATCTACTTGGCTGGGCTGTGAGCAGGAATTAAAAGGAAAGGCTTTTGGGCCTAAATAAAGGAGGATATTTAAGAATGATAGGCTAGTACAAAAAACATCCTTCACTTTATTTGTATATATATTTAAAGAAGCACATTTTCCCATTGTGTTCTTTTTCTATATTATTATTATTATGCAATCTTTATTCGGCAGTAAACACAGCCATAAAAATACAATACATTAGAAAACAATAACAAATTCATTAAAAAACATATTTCACAAGTGTCTCTATCTTTCTTAATCAAATGTTTAGTGATATTGTGCAATATACGATCATCTTAAAAGTCCTCTGGCATGAACACGGCTATGAAAGATAACCATTTCAATAGATCCTTAAATCAACACAGAACGGATCACAAATATCCCTCTCTGTCCCAAACATATCCAGATTTCTTTCATCTTATCATTGTCCCTCTGCATGGGACGACTCATGGTGGCCGGAAGCCCTCGGAAAGGCACCCACCCCGACAGACCACGCACGAAACCTGGGCATCATCCTGGACTCCTCACTCTCAATGAAAAAACAAGTCAGCGCCGTATCATCTTCCTGCTTCAACATTCTTCGCATGCTTAGAAAAACATTTCACTGGATCCCCACCGAAACAAGGAAAACGGTCACCCATGCTCTGGTCACCAGCCGACTGGACTACGGAAACACCCTCTACGCAGGTACTACCGCTAAACTCCAGAAGAAACTCCAACGTATCCAAAACGCCTCAGCCAGGATCATATTAGACATCCCTCGCAACGCCACTGTACCTCGCATCAACAAGACCACCATGGGAGGCAGATCCTTCTCATACCTAGCCGCTAAGACTTGGAACTCACTCCCCGCTTACCTTCGCCTCACCCAGAACCACCTAGCATTCAGAAAGCAACTTAAAACGTGGATATTTGACAAATAATCCTCCCCTCCTCTTTAAGCGCCTTGGGACCCTCTGGGTATGTAGTGCGCTATATAAATTCTCTGACTTGACTTGACTTGACTTCTTTAAAAGTGCATAACAACAAATGAAGTGCGTAATTCTGCAGAAGTTGCATGTGCTAAAGTGCAATACGAGCCTGCCTAAATCCCATTTCTTTTAAATAGGGTTTAAGATAAAGTCGCCTGGGATGCATAAAATATTTGCATAAAAACACAAAATGTCAAATATCCTATGGAGACCTATTGTTGCAGCAACAGGGCCATCTATCCTCGGCTCGTGCAACAAAGACAGGAGGAGAGGCCACTAAGTAATGAAACATATTGAATCTAAAACGAGTAATTAAAAAACAGTCCTGGGCACTGGTTAAAATGGTAAGATAAAACTCTATCCCCAAGACTGATTTAACTAAAGCATGTGCTCTAACAACAGGCTTGTTCAGTTCCTTGCCTTTGCTCTCGGCACTAGCTTTTTTAAAGAACAGATCATTAATTCATTTTTTATCTTCTTTCTTCACTGTTATAATTCCTAATGCGTTATTTTTCGATATGAAACATTATTTTATTAAAGCTAAAATGCATTAAAAAAGGATTTATTAACAGGTTTTCAATGTGTGTCACCTTTCTATGTGAAACCATTTCTGCAGCAGTTTAAAAGCATTCTAAAAGTGCAATTCTAATATGGTCTTCAAGTTGAATTTTTTTTAAGACTCATTCATTACACCAAAAAGATGATCCGTGATGCACTAACTAACATTAGTGGTAAAGTGCAACTAGAAAATCAATAATCCATCTCCCAAGGTTACCCTAACTTGCAAATAAATGATGTTTTCAATTAAAAAGGAATAATAATTTCAATTTCTAGTTACTTGCTTTCTCAGAAAGAATGAAGACAAATAAAAGTGCCTCAGATTGCCTAAAGCCAAACAAGGCCTTACAATGGTTGCATCAATAAAGATGCTTGACTGGATTTCCCCACCATGTAAGATTAGCTAAAGTACCAGTCATATAACTGGGTCAAAACAGAGGTGACATGGTGTACGTAAAATTGATGGATTGGGAAGCGGTCTGAGTAATTATCAATGACTAAGATTAATTCAAGCATTCCATCCATCACTTTTTTTTGTATATTTTGGTTTGTTACAAGCACAGTACTCAGCTCTGCTGGTTGGAGGCACACCTCACCTTAGTGAGAGACTTATCATTGGTGTAGTGAGGTACTAGACAGCAACACAGTTTTTTCACCACAGCATAAACCAATGTTTTGATAAAACACTCACAAACAGCAATATGTCAATAAATTTCATTTTACAAACACTGCTTGATTGTAGAACCAGAAATACAGCAAACAATGATGCTACAAGTTCAATTCTCTGTGTTCTAATAAAAGCTTAAGAGAGAAAGAAGGTAGACAAGAGAGAGACCTGACTTAGCACGGAAATTCTAACAACCAAATAAAACTAGTTTCCTTGTCCCTGAACTTCACTTCTCCAGCAAAGTCATCCTCATTTCCTTGTGTTCAGGTAAGTTGCCCTTCTCTACTCATGTAAGGATGACCTACATATAGAAGCATCAATCACACCCCTTAATTATTTCACCTAAATTCAGGCAATCAAAAAAGCACTGTCTACTTTCACTTGGCAAACAACATACTTCTGCCCCTGGAATGTCACCTTTAATTTAACTGGGGAACTAGTTTACGGACATCCAAATCCTTCTAGTTTTTAATTAGCATTATTCGTTTTGTTGTTGTTATTCAAGTAGAGAATGGCATAATCAGAAGAATAAGTAGGATCAGTGTTCATACCTGGCAGAAACAGTTCTGCATACATTTCAGTGTTTCTTTAACCTGTTGTCTTCAGTCTCTGAGGTCTTATCCAAATACTTCTTTTGGGCATGTAACCCCACCTGCACAAATTATAGATTTCTCTGCTACTGGAATTTTGACCAGCCTTCTGTTCAGTCACTTGTGGGACCAGGAGTGACTGTCATTGAGTATAAGTTCAACTGTGTATACTCACTCATCTGTAGTAAGTTTCATGTTTATGGAAGCGATGAGTCAGGAGTGAACAGCAAATTCTGTTTGTATGCGGTCCAATTTGACAGATCTTCAGTCCCTTTAGGACTCCCTCCAGGATCGTATCACCCTTGCAGACCAAAGGGATGCAGGCATTCACCATCCCACATCTTTAATCCATTCCTCCAATGTGGGGATGGGGTTACTTGCTCATACAATATATTGCTATTATCCTGGTAGCTGACAATAAAGCAAACCACACAGCCCTTCTTAGGTTTCATCTGTGAAATTCATTGTTAATATCAATCTTAAAAGGGGCTTATCATTATTGCTTTTCATTGGTTCCTGTGCTTGCCACTCACATTTTCTCAATTTCTATTGGCTGTTGCATACTATTTCCTGTTGTTCCTCCTGTTTTTCTCTTATCAGTCTACTGGGGCTCAAGTACTGTTTTCATCCGCTGTAGACCACAGTTCCTTATGAGAGGATGGCCGCTTTGAGAGCTCTCAGCTATCTGCATCCACCCATGTTTTGCCTGCACAGCGGTTGCGCGCACAGCTGAGAGCTCTCAAAGGGGTCAAACTCTGAAAAGGAACTGTGGTTTACAGCTGCTGGAATGTAATAATTGTGCTCCTCTCCTTCACTGCTGTTAGGCTTCACGCATATATGGGCCTTTTCACAATGCGCACTATGTCTTTCTTTAAACGTCTCTATGATGTTTGTGCATTCCGGCTCGTCACTTTCATGTCATGCTCACAAAGCCTCCACAGCAGAACAATGACACACATGCATAATGTTCTCTGTTGCTGTTGCACACTCTCCAACACAGCGAGCGGGTGCGCCCACACAGCCTCCATGAGCAGAACGATTCTGAAAATTAAAATTAGCCATAAACTGCTCTCTCGCCGATTCAGCAGCGTAGCTTGTACTCCCCTGTGATGCGATGGTACTGCCCACTTGGGAGCCTATGAAAAGTGAGTGTTTACAGCACACTAGGAAGCGGTGTCTGCACGCCTGCCCTCCTCCCACTCTCGATTGTGTTACTTCTGTTTGGTGCTGCAAAATTGAAATTAACGCTTGCAATATTTCTGCTCTTTGGCATATTTATACTTCAGGCACTGGTGAATGTGTACTTTTTCATGTGGGGATACTGTGGTTATATTTTAGCAGCCTTTCAGCAAGCTCTGAGGGGCCAAGCAGACGCTGCTGGTTAAGATGCAGGTTCCACGAACCACGGAAAAAACCCCAGTGCAACACCAGCACAATTTTATTTCTACATAGATAAATTAATTGCAGGATTGTTTTATGGGGCTGTCGGGAATCCGTTAGACAGCTCCCATCCTTGCCTCGTAGACACATCTGCCTGTTGTTCGCACCCGCACAATGCATGTATTTGACACCTCATGTGTGACTCAACCGTGGTGCCCACTAGATCCCCTCAAGTCTGGTACACCCTGAAACACCTTATGTCTGCCTGTGGTCCACATACAAATCGTCACACGTGACTCAGTGTGCGCTACAGCAACTCACATCTTTCCGTGCTGCAAGTTAGAACAGTTCAGGTATGTCAGAGTTGCAAAATGTAGTATGTTACATCTGTAAGTGGTGCACAATAGAACAGCTCTAGGTCAGAATTGGTACATGATAGAACAGCCTAAATTGGCCTTTATCACAAACTGGAACTCCGTACATCTGGCAGTGTGCACACTACTTACATGTCCCACACTGAGATAGCTCACATCTGTCACTGGTGCACACAGGAACATGTCACACATGAACGTGGTGCATTATTAATATTATTTGAAACACAGCCACCCAGAAGGGTTTCCCCAGCATCACTAATCAGCTTTTAATTTACTAGGGCCCACATTCCTACAGACCACCTGTACCTTTGGTGCACGTGGTAATGGTTAGAATCCATTTATGGTTACACCAGGGCGTGACGTAAGCCTGGTCTTGTTACTTTTTGGAAACTAGAGGTAGCTAACTACATGTAAAACATGTATGGTGAGCCTTCCGGTAATGCTTGGAATATTTACTTTTGGCTTTCATTCATGGTCAGCTCTTTGCGGTTGGTGCACTACCCTCTGAGCTATCTTACTCGGTGCTGGCATAGCTTATATGAAGTTGCACTTCTTTTGGAAGCAGATCTCTGCTTCAAAAGCATTATCCGTTAAAAAATGCCCGTATTTTCTTAAAAAGTACATGCCCCCTTAACAGTTGGCTTATTAGTATTACAAAATGTAAGGAAATGCTGCACACGTAGTAACTCTGTGAAAACGAGCAAAAAATATGTGTTGGAAAATAGATTGGGGTGTAATGCAAAAAAATGGGTTAAGGAGCGGAAACACACCTTTTCACTATTATTCCTAATTTCTGGTCGTGCAACATGTAATAGAAAGAAAATGTCTGCCCCTGGAGTTTCTGCTCCCTTCACTATCTCTAATGCACAAGTAAGGGCCTTTGGTTTTTCGTATATAGTTTTATATTCTGCAAACTTGCCACAAAGGCATTGCAGCGCTTTACATAGGCACCAGTTACTTTACACATGCTCACAATTTTTATTTTTTAAGACACAGCAGTATTGTGTTATTTCTTGGTTGTTTGGAATCAGGTTCTTTCGGTTCAGAATTGTGTGCTATGCCCTAAGCTTTAATAGCTCACACCCTTCTTTATCATTTAAAGCTACAGATAGCTAGCTACCTTGTAGAACATGTAGGGAAAGCAATAAGGTAGTGTCTAAGGTATTTTTTTCATTCATATCTGGTTCTCTGTAGCAAGCGCTCAACCCACTAAGGAGCTGATTAGGATAGCTGTCAGACTTTCGTCCGACCACCATCCCTTCAGCAACAGGACCAACCGACTAGCCGTTGCCGGTCCCGCCATAGGGATTGCGATGCGTATATATGGGTATTCTATGTATCGCAGCCGGTGCTGCGGGCTCCAGCACATGCCGCAGTAAAAAAAATGCACCCTGTACATATCCCTGCACTATATGGCAGGTCCCATGCGGAGCCTGCACATAGTGCAGGGACATGAAGGGGGTCACCATAGGTGCCCCCTAAAACCCCGAACTGATGGCCAGGGGGGCCCGCTACAGGCCCCCAATGCCCATTTATGCCAGTCTTTTCATGGTGGATAAACCATTATGAAACGGGCGGTGGGGAGGGACATCATAATCCCTATTGCGGTGCCTGGCAGGCACCGCCACCATTGCAGGGATTCAAGAACCATCCGATTGGCTACTTGAGCCCGACGGACACATGGCTGTCGGTCTCTCTGACCGCCACCCATCCGCCCGCCATCCTAATGTGGCGGGCGGGAATCATCAGTACGATGGCGGTGAGTCTGTCAGTGGCGGTCCCACCGTCATCGTAATCAGGCCCCTAGTTATCTCACACAGTGGTGGCTTTTTCACTTTAAATAGCATCATTTCAGCACAAGGGCATTATAGCGCTTCAGATGGGACCATTTACTTAACACAAGGTCACTTTTTTTTTAAACATGGTGAAAATATGATATTTCCTGCACGTTTTAAACAAAGATCTTTAAATTAAAAATTCATCCCTGTTAAGGAGTGTGAAAAGCCACAGGCTTTAGTGAATCATACTCCTTTGAATTATTTTAAAGTATGAAGCTGACAGTAGAAGATGCAGGGAGAGCAGTAGGGTGGCGACTGGGCTATTTGCTTTTCTCCTTCACGTCTCGTTCTGAGCGGCATGTGCTTAACACACTGAAGTATCTCACTCAGTGGTGGTGCAATTTACATGTATATTAGACAATTTCTGAAACAGACCTTGGGTTCATAATTGGGGGCGTTAAAAAATACTGTTGTTTGATTAAAATTAAAGACCTGCTATGCGTGGTTCATTAATATTACAAATTGTATGGGATTATCCCTTATTTCCTCAATGCAAACCAGCTGGAATAAGTTTGGTATAATACACTGGAGTGTAATGAAAAAAGTGGCATACAGAGTAAATATGGATGAGCATTATTGTTCCCCACTCCTGCCACTGCAACTTGTAATTGAATAAAAGGTTATGCACCCTGCATTTACTGTTCCCTTCCAAATTTGTAATTCTGGTGTGGGAGCATTAGGGCATGAATTTTTGTTCAGTATTGCAGCGCTTTACATCGGCACCCTTACCACATACAAGGTCACATAATGCTTTTCTTTTTTACACACGTCAAGATTTAGTAATTTCATGGCAGTCATAAAACAGGTTCTTTAATTTAAGTGTTAACAACTTCCTGGATGTCTGCCAATATAGCATCCCAGCTGTTAGCTAAGGGGATTTTACTTAACCCAAGTGAAGTGTTTCTTTCCTGTGCAATGATTCGCTTTCCACCTGGGCCCAGGTTATCATTGAGAACTGGCACACCACAGGTGTGGGGTGTGTGGGGGATTTCCACTTTCATGTGATTAGACACTTGGCTAATATGTGATCTAGATCAAGAAACCGTCGATTGGTCTGTGTTTTTTGTCAGATACGCGCAATCCCAATATACACACTTCCCAGGTGTGCAGTACCCGGTGCTACGTACACTGTGCCAAGCAGGTTGTGACCTCATGCCAATAGGAGTGTAAGCATGGGCATGCCCGCACTATATGGATGATGTCAGCTTCTACGAGACTGCATCTGGGACAGGCAGTGTCAGTGCGTTGAAAATACCTATTGACCTTGGGTGGAATGAGATAAAATCCGTGGAGCAGATAGTGCTGTATGAGGCGGAAGCGAGCTTTGCATTGAATTTGACTGGGGCCTTTCCACCCCATGCCCCCCCCCCTGTTCGTGCATGGGGGGACTAAGTCTGTTTCCCAGTGGCAGTAAAAGGAGAGAAACAATGTAGCCATCAGTGTGAGTAAGGAATCAGCAAATCAGCAGACCAGGTGCTTGCCCTCTCCCATGACATATAAGTATTGTATGGTGAGATGCATGGATTGTTCCTGTTGTATGTCCCCCAGCTGTTACCCAGCCCCCCTACCAGTGAGTTGGTGAGAAGGAACGGCGCAGGAGACAGTCAGTCCCTCATCTTCAATCAGAGAATCTAGTGGTATAAGGGCACCTTCTCAGTATAAGTCTCCAAGTGTACGGATTCCTGCAGCTTGCCAAGTGGTAAGTTCAGCTTGCGATGTGATCGATCCATTGCATGCTGTTCCTAGCAACAGAAGAGATGGTGCATTGGATGGATGTGCTTGGAAATGCAAGGCCGATAGCACTGGAAGGCAATGTTTAGAGGTGTTGGGTAAGGTGCACAGCCCGTGTACAGGGGTTAAATAAATGGAGCAGTGTGGACTGGTACTAGGTTGCGGTGGCGGTGTCTGCAAGGCATAAACCATCCATCCATTGGGCTACCCCTTGAAGTTATGAGGCCAAATAGTATTGCTCGAAATTGGGGAGAGCTACCCCCCCCCCCCTTGTCAGTGGGCAGACAGTTCTGTACACCGTACACTTTGTTCACCACATTGTTGCTTTCTCCTTCCCAAGACCCTATCACATCCCTCACAGTCATCTCCAGTGTGTCAGTAATCACTGGAGAGAACACTCAACACTCTGTGCTGGATATCTTTTCACAATTCAAATTGTGAATCCAGCTTCGAACTCTCGCCTGTGGAACAGTTCTTGAAGTTCTGTTGGTTTGTTCAAAGGAGACCCAATATCTCCATTTTAACCCTCCAGTGTCTGTAATTTAGCTGTCAATCTCTCCGCTGTCTGCTCCACCTTCAGATTTTGACTCTTCAACACACCAAGTTACTTCTCCACTGCATTTGATTTCCTTTCAAGGCCAAAGGAAAGGCAATAATTAAGCGGAGCAAAGTTTGCTCCACTTTAGTCAAATCATAGTTTTCTGGGGAATTTTTATCTCTCTAATTATGACCTTTTCATCAGGAGCCAGTTTGTGGTTTTGAAAATTGTTATTTTCTGCAATCAGGAATAAGATCCCGAGCACTTGCACTAACATCTAGCAAATTGTGAGGACAAGGGAGCCTTCTCCAGAAATTCTATATTGGGATCACTTACTATCAGCAGATTCTGTAACTTGACCTCAATAGACCACCATTAGTGTGTGCCCAGTGGTAAATGTTTGGGGATAGCACAGTCGACACATAACAGGTATGAGCTGTTGCTCATGGCCCTACAGCCACCATCTCTGCAGATGTACCCCTTCAGCCTGGATCTGCTGAACTTGGCATAACTTCCTGTGGCTCTGGTTTAGTCACGGCCCATTTATCAGGTATCACTCTCCAACACACTCCTAGCTAAGTGTACCTGCATCCCTGCTACTCGGTACGCCAGTCGAGGAACAGAGAATTAGGAGATATCCAGACTGCCACTGCCTACTCCACAAGGCCTAGGGCACCAGGTGCCCATTTCCTGGCTCACATGAAGGCAAGATGAAACATTTCCCAGACATTTCCAAAAGCCCAATGACATCCGCAATGCAGGCAGATCGCTGCTCCTACATATATACCTGATGTGGGACTCTCAGGCATACAATTCTCACTGCCTAAGTGAGGGCAGATACAAGAATGGAACTAACACCTGGAGCTCCAAGAGAACATGGCCTAATTGGGCCCGCGTGAGCATTGCCTCTGATGCAGACTTTTATTAAGTATCCCGGGGAGATTAGTCTACCATCCAACTATGAGGAAATCAATTTATTCTCACGTACCTTAGGGTCCATCATGTCTACTGAGTATGCTAGTGTCCTCATCCCTCCTCAAAGCCCGCCTAAGCGCAGAGATACTCCTTCGGGAGTCGATTCAAGCACTATACAAGCATATAAATAAATAAATTATATTGGATGCATGTTATATGTATGGTATATTATTATTATTATTATTATTATTAAAACTTTTATAGCGCGCTCTATTACCACGGGGTATCCTGGCGCGGTGAGTGATTTGACAACAGGAGTGATGGATCAAAACCAGAACGATCTGTTAGAGTGGGGTATTGAACAGATGAGTCTTAAGTTCCTTCTTAAAAACAGTAATGGTCGGCGAGGCTCTAAGGAACAAGGGGAGGGCATTCCAAGCAGAAGCTGCCTTAACTGAAATTGATTGGCCGCCCAGTCGGGCATATTTGTATTTGGAATGGCCAATTGGCATTGATTGGCCGATCGTAGGGCACGGTTGGGAGTATAGAATGAAAACCGTTTCTGCAAATACGTCGGTCCCTGGCCATGAGCTGCTCTGAATGCCAGCACAAGAATTTTAAACAAGATTCGGTGTGGCACTGGGAGCCAATGCAGACTTCGTAAGTGGCTCCGCACGCTCGACCTCCTGGGGAGAGAGAAAAGCAGACGTACTGCAGCGTTTTGTATCACCTGAAGGCGATGAACCATGTACGCAGGTAGGCCACTAAAAAAGGCATTAGCGTAATCGAGCCGAGATAAAATCAGGGCTCGAAGAACAGTCTCCTTGGCTGCCCTGGGAAGAAGAGGGAAAAATCTTCTCAAGGCTCGCAAGGTACCAAAGCAGATGCCGGTCAATTTTTTTATATGATCCGAGAACTTCAGATCCTGACCGAACCAGACCCCCAAGTTCTTAGCTGGGCCTCCCATCGCACTAGGGCAGGGCAGGTCCGGGGGCCAAATCTGATCCTTGAAGTTGTCAGGAAAAGAGCCAAAGAACAGGACCTCGGACTTGTCTTTGTTGCACTTAAGTTGGACTTGTGCAAGCCACCGAAATACTTCCGACAAACAATGCTGGACTGCTGATGGATCAGACACACCCTTAGGCCAGGTGAATAACAGCTGTGTGTCATCTGCGTAGGCTATTATCTTGGCTCCCAGCTGTTCCGCCAGATAAAGTAGAGGGGTCATATAGACGTTAAACAATAAAGGGCTTAACGTAGAACCCTGCGGAACTCCAGTTGTCAGTCTCTTCGGGGCATAAGAGTAGGGGGCATCCAGACCTGCTGAGTTCTATCGCTCAAAAATGATGACAACCAGTCAAGGGCCAACCCTGAAATGCCGACGCCTCGCAGTCTTGCAATAAGCAAGGCATGGGGCACCGTATCGAAGGCGGCAGAGAGGTCCAATAGAATCAGGACCGCTCTGCCACCCCCGTCCCAGCACTCTCGAACTGCCTCCGAGACCTCGACTAGTGCTGTCTCGGTACTGTAAGCCGCTCTGAACCCTGACTGGGCAGGGTGTAGGGCGTGGGAGGACTCAATGAAGCTATCCAGCTGTTTGAAAGCCACCTTCTCGCACACCTTCGCCAGAGCTGGCAACAGTGAGATGGGCCGATAGCTCGATGGCATTGCTGGGCCTAGACCAGCCTTTTTTAACAGAGGGAGCAGTTTTGCCTCCTTCCAACTTCTCGGAATCAAGGCCGTGGAAAGGGAGAGGTTAATGATTTGAGTCACCTCTTGATTATTAATATCCGCTATCCCTCCCAAAACCCTGGCTGGGCAGGGGTCTGAAGGAGATCCGGACTTTAATGCTGCCAGGATTTGCCGTATGTCAGATTCCGAGGCCAGCAGGAAAGCAACAAACTGATCCTCTAAACATCGTCTATCCGATAATAAAAGGGCAGATGGAATCATAGAGGACTTTTGAGCCACTTCTAAGTCCAATTGAATTTTTGCAATTTTGTCCGTAAAGTAACAAGACAATTCTTCACACCATTGAGCGGAAGAGGGGAGCCGGAGTTGGGCAGCACATGGAGATAGAAAATTTTGGTCGATTGAGAAGATCTCTTTACTGTTGTTATCCGCCTTCTCGATTCTGTCCGAATAATACCTGCTTTTAGCTGTCTTAATCGCAGCGTAATAGTCCTTTTGAGCTGCACGTAAAGACTTCTTTTCGGCTGGCAGGTAAGCTTGTCTCCAGACTCGCTCTAATTTCTTACAGACCAACTTCTGTTCCCGCAGAGTATGTGATGTTAAAATGGTTTTCTTTGTGAGGATACAGTGACTTCAACAAAATCTTTCTTTGGGGTCTGCACCTCAGAGAACATGTTCATGTATTTCACTTGACTGGGGTTGGACTGGAACGTTCATCCAGCCAAGTGGTCAACAACACTCAGACCAGGCCTCGTCTTGTTTTTCGTTTACCCTTGCTGGGATGCCCATCACACATTCATTTTAAAACCAGTTGTTTTATCCTGCTTTTTCTTCCTCCTTAAAAGGAAAGGGCAACAAAAAGATTGTGTAAGGGCCTGCTGCAGGTGTGGGGCTCGCGATATGAAAAAAGCCATGGCCCTTGACTGAAATGCGGCTTCTCTAGCGTGCCCTTGACTTAAGGTAAGTACACCTGCTTTGCCATCAATGTTTGGTTACATGCTAGAATTGTAATGAGGCATCAAATTAGAGCTAGAGGAGAGTCCTCGCCAGAACAAGTACTCCCTACTACTGCTCACACCAAGGATGCAGGGAAGCGTAATATAAACAACTCCCTTAAGCTGCTTTGATTTGCAGAAAGCAGAAGTGTTGTTCTTCTGTATTTTGGCTGTCCTTAGTGATGACAAGAGATAAGCCCTTACTCACATTACAGTCGACAGTGGGGATTAACTTCATGAAGAGCCAGGCATTTAGCAATGACCAGTCCCACTAGAAGAAACATCTTCATGCAACCAATATCAGATCGATAGTAGAACATCTAGCTGGTGGCCATCTATCCAAGACTAGGGTTTCATTCTCCTTCATACCACTCACTTTAAGGCCCATGTCCTCAATTGTCATCTAGTGTACACCATCATTCCAAGAACATAGTAGATTCGTCAGGCAAGAAGGTAAATGCCAGTAGAACAGGCACATGGCTGCAGAGGGCTGAGCCAGAACCCTTTATGCATGTAGGTATATGTTTATGATTGTTTTCTACAAGTACCAGGAAGACAGGTAAAGCTGTCAGGCCAGACCTAGGAAGTAGTTTTATGCACAGCTAAATACTATGCTTAACAAAACTATTAAGAACAAAATTGCAGTTGGAAAAACAATATAAACCCCATCCCTGGATGGCCTAAACAAGGATTATCACAGAGCAAACATTCTACCTCATGGATTGCCAGAGGGTATCAAGCAACATACTCAAATCGGTAGTCAGACAAAATATCGAAATTTAAATATCGATATACAATAATATCGATGTTTAAATATCGAAGGGACATAATATCGAAGGTAAGTAATGTCGATAGATTTTAATATCGATATTAGTAATATCGATGTATTAAATATCGATGTTAGGGATATCGATGTTAATAATTTCGATGTTACTAATATCGATTTTTATAGTATTTTAATGTATATTATTATGTATTTATTATGTATTTAATGTATTTTTATGTAATTTAATTACATTTTGTATTTGAGTACTGTAGCGGGTTGTGGGTTTATAGGGTAATAGGGTGGGAAGTAATTTTATTAAATTATATTAATTATTAATTAGTAGGAATTATAAATTCCTTTTAATTAATTGGTAATTAATTTTAATTACTTGGTAAATACTTTTAATTAATTGATTAATTGATAATTATATTCTGTAGCGGGTTGTGGGTTTATAGGGGAATAGGGTGGGAAGTAATTTAATTATACTAAATTAATTATTAATTAGTAGGAATTCTAAATTCATTTTAATTATTTGGTAATTAATTTAAAATAATTGATAATTAATTTATATTAATTGATTAATTGATAATTATGTTCTGTAGCGGGTTGTGGGTTTATAGGAGAGTGGGGTGGGAAGTAATTTAAATGTAATTAAGTAATACTGTTTTTTAATTAATTGTTGTGTTAATTATATAATAGTTAATTAATTATTAATTGGTAATTAAATATTATTAAATGGTATTTTTTAATTAATATTTTTAGTTAATTATTTACTGCTAATAATGTTTATAATAATTATGTATTGGTATTTGTAAATGGTTTATATTTATTTAATAGTAAAAAAATGTATTACTTCCAATTTGTTTTACAATTATAACTATGTTATTTTTACCTCTACGCTATCCAATACTTTCCCTACTATTGCACTCTCTGGAGTTGGAATAGTACTTGTTACCCCTACGCTATCCAACACTCTCCCTACTGTTGCACTCTCTGGAGTTGGAATAGTAATTGTTACCCCTACGCTATCCAACACTTTCCCTACTGTTGCACTCTTTGGAGTGGGAATAGTGATTGTTACCCCTACGCTATAAAACCCTTTTCCTACTGTTGCACTCTCTGGAGTTGGAATAGTAATTGTTACCCCTACGCTGTCCAACACTTTCCCTACTGTTGCACTCTTTGGAGTTGGAAGAGTAATTGTTACCCCTACGCTATCCAACACTTTCCCTACTGTTGCACTCTCTGGAGGTGGAATAGTAATTGTTACCCTACGCTATCCAACACGTTCCCTACTGTTGCACTCTCTGGAGTTGGAATAGTAGTTTTTACCCGTACGCTATCCAACTTTTTTTTAATGTGTTTTACATTTTTATTAATTGTTATTTATATTATTATTTTATATATACAAATGTATTTGTAATTTATTATATTTTCATTTATTTATAAGTTATTAAAATAATTTTTTTGAGTTATTATTAATGAAGTATATACAATGTATTATAACTTTATTATTATTTGTTTTTATTACATAATTTTTTGATTTTAAATATTCTTACATATTTTTAAGTATGTTCATTACATTTATAAGTATTATTTTGTTAATATTACATTTTTTTAATTTAAAAAAACGATATTTAAAAGAACGATATTTTTGACATTCAATATTTTTTTTCGATATTTTTGTACTTACCTTGTTAGAGATAGGATGTCGATATTGTTGTCATCGATATTTCTGTTGCCATATTTTTGTATGTCGATATTTTTGTAGTTGATATTTTGTCATAGATTCACCAAAATCCTGGCCTACTACTCTAATCTGTGAGATTCGATGTCAGAATACGAGCAAGATTTATTATGGGCCTGGGGATACGTCAAGTAGAGTAATAAAAGTGACAAAAACTCTTGCATGGATGTTTACATTGTACCACAAACACTGGAAAGATGCTGTTTTCTGAGTGCAAATATCACTTTGCGCTGCTTTCGACCACTTTGTGTCAAGAGCCATTACTTAGGTGTAACGTGGGCCGATTAGTGCAACCACACATAATTTCTGATGCAAAGCTTAATCTGCTAAAATAGCCAAAGTGGGTTTTTTGTCAATATTAATGTCTCCTTGAAGCAGGAGCTAACAAGGAGAAATGTTTTCGTTTCTCAAAATAAACACAATTTGCATGTGCGCTGAAATGCACAGCCCGCATCCAGGGCGGTGGAATATTTGCTTCAAGGGTACAAATTCTTTGCTATGCAGCAGACCAATCTTTGTAGATACGGCTCTGCGCTGTTTTCAATCTTGTGCAACGCAACTCAGCAAGTTTGCTTCCTGTGCTGTGTTCCATGAATAATTCATTCATCTGCCCCAACATATTTACTGGCTTTGAGACAATGTAATTACAATACACCCCGAAAGGCCTTTTGCATTTAACGTACGCTTTTCTAAAAAATAAGGCAAGCCTGCGACCTGTGTCACAATTTTCATAATATAAGATAAAACCTTCGATGCTCATGACGAACGGTTCCGTCATGAGCGTCGGTTGGCCTGTGCTCATGACGGAACCGTTCCGTCATGAGCCCGTTGGCTCATTAGAACCTTCAGCACAGCGCGAGAATTCGCGCCGCGCTGTAGGTGTTAAGCAGAGGACAAAACTGTTCAATTAGGCCTACAGCCTTCATCACTGGCTTGTTACCATAATTCACTGAGGCCTTTTGTATTAAGCAAAACATGGCTGCAAGGCACACACCAGGCATAGAGTCATTAAATGACAAATATGTACAACATTCCAGTCAAGGAAACAATATTAAGTCTAAAAATGATTCATTCTCACAGTGCAAATCTTCTGTCCCTGGATTTGTGTCAGAGGAGTTTACCAACACCCAAACCCTTGCCTTCTTTGGTAATCTGTGAAATTCCATGTAACAAAATACCTTTCGATAGGCTTATAACTGTGTAATAATTATCCACCCCTGAAGGCGGTTGGCCTTAGCATATGCTTTTCACAATAAATATGTCAGGCCTACTGTTTTTGTCAAAACGTTTCAGAATGCACTGTTCCGATGTTATCCAATTGACCAGTCTGGACTGCAGCCTCCATCATTGTCTTGGTTGCCTTTGTCAGTGAAAGCACACACGCTTATGAAGATAATGAACATGTGGGTGGAGTCGAGGCCCCTCCCTCAGTACTGCCTAGATCTTTTCTGTTGATCATTGTGGCCACAGCTGCCTTGTGAAGCCGGATCTACAAATCTTAATGCATGCTGACGCCTCATACTGTTTCTGCAAATGTTACTACCACAGCAGAACAGGTTAAGTCAGAAAAGCGAGAGAAAATATAGCTGCACAAAACTTGGCTGTCAGCATTTTAAAATAGAACCTGCTTCCCCCAGTGCTACATTCTCAATGCATAGTTATGGGCCTGGAGAGAGCTATTTTAAAGGAGGTTCTATTTTTACCTACAGTGTTGTTTCCTGTTTTCCTCCTTCCACTGACCTTGCTCACAGATGGCCCAAGAAGAACCCCCTAAAGTTCCAGTTTATCAGATCACGCAGATTGTTTTGTTTTCCCACTAAGGGCCTCATTGTGAATGCCTTGTTAGTGCCCAATTCACTTCCAAACCCCCTGAGTTACCAATGGTGTCAATTCCGAGGAAATTAAGTTAATAGGTATTACAGGACGTTGAGGGTCCTCTTAATAATGAGGAATTACCGGGGAAACGATAATTTCAGTCCCAATTCTCTTGGTTATTCCCCATTCCTGCCTGCTATTTAGCCCGGGAATATCGGGTGCTTTCAGCAATCACAATCTCCGGGTGAAATGCGCAGCGTCCCTGTGGCCCTCCTATTTCCGGGTGAGGGCAGTAACTCTTGTCCGGGCCCCTTCAGGAATAATGGGGGCCTAGGAATGGGGCCTTGCCAGTAGAGCAGAAACGCCCCCTTGGCCACCCACCGTCCCTTGGGGAAGGCCGGACACACCTTGGAGTTCCTCAGTGCTTGCCTCTGGCCCCTGCCTTACGCCTCTCTGCTGACTCGCGCTCTGACGAGCTTTACATAGTTCTGGGTAGGCTGCCAGACTGGAATGCGATCTGGGGAAACGATTCTGAGCATATCCTGCCCAGAACTGAGAAAGCAGCAACATGTGTGTGTGTGTACACACGCCACAGCTTGACTGCGTAACCTCTCCTTGCCCTCTGTTTTCCTTTCTTTTCCTCCCTCCCTCTCCCTCTCTTGCTGTATTTTGGCTTCAGATGCTGGCTTGAGGTCTTTTTAGAGAAAGAGCCAATTTCTGCGAAAATGTGCAGCAAAAATGGACTCGCCATATTCCACATTGTTCATGCTGGAGAGAAGTATTTGTTGTCAGTTCTTGGTGACTCAACGACTCAGGCAGATGGCGTCTGGTGGCCTGTTTACAGACTGCTACAGAGCTGTGCGGCAAGAGACAGGCTCACATCACCCTCAATGTTTGCGTTTGGTGCTTTTGAAGTAGCACGAAACCCTGCGAAAGAGAAAATGATGTGTTCCTGGAGATGGGAACAGATATGTACTTATCACTTTGATAAGTCCTTATCACTTTGAAGGCTAAAACCACTTTGAAGGCTAAAACCATGAAATGTGTTACCGGCTGGTGTAGAGGGTGGGACGCAGGGGTTGGATGGCTCCCATTGATAAGTGCAGGAGAAGAGGGTTGGGGTGGAAGGGGTATATGTACCTCTAGAATTACTTTGAAAATTCGATCCAATATGGAGGAGACTTAAATACACCAAGAGTGTGCTGGAGTGGTGGCAGCCTCTGTAGAGTCGCAACAGTCCGAAGTGAAGTTGGAAGGTAGTGAGGTTTTGTGAAGTGCTGGTAGCCAGTGGCAGTGACCAGACCTTCCCCTAATATTCACTAAAGCACAGGGTGCACCAGACAGGCCTTCTTCTGAGTAAACATGCAATGCAGGTTTGTTTCTTTTTTTTGATTTAAAAGATTTTTATTGAAAAAATAAAGTGGCATATACATTGGCAGTTTTACAACAGTGCTGAAGAGAGAGAGGAAGGAAGAAGGAAGAAAAAAAAGAGAGGGGGGGGGGGTGGGGGGAGTTAGTGTGGCTTCTTTAAATGTTCGTCGAGTTGTTTCCACATGTGCTCTTGGGGCGTGTGTTCTTTCGAGAGGTTGCCCGTGATGTTGTCTGCTCCTCTTAGGAAGGTGACCCAGTTGATCCATGTTTTGAAGTTTGCTTTCGCCGTGTTCTTCCAGTTCGTTAAGATTATCTTCAGGGCTGCTGTCAGGAGCAGGTCTAGGAGGTCTCTTTCTTCCCTGCCGTTCAGGTTTGCTGTTACATGCCCTGTCGCCAGTGTCACATAGTTTAGTATTAAGTCTGTTTGGAACATGTCATTTATGAATGCGTTTATTTGGGCCCAGAACCTCTTGACTTTGACGCACCCAAAGATAAGGTGTTCAAGTGTGCCCTCCTCTTTCTGACAGTTCCAGCAGTCGCCTGAATCTGCTATTCCGCTTTTGTGGAGTCTTGATGGGGTCCAGTAGGCTCTGTGGAGAAGCCAGTATTTTGTTTGTGCCAGTTGCGGGGTGATCTTGCTTTTTGTGGCTGAGGCCCACATTTGCGCCTGTTCCTTTTCGTTTAGCTGTCTGCCCAGGAGTGTAGCCCATGAGTTTGTTGTCTTCTTGTTTAGAGACAGGGTCGTCGGGGCAAGCAGTTTGTAGATCTTGGCGGTCTGGTGTCCCGCCGAGTTTAGCATTAGCACGTACTTGACGATATCCGGTTCTTCTCGGGTTAGGTTTGCTCTTGTTATGGCAGACCTTATTTTCAGAAATGTGTATAGCTCTTTGTTGGGGAGGTTGTGTAGTTGTTGTAGGTTTGAGAAAGTTAGCTGCTTCCCCTTTGTTTCTATTTGTTTGGGAAGGCTTATCCCTTTTTTGATCCATGCGTCATAGTCTATTACTGCCCCTTGGTATGATATTTTTGTGTTGTACCAGATGGATTCCCATGTTGTACCTCTCAGTTTCTGTGCCATTCGCTTGTCCACCTTCATCAGTGCTTCTCTGGTGTGCTTCAATATGGTGTTGGACCATAGGGGGTGTTTGTTTGCAGTTAAAATCGCTATCGGGTGTAGGCCTCCTAGGAGCTCGCTTTCCAGTTCCAGCCAGACTGGTTTGTATTGTTGTGTTTCGTCGATCCATGCGAATCCTTGTTTGGCTAGGCAGGCTGTCTGGTAGGTTTTGAAGTTTGCCAGGTTGAGACCACCCAGTTCCTTCGCTAGCCTCAGTTTGGGTAGGCTAATTCGTGGTTTTTTGTTTCTCCATAGGAAGGTGTTGATCAAGCCGTCTAGTTTTTTGTGGAAGCCTTCCGTCATTTGGATCGGTAGCATGTTTAGCGTGTAGTTTATTGCGGGTGTGATCATCATTTTTATCGTCTCTATCCTTCCCCACCAGCTGATGTATTTGGGCGACCACAGTTCTAGTCTGTCTTTGACTTTTTTTAGCAGTGAGTCTTCGTTGTGCTGTATCGTTGATGTTAGGTCCCTTCCGAACTGTAGGCCAAGGTATTTGAGTGGTTTCGTTTGCCAGGCTAGGCCGGAGTCTCCTAGTACCAGTTTGGTGGTGTGTATGTTCATTGGTTTGCATTCCGATTTGTCCTTGTTGAGTTTGTATCCGGACGCTTCTGCATATTCCCCTATTGCCTCCATTAGTGCTGCGATCGACGTTGATGGCTTGGTGGTGGTGATGAGGATGTCGTCCGCGTACGCTGCAAGTTTAACTGTCTTCCCTCCGATCTTGACACCCGTTATTCCCTCATTGTCTCTTATTTTTGCAAGCAGTGGTTCAAGTGCCAGTAGGAAGAGACCAGGTGACAGTGGGCATCCTTGCCTGGTTCCTCTTTCCAGTAGGAGCGGGTCGGATGTGCTCCCGTTGACCACTATTTTTGCTCTCGGTTTGTTGTATAGGGCCATTGTCATTGCTATGTACTTCTCCCCTAGTCCAAACTTTGTCATACAGTTCCTGAGGAATGGCCACGAGACTCTGTCAAAGGCCTTCTCCGCATCCAGTGCTATCATGACCGCCTGTTCATTGCTCTGTGTTGTGTGGTTGATCAGATGGCACAGCAGCCTTGTGTTGTCTTGCGACAGCCTGTGTTTGATGTAGCCCACTTGTGAGTTGTGTATGATGTCAGGTAGAATTCTATTAAGTCTGTTAGCAAGCACCTTTGCATAAATTTTGCAGTCTACATTTATGAGTGATATAGGTCTGTAGTTTTGCGGGTATTGGTGGTCTTTACCTTCTTTGGGTATTATTGTGATGTTTGCCTCTCGCATGGTGTTTGTCATCTCCCCTTTCCTTATGCAGGCGGCGTACGTTTCCGATAGTATTTTCTTGATGTTGGGGCAGAAGGTCTTGTAGAACACGGCGGAGTACCCGTCTGGTCCTGGGGCTCTGTTCCGTTTTAGCTGATTGATTGCGGCTTCGATTTCCTCTTCCGTTATATCCGCCTCTAGGGGTGCCTTCTCCTCCTCCCTGAGTTTCGGTAGGTTGATGTCCATGAGGAGGGAGTGGCCCCCATCTTTGCTCAAGTTCTTGTCTTCGGAGTATAGCTCCTGATAGAACTGTCTGAAAACCTCCAGTATGCCTTTGTTTGTTGTTTGCGATATGTTGTTTTTGTCTGTTATTGCTGCTATTGTGTGCTTCCTTTGCTTCCCTTTGAGGTAAGATGCCAGTTGTTTCCCTGCTTTGTTCGCTCTGCATAGATTCACCGACTTGAACTTTGTTAGCCACGAGCCTGCTCGTTCGCTTAGGATTCTGTTTAGCTCGTATTTTTTCTTTGTGAGCGTGGTGAGTGTATTCTTGTCTGTTATGTTTGCGCAGTGACCTCTTTCCAGCTCTTCTATTTCCCTCTCTAGCTCTGAGATCTTCTGATTCCTGCTTCTGTTCATTCTTGATTTGATGTTTATCAGTTTGCCTCTTAAAGTCGCTTTGAGCGCTTCCCAGATGGTGTCCTTCTCCACCTCGCCATTGTCATTGTCTTCCAGGTAGTTATTTAGTGCTTCCTCTATTTCTTTTACATTGTCTCTTTTCTGTAGGATGTCATCGTTGAGTCTCCACCTCCTCGCTATGCTTTCATTGTGTTTGCCGTTGAGGGCGAGGGATATATGTGCATGGTCAGAGATGGTTATTGGGGCTATCTCTGTGTTCTCGATCAGGTGCGTGCGGTCGCTGGACATCAATATATAGTCGATTCTGCTATATGAGTTATGCGGGTGTGAATAAAAGGTGTATTCACGCGCTGTGGGGTGTTGAAGCCTCCATGGGTCTGCTAGGTGGTGTTTGGCACAGAGATCTTTAAGGGTGTTGCTTCCTGGAGCGGTGTGGCTTGGCCTGCTTGGGTGTCTGTCCGTGGCCTGGTCCATTGTCTTGTTCAGGTCGCCGGCTACGATCAGGAGGTCGTCCTGTGGTAGCTTGCTGAGTTCGCCGTCTACCATTTGCCAGAAGTCTCTGTCTTCGGTGTTTGGTCCGTAGATGTTTGCTACATGTAGCTTGCCGGTTCCTCTTTGGACACTTGCTATCAGCAGACGTCCGTCTTCATCCGTGTTTGTCTTGTGTATGGTGAGGTTGGCTTTCTTGCTTAGGATGGTTACCACGCCCCGCTTCTTCCCCTTAGCAGGTGAGCATAGGATTTCACCTATCCATCTTGCCTTCAGTAGTTTAGCCTCTTCCTCTGAGAGTTTGGTCTCCTGTAGCGTGTAGATGTCTCCCTTGAGTTTCCCCAGGTGTTCCAGTATTTTCCTGCGTTTAATTGGGTGGTTCAGGCCTTTGACGTTCATGGAGATTACCTTTAGGTTCACTGAGAGGTTCGCCGGTGGTCGGTCTGTCATGGGACTTTGTAATTGTCGCTGGCTGCTATGTCGTCTTCATTGCTGGGTCTTGAGGTGCCTGCATTTGTACCTCCTAAGTACTTGGGTCTTCCCCCCCAGGGATTAAGCGAGTAGGGTGGGAGGTGGGAAAGGGGATGGGTGTAGAGATCAGTATAGAAAGAAGAGAAAGAGTAGTTATACATTGCACCACTGTCCGTTGTCACGCTGGCCTTCATGCCCGCCTGCCCCCCCCCGCCTCCTCTGGCCGCCCCCCTCCCCCCCCTCCCCCCTCCCTCCGCCTGTAGAAAATCGGGTGTGTGACAGCAAGGTTCCTCACACTCCCCTCCCCCCCAAGTCTGGCAGTGTCTCTGTGGACAGAAGGCAAAGGATATGTGCTTCATCGGTCTTCATAGTCTCTATGATCGACATTGGTGATTCGAGGTAGCAGCGTTGATCATTGGCGATATTGAGGTAGCTATGTTGATCAGTCTGTGCGTTATCGAGGTAGGTTTGTTGTCTAGGGTTCAAGGTTGGTCATCTTGTTGTGTGCTTGAGCTTGTCATACGCCCTCTCCTTCGTTCTCGTCCGTTGAGGCTCTTCTCTTGGCCCCTGGGCTTTGGTGTTCCATTTCTTCTGGAGGTGGCCCTCGTAGGTACCTGTGTAGGTCGTTGGGGTCTTCGAAGATTTTGCTACCGTGTCTGTCTGTGATTCTCAGTTTGGAAGGGCTTGCGAAAGAGAAGGTGATGTTGTTTTTCCGCAGGGTATCTCGTTGAGCTAGGAAGCCCTTCCTCACTTCCACCGTTAGCTTCGATAGGTCCTGTGTGATCGTCACTTTTTTCCCGTTAATTGTCATTGGTTTGCCTTTCCTGGCAACTGCGAATATCGCCTCTGTGTGGTCCTCTCGCAGCGGTTTGCATATGATTGGTCTCGGTGCGTTGCTGTTTTGTTGCTTCTTTGCCGGGATGCGGTAAGCTTGACCAGCTCAAGTGGTCTTTCAAAGGTGAGACCTGTTATTTTGGGGATAATGTCCTCCAGCATACGGGCGCATGCTCCCGGGGCGTCCTTCTCCTCCTCGGGTATTCCTAGTAGTCTTATGTTCCCCTTGCGGCTCCTGTCGTCCTGCTCGGCCATTGATCTTTGTAGGGCTGATGTTCTTTTTATGACTAGGCCTAGATCATTGTGTGTTGTGTTGGCCCGGTCTTCCAGGTTGCTGATTCTTTTTTCCGCTTCGTCTATTCTGCCGTTGGCTCTGCTCTGCTCCGCTCTTATGGCTATTAGCTCCATTTGTATGTTGTCCACTATCTTTTTTGTCTCCTTTGCAAGATCGTTCCCTTCCGTTATTTTCTTCAGTAGTGTATCCAGAGTAGTTGTTTCTTCGCCCCTGTCTCCGTGATCTTTCGCGGGTGACGCGGTCGGATCGTTTTTGTTCTTCTTCTGGGCGTTTGTCACTAAGTTGCCTTCTTTCTCTGCCATTGTGTCGAAGCCTCTCCTGACCTGGTGCGTTCTGGGTTTGACTTCTGTTGGCTGCTGCTTTGTGGGTGTCTTTTGTTGTTTTTCGTCGTCCTTTTTCCTTTGGGCCGGCCCCGTTATTAGGTTGCAGTCTCTGAAGCGGGGTGGCCACTTGACCACTCTAGTCTTGGTCCTGGCCTCCGCCAGCCTTCTGCAATTCTGCGGGGTGGTGTTAGCCCTGGTTGTGTTGGTGCCTGCGAATTAGTGTTCCCTTGCTGGTGCCTGTTTGTGACTGGTGACTGTTTGTCTACGTGCTCTTTCTACACGACCTGTGGTGAGTGGCTGCCTGTGCCTGTGCCTGTCCGCGCTTCTTTCCCACCTTCCTTCGCCTTGGTATTCAGCGGGTAGGTGTGCTTCCTGTGCACTGCCCTAATTCTCGTTGTTCCCCAGCCTCGCCTTTCTCGCGCCGTTCCTGCCACCAGAGGTCCTGCTGTTCTATCGCGCAGGTGTCACACTTCCGCACTGTACGTTTCTGTGCGGCTGTTTTGACCTCCGCGCGATTTGGCCTTATTTGACCTCGCTTCTGATTGTGGGCTTGTTGTGCACCGGAGCGGCGCTCCACCCGCTGCTGCTGCCCCTCCTAAGATGGCCGCCACTTATTTCGCCTCAGGAGTGGCCCATGGGTTCCGTGGCTTCCGTGATCTCGAGCGTTTCCGCACGTTTAGCCTCTGTGCTGTTTGGCCTTATTTGACCTCGTTTCTAATTGTGGGCTTGTTGGCGCACTCCGCTCTGCTTCGTTTCGCTGCTGCTGCCCCTCCTAAGATGGCCGCCACCGTTTAGTTTCCTTCGGTCACCGTCGGTTACACCCTCCCTCCTTTTGTATGGTCCTTTTTCGGGGAGCTGCACTCCTGTCTTCACCGCCTGTGTTAGAGTGTGGCACTGCCTCTTTGTCTGGCGCCTGCTTGGACCTGGGGGTGTGACTGCGGACTTTACCGATATGGCCGCCTCGGTTTCCAAAAGGTGGGGTCTTCTTTTTCTACGCCTTGCTCCTGGCACTCGCTCTGCTCCTCGGCCTCGCTCTGCTCATCGGCCTGCCCGGTTTCGGTGTGCTCACTGTCGGATGGATGAGATACTCGCCTGGCGCCCCCTTCACTTGGCCGCGTTCCCCTCTCGTGCTTGTACTGCACCAAGATGGCCGCCCCTACGCCTCCGTCCCGGTTCTGCTTCCCTCCGCCCTGGCTCCGATGATCGTTAGCTTTAGGTGCTCCTTCCTGGGGATCGGGGGCTTCCCCGGGGGTCTGGGAGGTGGTACGCTGCTAAGGGGCGGTGCGCTCGGTAGTTCTTACTTGAGGCTCCGGAGTTCTCAGCAGCCCGCCGCCATCTTGTGCTTCTGTGCTTCCGTTTCCCTCGGTGGATCTTTTTTGTCTCTGGCGGCTTCCCAGCGTCGTTTTCAGGGGTTGTAAAGGGTCGCGGTTGGTGCTCCTTCAGTTCATGCACCTCTCCATGTGTTCACTCCGTTGCCTATTGCGTTCTGTCCTTTCGCATCGCCGTTATTTGACTTGGGGGATCGGGAGCTCCGGACTCAGGACTGCTGCCTCCTTGCCATCCAAACCACGCCCCCCAATGCAGGTTTGTTTCTGTAGCTTCTGGCTCCAAGTGTCCAGGGGGATGTCCACAAGAAAATGCCAGAGCATGGTGTTATGCCAAATTTGGCAACGTCATGCGCAGACATTTTCAAAACGGATGGATACGCCATATTTACAAGAATACAGTGTACCCCTGTGTTTTCCCTATTGCTGGCGCTAGGCAGCCAGCGCAGGCACCCTTGCATCATGTTGCGATTGTTTGTGAGGAGGAAGGTACACTTTCCTGCACATAAAAAAATCAATAACGGCGATTTCTCTTTTTATGTGTGGTGCAGAATGCAGCACACCTAGAGCAAAAAACGAGGAGAAATTAGTAATTTCTTCTTGTATCGCTATTCTAAGACCAGGTATTACTTGGCCTTAGTTTTTGTCACTGTCCCAGCCTTGTTAATCAGGAGCATCGTAAAAAAGAAATGGGTGTTGCGGTGGAACGCCCACAGCAACACCCATTGCCTGCCCTTGTGCTGCATAAGAAGGGGGCATAGTTGCAAGGTGGCGAATATAGGGAATGGCGCAACGCCACCGGAGCGTCAGAAAAAAAGTGACGCTCAGGTGGCATTAAGGGGTTGTAAATATGCTCCCAGGCCTCTTAACTCCTCCTCCAATACATATTTCCTTTCCAAATAGTTTTTCAAACTATCCCTAAGTTATATCTGAAATAGGTCCTAGACTGTGCCCTGGGCTCTGCACTAGACTAGGTCCCTAGACAATGCCTTGCTTCCGAGTCCTCCTCGAACAAGGAGCAGTTACACTGCATAAAGACAGAAAAGAGGATGTAAGTATTATCCAGGGACACTTGTAAGTTCTTTTTTTTAAGTGCTTAGAGAAATTGAGAATTTTACTAATAGATTCATGGTTCGTGGCTCTCAAATGAACCTTATTTGAAAGATCCAGTTGCCAACTTGACCCAAAAACAGGCCGCTGACAATGAATGATGAAACAGACTTTATTCTCTAATTTCTCCATCTTCCTCCTCTTCTTCCACTCCTCTGATGTAGAGGACCTTGGTGCATCATATCAAACTTCCTTCAGATGTCCAGACCATGCACCGTCAATGTACTCTTCAATGTTTACCAGACGCATGTTCATATATCTATCCACAGGTACGTGAGACCATTTCAGTAGCCTAGTCTCCATGTTGTGTGCCCTAGTGCAAGGAAGGAAAAGACCCATCATCCCACTGCTGCTGTTTGAATTATAAAATACGGCTATACTCAGGCTCAACAGGCCCCCTAGAGTCTAGGCCATGTTGCCACTGCATCTACTGCACCAAGGGAACCTACGTCCCCGGGCCCTTTGCACTCCATTCCCCATTACAGCTTGACAATTACTGGCTTGCCAGCCTGTCCACTGAGGAAAGGCTTAGGGTTCGGTGGTAAACGCGTGCTGGGATTATTTTCCCTCTCTGTTAATAGATTTATGATCCATAGCTCTCCCACGATCCTTACTTGAAAGATCCACTTCTGAATTTTTTGCAAAACGGGACCAGTTTACTGCGGGGAGTCTACAAACTATTAGCCCAGTCCAAGCCATTTGAAATAGAAAGTTAGACAAATCGTTCAGAGCATACGGACCTACAAGCTTGACAGGTTTAATTGAGTGTGTTTTACACCAGGAAATTCAGGAGTACGTCACACAGAAGACGTGCGTAATAAGACTCCTAAATGCATAGGGTATCATTTATGAGGCTGTGCGTCACTTTTACGCCGCCGGTGCGTCACTTTTTGTGACGCACCAGCAGCGAAAAAAATGTGCCTTGTTGCACCATATTTACAAAGTGACGCATTTAGGTAGATGCGTCACTTTGTAAACCCCTGCACTACATTATAGCTACGCCAGGTATAATGTATGCAGGGGAGGGCGTTCTGACACAAGAAAGGGTCATAGAAGTGACGCAGTGAAATCTATAAGATTTCACTGTGCCACTTCTAGGACACAAATGCGTCAATTTCTTACACCTGCCTCACAGCAGGCTTAAGACTGACGCAGGCCCTTTCACATAGGGCTTGCCCCATGTGAAAGGACACATTGCAGGAGTTGCGTCACTTTTGTGACACACTCCAGCAATGCGTCATTTTTGCGCCATACAGGTACGTCAGAAATACTGACGAACCAGTAACTCATTGCGCCATGATGGGTCATACTGTAAATACGACGCATCATTGGTGCCGCAAGGAGGGCGCAGTGAAAAGTGACTTATCGCTGTTTTCACGCAGCGATGCGTCACTTTTCATAAATGAGGCCCATAGTATTCAATCTGCAAGGGGCCTCAGTGGGGTAACTCACTGTCGCCACTTGCCATGATCTAAAACAAAACGAGTGTGAATCCTTGCAAGGCAGAGTCAGCCTCCCATCTTTCTGATGTTGGTAAATAGAGTACAGTAAACAGGAATTAAGAACATCTGCTATTTGCCTTAAAAATGGCAGTGTGTTTCAGGTGCTATACGAAAAAACTTATTATCAATAATGTAGTCCCTGGATATAGGCACTGTATATATATATATATCCCTCTTTCCATCTTACGACATTCTCTTGTGCAGTGTTTAATTTGTAGAAGAATTGCGTCAACACGCTATTAAATGTCGACACGCCAAATACCAAGGGTGGGTGGTCTTGAATTCACCTCATGCCTCTTTAACTTGCTATTAGGCACTCCTTGTCACATTATCTCACTCTTGCAGGCCCCTACTTTCACCATTTATGGTCTTTTATCCATACTTCTCTTCCACCTTAGCCTCTTCTGTCTTTTTCCTTCTTTTGCTTTCGGTAAATTTGGTAATTGTCTTATAAGGGTAAAAGACGTGCCTGTCCCCAAAAATGAGTGCCTGTGGGCCCCACAAGCAAACGCCGGCTAAAATTAAGCACCGCTCATGTCACTGTTTGCCATCTCTCCCCAAGTGCTTCCACCTCCTGTATGTTTTCTATCCTCTTCATTGAATTCTGTCTCAATCGGTATCTACCCCCCCCCAGTTAGGCATCTCCTTTTGATGGAAGCCAACCTTTCTATCTCCCCTTCTCTTCCTTTCTTTTCCTTCATATGCTCATCCTCTCCCTCTTGTCTCTCACTTCTTGGCCTGTTGTCCCTCCTTACCTTCTATCTCTCTGCTCCTTATTACTGCTTAGCCAGCAATCTCACTACTCAAACTAAAACTGGTGATGAATCTACTGAATCAACCCCTGGGTGCTGACCATCACTTGCAGTAGATGTTGTCTCTCTACCTTGCACTTGTCTTCCAATCAATGAGGAAAGAGGAGAGATGTCCAGTGCAGTGCATCATCCCTTGCTCTGCTGTTGTCCGCTACACTACTGCATGGCAGACATATGATGACCTTCTCTGTCATATGCCAGATCTCATCTGTGGGTCGTCCCCGCACACAGTTTCCTCTAGTTGCTGCCTGCATTATCCTTTTCACTGAAAGTTTGTCTTTGCATACAGACATGCAAGTGGGTGAGAGGGTGCTTTTCAGGCTTGGTGGCTACTATTTTTGACCCTCAGCTGGAACCTCTGGTCTTCTAGCACTAACAGCACTAATGGTACTGGAGGTCTATTGTTTCTCCATCCTCCAGCACTCTTGAGAAGGAGGGCATGTACATGCGGTAGGTGGAGCGAGTGCTGGTTGATATTCTTGGCCAGTCTATGTAAGTTTAGCGCTAACTGGGGTCCTAGAGTGTCTCTAAATCTACGTTTGTGCGTGGACCACCAGGCAGTGAACAAGTGAGAGAGTGAGAATACATGATAAGGAGTGACAATGAGTGAGCGGGAGGAGGTATGAGTGCAACGAGTGAGTGACAATGAGTCTGTGAGGCTGAGTGTGAAGGAGGGTGAGCGAAAGTGAATGTCAATGATAGTTCTGCTGTGAATGAGAAGGAGTGAGTCAGTAAGTACGCATGGGTGACAAAAAATGAGCAAATGTGAGTGAGCATGACTGAGAGCACGAGTGGATGAATGAATGAGCGACAATGAGTAAGAGTGAGTAATAGTGAGACCAAGTGAGTGTGGGTGATAGTGAAAAAGAGTGAGTGCAAATTCTTGTGAATGAGAGCGAGAATGAATGAGAGTGACTGTGAGTGAGGATGAGTGGGTGAGAATTTGTGTTCTTGTGTGTCTGGGTGTGTTTTGTTTGTCAGTTTGCTGTTGGACTTGTAATACTGGAGGTAAATCTTGGCTTAATGAGGCTTCCTTGTTAATACAATACTGGTGCTGTCAAACTGGGAGTAATTCTCTACATACGAGGTACCACCTGAGGAAAAAGTCAGGCCTTGTCATAATACAGACAATGCCTCAGTGCACCAATGGAAAAATACTGGTGCTGGCCCACTGTAGGTAAGTCTTGGCATAACGGGCACCTGTCACAAAATGATTGGCGTATTGGGCGCCTCTGGCAAAATGCTCACACTGACACATTGGAGGTATTTTTTGGCATAAGGTAGGAGCTGAGTGACATATGGAGAGATGCCGGCAACCATGACAAAATACTGGCCCTACCATACTGGATATAATTATTGAAATATGTTCACTTATGTTGTTGGCATAAGGGGGCACCAATGAATTCCGGGAGGTCATCCAAGGCAAAATTCTCGCCCTATCAGAATGGAGGTATTTATTGACATATAGGTGGCACTTAAAACTAATTTTGGAAAAATGCTATCTACTCAAGGAGATCATCTGGCTTTATTGGAGTGGCACACCAGCGTCTTTTATGCTAATGTATGTGAACAATTGGGCTTTAAAATTCACTATTTGACCCCAATTATTTTTAAATGTCCCTGGAGGCTGGTGAGAGGCCAAACCCCAACCACCCTAGAAGAAGCCAGGTTCCCTTAATTGGCTGGAATTCAGCGCAACGACTAATCCCCACCAATTTAAAAGATCAGCAGCCACCCCCCGTAAAACATGCACCTCCAACGAGGTACCTGCACAGAGCAGGGTGTGCCCTGCCTCAGCACCTCTGCAATGCAGAAGCATTCCCTACTTTCATTCCAAAATGCACTCCCTGCTGGAATGGTTTATTTTCAGGCCATATAATCGCTGTGTGTGTTTGTTTCCAGTTCGATGGAAATGTTCCAAGGGCATTAAAACGGTTGAGAAAATGCTTTGTACATAACAATGGTGTAATGTTGCTTTTTCCACTGATGTTACATCATGGAATCCCGGTTAAAGATGAATTCGGAGTTTTTCCTGTTGATCTTTTGTTGTTATTTTAAACTGCCAGCCTATCTTTGACATGTTCAAACAGTGTTCATAAACGAGTTCAGACACTGAGTGATGGGAAGGTGGCTTTTTGCATAGAGTTATTTCCATATCCTGCGTCCTCGGGCAATGGCAGATGACACAGAAGGAAACTGATTTGAGAGCGAAAGGTAATCTGCCCTAATTATAGGAGCAAACAGCTGGGCAGATCCTGCGGGGCGCACCTTCCACTAGAAGGCTCGCACTGCTGCAAAAGAATACACTCTTTCACAACTGATACACTTTCAAACTGGAAGTGGGCTGTGCTGGAAATGGAAAATGTTATCCTGGAATCCCATACACGGGGAGGAGGGGAGGTGGCAGCAGAAATTGACGCTCACCTTATACATTTGTCTTTTTACAACACTGCCCCACCCCAGCAAAAAACAGAACTTGGCAGCATGGACAATTGCGATAGTGTATACATGTTCTGGATTATTTAATTGTTAATGAACAGATTTTTAAAATAGTGAAGGTAACACTTTTGTGACTGAAAGACGCGCTATCAGAGTTTGTATGCAGCTAGTCAGTCTTGTTCCATGTTACTTTATGGCAAGGTTCTCCGAAGTCAGTCCTGGAGGACCGGATCCATTCCAGATTTTGAAGATAACTACATTTATCTAAATGGGGATACGCTAAACATCTGCCATGGATCCGCAGCTTCTTCATGTAGATTTATCTTAATTTTAGTAGGAATAGCAATCCTTTCCTTCGCAACCCCTGTGCTAGCCGGACCTTCTGGCACTGAACGAGATTAGGGTCCTGCTCCTCTCCCTCAACCATGCAGCAGCCCCGTTGTGTGTTTCCTTGCACTGGCTTGTGTGTAACAGGGTTTTAGAGCTTGGCTGGGACAAAGGTTGATGGCAGGAGGTACTGCAAGTATGGGAGGGACAGCGCGAATAGTGATTAATAGGGGATTATTAATTTCAATTCAATTAAATAAATCGTTATTTGGACTGTCCAACCATAAAAGACCGATAAAACAGTACATGTCATAAAATGATTCAACTTTTAAATCCACATTTGGTACATCGACAGGGATAGAAATCATAGAAAAGCGAAAATACAACTCAATAAAATATCAACTCTAAAATTCAGGATTATACAATAGTATAATGTAAAAACCACATAATTGGATAATCACTAATGCAGGAGAGCACCTTCATGATTAGCCTTCCATGGTTCTCCTAGCTCTGATAGCAGCTTTTAAAAAAGAACAAATACTAAAACAAATCTTCGAGGTATTCAACAATTGTGGCTGATTTAAAGCCTCATTACATCTTCGATCGCCAAGGATTTTCAACAGTGGCTTAAGAAAGTGCTTTCATGCATGATGAAAATATTTACAAAAGAAACTAGAACTCTCTAGTGGTTCCTGATCATCCAGAAGCTCCAACACCTTACTTCTGAAACCTCAGAGATTTCAATAGAAGAAAACTTACAACATTTCTTGCTCTGGGATTGTTCTGAAAATTTGGAACACCATGCCCCCCTGAAATCAGAATGAATCCCTCAACTGTATCCATCAAGAGAGAAACCAAAAATTCTTATGAACAAATTTCTTCCCTAGATCCTATGTTACACATCCCGATTCCTCAATTTTCCTTGTGACTACGGCATATTGAGTACTTTGTGTCTTCTCCTTTATTCTCAGAAAATTGTAAACCATATCCTTCAGTTCCAGGTATTACTTCATCTTGTATTTTTCTCGAACATTATATTGTAATATTGTTATTATTGTTATACTGCTCTTTGTATACTTGTAAAGCGCTCTGATACCTGCAAGGATCATATTAGCACTATAGAATACTATCTAAATAAAAAGAGCATATACTGCAGCAAGGACTGTTCTGAAGTTCCATCACATGGACAAAGAGAAAAAGAGTTCCCCGAAGTTGTTTGCGATCCGACAAAAGCTGCCATACAGTGCTGGATCTAAATTGGAATAGTAAAGATCTCTCCCAGCGCGCTAATTCAAGCGAGTGATGAAGAGATGGCTCATGAGAGGTGAGTGACCTATAATAATAGAACCCCGTATGTTTCTTGATCTTGCCTGCGATTCTGGTGTCTTCACAAGATTGTAAATATAATTGCTTGACCCGTACTTTATCTTCTTTCTTAATATTGGTAGGAGAAAAGAGAAGGTGATAAAAGCAACAGGCTTAACAGTGTGCTCCAGTGCACCTGGGCCGGGCAAACAAAGTTCCCAGCGGGGTTGAGGTATGAGCAGGAAATTATGTGATTTTGCTACTGTAGGGCTTTCCGCATAGTTATTGATTTGTCGCAGTTGCCCCACAGTCCATCTTCTGCTGCATAATCTGCAGACTTTTTCTAGCTCAAACAGTTACTTAAAACGCAATGGATGTATTGCTGCGCAGTGGGATGCCATTCGCCAAGGTTGACTTGTCATCTTTCTGTTGCTTGCTTGGGTGTCCGACTGGTACTAATGAGGGGAAACCTTATACTGTTAGCGTGTAAAAATTACAACATAATAAGGTAATAAATACCCATAAATTTGCCTTTTATTGCTGCATAATTTAGTAAACCCTTCCACATAATCTGGTCCTCCTATCCTGCATAATTCTAATAGGGGTATGTGTAAGTGGTGAGTGTACCTCACGTGGTCTTATGTCTTGTACACAGCAGCTCTTCATAGCACACCACAATTCATGCGAATATTTAACTATTTTTTTCTCCAACTTACTTCCCAGCGCCTCACTATGGCCTCGTGGCTAATTAAATGCAAATAATTTCAAGGGTTTGTATTCCCATTGATTCGACGGCCACTCGAAAACATTCCTTAACTTTATAAACTCGAATGCTTACTATACTGAATTCACCTCAAGTAAATTTTGTGAAACTAATGCAATTTCCTAAAAAGCTTGTATTTCACAAGTGTGATAGCTTAGTGATCCAGTAAACAAAATTCGTTGTAATCTCCAGTGCATTTGAAGCTCTGACACCTCTTCTCTGTGTACAAGTATAGATAAATACACTTCTAGTTCGACTTAAAACCACTTTTCTATTACATAACATAGTGCTATATTTATTTCACACAGCAGAGTCCTTCTGGCATAGTTTATCAAGACTCCTGATAAAACAAAAACAGAGCCAAATATTTCCTGCTGAGCAAACAAATAAAATGGCTGTGTTATTTCAATCAAACAGCACTGCTCCCTGGTTTGCAAGTTATGGAAAATAGCAATCATAACTACAGAAGTGAATTTGCATGCCAGACTGTGCGAAAGTAGGGGCTGTGGAGGAGGCTCACAGAGGCACACAATGCATGATTTGTTAAAGCTCGGGCATGCAAATATGACTAGACTGGTTCAAGCAAACAATACTAGAAGGGTGCTAAAAATAATCCTAGACAACACAGTGATTAGAGCTCAGTAATGCGTAATATTATATTTATATAATTTTAAATAGATTTTGTAAAGCGTGGAGCAGGCATAGCGATGTACAGGAGAGCATGTGGTCGACAGTATGAAGAGATAATTAGTGGCAATAACTTTTGCAGATTGTGTAGGTTTTTTGAAAAGTGTGAACCAGGCTATAGGGAGCATGACAGAAAGTCCAGAGTGGGGAAAGCGGGACACATCTACTGAAGCTTTCTGGACTTTAATGCTGTTGAACAAAACATACTCTCCGGAAATTTAACAAAAAAGGAAGATCCGTAAAGGACTTCTGTCTTTAATCCAACTCTTGCGGGTGCCTGATCGAATACATGTGTGGTTGGGTTAGAGCGGTTGATGCACCTTCTGTGTCCAAGGACTGTATTCAGGTATGACTACAGACAGCTTTGGTGGTCTGTAACGTCACAATGGAGTCTCCCCTGACTCTTCTGCCACCGTCTCCTTTCTCTTCTGCCACTGCTGTCCCCATAACAGAGTCTCTGGCCTCCACACCAGGCTCGCTCTTATTTAGAAACATTATGTAACAGCAGCGATTTATCTGCATTGTGTGACTCAGACAGCATGCATGTTTGGCAGCCATGTTGGACTCACCATGCCAACAACTTTGTTCCAGTGTCGGTGCTGCCACTTCTCAGTGAATATGAGCACAGAGACCTGTTTCTGTTGACTTCTTAGGCCTGTGCACACACTGCCACTGTAAACCTTAATTTACCAAAACACCAGGGGTAGCAGAATTAACCACACACCTCAATGACATTAAAGGTCGTGATATCATATGACATTTTACCCTGAATCTTAGGAAACAATACATTGATCCTGATGACATCATAATAATTGATAACACTGAAGCCTACTGTATACCCCAAAAGTGTTTCTAAATCACACAGAGACACACAAAAAAGAGTTTTACAAAAATAGTAGAGGCCAGGCCAACTACTACTAATTTGTACAGACTATACATTGTAAATGTACTATCTTGATGGCTTGTTTTAGTCGGTTTCATTGACAATATGTTTTATTTTCTCATCACTTGTAAGAAACTATCACAAATGTGGAACAGAGAAGTGGCTTTTCTGTTGAAAAACGTGTTTTTCAAGTATTCACAGCAATGAATCATCATGGCAACAATTTTTTAAATGTATATTTTTAAAAAGTGTTTAACGTTAATTTGTACTATAGAGTGACAATCTAATTCTGATGATGTTTTGAGCTTAAAGTGTAGTCTCCCAGTGCGTTCTACAGAAGGTAAACAGTGTTCTGTTTTTGCCACCTCTGAGGTCAGGGGTCTTAAAAGTAGTGTTAGAGGTCCCAGGCAGCAACTCAGGGGTCACAGCTATTATCCCTGGTGACCCCTAGATGATGTCTATGACTTTCAACAGACATGGCCGCTGTGTAAATCCAGCAATGTGCATGTCTGGTAGACATGTTGGAATCTCCTGGCCCAACACTTTGCTACTATCCTAGCACTGCCGCTTGGTAGGGGTTCAAGACCGTTTCAATCATCTACCCTAGCCAATGAAAATGGCTGGTCTTTTTTTGGCATCCTGGTTGCCTGACCAGATATTGTGAGTAATTTTATGGTAAGTCAGGGCTGTGAGGCAAAGGGTTATCACTGTGGTGTGGAAATAGATGAAGAAGAGATTATAAAAATGGAATACTCCCGAGTTTCTGAAAATCACCTGCTCGTTTGTCTGAGAACCCATTCGGTTTTGATACTTATTGCAGTTAGTAGCAGATGAAGGACTGAAGCATCCAGACATTTCACACTTTTTTCTTTGCACCTTGAAGGTCGCGCCTCCTATAGTCTTCAGCTGGCCCCTGTCCTGGGGCCAGCTGAAGACCAACAGCCGGCCACCATTGTGTCTGTGTGCCTGCGCCTCTCTGCAATGTGGCTATGAACAATGTGTCTCAGAGAAGTCAGAATGTGTACAGCAAGCAACAAATATCAATGTCTCTTCCTATGTAAGGAATACATGTGCATCCTTAAATACCGTCCCCTTTGAAACTTTGCAGATGCTTGGTCGTTGAGAAATCAAAAATAAACCACGCCGTGATCCGCGCAGTGGCAGGATTTTGTTCCAAAATGGCCGTCAGCAGTGGCAGTAATGAGGGTCTGAAAACAAGAGGAGATGTGAGAGCATATCACTTGCAGGATGGATCTAGATGCGCTGCTGCGTAACTGTGTTACTGCATCCTACAGAAGGGATAAGGATGACATACACACTGTACAGTCGTCGCATAGTATATTTTGTTTGACCAATCAAAAGTATCAGCAACTGTAGTATTTGCATTCCCAATACAAACCTTAAAGCAGTGGTCTTCAAACTTTTTAATGCTGCGCCCCTTCCCCAGTGAAAAATCAAATTAATCGGGCCCCCCTCCCTCGGAATTTTTCACAACAATTCCATTAAATTGGCAATGTTTAAATATGTCTCAATTTATTTAAACAGGAGACATATTTAAACATTCCAGTTAAATCATCTTTAAAAATGCAACCAAATACATGATTGCCAAACATACTATTGTGGTCAGGCAGGCCTTACTAACATGTAAAAATACTCACAGTGTGATTAATAGAAAAGGTGGTGTGGGTGTAGAAGAATATTTGGAGTCCCTTCCCCTCTGACACCTTCTCCCAGCCTGATATATATGACAAAAGCTGTTAGTGATGGCACATTGCAGAGAGGCCACAGCTACTCCTTTTCTTCCATGCTTAAAACAAAACACTCCTGGGAGCATAATGCTTCTTTTGGGCACAGCCTGGTGCCCCCCCTGGGATCACTTGAGGCGCCCCTAGGGGGGGCCGTCCCCAGTTTGAAGACCTCTACCTTAAAGGCTCACTGAAGTCCTTGCTTTCCTTGAGATGAGTTGCATCACTATTTGTTTAGTGATGTTTATATTTTTTGCAAATTCAACTACTCTAAATGTTCTGAAAAATCTTTAAATAAATATGTTTGAACGAAAATAACGTGCAGCAGAAAACACTTGTATATGTACACAGGAGTGGGTGAAAAGCATTCCTCCTCCTTGGTTACATGACCAGGCTTTAAATTGAGCTCATATTAAAGTTACTAGGGAAACGCATACATCTCCCACACCCCAGATAAAATGCTTTCATATTCTCTTTGATTTTTGCTGACCTTCCAAGCCGCTGTTATGACTTCAGCCCTTGCGCCTTTGTTCATTGCCAGGCAGTCAAGGAGAGGGTGGAATGTGTGGTGCTCAGAGCTTGGTCTCTGAACCTTGAGCTCTAGTCAGCACGTCCCTTACTGTCATGTTTTAATTATAAATCCCAGTATGAAGACATCTTTGAGTATGAACTCTGGGAGCCTTCAGGGGCGGCTCTAGGCTCATGGCGGCCCTGGGCAGGGAACGTAGGTAAGGGGCCCCGGAAGAGGGGGTCCGGGTGGGGTGGAGCACGGAGGCCAGTGAAGGGGAGGGGGTCAGGGTGTTTGGAAGTGGAACAGAGCTGGAGGCCGCCAAATCCCTGCCAGGGGCCACCACGCAAATATGTATCCATCCTCAGAGGATTATTATATTAAGGATATATATTGGCGTGGTGGCCCCTGGGGTTTGGTGGCCCTGTGCAGGTGCACGGCTTGCACATGCCTAAGGCAGCCCCTGGAGCCTTGCTGGCGCAGGGCATCTCGGAGGCATGTAGAATTATTGATGGGTAACAGTGAATGCCAGGGATGTTTTCCGTCTATTGGTTCTGAATGACATCAAGTAGACAACAAGAGTGAAGCTCCCGCTAGCTATTATGTCAATATAAACCCCAAGATAAAAAAAAACATCCCAGTTTTTCACGCTTTACCCATCTATAATCTTTCTTTTAAACTCTTTTTGTTGCGTTTTACACAGAATGACATTAGGCATATTCAATTACCATAGCAATTACCCCTACATAATATATCTCTCAATACCTTCCTCACTAAACTGTTTACTCCACAGCTCACTTTTATCACCCCGTTTCTTAGTGGCCATCCCCCAGACACAATGGACCAATCATAGTTGGTATATTAACAGGTGAACATCTGGATGCATCCTGGGGACCTCCTTCTCCTCCAAGAAGTTGTAGCACATGTTTACTCTTCGTCCAGCGTGCAGGCTTCAACAGCGCATAAAACCACCTCCTGGTATGCCATGCCACTCCCTCCTCAAAGTCATAGCACTGTAGCCCTGAATCTCTCATGGTAGTATCTCATAACTCTTGAGTTTTGAGAGCCTCTAGAATAACGTCTCAGGCATTTATGTTTTGGGACTTTCTGGACCTATGCTGCATAGTAGTCTACCCATCTATAATCTTATGGTAGGTATGGCCGTAAAAAGTGTGTGGCCCTTCCATCAATTGCTATGAATGGGCATGGGAGGAATGAGGAGACATACATAACATGGCCACTACTCCCTTTCCCAAATGTGAAAATAAATACCTGACACTTGTCAATCACCCTCACCACCCTTGGTGCATTGCCTTTCACTTCCCTCTCGAAGTAGTGATTTCTGCTCTCCCTCTGAACAGAAAGCCAGTGCTGTGCCAACAGGTTTTCTGGGAGCCCTGTCAGAGCAGCCTGGAATTCCTTTACGACCTTGCAATAGTGGGAAACATTTGCTTCCCTACTCTTACTACGTCATAGGAGTGAATAATCAGATGTATAATCTTTTTTAAATTTTTATTAAGTTTGATATAGCGCTGGCAGACCCGGAGGCATCAGAGCGCTTTACATAAGGATCAGGGCGTTACAGATTACATAGTTACAGGATCAGTGAGTTACAGATTACATAGTTACCGCAATTAGATCAAAGAAAACAGAGGGAGGGGGAGGAAAAACAGCGGGGGATGAGGAAAATAATGTCAGATGTCCGGTTGGGTAGGTGACTACCCTGTCCTTGTCTACCACCTCCACTCCTTAATCACCACCACTATCCCACCCTTCATCCTTTCATCTTGAGCACCGCTCTTTTTTGCAAATGTTTCTAATATATTCAAAGTGATGGAGCAACTGCGTTGCCACTACTGATAAATCTAATCTAATGAAAATAAACTGCAAAAATTGCAACAGTGACTTCTAGAATGTGTATGGTGAATGTAAGTCAAATTGTTTATGTTTTAGGCTAGTGGTGCTACTCGACCGCTCTTTGTATTGTACTGCATACATAACACAGGTCTTGTAGCCGATAGGGTATCCCCATTGATATATAATAGGATTCTGAGGGTAGTAAAGAGTTTTTTTCTGGCATACAACAACATTTTAATGAACTGTGCAAGTATTTCGGAATATATCAGAATTATGAATGCACAAAGGAAGCACATTTTTTGTTAATTCTATTCTGTGGTGGAAACAAATTCTTCAATATGGTCAAAACGAATCTATACACTACATGGTGCCATCGCCACACATCATCATTCCAGCACTGTAAAGTTTTATTAGTAAAATTGTATGCCTGTTCAAATGTAATGCTGTACGGGCTATCTTGAATCTAGTGGCCAAGTGAGCAAGGGACTCACATCTGAGCATACCCTGCCAACTTCGGGCGAACAAAGCGATACAAAAGAATGGTGATGGATTAAACCTAGATCACTTGACTGGGGGTGAGTGTTTGATTTGCTCCAACGCTCCGTCCATCATCCCCTTTTGTATCGCTTTGTTCGCCCTAAGTTGGCAGGGTATGCTCAGACATGAGTCCCTTGCTCACTTTGCCACTGGATTCAAGATAGCCTGGCTGATGAGGATTATGAATCCGAAACCGGTCCCAGGATGCTTGTTTCCGGTCCAGGGAAGACATGGCTTGGCAGTTCGGGCTGGATTCTTCCCATGAGGCACAGGGTCAGACTGATTTGCATATGGCCATGTCTGAACTGGGGTGGCAGAGTGAGCTAAAGAATGGTGATGGATTAAACCCAGATCACTTGACTGGGGGTGAGTGTTTGATTTGCTTCAGCGCTCCGTCCATCATCCCCTTTTGTATTGCTTTGTTTGCCCTAATTTGGCAGGGTATGCTCAGACGTGAGTCCCTTGCTCACTTTGCCACTGGATTAAAGATAGCCTGGCTGATGAGGATTATGAATCCGAAACCGGTCCCAGGATACTTGTTTCTGGTCCAGGGAAGACATGGCTTGGCAGTTCGGGCTGGACTGTTCCCATGAGGCACAGGGTCAGACTGATTTGCATATGGCCATGTCTGAACTGGGGTGGCAGAGTGAGATAAAGAATGGTAATGGATTAAACACAGATCACTTGACTGGGTGTGAGTGTTTTTTTTGCTTCAACGCTCCGTCCATCATCCCCTTTTGTATCATTTCATTGAGGGGAGCCATTTCTTACTGGGTGGCCAACATCGAGTAACTGTTCATACTGATCATAGAAACCTTAAAGCTCTCCAACAGGTTGAGTGTGGAAATAGCAGACAGGCCCACTGGGCTTTCTTTTTCATCAGTATGGTTTCTTCCTTACTTATATTCTTGGCTATGAATATATAATTGCAGATTCCTTATCTAGACGCGACCTAAAATATGAAAAATCCCATATGGCGGAGAAGATCATTCTTCCACTGGCTTTTATCTCAGCTGTAACCAATACATTTCTTGTGTACAGACAATGCAATCTAATTCAATTAAAACAAAGATATCCTCAATTAAAACATAAATATATACTAATTTAGTTAAAAAAAATCCTTTTTACAACACATCAATTGTAAATCAAAACAATACATCTAAGCTATGCAGTAATCTTTGGACACAGAGGTCAATAGGTTACTGAAGAGCTCATCAGAAGAACATTTTGGTGGCTTTCTCTTCATGACAATATTATCATCTTCATTGCTTCCTGCAAGGCTAGTGCCCCAAACAAATCTGAAACAAAAAAGCAGGGTTACTTCTTACCTCAGAAATATCCTTCAAGCCATGTGAAATTAAAGCAGCCAGATAGCAGAGGGGTAAAAAATACTATTCCCTCTCCAATGGGTGCAGTAGTAGGTAAAGTATTGGATAGCAGAGGGGTAAAACTTAATATTCATACTCCAGTAAGTATAGTAGTAAAGAAAATGTTGGATAGTGGAGGGGTATAAATTACTAGGGAAAGTGTTGGATAGCGGAGGGGTAAAACTTAATATTCCCACTTCAATGGGTGCAACAGTAGGAAAAGTGTTGGATAGCGGAGGGGTAAAACTTAACATTCCCACTCCAGTCAGTGCAACAGTAGGGAAAGTGTTGGATAGCGGACAGGTAAAAATTACTATTACCACCTCAGTGAGTGCAGCAGTAGGAAAACTGTTGGATAGCGGAGGGGTAAAAATTCCTATCCCCACTCTAGTGGAGCTACCCCGGGCTGAATACTATACTACAATTATGGCTACTATAGATTCCTTTTCGAAAATGCCTCAATTTCTGCTCTTCCTAGACTGCATCAGAAATATCCTTGAGTTTTATTCTGATATATTTTGCTTTCACAAATTTCCATTGAAAATATTTTCTGACTGTGGCTCTCAATATATTTACACATTTTGAAAATTTTTATGTTTCAAGCTTGGTACCTTCTGGTGTTCACCCTCAATCTAATGGCCAAACTGAGAGATTGACTAAAACTCTTGAAGAGTTTATAAGATGTTATGTTTCAATATAACTGGACAACTCCCTTGCCTGCAACTGAATGTGCTTACAATAATTCTGTCCATACCTCTACTAGCTATTCTCCTCTTTTTGCTCTAACTGGGTTCCAACCTTGAACCTTTCCTAGTCCCTTAGAAACTGAAGATCCTGTACCTGCTGTATCAGAATCATTAGAAAAACTTAAAGAGGTACAAAGCAAATCACGTGAAGATCTACAAAATTCTAAATCAAGACAAAGGTCTCAAGCCAATTGACACAGACGACCTGCACTTGGTTCACTGATAGAATATCGATTCCTAAAATATCCCCATACACAAATATCGATGCAAAAATATTGATGTAAAAAAAATCAACATCCTTTATTTAAAATTGTGAATATAAAAATATCGATGTACAAAATATAATTTATTTTTATTTAAATAAAAATGAATGTTAAATATATTAAATAATAAAATTAACTTTACAAAAAGTATTTAGATTTAATATACATTTTAACAAATATAATAATATGTATGTAATGTAACAAATATTTTAACCTACATATATAAAATGTAATATATATATATATTATTTTAAACAATTGATAAACGATCCATTTTAATGTATTATATAAAAATGTAAATATAAATATATATGTATTTACATACACTTATAAAATAAAATCTAATACAAAAATTATATTATAAATGAAAACATTAACATATTTAATAGACTTTAAAATTTAATTTTGCACTCCATTGAGTGTAAAAGTGTAAAAGTAGGGAAAGTGTTAGATAGAGGAGGGGTAAAAATTATTATTCCCACTCCACTGAGTGCAACAGTAGGGAAAGTGTTGGATAGCAGAGGGGTAAAAAACATAATATTCCCTCTCCAATGGGAGCAGTAGTAGGTAAAGTATTGGATAGCAGAGGGGTAAAACTTAATATTCATACTCCAGTAAGTATAGTAGTAAAGAAAATGTTGGATAGTGGAGGGGTATAAATTACTAGGGAAAGCGTTGGATAGCGGAGGGGTAAAACTTAATATTCCCACTCCAGTCAGTGCAACAGTAGGGAAAGTGTTGGATAGCGGACAGGTAAAAATTACTATTACCACTTCAGTGAGTGCAGCAGTAGGAAAAGTGTTGGATAGCGGAGGGGTAAAAATTCCTATCACCACTCCAGTGAGTTCCACAGTAGGGAAAGTGTTGGATAGGGGAGGGGTAAAAATTACTATTCCCACTCCCAGGGGGGTGGAATTAGTGCTTTTAGATATTAAAAAAGATATAAACAGATTAGAATGTTAAAAAATCTAACAAATACCTAGAAAGATTATTTAAAAAAATTCCAAAATAATTTAAAAACAAAAAAACTATTTTGAATAGAAAGTTTTTATAAACAAAAACATTATTTATTACATATATGTAATATTTGTTTGCTACTCTATAACACCACACAATTCACAATCCACATTTAAATTATTTTTTAAATGTACCTCCATTATTAACATAATTAATTATCAATTAAACAAATATTATTAAAAATATATTTTTTAACAAATTAAAATTAATTTACGCCCCAAAACATTACCCCTATAAAACAAAACACACACAAAATAACAATAAACACTTGCCATAAATATTTATCAATTGATAAATTAATATTAATAATCAACTAATTATTAATTAATTAAACATCAATTACATTCCACCCTCTACCCCAATAAACACCACAACCCACACCTAAAAATAATTACACAATTTCCATAACTAATTTGTCATTAATAAATTAAAATCAATTAACAACGTATGTAATTAAGTTAAAAGAATTTACTTCCAACCTTTTACCACTATAAACCCCACAACTTACATCAAAAATTAATTACATAATTGCCATATTTTAATTTTAATTAATTAATTGGCATTAATTAACGAATAAATATTAATTAATTATAAATAAATTACTTCCCACTCTATTCTCCTATAAACCCCACCACCCCTCCTACAAAAATGACACAAGTAACATAATTAATTTCAAATTAATTAATTAATAATAATTACCAAACAATTAATAAATATTAAATAATAAAATAACTCCCACAATTAACACTATAAGATCTAAATTAAATAAATATAAATAAAGATTTTTTTCTAATACATTTATTATTATTACATTACTTCCCACCCTATTCACCCCTAAACCCACAACACGCTCCTAAGAAAATGACACAATTAACATAATTGCCAATTAATTAATTAATAATAAATTAGTTCCCAAAATTAACACTATAAAATCTTAATTAAATAAATACTAATACATAAAACTAATCATTAATTTATTATAATTAAATTATTTCCCACCCTATTCCCCTATAAACCCACAACCCACAACAGAACTTAAAAACGCAAAATTTAATTAAAATACATTTAATAACTATTAAAAATGTAACACATATATTAAAAAGACAAAACAAATTCTTATACAAAAAATACTTTTAAAATAAATATTAAAATACATAACTAATTAAAACATCGATATTTTAAACAACTATATTTTTGCAAACGATATTAAGAACTTTGATAGTTCTAATAACAATATTTCTTACCTGCAAGTCGATATTCTTGACCACGATATTCTTCCTGTCGATATTTCTGAATCACGATATTTAAAACTCGATATTTGTGAATATCAACATTTTAAACTCGATATTCTGTTTGAGCACCGAAATGGATTAGGTTTTTATATAGTGACTCGGGGACTAGAATCCAGGCTTTACACAAATTATAATGGCAAGACAGGGCTGCCCACTGTCCCCGTTGCGCTTTGCCATTCGCAGTGTAATTCTGGAAGCTGAGTAATTAGTGGGGAATCAAAGTGGGAATAGGAACACATATGATTTCATTGTATGCGGACAATGTACTTTTGAATTTTCAAGATAACTCCTTTGTCGGTACCCTTGGCTTTGAACAGGTTGAATTTGTTTGTGGAAATATCAGGCTTACAGGCTAACAATGACTTGTACGTACCTAATATGGACCCTCACACAAGAAAAAAAGGATCAACTCACCCCATTGGCGATAATGTGAGAGTTTGCGACTTTTAGGTATCTGGGAATCCAGGGACATTACTCTCAAGGTGACTAAATGGAGGTTAATGTGATAAAAATGATGAAGGGCATCTAGCAATCAGTTACATTCTAGAAAAAAAACTCCCACTGTCACCAAAGGAAAGGATAGCACTGTCTTTGCCTGTCTTTTTGCCAAGTCCATTTTCTTTGCGCTGAATGGGATTTTGTTCTATTCAGTTTGGAGCAGAGGAAAACATAGATATTCATTCAAGAAGTTACAGATGCCAGCATTGGAGGGTGAACATGGGGATTCTGACTTTGAGTTATTTTATGTGGTAGCCAGGCCCAATGGTTGACAAAGAGGGTGGTAGAAAAAAATAATGTTGAGCTTAAGTGTTTGGGAGCGGCATGTGCTTGGGGAATTATATTGAAGCATTTACATGAACCACTTCAAAGAGCTAAAACATTGACAAGATTAGTTAAAGTGGCTAAATATTGTTGAAAAAGAATGCTGGCCCGAACTGCAGTAAAGGGTCCCTATGCTCCTCATTTACCATTGTGTTCCTTACCAGGGTTTAGTACATTAGCAGGGAAGATGTGGAGAAGAGCCAAAGTTGTACATATAAGTGATCTATATGAAGATGGGAAAATGCCCAAGCTTCAAAGCTTAAAGCACTAATTCTCACCCCCCTGGGACAAGTCCTGAACAATAATGCATTATTACATGTGATTCGAGACATGGAGTGATTATCCGAGCACACAAGCTAAACAAGACACTCTCTCAGCTGGCAGTGGAGTGTAGGTTTTCCCATGGTTCCATCTAGAAATGCCCGACTCCAACTAATACATCATGTACTGCGTTGCTCTTATCTATGTCCCCTTAGGATTAATAGAAAATTGCAGACATCTTCGGATGCCTGCCCTTGCTGTAAGGTGGGAAGTGCTGATCTCTTACACATGAGCTGGTCATGTCTGAGTGTGACACTTCATTGGTCTGCTATTATACAACATATGGGCAGAAAGCTTTAATAGCTTGTTTATTGGGAGTATTATTGAGGTCTTAAAAGACCAGTGAGGCAACTAGGTTCACAATCTAGCACATTTGTTAGCTAAGAGGCTGATAGCCATGCAATGGAAAAGTTGTGATCCCCTAATGTTGCAACAGTGTAGAAAAGATTTAGCAAAATGGGTAGACACAGCGGCGCGAACCCTCACAGCCTTGAAAGAGAAAGAAGGCTAGGTCACACGCATAATGAATGCATAATTTTAACCAAAATACCAAAGGATGGCACACAACTGCCTTGTGAACAAGCAATTTCAGAGAAGAGCTGCAGGAATAGCTATGTGGAATGGTGGGTGGATGAGAGATATCCCTCTCATTTATAAGGGAGCAGATTAACGACTCTTCCCTCCTTTGTTGGTTTCCTCGCATTAGTGCCCTCCTCTCACCAGCACCCCTTTACAAGGCCTTTCCAAATTTCTCCACATTACTTAGGGCCCTATTAGGATGGTTGGCGGATCGCCCCCAACGGGCCGGCGATGGTCACCGCCGGCCCGGCAGAAATCTGCCCGCCATCCTTGCAGAAATGACCCCCACCATATCACAATGGCTGGGGGTCTGCGGCAGACTGGAAGACCGTCCGCCACTTTTCCGCCCGGTCGACATGTCGACCAGGCGGAAAAGGGTTCAATATGGTGGCGGTGTCTGAAAGACACCGCCAGCCATATCAGAATGTGGCCTTGGAAATGCCAGGGACTGTCTTCGGGGGGGTGGGGTGTGCACATGGGGGGTACCCTTTCAATGAACTATGTGGCAGGCACCGCATGGTGCCTGTCACTTTGTGCATTGAAACGCACAACCTCCCTCTGTGGCATTGAGGCGGACGATTCTCCTTGCACCACCTGCTGCAATGTTGTAGATGCTCTATGCATTCGTCAGTGTGGCGTGTGCATGCAAATCGGGAGTGCGGGACCCCGCACCATCAGTGGGCGGTCCGGTTCCCGAGGGTATGGCGGGCAGACAAAGTCTGCCCACCATCCTAATGGGGCCCCAAGTGTCCCTTACGCCCTTCATCTTATTAATGTTCCATCTACAGACAAGCATAGTGGGAATTGACAGCTAAATTGAAGTATCTGCTATATGCCTTGTTTTGTCTTATATAATATGTAAATTATTTCCAGAGGGAAAAAGAAGGAAGGGTTGTCTGGGATATCCCCCGCCTATATGAAATAACTCAACAGAAAACGTTACATGGTTGGTTGATTTTAACCAAGGAGAATTTCTTGGTGTAAATTACCAGAAATGAAAACATGAGAGTTTGGTGGAGTCTTATAAAAAACAAATGACAAACCCTCACTCACCACCCTAAGAGGCATGCTTCTTCATTGGGTTGTCACATCTACCTGACAGTTTTTAGAGGCATGGATGGGCTGCCTGTTGTGACAGGGAGCACTTGGTGGCGGTAAATGCTACACAGCAAACAACAGAAAGATGGGATCAAAAAGATTAAACAACTCTTGCAGAAATTACAGTGGCCATGATTTATATTATATTCCTCCCAGGAATATTAATAACAGGGATGGTAAGACTTGGTGGATAATTAATGACTGTCCCTATGGTCAACATAGTTCAGTCTATCAAGGGCTTAATAGGGGTCCAAGGCTTTCTTTAGGATTGTGACCCCTTTTTGTGCACTCACCTCTCATGCACACTTGTACTCTTACACAGTAGCGGTCGGCAGTAGGTGTTTCTATAGGGCGGTGACGTGGGCAGGAGGAGGGGCAGGGTGGGGGGAAATAATGTATGGATTACGGAGTTTTACAGGTAAGTAAACATTTAAATACATAAAACGAATTTTGTTGCGCACACTGCATCACATTTGGTGATGCAGTGTGCGCAACGAAATTCGTTTTATGTATTTAAATGTTTACTTACCTGTAAAACTCCGTAATCCATACATTATTTCCCCCCACCCTGCCCCTCCTCCTGCCCACGTCACCGCCCTATAGAAACACCTACTGCCGACCGCTACTGCTCTTACATACAGGTAGTCCCTAATGATGTGATAATCTCAATTCTTAGTGATTTGTCATCTTGTTCTGGTTCCTGAAAAATAAGAATCTGACACACAGACATGACCAACACTAAGGGGCCGATTCCGATCCGAGTCGGAAACATCTCCGACCGATCTGGATCCGAAATGGTTTCCGACCAAGCCGGACTCCTGCAGTACGACCGAGGGACTACAATGCGGCGTATGCTGCCGGACTCGGTTCGGTCGAACTCCCATAGAAGTCAATGGGAGCCAGTCGTACAACGCGTACATGAGCTCCCATTAACTGAATAGGTACGTCTCGTACAAGTGCGCCCCCTACAGTGGGTATGCGTCAGGGCCTTCCGCACTGTACATGCCTGTGTTTGGGAGACCCATGGGTGTCCCCCTGTGTCCAAGTCGTAAGGCTGCGGGTAACAGGGGGTCCGACGTGGTGTCAAGGTGCCTGATACATCCACAGGAGCCGACGATGTACCCAATGCCCCTCCGCCTCAGACGCCACCCGAATGTTTATAATTCTAGGTAACGTCTAAAACGGGGGGAAAAGGGAAGTGGAGAGACAAAAAGAGAGACGCCTCAGTGGAATCGGATGACGATCCCTCTGTCGTTGGTCGGGGCGTCTTCTTAGCTGTACCTGAACAAAACAATATATTATAGGACACACATTTCTGGAAATAACTTAGTCTGAAAACTTTACACTTTAAATTAACAATTACCCCTAAAGTTTTAGGCCTTTGCTTCTCTCTTGTATTTTTAATTGCTGTTATCAACTCCCTCTGGCTACTTCGTTGCTGCAAGGAAAAAACAGATTTACATGAATTTACCCCTTAGAAACTAGTGCGTGTAACTTCTAAACTCTTTTAGATTTTCCTTCCACTCATAACCTGATTTGTAGCATGAGGGAGCTTATAAGTTCAACTGCGCTTCTGCGGGTTCCTTGACTAGGTAACAATATAGAACCAAAGACTGAGGACAATATCAAATTCTGAATGTCACAGTTTGAGTTTCGAAGTACTTATTCAAGAAAAATTAGCTGGAAGCTTTAACTAAGAGTTTCTCAGTTATTTCCACTTAATGGAAAAAATAAACAAACAAGCCTGACTGGATTCTTCTTCTTCTCGAGTCAGCTGGAGAGGCGTCCCTCGTTGCACATGCGATACTTGGCTGCTTCGGAAACACTGTGGCTATTTTCGGAAAGACTGTGGCAAGGTTTCTGAACTTTCGATTCCGATTCCGGCACGGAGCTCAGGGCTGACGTGCTCTGTCCGCCGGAACACAGTTGAAGTGCGCAGTTCGAATTACGAACGCGCACCTTGTTCGCATTGATGCTCACATGCTGAGCAGACACTAGACCGCTGACCTGTAATGGCTGCGTCCGCTCTGCTCCACCATGATGGGTTTCCTGCTGAGTTCTGTATATTCTTAAAGCATTGAACATCAGGGTGGATATCAGGTGCCTTTTCTTCCACCTCAAGGATGTGAAACCCTTGCGTCCGGTTCGGTGTTGGCTTTTCTGAACCCTAACTAGAGGGATCCTGACACGTGGACCCCTGAAGTCCAACTTCGGGAGTTATTGCGAGGCGGATGCTCCGACTCGATCCGGCTGTCCGAATCGAGCATCGTACTAGCTCGGTCGTGAAACATCTTCATTGCGCGCCACGGTTTGCCTGTGGCCGAGTCGTACGGAGCAGTTCTGACCCGGAAACTATTCGGATGGAGATTTTGCGCTTGTTCGCATCGCACTTCGATGTCCGGACCCATGTACAACTCGGATGGAAATTCAGCCTCCGAATCGTGTCCGCTAATGCCGAACCCGATTCGGTGCCCTCCTGACCGAGATTGGAATCGGCCCCATAGTCTTTGGGGAGTATCTTTTCTCCCAAGTGATTTTTTTCTTTGGGGGTTCAGGTGAAGATGAAACGATTAACTGAACGTGACATGTCAAAAGTTGGAGACATAATCAGAAAAAACTGCAAAATTACGCTTAGTGATACAAAGTGAGTAATTATTTCATTTCCCATTCTTTGCCCTCCTCATCCCAGTCCTCACATAGTTGTGGATATTATAAGCAAAATGATTTGCACCAACACGAATTATATGCTTAAACGGAAAAGAAAATTTAAAATTGTATATACAACAATTATTTAATTGCTGTATTGATGATAGCTGAACCAAAATTCCAGTCAAAATATTGTTTTAGGAAATAATGGTTAACAAAGGTCTGTGGAGTGTACCAGATGGCCACCCAGCAAATCTCTGACAAAGATGCCATAACTTGGTCCATGAAGCTGATATCGATCTAGTGGATTGGACTTACACGCCCAATGGGGGCTCAGTGTTTGCTGACCTCTAAGCCTGCATTATGGCCTCCTTCATGCACCTAGTTAAGGTAGGAGTTGAGACTTTTTTGGCTGCGCCAAAGGAGACAAACAACAAATTGGACACTCTAAAAACATTTTGCCCTCTCTAAATATTTTAAGAAACATCTTCTCACATCTAAGAAAGAAGGAATGTTATAACTGATTGCAATATCATAAGGATTAGTTCATGAGAACATGATATCTGGAGTGAATATTCAGGATAAATTTAGGGTCTGGTTTTAGAGCCATTGTGCCAGGGAAAAAAATCTCAGGTAAGGTGAGAAACAACTAAGACCTAGATGTAGGTAATAGCAAATTACCGAATGGTAAATACTGAATTTTACCGATTCGGTATTTACTATTCGGTAATTGCTATGTAGGTAAAATATTCGGTAAAAATACCGAATCTGTAAGATTCGGTAATTACCGATTCGGTAATTACCGAATCGGTATTTGCCATTGATTGCTATGGGCCTTGAAGCCCATAGGATTCAATAGCAAATACTGATTCGGTAATTACAGAATCAGTAAAATTACCGATTTTACAAGGGGGACAGAGTGTCACTTTGACACCCTGTTGCACCCCTGTTACTGGCTTGTGTGCCATGTGAAACACATACATGCCCTTAGGGCATGTCTGTGTGCCACATGGCACAGGTGTACATGCACAGATGTGCATGCACACTGGAATTCGTTATTTACCATGTAATAGTATTACATGGTAAATAACGAATCGGTAATGGCCTGTGGCACTGTTTCCAGTGCCACCTACATCTGTATTTACCGATTCGGTAAATTTACCAATTTGGTATTTTACAGAATCGGTAAATTTACCGAATTGGTAAATATACCGATTCTGTATGTTTTAAGGCCCCTACATCTCCATTAGCAAATACTGGTCGGTAACGGCGGAAATCGGCCGTTACCGACCGGTATTTGCCGACCTACATCTGGCCCTAAGACTGATAACTCATCCAACCTCCTAGCAGAAGTAATTGCCAATAAAAAAGCTACTTTTGATGACAATCACTGAAACTTAGCCTGGTCAAAATTTTCAAAGGGGGGTTATTGTAGGCCCTTCAAAACTACTGATAAATTCCATGCCAGCACCAGATTGTGATGAGCTAAACTTCTAAGTCTAAGGGCCAGATGTATCAGCGCAAAAATGTGTTTGGCAATGTATGAAACATTTTGAATTCACAATATGGGTAATCACAATTATTTGCAATTACCTAAATTTCGAACGCAGTTAGGGAATCGCAATTTGTGATTCCCTAAATGCTAATTGCAAATTAGCATTAAGGAATCGCACATTACCACCAACTTTCAGTTGGTGGTTATTTGCAAATTCCTAGAAAAATGCACTTTGTTTGAATTTTTCTAAGTGCCATGTGGGACACATATATGCCCTTATGGGATCACTGACATAACATAGAATGACAAAATATAGACTTACCAAAATATAGTCACCAAAATATAGAATGCCAAAATATCGAATTCCTATCTACAAACAGGTAAGTACAAAAATATCGAATCCAAAATATAGTCTGTAAAAAATATAGTCAGTCAAAATATCGATTTTTTTTAAATGTCTTAAAAGTAATTTAAAATTAATGAAATAATAAATATAATTAACTAAAACATACTTAAAAATACTCAAATAACCTTAAAATTAAGATATAATTAATTTAAGTTATTAATAAAAAATGTACAATATTTTACCGTAGGATAACAGGAGGGTAACATTTAATATTACCACTCCAGTGAGTGCAACAGTAGGGAAAGCGTTGGATAGCGAAGGGGTAAAAAATACTATTCCCACTCCAGTGAGTGCAACAGTAGGGAAAGCGTTGGATAGCGTAAGGGTAAAAATTACTATTCCCACTCCAGAGAGTGCAACAGTAGGGAAAGCGTTGGATAGCGGTAGGGTAAAAAATACTATTCCCACTCCAGTGAGTGCAACAGTAGGGAAAGCGTTGGATAGCGAAGGGGTAAAAAATACGATTCCCACTCCAGAGAGTGCAACAGTAGGGAAGGCGTTGGATAGCATAGGGGTAAAAATTACTATTCCCACTCCAGAGAGTGCAACAGTAGGGAAAGCGTTGGATAGCATAAGGGTAAAAATTACTATTCCCACTCCAGAGAGTGCAACATTAGGGAAAGCATTGGATAGCGGGAGGGTAAAAATTACTATTCCAAATCCAGAGCGTGCAACAGTAGGGAAAGCGTTGGATAGCGTAGGGGTAAGAATTACTATTCCCACTCCAGAGAGTGCAACAGTAGGGAAAGCGTTGGATATTGGAAGGGTATAAATTACTATTTCCACTCCAGAGAGTACAACAGTAGGGAAAGCATTGGATAGCGTAGGGGTAAAAATTACTATTCCCACTCCAGAGAGTGCAACAGTAGGAAAAGCGTTGGATAGCGGGAGTGTGAAAATTACTATTCCCACTCCAGATATTGCAACAGTAGGGAAAGCTTTGGATAGCGTAGGGGTAAAAATTAATATTCCCACTCCAGAGAGTGCAACAGTAGGGAAAGCGTTGGATAGCGTAGGGGTAAAAAATACTATTCCCACTCCAGAGAGTGCACAGTAGGGAAAGCGTTGGATAGCGGGAGGGTGAAAATTACTATTCCCACTCCAGTGAGTTTAACAGTAGGGACAGTAATGATTTAAGATATTATTACAAATAAATTAAATATCAATACCAATAAAACATTAATTGAAATTAATAACCAATTTATTATTATGTAATAATTAATTAGAAATACAACTACATATTAGTTATTAAAAATTAATAACCTATTCATAATTATTCAACAACGAATAATTTTTAAATAACAAAAACTAATTAATAATAAAAATTAATACCAATTAAAAATAACAGTAAATTAATTATCAATACACAAAAAGTATTTTTAATATGTAATTAATTACAATTACATTACTTCCCACCCTATTCCCCTATGAACCCACATCCCACTACAGAAAATACATTAATACAATTATCATAATTATCAAATATTTAATTAATACAAAATATTTACCAATTAATAAAAATGTATTGCCAAATAATAGAAATTAAATACCAATTAAAAATTAATTAACAATAAATTTAAAATCAATACGAATAAATGAAAAAAAATATTTACTTTATTACAATTAAATTACTTCCCACCCTATTCCCCTATAAACTCACAACCCGCTACAGAAAATAAATTTAGAAAATTAGCATAATTAACAATTAATCAATTAATACACATTATATGGCAATTAATAAAAATAATTACCAATTACAAAATAACAATAAATTCAAAACGAATACCAATAAATAAATACAAATATTTAATGAATTACAATTAAATTACTTCCCACCCTATTCCCCTATAAACCCACAACCCGCTACAGAATTAAATTACGCAAAAATTAAATAACATAAAATTCATTACTTAAAATACATTAAACATACATTACAAAAATTAATATACACTTTTCACACATATACTAACATACAAAACACTTTAAAAAAATTGATATTATTAAAAAATCGATATATTTAATGCCTATATTGTATATTTCGATATTTTGACTTCTATATTTTGAATATCGATGTTACTTACCTTAAATTCGATATTTTTAACCACTATATTGTGTCCATTTGATATTTTGTCCATTCTATATTTTTACTTCGATATTATGTCCATTCTATATTTTGGAATAGATATTATGACTGTTTACCGCCCTTATGGCATGTATGTGTGCCACATGTGCACACATGCATATTTCAGGGGTGCAACAGTGTGTCCTCTTGGCACCCTTGCACCCTTACGCAATTTGTGAGTAACTATTGCGCATGCAATATCCATTCATTCCTATAGCCATCTGGCCCTAAAACTTTTAAGAAGACGGTTAACCAAGGGTGACATATTTTAAGGATTGTCAGAAGGACCTCTGAAGGCTCTATTTGCACCCAACTGATCTGCTAAGGTGACTGGAGCAAAACCTTTAAGGAACCCGTACCTTAAAAATGTGGCACTCTGAAAAGGTACAATAGAATCAGCGCTCCCAGTGCACCCTCACTGAAAAGAATCCCTGTGTTTTTTTTATAACTATTCATCTTGGAAAGATCAATTAATCAAACAGGGTTTATAAAGTGTGGCTAATCACCAGATAGGGAATTCTGGTGCTTGCAGGTCCCTGAGGCTTATTTGAACAGCCAGGTCTTGAGGGCTATTTGGAATTCCGGAAGTGAGGTGATAATCTAGAGATGTGTGGGGAGGCCGTTTGAGATCTCCAGTTCTGCTTGAGGAGATGCAGGAAGTATGGGCTGAGAGGGAGGCAGAGCATAGTCTTCGCAATGGTTGGTGGAGGTTCAGGCAGTAGTTATCGTAGGCGAGTCCTTGGTTGTATTGGACCTTGTATGTGTGGGTCAAATATTTTGAGAAAAAGGGGGGGCACCCAGTAACCCAAGAACCTGGGTAGAATACTGATTAAAGACACAAATAGTCCCTATGGGGGAAGTGTAGCCCATGACTTCCGCAGCAATAATGTCTTAAGGAACCATTCCTACAAGTAAAATTTATTTACACATTCAATGCATTTATTTTCATGTCATCAATTTATTATTTTCTTAATCAAGTAATATCATATATTAAGTCAAGCTGCTGATTCAACTGTTGTCTTAATACTGTGATATTGTTTTGATATGGACATGTTTTTTAACATTTACGAGTTGCTTTTGTGTGCGCAACTTTATGAACCAAGACACAGGATATATATTTTCTTGCAATCACAACAAGGTTTCCAAATCATACTCCGATATTAAAGGATGTATTTTGATAGTCATCATGTCTACTTCAGCCGTTCTTTCAACACACACATTTGGCCAATGCTTCTCTAATGGCTCTTTTTTACTTGCAATCAATTATGGCTTTTGTTTTTCACCCTTTTAAAATATTGCACAAAGTGGGTCGAATTATAGACCAAATCATGCCAAACCCATCCAGGGCTTTCGAAATGCCTGGAGACCATGCTGGTCCCAATGTCTTTGTAAGAGCAGTATTTCTTTACTTAATATCAATTGAAACAAGAAGTTAATTATATTCCAAGCGATCCTTGGAATGTGACACACTTCATTGACGGTGGTCATGCAGCCTCATCCTCTTGCATGTTACGTGCTCCCGGAGTGATCTATTTAGCAGATGGCACAGTTTTGCGCTACGCTACTAGTTCCGATTTCAATCCGGTTTGGCACACTACTTGAGTGAGTAGATTCTTCAGTGGTGAGGCTAGATTGTTGCTGCCACGCTTCTTTGTGTTGCTCTAAATGTTTGTTTTATTTCATTTTAGAAACACCAATCTGTGTGAATGCACATTTTGGATCCCTGGTGAATTTGCCCAGGTTTTGTTAAAACATTCTATGGTGAAAGCCCTCTGTTCTATAATCAAATTGTTTGCTCTGTTAGATTTATCTAATAGGTAGCCTCTCATTTTAGGTGGGTTGATAAGATGGAACACAGTGAAGAATTTATGTTGTATTGCGTACATAAAGAAGATGCAAAATCGCACTAACAGTTTGAACATGGTAATTGGTGGCCCTGGCTGTTCTGTTGTCTTTATTGAGTTATTTCCTCAAGCAACTCTTCAGAAAGGGTTGCACAACGTTGCCGATGTCTATAGTTTTTTTGTAACTGTTGTAACCGGTGGAAATCATTTACATAACCCCTTTCTTGCGATTCATACCAGTGACTTTAGTACAGGAGAGATCTGTTTTCTTTCCACATTTTTGATTTTTTGATGTTGCTTCAACAAGGAGAGGTAGAATTTCGCTATTGTCCCACCCTCCTTTTGCACATCTAATTGGTTGCCTACAACTCCTCTTACCCCAAATCTGGGGAGTGTTTTGTAATCGCATGTGAACATTTATTATTACAAATCTTGTGTTCTGACAAGATCCCTAAGGCTTAGTAAGGATGATTTATGTTTATCATATACATTGTTGACCCCTTATATAAGTCTTTTGATGCCCTTTGTCTTGAATCCTTATAGACTACACGTCTATTATTTGGCGTGTGGAAAACTCTATTCAACCTTCTTTTCAATCAGACACTTACCTCCATGGAAAGAATCTATCGAAATAGTCAATTCTTGATTTCTTGCTGCTTTGGCGCTATTCAAGATTGTAATAAATAGTTTCTCTCTTGACAGCTTGTTATTGTTAGTGCAAGCTGAATGAATGATATACTCATTGAGTTAAACTCTCATTAGGATTGTAGGGCTGCTGCCATAAATCTTCTGGTATCTCATATACCCCAATGCCAAAATACAGCATTCATGATATACAACATCTGGAATTCTTACACATGATTCTTTCTTTACTCTAGGTGTCTCCTTTAATCTACTGTCCTGACGATGACCCTTTTCTGATTCATTTGGCATTGCGGGTCGAAACGTCGACAATTTACAAATGTGGACTGTTTTTAATTTGATTGTGGATTGTGACACTCGAAAAACAAGTGTGTTAAATAACATCACACTATCCCTGTCAGTCACATGTATATAGTATTGTATATAGCACCAGCTCACTTTATCACTTTTCACTCCACCATCACAATATAGGAGCACCTTGACTCAATATTTGAGATTACTTGATTTTGAAAATAATAAATTGTTGTAATGAAAATAAATGCATTGAATTTGCAAATGAACCTTACTTGTAGGAATAGTTCCTTAAGAAACTATTGCTGTGGAAGTCAAGGGCTACACTTCCTCCATAGGGACCATTTGTGTCTTTAATCGTTGTATGTGTGGGTCAGCAACCTGAGTTGATTTCTCTTCTGTTTGGGGAGCCATTTGAGTTGCTTGAAGTGGGGTGTGATGGGGAGGGAGAAGATAAAAGGGGTTTCTTTCACTAGATGGATGTCACTAACCACCACTGAAAATCTGGCACCATCTGGGGAAGAACTGGAACAATAACCTCAAAATCTTGAGATCCCTGATCCCAGTAACTCAGGTGATTAACCAAATGTTTCATGTGAAAACGAGAGCATGGGAAGACTGTAGTGGCTGCTTCCATGATTCCCTGGAATCTCAACCAAGTCCGAGCTGGAGCCTGCTGGTGCCCCAGCAGGCGACATAGAGTATTTTATGTGGAACAAAGGCCACATCCATTTCTGTGTGGAAGACTGCCCTTATAAATTAGACTTGTTGCTTGTTTACCAGATGTGTCTTCTTCTGGCTGATGATAAGACCAAAATGCTCAATTGTAATTCCCCGACCACTGGTGCTAGTACCTTTGTGAACACCCTGGAAGAAGTGCAAAGCCCAAACAGAGTGCTTGAAATTGGTAATGGTTGTCTAGAATTGAAAATCTCAGGTATTTTTTGGATTGCATGTGAATCAGGACATGGAACTAGACATTTTGAGATCCAGGGTTGCCAAGAAATTGCCACTTTAAATCAAAGGAATTATGCTTTGGAGAGTAACGTTTTTGAAGGTCTCTAGAGAAATAAATGTGTTTAGCTTCTTGAAATTGAGGACTCGTCGGAAGGTTCCATCTTGTTTTGGTACCAAAAACAGTAAGAAATAAAATGCATGGGTTTTCAGTTATTTTTGGAACTTGCACCAGTGCACCGTTGCTCATTGGATCTTGAATGACTTGTAAGATTGATTCACTTTTCAATAGATCTTTCGGCAACATTGTACATTTGAACCACTTTGCGGGGGGATGTTCCTTTAATTTAATGAGGTAATATTCCTTTATGATTTACAGAACCTAGGCATCCCAAATCACCTCTGACCATTGAGGAAGAAAACCCTTCAGCCTTCCTCCCACCTCCATGTAGTCATTGTTGTTGATCCTGAGATTGAGAGGGCTATTGTCGGGATTTGTTTGCCAACGTGCCGCCCTCCACATCCCCCACACCTCGAGCTGTGCAATGAAGGACGCTTACTCTCCCTTTGAGTCTGTATCATTTGCTTGTTCTGAATTAAGGATTTCTTCCCTGAAAAGAACTAATGTTTCAATATTTTTTTCTCATCCGTGGATTTCTGCACCATGCCATTCAATTACTTGACGAACAATTTAGACCCTATAAATAGTAACTTCTGGACTGGAGATCTTTGTCCTACATCCAGATTCCGTGGTTTCACCCACAGCCTTTTCCTGAACTGCTGCTCCTGCTGAGGAAGCCGCTGACCGCAGATTATCGAACAAGATGTCCCATAAAAAATGAGCCATGAGATCCGTATTAGGCACCACTGGAACACAGTTGCACCCTATAGCAAACAGTCATACAGACATTGGAAGTCTTTCAAGAGGACTTGGCTTGCATATCCTGCATACGTTTGCTCTTATGGAAAAATTGGCAGCAGCAAATACTCTCTTTAGAGACTTCTGTACTTCTCTTTCAACCACATATGACTAGGTTGCATCCTGTGTCACCAGTGATGATGTAGAATTCATCGAAGACAGTATTTTGTTAACTTTGGGAGTCTATGCAAACTGTTCCTCAAAGTTTTCAATGGAGAACTTTTTTGAAGAAAGCGCTGTATTCCATGTTTTTCCACTTTTTGATAATTATATTTCTTAACACTTCAAGGAGTTCACAATCCACATTTAAATTATTTTTTAAATGTACCTCCATTATCAACATAATTATTTATCAATTAAACAAATATTATTAAAAATATTTTTTTTAACAAATTAAAATTAATTTACGCCCCAAACATTACCCCTATAAAACAAAACACACACAAAATAACAATAAACACTTGCCATAAATATTTATCAATTGATAAATTAATATTAATAATCAACTAATTATTAATCATTTAAACATAAATTACATTCCACCCTCTACCCCAATAAACACCACAACCCACACCTAAAACTCATTACACAATTTCCATAACTAATTTCACATTAATAAATTAAAATCAATTAACAATGTATGTAATTAAGTTAAAAGAATTTACTTCCCACCTTTTACCACTATAAACCCCACAACTTACATCAAAAATTACATAATTGCATATTTTATTTTTAATTAATTATTTAGCATTAATTAACAAACAAATATTAATTAATTATAAATAAATTACTTCCCACTCTATTCTCCTATAAACCCCACCACCCCTCCTACAAAAATGACACAAGTAACATAATTAATTACAAATTAATTAATTAATAATTACCAAACAATTAACAAATATTAAATAATAAAATAACTCCCACAATTAACACTATAAGATCTAAATTAAATAAATATGAATAAAGATTTTTTTAATACATTTATTATTATTACATTACTTCCCACCCTATTCACCCCTAAACCCACAACCCGCTCCGAAGAAAATGACACAATTAACATAATTGCCAATTAATTAATTAATAATAAATGAGTTCCCACAATTAACACTATAAAATCTTAATTAAATAAATACTTATACATAAAAATAATCATTAATTTATTATAATTAAATTATTTCCCACCCTATTCCCCTATAAACCCACAACCCGCAACAGAACTTAAAAACGCAAAATTTAATTAAAATACATTTAATAACTATCAAAAATTTAACACATATATTAAAAAGACAAAACAAATTCTTATACAAAAAATACTTTTAAAATACATAATAAAATACATAACTAATTAAAACATCGATATTTTAAACAACTATATTTTTGCAAACGATATTAAGAACTTTGATAGTTCTAAAAACAATATTTCTTACCTGCAAGTCGATATTCTTGACCGCGATATTCTTCCTGTCGATATTTCTGAATCACGATATTTAAAACTCGATATTTGTGAATATCAACATTTTAAACTCGATATTCTGTTTGTGCACCGAAATGGATTAGGTTTTTATATAGTGACTCGGGGACTAGAATCCAGGCTTTACCCAAATTATAATGGCAAGACAGGGCTGCCCACTGTCCCCGTTGCGCTTTGCCATTCGCAGTGTAATTCTGGAAGCTGAGTAATTAGTGGGGAATCAAAGTGGGAATAGGAACACATATGATTTCATTGTATGCGGACAATGTACCTTTGAATTTTCAAGATAACTCCTTTGTCGGTACCCTTGGCTTTGAACAGGTTGAATTGGTTTGTGGAAATATCAGGCTTACAGGCTAACAATGACTTGTACATACCTAATATGGACCCTCACACAAGAAAAAAAGGATCAACTCACCCCATTGGCGATAATGTGGGAGTTCGCGACTTTTAGGTATCTGGGAATCCAGGGACATTACTCTCAAGGTGACTTAATGGAGGTTAATGTAATAAAAATGATGAAGGGCATCTAGCAATCAGTTAAATTCTAGAAAAAACTCCCACTGTCACCAAAGGAAAGGATAGCACTCTCTTTGCCTGTCTTTTTGCCAAGTCCATTTTCTTTGCGCTGAATGGGATTTTTTTCTATTCAGTTTGGAGCAGAGGAAAACATAGATATTCATTCAAGAAGTTACAGATGCCAGCATTGGAGGGTGAACATGGGGATTCTGACTTTGAGTTATTTTATGTGGTAGCCAGGCCCAATGGTTGACAAAGAGGGTGGTAGAAAAAAATAATGTTGAGCTTAAGTGTTTGGGAGCGGCATGTGCTTGGGGAATTATATTGAAGCATTTACATGAACCACTTCAAAGAGCTAAAACATTGACAAGATTAGTTAAAGTGGCTAAATATTGTTGAAAAAGAATGCTGGCCCGAACTGCAGTAAAGGGTCCCTATGCTCCTCAATTACCATTGTGGTCTTTACCAGGGTTTAGTACATTAGCAGGGAAGATGTGGAGAAGAGCCAAAGTTGTACATATAAGTGATCTATATGAAGATGGGAAAATGCCCAAGCTTCAAAGCTTAAAGCACTAATTCTCACCCCCCTGGGACAAGTCCTGAACAATAATGCATTATTACATGTGATTCGAGAGACATGGAGTGATTATCCGAGCACACAAGCTAAACAAGACACTCTCTCAGCTGGCAGTGGAGTGTAGGTTTTCCCATGGTTCCATCTAGAAATGCCCGACTCCAACTAATACATCATGTACTGCGTTGCTCTTATCTATGTCCCCTTAGGATTAATAGAAAATTGCAGACATCTTCGGATGCCTGCCCTTGCTGTAAGGTGGGAAGTGCTGATCTCTTACACATGAGCTGGTCATGTCTGAGTGTGACACTTCATTGGTCTGCTATTATACAACATATGGGCAGAAAGCTTTAATAGCTTGTTTATTGGGAGTATTATTGAGGTCTTAAAAGACCAGTGAGGCAACTAGGTTCACAATCTAGCACATTTGTTAGCTAAGAGGCTGATAGCCATGCAATGGAAAAGTTGTGATCCCCTAATGTTGCAACAGTGTAGAAAAGATTTAGCAAAATGGGTAGACACAGCGGCGCGAACCCTCACAGCCTTGAAAGAGAAAGAAGGCTAGGTTACACGCATAATGAATGCATAATTTTAACCAAAATACCAAAGGATGGCACACAACTGCCTTGTGAACAAGCAATTTCAGAGAAGAGCTGCAGGAATAGCTATGTGGAATGGTGGGTGGATGAGAGATAGCCCTCTCATTTATAAGGGAGCAGATTAACGACTCTTCCCTCCTTTGTTGGTTTCCTCGCACTAGTGCCCTCCTCTCACCAGCACCCCTTTACAAGGCCTTTCCAAATTTCTCCACATTACTTAGGGCCCTATTAGGATGGCGGGTGGATCGCCCCCAAAGGGCCGGCGGTGGTCCCCGCCGGCCCGGCGGGTGCGATCTGCCCGCCATCCTTGCAGAAATGACCCCCGCCATATCACAATGGCTGGGGGTCTGCGGCAGACTGGAAGACCGTCCGCCGCTTTTCCGCCCGGTCGACATGTCGACCAGGCTGAAAAGGGTTCAATATGGTGGTGGTGTCTGAAAGACACCGCCAGCCATATCAGAATGTGACCTTGGAAATGCCTTTCCGTGGTGGCATTGCCGCCACGGAAAGGCATGCTGAGTCTGCTTGGGGGGCCCGTTGCGGGCCCCCAGGGACTGTCTCCGGGGGGGTGGGGTGTGCACATGGGGCGTACCCTTTCAATGAACTACGTGGCAGGCACCGCACGGTGCCTGTCACTTTGTGCATTGAAACGCACAACCTGCCTCTGTGGCATTGAGGCGGGCGATTCTCCTTGCACCACCTGCTGCAATGTTGTAGATGCTCTATGCACCCGCCAGTGTGGCGTGTGCATGCAAATCGGGAGTGCGGGACCCCGCACCCTCAGTGGGCGGTCCCGGTTCCCGAGGGTATGGCGGGTGGACAAAGTTTGCCCACCATGCTAATGGGGCCCCAAGTGTCCTTTACGCCCTTCATCTTATTAATGTTCCAGCTACAGACAAGCATAGTGGGAATTGACAGCTAAATTGAGGTATCTGCTATATGCCTTGTTTTGTCTTATATAATATGTAAAATACTTCCAGAGGGAAAAAGAAGGAAGGGTTGTCTGGGATATCCCCCGCCTATATGAAATAACTCAACAGAAAACGTTACATGGTTGGTTGATTTTAACCAAGGAGAATTTCTTGGTGTAAATTACCAGAAATGAAAACATGAGAGTTTGGTGGAGTCTTATAAAAAACAAATGACAAACCCTCACTCACCACCCTAAGAGGCATGCTTCTTCATTGGGTTGTCACATCTACCTGACAGTTTTTAGAGGCATGGATGGGCTGCCTGTTGTGACAGGGAGTACTTGGTGGCGGTAAATGCTACACAGCAAACAACAGAAAGATGGGATCAAAAAGATTAAACAACTCTGTCAGAAATTACAGTGGCCATGATTTATATTATATTCCTCCCAGGAATATTAATAACAGGGATGGTAAGACTTTGTGGATAATTAATGACTGTCCCTATGGTCAACATAGTTCAGTCTATCAAGGGCTTAATAGGGGTCCAAGGCTTTCGTTAGGATTGTGACCCCTTTTTGTGCACTCACCTCTCATGCACACTTGTACTCTTACATACAGGTAGTCCCTAATGATGTGATAATCTCAATTCTTAGTGATTTGTCATCTTGTTCTGGTTCCTGAAAAATAAGAATCTGACACACAGACATGACCAACACTAAGGGGCCGATTCCGATCCTAGTCGGAAACATCTCCGACCGATCCGGATCCGAAATGGTTTCCGACCAAGCCGGACTCCTGCAGTACGACCGAGGGACTACAATGCGGCGTATGCTGCCGGACTCGGTTCGGTCGAACTCCCATAGAAGTCAATGGGAGCCAGTGGTACAACGCGTACATGAGCTCCCATTAACTGAATAGGTACGTCTCGTACAAGTGCGCCCCCTACAGTGGGTATGTGTCAGGGCCTACCGCACTGTACATGCCTGTGTTGGAGAGACCCATGGGTGTCCCCCTGTGTCCAAGTCGTAAGGCTGCGGGTAACAGGGGCTCCGACGTGGTGTCAAGGTGCCTGATACATCCACAGGAGCCGACGATGTACCCAATGCCCCTCCGCCTCAGACGCCACCCGAGTGTTTATAATTCTAGGTAACGTCTAAAACGGGGGGAAAGGGGAAGTGGAGAGACAAAAAGAGAGATGGCCTCAGTGGAATCGGATGACGATCCCTCTGTCGTTGGTCGGGGCGTCTTCTTAGCTGTACCTGAACAAAACAATATATTATAGGACACACATTTCTGGAAATAACTTAGTCTGAAAACTTTACACTTTAAATTAACAATTACCCCTAAAGTTTTAGGCCTTTGCTTCTCTCTTGTATTTTTAATTGCTGTTATCAACTCCCTCTGGCTACTTCGTTGCTGCAAGGAAAAAACAGATTTACATGAATTTACCCCTTAGAAACTAGTACGTGTAACTTCTAAACTCTTTTAGATTTTCCTTCCACTCATTACCTGATTTGTAGCGTGAGGGAGCTTATAAGTTCAACTGCGCTTCTGCGGGTTCCTTGACTAGGTAACAATATAGAACCAAAGACTGAGGACAATATCAAATTCTGAATGTCACAGTTTTCGTTTCAAAGTACTTATTCAAGAAAAAATTAGCTGGAAGCTTTAACTAAGAGTTTCTCAGTTATTTCCACTTAATGGAAAAAATAAACAAACAAGCCTGACTGGATTCTTCTTCTTCTCGAGTCAGCTGGAGAGGCGTCCCTCGTTGCACATGCGATACTTGGCTGCTTCGGAAACACTGTGGCTATTTTCGGAAAGACTGTGGCAAGGTTTCTGAACTTTCGATTCCGATTCCGGCACGGAGCTCCGGGCTGACGTGCTCTGTCCGCCGGAACACAGTTGAAGTGCGCAGTTCGAATTACGAACGCGCACCTTGTTCGCATTTATGCTCACGCGCTGAGCAGACACTAGACCGCTGACCTGTAATGGCTGCGTCCGTTCTGCTCCACCATGATGGGTTTCCTGCTGAGTTCTGTATATTCTTAAAGCATTGAACATCAGGGTGGATATCAGGTGCCTTTTCTTCCACCTCAAGGATGTGAAACCCTTGCGTCGGGGTCGGTGTTTCTGAACCCTAACTAGAGGGATCCTGACACGTGGACCCCTGAAGTCCAACTTCGGGAGTTATTGCGAGGCGGATGCTCCGACTCGATCCGGCTGTCCGAATCGAGCATCGTACTAGCTCGGTCGTGAAACGTCTCCATTGCGCGCCACGGTTTGCCTGTGGCTGAGTCGTACGGAGCAGTTAGGACCCGGAAACTATTCGGATGGAGATTTTGCGCTTGTTCGCATCGTACTGCGACGTCCGGACCCATGTACAACTCGGATGGAAATTCAGCCTCCGAATCGTGTCCGCTACTCGATTCGGTGCCCTACCGACCGAGATTGGAATCGGCCCCATAGTCTTTGGGGAGTATCTTTTCTCCCAAGTGATTTTTTTCTTTGGGGGTTCAGGTGAAGATGAAACGATTAACTGAACGTGACATGTCAAAAGTTGGAGACATAATCAGAAAAAACTGCAAAATTACGCTTAGTGATACAAAGTGAGTAATTATTTCATTTCCCATTCTTTGCCCTCCTCATCCCAGTCCTCACATAGTTGTGGATATTATAAGCATAATGATTTGCACCAACACTAATTATATGCTTAAACGGAAAAGAACATTTAACATTTTATATACAACAATTATTTAATTGCTGTATTGATGATAGCTGAACCAAAATTCCAGTCACAATATTGTTTTAGGAAATAATGGTTAACAAAGGTCTGTGGAGTGTACCAGATGGCCACCCAGCAAATCTCTGGAAAGATGCCATAACTTGGTCCATGAAGCTGATATCGATCTAGTGGATTGGACTTACACGCCCAATGGGGGCTCAGTGTTTGCTGACCTCTAAGCCTGCATTATGGCCTCCTTCATGCACCTAGTTAAGGTAGGAGTTGAGACTTTTTGGCTGCACCAAAGGAGACAAACAACCAATTGGACACTCTAAAAACATTTTGCCCTCTCTAAATATTTTAGGAAACATCTTCTCACATCTAAGAAAGAAGGAATGTTATAACTGATTGCAATATCATAAGGATTAGTTCATGAGAACATGATATCTGGAGTGAATATTCAGGATAAATTTAGGGTCTGGTTTTAGAGCCATTGTGCCAGGGAAAAAAATCTCAGGTAAGGTGAGAAACAACTAAGGCCTAGATGTAGGTAATAGCAAATTACCGAATGGTAAATACCGAATTTTACCGATTCGGTATTTACTATTCGGTAATTGCTATGTAGGTAAAATATTCGGTAAAAATACCGAATCTGTAAGATTCGGTAATTACCGATTCGGTAATTACCGAATCGGTATTTGCCATTGATTGCTATGGGCCTTGAAGCCCATAGGATTCAATAGCAAATTACTGATTCGGTAATTACAGAATCAGTAAAATTACCGATTTTACAAGGGGGACAGGGTGTCACTTTGACACCCTGTTGCACCCCTGTTACTGGCTTGTGTGCCATGTGACACACATACATGCCCTTAGGGCATGTCTGTGTGCCACATGGCACAGGTATACATGCACAGATGTGCATGCACACTGGAATTCGTTATTTACCATGTAATAGGATTACATGGTAAATAACGAATCGGTAATGGCCTGTGGCACTGTTTCCAGTGCCACCTACATCTGTATTTACCGATTCGGTAAATTTACCAATTTGGTATTTTACAGAATCGGTAAATTTACCGAATCGGTAAATATACCGATTCTGTATGTTTTAAGGCCCCTTCATCTCCATTAGCAAATACTGGTCGGTAACGGCCGAAATCGGCCGTTACCGACCGGTATTTGCCGACCTACATCTGGCCCTAAGACTGATAACTCATCCAACCTCCTAGCAGAAGTAATTGCCAATAAAAAAGCTACTTTTGATGACAATCACTGAATCTTAGCCTGGTCCAAATTTTCAAATGGGGGTTATTGTAGGCCCTTCAAAACTACTGATAAATTCCATGCCAGCACCAGATTGTGATGAGCTAAGCTTCTAAGTCTAAGGGCCAGATGTATCAACGCAAAAATGTGTTTGGCAATGTATGAAACATTTTGAATTCACAATATGGGTAATCACAATTATTTGCAATTACCTAAATTGCGAACGCAGTTAGGGAATCGCAATTTGTGATTCCCTAAATGCTAATTGCAAATTAGCATTAAGGAATCGCACATTACCACCAACTTTCAGTTGCAAATTCCTAGAAAAATGCACTTTGTTTGAATTTTTCTAAGTGCCATGTGGGACACATATATGCCCTTATGGCATGTATGTGTGCCACATGTGCACACATGCATATTTCAGGGGTGCAACAGTGTGTCCTTTTGGCACCCTTACGCAATTTGTGAGTAACTATTGCGCATGCAATATCCATTCATTCCTATAGCCATCTGGCCCTAAAACTTTTTAAGAAGACGGTTAACCAAGGGTGACATATTTTAAGGTTTGTCAGAAGGACCTCTGAAGGCTCTATTTGCCTCCAACTGATCTGCTAAGGTGACTGGAGCTAAACCTTTAAGGAACCCGTACCTTAAAAATTTGGCACTCTGAAAAGGTACAATAGAATCAGCGCTCCCAGTGCACCCTCACTGAAAAGAATCCCTGTGTTTTTTTTATAACTATTCAACTTGGAAAGATCAATTAATCAAACAGGGTTTATAAAGTGTGGCTAATCACCAGATAGGGAATTCTGGTGCTTGCAGGTCCCTGAGGCTTATTTGAACAGCCAGGTCTTGAGGGCTATTTGGAATTCCGGAAGTGAGGTGATAATCTAGAGATGTGTGGGGAGGCCGTTTGAGATTTCCAGTTCTGCTTGAGGAGATGCAGGAAGTATGGGCAAGTGAGAGGGAGGCGGAGCATAGTCTTTGCAATGGTTGGTGGAGGTTCAGGCAGTAGTTATCGTAGGCGAGTCCTTGGTTGTATTGGACCTTGTATGTGTGGGTCAAATATTTTGAGAAAAAGGGGGGGCACCCAGTAACCCAAGAACCTGGGTAGAATACTGATTAAAGACACAAATAGTCCCTATGGGGGAAGTGTAGCCCATGACTTCCGCAGCAATAATGTCTTAAGGAACCATTCCTACAAGTAAACTTTATTTACACATTCAATGCATTTATTTTCATGTCATCAATTTATTATTTTCTTAATCAAGTAATATCAAATATTAAGTCAAGCTGCTGATTCAACTGTTGTCTTAATACTGTGATATTGTTTTGATATTGACATGTTTTTTAACATTGACGAGTTGCTTTTGTGTGCGCAACTTTATGAACCAAGACACAGGATATATATTTTCTTGCAATCACAACAAGGTTTCCAAATCATACTCCGATATTAAAGGATGTATTTTGATAGTCATCATGTGACTTCAGCCGTTCTTTCAACACACACATTTGGCCAATGCTTCTCTAATCGCTCTTTTTTACTTGCAATCAATTATGGCTTTTGTTTTTCACCCTTTTAAAATATTGCACAAAGTGGGTCGAATTATAGACCAAATCATGCCAACCCCATCCAGGGCTTTCGAAATGCCTGGAGACCATGCTGGTCCCAATGTCTTTGTAAGAGCAGTATTTCTTTACTTAATATCAATTGAAACAAGAAGTTAATTATATTCCAAGCGATCCTTGGAATGTGACACACTTCATTGACGGTGGTCATGCAGCCTCATCCTCTTGCATGTTACGTGCTCCCGGAGTGATCTATTTAGCCGATGGCACAGTTTTGCGCTACGCTACTAGTTCCGATTTCAATCCGGTATGGCACACTACTTGAGTGAGTAGATTCTTCAGTGGTGAGGCTAGATTGTTGCTGCCACGCTTCTTTGTGTTGCTCTAAATGTTTGTTTTATTTCATTTTAGAAACACCAATCTGTGTGAATGCACATTTTGGATCCCTGGTGAATTTGCCCAGGTTTTGTTAAAACATTCTATGGTGAAAGCCCTCTGTTCTATAATCAAATTGTTTGCTCTGTTAGATTTATCTAATAGGTAGCCTCTCATTTTAGGTGGGTTGATAAGATGGAATACAGTGAAGAATTTATGTTGTGTTGCGTACATAAAGAAGATGCAAAATCGCACTAACAGTTTGAACATGGTAATTGGTGGCCCTGGCTGTTCTGTTGTCTTTATTGAGTTATTTCCTCAAGCAACTCTTCAGAAAGGGTTGCACAACGTTGCCGATGTCTATAGTTTTTTTGTAACTGTTGTAACCGGTGGAAATCATTTACATAACCCCTTTCTTGCGATTCATACCAGTGACTTTAGTACAGGAGAGATCTGCTTTCTTTCCACATTTTTGATTTTTTGATGTTGCTTCAACAAGGAGAGGTAGAATTTCGCTATTGTCCCACCCTCCTTTTGCACATCTAATTGGTTGCCTACAACTCCTCTTACCCCAAATCTGGGGAGTGTTTGGTAATCGCATGTGAACATTTATTATTACAAATCTTGTGTTCTGACAAGATCCCTATGGCTTAGTAAGGTTAATTTATGTTTATCATATTGTTGACCCCTTATATAAGTCTTTTGATGCCCTTTGTCTTGAATCCTTATAGACGACACGTCTATTATTTAGCGTGTGGAAAACTCTATTCAACCTTCTTTTCAATCAGACACTTACCTCTATGGAAAGAATTTATCGAAATAGTCAATTCTTGTTTTCTTGCTGCATTGACGCTATTCAAGATTGTAATAAATAGTTTCTCTCTCTCTTGACAGCTTGTTATTGTTAGTGCAAGCTGAATGAATGATATAGTCATTGAGTTAAACTCTCATTAGGATTGTAGGGCTGCTGCCATAAATCTTCTGGTATCTCATATACCCCAATGTCAAAAGCACAGCATTCATGATATACAACATCTGGAATTCTTACACATGATTCTTTCTTTTCTCTAGGTGTCTCCTTTAATCCACTGTCCTGACAATGACCCTTTTCTGATTCATTTGGCATTGCGGGTCGAAACATCGACAATTTACAAATGTGGACTGTTTTTAATTTGATTGTGGATTGTGACACTCGTAAAACAAGTGTCTTACATAACATCACACTATCCCTGTCAGTCACATGTATATAGTATTGTATACAGCACCAGCTCACTTTATCACTTTTCACTCCACCATCACAATATAGGAGCACCTTAACTCAATATTTGAGATTACTTGATTTTGAAATATTAAATTGTTGTAATGAAAATAAATGCATTGAATTTGCAAATAAACATTACTTGTAGGAATAGTTCCTTAAGAAACGATTGCTGTGGAAGTTAAGGGCTACACTTCCTCTATAGGGACCATTTGTGTCTTTAATCGTTGTATGTGTGGGTCAGCAACCTGAGTTGATTTCTCTTCTGTTTGGGGAGCCAGTTGAGTTGCTTGAAGTGGGGTGTGATGGGGTGGGAGTAGATAAAAAGGGGTTTCTTTCACTAGATTGATGTCACTAACCACCACTGAAAATCTGGCACCATCTGGGGAAGAACTGGAACCAAAACCTCAAAATCTTGAGATCCCTGGTCCCAGTAACTCAGGTGATTAACCAAATGTTTCATGTGAAAACGAGAGCATGGGAAGACTGTAGTGGCTGCTTCCAAGATTCCCTGGAATCTCAACCAAGTCCGAGCTGGAGCCTGCTGGTGCCCCAGCAGGCGACAAAGAGTATTTTCTGTGGAAGAAAGGCCATAACCATTTCTGTGTGGAAGACTGCCCTTACTAAATTAAACTTGTTGCATGTTAACCAGATTTGTCTTCTTCTGGCTGATGACAAGACCAAAATGCACAATTGTAATTCCCCGACCACTGGTGCTAGTACCTTTGCGAACACCCTGGAAGAAGTGCAAAGCCCAAACAGAGTGCTTGAAATTGGTAATGGTTGTCTAGACTTGAAAATCTCAGGTATTTTTTCGATTGTATGTGAATCAGGACATGGAACTAGACATTTTGTAGATCCAGGGTTGCCAAGAAATTGCCATTTTAAATCAAAGGAATTATGCTTTGGAGAGTAACCTTTTTGAAGGTCTCTAGAGAAATAAATGTGTTTAGCTTCTTGAAATTGAGGACTCGTCTGAAGGTTCCATCTTGTTTTGGCACCAAAAACAGTAAGAAATAAAAATCCTGGGTTTTCAGTTATTTTTGGAACTTGCACCAGTGCACCGTTGCTGATTGGATCTTGAATGACTTGTAAGATTGATTCACTTTTCAATAGATCTTTCGGCAACATTGTACATTTGAACCATTTTGCGGGGTATGTTCCCTTAATTTAATTAGGTAATATTCCTTTATGATTTACAGAACCTATGCCTCCCAAATCACCTCTGACCATTGAGGAAGAAAACCCTTCAGCCTTCCTCCCACCTCCATGTAGTCATTGTTATTGATCCTGAGATTGAGAGGGCTATTGTCGGGATTTGTTTGCCAACGTGCCGCCCTCCACATCCCCCACACCTCGAGCTGTGCAATGAAGGACGCTTACTCTCCCTTTGAGTCTGTATCATTTGCGTCTGAATTAAGGATTTCTTCCCTGAAAAGAACTAATGTTTCAATATTTTTTTCTCATCCGTGGATTTCTGCACCATGCCATTCAATTACTTGCCGAACAATTTAGGCCCTATAAATGGTAACTTCTGGACTGGAGATCTTTGTCCTACATCCAGATTCCGTGGTTTCACCCACAGCCTTTCCCTGAACTGCTGCTCCTGCTGAGGAAGCAGCTGACCACAGATTATCGAACAAGATGTCCGATAAAAAATGAGCCATGAGTTCCGTATTAGGCACCACTGGAACACAGTTGCACCCTATGGCAAACAGTCATACAGATATTGGAAATCTTTCAAGAGGACTTGTGTTGCATAACCTGCATACGTTTGCTCTTATGGAAAAATTGGCAGCAGCAAATACTCTCTTTAGAGACTTCTGTACTTCTCTTTCAACCACATATGACTAGGTTGCATCCTGTGTCACCAGTGATGATGTAGAATTCATCGAAGACAATATTGTGTTAACTTTGGGAGTTTATGCAAACTGTTCCTCAAAGTTTTCAATGGAGTACTTTTTTGAAGAAAGCGCTGTAATCCCATGTTTTTCCACTCTTTGATGATTATATTTCTTATCACTTCAAGGAGTTATAAAATATCAGCAGGGGGAAGTTGTGTTTGCTCAAAACCTAAGCATTTCCCTAATGTGAGACAACATCTCTTACAGATGCATATAGCACCTTTTTGAGCCAGACTTCTGCTCCAGCCCTTTTAGCAGCAGGCCCATTTAATCCAGGAACCACTATCTGCTTCATCAAGGTCTCCCCTGGAAATTTGAAGAACCTCCTCTTCCAAAGGAGGGCCAGGATGCTCAGGATTGTTGCGCTTTGAAGAGGCTTTCTTAGGCTACATAGCGACACGTGCAATACTGATGAGCTGCGTACAGCGTAAACACGCATCTTTTCTGTTTTAAATATTGCCTGGAGACCAGTTGTTGTCTCACAAGAAGTCTGGCTTCAAACAAATCAAGCCAGTGTACACCCGGTCGTACTCTACAGAATAGCACCCAACCGAGGTGGGAGCACCTCAGCCCCATTCTCCTTAGGCCTGTTATGTGCCCACCCCTTCTCCCTGCTCCAGTCACACAAGAGTGGGGAGTGCACAGGTAAAGGTGCTCAAACTGTGCCAACTGCTCAGCAAGATGGTGTGTGAAGACAGTAAGTAAATAACAATGAAAATCTGTAAAAATCCAAACCTTCACATAACAAGCTTGATGACCTGTTGGAGACAGGACGTGAAAAATAGGGGTTAGGGGGAAGTGGGAAGTATATTAATGTCTAACAGTATTGATAGAAAGAGAACTAATGTATTTTTTCCACTTTGCTTGGATAAAGGCCTGTGTGGGAGGTAGGACTCTTCAACTATGTGAGGACTGGGACAAGGACGATGGACGATAGGTAATTTAAATGACACCAGTTGCGGGTTTGCCTCCCCCGCTCCCTTTGAGCTGGGCTTTGGTGGCCTCATAGTTTACGTTTTCCATTCTTAGGTCTCGGCCTAGCGTACACTGAGCCAGAGTCCTTTTCTCGGGGGCTTTGAAAATGGACCTGGAAATTCCACGCAGCTCGTGCGTATTATTTCCTAGGTCCATTTTCATTGGCCTATGTGTGCGTGTATTTTTAAAACAGAACACGCAATAGGCCATGGGCGGTCGCGTAGCTCCGCCTGTGGCCTATTGGTATCTGTTACGTGCACCAAAGTCCATATGTCTTCAATTATCATGCCGACACAGGCGTGATAATTGAAGACATATGCCTGCAGTGGCGCGCGCAAGCCTGGCAGGCGTTTTTTGTTGTTGTTTTCAATGGCGATCGCTTTCGCGATAACTTTGAGTGTGCTTCCTGGTTGTAAACAGCCGTCCCTGCTGGCCATACTCTGCCGTGACGTCACCATCAAACAAGCTTACTGCTGGTGCAGCCTTCAAGCTACAGCAGAACAATCAATACGGATTTCTTATCAAGAAACAAGATGAGGTCAGAACTCATTAAAAACACATTATTATAGATTGAAAACATCTAAGAAGAGACGCTGCAGCTTGGAAAGGAGCCATGCAGAAAGCAGATAGGCCTCATTTAATGCGGGCAGGCTTGGACATGGCCTGGCACACACCCCCGCCCCTCCCTGGGTGAAAACTGATACAGCTTCTCACTTGTTTTTTTTTGCTCCGGTGTTCTTGTGGACGTGCTTGCCCGATGCTGGCTTGGGGACATGTCCTGGTGTGCAGGGATGCTGTGTCTCCTCGGCTGCTGCCTTAGGTTGTGAACGGGTGTGTCTGTGGGGTCGGAGGCTGCGTGGGTCTCTTCCGGTGTTCTGGTTCCCTGTGGCCTGCGGTGCAGCTGCGTTGGGTTAGTGTTTCCTGCAGTATGCCTACCACGTCTAAGGGTGTTTGGGCTCCGTGTCGTTCTGCCACGGGTGGTCATGCTGTTTTCCTCTGGCGCCATGTTTCCTATAGTCCGGCACGCCTGTTTGCAGTGGGGCAGTGTGTGGGGGTAGGTTTGGCATCCTACGGGTTGCTGTGCACCTGGGTGGACGCAGTTGGGGGTTTTGGTGCATACCCCATGTTGACATTACTGGCGTGCACAATGAAATAGCAAGCGTGCCTTATGGGCAGTGAAGAAATTACATGCATGCACTGTGATGACATTATGTGCGTGCATCATGGTGTCTGTAGTAATTACATGTGCGCATTATATGATGTAGTTACGAGTGTGCAATAGGCCACTGATGAGATTGCGGTGTACATACTGTACAGTGATGACATTACAGGATCTTCGTCTGTGGTCACTGACGGCCCCGCCATCACTTTACAGCAACCAGTAATGATTAATGTGCTTGTGTGTCACTCACGTTACCCCTTTGTCCCCCTTGCAGTTATGTTTATGATGCTGCATTGTTTGTGCCAGGTTGGAAGTTACCGGCTTCCGGGTGTGTGGCAGGACGTTCCAGAGAAGTCAGATTCAGGTGAGGTACTTGCAAACAGACATCTCGTTTATGCATCTATTTCTGGGAGACCTGGCAGATTCGGTTATTTGTAAAACACGATAGTAGCATGGTTATACTTCTATAAAACAAAAAGGCAATTGTTCGCAGCTTCGAAGCACTAAGCTTAAAATATATTCGTGAGAAATAATTATTGACCACACCGTTGTAGAAGGTTTTCTGGTGCTTATAGTGCTGTTCATTGAGATTTTCTGTATTTTTAGTATAGTTTAGTCAAGCAGCGGCCAGTATTTCCATTGTATACGTTGGCAGATGCATTTTGGTGATTACATTTTATCATCACAAATAGAGAGAAGTGCATATCATCTGGACTTTCAATTGCTTCTCCCATCTTCTCTGTAATTTTGGTCAAGAAAGTCGCTTGGCAGCTTCCTGAAACCGAAATCTCATTCTGTCCAATACAGTGTAAGATGTGTATCCCTTCGTGGCCTCTAGATTACAGCCAGCCTGGTGGTACGTATATACATTATTCTTGTTTTGGAAGCAGGACAAAGTGTCGTAAAATAGGAATTTAGCAGCCCACCAAATCGCAGCTGGTAAGTGTCAAAGTTTTAAATATATGTGTTATATTCACTGCTTTGAATAGGATGACAATGGTGAGTGGTCTCTAAGGGGGAGGTGCCAAGAGTTAAGGCCCCTTTATAAAAGGTGGGCCAAATACCTGTGAAATAGAATACTATGCCTCACAAATTCATACACGGGGCTTTTGATCATAACAATAACTGGGATCAGTAAGCACCACTCTATGTAGCGGTTTGTGTGGGAACTTGACCCTGGGCCATAAGCAATAATGCTTGTGACTGTAGCCTGATATTTCTGGCTTCTATTCTTCCACTGCTTGGTTTTCAACCATTACTTTTTTCTTTACTGTTACCCATGCCACAAGAGTGTTTTTCCCCACTCTGTGTTGCTCTTTGTTGCTCCTGTGCTTTTTCCTACCCCATTCTGGTTGCCCTCCTGTACTTCCCTCTGTTTCTTTTTTGCCTGTTTGATTCTCCCCCCCACACCATGTTGCTGTCTTGCTTGTTGCTCCTCCATCCCAACTCTGCCCTCCGTGTTGCTTCCCCTTGTCCTCCTCTGTTGCCCTTTGAATTTCCTCCTCACCCCTGTACTCCCCAGTTGGCTTCTTGCCGGTATGCTTCTCTCCCGCCCACTCTACATTGGTCTCTTGCCCATTTCTTCTTCTTCACTCATGTGTGCCCCAGTGTTACTCCAGGCCTCCCATGTTGCTTCCACTCTCCTGTGTTGCTTCCTCCAACTACTACTTAAAAACAAGCATTTGCAATCCAATCTGTCTTGTATTTGTGAAAGTTCGAGCTATTTGCGTTGTAAATTATATTGTTTTGGACCTATGTTTTTTACTTGTAGTGGAGTGGATGTATGTTGTTTGCTATTTGTAGAAGTACTATATACTGATGCATGGAGTACCAAGTTTGAGCTATTGGCATTGTAAATGACAAGGCCTTTTATTCATTTTTTTTTTAAAACCTGCAATCGGTGCATAAACACGCACTTTGAAAGTAAAGTCCTTGGTTACGATGAGCAAGGCTGGCAGCAAAAGAGACTGCCAGCCTTGCTTCTCATAAGCATGGACTATAAGTACAAAGTGCTTGTTTATACACCAAAGTAAATGAATAAAAGGCATTGTTTTTCTGTCTCTCGGTGCACATCTCTGTCTTGGTGTGCGGGTCTCTATCTGCGTGTATTTTTCTGTGTGTGCGACTCTATCTCTGTGTGTGCGTCTCTATATGTGCATTTGTCAATGTAAGTACGTCTCTTCTCTGCTGTGTGCATCTTTGTTTCTATGTTTGTCTCTGTCTGTGTGTGCGTCTCTATACGTGTGTCAGTCTCTTTGTGTGCGTGACTGACTGTGCGTCTCTGTGTGTATGTTTCCATGTGTGTGTCTGTCTCTCATGCCACATCATTTCACTACACAAATACATTCCACGCCACACAATTTCACACCACACAATTCCACAACTAACAATTCCAATCCAACCCCCATAATTCCACTACACACCACATGCATACACTCTATAACACATGGCTAAAAGACATTTCCATTTACAATGCCTTTAGCTCTAACTCAAATAAATCCGAGACCTATTGCATTTCCATGCTTGTTTTGCTTTTTTATTGTGTACATTTCATTTTCTTATGTAGAAATTATGTGAATATGTCTCAAATTACTCTAGGTTACATGGTCAATGAGAAAAAACTAATAAGACTTACAGCCAGTGGGAGGAACTATGGGGTTCATTCAACTCCACCAACTTTAAGCTAATTGAGCCCCACAGTATGGATCAAACATATTTACTTATTTTGCAACAATAACATTTTAAACTTAATGTAAAAAAAAACTGTATTTCGTTCCATAAGTGATGGGGTGGGATGGATACATATGCAAATCAATGTTGGTAGTCCACCACGAACTACTAGACATGTGTCCTCTGCATGTGAACACAAGCACCCCTAGGCATGTTCAGGCTAGTTGGGCCTCGAAATGAGGTGCATAATAATAAAGTGTGTCCGTATCTGGGCATATCTTTTGCACTTTAATTCAACAATCTGAAGAACCGTTTTTTTTTGCAGTTTTATATCGTTTTATATAGCTCGAGCTCGCCCCAAGGACATTGGAGCACTTAACACAGCACTGTCTTACGAATTGTGGAGGCCCCAGGCAAGAAATATTTTGGGGGCCCTTGTTTGGAGCAACTTTGAATTTTATTTCCGATTTGTTTCTAACTCAAAGCCCCACGTTGCCTAACATTATCAATGTGTACATTACAAATTAAGATATACACATACACAGAAGTGAGTTAGAGAGAAAGTCCACCTTCCTAGGCATCTGACCACTTACATTACACACGGTCAGTTCATTTCTTAGCCACATGGAAATTAAGGGGCATGTTAGCAAGGCCTGGTGATATAATTATCGCCGCTTTAGCGTCTGTTTTCGGGCGATAAGTGGTGATAATTATATCACATTATCGTCAAGGACACGCTAGCGCGTGTTTCCTTGATGTAGAGCCCGTTTTTCACAGCCTCGCCTTGCAACGCTATTGAGATGCAAAGAAGGCGTGGCTGTGAAAACAACACATGAAAATATCGCAAAGGCAGCTTCGCAAAATTAACAAGAAGGTGCAGCGATAAAAAAATCGTGCTACCTCAGCCTTAATGTGGAATTTAACGTCTGTTAAATTCCAGACTAAGGCATACTAATAATGGTAGGTGGATTGAGCTGATACGACCACAGGGTCGTATCAGCAATGTTATCGCTGTTTTCCATGGAACATCGCTGGAAAACCAGCGATGTTCGATGGTAAACACCGCTATCGCTGAAATATTATCGCCATAGCGCTATGCATTGTAAATATAGTGTTATCATGGCGATAATTTTCAGAGATAGCCGGCGATAATATTTCTATCGCTATGTGGGGCCATCGATAGTTATCTCTGGACCTTGTTAACATGCCCCTAAGTGATTTACCCCAAATCACAGAATATTGAGCCAACTCCGACACTCGAGCCTGATTCCCCAGTTCCAAAGTCGGCCGCAGCGGCCCTAAAGCCGCACGTCTCCCTTTCATTCCAGTGTTTGCCTTCTATGAGTCTGGATTCGATAGCCTTGCTACTGTAATGCATCATGGTTCCTGGACTATTTTTTTTGCATTTTAATTTTTAAAGTATCTGCCCTCAGAAGGTTGATGCTTTATTTACACAATACTGTAGTTAGAGAGTCATTTACATAATGCAAATACATGCAATTCCTTACGCGTGTTTAGCTAATTATAAAGTCATCATATCTCCGCGAAGCCCTTCAATACTCTTTGCCAGCACTTCTTTCAGAACGGTGTGTTGCCACATGCTCCCAGCAGGCCATTGAATAGGAACAGAAGACGACATGCCTGGCCGCACACAGCCAGGAAACACCTGCTTGTTGTTTTAATTATTTATAATACACACGAAAATACCATAGAAAGCAGCTTTTCATAGCTCGGCGATATCGAGAACACACAAAAAAACGAGTCAAAAAAGAAATTTAAACCAAGCAATACGCTAAGCACACAAATAAAAAAGAAATATAATTTTATTAAAGGCATATAGTAAAATAGAGTTGCAATAAATCAGAAAGTTAAATTGTAGTTCAGCTTCCAAGGGGATTTAAAACATATACAAATGGATTCATACCTAACAGCTTTAGGGCATGGGTTCCAAAACTTGATTCAATGCACCTTTAAGGATTTGCTCTGTAAACAGGATTTAAAATATCTCATCAATGGCAATTCGGAGTTCAGACTTGGCCCTTGTTACTAATGTCTCTGAATGGTATACCTAGGGGGGGAAGGGGGGGCCACTCTGGGTCATTCTGGAGCTGGAATTACCAGTTCTGCAAACACCAGACTTGGTAAAGCCAGATGTGGAGACACCGCTATCCCCAGAGTCTCATGCAGTGCTCCCGGGACTGTAGGCAGCTGCTACATCCAACACCTGCCTGGTCTTTTCCTTCGCAATTGGGGGATCAGTAAATGCACCCACCTCCCCCACCGCTCCCCTACACATTCAGAGATTCCAACCCCTCAGTACCACCACATCTAAATCGGGAGATCTTGTAATGAGCCCTTTGAAAGCAGATTTCTGATGGGGACTCTAGTAGGGAATATTTTGGCTTGATATTCTGGGCTGGGTGATTTGAACTCCAGGGACGGCTCCTCCGTTATGGCGTAGGAGTGTTGCCCCAATGAAAAATAAAATGATAATAAAACCAGTTTATTATCATTTTATTTTTCTTGCGTAGCCAATTGCCAGCCTTAGGGCGGGACCATCCTGATGAAGCATCACTGAGCTGCAGGGTGGAGGAGAGTTGTGCACTGTAAGTACCCATGTCGGTTTGGGCAGGAGGCTTGGGATGGCCAAACTGACATGCGCACTTACATTTCTCCACCCAGCTGTGTTGCACAGCTGGGTGGAAAAAAGGTACAGGCTCCCAGTAGCCTGAGAGAGCGTTAGTTCAGCCCACTCAAGCCAATCACAGCCAATTACGGCACTGCTCTCCTGCTGGTGTTCCCAGCAGCAGAGCAGTGGCGTTATTGGCACCTGGGAGCCTGTGCAGTGTGCCCAGCGTAAAAAGAGAAGCACTGAGAACGCAGTGGTAGGTAAGTGTTTTGTTATTTATTATTCTCCCCTCACTCCTGTATGCATTTGTGTTGGCCCACTGCTTTGAGTATAGAGCAGCCGCCACTGCTGAACACTTTCCACATCAGTATTAGCAGTCTCCAGTGGATTTGTTGACTAACTCTAAACCAGATCAGTTCCTTCCTGCCATGGACTTGTGTTCAGGTTTTCTCAGAAGATGATTCTAATTGCTATGTTATATTTCCTCTGCAATTTAGTAAGTGGAGTTTTTAAGTACACAGACATGCAGTGCTGCAATCTGAAGACAGCCACTGTCTGTATTAAAAGTACCCTATGCTGGGGTGTGGCTTGAGGCGTCAAGATGGCGGTCACACTCTAAGAGTGCTCTGGACCCCTCCGTCATCCGCCTTGCATCCTCTCATCAGCGGCAGTCATCCGTTCTTCCTACCTGCCTTTGGTGGTCCCCTATGCTGAGGGGGCCACTCTGGACTGCTTGATTGGCGATTCGGGGCCCCCGGAGCCTGGTTTTGGTCCTTCTCTTCCCAGGGCTCCTAGGCTGTAAGATGGCGGTGGCCACTGCCAAAGACCAGCAGTGACTGCTGGGTCATTGCCCGTGGGGCTACTGTCGATGCACCACCCTCTGTCTGCAGCCCTCTTCGAGGGCTGGCCGAGGCCCTGGTTCGCTGACGTTCCTCTGTGGTTGAGCTCTCCCCCATGTCCTCTACGTCGGCGGTGGGAGTGCACTGGATGGGGCGGTCCCGCTGATCCTTCCGACGGAGTCCAACCTACAACTTGTGGCCAGGTGCCGGTGAGTGGGGACGACTCGAGGTTCAGCGACCTTGTCAGGTAGTGGTGCGGGGGCTGACAGCAGAGATCCTGGCCCCCCTCACAGGCCCACACTCCTCTTACTTGCACTGCAGTCCTGGCGTGACCCTGCTGGCTGCATCCTGCATTTGGGAGGCCTGTTTCGTCACCCCCTGCCGGGGGCGGCCTCCTTGAGGGGCCTGGGCCACGAGGTAGAGGCCTTCGCTGTGGCCTATTAAGGACAAGTAGCGCCTCTGTCCTGGGGTACCCGCCAGCTCAGAGTTTCCATCCCTTAACCCGCTGACTCCGCAGCACCTGGCATGACTCCTCCAGTTGCTTCTGTGGTCTCGACCTACCCCCCTGTACTTTGGTATGCGAGGGACCGGCCTGGGGGCCCACACTTGACAAACTTACTTCTCCTGGCACATCCCATACAGTGGTGGGGCTATCTGAAGAGGAGACAGCGCAGGGACTTCCCTGGGGCCAAGATCTGAAGGAGTCCCGCTGTAAGCTGCACGGACCCCCGGCAGAGACACATCTGAGGACCTTTGAGCACGTTCCTGGGTGGTTGGGGTGGAGCCTGGAAATCGGCTGCCATATTGCCAAGCCCCCCTGCTCCTCTCAGGCTGACAACAGGTCCCCCACCTTTGCCTACTCCTTCTCATCCCCATCATCGCTGCACGAACAGGCACAGAGACACCCCCCGAGTGAGCGCAGTTGCTGTGGGTTCTCTCCACCCCTGCCCGCTGGATTGCAGGTCCCACCTGGCTAAACCATGGACCCTCGTCCCACACCTTGGCCCGCATGCACTTACGGACGGGGAGCTTCTGTCTGGCATCAGCCTTGTGGACTGGGCAGTGCGGAGGGCCTTGGGGAACTGTGATCTCCCCAACGGCATTGGGCAAGGTGATCTCTTCTGGCGCTCTCCCATCGTTTTCTACTCCCTGCCACATGGTTGTTCCCTGGGTCCGCCCCCATTCCTCCAGTGGCCTGTGGAGCCGAGACTGACCTGGCCTCATTTGCTGAATAATTAATGGCCCAGGACGTGGTCCCCTCTTCTCTCCACCTCTCTCCGTTCAGGTGTTGACAGCTTCCGACAGCTACGGAGCCCCCCAGTGAGATCAGCCGCTGGTTGAGGGTTCTGGGGCGAGGAGAGGAGCCGTGTCCCTGAGCGCCGCTGTCTCCCGAGACCTGTGACCCCCGACTGGGGTGAACTCCTTGCCCAAACCCGAGTCTTGGCGGCCTGGGCACTTGTCCGGCCCCCACTGAGGCAAGAATTGGCTGACTGTGATCCTTCCATCCACTTGGCGAGCTATTTGGGACCGGTCCTCACGGCGAAGATGGGTACGGACCGTGCCCCGAAAACGCCGGCGCATCTGATGGCCCCCCCGGTGGGGCGTGATCTCTTAACCATCCTCCAGGCGATTGGCACCTCTCAAGCCTCTGTGGAAAGCAAAATCTGGGAGGTGCGGGTTGATAGAGCCCTTTTCCACCAGGACCGCCACAACAGCACGGTTGTCAGAGGTGGAGTAGCGCATCTCCACCGCAGAGGATGACTTGAGCCACTTGAAAATGCAGGTGGCCCGCCTGCAGACCCAAACCTCAGAGCTGGACCGGCGGGCAGAAGATGCAGAAAATCGCTTGAGGCAGAACAACCTGAGCCTCATAGACTTCCCAAAAATGTTGAACAAAGCCATGTGGACACCTTAATTGAAACATGGATTAAGTCATGGATACCCACTGAAGCCCTGTCGCCGTAGTTTGCCATCACGCATGCACACCATTCTTTGACAGCTAAACCTCCCACTGGAGCACCCCCTCATCCTATCATCATCTGGATCCTCCATTTCCGTGACAGGGACGCTGTCCTGAGAGGAGCCCGACTCCATGGTCCCTTGAAATGCCAGAACAGTACTATAATGATCTTTCCAGATTACACACTGGACGTTCAGGCCCAACGCCGTACTTACACAGACGTTATGCAGAAACTCCGTAACCTGGGTTTGCGTTATGGGCTCTTCTTCCCGGCTTGCCTCAGAGTCATTTTTCAGGACAAGGCAATCTTCTTCGACACACCTCAGGCAGCCTGGACATGGCTCACGGAGAAGCGACCTCTGAGAGTCAATCCTGCTCTCCCCCTCCCATGTCGGGCCCCTCCCGACCACCTCCCTCTCCATCCAAGCAGCAGCGGAGGCATAGCCACTGCCGTAGGAGGGGGGAGCGACGGTGGATCACTCATGATCGCCTGGCAACGGCCCACAACAGTTGCGCTCCACTGCGGTCCCTTCGACTTTGGGCGACCATAGCCGGGCCAGCTTCCTGCAGAGCATAGCACAAGACCGAGATTCAGCCTCGACGCTGCGCCCAGCTCTCTCCGACTCGGATCTGTCTTGAAGCCTGCCGCTCCGGGAGTTCGGAGATGAGGCTGGGCTCTGACCGGGAGGTCCCATGGCAATAACCTTGATTTGCACATCATTGGGCTTGTGGCAGTGTTATTTAAATACTGACAGTATATCATCTGACTAAATGGAGGGGTCCACCGCCGTCGCCATGACTTGCCCTGCTACCCGTTTTAGGATAGCTTCTTGTTTCTAGTTAGGGGCGACGGATGCTTCGGGTTTGGAAGTATAGGGTGGGGGGTGTTGGGAGTATTTAAGAGGGGGTTGATGCCCACCTTTTAATGTTTAGTTTGTTTTTGTTTGAGTTATTATATGCAGCCCTATTTTATCACTGTTTTCAATTTTTGTATGTAAGCCCACACTCACACCATCTCCTTCGGCAGGAGCTACACAATCAGGCATTGGCCTGTCCTCTCCTTATGTCACACTACATCCTACTACTTTGTGCCTAGATCCCCTCTGGCCCCCTGTGCCTCCGACCAACCACTTCACAGATGCACTTGCATGGTAGGTTCCTCCAGGTCCAGTCCTGGAACGTCAATTGGTTGTTAGACCGCATTAAACTCATTGCTGTCCATTGGAGCACTCATCGTCAGTACCCCGACGTCCTCCTCCTGCAAGAGGCACACTTCTTGGGAGCCCAGTGCTCCTTCCTTGCCCGATTTGGGTTTGATAGGGTTTGGCATTCGGGCTTCGCGCGGGGCTCCTGGGGGATGGCAATATTGCTCCGACGCGGGCTCCCCTTCACACCTCTCAAGGTCTCGACCGATACGCAGGAATGCTACATATCCCTCTCCGGCCGGCTTGAGGGAAAGGTCTTTAATTTTCTCTCAATCTACATTCCCCCACCATGCTTTCCTCCACCCTCCACCGCCTAACGGAGGTGATCACCGCCTTACCTCACGCCATACTATAATAGGCGGGGACTTTAACGCGGTACTGCAGCCCTTCCTCCTCACGTCTCACCTGTTCAAAATGACTCTAGGACTAGTCATCTGCCGTCGGCCTCTGCGACGCCTGGAGGCTATGGCACCCCGAGAGACACAGTACACTCATAACTCTGCAGCGCACCAAACTTACTCTTGTATTGACTTGCTTCTACACCCCGCCAATGACTGCCAACTGGTCTCTGGAGTTTCTATCCTTCCACAGGGAATTTCACACCACTCTGCTATTTCTCTCCACCTTGGTGCTTCCTTTGGGGGGACACGCCCGGTCTGGCGGCTTAATGCTTGGTTTCTGCAGGACGCAGAGTCTAAGGACGTGCTCGAGCTAGAGTTGAAAAACTACTTCTTGGTCAACACAGGTACGGTCCCCTCTGTTGGCATGTTGTGGGAGGCCGGCAAGACCACCATGCGTGGAGTGGCCCGAGGTCTAGTCCATTTGAAACGGGCGTAGCAGACCACCCGCCTGACCCAGCTCAAAGCACAAGCCGTGCGATTGGAGGCCGTGTCTGGTGCTGTGGCTGACGCCCACTCAGACAGACAACTCGCATTGCTTCGCGAGGAGACCCGCCAAATCTCCCTCAACTCGGGCAAAACACTGTGGCATTCCTCTGTGGCCCGTGCCAATGGGTGGGGAGGCAAAAATGGTAAACTGCTTCATAACTTGGTCTCCTTTCCTAGAGCTAAAAGAATTGTCCCCGAGGTCCGAGATGCCGCCGATACCCATCACTGTCCCTCCGCAGCCATAGCCCAGATCTTCTCTGGGTATTATGCCCAGCTCTATATGACCCGATCTCACGCAACATCCTTGACCTTGGCACTGGGATGTGCAGACGTCCGACTTCCCTACCTTTCCCAGTCTGGCTCAGCAGCCTCGACCGTCCCTTCACTCCAGAGGAGATTCAAGGTGCCATTTGCTTGTTACACTCTGGGAAGACGCAGGGCCGGGCGGTTTCCATCAAGAATACTATGCAGCTTATCAAGACCTACTGGTTCCCCATCTCACTAATCTTGTGGTCATTCCAAAGACCTAACCACCCTCCCACTGTTGTGCAGATTATCATCCAATCTCCCTTATTAACACCGAAATTAAACTCTTCATCACAGTCCTAGCCCAACGTCTTCGCTCCTTGTTATATGACTTGATCCACCCGACCAGTGCAGCTTTATGCCTGCACACGGCACCCAACACTGCATACAACGCCTCCATTTGGCCCTAGCCCATCGCCAGCGACTCACTCCATACCTTCAACACCATAGACTGGTCCTATTTAGGGGATGTTGAGACCTTGATGGGCTTCGGCCCCTGGTTTCGGAGCATCCTTCAGGTCCTGTACTAAAACCCACAGACAAGGGTCCTGATTAATGGCATCCTTTCTGAGGTGTTCCCCATCCGAAGAGGCACACGCCAGGGCTGCCCCCTTTCATCACTTTTATTTTCTCTGGCGATGGAGCGTTGGCATGCCTCACATCCGCCAATTCTCAGATTCAAGGGTGGTCTTGGGGTTCCCAGCAGACTGACAAAATTGCCTTGTATGCAGATGACGTTCTGCTTTTCTTGGCCGATCCGGAGAATTCTGGTCCACACTGTCTGGAGATGCTCCAGTCCTTCGAAGACGTCTCAGGCCTGCGACTCAACCCAGAAAAATCCACTTTGGTCCCCCTTCACCCCTCATGATCCTGCTTTGAATGGCAGTCTACAATCCCTATGCGAAGACAGTCATTTAAATACTTGGGGATTTGGATAACCCTGTTCCCTGACTGGACTGGGCTCTCAACCTTACCCCCCTGGTCACCAATGCCAAATCTGATCTCAAACATTGGCAATCCCTCCCGCTTAACAGTGTTGGTAAAGGAGCACTTTTTAAAATGATGATCCTTCCCCGTTTTTTATACATTCTACAAAACATTACTTTTCATCTCCCAGGTAGTTTTTTTGTAAGTTCGACTGGGTTATTACAAAGTTTTTGTGGGGGAATGTCAGACCACGTATGCCCCTGGCCCACTGTTGGATACCTCCCTATGATGGCGGTATGGGAATGACAAACCTCCATCTCTACTATCTTGCTACCCAGCTTATTGTTATTCACGACTGGTTCGCTGGGGGCTGGTCTGATCCGGCCTACCGGGTCGAACTCGAGATCATGGACTTTCCTCAGTTGCAGGCCTACCTATGCGGCTCCCCTATCCCACAGACTATTCCTCCCATTAACAGGGTGGTCTTAACGGCATGGCACTCTGCCCTGCGCTACACACACTGGGACAAGAAACTCACCCACCATACCCCCCTGTGGCACGGGACCTGGCTGCCGGAGATATCGACCCTCAATGGGTTTCGCCAGTAGGACCGGAGTGGATTCACACTTCTTGGGGACGTCTGGGTTAGGGACCACAGCCGAGCCTTCTCAGATCTGCAACAACGTCACTCCCTCTACCCGACACAGTTTTACAAATAGTTGCAACTTCACCACGCCCTCCTTGCACATATTTCCCCCAGTACCTCACTTCCCGAATTAAACCCACTTGAGGCGCAGGTCATGATGGGTTACTTGGGGAAGGGGGGAGTGTCACTGATCTATCGTTCACTGGTGAATAACAGTCCGGCCACCCTAGATGCGCTGCAAACATGTTGGGAGGGATGGGTGGGCCCCCTAGAGAAAGCAGACTGGTGAGACGTCCTCATGGCACCCAAAACCCTAACTAGCTCCTCCAAATTGCGCCTTATCCAACTCTATTATCTCATCACAGCATATCTGACTTCGGTCCGCCTACATAGGGCGGGCTTGCGTCCCCTACAAGACTGTACCCGACGCGGCCATGCCCCGGCCAATTTCTATCACATGGTCAAGCAATGCCCCAGTCTTACCTCCTTTTGGGCGTGTGTAGAATCTGAATTTACACAAACACTGGGTTGGCAGGTCCCCCACGACCCCTACCTCTCCTCCATGGAGTCTTTGATGGATTGGACGGGTCTCAGGACGACAAACGCTTCCTGGGTACGCCGGTGGCGGTTGCTAAGCGGTATATTGTTGCTGCTTGGTCCCAAGCTAGGCCTCCTACTGTTCGTAAACGGCGCAGAGGGGTGGATTGGTGTGCGGCCCAGGAGGAACCCTTCTTTGAGGCCAGGAGGTGCCCTGAAAAGTTTGAGAAGATATGGGGCAAGTGGTTAAATCTACTGTTTTGAAGTCTGTGTCAGCTTCTCCTTCCTACTAATGTTTCTTTCCCTTTACAGGACACATTGTGTTTATGGACGGTTTTCTTGGCTTGTGCCACCTAATGTCCGAAGGTGGTGAGTTTCGTTGTACTGTGTACTTCATGGCTTCCTTTCTTTTGCTCTCTGTATTGAAAATGTCAATAAAAATTGTTAATCAAAAATAAAAGTACCCTATGCTAAATGCTCAGTAAAAGGTCATACTGTGAGATTGGATAAAAGTACAGATGATCCACTTGTATCCCTTATCTCATCTTTAGCTTGAAGGATAGTACCTCTTTATAAATATCCTCCTGCACTATTCTATGCATCATGCCCAATTGAGGGGGGCAAGAGAAGGAAATAAGTTGTCGGTTTGGGCAACCTGCTGTGAGGACTTTAGAATTAGCCCCATTGAGGGGGAGACAATTAGCATGCATTGAAAGCAGCAACATCTTGCTATCACTGGAGTACCTATGAAGTTCAAGTAACATCTGTGTCACCTACATAGTGATGGCACTGAAGACCATAATCTCAAATCACTTGGCCACAGGCAGCATTAAATTATTTAAATCAAAAGAGACAGGCCGAATTGAGCCAAACTTCACATAGTATAGAGGCCCTTGGTGAAAGAAACGGACCCAACTTCACATACTGACCTTTGTCAAACAGAAGAAAATGGACCCAATTTACAGGCCTGTTGTGAATGCCCACCCGCTGGTCCAATCTTGTGAGAACCATCGGTACTGGGGCCAAATTCTGCTGGCAGTTCAAGAAGGATGAGGAGCCTTTGCCTGCACTTGCCCCTGAGGGCCAAGCATTCATCTCATACATCTGTGACCACTGCCTCGGTTCCACGATGGAGACGTACCAGATGACAATTGACTTGACACAAGGGTTGCCTAAATCTAAGGCAGTTACCTCAGCCCCCACGATTTCAGCAATAAAAGGAAAGGTTGATCTTGGTTGAAAATGTACTGGAACATTTGGTTCCAGCAATGACTTCTTCAATAGATGAAGAACAAGTGTCTGCTTTTGTGGAGTAGGGTTAATCCCTCTCAACAAAAAGGTGTATACTGTTTTTCTATCTGACTTTTGCTAACGGGCCTATCACTAATTTCATATATTTTGAGCCAAGATCATTGGTTTGGAACCAAAATGGATGCTGAGTCAACTCTATGCCCCAAGTCTGATGCTGACAGCAACAAAAAGGTTGAACTCTGACCATTCTTCAGTATAGTTGCATCAGGTTACAAGACTGGGCCACTTTGTTTCCACCTTTAGCAATGTCCTAACAAATGGCTCCTTTTTTGCCCATAAAAAGAAACTACTGAGGCAAACAGTTTGTTGACAGGGTAAGTTCCTACTATTGTCGCGCTCTTTATAAAAGGTAAAGAGATTCAACAAATTGTTAGGAGCCTTTCCAATGCTTGTCAAAAAAATACAACTTATTGTCTTGTACGATAGCTTTCTAATAGGGTTTACACCTGAGATATATGTTTCTTTGCATTTAAATATATATATTTTCTCCAGAGTCGTTCCAGTCGTCGGCCCTTATATTTTTGCAGAAACAGCAAGAAGTGGGATGCCCTTTTGATTCAGTGAGGCGTTTGCCTTTAAAAGACACCACTTATTGAATCTTCCACGGGATTGGTGAGGAGAGCCTTCGTGTCCATTTTAATATTCAACTGAATGTAGAATGTGGCATAGGAAAATACAAAGGAATTTTCAGAAAATAAACTAAAATGCACACCCCTTGCAAACGGTTTAGGTGTCCTGTTATGGTCTGCCTGAACTGAAAATTGATTTAGAAACCTGCAAATAGTGTTCTCGCCAGGGGCACGTAGGACAGCAGCCAAGTTAGCCTGCTTAATAACTCACCTCACTGAGTACATTCTTCATTATAACCCAAGTTAGACCTACTACAGTCTTAGTCAGTACTTGTTAAGTTGCAGAATAAGCACATTTGTTTTGCCTTTTCTTGTGACCCAGACTTATAGGATAGCCTGCATCTCAAGGTGCGGCTGGACAACCTCACATTAGGATCTCATAGTGTGCTTATAACACAGGCCTCCGGCTAGGCATTGACGTCACAGCTAATTCCGGGGTCCTTAACCTCCCAGGGTAAATCACTGCTTTCAGGCCCAACTGCGTCATGTGTGCGCATAAACAGAGGTTGTTTTCTTAAGTAGTGGAGCGAACAGAAGCCACAGCATGGTAAAAGAGCGGTGCGAGTGCACAGCTCAGCAGGCCTGTTTGTAAACACGAGAGTGTGTGCCCACCTCTCGAGGGCCAGGCTGTCATTAGAGTGAGGTGAGCTGTGCAAATGTGTCTCCTATAAGTAGCCTGGTGCCTGTTCAGCGCTTTCTTAGTTAGTGTACCGTCGCCAAATACAGACAGAGGGCATGGAGCAGGCTGGCGACGAAGTCAATGCTGAGGAAAAAATACAAACGCGGGTCGGGTGACAGACTTTTCAAGAGGTGCGCACAAACCGTGCCGTCTAAAGGAGAGTGGGTCAGCAAAGGCCTGTAATGGCATATCACTTAGTCACTGCGAACACATCTCTCTAAAACAGCGTTGACCGTTTCACTTTCACCACCAACTGCTCTGTGTCGGCATAAATATTTTTATTATAGATCATTGGAGGTGTACACTGTGCCTTTCCTAAGTTTTTTATTGCTGTAAAATGGAAACTGTTTTCATGAGGGTAGACGCGGAATTTTATTTCTACCCTCCTCCAAGCAAGTCGTCTGACGTTTCAGAGGGCTGCCAGTTGGCGCTAGCAAACATCCCTACCCAAGGGCGAATTACCTTTAACCACAACAAACAAGACCATACGCATATATTTCAGGTATAACTAAGCAGCTTCCCTTTGAGTGTGATGAGATTCTGAAAGCAGGCTGTCTTTTTTTTCAGGGGTGTAAACTGAATGATTCTTCAGGGGGGAGGGGGCTCCATGCTTTCTTCAGTGCTAGGTTATGTTCTTTGAGTTGTGAAGGGTCTGGAGGGAATTTTGTCCTTGCACTGAGACGCGGTTTTAGATAGGTTGTGAGGAAGTTTAAAGGCACAGAGGTTTGCGTGTGTTTGTCTCAACGCAGATGGGTTGTTTCTGTGTATGTTTCAAGGAAGAAGTGGTTGTTTGAGTGTATGTCTTATGGCAGAGGGCTGTGTGTATGTTGCAAGGTTATTCGTGTATGTTTCAAGGGAGATGGGGTTCTTTATGTGTCAAGCTGCATAGGGCTGTTTGTGTGTATGTCTCAAGGCCGACGGAGTTGTATGTGTGTGTGTCTCAAGGCACAGATAGGTTTGCATGTGTATGCAAGTGAAGTGGGTGAGCCTAGCAAAGGGCACGGACACACGGACAAGCAGTGGCGGCTCCTCCGCTAAGTAGCGTCACCCCACTCCTTTTGAGCAGTATAAAGGAACAATAAAATGATAACAAGTCCAAGTTATTATCATTTAATTTTTTTCCTTGTTGTGGCAGCTTTGATGACAGAGCAGGGGAGGGGAGGAGTGGTTTGTACTCCCTAAGTGCTCATGAATGTTTGGCTGGCCGTGTAGGGCCGGCCAAACAGGCATGCGTACTGTGCATGTTCTCCAACTAGGCTGCATTACAGCCTGGGTGGAGAACATGACAACGCCTCCATCCCCAATCTGAGCACTGAACCACAGTGCTCAGACTAATTGGCTCAGGGGAGCCAGGGTGCTCAGCTCCTGTTCGGAACAACGGGGGAGAGAGTGGTGAGATGCGGCGAGACAGTACGTTTTTTTTTTACCCCCTCTACCTCACCGCTCTTTGCCCTCCCACCCCCGATCTGTGCCAGCCACATGGCAGACAAGCCCTGCTTGTTTGGTGGTGAGGGTGAACTCATATTTGCCAACATTCTAAGACCAAAAAGAGGTATGATTTTTCAGTTTCAAAACCACTAGTTAGTGTAATGACGACATCAATGTGTAAGGACATGCCTCTTCTTGCATGATCACTCCCACAGTTTTGGAATGATGGTGCTGATTGTTCGACTCTGAAAGTGCACTGAGTCATGCCAATCAGGCCTTAGTGCCAGTGCTCCGACCCTTAAAATGTATATGTCAAATTGGTTTACCCACAATTAGCATATGTTAACTTACTCATAATTCCTAGTGTATGGTCCCAGGGGTACCTAGAGCCTGTAAATTAAGTGGTGCGTGTACACTGTGGCACTTATTGTGCCACCACAAATGTGACAAAGAAGGTGTTAGCCCTCATTTTCAAGATGGACATATGCTATTCAAGACAATTCTGGATCGTTCTGGGACCAGAGTTAGCAGTGGCTAATATCCCACTTTGATACAAAGAATAAAACGAATTCGACAAGAAGGGAGATAACATAAATTTTAAACAAATAATAGTTATGCAGGAGGTCAAGAATAAGAGAGATGACTCATCATGAGTTAATAGGTGAGGGCCTCTAGAGTGAAGAATATTAAACCATATAATTCCATACAATGTAACCACGCATGAGCGAAGAATTTGTGGGACCTCGTTACTAAAATATAATTTTTATACTATATATTAACTGTGGGCTGAAGAAGTTGGTGTGAACCATTTTGTTGTCCACTGACCGAAATGGATTGGCAACAGATTCTGCTTTAATCATCCATGAGGCATGCCTATCAAGCCCCAAAAGGCAGGGTGCACTGTATTAAAAAGAGCTTATGTGATTTAGCAGTAAAAACCTTGCATTGTTGTTCTTATTTTGGCAATGCTAGCAGCCCCATTGGTGAGTATGGAGTTTCACACTGACAACTCAGTAGTGCTAACTTCCATCTAGGATTACTAAATATGACATTCAAGGTATCAACAGAATCTTTACAGGGGAAGCTGTCTTTGAAGGGCAAATGATAATCACACTAGGAAGGGGCTTCTCTATTGTTTAGACAGACAGGCTGGCATCTCGGGCAACAAGGGAAAAATCATTGTCAATTGGTTTGGCAAGGGAAGTGTAGCTCCAAGTTTTTTCACACCTCTGGGTTGGGTTAGGAGCATCACACTCCGAGAAGGGTTCTACCATATTGGGAGTGAGAAGAATAGTGCATCTGGGCTAGCTATATGCCACGCTTCACAGGTGGGAAGGACCTGGTAGCCCTTGGCTAGTTAGTCACCACACTGCCCTTGGCTTGCAGTGGGCATAAAAGTGGCACACCTGGCACCTACACCTCAGTTCACATCTGCACTGGAGAGAAACCTAGAAAGGACTGCCCTGCAATTCCTTGGACCCAGTAAATAGAGGCGGCACCAAAGACTGGACTGCACTTGCTTCTCCTTGGACTAGCAAAGAAAGGACTGTGCCTCTGGTAGCCCACTCTTGGAAAAGATACCCTAGAGCCCCAAACAGAAAAGATTACTTCAAGGGTCAGTTGACTGACACTCTGTTACAGCCACAGAGCCAAAAAATCTGAGAAGCCTGCACCCTTGAAAACCCAGCGCCAAGCGCCAAGAAGCCTGACCATCGCTGGAAGCTGAGGTGCAGCATGGGAGATTGAGTCCTGACACTCAAAAGTTGTACCAGAGTCTGCTGGAGTATGGAGAGTAATCAGAGTGCAGTTTGGTCACCCACACCACACAGACAGTACTGCAAATTAAAGGGGTCCAACTGTTTAGCTGTAACCGGAGAACTGTAGACCAGTAGCAACTGATCATGTGCTGAACTTCACCTGGGCTTCGTGGAACTTCTGATGCCAAAGTAGCCCCCCTAGCTTGAGGCCACCGCATCCGTGAGCATCTTCAGCCTTCCGTATCCCTTGCATAAGGACTACTTAATTGACTTCAACGACAGGATTAAGGACTGGACTAGAGACCACTTAAATCAACAGGCAAATGTCCCCCTGGACCTGACTGGCCACTGTGACAGGCTCCCTATTGAAGTTGGCCTGTCTAAGAGTGTCCATATAGCTGTTTTCAACTTGTTTATTGTGGCTAACCCTAAGAGGCTTTTCCTCTTTCTATGTGTGCTGCAAAATGTAGCACACATAGAAAGGAAAAAACGAGGAGAAATAGAGATATTTCTTTCTGTTATGTCACTCCTTGGAGGTGTATCTTTTGGCACATTCCTAGGCCTACAAGTCCTTGCAAATCAGGAAATGCATCAAAAACCATGGGAGTTGTATGTGAACACCCACCACAGTGCCAATGGAACGGCTCCCTTGTACAGAGTAAGTCAATGCAGTGATTTGCGCTGCATTGCCTTACTCCAGATTTTTGAAGCTTTTCGAAGCCACGCAAAGTGGCTTTGCGTGGCTTCATAAACCTGACTCAAAGGTTTACGCCATGCATATACCACATTGTATGGTGCAACTATGACGCAAAGCTCTCGTAAATATGCCCCTCAGTCTTTTGCCAACACAGACAGTGCTGTGAATGCAATAAAAAGTAAACATTCATTGACACCAACACTCTGTATTTATGGGTTTTACTTGGGACATTTTAAGGATTATTAAGGCAGGACTCATCTAGGGGTAGGTATTGCACACCTGCTGCAGCACCTGGTGGTTCCATATACACTGTCAGAACCTTCACTTCTGCCCCTGACAATTGCATCTTCCATTGGACAATGTATTCCCTGGGTGTGGCACGAGAACTCCAAAATCGAGGGTAATACCCGATCACTTTGAAGTAGAGAAAAGTGACAAGCAGTATTTTTGTTGTCTCTCCAGAATATGTGATGGATGAAGAAGAGGTACGAACCAAAGCCTGTCAGTGTACAGTAATGCTGTGGAAGGGGTGAGAAACAGGTTAAGCTGAGAAGGGATAATGGTTTCCCATGACAGGCTGATCAAGCAGTAAATGATTGAGCTATGAGGAAAAAAAGGTGCATGTTACTGAAAGTGGAAAATAGAAACAAGCAAATGGAGAGGGTGGGCACTGCACACTTGTCAATGTTAGAAATGTGTAGTAAGGTACTGGTTTTGGGGAATACTGCAATCCACAATGATTAATCTGAATAATTATAGTACTCTTATAGAAGCTGTAATTTGAGAGGTCAAAAGGATCTTCTTCCATTTGTTCTGCATGACTCTGACTAAGCGCTGATTCTTCCCAAGAACAGACAGCACTCAGGAGAGAGGAAAATAACTCAATTTGATGAAACGAGTTATATGTACAGCAGACGCGTTTCGACTTGCGCCTTTATCGACATTCAGCATTCTAGTAGCACTCTGTGTATTTTAAACAAACATTTGTATGCGGCTTCATGTGTCGGCATGAATTCATTAACATTTGAAGAGTGCAAATATTTGATGCATAGTCAATGATATGTTTTCAAGCGCCATATTGGAACATGTTTCAAAAGGATAAAATCCTATATTTTCATATTAAAGACAATTCCTCTTTGAAGTATAATCGTTTGTAATCATTACATTACTTTTTCCAAAGATTGAAATCTTCATTGTCTTGATATATGTAGTTCAGACTCCTATATTTTCATTTTGAAGACCAATCATCATTTGTATATTATTTTTTGTAATCATTATAATCCTCTTTCAAAAATCTAAATTTTCATTGTCATAACATAAATAATTAAAATTCATTTCATTTCAAGATATCATATCGATTGTTGACAGTAAATATAAATTCCAATGTCCTATTGAAATTATTTCCTGCCCTGTATGGGCCGATCATCTTAATCGAAAGATTGGTTGTTTAAAAAATTACTTTTTAACATTCAGAGTTAACTACTTGATAATTTTGCTCTATATGAGCTCATATCTCATATCTTTCCATGGAAATTAATCTACTGAATTCAATAAAAGACATCTTCTATATTCCTAATTCAGACTTACAGGATTTCCCCTCATTCCTGCAAAATGCATTTATCCTTAGGGGGGTTAATCCTCTCTCTCCTAATGGTTGAGGATGGAGAGCTCTCTTTTACTATTTTATCCTAAGTGAACTGCTAAGTCTTCCTCAGTATTGAGGCCTTATGGTGTTTTAATTTGCAGATCCACAATATATCTTGGCTCTAATCATCTCAATTTTGCTGCTCTATCCCCACCTCTCTCCTTCAATGGCACATGATTTAAACAGAAAAATTGGAGTAGATTTGATGGGATATAAATACGATGAATACATGTTATTGGCCTAATATATACAATATAACCCTATAACCGCACGTTAGCATAGCATTATTCACATTGTAATATTGTAGTAAGGAATGATTCACTGTAGCGCTGCTTAAACCTATTGGAATAACCGGAGCCATCTTGTTTAGTTTCTCCATGTCAAGTACTGTTTCCCTGAAATCACGTGATTAGGCTTTCTGCACGAAACCACAATGGCAGACTTAGCTGTCTGTTCCACTCGCTAGTTTGTAGCTCGGGGAACCCAAGGTCACACCTGCCCTTCTTGTGGGATGCGCACATTCTAGCAGAGCCCATTCCTGTATTTCCCGAGCTACAGATAGAAAGGGAGGCACCTTACTGACCTGCCCCCGGAATAGCTCAGGCCTAGCTGCTAGCAATCAATTGTGCCTTATATGGGTCTTCCTGTTGGCTCACTGACAAGTTGTATCTTTCCTAGTAAGGTGACATTGTGCTGTGTGTGAAACGTATATATGCTTTGCCCTGTTTGTATGCAGTCAGTCTCCTCTGCTCACCTCTGAGGGTCGTGTAGACTGAGGCTCCCCTGTCAGGGCTTGTATCTGCAGAATAAATGATTGAACCTTCTCCATTGCCGACTGACTTAATATTTATGTATATGGTATATGGGCTATTGGTGAGTATAGTCCATTAGTCTAATATTTTGGTTCCTTCAGATTCCTATTACTCTTGTGGTTGGTTGCAAAAGGTCTTGCAACCGGATAGGTTTGGTCCTTATAGCCTGTGTATGTTCTAAAATACAATCTTTGTTCGGATGAATGGTGCTTCCAATATACATGAGTTGGCATGGACATTTCAGACAGTAGACGCAATATGGAGGGTTACAGTTACATTTTTTTTATATAGTTCTTGATCTACTGCAACCAAGTACTGGATATGAGATCATAGTGCTATTTTTACATGCTTTACATCGGGTACATGGAAAAAAGCCTGTGATTTCAGTGATCCTTGAGTTATTAATGTCTACAGGTAATTTACTCTGTACTATATTGTCCTTTATTAAATATCTTTTCCTATGTTATTTTAGGACAATTTTGCAGTGTATTTCCTATAATCGGAAAAATGTTAAAATGTGCCAATTGCGCCGTACTTCCTTGCTAATGGAGCCTGCATATTTTGAGAGGGTGGTGATATGTCTAAATTCTTGATCTGGTTTCTCCTCAGTACTTTTTTCTTGTAGTAAACTGTTACGTCAGATTTTCACTGCTCTCTCTTTTGCATTTTACAGCACCTTTTCAGAATATCCTCTTGTCCTGAATTTGTCTATTGTTTCAAGTGCTGCTCGCTCACAGTCTTCTTTTCTAGTACAGCTTATTTTTAATCTCAATAGCTCTCCATAAGGGACACTCCGTTTTAATGGTTTGGATGGCTACTTGTGGCTTCTAAGACAGAATCACCCACTGTGGGTTTAAAATATAGTGTAGTGCATATTTGTCCATCTGCAATGAATATCTTTAGATTAAAAAAAACTTCTGTTGCACTGATTTCCCCCGTAAATAGGAGATTGATATTATTCATATTCAAGACTTTTACATAGTCTTCAGCTGCTGTTTGTGACCCTTTCCACTGAATAAATAGGTCATCTATGTATCTATACTGTTATACCCTACTGAATTGTATTTGCATGTACTCCAGCCCTTCTACCATTAGCTGCTCAGCCAGAGTGTGAGTTGGTTATGGAATGTTGGTGTGACTGTGATGCCTAGAATGCCTGGGTGCCAGAGTGGATGAGTGGTGACAGATTGGGTGAGCAGCTAGGCAGGCTGCTCCTGGTGGGGCTGGTACCACACCAGTGCTGGCTGGACTCAAGACTGATGTAACTTGAACCTAAGACTAAATAAAGACTTAAAAATACATCCTGGCTCCTGTTGTCAACCTTTACAGGACACAACCCGTACCATCCAACTCCAATAGTTACCCATACATTGTTCACGTCAGACAAGCCCACCTGCTTCTCCCACCTGCCCACAAATAAATTTGCGTAACAGGGCAAAGCAGGTGCTCATGGCTGTACCATGTGTCTGTCTATATAGCTGCTTCTGAAATAAAAATATGTTGTTGGTCAGACTAAATGTAAGGAATTCGATAAGCATTACATTGCGTTCCAAGAATTTCAATGACCTTCCCTTCAGAAAATACTGTATCACTCTTATACCATGTTCATGAGAAATGCTTGTATATAAGCTTGTTATGTCCAATCATGAGCATGTCCTGTTCCCAGATGATGTTGCAAATCACTCTGAAGAAGTCTTTAGTGTCTCAGATATAGGATGGCAGTGTCCTCACAAATTCAAACAGAAATTGATTAATATATCTTGAAATACATTCTGTCAGACACTCTTTGGACGAGATTTTAGGGTGTCCCAGTGGTGTATTATTGTTCTTTTGCATCTTAGGAAGATGGCAGAAAGGCAGTGTTACTGGGTGAGGACACTTTAAATATGTTAGTTCTTCTTGATCCAACATCCCTCGACTGTACCATCTTTGTAAAATACTGTTATATTCTTTGATACTCAAGTTGTATTCCTCTTTGCATATTCATGCATAGCAATTTATATCTGACAGTTGAAGTCTGGCTTCTTGACAATAATGTTCTTTTGTCATTAATACAACCTTCCTGTCATTATCTGATGGTTTGCATACAATACTCTGATCTTTTTGGATTGTAAATAAGGCCGAATTTTGTTCGCAAGTTTAATTCATCTTTTTGTTTTTGGATTTCCTCAATCTTCATTTCATCAAATCATTTTTCACCGCCTCTTCATAGATATACACGTTTGCTTACAATTTTTAAATTTCTCTTTGTATGTATATATCTATATATGCTTTTTCAGATATATTCACACATATACAAAGGGAGGTTTAAATATTTAAACATTTTAAACATACAAACTGATTTGCAATGGAAGGTAGTTGGACATATTAATGTCAATCGGAAGGTGCAGTTTCTGTTGTTTCTGTGTCACCTCAAGGCACATTCCACAGCTGTGGTGATAAGGCATGGGGCATGGGGGGCAGAACAGATAGGTCTTGGGCACAGGGCCCATATCCCTCACCCCGAGACTTCAGTGCATTGGGACCATTCACTGGAATGAGAAGAATGGAAGGAATGTTCTCATGAATAATTTGAAATTAAGTCAAAACTAACCATGCACGACATTTAGCAAATAAGGCAACTGATATATTTTCCAGCAATGGTTTAGTGGAGAAATGGATCAGGTGCATTTATATAGGGTATGTAACAGTTGGTATTGTGTGGGATAGGACTAGAAAAAAGCCGTACAAGATTAACAGCTGGTATATTGTGATACTCCACAATGAGTAGAAAGAGGAATGAAAAATGGCCCTTAGAAGGGTTAAAAGGGAATTGGTGTGGTGGCAGTTTAAGGGTGTTTGGTGGGTTAGAGTTAGAGTGCGTTTTTGATATGGAGTAGAAGGTGTCCTGATTCTCAAGGATATTTTGCCTGTAGTTAGTAAGGTTGGTCAGCTGAGTAATTGACATGTATGACTTGATTCTAAGGTGATGTTATGCTGGAGAGTATGGCAGTACTCTGCAAAAAAAGTAAATCAAAGTGGGGATTGAGATTCTGGTGAAGAGGAAGGTTGGTATAAAAGACAAATGAGTGTGACAAACAGTGCTCAGGGGGTGTAGTGCAAACTGGAAGTTAAGGGCAATTAAATTGTTCCTGCAGGTTGCATTCTAATTCTTTGAAGTTAGACAACCATGACTCATAATATGTTTAATTGTGAGATCTTGTCAATGCTAGATGGGGTTGAGGTGTTTACAATAATATGTCCATTATAAGGTTAACATCAAATTTATTTGTGTGAAGATGTTGGATTACTGAAATCAGTGAGTAATATGTTGGCATGGTTGCTGATCATGATCGACTAAAGAAATATCCGAGACTGCACATCCAAATGGGGGAGCACCCATCCAGATTTGTACGAGAGAGTAGGGCATCACTACGTTACATTTGTGTCACAGAGTCACAGAGTACAACAAAATGAGCGCAAAACCCAAACTGCACAAATCGGGCGTGCAAGTCTCCACGTGGATGTCAAAAGAACCACTCCCATGTCTAGGACACTTTCAAACTTCTCTCACCTAAAGGATAAAACTGTGTCAGCATACATTCACGTCATTGACGGGGCAGCCTACCAACTGCAGAGGGGTTAAAATTGGTGCAACTTTTATTTCGAGTGGATGATGAGCTGGACATTATAAACAAGTTTCTGATGATGGTTAATAAACCAGAAACACGCTTTTAGAGATCAGCACTATCTGCGCCAACCTTGGTGAAATACTCGAAAATATCGGAACGAGCTACAAGAGACTGCATTTACCAGAATGCTAGAAGCAAACCTTGCCTGAGAGGTCAGCGGTGTGCTCCCACATCCTGTTTTCTATTTAAAGTACTCCATGAGTCATTGAGCTGACGAGCTCGTGGAAGAAGCACCTGCGCGCCAGTGAGAGGTACCGGACCTGATATGATGTTTGGCAGCCTACTAGGCAAACCCCAAAATAAAGACTGTATTCTCTACTGATGGCGGTTAATAAACCAGAAACATGTATCTAGAGATCAGCACTATCTGCGCCAACCATGGCGAAATACTCAAAAATATCGGAGCGAGCTACAAGAGACTGCATTTACCAGGATGCCAGGGGCGAACCTTGCCTGAGAGATCAGCGGTGTGCTCCCACATCCTGTTTTCTATTTAAAGTACTCCTGTGAGTCTTTGAGCTGATAAGCTCGTGGACGAAGCACCTGCGCGCCAGTGAGAGGTACCGGACCTGATATGATGTTTGGCACCCTACTCAGCAAACCCCAAAATAAAGACTGTATTCTCTACTGATGACAATTAATAAACCAGATACACGCGTCTAGAGTTCAGCACTATCTGCGCCAACCTTGGCGAAATACTCAAAAATATCGGAGCGAGCTACAAGAGACAGCATTTACCAGAATGCCAGAGGCGAACCTTGCCTGAGAGGTCAGCGGTGTACTCCCACATCCTGTTTTCTATTTAAAGTACTCCCATGAGTCATTGAGCTGACGAGCTCGTGGATGAAGCACCTGCGCGCCAGTGAGAGGTACCGGACCTGATATGATGTTCGGCAGCCTACTCATCAAACCCCAAAATAAAGACTGTATTCTCTACTGATGACGGTTAATAAACCAGAAACATGTGTCTAGAGATCAGCACTATCTGTGCCAACCTTGGCGAAATACTCGAAAATATCGGAGCGAGCTACAAGAGACTGCATTTACCAGAATGCCAGGGGCGAACCTTGCCTGAGAGGCCAGCGGTGTGCTCCCACATCCTGTTTTAAGTTTCTGAAATTGTTCTTGGGCTTAGGCAAAATGGCTCATTTTCAATTTTCTTACACATAAATGAACAAGTGTCGCCAGTGACTCAACACCATCAGAAAGTACCATTTAATCTTGAACATGCGTTAGAGGATAAATTACCAGATCTTCTTAGGGTGGACATCATCTGGAGATATTCTGGTCCCACTCTGTGGGTGTCCCCAGTGGTTGTAATGCCCAAACGAGGTTCAGAATGGAAGGTGCATCTGTGCTTGGACTTGAGAGCTCCCAATACGTCCATTGAAGGGGAAAGGCACGGTGGACCCCACATCAGCGACATGATCATGCTGCTAAATTGAGTAAAAATCTTTTCAAATTGTACCTTAGCAAGGGTTATCACCAGCTTGAACTCCATGAGATCTTATGCTTCATCGCCACTTTTTAAACACATCAAGGCTTCTTCTGATTTAAACGGCTCAGCTTTGGCGTTTTATCTGCAGCGTAGATCTTCCAGGATGCAATCAGATGAGTCATTTGTCATATTCTCAACACACTCAAATACAGCAACAACCCTCAAGTGTTTGGCACCACTGTCGAAGACCAGGACAAGGCACTAGATTCGGTATGCCCTACAATCCTGGAAGCAAATCTGACTGACGAAAGAGAAGTGTGAGTTTCATAGTTCCATACTAATCTTTTACGGATACATCTTTTCCGATGAAGGGATGAAGCCGCACCCTGAAAAGGAATCAACTTTGAGTGACACTACTTCTCGGCCATTTCTAGGGATGGCCAGATACAGTGCCCGTTACATCAAAGACTATGCCACAATCAGTTATCCCCTTCATGAACTGACAAAACAAAGTCAACAATTCAATTGGTCTAAGAGGTGTGACCAGGTATTTAACAAGATCAAAGCCACAGTCAAGCCCACTAAAAATCCAGCTTACTTCAAAACACGCAGAAAGACTGACATCACTGTGGTTGCCAGTCCGATAAGACTCAAAGCCATACTAGCACAATGTGACAATGAAGATGATGAACTACACAGTACAAGTAAGGCTAGCAGTAGCCTTACTGACACCAAGAAGGCATACTCACAGCCAGAAAAGGAAAGCCTGGCAGTAGTCTGGGCCTTCAAGCACTTTCACATCTTCATCTACAGAAAATACTTTATACTCATTATGGATCATCAGGCTTTTTAAACTATACTCAGAAATCCCCAACCTAAGAAGCCATCCAGGTTAGAGTGATAGGGAATCTGTTTCCAAGAATACACATACACTGTCAAGGGAATCTGTCTCCAAGAATACACATACCCTGTCATTCACAAACCGGGTAAAGCAACAAACCCTGTGGACTACATTTCACGACATCCTAAAGCATCATCCAGCACGAAATGCTCACTAGCGGAGGAATACATTAACTTTGTAATCAATCAAGCAAGACCACCTGCAGTTCCCCTTGATTTATTGAGACCACTGCAGACGATGCCACTCTTCGGGATGTAACATGTCACATCAGCACCAATGCATGGAGACTTCTGGGAGAACCCAAAAGTAACCTTATATAGACACAAAGGAACTGCCCTCTTTTCGACATGTGAAAGAACTGACTATTAACAAACATGGAATCTTACTTAGAGACAAACGGATCATCATACCAAACAACCTGCGGAGGGGCCGTCAACCTTGCAGATGAAGGTCAGAGTGGCATGGTGGCCACCAAACGAGTTTTACAGAAATGTGTTTGGTTCCTCCTGCTTGACTTGATGATTGAGGCCATGCTCAAGGACTGTCCTCAATGTCAGCTCATCAGTCAAGAAAAAGCACCCTCACCACTGCAAATGTCTGATATACCAGAAGGTGTATGGCAACAGGTGGTGGTTGACTTCTTTTGCCCTTTGCAGTCAGGAAAATACATCCTTGTCATAATGGGCGAATAATCCCTATTCCTGATTGCTTTACAAGTATCATCTACCAAAGCAACCACCACCATACCTGTAATGGACGAAGCATTTGTGGCATGGGGCATCCCAAAAGTGGTCAAAACAGATAATGGTCCACCGTTTAACGGACATGAGTGTGGTGAATTAGATCATCTCAACTTCGGCCATCGAAAGATCACTCCCATGTGGCCTCAAGCTAATGGGATGGTAGAAAGATTTATGGCCACACTGAAAAAAAACATGCAGCAAGCCAAGCGGTCAAGGGAGGATGTTCAGATAGATTTAAATGAAGTATTGCGAGCCTACAGAACCACACGACACAGCACCATGGACAAGTGCCCGGCCACTTTGGTGCTGGGACGCATGGTGCGTAGGAGCATACCCACCTGGGAAAACTCAACTGTCTGTGTTCATCGACCTCTAGTTCATGAAGAGATGGCAAAGATCAACAAACAAGGAAGGCCAAGATGAAGAAATATGCGATCAGTCGTTGGAAAGCCAAGCCATCAACTTTACAGGTGAAGAACCGGTTAAACCCACTTACTGGGTTTCGGCTGCAGGGGAACGGCCCTAGTCTTCTATACCTTCAATACAGTAAAAGGAGACACAGAAGCCTTCGTGTGCAGGAGGAACCCAGATTTATTTCAATAGCCCGGGCTATGGAACAAAGTCCCAAGCTAGTCGGAGACAAGACAGAGGAGGCTGCTACTTCACTCTGTAGCTTACAAGCCTTTTATAATTTTTCATCCCAGTCTGTTGGCTATTAGTTCATTGTTTAATCAGGGCACTGTTTTCAGTTGATAACCAGATCCAGACGACATTTGTAGATGGTGACCTGGTCAAGGCTTGGTACACAAATCATTGTTCACTCGGCTTTGATCAAGGCTTAGTCTTTTTTTGAGGTCATTGTTCAATTGCCGTGATCAAAGCCCGGTCTTTCAAGTCATTGTTTATTCACCCTGATCAGGGCCCAACAGTCAGACCATTGTCCAGATAACCTGATCACGGTGTCAAGGATTATTACCAGGCTGGGAGCAGGAGATAAAAAACAAGCTTGTTTACAGAGGGCGTGTGTGTCTCATGGCTTTCTGTTAAACTGCAAAGAACAGGGGGTTGGGTGTGCGACAGTTCCTGGGCAGAAATGTAGGCTGCAAGATGGTTTCTGTCGTGTCAGTTAGAATTTTCCTCAGGCATCAGTAAAAACGACCAGGTGGGTCGTGTGGAAGTGTTTGACACGAGATGGCTATAAAAAAGCAATGGAGTCCCGGTACAAATGATGCCGATCAGAAGAACACTTTTCCTCACAGGAAGGAGACTGGGTGCTTGTCAGGCAACAATAAAAGAGAAAGGCAGGCAGTCGGTATTATAAATATACACTACAAGTAACCAGTCTTGAAGCTACCATGGTCACGGCTGACGCTGATGGAAAAAGTAAAGTATAACCCAAAACATCACTCACTTCAGAAAGTGCATTCTACCCACAAATGAGTCAGTGACTAGTTTGGAAGTAGATGATGCTCTTGAGACATTTAAGTATCCACCAACGGTGATGACCATTACTCCACCCCTACTGAGACAGAAATAACAGAACAAAGTCAGGATACATCAGTCCCATCATACCTGCCAAAGACCTGAACGTCTCATTGAAGAAATCTATGGACTCACACCTCCACACGACTCTTTTCTTTGTTTGTTTAAGTGGGAGGGGGAAGTAATGTTTTCCAATAAGTAACAAGTGGGCACTAGGACCCTGCGGATGAACATGGTGAGATGGCAGGATAAAGGAAGTAGTTAAGGCATGGGAAAGGGAGGAGCTAGATACGGTTAGTGAGGGAATGAGAAAGGTTGGCACTTGAAAAGCTCCCATGATGCCATAGTAATAGAGTACTTCAGAATTACCTAGAGTGTTGTGCTTCATTTATCAAGGGATGACTTTATAGGGCACAAACAGGTTAAAAATTGTACCCAGTTGTTAAGCATTGGTTTAGTATTTTTCCAATCACTTAAGCGGGGTGTATCAGTAGCTATTTCTAGGATGACATAAGAGCATTTGTAAAGAATAATAATGAACTTGGTCTTGCAAGATATGCGTGATATATTTTGGAGAGGACATTGACTATATAAACCATAAGAGGTGCAGGACTGGGGAAATTATATTTCTTTGCACAAATGGTGTTGTGATTTGTAGTATGTGTTTTATAATTTTGCTGTAATGCTTCTTTGCTGTTGGGAATTGCCTAAGGAATAATTGGTGTTACGTTTTGACTTGTATTTTAATCTGTGTGCTATCTTGGGGCCAGATTTATGAAGATGGGATGAAGCTCATCACAGCACAAAAACTTGCTGCATTGCACAGCGTCACATGGAGAGGGCAGGAATGCACCATATCTATTAAGATATCATTAATTCCTACTCTCTCCCTGCGCTGGCACACACAGTACAGTCTAGCACCAAAGCAGGCACCCTCGCATCATGGTGCAAAGGTGCCTGCTTTGTAGAGGATTGTTTTTGTGCAGGAAGTCAACCTTCCTGCACAACAACAATCCTTAGAGGTTCCTCTTTCTTTATGTGCTGCACAATGCAGCACATGTAGAAAGAGGAAAATCGAGGAGAAATAAAGTTATTTCTCCTCTGTGCAGCTCCCATGGGATGGCATACCTTATTGATGCATTCCTGGGTTTACTACTAGTAGTAAATCTGGGAATGCGTCAAAGTCCATGGGTGGATGTGTGGGAACACTCACTTTCTACCCCGAGTCATTACATTTAACCATCAATAAATCATAATCATGTTTATGTGTCTGTTTCAGTCAACAACTTTGTTTCATAGAGACCCGTTCACTCAATAGCTAATAGCGAGCTGCATGCTAGACCTGCAGACTCACAGTTATGACGAGAATAACACACTATGAATCTCACCCTACAAGCGCCCTTGACGAAAAGGCAGGGACCTGCCGGGGTGCCATGGGTGATATGACTGTTACGCAAGGCCGAGGCTCAAACAATAGGGGACACGGTTCAAGCTTATGGATCACCAGATCAGATCAACAAGCTCTCTTCCTCTTGTTTTTGACTTTTGAAAAGGTCCAGGAAGATCTTTCCTTTCATCTCCTTTGAGCTACAGAAATCCATGATCATGGCGTTGGTACTTTCCTAGTGGGATTATTGTAATGCCCTGAATTGGGGCATTCAACAACTCATTTTGAATAGACCTCAAATTTTACAGAATGCAGCAGCCCAACTTCTCTTGAGAATACCTACATTTAAATCGATTTCTCACAAACTAAATGAGTTACATTGGCTGCCAATTAAAAAGCGAGTTGCTTTTAAGGCACTCTGCTTGACCCATAAATCTCTGCATAATACAGGACCAGAGTATATGGGTAAGTCCTTCTCCTGGTATAGGCGTAGGCGAGCCATCCAAAACTGTGACTATCCCCAAATGTAATAAAAGTCTCTGGTGTGTGTGGGGAGAGGGTGGGGGGGGGGCGACAGATGCAAACTATGGAATAAACTGCCCATCCAAAAAAAAAAAAAACAGCTAAATCTTACATTTTTCAGTAAACAGCTGGAATGTTGGCTTATTGGCCCACGGTATTAATCTAGTAACAAACAATAATGTCTCAACAGTTTAAACTTAAGAAGACTGTTAAATAGGGTGCAAAATTAATTGCAAACAAAAAGAAACGGGAAAAGACACCAAGGTTGGATATTGCGGTCTGTATTGAATCTCTTAATAAAGTACGTATAGCTATGGCAGCAATATTACATGATATGCAAGTGTAATCCAAAAACTTCAAGTAAGAAACGTGATATAGTGAAATAAATGGCGAGATGGCGCAATTTAAAATGAATACATAACAAGAACAATGAGATAACAACTTGTTAGGAACTTGTTAGGAACCAGGGATGCCAAGAGTATGCTTAGTATTTTTATGGCGTTTCGACCTGTTCAATTTCAGGTCACTATCAGGACGGGATTGCACAATGATTTGACAACTGCTGTAAAAAAGAAACTAAAAGAGGTTCAAGAACAAGTATCAAGGTAGAAAAAAGGAAAGAGAAGAGAGATGTCAAGGGTTAACCAATAACTAACTATCTGTGAGGCACATCAGTGAAAGAAAAATTTGATACTGTTAGAAAACTCTGGGGGATCAACCCGGGAGTCAGTTGCTAGAAAATCCAATTGGGTGCGCAGTGGCAGCACCTGTGAGATCAGGCAAGCAGTGCACGCACTGCGGAAGCAGAAATAATTCCTGAAACTAAAGAGAAATGTAAGTAAAGAAGGGACAGGTGGTGGTTGGAACTAGAGGAAGGGACTGAGTCACGCTTACCAATTAGGCTAAGCGCATGTGGTTGACCTGGACAGCATAGAAGGCAATAGGCTTCAAAGAAGAATATCCAACATGCAAGCCCTATGCAGTTGCATTAGGGGTGCGTGTAAGACAACAGAGGAAGGGATCAATCTGAAGATATAATGCTTGGGGAGGAAGGGGAGGCATGAGTAACAAAACCAGATGTGACATAGAGGTCAACCAGATAGCATGTAAAACATGCAGAGATATGTGAGGAGCGGTGAGGGGAGTGAGGCTGCTTACCTAGTAGCTGAGTCACATCGTTGGAGCCTTCCTACATGAGGAAAGTGCTCGAGGCTGGTTAATCCAGAAGCGGCAGGATACGAACTGAACTTCAAGTGTGACAGTGCTTCCTGGGAATTATATAACTGCGGCCAATGGGAACAATAGACCGGGACAATGTGAACGGGAGGGATTCACTGTGGTACCCCTGGGGGATGTATAGGAGTAAAGAAGGGATTCGTGGGAGTCTTCAGCTAGGCAGGGACGTGTGTTATCTAGAAACTGGAATATTGAATGGGAAGGAAAACTAATTCCACAATTGCGTCCTACACAATCTATTATATGCATGGTAAACTGTATTTGCAACTAATGGCTAACACAAAATTCCTCTGTGACATAGTGAATCAGTGTAAAAAGGTAAATTCAAAACAACAGTTTACCAATTTTTACATGTTATATGCCTGCTATATCAAACTTACAAACAATTATTAACACAGTTACTATTAAGATATGTTGAAAAGGAGTTAAAATGTCAATATGTAAATACAGGAAAGAATTCAAGGGTTTCGGGACAAGGGTCCTGCTAGGCCAAGGGGCCCGGGATCATGGATGGGTCAATAGGGAGAAGAGAAAAAGTACCAGCCGGTACTTGTTGTGGGGATCATGTAGGCGAGTTAACGCCCTAAGCATAGACAGTATTATTCTATACAAGTCAAGTCAAGTCAAGTCAAGTCAAATAGTCTTTATTCGGATAAAAATATCCATAAAAGCACAATTCATCACCACCAATGGAAAATACAGTACACGTTTTAAAATATATAAATATACAATATCATCCAATAAAAATGCATGGTTACAGTAATAAAATCACAATAAAAGGGTTGGATGGACCTGCAAAATCTAGCAGCATTATTAGCATAGTGCAAAGTAAGAGGTTTAGATCAATGTGCAAAATCGGCAGTATATTATGAATAAAGAAGTACGATAGCCTGCAATAAATCGAACAGTGATAGGCATTAAGGAACGAGTATAATTAAACTACAACCCCATTTCCAATTCTACCAGTACTAGCAACATCATCATTTGGTTATGGGCAATCTTAATGACCATACTAAGAGCAAAGGTAACGAGCATTTACAATGCAATGGTCTCGGCATCATTAAAGGTAGAGCTTTTGGCATTGCTCATGACATTTCTTTTTTTTTTTTTAAATCATAAATAAATGGCATTGTCATTTACATTGCCAATAGCTTAATCGTTAAATTAATGGCATTGTTGCTCACATATGCTGGTATTGTTTTTACGTAGATCTCGTGCAGTAAAGGCAAACCAAGGACAGGTGGGTCGGTTAACTGTAATTCGAAGAATATTCCATATGCCATTCCAATACAAAAATTGTCATCTCTGCTACTCCATATTTTGCTTTAAATGGGCTGCTTACTACTTATATTTATAAAGCAGATACACGTGAAGGCATCAGGGTCCCGTTAATTTAGAGCTGCATTTAATAAAATTTGGCAGTGTTCCAGGCGTGCCTCTGGGGCAATACATGGTACGAATGCGCAATACAGATATTTGGTGTGTGCCCGCTCTGTGCACAAAGCAAGTCCGACACTTTACCACTGTAAACGGCCTTGCAGTGTCTCGAGGGCTCCAGTGGCATACATCCACAATAGATGAGAAATCCGTGCCCGAACGTGTTGTGAAGGACCACGGAGCAACTAAGCATCAAAGGGCAATGAGAAATCATCACGTTTGACGACTGACGAGAACATGTTTAAGATTCTACTTGGCTGGAAATCTGCAGCTGATAAAAATGATGTCATGTTTGTGACTCACATCCATAATACGCCGATATGACGTCATGGGTGTAAATTGCAGGTTGCCAACCCACTGATGCTTGTGAAATAACACCGACCAATCAGGTGATAACAAGAATGTTGGCAACATATAAAGCCCAATGCTACCGGTTGAAAGAACTACGTTCCAACACGAACAGGGCTTAGGCTGGCGATGCGAAAACACAGCACCTGGTCGCCTTCTCTGTCGTGAGCAGAACCCGACCCTGTTGCTGTCCACAGCCTCGCTCCCTGCCTGCTTCTTGGGTTCAGGGTAGGTGAGTCCCTGAAACGCTTGGTTCCCAGCAGTAAGACACCCTGTCAGAGGTAAACACCTGCAGCAGTCATCCATCTTGGATCTTCGCCCTAATGTGCCACTCAAACATTCCTATGCGGTGTCATATTTATAGTTAAGATGAATACAGGTAAACATACCCGCATACCCTAAGGGCCCCCCTACAACTTTAACGTCTGTGTGCTCCACAGAAAACAGTGACCACTGTGTATGCCATGGCCACGTGAAACAAAACTCTATAAATAAACAGGACACAGTGGAATAACGCTGTGCTTGCCATTAGCCACATCTAGGACAGCTAGCTGCATCAAGCATATGTCCCTCCTATGCATCCTATAGCACTACGGTGCATTCACAGCTGTGGCATAACAATCCAATCCTTACAATGCACGACCTGCAGCAGTTTAACTCTCTCCTCTCTGCCTGTGGCAAACTCCCCTTTCCCTCGACCACAGTTGCAGAAAACTCACTCATCACCGTAACTCATCACAGGCACACCGTGCTAACGCTCTCCCGACTCCCATTCAGTGCAACCAGTACCCCACAGCCATCACCGCGGCGAGTGCCTCCCTAGTGCTGACTCCATCGACTTTGGTAAGCATTGCAGGTTTCACACTAGCATCCATCTCCCTTCCCCATGCATCTGAAAGAGACGCTAAAGTGATACCCCCACCCCCACGCGGTGTAACCTAATGCACACACCGCAGCTATGTAATCTGCCACCCATCCCTGTTTGTGACACCCTGACAGCAGACACCCTGCACAACAGCCAGATGTCCCTAGCTTGTTGTCATGAGATTAACTGGTAAATTCACCACTGCAGCTACATTTTAAATTAGGCTATAGGAGTTAATGTTTCCAGTAATTTTCGCAAAAGTTAGCCTGCTCCCTCGGGAAGAGAGGCGGGTCGGATTTCACAAGTTCACCAAGGTAATTCATGATTGGACATGTGCAGGCTTTCTGTGAAACCGATGACAAAGTTCAAACTCTGCACCGGGAGAAAAGTACAAAACCTAACTGCGCGGGGAGGAGGGGCCTGAGTACCGACTCTTCCCGGTGAAATAGAAAAAAACAAATGTTCACGGCGTGATTATAAGGCAACCTTGTTTGTGTGTTCATGCTCCCCGCATTACAAGTAGTGCCCAGAAGCCGCACGTACACATTTGTGAAAATTGCGTGAGTAAATGGTGAGTCACTGAATACTCGTCCAATCGGTCTGAACCCCTCGAAAGCCGCATCTCTGGTATCTTCACCTAATATCCCTGATGAAAGTTTCTGGCTGAAGAGTGGGACACTGAACACCAGCCATTAAAAGCGCCCCGCTCCCTTACTCACTACAGTGAGCTGGAGGGGGAGGGGCAGACTTCGTGCCACATGATTGTCAACATATGGGCCAACCGATGCCGGGTGCAAGCGTTTTCTGTTTTCACAAGTGCAGAGGCCACAGCTGGACGCGCTAAGGAGATGTGTGCCCACCGATGCGTTTCGCCCAAAACGGCCCCTGCACAAGGCGCTGATGGCAACGAATGCCGATCATTACAACTGCCAGCGTGGTGGCAGTTCATGCGACTGTGCTAAAGGGTCCGGGCATGCCGCGCCGTCCACAGCAGCCCCCCCAACAATCAGAGTGAAGCACCCGAGTCAGAGCCCTAGTGTGCATCCTGCCAGCGGGAGGGCTGGATGACGCCCCCTCCTGCCAGCATCTTCCAGGCACACACAGCAAGAGGGGGGGGGGGGGTTCTATGAACACACAGACCCGCATCTACTGTCGGAAAGGAACCCTAGGGTTTCACGTGGGGGTTCCTTTCCACGCAAGTCTGAATGCAGCTCACCGTGTGCTCTCCAGGGAACACAGACCAGCTCTACTCTGGATGAAGTTTTGCTTCATCCCTCGCAGCTGGGGTGCTGGAACACCCTCTACAACGGCACGGAACTGATCAGCTAGGTTTACCACCGTCCGAAACCATGATTTCAGCGTCTACACTGTAATTAAAATGCTTCCAGCTCCCCGATCTCCACTCTGTCCTGATCAGATACCTAAGTTCAAAATATATTTCTGAGGGTAAAAATATGACCTTAAAATGTACATTATTTAAAAAGTAACAAGGGCTATATTTTGGCACTGTAAGTAATTCGACTTGAAGCTTACTTAATGAGGATATGGGTCACTGATTTCAGGCCGTCGCTCGTGTAGGGCAGTCCCCCAAATAACTGCTTTCCACCAAGGGCTTGTAAAATGCATAGGTGACATGTTGGTGCAGGCAGTCGGGCATGGAGCTGGACTGCGTCTGTTAGAGGGCATCATGGTGGCGCACATCGGATCCGGGGGTGAAGCGTGACTCCTAGGGCTGGAGCACACAGGCGAGCCTGGGGATGGAGTGTGACTCCTAGGGCTGGAGCACGGCCGACAGGGAGCCACGAACAGCGGGAGGGGGCGGGAGGGGGGACAGCGGGAGCGGTTTCGTATCGCCAGAACAGCGAGAGGGGGGACAGCGGGAGCCACAACAGGGAGGGGCGGGAGGGGGGACAGCGGGACGGGAGAGACTCGCGGGGGGGGGAACGGGAGAGACTCGCGCGTTGGGGGACGGGAGAGCCTCGGGGGACGGGAGAGCCTCGGGGGACGAGGCGCGGGGGACGGGAGAGCCTCGGGGGACGGGAGAGCCTCGACGGGAGAGCCTCGGGGGACGGGAGAGCCTCGGGGGACGGGAGAGCCTCGGGGGACGAGGCGCGGGGGACGGGAGAGCCTCGGGGGACGGGAGAGCCTCGACGGGAGAGCCTCGGGGGACGGGAGAGCCTCAGGGGACGGGAGAGCCTCGGGGGACGGGAAAAATAAACGGCAAAAACAAAACATGGAAAGAAAAATAAAACGGCAAAAACAAAACGGCGGCCACAACGGGGAACGAGGACAGCGGGAGCATGCGACCTACCTCATGTACAACAAACAGCTTAATGGCGCCCGGCGCTCCTGAAATTTTTCGGAATTGGGGGCGTGGTTTTGATGTTCTGAGTGACGGACAACGTCACTGTCTAAAGAACATCAAAAATTATGCCCCCAAATCCGAAAAGGACGGAGCTTGTTTGGAGTGACGCATCTCTCCTCCAATGGCTGGCCTCCGTTTAGGAAGCCAGCCAATGAAGGAGAGATGGGGCACGGAGGCGGGACCTTCGGCGCTACTCAGACTCATTAAATCTCCGGCCTAAGACTGCGCAAGCGCAGCCTTTTAGGCCTTCGACCTAAAAAGTGTGTTTCACTAGGGAGTGTTACAGAGTTTATGGCACATTAAAATGTATTCATGGAAGTGCGTGAAAGTACCGCAGCTTGTAAAAACGTGCTTACGCGGAAAATCAAGTCATCACTTCCTAGCTGTAAAATTCCAAGATATGCTAATTTAAAATCCTAAATAGCCCATGCCTTGAAATAGGGAGTTAAATACTATTTTGTGTATCTAGCATAGAATTTACAAAAGAGTAAAAAATGTTTGTTTGCTACCAATACCGCATGGGCAGCACAACTTCTCAATGTTGCTGTTAAATCCTATCGGGAAGCAGAGTGAATATTTTATGCTGCCATCCCTAAAGTGGAAAAGTAATCTCCTTTTCCATCTCCTTATACTTTTCCTGAGATATTTCTGTGGCATATGATGTTGAATGCTCGATACCTCCAGAAAGGGCATATACCTAACGATCGATGATTTATGGTACTCGATGTTCTGTCTTTCTTTATGATATAGGTCATACAGCGCTCCCCTCAGTGATTTTGTGCTTATGCCTTCCAATGCTAGTGGACATAAAAAAATGTGCTCCAACTTCAAACTGGCTAGACTATTTTTAACTGCGGCAAGCCAGGGTATACTACCACCCTTATCGCACTTTAGGCAATCTATAATTATCTCTATTGTTAAAATCGCAGCAGGATTCTGGCGTATTTTTTGCCAGAATATAGCTGGACGAGACCTGATAAAGTCCTCCACATAATGTAGGTTCAATTCCTTGTGGCATATATAAGTTGGAGATGAAATTTGAGCCCCCAGAATTTTTCTGCAAAATCTATTTTCTTAAATTTGGATCCCACTATAATTTGCCCCCCAGACTTCAGCACGGTAAGTGGATGTTGATACACATTGCGATTTATATATCTGGATTAAAGGTAACACCACCTCTGCTTGTTTTGGCTGCCGAAGGCTAATAATAGAATTAACCGCGTTGGAGAGTTTGCTTCTGCTGTGGGCCACGTATGCTTGCCAAGAGCCTGATTCTGAAAAAAACTAGGCCCAAATAAGGAAAAGTGCTTGTGCATGTAAGGGATTCACTGCCCGATGTTATGGAATTAATGCAGTGTTTTTTCAGCCCACACGTCATTATATAAGATTTTTTTTAATTAGTGCAGAGGTCCAGGTCAGCCATAAAAGACACAAACACGGTAACTAAAGTGCGTTGGGGGTGCGGCCCATAAGGACCGCATCGTCTGCGTATAAAAGCGTGGGGAGTAATTTACCATTCATTTTGGGTACATCACTGGTCAATTTAGACAGGGAGTTATGTAATTCATTTATACAAAGGATAAAAAGTAGAGGGGCTAGAACACAACCTTGTCTAACCCCTCTATCAATAACAATGTCCCCAGAAACCTCCCCATCATTACTTATCCTCACCCGTGCCTTTAGATCCCTGTGCAAATACGCCAAAAAATAAACCAAAGCCTTGTCCAACCCGTAATTTAAAAGAATCTCCCATATCCGTGATCTATTAACAAAATCAAAGGCTGAGGTTAAGTCCATAAAACCTAAATAAAGAGGGACCTTTTGAGCAATTGTGTATTTGCCCAGAATAAGATTTTAATTCAAACACTGTTCGACGGTTCTGACATTACTTCTAAAGCCCAGCTGACAGCAATTTAAAATTTGGTTGTCTTCAGCCCAATTCCTAATCTTATTAAAGACAACCCTGCTCAAGATCTTCAAAGTATTGTCTATCAAGGAAATTGGGCGGTAACAGCTGGGGTTGGATCTGTCACCTTTTTTAAAAATGGCACAATGATACTAGTCGACCAAGTGCTCGGAATAGCTGTATTAGTCAAGTTATTAAAAACATTACATAAAAAGGGAGCCCAAAAATCTGGTTCATGTTTTATGAGGTCGATTGGTAGCCCATCCGAGCATGGGGCTTTATTCCCCATACTTTGGTATATGGCATCCTCAACTTCAATTACAGTTATGGCAACCTTTAAAACTGGGGGGCAGGTGTGACTGTTAGAGGTCTTTGTGGGAGCTGTATAGATTCTAGCAAAATGCTCCTCCCATAATTCGCTAGTTATATTACAACTTATTGGAGTAATATTCGAGCCCATAGACCTCATAGCTTTAACTTCTTTCCAGAATCCGGTTACATCCTTAAGTGAGGCAGCCCTAACAAGGTTATCCCAGCGTTCTTTAAGTATGTCGTCTGAGCGTAGTTTAGTTGCTTTCTTATAGCAAGCTCTTAATGATCTAACTAGAGTTATATCCCTGGGTGAAGCCGCTAATGCTTCACACAGTTCTCTGTTAGCCTGCGATCATGTGCCATTGAACCATCTGGGATTCTTGCTTGAGTTGGTAACAGGTCTTGAGATTATATGTTTGATACCAACACATAAACCACTAAAGACCTCAATAATCTCTGCACCCAAGGTGCTGCTTGATAAACACGTCTCTACCAATAGGGGATACAATTTTATCATGCATGCAAATAGGGCTTTCTTATCTATGCCCTTCCAAATCACTCTAAGTTTGTCAGTGGATGCCACCAAGTGTTTAGCCCCTATTTCCCTTTGGGTGATACATTTTGAAAAAAGTCTAATAGTTGTTAAAATTGGGTTATGATCACCTTGACTAGTACATAAAACCTCGGCCTTTGCTAAAAAGTTTACCAATGAAGATGATACAAAAACATAATCTATAGTAGATGAACAGCCACGTCCTCTGTAGGTAGGCAATGAACCCTTATTTGAATCAACGCCAGCTTTTTCCATTACATTAATTAAATTATGGGAGGATAAATGATTGAGAAGTTCCTCCCCTCTTTTACATGGGTTGGCCCTAACCGGGGCAATTATAGTATTGTCAGTACCACTATGCAATCGTACGTTGAAATCCCCGCCTAGGCAGATTCCGTCCAATTTGCCATACCTCTGCTCATCTTCAAATTTATCAATAAATTCAAACAAATTAATAAAATTCCTATTTGGTAGTGATGTAAAACCATTATTATAAAAGTTAATAAAACATATCGAAGCCCCCTGTGAGTAAATCGTAGCTTGGAAATTCTCATTGTTTGTCACCAGGGGTTTCATACTATCCCCAGCTGAGATCTTTATCCTTGTTGATAACCCCTCACATGGACGACCTATTTTGGGGCTGGGTACAATACTATTATAGCACATATATCCTTCAAGAAACAATTCATTTGTGCACCAAGTCTGTCTCCTGGAACATCAGAATGTCATAATTACTAACCAGATCGACCCACTCCGTAGAATTCAGTTTGGATCTTAATCCTGCGATGTTCCAACTTAGCACATTTAAGTTAGGATCTAGGGATTTGGTTTCAGTAACAACCGGACAGACTATTAAGGGTTCCACTAACTCTGGTGCAATAATCGATTGACTTGATAGTCAGTCCTGGCTCTCCAGACTGAACAGAACGGTAAACCGATTCTGTGTAGTGTGCGTCGGGATAGTAAGATTACGTGATCCCAGAGGAGGTTTGTAGAAAAAAAACAGAGGTAGTGAGTGTATGAGGGTTGGGGCAATATTGTGATGCATTTGTGCTCGCAATAGCCATTTCACCAGGGGGGAGCGTCTAAAATTCACAACTATACAGTCACCTGTAATGTTCCTATCTGAGGGTCCCACCCATCCTACACGTCGCACCATTAAAATTTCATTGGCGTTCACCATCCCTAGGCCCTTAGGCTTCGATAACCAGTCAGTACTCTTATTCTTGAGTTGTTCCCAGGACTCTGATTGGTCTTTCTTCAAGGGAGGAACGCCTGCTAAAATTAAAACTTAGGGGCAAGCTTCGGGTAGTAGGTGAAGAACATCTTCAGATGGACTCTTAAACTGATTTTAACAAATAGGAGTATCGTTCGGGGCAGTTGCTATACTTGTAAGAACAGGGGCATGCGGCGCAGCAGTGGCTGATACTAAATTTCGGGACAGACTATTACTAATGATTCTATTGCCAAATGCTGCATTTGACAAAGGCATCAAACTGGGAATAGGTTTGGGGAAAAAACTGCTCTTAGTGTTGCCACACTTATCACATGCAGTATTTACAGTAGTAAGCGTACAATCACCACTCTCTTTTGATATGCCCTGATCAATTGTCTCCATTGATTTTGGATGCTGTTCGGCCCCTAATTTTATCAACAAGAGTAACAGCTTTTTTATGAATATCCGGCTTCTTAACCAGGTTTTCCAGTCTGTCCAGGCGTTTAAAAAGAGCATCAAATTGTTTATCTACCAAATTTATTAAACGATCATATACAGAGTCCACTATAATGTCAATTAGGGTATCGCCCGACCTGTCACGAGTACCATGGGCAATTGTGTGCTCAGCTTGAGTGTGGATGGAGTTAACTGCAGCTTCTGATGTGGTCAAGTCTACGGTATTGTCATTTGTTTGCTCAATAGGGCTCGCACTCACGGCAGTAGTTCCTCGTCTCCACAAGCTCAAGGGTGTCGGTTGGGTTTTTAGGCGGGGTGACTGTTTCCTCTTACTGCTAGTGGGTTTTGACGTGCCTCTCTTCCTTTTTTCCCCCACTGCTTTAGTGACGGGGTCCAAATTCCCAATACTAGCATTGACTTGAGGCCGTAGTTGACAGTCAAGAAATTTCCACATCATCCTCATGAATCTCAAAGCCCACAGGCAACATTTCTCGATGACTGGAGATGGTAATTAATACGTTGGGTGATAATGGGAGAGGGTCTATTGAATTACCCCGCTCTGCATCTCCAGACAAATGCAATTGAGGTGCCGATTGGCACATGGAAATTCTCCGCTCAGTTTGTTCGATCTCCGATGAGACCATGCTAACAACTTTTTTGAGCATGCTTTCGATGGTAGTGGCAGTGGAGGTTTTTGGACCTGATGTAACTACGTTTCCCCATAGTGCTTAATGTCACTCACCTTAATGAGGTGCTTAGAGGGATGGCCCAGCCTGGCATTCTTTGGCCTCTGACGGCCACAGACGGCCCGCCCTTTGCCCGGGCTTAGCCCGGCGTCCGCCCGCACGCGTCCCGCGAGGCGGGATCGGCTTGTTGGTTAAATCTCCACAGGTGTCAAGGGGGAGAGGCTGCAAGTCCGCCGGTCGCCCCATTGGATCCTGGGGCATGCAGTCCTTAGTGCGCCTGCTCCCGCTGTTCTCCACGCACCAAACGCCGGTTCGAAGCGTCTCCCGCGGAGCGGGAGGCACGAAATGTTGTTAAAGCCCCCTGTGTCAAGGGGGAGGGGCTGCAAGTCCGCAGGTCGCCCCACTGGATCCTCGCACGTGCAGTCCTTAGTGCGCCTGCCCCCGCTGTTCTCCACGCACCAAACGCCAGTTCGATGCGTCTCCCACGGAGCGAGAGGTGCGAGAAGTTGTTAAAGCCCCCGGTATTAAGGGGGAGGGTGTAAAGAAGTTCAAACGTGGATTAAAGGTGAAATAAGTATTTATTGTAGAATAGGATCTCATCCACAGGATAAAGAGTCACCAGTAGCAATGTCCAAGCTCAACTGCCTAGATACTCTAAACATCACAACCACAGATTCTGTACAGAACATTCTAATGCATGTGGCAACCTGGCAACAGGCTGCATAACCAAGATGCTCAAGATGCCACACATCTCCCTCCTTATAACAAATAACAATAAACAGAAAACATTATCTTACAAAGTCATTAAAACGAGTAGGTATACGTGTAATCCTTGAAGATTTCCTTGCGATGACAGGACCAACCACAGCCCGATGAGATGAGGTAGTTGTTGAAGAACCAATCACAGGGTGATGAGATGAGATACCTGTAGGTGAAGAACTTGACACAGGAGATTTGGAATTGTCAACAAAGTCTTTCTTGATCACCACAACCCTGTTCAAGTTCCAAATGCGATGATCAGTTGTTTTGATAGCATTGCCTAAAACCTTGATGACCTGAATGGGCTTCAAAAATGAAGCAGATAACATCTTGTTCTTCTTACATGGATTTCTTATGAGAACCCAATCACCCACATGCACCACCGTGTGTTTTACAGAATGTTTCAAATCATGAATCCTTTTTCTAGCTTGTAACTTTTTCTCCTGACCTACCTTCCATTCCTCACTTCCATTAGAAACCTTCAGATGCAAATCATTTACCCAAGGCGGGGAAACCAAAGTATTGGGACACCTACCTCTGAAGAGCTCAAAGGGTGTTTTGCCCGTAGTGGCATGTGGTGATAACCTGTAAAGTTTAACCTTTTCAAAAACATCTGATCTCCAATCTGAACCTGCAGATTTAGACATTCTAATTGTCTCCTTGAGCACACGGTTAAATCTCTCCACGGTGCCATTCGTCTCTGGGTGATACAGAGAAGATTTTTTATGTTTAACACCATGTTTAGACAAGAATAATTCCATCTCCCTACAGACAAGTTGACTTCCATTGTCCGTCAAAATGATGCTGGGAATGCCCTCCCTAGCAAAAAAAGTTTTTCCAAAAAGAGTATTACATGCTTGGACTCTATACCACGAGTGATAGCAATCTCTGGCCATCTTGAAAAGAAGTCTATTAAAACTACGACATACAATTCAGACCCCGCTGAGTATATAGGCCCAAGGATATCCAGGCCAACTTCTTCCCAAGGGCTATTTGGAAGTGTTCTGATAATCATGGGCTGAATTTTGGTTTTCGCCACCTTCTCGCTCAAAGCACACTCCATGCAGTCATTAACTTTCCTCTCAATTTCCAAATCCATGTTGGGCCACCAGTACGACATCCTCAAATTCTCCTTTGTCTTTGAAATGCCCATATGCCCACTATGGGCTAGTGAAATGAGCTCACTCCTAATAGATATCGTAGGAACCAACCTAGTACCTCTGACAAGTAAACCGTCATGTTCAGATAACTGGTCTTTAACATGCCAATATTTCTCCAATATGTCTCCATCTTTTGGCTTGACCTTCCATCCAACCTTGATCAATTTCAAAATCTCCATTAGAGCCAAATCTTCCTGTGAGGCCTCCAACCATTTACACTTATCAATGCCACCCTCACCAACTGAACAAACCATTTCATCCTCACCTTCCAAATCCCCCTCCAGATCTAAATCTTCCTGAGAGACAAGACGAGATAAGGCATCAGCTACCTTATTTTCAACACCTGGTAGATACTTAACCTCAAAATTATAATCTTGTAATCCTACAACCCATCTTGTAATCCTACTGGAAACAGCATCAATCCCTTTGGTTTTTAAGATTTCACATAACGGTTTGTGATCAGTTCTCACTTCAAAAGTACTTCCCCACAAGAAGTTTTTCAATTTCTTTACGGCCCAATATACTGCTAACGCTTCACGTTCTACCACAGAATATCTTAGCTCTGGACCCCTCAAACTTCTTGACAAAAACAAAATGACTACCTCGCTCCCTTCACTCTTCTGTGTTAAAACTGCCCCTAATCCTTTTAAACTTGCATCTGTTATTAGAATAGATTTCTTCTCTGGGTCAAAACTATTCAATTTGGGGGCATTGTTCAATTTTCCCTTCAGGACAATGAATTCTTTTTCACATTCATCACCCCATACAAACTCAGTTCCTTTTTTTAACAACGATCTCATGCAAACACACAAAGAAGCAAAACCACAAATAAACTTGTTATAGTACTCCGCCATACCTAGAAAGCTAATCAATTCCTCTTTGTTCTTAGGAGAGGACATCTTCATCATGGTGTTAATCAGACCAGCTTTCGGTGAAATACCATCTCCCGAGATTGTGTGCCCAAGATAATCTATGGCATTTTTCCTAAATTTACATTTTTCCAATTTTACTGTTAGACCAGATTCACACAAATGTTGCAACACACCAACCAATCTTAGATCATGCTCCTCATCACAGCTCCCAAAAATCAGATTATCATCTTGGTACACTCTCACACCTTCCAAACCTTTTAAGACACCTTTCAAAGCTCTTTGAAAAACTGAGGCAGCTGACACCAGCCCAAATGGAAGCCTCACAAAGCGAAAAGTGCCAAATGGTGTTACAAAAGCGATCAGATCTTTTGAGTCCTCATCAAGTCTTATTTGATGATAAGCGGATCTTAAATCCACCGTGCTAAAAACCTTTGCCCCTTTTAACAACATTAACATGTCTGTAATTTTATGTAAAGGGTAGTGATCTACCACCACGCTCTTATTCAATTCTCTAAGGTCTATGCATAGACGAAGAGAGCCATCCGATTTCTTGGCGGCTACAATCGGAGCGACCCATTGGGTTGCTTCAACTTCTTCTATGATACCCTCCTTGACCAATTTCTCCAATTCCGCTTTAACTTGATCTCTAACAGTAATGGGGACACTACGTACTTTACAACAAACCGGTACAGCATCTTTCTTTAACTTAATGTGATGATCATAGTTCCTCAAACAACCCAATTTTTTCAGTAAAGACAGTAGGGAAACTCTTTTTTAAGTTATCTGAGAAGGGCTCATCACAATCCTGGTTTGTATTGACAGAATTAGTGTTAACAAAGGGTAAATCCTTTAAGATGATGGGGGGGAGAGGAATTTGGATCTAACATCACACCCAAATCTTTTTGAACAAACCAACTCAAAATATTGTCCCCTTTTTGTGAGATATAGATTTCTGAGTCAGTGAGCCTCTCTTTGTAATTAATGTTTCCTCGGAAGTATCCTAAATTTTCTATGGGTTTCCTACCATATGCAAGTGGTTTTATATCCGGACGAAACATCTTAATTTTACCTTGTAAATATTTGAGATAAAATTCCTTTGCCACAATGGTGAATTTCGCACCTGAATCGAACAATACTTTAACAGGATGACCATTGACTAAAATTTCATCAATAGGACAATTCTTTGGCTGAGGACCAAAAATCTACTTGAACCAAAACTTGACCACACTCAACATTCTCATCATAATCACTTGTGTCATCAAAATCATAATAAATCTCATTAACCTTGCCTTTGTATTCCTTTCCCTTGCAAACACTAGTAAAATGTCCCTTTCTTTTGCATTTGCCACAGGTAGCTTTCCATCCCGGGCATTGTCTATCATTTGCAAAATGTCCCATTTTGCCACATCTAAAACATTTCACTTGTGTAAAATCAAATTTCTTATCTGATTTAGCATTGAGAGGTTTGTTATTAGTTACATCTCTCATACTACCTCTCTGGTTAGCATTTTCTTTAGTAGCATTTGGGGTCTTTACAAGATTAACAGTACTATTGGTTTTACTTTCGCCATTCTTTTTTATGACATCTACACACTTAATAGAATGTTCAATCCTTTTGGCTATGGTAATCACATCATCTAAATCAGGTTCATCTTTTTGCCATAATTCCTCTCTAACACACTCTATGCTACAACCTAGCATGAACTGATCCCTTATTCTTTCATCAGAAGAGGCAGCAAACTTACAAGATGATGCCAATTTTCTTAGCGCAGTTATATAATTCTCTATGCTTTCTTCTTCATGTTGTAATCTGCGGCCAAAATGATACCTTTCTAAGATAGTAGAAACTTTCGGAAGGTAATGTTTATCTAACATAGCAATACAAATTTCATATTCATTAAGATTCCTATCTTGCATTTCTGGTAGATGATCAAATACCTCCTGTCCCTCTGTCCCTAAACAGTGTAATAACAGAGCTGTTTTCCTTTCCGCACTTAAGTTGGCCCCACAAACTTTTGCATATCTTTCAAATACTTTACACCACTTTTTCCATTTAATGGGAGGCTCCCCAGGAGTTTGTAAGAAAAATGGAGGAGCAGTGACGTTCTGCATTATGTGTACTTGACCAATGCCACACCAAATAAAAGAAAGTGAAAGGTTTTTCAGGACTAATAACAATAAATTGCTACAGCACTTTTAAAACCTGGAAATAAAATCTCGGTTATGAATACAGTTAGAAAATTGAAAAGCAATCTGAGTGTCTCTCTTCCCCTTTTTTAAAAAAAATAAACACAGCCTCAGTGTCTCATTTCCTTTCTTTTAAAAAAAAAAAAAATGAATCATCCAGTTTAATACCTGTTGCTGCGCGATTTTTCTGTGAAGAAAACCACTTGAAACGTTTCAAAATGAAAATATTAAAATGGTGGTGAATCTGCTGCTCTACAAATTAAATCCATGTTACTTGTGATGAATCGGTAGTTTTCAATAAGAAAATGGCTGCCGCGTCATGGTAAACGCGTCATGACGCTCCTTCGTGATGGCAACAGCTGAAATGTCCGACGTTAGTAGAGCTGCGCTGCAGCACGAGAGAACGAGCGTTGTGCTCGAGCAGCAAGCACGGTAAGCCTTTGAAAGATGCTGCCGATGCAATGCGATGTGGCCTGAAGCTGTTCAAAAGTAAATACACAGGCTGCCGATGCGATGCGATGTATAAACACATGGGCTGCCACAGTGATGCGATGTATATACACACGGGCTGCCACAGCGATGCGATGTGGCTTGAAACTGCCCGAAATAAAGCGCACAGGCAGATCAGGAGCGCTAGAAAGCAAACGAGGGCTGTGCCGGCAATTGGCAGATTGAAAGCAGATCAGGAACATTAGAAAGGGCACAAAGCAAACAAGCGCTGTGCCGGCAATCGGCAGATTGAAAGCACCAGAAAGGCTAAAAATAAAACAAATGAGCGCTGCGTGTGCTAGAAAAAAAAAAAATCAAACAGCGCTGTGCACAATGGAGAGTGCGAGTAAGGAAGCAGTCTCTAGGTAAAAATCAATAAATAGCGCTGTGCACAATGCAAAATGACAATATAGTCTTGTTAAAGATTGTCATAAGAAGCGCTTTTCACAAAACAGACAATCAGCACAAAAGTGCTTTCCATAAAAAGGTCTCTCCAGGAAGTTGGTTTAAAGGAAATAAAAGTTCCTCAATCCATGAAAAGTTGAAAGTTTCAATAGAAAGTTAAAAATTAAAATTAACAGTACCTTTGATAAACTTCAAAATGAGGTAAAAGAAGATATCTTTGTATCCTTGTTGAGATCCATTCTTCTTTTCTTCACAAATCCTGTTCCGTCGCCAATGTAAAGAAGTTCAAACGTGGATTAAAGGTGAAATAAGTATTTACTGTAGAATAGGATCCCATCCACAGGATAAAGAGTCACCAGTAGCAAGGTCCAAGCTCAACTGCCTAGATACTCTAAACATCACAACCACAGAATCTGTACAGAGCATTCTAATGCATGTGGCAACCTGGCAACAGGCTGCATAACCAAGATGCTCAAGATGCCACAGAGGGGCTGCAAATCCGCCGGTCGCCCCACTGGATCCTGGGGCGTGCAGTCCTTAGTGCGCCTGCCGCACCAAACGCCAGTTCGAAGCGTCTCCTGCGGAGCGGGAGGCTCGAGAAGTTGATAAAAGCCCCCGGTGTCAAGGAGGAGGGGCTGCAAATCCGCCGGTCGCCCCACTGGATCCTGGGGCATGCAGTCCTTAGTGCGCCTGCCCCCGCTGTTCTCCATGCACCAAACGCCGGTTCGAAGCGTCTCCCGCGGAGCTGGAGGCGCGAGACGTTGTTAAAGCCCCTGGTATCAAGGGGGAGGGGCTGCAAGTCCGCCGGTAACCCCACTGGATCCTGGGGTGTGCAGTCCTTAGTGCCCCTCCCACCTCTGTTCTCCACGCACCAAACACCAGTTCGAAGCGTCTCCCGCGAAGCGGGAGGCGCGAGAAGTTGTTAAAGCCCCCGGTGTCAAGGGGGAGGGGCTGCAAGTCCGCCGGTCGCCCCACTGGATCCTGGGGCGTGCAGTCCTTAGTGCGCCTGCCCCCGCTGTTCTCCACGCACCAAACGCCGGTTCAAAGCGTCTCCCTTATTCCATTCATTGTAGGTGTGGAGAATCTGATTTACAGAATTACAACATGTGATCCAGCAACGTTTGTATCTGTGGTCGGTTGATCTATCACTGGCTACACCATATCTGTCTCTGAGTGATTCATGGCAATGTAGTGGGATAGAAATGGAGCATTTTCCACTCTATATCTAAGGTGTTTTTTTTGTTGTATGATGCGCTGTTTCATCATCTGGGTAGTCTGACCTATAAAGAGTGGTCACATGGACAATGTATGGCATAGATTACACTTGCCTTGTGACAATTACTGAATTGTTTCAATGGGTAAATATGGTTTCTTACTTTGAAATCCTCTGTTTTAAATGTTAGTGGACAAACTACAATATTTTGACATTTGTAGAGTCCTACTTCCGAGGGGAGACCCCAGGCTGTAGTGATTGATTATGCAATGCTAGTCCTATTTTCCCATGTCACTGCACTGCGTGTACCAGTTGGTCCACTAGATTATTCCCTCTCCTACAGGAGATTAGGGGAAGTTCCCAGAACAGTGTCTGTTTTCACAGTATATTCAATTTTTTTCTGATTAATTTGTGAACTTTTTTTACTTGAAGAACTAAGGGGCATATGTATCAAGCCCTTTTCCCATTTGCAAATGGGAAAAGGCCTTTTGGGACGTATCATCCCAAAAGGGCATGGCAAATTAGAGAATTGCAAAATTTGTGATTCTCTATTTTGTGATTGCATTTAAGGAGTTGCAAATTGCGATTCCTTAAATGCAATGTAGGAAGCACAGAAAAATTGCGATTTGGCCTTAAGGAATCGCAAATTACCACCAACTTCAAGTTGGTGGTAATGTGCGATTTCTTTGAAAAATGCACTTTTGTGCATTTTTCAAAGTGCCATGTGGTGCACATACATGCCTTTAGGGCATGTATGTGCGCCACATGTGCACATATACATATTTCAGGGGTGCAACAGGGTGTCCTTTGCGCACCCTTGCAACCTTGAAATTGCATTCTCAATTTGTGATTCTCTAATTGGTAATTCGCAAATTATGAATGTCTTCCCATTCATTCCTTTGGCCCTCCTAGCCCATAGGAATGAATGGGAAGGTGTTCCTTATTTGCGAAACTCAATTTGCAATTCACAAATAAGGAATATGTAGGATTTGCAAAATATTTCGCGAATCCTACATACATTGCATTTTGTGATTCTCTAATATGCCCGTAAATGTAGATACACATGGTATGTGTGTGTTCTCACAGTTGGGCTTTGGGGGTAAGGAGAATGTCTCTGGGACAATACATTGCTGTTTTAATGCCCTGGAGACTAATCATTGTGAATTGCCCCTATGGGTGAGTTGATCTGCTGGGACTGTTGCTTCTCGGAAGGTAATCCTTTTTTAAGTCAAGCCTAGGTAGCGTGCATGAGCTGTCTGCAAGACCTGCTGTAATCCATGTTCTGTGTGTAATTCTGCCTGCTGCTTGCCATTGGTTCACTTCTATGTTGCTCTTACTTCCTGGCTCCCTATTGGTTGGCGCTCCCGAAACATCACTTCTATTTTATGGCAAGGAGCATCAGCCAACTACAGGTTATTTACCATACTAGGTGTTTAGGGGTTCTACTAAGGGACTACTTCTTTTATCTGGTGCTGTGTGATATTGTATCACCACAGCACCTAACACGGCACTTGCTTTCATGTTTTTAATTGTCATCATGGTGCCCGCTTCTCGGGCCGCCATGCGCATAAATTTTAAATGCACAGGCGCCGCCCTCCATGTAGAATGGCGTCTGCTTTCATGGTTTTATTTGCGTCTCCATGTGCATAAATGTATTTTGCATGTGCGCCGCGCCTCATGTTGTAGCACGTGCCCGCTTTCATAATTATTTTGTTTGATGAAATGAAACCCAGGTCTCCAAGGGCCCCATCTGAAGGCAGGCCCACTGTCCATACTGTTCCTTCTCACAGGCTAGTGCAGCCTGAAGCCAGTAGCACGCAGCCCATCTTGGGAGCCGCAGTCAGCTGCCCGGAGAGTAGGGCAAAAGCAGAAGGCTCACCTGGCAGTGCCACCCAGATCACCACAGCCCAGGAACATCGGCAGAGGTAAGAGTGCAGCTCTGGGCATGGGGGCAGCATGGTAAAAGGAGCAGAAGCACTGCAGAAAGGGTGCAGGCATCAGCTAATTCATAAGGCTCACACTACGGCCTAAATCCTTAGCAGGGCACGGTACCACCCCTCCCCCCCTCACTCCCTTTACACTGTCAGGCATGCCCCCTACCGGTTCATGGAGGCACAATGTGAGGCTTAGTGCTTCTCTCCTCCGCGGTCTCTCGGCCTGATGCCATGGAGAGGGGGAGGAGGTCACTGTCTACAATTATCAGCCATGGCAGCTAATCCTCTTCCAATCCTGGGATCGTGTGAGTGCATGTGTATTTATCCTTGTTTTCTTTTTAATATCACTCCTTAGCTTATTGCTTTACAGTTAATTTATGTTTCTCCACCTTAAGCCAACCAAATCTCTATTCTCTTTAAACTATAGCACTACCATGTATATAAGTTGTCCCCTGCCCATCGATCCTTTGCTATCATATATCTGTCCACCTTAGCCAATAGTATCCCTCCTTTTGTGTATCTGTTTCCCTTAGTTCATGGGTTTCAATGCACTTGCCAATGAGATGCCTGCTCTTGTTTCTATCCTTCTCTACCCATATGACACCTTCCCTTGTATATCTGCCTTCCTGTGTCAAAATGATCACTGCGCTGTTATATTTGTTTGATGCTGCTCATGGGATCTCTGCAGTCATGTATCTGCCCTCCACGATCAGCAGCATTGAAGCACATGTAAATGTGTCCTCCAGTCTTTGTGGGATCCCTCCACTTTTATGTTTGTCCTCCTCTGTCCAATGGATCATTGTGCATGCTTGTCTGCCCTTGCCTGTCATAAAATGTTTAATATTCTACCTACAGTTGAAATACATATAGGGGCCGATTACAATGCAGCCTGTTACGGCTCAGACCAACGGTCGGAGCCTTCAGGGCAGCATCAAATACTTCCCCACGGTTTACTCTCTGACCTCCTAATTATGATCTAGGCAGTCAGAAAGTAAACTGACTGGTCCGTCCGGCTGGCTTCTGACAGGCTCTAGGAATCTGTCGGTCAGTCGGAAGCCGGCCAGTAATCTCAAGGACAGGCCTTGCTGCCCTTGATATTATGGTGCATGGTTTCTGGCATGGTTTCTATGCCGGCCTGTCCGATGTGGAAACCATGTCACACAGCCCTATTCTCCATAACCAGAGAATATAATTGAAAGAAAAAGTCTTTTTTTATATACATCGTGATACTTCTTTATATATTTTGAAGAAAAGCCACAAGTCCTAAGAAAAATCTTTTTATTGTGTAATTTGTCAATTATATGTATCTAGTCATCTTTTATATTTATATTAAAAATTATCTCTTTTGATATCATTCCAGTCCATTGCATTAATTATTTTATCCTTTTTGTGTATATAAATACGTTTTCTTAGATAGCCAGCTTTTGTATTTAGAGTCTGCCTGGGTAATTGCCTTCACATAAAAATTGTTGTCCCTGACCCAGGAGTCCTATCCATATCAGGGGGTCCTTGATACCTACAAAATGAAACCATGTCGGAAAGCATGTTTGGGATATCCCAGCAGGGCCCCCTTGTGCTTGCGGCCTTTGGTTGGGGGCCAAGGGGACATCTATGAAGCCCCCCGGTTGAGCCCTGCACACTGTGGTAGGCACCTTGTGGTGCCTGCCACGGAGTGCAGGGATGAACTGCACCTGCCTTCTCTATGGGAGCTAGTGTTACGGCCTGTTTACAGCCTTACCACAAGCTCCCATTGAGAAAAGGGAGCATGCAACCGAACAGTGTTCGGTCGCCTTGTAATGAGCCGGTCGGCACCATCAACTAGAGGTTGGTCGGTCCCAGGACCAAGACAGTGTCAGGATGAGTGAAGTCCTCCTGACATCATAATCAGGCCCATAGAGTGAATGCCAATAAGCACTGACATTGCTCAATTACGATGGCCAGCATCAGTGGACAAAGATTTACTTCAAGGCCTACTTCGGTGGTAACAACCATAAGGGTAGTTCGTGATAATAACCATAGCTGATGAATATCAGTACAGGGGTGTGGAATTTGTATCGCCTAACACCCAGGAAAACACAACATGTTTATTTTCACCACTGGCCAACCCCACCTGCAGCCCAAACCCTTTGGCTGCTAGTTAACAGTACCACAGTATGGATCTGTGAAAGAGGATTGTTTCCCACTAAAGCAAAATTTGGGGCCCTATAGATAAGTTGAACTTGTATATATGAATATATGATTCATTAATGCAAAAGGCTTTGCTTTTGTAGAGGGTGTTCTAAGTAAATTTTTTGACCGTGGCTCACATTTTACGCTAATATAGCCAAAGCTTTAGTGTACAGATCTTATAAAAGCTTATAATAAATTATTGCATGCACTTTTTCATTAAAGAAGCACTCCACTGCAAACCAAAAAATATGAATAAGAATACATTATAATTTATAACGCCAATACATTTTACTTTAACAAACGCGAAACCTATTGCATTGCAAATGCATGTTTCCATTTGCAGTTTCTCTGGATAAGAAGCTGTCCATATGGGAGTCCATCACGTTGGCCTCGGGGGTTGTAACTTGAGTATTGAAGTAGAAGTCTAGCCTTTACTTAAATGCAAGTCTTTATATTCTTCGTTTCTCTCTTATCTTTCATATGCCAGCGCCAAGACGCCCTTGGACATTCGTTGAGCTTTAAAAATAATATCAATACCAGAGTTTAGGACAAATGTTTTAGGGCCTACGCTATCATTTCTATTCTTTGACCCGTTCCCCGGTTTTACAAATGTATGTTTTATCCTTTGTCAATTTAGTGCACCCTCTAATGACCTTCTCTGTCTCATTTCACAACATCCTTTAACTCTCCACAGCAATTGGAAATTGTAATTGTAATTTTCTAATTACCGTATTTAGTTCTAGGGTCAGATCTATTTTTGCAGGCATGGCACTTGTGGGTTATTAGGGTTTTGGTACAAGGGCATCATTTGGAAATCACTCTTCGCTCTCATGTGAACCTTTTTCTACCCCCACACACTGTGATTGCCCCAGTACGTGGATGCCTAATTCATCCCTGAATGCGATAGCATTTGACGTTATCCATCCGGCAGTGCCACTCGGAGAGATGAAAACATTCAGAGCTTTCCCAGCCTTCGCCATGTTTGTGTTGGCATCAACTGCTGCAGCTCTGACCTGGGGTCAGAGAGCGGCCCTGCATATTTCTCATTTGCTGACAAGCCTTAAAGACCCTTCCAAACTGCACTTTAGCCCAGAGAATGCGGGTCGGATAATCCTGACATTAAAGAAATAACATGGCTCATTAAGCACATTAGGCTCTGCTAATGAGCTGCAGAAGCCCCTGCATGACTGAGGAGGGGTTCTACCAGGGACAAACCAGCGTGGAATGAGGAAGCAGCAGCGGAGGTGTCATTGGTGCAGCAGGTGCTGTGACACCGCAGCTCAGAGCCCTGAGGCGCAGATTAACCCCCGGATAATTGCAGAATTTTGCTACCCCAAACGAAGTCAAAGTGGTAATTTCCTTGCTTGCGTCAGGGCCCCGGGTATGCTTGCTACTACTGTGAGGCAGGTGTATTCCTGCGCTACAGACTGCCGTTAGAGCTGCTCCATGTTCAGTAAGGATTTCACCAGTGCTTGAAATGGAAAAATAAAAGTGCATGTACTCTGTATCAGAGCACCTGCTTGTTTCTGAGAAGTGCCGGTACTCTCCAATTAAAAGTATTTCGTTTTTCTTGAGAAGTGTAGGTACTCTCCCTCGCAAAATAAAAAAATGCCGGTACCAGGGCTGGACTGGCCATAGCGAGGGCCGGCTTTAGGCATGTGCAAGCTGTGCACCTGCACAGGGCCGCCAAACCCCAGGGGCCGCCACGAGGATGAATACAATATTTGCGTGGCGGCCCCTGGCAGGGATTTGGCGGCCTCCGGCTCTCGTCCCTGATTGGCAGTGGCGGTGTTAATCACCAACGGTGTGGGGTCTGGCAGACGCCGGAAGCCGAGGATTCGAGTCTGCGCAGACTCAACCTCATACTGCTTCCCCCGTCGGCGTGTGCCTGCATTCTGTGGTCCTCGGAACGTACTCGAAGAAGGAAGCCTGGCTGCCATCACTGTGCCATCAACTCCCAGCGCCTGGAGCTAGACGGACACGGACAGACTGCAGAGACGAGTCTACTCTCACTCGAGTCCCGACCCGTGACAGCTAGTCAGGGGTCGAGTCTGCACTGCAGTTCACCGGGCAGCCCAGGTAAGGATAAGTGAGTTATTATGCAAATGTGTTACCTGAACAAGGGAATTTGTTGGCGGCCCCCATGGTGAAATTGCTGCACACTATTGCTTTACAAAATCGGAGTACAAGGTTTGAACAGGATCTGCCAAATTCACATTTCTTTTTTGCAGTTTTATGGGCACGGGGAGATGCAGTGATTTGCCGAGAATTACAGGATGTTAAACCCAGACTCGAACCTGGTTCCCCAGTTTCAAAGTCGGCAACTCTGGTCGTTATGCCAGATCCTCTCCCCCTCAACATCCTCCTTCCCATGTCACCCACCATGCACGCGTGCCAACCCGATGCAAGCCACGCGCATGATAGGTTGCCTGATGTCTCTTCTAATGCCCGTGTGACACCTGTTTGGGGCACGCGTGTGCAGTGGAAGCTTGCACTGCTGGTGCCCAGAAGGTACCCATTCCCTGTGCCTCAGTGACGTTCGAGAAAAGCTTTTCATTCTACAAAAACATGAAACGAGTTGTACTGTCAGGGCCTGACAAATCTGGTGGTCAAAAGTACATTGCAAACACAACTGCCAAAGCAAGCATCCTCCTGTCATCACTTCGTGTTTCACCTTGCATTTTGTGCTCCTCGCTATGCCATGTGCACAAGCACACTTTGAGTATTTGTGCCTCTGGGCGAACATGCTTCCGTTACGTGTCGGTTGTGCAGTCAAGAGACTCAGCCAGGCCGTCACTGGCCGTGATGCAAGCAAAGCAATATGCCCCCCATCCCCTGGTCTGCTAATACAAAAACACTATAATTGTGGGGCTGTTGCTGTGGTGGGGGGAGGGTGAGTGCTGTTCAGTGTCAACTACGTGGCTTTAGTGATGAGTTGTGTACACGAGGCGTCAGTGTTCTGCCTAAAGCGCTCTGTTTGTGAAAGTCAAGTTATAGGGGCCACTACAAAAGCACGTGGTGGATGTTGGCGGGTCCGAAGTGCTGCTTAGAGGTCCAGGACAGCCGGTTCTGGCACACGATATGGAGAGACCACCTTAGGAAGAAATTCAGGGTTGGTGCAATGGACAACCATTGCGTTAATTTATTAATCATGGGCTAAAAACGGACTGACATGCAAAGGGTTACAGTAACCGACAGAAGAGCGAAAAAAATGAACTCACTGAAATATTTGATTCATTCAGTATGCCCTTGCTTACTGTGTGAGATTGCTTTACATATTTTTTTAAATCTGCATTGGCCTTGAAATTCTGTAAAGTACGGGTTCAATTTGCTTGATAGAATTGCTTGAGTGGACTGATGTTTTAATTGTGCCCAAACGCAATTGTTCCAAATTGGTAAAAATTCACAATTTTAAAAACTTCAACCTTACTGAACCCTGGAGTCTACTGTACACTGTCGTCCTCTAACTTTCTTTTAAAGCCAAGTAACATCAATCATGGTCTATCTGATTTTCACTTACTGTGTGCGTTTTCACACGGTTTTCTGACTTTATCTAGGTGGGAGATTCTTTTAAAGCTCATTGCATCACGTATGTTTTGCTCCGCCCCGCCCGGACCCCCTCTTCCGGGGCCTCCTACCTACGCTCCCTGCCCAGGGCCACCATGATCCTAGAGCCGCCCCTGCCATAGCGGGCACCGGGCGTTTCTCAGGTAGGCCGCTAGGGTAGGGGCTGCCCTTGGGCCCCTGGGGGCTGTTTTTTTGTTATCTGGGGTCGGCAAAATCTGCCCCCTGTAACAAAATCGGCCGAAACCGGCCCTTGCAAACTGCTCGGCTGCACTCCCCCTCTACCCAGGGGGGCTGACTAAGCAGTTTGCCAGTGCCGTTTTCTGTTCCCAGTCCGGCCCTGGCCGGTACTCTGTACTGGGCCAACTGTTTATAGAGCCGCTGCTAGGGTATGCCACCATATATGCTTCTCTGCAGTGGTAACACTACTCGTGCATCACAACAATTTGAACATGAACACTGCTTGTGCTTTACACTACTTAGAACCATACTTGTGCATCATCGCCAGGGAGGCGCGCAACGACCATTGGGCGGAAAGGGCTTAATTGCACCCCCCGCCACGCCCCCACCCGCTCTCGCGGTGGCCCGGGCTGCAGCTCTGTGGGTGTCTGTCCAGGGAAATCCTTGGCTAAGTAGGGCTCATGAGTACCGAAATAAACATTGTTTTCCCCCTAAGGGCCACGCTCAGCTTCTTCTTCTGCGGCACTGTCCTTTCAGGGGGAAATAGGGTCTACAGACGATCATCACAGGACAAACGAGCATTTGCAATGCAATAGGTCTCGCAATTGCGAGAGTTTAAGCTATTGGCATTGTAAATTATACTGTCTTTTATTTATCTGTTTTGATAATTAACACATAAATAAAAGGCATTGTCATTTACAATGCCAATAGCTCAAACTCTTGTAAATGTGAGACCAATTTCATTTCAAAGACTCAGCAGCCATTGTCCCGGGCTACTTGGAAACTGAAAGCACGCATGGCGCACTGAATGTTGCAGGGAAGCATGTGGTGCCTGCAGTAGGAGAAACTCATTAAAGAAAACAGTGCTTACAGTAAGACATACCATGTAACAACCAAAGTAAAAGGGCCAGTCCTCATGGGAGGCTACAAATGAACACACGGTGGTACTAAGGAGGGACTAACAAGCCTATTAACTAATCAGAAGCCAGCATTTACAAAGGACAATGACACACTCCAATGAAAAATATGAATGGAGAGTGGGTGGAGCTTCAAGTCCATATTCTTATACAGCATACCTCGCAGAGCTGTGCATGCGATGCCCAGGCTCGATCTAAAAACCCACGGTGGGGGTTGCAACTGTGCCATTCAATATGTTTTACACTCACTACTGTTTTAAAGTATAAACAATGTTTCCCAATTAAAACTGATATGAGACAAAGGCATCTGCGCTTGAATGTTGTTGGGTGCCTGGAAGCAAACAAGGTGACAGAAATGATAAACTGTCTGGATTTGTAAATGGATTTATATAGTGCTTATTACACATCCGAGGATTATTAAGCGCTATATAAATGAAAAAATAAAGAACCTTTTGTCTTAAAATAGTGTTGTAATTCATTTACCATCCAGCAGTCCAGACTTTTCTGCCAACAGCGTCTTGGATTCAGGGGACTGTGGTTGTGGTTCTAGAAATTACTACGACTAACTAAATGAGCATTGGCAAAGCAAATAGTTCTCACCTTTGTGAGCTATTGCCTGTGTCACTGTTTTTACCTCAGCTGCTGTGCAGCAAGGCTGAAAGTTTTTTTTAAAGTGCTAACAAAAAGCAATATTACGCAGCCAGCACTGGCTTCGACATAGCACTTTTAAAACAAATTGCTGCAGGGAGTTAAGGAGGCTTCTTGGAAAGAGGGAGGGCATACAAAGCGGAGGGTATAAATGAATCCTGCCAGTAGTAAAAATGCTATGACACAGCCAGCCCTTGCTTCGTCATAGGGTTTTAAAAAAAACTTTCAGCCAAGCTGCCTAACAGCTGAACTGCTGTGCAACATGGGTTAACACATCGACAATGCCAATAGATTGCAAAGGCAATACCTATTGGCTTTGCCAATGTTTTTTTCTGGCAGGACAGGTGGGTGGGTAGGAAGCAACAACGTGGGACAAGAGGGTGGCAGGATGTAAGCAACAAAGTGCGACGGGAAGGGTGGATGCAACAAGGCACAAAAGTGAGAGTGGACAGCAACAACATGGGCAAGCCACAATTTCGGGTGGGCGGGGTAAGCAACAGCGGGGCACAATAATAACACAGGAAAGAAGAGTAGGAGGAGGAGAACAATACCGTGGGCTGGGAGGTGGCAAACAACAACATGAGGGAGGAGGGGGAAAGCAACAACAGGGGAAAGCAGAACAAAGCTGGATTGGTGGGGTAGCAACAACGGGCACAAGAAAACAACACAGGACAGGTGCTTTCGGGGAAGCAGATTGCAGGCAAGCAATAAAGTTTGGTGGGAGGGGAAAGAAACAATGCGAGAGGCACCAATGGAGAACATTTTGAAAACAGGTTTCAAGAGGGTGGGAGAGGGCAAGCTACAACCGAGACAGGAGGATAGAAGAGGGCAAGCAACTACACATGATGGGAAGGGGAGGACACAAGCAGGAGCTCAAAATAGGATGGAAGAAGGGAGGTGGCCTGAAAACACATGCTGCAACTAAAACAAAAAAGTAGCTCGGACATTGTGAGCAGTAGAAATGCCTTTGCATGGAAGCAGTACTTGGGCTATGCTCCAGGGGACAAACACATGAAGAGGAAGTGAAGCTGGCATCCACTGACCAAATAGAAGCAAGGAAATGAGATTTCAATTAAGCTAACCAATGGTAAGCAATGGGTGGGTTCTAAGCCCCCCCTGTAAGTTAGCAAAATGTCATTCAAACGACATTGCATGTGCTATCTCAGGTGAAATCTAAAACTAAGAACATGCACAATGATGTTGGCTAAACATGGGTGGGGCTGGTGGGTAGCACCATCAACTATTATTGGGGACAGGAACTCTTAAAAGATGATCCAACAGGTAGCAGAACCCAAATTGTTCTTTGCTGCCTGTCCCTTCCCCACGAGAAGGCCAGCTAAAGATCAAGCATTGATGTTGCATGTGAGTCAGTGAGTTAGCATTGGCATTAGAGTGGTATCTTCATAATGACGTCAGGTCCCGCAGTTACTATAATAGTATACTCATCCAGCTGTACAATGCAACACCTTACTGCACTCATCTGCCTCATGCTAAAGATACCCTCTGCAGATCCTTCAACGTATGTCAACTTCAGGCCAATCTCCCTGCTACCATTACAGCCAAGGTTCTAGAGAAAATCTTCAACGGAAGCCTCACCGAATACCTCAGTGACCACCAACTCCTCAACACTACTAAGTCTGATTTCACACCCAACAACAACATGGAAACTGCTCTCATTGCCACACAGACTCAAGAGTCGAGACAGAGGCGACATGGCAGCCCTAATTCTCCCATACCTCTTTGTAGCATTTTACGAGATCTCTTACACTATCGTCATCCAACTCATATACGACATTGGAATCCAAAGAGATGCAGTCTACTGAATCTCCTTGCTGACACAAAGGACCCAGGCATTCATCCTGGCACCACACCCCTTGGACACCCACACCCAAAACCTCATCTACAGAGTACTAAAAGGATATTCCCTGAGCCTGACCCTCCTCAACACATACATGATCCCTCTAGCCAGTATCATCCACTCCCACAAAATCAGCGTCCTCTCCTATGCTGAAAAAACACAACTCAATCTCTCCTTTACAGATAGGACTTGCAGTATCCAGATAAAGTTCAATGCATGACTGAAATCGCCCAATTGGTGAAGACCAAATGCCCAAAGCTGAACACCGTCAAAACCAAAATTGTGATCTTTGGGAAGAGCACTCCACCGTGGGAAACCAGTCAGTGGCCAACAAAGCCAGGGCCGACACCCACGTGCGCCACCTGTGCCAAGAACCTTGGGATCATCGACAACAGCAAACTCAACATGACTACCTGTCATACGTTTCCTAGGAATGTGTATCCAGACAACATAAACATTAGATGGGCACTTCCAATTTACTGTGATGCCTTCTGGATTGAAGAATGCCCCTACCACCTTCCAGAGGTTGGTGAATAAAGTCCTTGCTGGGTTGGAATGATATCATCAGAGTATGTTGGCCCAATTCCTATATAGCTCCCATCTGAAGCCCTAACCTTAGAGGGTACTGGATGGTGTCTACAACCTCGGAACATGACCACTCTAATTCCCCAAGGAAGTCCTGGAAACAGATCTACCCTTTTGTTATTACTTAGGCATGCCGAAAGATAGAGACAATAAGTATACAAATTGACATTCCAAACAGTGATTGAGCTGCAATTATTAGCAAAAGGAAGAAAAGCCTTGTAACCAGCATTAGATGAATGGTGAACATATGAAACAGTTCAACCATTATGACATTTCAGTGATTACATGAGGATATATTCTAATTATACTCCTACCTAATTCTGCCTACACCATTGAGAGCATAGTGGAGGGAACCTCTGCCAGATCCTTTGGGATAACCCAACTCCCCATACCCGTGTGAGGTGTATCAGGAAGCCAGTCTGGTGTAGAACAAGCTGCCATTCTTTGCAGGATAGAGATTAGAGTCAACAGGGCTGCATCTCCGTCACAGGCAAGCGTTCCAAGATAATCTATAGAAGTGCTCCTCTGCAAATGTAGCTCAGAGGTGGTTTATATAATCAAAGCCCTGTTCCAATCACACTGTGTCAAAGGTGCAATGCTGAAGTGATTGCTTGTCTTTTTGATTCAGAGCTCTCTCCAACTAGACAACAAAAGCAAGGGTAACATGCTCGGTGTTCCTTAGCCTTCTAGAGACAGTACAAATATGATAAAATGCTTATGTAGAAATGTGCTGTACGCAGAATACTTTCTAAGTTTGTTATCATGTACATGCAAAGCGGATATATGATGATACAACGCATGTTATTACAACGCATGCTTTTACATCGCATTTTTTACAACGCAAATGCTATTACAACGCGATTTTTTACAACGCATACTATTACATCGTAAAATAGTGTTACTAATGAAAAAGTACTATTACAACGCATTCTATTACAACGCATACCATTGCATCTATTTAAATTTTTTTTTTTTGTAATCTAAAAACTGGCACGGGATGCAGGGAAAATAGGGGTTTTGGGTGGGTAAGTGTATTAAAAAACGGGTCAAAAAACGACCATAATTTTACGAAACCGATTTAATTATTTAATAAATTAATACCCGAGTATTAAAAATAATTCTGTATAACATTGTATACCATAATAATGCACATATATATATATAAATTATTCTTTGTAAAAAAAAGCCTGGCACGGGATGCAGGGAAAATAGGGGTTTTGGGTGGGTAAGTGTATTAAAAAACGGGTCAAATAACTACCATAATATTACGAAACCGATTTAATTATTTAATAAATTAATACCCGAGTATTAAAAATAATACTGTATAACATTGTATACCATAATAACGCAAAAAAATATATATAATTTATTCTTTGTAAAAAAAAACCTGGCACGGGATGCAGGGAAAATAGGGGTTTTGGGTGGGTAAGTGTATTAAAAAACGGGTCAAAAAACTACCATAATATTACGAAACCTAATTAATTATTTATTAAATTAATACCCGAGTCTTAAAAATAATACTGTTTAACATTGTATACCATAATAACGCAAAAAAATATATATAATTTATTCTTTGTAAAAAAAAACCTGGCACGGGATGCAGGGAAAATAGGGGTTTTGGGTGGGTAAGTGTATTAAAAAACGGGTCAAAAAACTACCATAATACTACGAAACCAAATTATTTATTTAATAAATTAATACCCGAGTACTAAAAATAATACTGTATAACATCGAATTCGATAACAACGCTGAAGAATATATATAATTTAACCATAACAAGAATAAATAAGAGATTTCATTACTCGATAGAGAAAAATAATGACCTTATGAACAAATTAACACCATTTTACACACAGTAATAAAAAATAATGTCCATCTACTATTTCCATCACCTCCAATGTCAACAAGACATTCAAAATGGATGCCAAAACGGAACGAAACATTGAAAAGCTTATTTTAAAATAAAACAATTTAAATTATACGTTACCACATGAAATGAATAACAAAAAAATTAGAAAGAAAACAATATAATTTAGAACAAAAATAATTATAATTAAGAAAAGTTATAAATAGACGTATCCCACCATTTTGAAAACAGTTGATTATCAACTACCAGAGTAATCAGACGTGAAAACCTGACCCTCTGACCTCTTGAAGTAAATCTCAACGAAAACGAACGTAGAAGCATTTCTATTTCATATAACAGTAAGTTAATTAAACCGATTTGCTAAAATGTTTAGGGTTAACATATTATCAGCAATATATCAGTAAAAATGTTTTTATATTATATTAATTAATATAATAGTAACCATTAATAAAGTTAAACTTAGAACATAATGTGTGAGGTAGATTCGTTTTTTGTTAAGAAAGTGAACGGTAATAAGAAGAAATAAATTGTTTTAAGAGAAATAAATTTATTTAATTTTCGATAAACAGAATATAATTAATAAATCGATTTAAAATATTTCGTGGACAAATAAACTGTTTTATAATGAATTAAAAAATAACGCCCACATTTCCAAAGTAATGTGAAATTTTTAAACAATGATATTTCCTAATTAGTACATCCAAATGCATCGTAAACTAATTATTATTAATTAATACATATATTTCAAAGGTGTACTGAAATATCATCTCAAGCAGTACCAACTCGAAAACACAAAGTGGTAATACCACTAAACAAAGCGGATTAGAGAAACATTTTTGACCAATAATTGGACCATCAACAAGGTAAGTACTGTATAGTATAAAAATCGTAATAATACAACTGTTTATAATTATATACATTAGTAGTTTAAAATATTTATGTTAATCGTAATTAACAATGCACGTTAATAAACGTACCCTCTGTATACCCCCACTCCGTTCTTCAAATAGCCCCAAAAACTATAAATAAATAAGATAAAACGGAAAGATAATACAGTGTATAGATTAATTATATCTATAAAGAATAAGTTTCCCTTTCACAACAATAATAAAAAGTATGAAAGTGCTAATACAAAATTGTACAAAAATAATGTGCACTAGTATAATATTTTCTGAAATATAAACAATAAAAAAACATAGCAGTGAAATAAAGCTTTTCAAATTGTTTTGTTTACAGCCAAAGAGAAAGCACTTCAACCCACAGATCGGCTAAAAGACAGCCAATATCCAAACTATTTTCAGACTTTTTGAAAAACAACCTTCAAAAAACCAAGGTAATTTTCATAAATAAACACATCTCATTTACAGATTTCATAGCAATTAAAAAGCAATCTTAAAAGCATTATAAGTGCAGGATCATAAAAAAAGTCACTTTATAATATAACTTCATGTAAGTGCATGTTCTTAAAAGTGCTGGATAGTGAAAAATTAGCAGTTACCAATCAAACTTTAGAAAAGTGCATAAGTAGGGAAAGTGATGCATAGAGTACAAGTGTCAATTACTATTCCAACTCCATGAAAGTGCATGAATAGGGAGAGTGCTGGATAGTGTCCAAGTGCTACTTACTATTCTAAGTCCAGGTAAGTGCATATTCAGAGGAAGTGCTGGATAGTGAAAAGGTACCACTTAGTATTTAAACTCTGTGAAAGTGCATGAGTAGAGAAAGTGCAGGATAGAGTAAAAGTACCAGTTAGTATTCAAACTCCACATAATTGCATATTCTGAGCAAGTGCAGGATAATGAAAAAATGTGCCATATTTCTAAACATCCTTAAACGTAAATGCTTTTCCCCATCGTGTATTTAAAAAACCAAAAAATGTAACATTTTCTAAACATTGAACACCTTTTTTCAAATTGTTTTCTTTACAGCCAAAGAGAAAGCACTTCAACCCACAAATCGGCTAAAAGACAGCCAATATCCAAACTTTTTTCAAGACTTTTTGAAAAACAACCTTCAAAAAACCAAGGTAATTTTCATAAATAAACACATCTCATTTACAGATTTCATAGCAATTAAAAAGCAATGTTAAAAGCATTATAAGTGCAGAATCATAAAAAAATGTCACTTTCTAATATAACTTCATGTAAGTGCATGTTCTTAAAAGTGCTGGATAGTGAAAAATTAGCAGTTACCAATCAAAGTTTAGGAAAGTGCATAAGTAGGGAAAGTGGTGGATAGAGTACAAGTGTCAATTACTACCCTAACTCCCGGTAAGTGCATATTCAGAGAAAGTGCTGGATAGTTTAGAAGTGCCACTTACTATTCCAACTCCTGTAAAGTGCATGAATAGAGAAAGAGCTGGATAGTGAAAAGGTGCCACTTACTATTCCAACTCCATGAAAGTGCATGAGTAGGGAAAGTGCTGGATAGTGTCCAAGTGCTACTTACTATTCTAACTCCAGGTAAGTGCATATTCAGAGAAAGTGCTGGTTAGTGAAAAGGTGCCAATTACTATTCCAACTCCGTGAAAGTGCATGAGTAGGGAAAGTGCTGGATAGTGTCCAAGTGCTACTTACTATGCTAACTTCAGTTAAGTGCATATTCAGAGAAAGTGCTGGATAGTTTAGAAGTGCCACTTACTATTCCAACTCCTGCAAAATGCATGAATAGAGAAAGTGCTGGTTAGTAAAAAGGTCCCACATACTATTTCAACTCCATGAAACAGCATCAGTAGAGAAAGTGCTGGATAGTGTCCAAGTGCTACTTACTATTCTAACTCCAGGTAAGTGCATATTCAGAGAAAGTGCAGGATAGTGAAAAGGTGCCACTTACTATTCCAACTCCGTGAAAGTGCATGAGTAGGGAAAATGCAGGATAGTGTCCAAATGCCACTTACTATTCTAACTCCAGGTAACTGTATATTCAAAGAAAATGCTGGTTAGTGAAAAGGTGCCAATTACTATTCCAACTCCGTGAAAGTGCATGAGTAGGGAAAGTGCTGGATAGTGTCCAAGTGCCACTTACTATTCTAACTCCAGGTAAGTGCATATTCAGAGGAAGTGCTGGATAGTGAAAAGGTACCACTTAGTATTTAAACTCTTTGAAAGTGCATGAGTAGAGAAAGTGCTGGATAGTGTAAAAGTACCAGTTAGTATTCAAACTCCACATAATTGCATATTCTGAGCAAGTGCAGGATAATGAAAAGATGTGCCATATTTCTAAACATCCTTAAACGTAAATGCTTTTCCCCAACGTGTATAAAAAACCAAAAAATGAAACATTTTCAAAACATTGAACACCTTTTCAAAATATTTACTTTACAGCCAAAGAGAAAGCACTTCAACCCACAGATCGCCTAAAAGACAACCAATATCTAAACTATTTTCAAGACTTTTTGAAAAACAACCTTCAAAAAACCAAGGTAATTTTCATAAGTAAACACATCTCATTTACAGATTTCATAGCAATTAAAAAGCAATGTTAAAAGCATTATAAGTGCAGGATCATAAAAAAAAGTCACTTTATAATATAACTTCATGTAAGTGTATGTTCTTAAAAGTGCTGGATAGTGAAAAATTAGCAGTTACCAATCAAACTTTAGAAAAGTGCATAAGTAGGGAAAGTGATGCATAGAGTACAAGTGTCAATTACTATCCTAACTCCCGGTAAGTGCATTTTTCAGAGAAAGTGCTGGATAGTTTAGAAGTGCCACTTAATATTCCAACTCCATAAAATTACATGAATAGAGAAAGTGCTGGATAGTGAAAAGGTGCCACTTACTATTCCAACTCTATGAAAGTGCATGAGTAGGGAAAGTGCTGGATAGTGTCCAAGTGCTACTTACTATTGTAACTTCAGGGAAGTGCATATTCAGAGAAAGTGCTGGATAGTAAAAAAGTGCCAATTACTATTCCAACTCTGTGAAAGTGCATGAGTAGGGAAAGTGCTGGATAGTGTCCAAGTGCTACTTACTATTTTAACTCCAGGTAAGTGCATATTCAGAGAAAGTGCTGGATAGTTCAAAAGTGCCAATTACTATTCCAACTCCGTGAAAGTGCATGAGTAGGGAAAGTGCTGGATAGTGTCCAAGTGCTACTTACTATTTTAACTCCAGGTAAGTGCATATTCAGAGAAAGTGCTGGATAGTTCAAAAGTGCCATTTACTATTCCAACTCCGTGAAAGTGCATGTGTAGGGAAAGTGCTGAATAGTATTCAAGTACCACTTACTATTCAAAGTCTAGGTAAGTGCATATTCAGAGAAAGTGCTGGATAGTGAAAAGGTGCCATTTACTATTCCAACTCCATGAAAGTGCATGAGTAGGGAAAGTACTGGATAGTGTCCAAGTGCTACTTACTATTCTAACTCCAGGTAAGTGCATATTCAGAGAAAGTGCTGGTTAGAGAAAAGGTGCCACTTACTATTCCAACTCCGTGAAAGTGCATGAGTAGGGAAAGTGCTGTATAGTGTCCAAGTGCTACTTACTATTCTAACTCCAGGTAAGTACATATTCAGAGAAAGTGCTGGATAGTGAAAATATGCCACTTACTATTCCAACTCTGTGAAAGTGCATGAGTAGGGAAAGTGCTGGATAGTGTCCAAGTGCCACTTACTATTCTAACTCCAGGTAAGTGCATATTCAGAGAAAGTGCAGGATAGTGAAAAGGTGCCACTTACTATTCCAACTCCGTGAAAGTGCATGAGTAGGGAAAGTGCTGGATAGTGTCCAAGTGCTACTTACTATTCTAACTCCAGGTAAGTACATATTCAGAGAAAGTGCTGGATAGTGATAATATGCCACTTACTATTCCAACTCCGTGAAAGTGCATGAGTAGGGAAAGTGCTGGATAGTGTCCAAGTGCCACTTACTATTCTACCTCCAGGTAAGTGCATATTCAGAGAAAGTGCTGGATAATGAAATTTAGCCACTTACTATTCCTACTCCAGGAAAGTACATGAATAAGGAAAGTGCAGGATAATGTAAATAGTTACACTTACTATTCTATATCTACAAAATATATGAAAATTAAAACTACAGAATAGTCAATAAGTACCACTTACTATTCTAACTAGAGAAAAGTGCCTTTATAAGAAAAGTACTGCAGTTAAAGCCACTTTGTATTTCAAATTATGTTTAAATGAGATATTCCAAAATGTCTTTATCATATTTATAATAAAATTTATATTTCCTTTTTTCAACAGGAAATGGCAAGCCAGACTACTGCTACTTATACCAAATCTAGAAAAGGGAACAGACTGCTTAAACATTGTGGGTATATATATTGTAATGAGAGGCTAAGTGAACCAAGGAGACATTGGAGGTGTGTACAATATTATACAGCCCGTTGCAGCGGCAGAGCGGTTACTGTTGGTGACATTGTGGTCAAAACCACAGAACATAACCACTCTGCCTCTGCAATGGAGATTGAAATACGCGATACTATCAATCAAATGAAAGATATTGCATGCACCTCCAATCAATCTCCTTGGCAAATTTTGAGAGAGGTTGCACAACATGTCCCTGGACATGTTGCTTGTAATATGCCAACAATCCCAAATTTGCGTAGAATAATTCAACGAAAAAAGCAGGCAAGTAACACACAAACAGTTACACCTCAAACTTTTGCTGACATTGTAATTCCTCATGATTTAACTCTTTCTTTCTCTAATGAACCTTTTCTACTGTATGATAACCAAAACCCTCTCAAACGCATGTTAATATTTAGCACTCCCCGTAACCTTTTTAAATTAGAGAATACTGAAATTTGGATGATGGATGGGACGTTTAAAAGTACGCCCCATCCATTCACCCAAATTTACAGTATTCATGCTCAAATTAATAATAATGTAGTTCCCTTAGTATACAGTTTGCTACCAGATAAGCAATCTGCAACCTATACTGAATTCTTATCAGTTATTAAAGAAAAAACTTCTGGAAAAAGTCCTAGGAAAATCATTTTAGATTTTGAATTGACAATGATGAATGTCATCAACAAATTGTACGTGGATACCCAAATTCAGGGATGTTTTTTTCATTTTTCCCAGGCATATTGGCGTAAACTTCAAAAAACATCCCTGGTTGCAGATTACTCATCTGATAGCAAATTACAAGTAGAATTAAAAAAATTAACTGCACTTTGTTTTGTACCACCTGATAGTGTAGATGACTAACTACACTGCAATTTCAGAATCGGAATATTTTATAGAAAATGAAGAAAAATTGGCTCCCATTTTAAATTATTTCGAAGACACATGGATTGGGCGTCTAGGCAGATCGGGTCGCAGGAGGAAGCCACGTTACCATGTGGAGTGGTGGAATTGCTACTCAACCTGCTTGGAAGGTGGTGCAAAAACAAATAATGCCATAGAGGGATGGCATAACTCCTTTAGTCATACAATTGGCAAACATCATCCTAATTTCTACTCTTTTTTGAAAACTTTGAAAAAGGAGCAAAGTTTTCAAGAAATGAGACTAGCACAGGCATTGTCAGGTATCCTAAACCCACGACCTTCAAGACAAACAAAGGAGATGTCTAAGAGACTATTGGGTGTACTACAACAATTTTCGTTGTGTGTGGCTTTGGACTACCTAGAGAATGTTGCTAACATTTTACATTTTTAAATATTTTTTCTCTAACTTACTTTCCTGCTTTGCCCTAAATTGATTTTTTACATTTTTAAATTCATTTGACATTTTTGAAAACATTTTTTAAATTATTACTTGTCGGGTTCCCTTACCTTTAAAAAATCTTTTTTTTTTCAAACTAGACCTGTTAAAAATAGGAAAAATTCCTTTTCTTTTCTCTTTCAAAAGGAGAAACCCATACAAATTAATTTTTATTAAAATTGTTGAATATGAAAATGAAAATATTTTTCATTCCATTACTTTTAAATGTTGTAAATATTTTGAACGTTCAAATTAAAGTTATACTATACAACATATCTCACCACTTACTTTTTCAAAAGTGATGCTGGCTTGTGAAAAATTATATTAGTAAACTGGTTGTAATAATGAAAATATTTTGTGAATTTAATTTTTTTTCAAACTTTTCTGTGCTATTTCAAACAGAAAAAGCTCTTTAAAAGCTAAGAAATTCGGAAATCTAAGCTTAAATTTTAAGCATTCTTTTTTTTGAACAAATCTTCAATTGAAAAAGTGACCTTTTCAACCTATTAAATTATTTTTATTATGGTTAAATGACATCTACAGCAAACTGCATATCTTCTTGCAAACTCTAGATTTTTCCAAAATCTAACCTATAATAACAATGTATATAAATTAAAATACATTTATGTTGTACATTAAATGGCATTTTGAATTTAAAAAAAATGTCAATTTTTTTTCCAACACAACCTAACTGCAGTATTTCTCGCAGACTAAATAATTCAATGTGTCATTTTTACGAAATAATTCTTACAACTAGCAATGAAACACATTTTTCATAAATGTAAACAATTACTTTCATTAATAGCGGGCATCGATTTCAACTCTCTCAAACAAACGTTAAGAAATGAAAAAAAAATCTGCATTTTTAAATATGAACCCATAACAACCAATTGAAAACCTTTTTCTAAATTATCTTGAAAGAATACAAAGTAAACCTTGCATGATCTTGAACTCTCTTAAATTTCAAAAACGAACTCTATTAAATCACAAAAACCAGTTTTCTACTTTACAAAACAAGCCAAATGCTATCATTTTTCAAAAAATCGTTTCTAACCTATCTATGCTCATCTAAATTTAAGAAACCAAACATTTCTATCACTACACAAAACATATAACGTTCAAAATGTATACAATATATATGAGAATTATATTTTTCAAACATATTTACCCTTTATTTTTCCCGTAACATAACCCGACGATGGCATATACCAGTGAAATGTTCGGCGACATGTTCAAATCAAAACAAAATCAACTATTAGTTTAATTCGCAACCTCTACTTAACCTCTCATTACAATATATATATCTTTAAAAGTATGTATTACTGTAAAAAAAGTTTGAAAAGTTTCCTACCTTAAGCGCAGATCAGCTTCCTGCTACTTCCAGCAATCGATAAATCCAAGATGGCGGCTAACGTCGACGTTAACGTGAAGACGTCATCCAAAAGCAGCAAAATAGAAAAAGGACAATTCCATTATAATGTATTATATGTTTAATTTAATACATTTGTTAAATTATTTGTAAATTAAAAATATCATGTAAATATTAAAAATTCAAATAAAAATCAATATATTTTTATGACATTTTATTTGATTAATAAACGAAATTTATTTCTAAACAAATTGAGTTTGTACTTTTATATTTTTTAATTTTAACGTAATGAATTAAAGTAAAGTTATCAAAAATTATGTATTTTATCACTTACCATTAGTCTACCCTTGATTCCTTCTTCTCCATCCTGCATCAGTTGTTTTTCATTGATAAGAAACCGTTCCGCGGATCCCATTGAAGTATTCATAGAAATAAATAAAGGACAAAACGCTTCATTGAAATCAATACAAAAGCGTGGGAAAATGTTTAAATATACATATTAAAAATATAAATATAATATTTTAATTTATAAAAAAATATTGTAAACATTAAAGTATATTTTACTGATTTACTAATTACTAATATAACCTTCTACAAAGATTAATTATATTTTTAAGTAAATACCTGAGTATTAATACTTCATTTTTTAATCTCCATTACTTTATAATATATTTATATATATTATTATATCTTTCACCAAATAATTTATTAACAATAATATTATATATTTTTTAACAAATACCTGAGTATTAATTCTTCATTATAAAAAAATATTTTTCAGAATATTAATACTTCATACTTCATTTAATAATCACTAATTATTATAAATAACTTTATATATAATTAATATTTATATATTAATATATTTCATAACAAACAAATTATTAATACCTAATATATAAAAATTATTTAATTTTAAATAAAATAAAATATTATTATTAGAACATTAATTTAAAATACTTTATAAATAAATAAATAATAAATAAATAAGAAATACAAAATACAAAATAAATAATAAATAAATAATAATAATTTAAATAATAAATAATAAATAAAAAATAAATAAAAAATAAAAAATAAATAATAAATAATTTTTTTATAAAAATAATATATAAATAACTATGTCGTTAATTACAATATATATATATATATATATATTTATCTAAATACCCCAAAAATATAACAATGAAATTATATAATTTTTAAAAAATACCTGAGTATTAATACTTCATTATAAAAAAATATTTTTCAGAATATTAATACTTCATACTTCATTTAATAATCACTAATTATTATAATTACTTTGATAAATATAATAAATATGTATATATTAATATATGTTATAACAAACAAATTATTAATACCTAATATATAAAAAATTATTAAATTTAAAAAAATAAAAATACTAAATAAATAATTTTTTAATACAAATAATATATAAATAACTATGTCGTTATTTATAATATATATATTTTTAATTTAATACCCAAAAAATATTTAACAAAAAAAAAAATAATATTAATAATTATTTAAATACGATGTAAAAACATGCGTTGAAATAGCACTTGCGTTGTAACACCATGCGTTGTAAAAACATGCATTGTAATAGAAATTACGTTGTAATACCTGCGTTGTAATGGATGTTCCCCATGCAAAGCATGTAAAAAATCACCATCTAAAAAGATGGCAAATTTAAATGTGTGGTTCAACATGGAGACTTTTGTGCATGGGTTTGTTGAACCTTACAGCAGTTCAAGTTAACACCATCAACGCCTCATGCTTCCATACCCTGAAGATGCTGAGAAAGATGTTCAAATATCTACCAATCAGCACCAGGAAATCTATCATGCACACCCTAGTCACAAGCTGTAGGAAGCTGGCTCTGTATATACTATACCAAAGTGAGGTATAGTGTGCACAGAGTCCAGTGGAACCCCAAAGGTAAGCAGAGGTAAAGTTAGATAGAATCTTACTCTCTATTTGTTGTAGTGTGGTCGAGCAGTAAAGCAGTATCAGAGGACAGTGTTAAGCATTTGTGGTACACACTCAGGGCCAGATGTAGGTGGCCATTTACCGGCCAGTAACGGCCGATTTCTGCCGTTACCGACCGGTAAATGGGTTTTTGGGATGTAGGGGGCCAATTTTACCGAATTGGTAAATTTACCGAATCGGTAAAATACCGAATCGGTATTTTTACCGATTTGGTAACTTCTAGATGTAGGTGGGACTCTTCTGAGTCCCAAAGGCCTTTCAGATTCGGTATTTTACCACCCAATCCAATTGGGTGGTAAAATACCGAATCCAGGTGTGCATGTATATGTGTGCATGCACACCTATGCCATGTGACAGACAGACATGCCCTTAGGGCATGTCTGTGTGCCACATAGCACACATGCCTGTATTTGGGGTGCTAGAGGGTGTCAAAGTGACACCCCCTGCACCCTTGCTGCAATCGGTATTTACCGAATCGGTAAATACAGAGTCGGTAATGCCCATTGATTCCTATGGGCTTCAATGCCCATAGGAATCAATGGGCATTACCGAATCGGCATTTACAGAATCGGTAAATACCGAATCTTAACGATTCGGTATTTACTGATTCTGTAATACCTACACCTCCCCCCCTCCTCTGTTTTACCACTTCTTAAATACCGAATCGGTAAAATTCAGTATTTAAGAAGTGGTAAAATAAAATTACCTACATCTAGGCCTCAGTCAGCAAATGAATCCACACACTCAAAGACTGAACTTCAGACCTGTTGGTTTTGTATAAAAATATTCTTTTAGTTATTTTTATTTTCTAGAACCAAGTAAGCCTGGCACATGTAACCAATAAATACTTTACAGTACTAATGCAGTTTGTAAACAGTTTTGATTGCAATAGTAAATGTACTTTGATTTGACTTACAGTATTGTTTCAGAGAATTGCAATGATCTGTAAATACAGTACATAGACTTGAATGGGATTTTCAATTAAATACAAGGTAAGTTACTTTTTGAATTACTTTTCTTACTCAGAGTAGTATGCCTGGATACTACTCTGGGACATTTCCTGCAAACAGTTAAGTAAAATCATTTTTGTTAAACAGTGTAATTTTAAAGAATTTCTTTAGGTTTTTAAATTCCACACTTAGAAACTTTTCCAAGAAAAGCAGTCAATGTTATTCTATGGAGGATAATAGTGTTTTCAAGTAGGTTGCTTTTGAGATTACTTTTCTTACACAGTGTAGTATACCTGGACACTACACAGGGACATCTCCTGCAAACAGGTAAGTAAATTGTTTTTGGCAATCGGTACAATTTTAAAGAATTTCTTTAGGTTTTCAAACTCCACACTTAAAAACTTTTCACAGAAAAACAGTCAATCTCATCCTATGGAGGAAAATAGTGTTATCGGCTTTGAGGTAAGTATTTGGTAGTGGGAGTTGAGGTTCTGGGGTAGACTCAAGGGCCCCCCAAGGTCAGTGATGCACTCTCGTTACATCCTCTCCGGCACTAGGGCGGCCGGGTGCAGAGTGTTGAGACCCAATGTTATCCAATGGGGGATAGGGGGCCTCCAGTTGGTGGCAGCTGACGAGCAGGCCACTTGGCTGTGGGAGCAAAGCTTCTGGACTTTAGCTCAGGGCAAATGGGGAAACAAGCCAGCACAAAAGGTTCACCCTCAGCGGTGCTGGGGCGGCCAGGTGCAGAGTGCTGTTTTGGCATTGGGTGCCCTGTTGTTTTCAAAGGGGATTTTCGTTTTTGGGTTTTAGCTGCAGGCTCGGTCCAGGTAGACTTCCAGGAGAAACCAACAGCTGGGTAGGTAAGTTGGAGGGCTTGGGGACGTAGATGCACCTCAGGTTCTTTTCTCCAGGGCGCAGGGTGGCTGGGCGTAGGGGTATTTTTTGAGGTCAGATTTCACCCTACCCGGCCACTTGCGGTTTGGGGGGGGGGGGGTTTCCTGCAGAGGCGGCAGGTGACGTTGAGGAGTCCTGGAGGGGTCAACCCATGGTGGACTCGGACTCCAGAGCACCGGGGGACCATGCTGGGACCGGTGGGTCAAACAAACTCGGGCGGTAGGCGACGGATGAAGTGGAAGTTCTAGGCTTCGGGTTTCTTTGTCCTCAGCAGGCTCAGTCTGTTTTGGGAGTTTCTTTTGAACAGGGCTGCTGTTCACAGGAGATACGGTCCTTGTTGAAGGCAGTCAGTCCTCCCAGGGTTTCTGAAGGTCGCTGGCTGCAGGACAAGAGGATTTATGGTGCAGGATCTCCGGAAACCGCAGACGGGCCGGTAGGGCTGGGGCCAAGTCAGTTGTTCTCTGCAGACTCCTCTTCTGGGCATCTTCTTTCATCCTTTTTATTCTTAGGTTGCAGGAATCTGCCTTCTTGGTTCAGGGCTGCCCCGTAAATACTGTATTTAGGGGGTGTTTTAGGGGTCTTGAGGTCAGTAGACAATGGGCTACTGGCCTTGGGGTGACTACTCCTACTCCTGATTGGGGAGTGCCTGCTGTGAGAAGGTGGGTTGGTATATGCTGTCGTCTAATTAAAGTGGGCACCTTGTACCAGAACACATGACCATCATGATGTATGAGGTCAAAGATAACCTTTATTGAAAGCTACCCTAGTGATAGCTATGAAGAGCAGCCGTCAGGCTTAATCTTGAAGGATCGTAAAGCCGCTTGTTTTACCAGAATATCACCTGCTAAATGACTCAATGAAAGGAGAACCACACAGTATTTTTATAAAAATATGTATTTCAAGTCAAGTCAAAAAGGCTTTATTTCGATAAAAAATTATCATAAAAGCAACACATAAATCACAATACATCAATTATAAAAGCAAAAAAGCAAATGTGGACATTTTTACAAATTTACAAAGTAGTTCATTAAGCAATCAATTTAAAAGAGAATTAAACAGTCAATTTTAGCCTTATAGTTCGAACGGACCAGGCCCATGATAAAAATTTGGCTGGGCGCAAGCATAGGTGGCACGGCTATCAGACATTAATATCCTGATTGCGGCCACGTGGCTCTTAGTACCCAACTGCCGACATAAGTTTTTGAGCCAAACCCTCCTTGGGATTGCATACTCTCTGCACTCGAACATGAGATGTGCCAATGTCTCTGGTTTATCTAGGCATGCTGGGCAAAGCTCTGTAGTTTGTGCACGAGATTTCCAACGTGAAGTAAAAGAATAGAGGGGAAGAGTTCCTGCTCTAAATTTGAAGTATAAAGCCCTATCAAAAGGTTTTTCAATAATGTCAAGGTACACTTCCCGTTTAGGTTGATCTTTAAACTTCAAGAAGTCCTCCGTAAGTCTGCCCATGGTAGTACTAGTGTTCCTTTGTAGAAAGATCCAGTCCCAATAAAGTTTCTTAAGAATTAGCTTTGGGGGTGAGGTTCTATTTATCCACGCTTCGTTTAAGCCCAGATTTACTAGCAACATCTTCATATCTCTCAACCATTTGATTTTGTGCCCCCCTGGTAGTGACATGATTTCTGCTAGGCCTTGCGCATATTTACTGAGTTCCTCCACACGCCACAGACGTGCCCATAGCAAAAGTGGACGGAATTTTGCGAGGTCATCAATTGGACGACAGCCTAAGTCCAACATTAGCGGGACCGTGGGAGTGCCCTGCGGGAGAGACATAGTCGCTCTACAAAATTTCTTCTCGGAACTTGGTAAAACGTCAGTAATGGATGACCTCCAAAGTTCGGCCTCATAGAGAGCAGAACTGACCCCTTTGGCCGAGTAGATCTCAAGGACTGTAGCTATTGGTCTTATTGTACAGGAGCGTTGTTCTTTCAGGAGAGCTCCTGTTATCCTCTTATGAGTTAGCAGCATTTTGTCCAAATGTGGGGTCCATTCCATTTTGTGTGAGAGGCGTATCCCAAGATAGTCGAAGACTTCTACCCTCTCCAAAGGTTCAGCGTTCAGGGTGGGAGAGCGGACTGTTTTTTTGGGAGGATTCAGCACAAGATATATTGTTTTGCTTGTGTTGATTACCAGGCCTCGTTTGGTACAGAAAGATTGAAAGTTATTTAGGAGCCTTTGGAGGCCTATTGGGGTTTTAGATATTAAAAGCGTGTCATCCGCGAAAAGGAGGGTTGGTATGCGTTCGCCAGCCAGGGATGGTTCATCTGAAGGATGTTTCCGAAGATGCTCAACCACCCCATTGATGTAAAGGGAAAAGAGGGTGGGAGCTAACACACATCCCTGGCGGACACCTCTCTCAACCGGGATACTATTTGTTTTTTCCCCCCCTGGGCCCCACCTAATCTGGGCAAAACTATTTTCGTGCAACCTAACAAGTAGTAATAGCAAGTAGTGAGGCAACCCCATATCAGCCAATACACTCCATAGGGTCTCCCTAGGTACAAGGTCAAAGGCAGTCTTTAAATCGATAAACGCGAGATAAAGACTGCCCTTGCCTATGACCACGACTTTCCTTTTTTTTTGAGAGAGAGATTTACTTTATTTTCACCTGGTATAAAGTTACAAAACATTCAAATATTATTTCAAATTAAGCAAGTTCATCAAGTACATACATAATCATGTTTCATGTTATAAAATAACAATACTAATCAAACGTTAAAGAAAAATTTCAGGAGAAAAAAAAAAATTCTGATAGAAATGTCAATTCAATTCGATTCTAATTTCCCCCAAATTCTTTCATATTTCTGCAACGATTTGACACCCCTAAGTTCTGCTAGCGTACATTCCATGGTTTTAACTTCATTATCCAAATACCACCATTCCAAAGCGTTGGGTGGGTTAGGGTTGATCCAGGCCCTAGCTAGAGTTAGTTTAGCACAGGAAAGTAAAATGGATAACAATACGGAGTGTGGTTGTCTTGTAATATGTAGACCTAGTATTGCCATAGGGGCTGTTATTGGTGTACTGAAAACATTTTTTATAGCTAAAATTTTCCCCACTTCCTCCCAGAACTTCCCAAGTTTTGGGCATGTAAACAGCATATGTACAAGATCTGCTGCGTATTCATCACATTTTGGACATTTAGTTTTCTCTCCCAAGGTGTTGTTTGGAGTCCATTTAGAGATCTTTTCTGGGGTATAGTATAACATATATATAGTTCTGTATTGCTATAGTCGTAAGCTAGAAGATCTAACATGATAATGAATATTAGTGTACGATTTGCTTAGTTGTTTTCCTGTTATGTTAGTTCCCAGTTTTAAATTCCATTTATTAGCTAATACTTCGTTATCGTCCGTTCTTAAGTCTATAAAGAATTTGTATGCCGAGCTGATTATTGATTTCTCTTTTTTAGAATTTAAGATATCCCAAATACCTCCGCTCGACAAGGTTTTAATTCTATTCCTCTGCACAAAAAAGTCATATATTTGCCTGTATTTAAACTCATGTGTGTCAAACAGTCCATATAGTTGTTTTAATGTGCAAAAATCCATTATACCTTGAGAAGTATATAAATCCCCTAGTACCGCAATTCCTTTTGATTGCCACCTTCGAGATTCCCCATCACTGAATATGCTAGGTAGTCCAGGATTATCCCAAAGGATTAATTGGGTGTGAAATATGGTGCTTTTACAGTGGGTAAGTATATCTTTCCATATTTTTACTATATCCAATGCGGTCTTAAATTTAACCCTTTTGTAGAAGTTGGGGTCTGTAATGCGAAGTAAAAATTGTTTGGAATCTCCTTTTAGTAATAATTAGTGATAGAAAAGCAATTCCTCTGCATCTAATAGCGATCTAATACGCCTTATAAATGAAGCCCAGAAGTAAAGTTTCAGATCGGGGAAATTAAGGCCGCCGGATCCAATTTGGTTTTTTAGCATCTTTAGCGATCTCCTAGCCTTCTTATATCCCCAGATAAAGTTACAGAAGACGCTATCTAGTTGTTTAAAAAAAAGCCTATTTTGTGCCAAAGGAATTGATCTAAATAAATATAAGTATTTGGGTATAATTTTCATTTTTATTAGATTTATTCTACCGATTAAATTTAGTGGAAGTCGATTTTTTTAAGTTCGAAATGGTAGTTTTCATTAGTTTATTATAATTAATCTTATTTAATTCTTTAATATTTGAGGTGATTTGTACTCCAAGATAGGTTGCGGTCTTGCAAATTTCAGGCATTGGTTGAGGGGGAACAAAATTGGCTATTATTTGAGTTTTATGAGCATTTAATTTGTAGCCAGATACATTGCCGAATTTGGATGCTTCCAAGTTGATTGCTCTCAAAGAGTCAGTAACTTCAGTCGAATAAATAGCAATGTCGTCCACATATGCGGTTATTTTTAAACTCTGCCTGCTGGTTTTAAAGGATATTATTTCTGGTTGATTATCCAAAGCTTTTAAAAACGGTTCTAGTGATAGGGCAAATAATAAAGGTGATAAGGGGCACCCTTGACGTGTGCCTCTCCTGATTGAAAAATAATTTGACGTAAGACCACCATAGCTAGTGTATGTGGATGGATTGTCATAAAGTGCTCGAATCCCGTTTAAAAAATTTCCGCTGAACCCCATATGTCTCATTATGTGCCATAAATAGTCCCACCCCACCCGATCAAATGCTTTTTCAGCGTCAAGCATTATCATAGCTAAGGGAGTAGACTCTACCTCTGCTATGTTAAAAGCTGTTATTGCCTTGTTTACATGGGCTGATGTGTCTCTCCCCGTTACAAACCCCTGTTGTTGCGTGCTTACTATTTTAGGCATTAGTGGTGCAAGTCTTCTTGCTAAACATTTTGCGAATATCTTTGCGTCAGCATTAATTAAGGAGATAGGTCTGTATGAGCCCATCTCCTCTTTAGGTTTACCCTTTTTGTGAAAAAAAATAATTTTCGCTTTGTTCCAAGAGTGTGGAGCGGACCCTGTTCTGCCTATGTGAATGACTACTTCTAGGAGAAGGGGTGTAAGCTCCTCCAGGCATGATCTATACAATTCCAAATGAATAGAATCCTCCCCAGCGGCTTTTCCTAATGGCAGTGAATTTATGGCTTCTTTTAGTTCTTCTCTAGTTATTTCTAAAGCCAGATTTTCTGCTTCATAAGTTGTTATTTTATTCGTTGGATTTTCTTTTAGGTAATTATCAATTGTACTGCCGTTAGGCGTATTCTCCGGTGTATACAAGATTTCATAATATTTGGCGAATTGTTGTATTATATTATCTGCCTGATTATATCTCTTATTATCGACCCCTATAATTTGTGAGATCGTAGACTCTGCTCTATCCTCTGCTACTTTAAATGCTAAAATTTTCCCAATTTTGTCACCACCCTCATATTGTGTAAATTTGTATTTGTGAATCTGTGCACTTCTTTTTTTTTAATTAAGTTTCATTGGTCTTACATTTTAACTGACTAAGGTTTGTATTAATAGCCAGAGTTGACAGATTTGCTCTTAGAGCCTCTATAAGTTTTGTCTCATCTGCGACAATATCAGAAATCAGGGTTAAATTGCATTTTCGTCTTTCTTGATTTTGTTTTAGGACAAATGTCTGTGTAAACCCTCTGATACTGGCTTTACATGTATCCCATACTGTTAGGCATGAGGCAGTGTTTCTATTGAAGATCAGAAATTCTGTAATATGTTGTTTCAGTTGTGTAATGAAAATCATATTTGATATTAAATTCCTTGGAAAAGTAAAAGCTCTAGGAGGATTGCGTTTTTGAGAAGTAGTTAGTTCAATCATAATGGGGTTGTGATCAGATGTTATACGTGGGTATATGACCATTGTTGTGGATCTCATCAACGGGTCTGATATTAAAGCCATGTCTAAATGTGAGCATAGTTTGTGAGGAGCAGAGTAGTATGTATAGCCTGGGGTGTTTGGATATAGTGAACTCCAAACATCTCTAACATTATGTAGCTTACATAAATTTAAGATAGATGTTCTGGTTTTAGGCATTCGATTATGATTACCTGGGCGTGTTGTATCCGTCTGACAATTCATAATGCAATTAAAATCACCCATAATTATAACTTCTCCTTCCCAGTCTAATAGGGCTATTACGACTTTCCAATACACCATCACCATCATTAGTCTAAAAGCTTGTTTGATTGTCCCGGTGTCCCGGTGCCCACTCTAAAGCCCGCCTGGTAGTCAGAAAGGATTTTATTTTCTTCTACCCAGTTTAGTATTCTGACCAGTAGAACCTTGCCGACTACTTTTTGGCTGATGTCTAACAGGCTAATGGGCCTATAGTTTGACGGATCTTCTCTAGGGCCTTTTTTATAAATAGGGACCACCTCCGCCCCTTTCCACGAAGAGGGGATAGGGGCGCCCCTACAGATGGCGACGAGTAGGGAGTGGATCAGTTTTCCCCACTTCAAGATATCTGATCTCAAGAGGTCGCCAGGAATACCGTCCGGGCCAGCCGCTTTTTGGGGAATGATAGTGCCTATTGCATATTCCACTTCCTTAATTGTAAAGTCGAAGTCATTTGGCTGGGTGTCCCAGATTGGAGGGAACAATAATGGAGCCACAACCCCCCCTTCAGGATCACTGGAAACAGTAGGAGTGAGATGATCATCTTGACGGGTGTAAAGCTTTGAAAAGTGTTTAACCCACGCCTGACTTGGGATATTGCTAGTTATCAAGTCACTATCTGGCCTATTTCGAGCTCTTATGGTATCCCAAAAATTTTTGAATCTTTCTTAGAGCTAGCTTCTTTAAGGGTAGACCAGTAGGCCTCTTCCCACTCCTTTTTTGCTTGCCCCAGTTTTCTCTTGTGTTCTTTCCTGGCTATCTGTATTAGGGGTTGGGATTTGCCCTTAACGGCCTCGATTAGCCGAGTCTTAGCTTTCCTACATGCTACGGTATACCAGTCATGCATCCCCTTGGTTTTGTTCTGGGACATATTCTTCTCTGCAGTACCCTTTACCCAAAAAACTTCCCCTATAGACTTAACAGCAGCTTCAAAAATGGGTGTTGCCCTATCCGCTACCGTGGCTAAGTCAATGGTATCGATCTCTGCTTGTGAGGCCATAAGTACCTCATCTATACTGGAAAGTTTGTCAGCGTTACTGGCAACTTTGTTCCACTTTAGGCATCTTCCACAAGAGGAGACAGTGACCTTGTGTATACATTTGGGTGGTGCTAACAATGCTCCATTGGACCAGGGATTCGTGATGATTAGGGAAAGCGAATTATGGTCGCTCTCCACAGTCGGTATGATTGTCATATCTTCGACCGAATTCCAGAGCCCCAAGTCCAACAGAATATAGTCAATCCTCGAGGTATGACCAACCCTGTTGAACGTCGGAGCGCCCATCCGGTCAGAAGATGTACGGCCATTGGTGGCTCTTAGCCCAAACTCTAAAGTCAGTGCATTTAACTGCACTGCACTACGGGTCCAGCGCTTAATCGGGGGGATGGAAAGTGAAGGAATACCCCATCTACTATCTTCTTCACCTAGGTCAGGGATACCATCCAGGGGAAGTGGCTCATAGGTGCAGTTAAAATCGCCTGCTACTAGGGTATGATCAGCTTCTTTATATTCCCTAAGTTGCACCTCAAGATCAGATATTACAGAGGAGGTGCACCCATTTTTTGTGCTTCTAGCATAGACGTTGTAAATATCTAGAGTCAAACCTCTACAGGGATTGGACAGAGAAATGCCTAGGATATCTGGGTTATTTATCTGCTTAGATGTTATTCGGCAGTTAAGGGAGATGCTTACCCAAATAATGAGGCCCCCCGAGGGGCGCCCCTTCCCATGCCTGGGTTTCTCTGCTGGGACCAAATAGGTAACAAACCCAACCCGGTGGAGTGGTTCAGTGCTCCAGGTCTCCTGAAACATGCAGATCTTATGTGCTTCAACCAAATCACTCCACTCGGGCAGACCCAATTTCCTATGGATGCCCGCGAGGTTCCAACTGAGGATTTTTATTTTATCCTTGGTGGTTTCTCCTCTAGTGCCATTAATGTCTCTAAGGCTATGGGGTTCTACACATTCCCTCTCTAGAACAGAAGATGTTAGCTTAGTCAGGCTAGTGGCCGTCGCAGTTGGGAGATTAGGGCATGTCGGATAAGATATGACTGAAGAACCCTCCTCCTCGCCCCTATTAATGACAGAATGTATGGAGGAAGCTTCATCAGAATTAAGTCAGTCTACCTCATCCAGCGCACAGAATCTAATCCAGTGGGCAAATTGAGATACAAAGGGGTCAAATGGAGGAGGTAGGCCTTGCCATGGTTGCTGCCACTGATGAATAGTATGTTGTGGAGCATGTGTATAACCTCTATTAATTGGAAAGCTGAATCTAGGGGGATGTTGTCTTGGGGGCATGGGTAAAAAGTAAGACAAGGGAAGTGGATGGATTTGAGTAGCCGGTCCACTGCTAGGTGTATTGCATATATAGTTCACTACCCCTGTATCCCTGAAGTTAACAGTTACAACATCTCCTGCTATAGTCTTGGTGTTTCTGCCCACCCACTCTCCTCTTCTAACTGCGAGTATTTCGCCACACATGTGAATGGGTAGTGGTTTGTGCAGCTGGAGCCACTGGGCACACTTATTTTTCAATTCGACAAAGGTTTCTCTTCTACCCTCCTTCAGTGGTGGAACACCCGTCAGAACAACCACAAAGGGTGAGACTTCCGGCGGCAAGTTGATTGTCTTAAAACGAGCCGGCCTTGTTTTTAGATCTTGAGTCTTGTTTGGAGAGGTAGTTGCTGTCAAGTTGGTGACCAAACTTTTAGAACCCTTTGCAGATTGGTTAAGCACTTTTTTGGGACCGGAAGGTGTTTGAGGCTTTGGAGTAGGGTCAACACCACTAGGAGTTGGGGGAGGTGCAGCAGCTTTTTCCCCCCTTTGAGACAGATGTTGTGCTGCTGCTCCTGATTTATCAGGTAAAGTTTTGGCCTTTGCGGTAAGATCTTTTGATGGGTTACTGTTAGTGTTGTTTCCCAGGGGCGCTTCTTTTGTTTTCCCATGCATCTGTGTGGACACATTTCCACTTGCCTTATTAGTCCATTTAGTGTTGATTAGTGATGTTAATCTATCAATTTTGGACATTAAGGGCTTGATGTGAGCCGTTATCGTAGCTTCAAGGTCTGATTTTAGATCCGCCACCATGTTTTCGACCCAACAAGGTATGACAGATGCAGAATTAGGGGTGGGTGACACTAAATTGTGGTTCCTGAGATTATTTTTAGGCTTTTTCTTTATCTTAGGGATGTTCTTAGTAGGATCAATGTTCCCTAGTGCTGGCGAAATACTAGTTATCATTCCATCTACCCTTGAGGGAACTTGGTCAGGAAATATGATTTGAGGGTTTCCCTGAGATTCAATTAAGGGCTGACCGCATGGAAGATCAGCAAAAGAGGCGGTAACTCCAAGGCTTATATCGAGGTCGTCAGTTGCATCTTGTAGAGGACCTACCAGCTCAAGGTCCACTGCCGCCTCTTGGGTGTCAGCCAGAAATATTGTTGGTGGCAAGGATAGCCTCCTTTCGGTGCTAGCGATAGCAGAAGATACTGCCTCAATAGTTTGTTGTAGCATGATGTCGATTGCTGTGAGGGTAGGGACTGGTTGCGGCACAGATTCTTTTTGTTTGGTTTTGGAGCGTAGAACAGGCACTCTGCCGGATTTCAAACCCTTTCTCATGTTTATATCAGGGCAATGAGATTAAATACCAAAGTGGACAGGATAAAGAGTCTTAGGATCCTCACCTTTGTCTCTCGTTGGTCCACAGGAAAGAGAGGTGGCCCGGCCCGGCCTCTTCTGGCAGCTGAGGGCCGTAGAGGGCCCGCCCTTTGCCCGGGCTTAGCCTCGGGCAAAGGTAAAGAGCACTTTGGTGGGGGCGTGGCACTGGGAGGGGGCGCGGCTCACGCGGGAAGAGGAAACAGCTGATGGTATTAAATGCTGATCCACGCAGTCCCGGGGCCGCGCCTCTCACCTCCTCTGCGGCCTCGCTGGTGGTTTCCTCCTCACACCGAAGGCAGAAAGAGCTGGAACACTGGCAAGCTACTCCTGTAGCGACGGGCAAAGTTCAAACACTGGAAACCTCAGAGCGAGCGGCATTAAATATGTATTTAATAATCTAACACTCTTTACTAGTCTCTATGTGAGACTAGGACATAAACACACAATACTGAATCAATAGAACATTCGTAAATAGCACAATACATAGCGGGCTCCAGGGGGTGTGGGCCGGCAAGGTCCAAGGGACTTTCCAAGCAATGGAGAGTCAGGGCACATCTGGAGCAACCAGGTAAGCCCAAGATTTCACAAGGTGACCCTTGATAAGACCCACAGGCCAACAGACGAGTGATCGCAAGGAGACCTCAAGCAAGGATGCAAAGGACCAGCCCACAGGACATTCGGAGAGTGGAGGCCAGAAAGCTTCGGTCCAAATGCTGCTTGCGGTTGGGACTACACAGAGTCCAAAGCACAGGCTTAGGAATCGTCACTAAGCATATGCAACTGCAAAAGTATGCATTGCACAGTAGTACAGGCTGCACGGTCCCCGAGAGGGATACTGGTCTCAGAATCGCTGAGAGGGGAGATCAACCTCAGGGATTTTCGGGAATCCACCTCCTGTGGTGCTGAAGTCTTCGGAATCCTCAGGAGCTCGGGAGAAGCAAACTGGAAAGATGCGTTTAGGTGCCTGCTTTTGCAGGGGAGTACCTTCTTTACTCCAAGGGAGATTCTTCAGTCATCCAGTGTCATGCAGGCAGTCGAAGTACTTGGTTTCTTCTTAGCAGAATCTTGTCCAGGTCAAATCTAAAGTCCTGTGATCAGGTAACTCACGTTATACCCATGGGAAGGGGTTGGAAAGATTGCTGCTACACCCATGTCCTTTGTCCAGTTTCGTGCCAGAGCAGGAGCCAATGGCTCCCAGAACTGGTTTGAGCTGGACCATGCACAAGGACACCAAATGGGCCCCCAGTGCAGACTTTCTGACACTCAGAGAGTGCACCCAACCAGCTCCAATACACTAAATCCTGTCTGGGAAGTGGTTACACCTCCCTGTGACAAAATGCCTATTGTCATGCCTTCCTATGCGTGAGCTTGGCTCAGTAGCAGGAGGGCAGACCCATGTCTGTGGCTGGCAGCATCCATTTTGTGCTGCCCAGGTCAAGAAAGCTGGCACCGGGTAGAACGGTGACCCACATATGTCCCTCTAGAAGGGTGGAATCATATCTCCACACCAGTTACTGGTGTGGAAGTATGATTTTAAGGTGTTTGAGACCAAACACAATATGTTTCTAAGCAGCCGTTTTAAAGTTAGCATTTTCTGCGAGAATATAATGCACTTAATGTGTGGCTGCATCACAGACAACCCCTGAGAATGGTCTCCGAAGGCTGCAGAGGGGCTCTGCTCATGCAGGGGCACCCTCTCATGTACATCCCAGCACACTGCTCTCAGGATTGTTAAGGCCTGCCATAGGGGTGACTCATAGGTTTTTAAGTGTAGTGATTGAGAGATATAGATAACCTACATCTCAGTAAGTGGTGCAAGCACCATCTTACACTGTCTGCAGTAGCAGGCCTGTTGTGTCAATTTGGATGGCCTGTCATGGGTGGCATAACACATGCTGCAGCCCATGGGAGGCCTCTGGGGTACCTATGCCCTGGGTACATGGTGTACCATATACTATGTCCTGATAAGGATACCCAAGTATCCAATCTGGAGTGTGCCTAAACTACATGCATTGCAATTTAAGGGAGAAAGCAGATCGACTGGGGTCCTGGATAGCAGGATCCCAGTCAGACTTAGCCAAAAACAGTGTGACATCAGCAAAAAATGGTGTTAACCATTAGAAGCAGATACTACTTTCCTACACCTGCCATCTGCAAGATGGCTGGCACTGAAGAGTGGGCTTCACCTCGCCACCCCAACCTGGGGGGTGGAGTTGGCAGAGGTGGGCACACCTTCTGGGCTGGCTAGTTTTTCCCACCCGTCTGCCTGCCGAGCAGGCATTGGGACAGGAAGGGGGCCTGCTCCTGTTAGCAGGAAAGGCTGGGGGTCACATTACAAAGACTGCCAGGCCTTTGAAGCTCCCCTGCTAGAGATGGCTCTTCCTGGCCTGGTGGAGGTGTGAACACCACCGCCCAGGAAAGGCTTTGTTTCTGGGCTCAGGAAGCGAAGGCTCCCACCCTAGGGATCTAGAAACATGTCTTGTGGCGGCAGGATGGTGTGTACCAAGTAGGGAACCCACCCGGGGCTGGTTGTTGTTCACGGGGCATCTCTAAGATGCCATCTGTGTGCATTTTTCATTGAATCTCAAGCTGGCATCAGTGTGGGTTTAATGTGCTGAGAAGTTTTCAGTGTAGCCATTATGGTGCTATGGCATTCGTAATGACAAGCTCCCAGCACCGTATACTCTTAATGGCCGCACTGCACTTACAATGTCTAAGAATGGACTTAGACACTGTAGGGGTACAGGGCTCATGAACCTGTACCCTCACCACTGGCATAGGGCACCCTACTAGAGGGGTGACTGATCTATGCCAGGGGTGATAGGCAGAGGGATGTGTGCCATGTTGACTCTTCACTTTGTTCTGCACCAGAATACGCAGCCTGCAAAGGCTGTGGGTGGAAAGGTACAGGGCCTCTAAGGGTGGCACAATAAGTGCTGCAGCCCTTAGAGATCTTCCCTGGTCACAGTGCCCTGGGTACATGTGGTACCATTTACCAGGGCCTGACCTGCGGCCAGACATGCCAATTGGGTTAGTTTTGGGGAAAGAACACAGTCCCTGGGAACCTGATTGGCAGGGGCCCAGGGCACATCAAGTGAAAGTGCATCAGTAGTCTGGCAAAAACTGAGGGGGTTACTGCAACAGAAATCCACTTTCCTACACAAGCAAACTGGACTACAGAAATACCCTCTATACCAGGATCAGCAAAGAAATTCACCAGAAGGCTGCAGACCATTCAGAACTCGGCAGCCAGAATCGGCAGTTCAACCTCCGATGTCACACTCAAAACACAGCATCCCTGAAAGGGCTCCACTGGTTCACAATACAAAAACCAGCGCAATTCAAACTCCTTACCCACATCTTCAAGGCACTACATAACACTGGCCCAGCATACCTCAACAATCGCATCTACTTCCACAAACCTTTCTAGATACCTCAGCTCACCCGGACTCTTACTTGCACACATCCCACGGATACGAAAAACCAGTCATTCTTTCTCCTACATTGCTCCGACACCGTGGAACAACCTGCCACTACACATAAGAGCCTCCTGCTCACTTGTTGAATTCCACAAGAAGCTGATGAAATATTGTTTCAAGTAGTCCCACCCTTCCCTAAGCTTGGCTAGGCTCATCTGAGCAGCACCAGCATGCCCTCCTGGGTGATAGTGCACTTTACATATGCGCATAACATGCTTGGTCTTTCAATCAATTAGGGTAGAGTTGGACATACACACCACAGAAGGGCTGCAATCTTCTTGTAGCCGAGGACTGTCGGTTTCTGACCTCTCAGAGTCCACCTCACAGTCTGCCCTTGTGTGCCACTCCCCCTCTTGGTATTTGGTGGCCTGAAATGTAATAGACTGAATAGGTAGATCAAAAGGACACTGCTTTTTCTTGGGCTGTAGCTGGCACTGCCACGGTGGCATGGTGTTGCCCAGACCACTCTGCGCTTGTGTGGTCAACCTCTTGATCATCCTTACCATCTTTGTGAGTAGCAGTTGGTGGTTGGAAAACCTTGAGCCAAAGGGATAAGGGTGTCTGCTCCAAATCCAAGAAACATATACTTTTCAAAGGCTCAAGTAAAATGGTAAATGTATACAGGCTGTGCATTTGCTGGATCTTCTCTCTCGAGCTGACCTACTTTTTGTTGGTGTTCACCGGCCTTTAACTACCCTACCTCTACTCCAAATCATTAAGTGCAGTTCCGAGGTTTAATGCACCTGCTTCTGACACATGGTCTAGGTGACTCCCCTCTTTTTAATGTCTGCCTGAAGAGTGGATTTTGAAGTTCAAGCGTAGTGCGGAGACAATAGAAATAGTTCAATTTTGATATGCTTTTTCATTGCCTTTGCTTTTCTGCTCAGGTCAGCTCTTTCCTTCCTATGTGTTACAGTGCATTTTATTTTCTAATGCATTGCCCATAGTTTCTCACCTAGACCTCAGCACTTTCCATCCTGCCAAATGTCCCTGTAGTCCCTTTCTCCACATGCCACTGCATCCTATCCTGTTACTTCCCAATGTCCCTTTTCATTTTTAGCCACCTCTAGTGTCTCTCCACCTTGCATTTTACCTTTGTCTCTATTTATATTTACTATTGTCTCCTTGTCTCTACCTGATCCTCATACTCTTTTTAAATTATCACAATCCTATGATGAAGAGAATGACATACCAAAATGACATAAAAATGTCAAGAAGACATTTAAATACAAAGCATACTCGGGGAGGAAGAGGCTGTGCAGTCAAGAAAGGATAAGAAGATGAGGTAAATAGAGATCAAAGGGCCAACTGTTGAGGAAAGCACAATGTGTCCAAACTATTGCAGCACAAAGTATCAATCAAAGGTTGTGGTACCTCTTTTATTAAAGAGAAGAAGGTAAAAATGAGTTGTTATTCTGGTTATAGATCGAAGACCTAGAAGACATAAATTAGTTCTTGCACAGATGGAAATAAGTTCCTGCGTACACATAGACAGTGGGACTTTGAAACAAACAGACACCATCATTTTGTAGAGCTAAGCACCTTTGCAGATAGAATAGCTCCAGCATAGATGCAGATAAATCCTTGCATACAAAGTGTTAAATAGATAGAGCAGAGGCCATGCAGACACAGGTAATTTTTTTTAACTTAGGCAGTGCTGAATTCCTGCATACGTATTGCTGTGGCCCATTGTAGACAGAGCTGAGCTCTTCCAAGTATGAAGCTGAGCTCCATTGCCGACATAGCTGAGTCCATGAGCAGACATAGATCGATGTGAGCAAGCTCCCCGGCAGAGTTAAGTTCAATCAGCATTCATTGCTCTAATATAAATGCTGTAGTTCGGCGAGGAGTGAGAAACAAGGACTAACTGATATTCTGTGGAAGTGTCATACTCCTCTCACCCAAGGTAATCTTACACATGTCCTGTTTCTGAAAGGGAGTGAGGAGAAGAAGGTGGGAGGGAAATAACAGTGAGTGAGAAGGAATTTAAAGGAAAAACCTGAAGAGAGAAAGAGAGACAAGGTAGATAGTAGTGAAAGAAACATGAGTGTGCTTGTAGGAGAAGATGGAGAGAAAGATGGGAAATTATAAAGTAAGGAGAGGAGAGTGTGATGGAAGAACAGAGAATGAAAAAGGAGATGGCATAGTGAGAGACGTGTGAACAAGCAACACAACTTTGATGCTAAGGCACCCTTTACAGCATATTTCACAAGTTCCTTTTGCTGTTGTACACCATAAATCTGACACCTTGCCAGTGGGTGATGCCAATGCAGGTAGTGGATATTACAGGTACTAATCTGGAAAGAAACATTTTGTTTACCATGTTTTCTTCTAATAAGTTAAGCAATGGGTGGGAGAGAAGGCATTGCACATGTGAGAGAGTCACTTGGCATCTATGTTTTAGAATTGTACAAGGTGGTCTAGTGACAACTCAGATTTGAAATTGTGTTTCATATGTATTATCAAACGTAAACCCCTGACATATTGATGGAATTTGCTCATTTATATTCACCTCCTAGGGTTTGGTTGGCGCAAACAAACCCTAATGTGTGTTATAGAAGAGTTAGCATAACGTCTGCTCCCTGGTCAGACCACAAAGCTCTCCTGTTTTCCCTAAGCTCAGTTCAGTATTCACCAACATCCTTAAACGCACCTGTCTCTTTCACCCGGTGATGTTGGGCTAAAATTACCCCCCCTACCCTACAAGCTTTATTATTAAGTACTAAACCAGACCTCCAGACAGACAGCAACACCTCTGTCCATGGGTATCTTCATGGATCAAATCAGCGGTTGACAGCTTAGCCTCCACAAAGATCTGCCTCTCCCGGCGGAAAAGTCCTTCCGAACCGTGGTTTACAGATAGTCTTAGAGCGCCAAAACAAGTGTGTAGAAGGGTAGAAAGAAAGTGGAGAGCAAAATATGACTTGGGTAAGAAATCCAAATATGCGCAAGCATTGACAGCTCAGAAGAAAATGATTGTAGACGAAAACTGAGGAAAAACTGAAGTCCTGCTGTTGGACTCGGATTCATCCTTCTGGTCGCCCAGATGGTGGCCAGCCAATCTGGGTGATTGTCCAACCCCAGTGTCCAACATAAAAAATCTTGGAGTCATCTTTGATGACAAACTAACATTCAATAGTCAGATCAATAGGCTCTCCTCCACCATCTGGTTCATCTGAAAAATGATCAGACAAATCTGTCCATTTATCCCTCCGGACACAATCAAAACTTTGGTTACAGCCGTGGCCTTACCGCAATTGGATTACGGGAATGCCCTATACATGGGGATTCAATCCCAACATCTACTTAGACTGTAGCATTTGTAGAATGCTGCACCCAGATTAGTACTAGATATTCCTAGGTTCAAATCAGTCTCCCATGGTTTAAGAGCACACCATTGGCTCCTAGTGAAAAAGAGGATTGAGTTTAAATCCCACTGTCTGGCCTTTAAAGTTCTACAGGGTACAGGGCTGAAATTCTTCAGAACGCACCTGAAATGGTATACGTCGGCCAGAAGTTTAAGATCTACCCATACAAAACTTTTGCAGACACCCAACTTTAAGAAGGTGCATTGGGGTGAAAGAAGCTTCTTGTTGGGAACAGTGAAGATCTGAAACCAGCTGCCCATTTCAATAAAGAGAGGCTCTTCACTGTTATCTTTCAGAAAGGCACTAAAAACCTGGCTCTTTAACAACTGACTTTGTATATATCGCCAGCACCGCTCAGATCTTCTGTTTCTAGCGCCAAGCAGCCTCAGGCAATCATTGCGCTATACAAACAAGGCAATCAAATCAAATCAAAATCAAATCAGAGAGCAGGTCAAATTCAAGGTTACAATAGGGGGGGTTTCTTATTTACCCTCAGTTTGTGCATGTGCAATAATCATTAGTGTAAGGGTTGGTGACACCACAAATCATGGTGATCACAGTGGTAAAGGCCCTGCACACTCCCGTTTACTGCTACCTATACCTTCCAAACTCTCTTGTGAGAGAGCACAAGGCATCTGTTCAGATGAAGAAACATGAGCTGTGCACTGGCTGGGGGTGCAGGCCTTGTGCTTTTACAGTGTGAACAGGTATCAGGCTTATTATTTTCTGTGAATACACCTTTTGAGTTGTTAGTGAGCTCTCCATTATGTGACAGCCAGATAGAATAGAATAGAATAGAAAGAGAATTTATATAGCGCGATGACTACCCAGGGGCGTCCCAGCGCTGTGAAAGAAAAAGTGGTGGATTAAGCACAGGAGGCTGGAGATTGAGAGGCAGAAAAGAATTAGATGGGAGTCCTATTAAAAATAGATAGAAGAAAGAAGAAGAAGATAGAAGCTCCCTATGATTTTCTAATCTCCGTTTGTGCTTCACACCTTATTAAGGGTTCTAAAGTCTACTTCTCAATGTCTATGGGAGCACTTTCTTGAGCTGATTGTGAGATTCCCCTGCACACTGCTAATTCTTCTTCTGCTACTTCTGGAGCATTTGTTCATTTTGCAGCTTGTACTACTTTTAGAAAGAAAATACATATTTTCAGTACCCCTTTAGTGCTTTCTTTTCTGTGGTGTCTCAGACATTCACAAGACTGGCTTGGTACCAACTTTTTTGCTGGCATCCGATGCTCACATGTCTGGTGGACACTCTCTGACCTCCAGCAGTGCTCAGAAGGGAAATGCATTGGCAACAGTAGATCTGGCTTTAAAGTGCTGAAGCATGAATAAACAACCAAGAACATATGCTTTTTGCATGCATTAGCACAATAAAGCCAAAACTATTAGCTTTCCCAATGTGTATTCTAGTGCTGGCTTCAAGAATGTCTTGGACCCCACTGTGTGAAATGGTAGCCCCCACCACCACTGTTTGCTAGGGGTCACCCAGGGACATGGTAGATCACCTCTCAGCCTTCCATACCAAATGAAGAGTCAGAGAGACAGTGGAGAATATAGACCCATAACTCTTTATTCGTATACACTCAGAGCGGAACCCCGTCTGCACAGTCTCTGTGATTGGTACAGAGGGAACTAAAGATCTACAAGCATAGAAATATATTATGTACATTTCATGATTCATTAAAATACATCCACAGTGGATTTTTCCAGGCACATGTAGCTGGACAGTAAAATAAAAAATAAAAACAGTTTCTGCTCTCGCAACTCAACACAATTCAAGGCATTTGCACCCTGAGCTGTGATAACACTTCCAGACAGGTGGGAGAGGGCTTCTATCTAGTGGGAAAGTTATGCACTGGCATTCTCAGTTCTTCATTACAGAATCGAAATTCAGCAGAGGGCGTTTCTCAAAATGGCATCTTGAGGTTTAAGCAAGCACAGTATATCGATAGGTCCGATTTTTCTTCATTATATTTTAAGCCTGGTATTAAACCCACTGTAAGCATGATGTATCAAGCATTGTTACAATTTGCTGCGGAAGACACTTCATTATTAGCATAAAAATGGAGCAGGCTGCTATCATCTGAAGTATCAGCTGAAGACATTTAGTGGGCCTTAAACTTGCTCGGTACACTCTGTCACCCTAAAAATACAACAGTGGTGCATGCTGTGTCTTTTATATTACACCCCAGATGTCATTGTTAAATGGAGAGCAACTGCCTCAAGGGGTAGCACTGATAGGACAAAATGCCCTAAGTGCAATCTGGCTGACGTCATGCATATGTTTGCACTCTGCCCCTGTTTGCGAACATTCTGGGAAGGGGTAGTGAATTACATGGCATTCATTTTGGATTCACCTTTAAATTTATTTGATAAGGAGAAAATGATGGGTTTCAAGCATGAATTTGTGAGGGGCTCTCAAAAATGTATTATGATCATGATGGCCTCTGCCCAACTCTGTATTGCGAGGGCATGGATCTCAAGGAGTGCTCCTGAGGTCTCTGAGTGGCGGGCTCTTATCTATAAAATGTATGAATTGGAGCTGGCTCTAGCTAAAGCAAGTGGTCTCTCATCAATCCAAAAATCTAATAGGATCTAGAAAATGTTTAGACAGGAACTTTTTTATGTCGACAATGATTAACTGAAAGATGAAAGGGTTTTATACGTGTGATAGCCCTGCTATGTCATGTAATTTAATATAATCTCAGCCAGTCTTTTAGTTTAATTATTTGTGTCATTTTGGAGAGTCTATACAGAAACCTGCTAATGTTTAAGTGTTATTATTGACACTATTCTCTTTTTTCTTTCTCTACCACAATTTTATCCTGTATGAATTATCATTAAATTGTTCATTTTATGACCAATATAATTTTATACATGTAAAAAAATGGTGTCTTAAACAGAAAATGGTGCAGCAAATGTTAACTTATACAAGGCACTGCATAAGCATTTACAGGCCTAATCTAACAGACCCTCCTTTTAGCATAAGCTAACAATATTTTCTAATATGTAAAAAATTAACATAGAGCAAACAGCATCATCATAACAGTATCAATATGTCAGCAATTAATAACGCCTCAGAAACTTCATTAGGATGAAATTATGGGCACTCCTTACTATCAACATTAGAAAAGGGTAAGCAAGCAGGGAAGAATCCTCAAATATCCCCTTTTCAATATTCAACAGATCATCATTGTCAGCCTGCATCATCATAGCGGCATTGGTAACATGGGATGATATCTTATTTTGGGCATCAAAGCAGTGGTACAATTAGTACAACAAGAAGGGAGACATTGTTTGAGGACACAACAAGGCACTAATATCACGATAAGGTAAATCAGTTGTTGCAGTATCCAACCACAACGGCCAAAAAGAGACCAATTCCAATTCCCACTTTTAGTACCTAGTACATTATTAATGATCTCCTTAAGATGTTGAGTTATATTCTTTTCCAAATTTCTTACACCAACGACACACTGGTCGTCGACCACTGTGCATACCCCACCACTTTTTGCTAAGATGAAATCTACTGCAAATCTTGTCTGTTCTAAATACACCTGCATACTTTCTAACTGGATAGTACTATCGAGTAAAGTTGCTACTGTCGTATTGGATAGAATTTATAGCTTACAGCCAAAATATTCCCTGGCTTTCTCACCCCCAGCCATGGCAGTACCACCCAATGTAAATATGGAGGAAAGGATGTATCCAATTGCAATTCCTTTACTAAAGCTATTTACATCTCATTTTGGGTCCAGCATATTTACATGCAACACCCAATGGCAACACCATTCCAAGAGCTACATCATTGGTACCATTAAGGACAATAGAATAAGACCCATTAGACACAAAAAACCCTTGGTGTGCATATATTGGCTCCGCATAATTCACTGCGGTATATCTGGAATTCATTCCCAAAGTGCTCGAATCATCTTTATTCACCAAGAGAACTGTGTGTTCTGTACAGTTTTATCCCGGAATAATTAATATACAATGAAGTGTCCGTGCTATTCACTATAGGGCAAAAAGCAGGATAATAACCAGCCTCCTGGGGTACTGTCAACTTTTTCTAATGCCAACCCACCAATGTTACATTCATTGGCTTCCATATAGAAATTATCGCAATATGTATTTTATTTATTTTAAAAAAGTTGTATATGTTATCAAAACCTGGGAAACCCATTCCCTGTGGCTTTTTATGGTACAAACACGGTCCAGGATAACCAAATCCAAACACTCCCCTTACTTCTGCAAACTGAGGCGGTCGGTGTATGTATAGTTCACAAGCCACAAGGGATACGCCGTCCAAAGGCTAGTGACAGATCTGGTAGGATGACAGGCAGTCCCCTTCCCAAAGAACCTCTTATAACTCTCCACAAATTCATTACTCGGGTCAGCCCTCTTATTGCGCCTTGGGGATATTGTATTGCCTGTACTACTTCTGGGTACACTGTATGCATCCTCCAAAAACCACAACACCCCACGTATTATTATTATCACCAATATCAAAAGAGCAATGCATGCTATTTTACTTTTCTTTGATTACAGAATAATACTTTGTACAGTAACAATTGGCTGCTCCACTTCGGTAACCTTCCTGCCAAAAGGATGCATGGCCAGACTCCTATTGTCCATCAATCAGTTGACGCTTTTGAGCACCAGTGGTGGAGCTTGCTCTGTCCTCAGCAATTTTCCTAATCTATCCCACGTTGATAAAGATAGTATACTTTCGGAGTATACTTTCTTCTCTAACTAATGTCCAAGCAACAGAGGCAGAGCAAATGCAGAATTTTGACTTATTTCAACTTTTCGTTGGTACTGCTACTTAGTACTGCCTATCTTGTGCAGTCCATCCCTAAACCTTTTTCTCCTTAAATTCAGTAGCTCTCAGCCGAGGATGCAAATTGTACCTGGCAGCCCCAGGCACTGTATGATCACTGAACAGAGGCTCCTGGATAGCTCGTATTTCTGGTGGGACAGCCTCGTTCAGAACGTCATCATTCTCCTTCTCTGTTTGTGTCCAAATTAGCTGCCCGTCGCTGACTGGGACAAATCTGGGCACTTGCTCACATTCAGCATCTCCAATTCCCTCCTTGACCCACTGGTCGTGTGACAATGGCAAAGGAACCCTCCGGCAATGGGTGGCGTGCACCCAGTTCTTTCGACCAGCAACCTTTACAGCTGTCCGTGTCACCATCAGAACATGCTCAGTACCTTTCCATCAGGGCTCCAAACTATTTGTCCACTGAAAATTCTTCAGCAGAACAAAGTCCCCAGGCAGACTGTTGTGACCAAGCCCCTCTGGTATAGGAAGTAGAGACTCTCGTACCTGTTGGTGAATATAACGTAAACTTGCCCCAGACATTTGCAGAGCGTCCAACCATGACCTCGTAAGGTGACAAACCAGTTCTAGAATGGGCTGCATTTCTAGTTGATAAAAGAGCTAACGGGAGAGCATCTCGCCACTTCAATGCTGTTGTCTCGAATTTTTGCCAATTTTAGTTTGAGAGTACCATTGTACTTCTTAACCAAACCAACTGACTGTGAATGATTGGCAGCATGAAATTTCTGTTTGATGTGCAAGCCTTCACACACTAATCTATTCACTTTCCCATTAAAATGAGATCCGTTATCACTTCAGATAATTCGGGGCATACCGAAACGAGGAACATACTGTTTAAGGAGTACCTTCACTGTTGTGGTAGCTGTATTGTCTTTATTAGGGTATGCCTCAACTCATTTACGGAACATGCATATAACCACTAGGACCTACTTGAGAATATTGCAATGTTTCAGCTCAATGAAGTCCATTTGGAGAACTTCAAATGGAAATGTAGGTGGTGCAAAGTGCCAGAGGGTATAGGGGTTCACTTCCATGGATTGTGCATCATGCAATTCATACCATTTTTTACAAGCTGTGCAGCCGTTGTGGAAATGTTATTATTGCACCAAACCGGAGCCAATAATTTACAAATGCCTTTTGCACTAATGTGAGCTGGACCATGAGCCATCGTGACCACAGGGAGCACATATGCATCGGGTAACATGCATTTCTGTTCTCTAGACTTGTCAATCCAACACCCTTCATCATTTAACTGTGCTGCACTTTACTGCCATATTGCTAGTTCCTCTACTATTGCCTCAATCTGTATCTCTCAACCGTATCTTCAAACATGGCGTTCTCAGGAACCCATCTAGCTGGACCTGCAACAAACATTCTCCATCTTACTTCGAGCAGTTTCTTTAGCTGTCTGATCTGTAAACACATTCCCTCTACCTATAGCACCTGTCACCTTTCTGTGGGTGCTACACTTGATAATTGCCATCTTCTTGAGGACTGTTAAAGCGGATAATAGCCGCAATCTAAGATGACCATGTTGTATCCTGGTGCAATGAGAGGTAAGGAACTCTCTCTCTGGCCACAATCCCCCAAAGTTATGTGCAACCCTGAATGTGTATTGGCTGTCTGTGTAGATATTGACAACCAAACCCTCTCTCAGTTCACAAGCTTGTATAAGAGTCATGAGCTCTGCCACTTGAGCAGACTGATAAGGAACTCATGATGTTTACACCACCGTGCGCAAAGTAGTAATAACATATGCTGCAGTAGTTGTACCATCTGGTAATTTCAAAAGGAGCCATCGACATATAATTTTCTTTGGAGGTCAGATAAGGGAACATCAGTCAGGTCTACCCATTCCTTTATCTCTTCCTCTCGTCAGCGAGGAGAGGATTCACGTGGCTGGATTCAAAGTGGCACATCTTTTAATCGTTATATGTTTAGCAAACAATGTCAGTTCATCACCAGTGAGACGTGCACTGGTGAGGTGCTGTGTCCTTGTCTTATTCAAAAGTGTATCCACAGCATGAGGTACCATAACTGTGAGGTCAGTATTGAGTATGAGTCCAGCTGATTGTCTGATTGAAGCGGCCACAGCCCGGACCACTCAAAGACAGCTCGGGAGGGCTCTTGCGACTGGGTCAAGCACAGCAGAAAAATAAGTGCAAGGTCTTTGTTTATCACCAAATCTTTGAGTCAGGACAGAGAGGGCATAACCAGCCATATCATGGACATAAAGCACAAATGGCTTCCTATAGTCAGACGAACCTAGCACTGGAGCAGAGCAAAGCGCAGTTTTTAGTTGCTCAAAAGAATGCTGACAATCAGGTGTCCAGGGCAAGGGCTCGTTAATGCAAGCAAAGGTTTGTCTAATAAAGAGTAGTGCAGGATCCACTGGCGACAGCAAGAAGTAATACCTATGAAAGCGTGCACATCTTTTTGAGTTTTCGGACGGGGTATTTTAACAATGGTACTAATATGTTCTGGTGTTAACCTTCTACCCTCCTTCGTTAGTAGGTGACCTAAATCGGTGACAATACTGAAACTTCCATGATGTGCCAAAAGTAACATTAATGTCACTGTAGTAACCTTACAACCCTGTTCTGTATCAGAAACAATTGACAAATCATCGACATATTGGACCAATACATTACCCAGAGGAAGCGAAAGAGAATCCAACTGGCCTTTCAATGCTTGACTATAAATACTAGGACTTTCAATATAGCCTTGAGGAGAGCGAAAGAAGCGAAAGCTTTTATCAGCGAGTGTAAATCCGAATAAATACCTGCTATCTGGGTGTATAGGAATGCTAAAGAATGCATTTTTCAAATCAATAACGGAGAAAAACTTAGCAGTAGATGGAATCATTGTCAAAAGCAAAGTGATGTCAGGAACAACTGAAAACTGCAGGACTACTATTTTATTGACTTGTCGCAAATCAATCACAAAACGATATACCTCATCATATTTAGCAGAGGAGTCAGAAAGTGTCCTTTTTAGGGCAGGAAGAACAGGACTATTACTTACATTGCCTGTAGTCTCCTCAACAACTCCCTTACATATTAAATCCTGAACTATTTGAAGAAGGCCTCGTCCTCCTCCTGCCTGTGGTATTTTATACTGTGGGATACAGGGCAGTACGGCATAGACCTTAACCCCTATAGAAATTGGGGGTCTATGCAACAGACATAGACCCCCAATCAGTGCCATTGCTTAGGAGGTGCTTGATCAAATTCAGGTGGAAGGGGGGCATCTTTAGATAGACAGTTTCTAGTCCCTAGGTCCGGACCCATTGTAATATAAACACCATCTGGTGAACAGTAAATAGTAGCATGCAATTTCTTTAGTAAATATAAACCCATCAAATTCTCACCTCAACTAGATGTTAAAAGAAATGGATAATCCACAGTAAAAGGACCTATGGTAAGAGCAAGGGGGCATGAAATGGGGCTTACAACCGCTACTCCTGAAAAACCCACTGAAACATTATTCTGGCCAGACAGGGGCGCCCCAGGGCCAGGTGTCGGGCAATTGAACTTTTCATGGCACCTGTATCAACCAGTAACTCCTAAGGGGAGCCTTACAGATTGATCTTAACGTAAGGACCACGTTGGTCTACAGGTATCTGAACTGGTCCCGTACCCTGTCCCTGGCTGTCCTAGCTGTAAGACATCCCTGTCACATCATCTATACCATACTTGTCATTGTAATAATGCATGTCTCTAGCGTCATCAAACTAATTGTCTGAACGGTCTACAAGGACAGAAGTACATTGCTGCCTATTGGTCCCACGGCCCCTGTTTCCGGAACCTTGACCTCGAGTAAACAAAACGTTTTGCAAAAGTACAGGGCACGGGCTACGCCAGTGACCTTTTTCCTTGCAATACGCACACTGATTCTGGCCAAAGATGTCACTGGAGGGTGCCTCGTATGAGGAAGCTGTTGGTGGGGTCCCTGTTCCCTAGTGTTACCTCGATATGCTTGTTGCAATAATACCCTAGTCTTTAAATCTTTATGCTTTTTATGCTTTTTATCTTTCTCTTCATTATCCCTATGCTCATATTATTGAGCCATATTTAAAATCACAGAAGGAGAAGACGTAGACCATGTACTCTCAGACGCCTAAAGTCTAGACATTATTTGAAGGAGGAGATTAATGACAAACCTATCAACTAATAAACAGACTCCTCCCTCTGTAGACGTATCCAGCCCACTATAATCCAGAAGTGTCTCTTCAAATCTAGTGAAAAAGTCAGACACACTCTCATCTTTCTTCTGCGACAGCCAGTCAATCTATCTCAACTAACTTTCTTAGGCAGAATAAGAGTATGCTTGTATTCTATTATACGGCCGGGCAAGGCAAGTAACTCGGCGCTTGGTTTATCTCCTGGCTTCCTATCTCGGTCCCAACCCTTAATCACATCCCACGTTCCACCTAACTCGGCGACGTGATCTTGGGTATGTACTTGCTGCCAAATATCAAATGTAACTAGTAAATAAAAAAAAAACCACTATGTCAGTAGAGGAAGCAGCCTCTGTCAATTCTTAATAGTAAGCAGTAGCATTTTTCCTAGGGTCGGGTAACATATGCCTTAAGAGCCAAAACCTCACTTCTCTTCCACGGACTACAAACCCATTGTTCCTGGAAGTGAGCAGGCACAGCCTGTGTGGTAACCGTTCCATGCTGATCTGTTATGGCGGGAATTTCCGGATGGTAAATTGGCAGAACCTCTCGCATTGGGATTTGAGTTATTTTAGTGGGGCTCCTATCATGCAATATATCTCTATAAGCCAACAGTGTGAAGATATTTCTATACAAAGATGTTGACTCCAAACTATGTACATTGGTACCTTCATCGATATTAAATATTATTGTGGCTGCTTCTGTTTCAATGTATAGGCAGCAAAGGTCAATCAAGTGGAAGCCAAATGTTTGAGGGCATGTTGTTGCAAAAAGGGGTCATAGTCTCGCATGACCCGCCAGATATCCATGAGATCATAAATTGGGTTGCGAGCCCACTTTATCGCCTGGTGACCTACTTCACTCTTCTCCCTATTCCCCACCCCAGACCACATTAACGGACTTGACCCTTCCCTTAGTGTAGTAAGAACGTTATCTCCCAAGGGTGTGTCAGTGATTAAGGGCGATGGGGGATGAATCACTGGTGCAGAAGTGGTAGGAATTGCACCAGTTAAATTTAGTAACGGAAGAGAAGGAGCAGGGGGGATACTAACTGGAGCAGTAGGTGCAACAGCTGTAGGGTCAGAGGTACTGATGAGGCTGATGGGGAATACCGGGTTAGACATTTCTGGAACATACGGAGGTGGGGTCAGGGCTGGACTGGCAGTAGCGGGCACAAGGCTTTCCCCCAGTAAAATGCCAGGGTGGTTGCAGGTTTTGGGCCCCTGGGGGAAGTTTTTGTCACAGGTCCGCTTTTGTAGCATAGCTGCAATATCGGCCTCTGTAACAAAATAAGCCAAAACCGGCCCTTGCAAATAGCTTGGCTGCACCCCCAACCCCCCGGGGGTCGGCCAAGCACTTAGCCTGGGTCGGTTTTGGTTCCCAGTCTGGCCCTGGGCGGGGTCGAGTATCTAATAAGGCATCCATAAAAGTATCCCCATCCTCCTTAGTCACATAAGATTTTATCAATATGCAAACGCAATCTCCTGTCTTCACACTCTATTCCTGTCTCCTGTTTTTCTTTATCATAAGCTACAGCTATTTGTGTAAGAGTTTGCATATTTACTTTTCTAACATCTCTCTCCGTTTTCAATTGCCTCTGTCTGGCCTCTTACTGCCAAGTACGTAGAGAATTAAACATACATTGTCTACTGCGTCTTTTCAACAACTGATCCTGTAAAAATCCTATCTTTTGTTCATCGAAAGAGCCCGTCAAAGGCCACTGCAACTCGACATTGTCTCTTGTATATTTGTGCCAAGTGTACTAAACATAATAGTGCCAAGGCCATGTTTCTCATACATATCATAATTAGGACTGCCCTCAGGAGGTTCAGGTTGGGATTCAGCCAACAGTGCATCAGTAGAACAGCAATCAAAGAACAAACTCTGAATCTTACTAAAACCAGGCATCACAAAAAAATGTTGGGAATAGATCCTTACATTACCTGTCAAAGTATTTGCAAACACTTTTTACAGAAACAATCCAAATACCAAAACAAAACCAAATCATAGTGGTACCACATCCGCATAGAACCAAAACAGACTCACCTGATATCCAAAGTGGAAAGAAACCATTTTGCCACTGCTGACTCTTCCGTCTAAATAGTCAGATCAGGGTTCGCCGTTCAGGACCCCAGTCGGGATGACCGCTGGGTGAGGCACCCTATGGTGGGACAGAGGCAGCAGCTGCCAGTAACGGTAACTCTTTGTGCAGGGATCCGTGAGTCGTCAGTCTGAGTTGATGTTGTCCTCGTCCTCCCCTCCATCGACGGAAAAGAGATGGGTCAATAACCCAAAGGAGGTCCTGTTCGGGCACCAACTGAAGGAAATGACCCGCTTGGGGCCACCCGCGTCACTGTAGACCCCCTCCCAGCCTTCCATACCAAATGAAGAGTTGGAGAAACAGTGGAGAATATAGACCAACAACTGTTTACTCGTATACACTCAGAGAGGAGCCTCATCTGCACAGTCCCTGGGAGTGGTACACATGGAACTACAGGTCTACAGGCATAGAGATACATTATGTACATTTCACAATTCGATAAAACATGCCCACAGTGGAATATTCCAGGCACCTGCAGTTGGACAGTAAAATTTTAAAAAAACAGTTTCTGCTCTCGCAACCCAACACAGTCCAAGGATGTTGCACTCTTAGTTGCGATAACACTACCAGACAGGTGAGAGAGGGCCTCTATCTAGTGGAAAAGCTATGGGCTGGCGTTCACAGTTCTTCATTACAGAAACTAAACTCAGCATTGGGCATTTCTCAGAAATAGCAAGGATTCGTTTTGTTCATCGTACAAAATGGCGTCTTAAACAGAAATTGGTGCAATGAATGATTACTTATACAATGCACTGTGTAAGCATTAATGGGCCTAATCTAACAGTAGTATGGAGAAGGAGGCATTCTGTTCCACTTCACGGCAGCCATCTTGTTAAAGGAAACTGCTGCTGCTGCCTATGCCTTTCCCCCACTGAAGTCCGTCATGACTCAAAGGTGATTAAAAAATGTATAATTTTTGACAGGAGCTTGGCAAAAATCAGAACTAAAATTAAAATAATTATTGAAGCATCTAATATGACAACAGGGTATTGTATAAAAAAACTTCCTCATATTAACTTGGCAAGGCGTCACATACCCTCCATGGAGAATAAAGAAAATCTCTGAAGGGTTTCACCTTAACATTGACCTTCTCGCTTATATATGTTTTCTAAATTGCAAATTTCTAGTCTCTTTCTATTTCCATTTTTTTATTTAAACCGGACTGTCTGACATTTTCATGTGCAAGTTTGTTGTATTTGGGTCTCCTTTTTGCACATGTACCATAAGGCCGAGAGAAAGTAAAAAAATAAATAATAAATCTGATCATGGCTTCCAGAGCCATGCCTAATTAAAACTGTTTTATTATCTCGGTAGAGGCGGTGGACCAGTGATGGCAAATTGCTGTAGCTCAAGCCAGGCCCTTAAACAACTTGATACAATTCAGATTACATAGTCAGGTTCATTCATTCTAGTCCAGATACACTTACATTTCTCTGTGTTAGTCTTACTCTCAGAATCACGGTTACAACGATATCTGGCATACCAAAGGTGGAAACAGGAAGATGGTTCATGAAAAGACATGGACCAACTTTGGGGGACATAAAAATCACATAAAGGAGGAGGATCCAAAATCCTGGTGAAGAAAAAGGATTCCTGTTGAACAGACGTACCAGCTATGAATATTTTCATAAAATATAAGTATGTTTTCAGCATGATGGAGGTTCTTGAGAAAGGCCTTTTGTTCAATGGGTTTCTACACTTACCATGTTACATAAAAAAGTAGTCAATTATTTTAATTTTCAAGGCGAATGTCCTGCTGCATTTTCAACTGAATGGTTAATCTATAGTGGCTGAATGGGCCTTGTGACTGATAGCCAGTGCTTGATTTGAGCCGGTGGTCACTGGTGGAGGCCACCTGTACTTATTTTTAGGACCAGCACTTACTTTTTGTGCATCAGATACTTCCCAAAAGCAAGAGAGGGAAGTGAGATAATGGGGCAGGAATCCTTGGATGTGGATTATAGATCCCTGAAGTGATTTACGATTACCAGATTTAGGGCCTGATTTAGATCTCAGAGGAGGGGTCACTCCTTCACAACGGAGATGGATATCCCATTGGCTTAAATATAAATTCCATTATGTACTATGTAATTGCACCAGCCAGAGGTTTCTGGGCAGAGTTTGGTGTAGGTACTCATTCTTTCACAAAGTAAACACTGCTGATAGATTTGATTCTTTTACTGTTTGTGTAGCCAGATTGCTGCTGCTCTGTTATTCTAAATGGATGCATACCGATAGGATGGCTAGCCAAAGTCATTTGAAATGCTAGGATCTTGTGTGAGGTTTCAATTATGAAATGTGTTACTCAGTGACGTTGCAAGGGTGCTTGGGTCCTAATGCAAGCAAAGAAAATGAGCCCCAGTCCTTGGTTTTGTAGTAAACAACATAACTTAGCTATATTTGGGTTGCACTGGGCCCTTGGTAGACCTGTACCCAAAGCAACTGTACTTACTGCACTACTGCCTCTCCTGTGACCACCTACTTCCATTTTACTCTCTCCTCTTCCTTTCTTCATCTATAAACCTCATTTCCCTTTTTAGTCATTGTCTCGTTCTATCTCATGTCCTCTCTCCTATCTTTCACCCACTTTTTTCTTTAATCTCTTTCCTCTCTGATCTCTATTGACCCCTCCCTGGTGCCCATCCACCTTCCTTGCTCAAAACATTCTATCTAGAGGCTTCTAAATTTACTACAGGAAAGGCTACCCCATGGGGTGTTGCTTCAAAGGGGGCGGGTTAGGGTATTACACACCATGATAAATATATTTTGGGATAAATTGTTGGGTACAGGTGCTTTCAGTTAGGTATGGTGAGGTGTCTGTCGTGTTTCAACATGAATTTATACACACAGACTAAAGATGCACACACTCTTGCCCTCTCTCTGTTTGGAAAGACTTCAAAAATGTTGATTATTTAAAAAAATAATGTGCTTTCCAAGTACCTCTACCAATCAGCATTCATCTCCCTATCCACTGCTCCTTAAGCCCTCTTAGTGCCCTGCTTGTTGTATAATGTATTTTAACATTACGGGCCAGCGTGACTGTTGGGAAATCTGAAGCTCACTCCCCTCCAGTCTAACTGACCAAGCTGCGCCCCTAGCTGCCTCCCCCTTCAATCTCTGGGTCCAGTGCCACAGCACCAGCTGCATCCCTGATAGCTATTACCATGAACACAAAGCAAAATATGAGGAGTGTTAGAGCTGCCAAAGACAGAGGAAAAGATGATCAGTTATTACAGCAAGCAAACATTGACCAATGTATGAACAGAGAAGTTAGACACAGGAAACATCAAACAAGATATGTGCAGAGTGATTGCAACATAAAGCAGCAGCAAGATTCCCCATCTGAATCTTTTGGCAGACGTCTAACTCAGATCTCGTTCTCTCTGTCTGACAAGAGCTCCACTTGCCGTGGTTGGAGGTCACGAGCCGGCCAGTGGGACCTAGCCACTCGCCTGACTCGCGCTTGACTCGCGCTGCTCGCGCTGCTCTCCGCGCTCTTAGCGCGCATTTAATTTACTTTTAAAAACCACTTTTAATTGTCTCTGGCATACGACTAACCTTTTTGTTGTGCAGGTTGCCGCTATCTCTCATCCTTGACAGCCGCCCTCGCAGGAGATTAATTCCCGCCGGGTCGCGCTGTTTGGCCGCCATATTGGGTGAGGACGCTGAGCAGGCGAGCGGTGCAGCGCTCGGCCCCTCACGACCTCAGCCCATAAAAACCATTGTGCTGCCCCTCATGACTGGTTGGAGGTCACGAGCCGGCCAGTGGGACCTAGCCACTCGCCTGACTCGCGCTTGACTCGCGCTGCTCGCGCTGCTCTCCGCGCTCTTAGCGCGCATTTAATTTACTTTTAAAAACCACTTTTAATTGTCTCTGGCATACGACTAACCTTTTTGTTGTGCAGGTTGCCGCTATCTCTCATCCTTGACAGCCGCCCTCGCAGGAGATTAATTCCCGCCGGGTCGCGCTGTTTGGCCGCCATATTGGGTGAGGACGCTGAGCAGGCGAGCGGTGCAGCGCTCGGCCCCTCACGACCTCAGCCCATAAAAACCATTGTGCTGCCCCTCATGACTGGTTGGAGGTCACGAGCCGGCCAGTGGGACCTAGCCACTCGCCTGACTCGCGCTTGACTCGCGCTGCTCTCCGCGCTCTTAGCGCGCATTTAATTTACTTTTAAAAACCACTTTTAATTGTCTCGGGCATACGACTAACCTTTTTGTTGTGCAGGTTGCCGCTATCTCTCATCCTTGACAGCCGCCCTCGCAGGAGATTAATTCCCGCCGGGTCACGCTGTTTGGCCGCCATATTGGGTGAGGACGCTGAGCAGGCGAGCGGTGCAGCGCTCGGCCCCTCACGACCTCAGCCCATAAAATGGCGCCCCCTTACAGGGAGCGCAGCGGACGGGCGCAGCGGGCACGCCGTCAGCGCGCCGAAGTTGCGCCTAAGTCCAGCCCGTCTGCGCCCGTCCGCGGCCGGACGGGCCCAGGGGCTAGGGATGCTGCCACTCCTATATTCTACTCTCCCTCCGCTCTTAGGTGCCTAAACGCCTCTGCCAGCCCTCTCTCCCCCAGACACCTGGACTCGTATCACGTCACTTGGCATTGCAGGCACCCCTATCCCTCATCTTGCGCCGACGCCATCACTCATTGCTCCGGCTCTTACCGAGTCACAGATTCGGGTTTTATATCTAAACACCAGCTCTATGGTCAAGCACCAAACCGATATTCTACATTTACTTATGACTGAAAGTCCTGATGTCCTACTGTTATCAGAGACCTGGCTCACCGACGATTCACTCCCCGACATCTTGGCTGCGCTACCCCCAGACTACTTTCTGTTGAATACCAACCGATCAGGGGGTCGCGCCGGGGGAGGGGTGGCAGTGGTAATACGCAAGGATCTCAAGATTATTGCCTCCGCGGCCATGACTCTCCCGGAAGTGGACACCCTGGTCCTCAGCCTCGGGACTGAGGTAGGTGCAGTCACTCTTATGGCACTATATCGTCCCCCCACTCTATGCCGTCCTTCCCTTCATCTTTCATCGATCAGTTGACCAACATCGCTACTTCCTCCCCCTGTATCGTCATCATTGGTGACTTTAACTACTGGTTTCAGCATGAGGACGCCGGCCCGCATGCTTCCGAACTGTTTGAGGGTCTCTCGAGCCTGAACTTTATTCAACTAGTCAGGTCCGCCACCCATAAGGGCGGCCACATCCTCGATCATATTTGGACCCATGGGGTCAAGTCCTCTCGCCCACTAATAACACCTTGTGTGTGGTCGGATCATTCTCTGATCGACACCACTATCTCGTCGGTTGGCCAGATCAGGATCCCCCTGCGGGAGGGTGGCACTGCCCGTAAGTGGAAGGCTGCCGATTTCCCCAAACTGCTGACTCACCTGTCCCAAACTTGTCCCCTGCTTCCCAATGACATTGGTACCAATGAGCTTCATGGGCTTGTGGCAGACTGGCTGACGACAGCCAGTGACATCTTTGCTCCCCTAACCAAGTTCCCCCGATCTCGGCACAGCAATTCCCATAAATGGTTCACCCCCCATCTCAAAACCCTCCATTTGGAACTTCGTCAACTTGAGCGTAAGTGGAGGAGAGACTACTGCCCTCTAAGTAGAGATGCCTATGTGGCCGCCCGCAATAGGTACAAACTTGCCACCCTCGCAGCAAAAAAAGCTTATGCTTCAGGAAAAATGTTATCTGCCCCCTGCAAGTCCAAAGACATTTTCAAAGTCCTTAATGAATTCACCTCCAATCCTAGGATGCTCCCAACTCAGGCCCCCACACAGGAAGCATGCAACACTCTCAGCACTTTTTTTATCGAGAAAATTGTATTGATCAAGGACACCATTCCAGTCACTCCTCCTGGCGCTGGATCTGTCTCCCCCCACTATAACATTTCTTCGCTCACACAACTCCCTCTTCTAGACCCTACTTCTTTGGCCACTCTGGCCACCCGCATTAAGTCTGGATCCCCAGACGACTGCTGCCCCCCTTCCATACTCCGGGACATCTGCCATTCTCTACCCGACTGCATTCTTCCCCTGCTAAACTCTTCTCTTTCTTCCGGTACGGTGCCTGGCTCCTTCAAGGAGACCGTGCTGGTGCCCCTTTTGAAGAAGCCAGGGGCTGATCCCGCCGTCCCGGCGAACTACCGCCCCATCTCCCTCCTGCCTTTCTTTTCTAAAATCCTGGAAGCCCACGTCACCACCTGTCTCTCACAGTTTATCGAGAGCTCCAACTTTCTCGAGGCTAACCAGGCCGGCTTTAGACCCGGCCACTCTACGGAGACAGTGATCTTGGCCGTGCTGGACCCCCTGAGAGACGGCGTTGACAAGGGTACCCCCCAGGCCTTGGTATTATTAGATCTGTCAGCCGCCTTCGACACGGTGGATCATAACATCCTCATCCACCGTGTCGAGCAGGCTGGCATCCAAGGCCTGGCGTTGGCCTGGGTCAAATCCTTCCTGACCGGCAGGTCTCAGACCCTCAGCCTGGGCACTTTCAGGGCTCCAAGGGAGCATTCGCCCTGCGGGGTCCCCCAGGGTTCCTCCTTATCCCCTCTTCTTTTCAATCTTTATCTTCGACCCCTTCTTTTTTCTCTGAGGCAGTGGGACGTCACCGTTTTCAACTACGTGGACGACCTGCAACTCATCTTCTCTCTTAACTCCCCTTCTGCTATTTCTAACTTTCAGGCAGTTATGTCCCACATTCTCCAGTGGATGGGCCAAAACCAGCTAAAATTGAACCCCGGTAAGACGGAGCTCCTCCTTCCCGGTAGGAGCGCCACCTTCTGGGGGCCACACTTCTGGCCGGCGGAACTTGGCTCCTCTCCTACCCCCGTGGCCTCGGTGAAGAGTCTGGGGGTCACAATTGACTCCGGTCTATCCCTTGGGCCGCAGGTGGGGACGGTGGTCTCTTCCTGCATCTACCAGCTGCGCAGGATCAGGAAAGTGGCATACCTCCTTACACCTGATGCCCTCCTGCAAGTCATCATGGCCCTCGTCCTCTCCCGCTTAGATTTTTCGAACGCGATCTATCACGGTCTGCCTAAAACATCTTTGGCTAGACTGCAAGCTGTTCAAAATCAAGCGGCAAGACTGGCCCTGGGGATCTCGAAGTGGCAATCCGCCAGGCCCCTCCTTGCCAAACTGCACTGGCTCCCTGTCACCTCAAGGGTGGCCTTTAAGATCGGCTGCCTCATCTTCAAGTCGTTAGCTGGGCCCTGTCCCGCCTTTCTGAAATCTCTCATTAGACCCTACTGCCCATCCCGGAACCTGAGATCCTCTCATCTTCACTTTTTGACCGTCCCCTCTTACAAGCTCTGCAGATCTGGAGGCCAGAGATTTGCATACCTGGCCCCCAAGCTTTGGAACTCTTTTCCTTTTCTTCTTACAACCTCTAATTCTTTGACTCTCTTTCGTAAATTCTTAAAAACCTGGCTCTTCCCCCAACCTGGTTAGTCCCTCTGTCCCCTTCGCTTCCAACCAGCGCCAGGAAACCCATGGTGTCAATGCGCTCTATAAGCACCCCTTACAATACAATACAATACCACACTAGGACCAGGGAAATGTAAGGAATTTTGAGACTGGGCCTAGTGCAAGAAATTGAATTGTTCTGTGAGACTCGTCAGAGTACTAAAAATCACAAACTGAGTACCTGTCTCTCACACTTCTTCATTAATAACACTGCGTAGCAACAGCAGTCAGAAGTACATTAAAAAAAATGTATGGGAACTGTGATGCTGCGCGCAACTGGGGTGGGGGGAATGAGCTTGGGAGCGGGGCCAAAAACATGGCTAAAAAAGCTAAATATTCTGTAACTTTTTTTGGTCTTTCACCTTCAGGTAACTACATATAAAATATCGCACAGTTTAAATGAAAAAAACAAATGCAAGCTAAGTTGATCAGCAGGAAATGTACTATTGTACATTATGAAACCACAATTTATGCACTGCAGAGGTCTATTTGTGTAACCAGTGAGCCACAAAATTGAATCCTGGTTGGCGCAGTGGAGAATATTGTGTATGTTTAGAGCTAGGAGGTCTCAGTCTTATCTGTGGCAGAAAGCACTGTAAATATGCAAGTCATTATTTTAAACTTGCTTTAGTGTCAGTATAAGATAGGCTGCTAAAAAACTGTGCAAACACATTTAAGATAAAAAAAAGTACTTTCAAAATATAAATTTAGCAATATGGTGCACATTTTTTTGCTAGCGGTCTATTAAAAGCACACCCTTCTTCTACCAGCTTCTAAACAGCCTTTACATTTTCAGAATAACCAACTGTGCACATTTACATTTCTTTCAGGGAGGCAGGCACCCTGGCAAGAAGTCTTGTTTAGCTGTCTGCCCTTACCTCAGTTTCACAGCACAGGAGACTACCTGCCTTACACTTCAGCAAAAGCATTTCAACAGTTAGAATTAATAGTCTAAGGACACTTGTATTTTCACAAAAAGCAGGGGACCTGTATTTCTTAATTTAAAAAAGCATGGGCATGTTGTGTCCCTCAGAGCCCACCCACTTGGACCACTGCTTAGGGCTGCATTGCGTAACGCCAATACGCACCATACCGGTCATCACGCACAACATGCAAACACTTCCCACATAGGATCTAAACAAAGACATCATTCCAACCACACACCCTACATAGCATAGTATACTGCCCATGTAGGCAAGCACTTCAGTGCTCTCAACGATGTAGTAAATAGTATTTAAATGATGCAATAAAATATAATATAATACACAAAATACAATACAATGGAGTGGATGGGGTAACCCTATCTGCAGAGGAGATATGTCCCCATTTTTAAATGAGATGGAAAATAAAAGCAGTTGTAGCACACATTGTCTGCGTTCCTGTCTCATGCACAAGAAACATATTTGCACTGCAGGCTGCCGCTAGCCCTTTACAAGGACGGACACTGGGCTGAGTTATATGGAAGACTAGCAAAAACTGGAGCAGCCTTCAGAAAAGCTTATCAAGGAGGGGCGAGAATCTGGCCTTACCAAACACACCAGCCACCCTCAATCGACCCGTCACAAAGAGCTCTAGCTTCCCCTAGCCATCCTGACCTAAGGTCTCCTACTGAGGGCTACTGCTATGGCCACTCAGATCTGGCATCTCCTACCAAGAGGCACTTTCATGTTCACCAAAACCCAGCACCGTAGCATGGGTTGCCAGCACTAAGAACAAGGCAAGTATTGTGCCCCCTAAACCGTGCACCGTTAGCACTTCCAAGCGCAAAATTTTAAAATAAAATAAAATTGTAGGATGAATGTTTTTGCTTTTACAATTTCGCTACCCCTAAGAATTTTGCACCCCCCCACACTATGCAACTGCCAAGACCTACCACAGCACTCTGTACTGAGGAGCACTTCCATGCACTGACATATGTGGCATTCGGTGCTGAGGGACATCACTCTGCTCAACCAGAAAGTGCCTGACACTTCATTGCACAGTCATGCTTAACTAGGTCAGGCTTAGGCCTGGCAACCCAACTTATCGGCGTCCCTTTTCAAGCATACTCGATGGTTGGCAAGACACAGTTACAGTCAGTATGACTTATCATGATTTGGATCCTTATAGCCTCTCAAATCTCTACCAACTAGAGTACCCATGAAGTGGAAAAAACGAAAATATAATACAAAATGGTGTCTCCTCTTGGGATCTTTTCATTAAAGCTTCCCTCTGTACCTAAAAAAGAAGAGACCCTTTTCTCCTTCCCCCTTTCTAAACCAATTATTGCTCTCCACGTCTTTCCAACTCAAGAGTTTTCCTACTTGTTAGGGCTGTAGCCCACATTGTTACCTTTGCTACAAATGTGAGGTATTAAAGGAAAACAACCCAAGAGGGGACACCATTTTGTCTTCTCATGTCATTTTTTTCGCTCAATTCATTATTTTTCCTCTTTCCTTTTTTTTGAGTGCAGAGAAATCTCTAGCAATGCTTTGCCTCCACATATACCTACCATTTCCTAAGATTTGGGCTATTAGAGGTGGAAATGAGCGATTCGGGTATGCATCGACAAGATAAATAGAAACATGTAGATGTTGCTCTCTCGTAAAAATGCAAGTCAGGGTTACCTGTTCTGTATTTGCCCATAAATGTGGCTAAATCCCCTGTTCAGGTTGGACTGTCGCAATGGCACTTGAGTTATGAATTAAAGTGCAGTACAAGGCCTTTTTTGTAAGGGCCGCTCAATCTGTTTCAGTTGTTATGTGATCTTCAATTGACTCTAAGTACTGGAAAAGTTGCTCCTGTCCAGCGCAGACTGTGCTGACGTAGATGTAAGCATGTGATAAGTATAGGATGCACTCTCAGACTGTTGGTATGTGAATGCATATTTAAGAATTTAAGTGCATATTTAAGGTGTCCAGTGGGAGTTACTTGTTTTAAGTGAGAAATTAATGTTACGCATTTGCACATCTGTGTTAGTGTGACTGTCCTGCAAGTGCTAATACTATTCCTTTTCAAATGTTTTTCCTAAGTTGTTTCATATTAAAAGTGTGAGTAGCTATTGTACAGCGATATTGTGTTAATATGTTTAGAGTGTTTATTTTAATGTATGAATGTTTGCCATATTTTTGGTAACTTGTACAAACAATAAACAAATAAACATGAACACTACTTAAAATTCCCTCAACTCACCCTCATTTTGAAGTTATGACACTCCTTGGTTTTATCGGGACCCTCGAAAAAAGCAGGATGTCTCCCCTTTTCTTATTATTCACCAAATATTTCACCTCTATTGATTTCCATGAGTTCTCTTACCATAAAAACGTAGTGCTACCCTCCGTGGAAACTCAAAAAGTTGAGAGGTAAAGTTGAGAGGTAACCAATGTCATAGACGGATCTGAAGGCTTGATGGACTAATGCATGATTCTCCATTAATATGGGTTAATCTCATGGTTGTAGGTCTCACCCTTCCGAGGTCAATAAAATGTGTGCCACTGCTAAACCTGGGCCTCATTACGAATGTCCGCTGCCACCGTAACAGGAAAAGGGACCGACTGCCAAAAGTGTGGTGGTTCCGCCAGGCTAATTAGGAAGCGCCCCCACACTGCTGGACGCATCCTTGACTTTAACATTGTGACGGGAGGTGCTGTAAGCAGCGCCCACCGCAATGTTAAAGTCCATGTTGTGCATTGCCATGCACAAAGTGACATGCACCGCGGGGTGCCTGCCACCTTGTGCATGGCAATGAAGGGGGGGGGGTACCATAGCTACACCCAGTGCAGTCACCCACCATCCCACCTCCCCCGGGGGCCTGCAATGGGCCCCCGAAGTGATTTCCCGCATGCCTTTCCATGGCCGAGTCTCCGCCATGGAAAAGCATCCCCACCGCAGGCATCATAAAGTGGATGGTGGTACTTGCAAGGCATCGCCACCAAATTATGGCCTTTTTCCGCCCGGGCGGCATTCGTAACGATTGCCGACTGGTGGAAAAGCGGCGGACGGTCTTTCCGTCCACCCGGTACTCCTTGCCATACTAATATGGCAGGGGATAAAACAGGAACAGATGGCGATCTGCCCGCCATACTGATAGGCCCCATAGTTATTTGTCAATGATGACAAGAGGCCTCCATGGCGGTGACTATGCGCTCTCTCAGTACCTTTGCTGTTATAGTGCCCTGTTCTGAGTGGCACATACCAATCTCAAGTATACTTGGGGAGGTGGGGAAAACATTCCACATTATTTGCAAAAGTTTACACGTGCCTGCTAACCCCTATTTTTGAAAAACAAATTTCAAAGGCTATCTTATGCACATTCACGGATAATTAAATACATACATTCCATTCGTTCCTGTGTTTAGATGTGAAGCAGTTCCCACCCCCCTGCATGGTTTGCTTCAGTTGGAATTAAACCTTTCTCTCGCACTTTATTAAGCATGACGTTTGACCTCGGAAATCCCGTTGGTGGTTTAAGGAATTTCCTATTAATGTAACCTTGCTCACGTTTCCAAAATAGCAGTGGCGGCTGCGTTGCTGCTGGTGCTTAAAACATTCTACATTCTGTCGTGGTGTTTCCCCGCCATCCCCCGAGTGGTCTCACCACAACCCTTGAAAAGTTTAGCATGTTTTTGGCCTGCCCTCCGCAGATATCACGTAGTAAACCACAGCCTTGGCCCCAAAGGGAGATGGATAGCGGGGGCGCTGTGAAAGTGCTGACGGGGGCTGGGTTTACGGGCCGTGCTTGGGGCATGCAGAGGGCTCTTGTTTATGAAGGGGGGGGGGGCTGTTCAGAGGGAATGGAATGCAGGGCTCACAAGTCTGTGAAAGGAGCAGGCAGGGGAGGGACGTGTGGGGGAAGGGCGTGCGTGGCTCTCATGTTTGTGCAGCGGCAGGGAGGGACGTACTACGGGGCAGAATCTGGGAATACAGATTAAACACACAGCTGGATGAGCCGGCAGCTCCGGAAAGCATTCCTGCTCGTTCTCCGGCACAGGCTTCCATTGTTCGACAGGACAAGGCCGGTGGAACCTGAGCCGCGGAGCAGGAGTCACAGTTTAACTGAAAACGGCTCTTATGCTTTTGCTAGTTTGTTATTACACGAAGACGCTGGCTGTAGAGGCAGAGGTGCGCGAGGCGAAGGCATCCACAGCGACCACATCAGTTAGTTTTGGAGACTGCAGCTGGGCCTGCATGTCGGAATATATAGTCCAGGATCACACGAGGAGCATTGCTGAAATGGACGCATTATGATTTTATCCATATGCGATCCTGATTAATTCCAGAGATTACTGCAAATGCCCGGTTTGAGGAAAGGGTCTCCTGCTGCTGCAGTTTTCCATTCTTGATATTTCACATGGAATTATGCACCAGAAAAACTTTCGGATTCAAATGATGTTCCTGACGATGCATCTCAAAATATCAAATTTATTTAATATTCCTTCTTATTCGATAATAGTATCATTTCATGACATGTAAATTCAAAAGTCGTTCAGCTAACGAGTTTCGTTAAAAAAAGAAATTCTTAAACTTTTTCAGGGCTCTAAATTATTGCTCAAAGTCAATAGTAAACTTTAGGCTTCAATAAACTTCCAAAATGTTTTTAAAAAGATCCAATCCTCATGTGCTCCTTAAATAGTTTTCCTTCCAGTGATCCATATTTCGATTGGAGGAAAGTGTACCCAGTATTTCAAATGCACAGAGGAAGTTCGAGAACTTTTTTGAACAAAACGCATTGGCTGAACGACTAGAGTATTTATATGTCATGAAATGATACTACGATCATATAAGAAGAAATATGAAATACATTTGCTATTTTGAGATACATCGTCTGGAATATTATTTGACTCTGAATATTTTCCTGGTGCACCATTCCATTTGAAATATCAGTTTCTATCTGAGGAGCAGAAGTGCCAATCAACAGCAGGTACAGGAATTGCAGTGCACTGGACCATGATTTGATTTACCGTGGAATGAGGTGCAGGATCTAAGGTCTGCCGATGTTTCTGTGAAGTTTTTAATTCTTGTTACTTGTGTCTCAGTCACAGCTGTGTTTCTTTGCAAGTACCTTTACTGCTTCACAATAACCTCCCCACATCCCCTTAAAAGTAATTCAAAAGTGACTCAAATAACATTATTACCATCTGGGGTGTAACGCAGTTGACTTCACTTCATCGTTCAAGAGGCCCCCTTCAGTCTAAAGTTCAGGGATATCTGAGAGACATGAGAGTCCTCACATTCTCCATGAGGACCCCATTGTTTTGTGGTCATGTTCAGAACAGAACATCTCCAATTAGAAGGAACTGGAAGCAGTCCAAAAAGCTGTGTTATTTATTGCTCCATATCTCTTAAACTATGTGGTCCAATAACAAACAGACAACCAGGTCACAAGAACAGATGTCAACAACCTAGGGAGAAATTGAGTGCCTTGCTATCTCTGATTGTGATTTAATTTCCTGGGATGTGGAAGGGCCTTGCAGACATGTTGAGTCACACATCTTTGTTCTCAGTGATCATGAGTCTTTGCCCTCTCTGATTTGTGGCAATTCAGAGGCAATTCGGAGGAGGTTTTGTGTTTTTGGGTTAGACCTCTTCACCTCTTTCCAGGATGCTCTTCTACCCAAATTTAATTCCATCCTGCTATGTCCAGAAGCCTGGGTGGTAGATGCGATGAGCTTTCATTGGCTCAGGGGGCTACTTTTTGCCTTTACCCATTTGCCCTACTCAGCAAATTTCTTTGGAAGATGAGAGAGGAACAGCCTCAAGTTCTCCTGGTAGCTCCTTATTGGTGCTATCATCATTGTCACCTTCTACTTCAGTTGACAGTTCACCCCGCAGTCCTTCCCAATTTCTGCATCTCTGCTGAAATTTACTCGGCTGTCAGAAGAGATTCTTTGTTGTTTCGCACTGGGGTTCTGGAGATTCAGAGGCAAAGATTATAATCCTCAAAACGTTTTTCAGATATTGCACTTGACAGGAATCAGCATTCACAACGATTTTTGAGCATTATCATTGTGTTGAAAATAATTCCGTGATTAATGTAGATTTTTTACAGCAATATTTTATTTCATAAAAATGATTTTTTTATCTTCTTTCTTTTAATCATGTGTATCAAGGAATATGTTTATATCGATTTTTATAAATGTAATTAAATTTTCTATGTTATCACATAATATCTTTTTCTGAGTCCCTTTCTCCTTATGGTGTGTCCACCTTCCTGTTTTTGTCAGACTTTGCATTTTTTGCCTGGGCTTTTACCCTTGCACATGTTTGCTTAACCCTGACCCAGGAAATTTATCCCATTCAGGGGGTCCTTGTTACCTCACCAGAGCACGTCTAGACATTTCCAGTAAAGGGGGTAAGATACTAGAATTAGGACTAGTTTACTGTTATGGCTTGCAGTCTTAACTTTACATAGTCAGTGGAGAGTCATGAGAGCCATAAGGGAATCCTTCCTTTCTTGTTTTGATACTCTAGAGTATAGGAGCTTATCTTCTTAGTTTTCTTTTAAGAAAATTGTTCACATTACTGTACCTTCCTGGGATTTGCCTCTGGTGCTTAATGTTCTTCAGGAGCCCCTTGGAAGTTCGTCAACTAATTTAAAAAAACTTTTACGTTTTTTTTTCCCTTTTTTGTGATTCTTTTCAGGTCATAGTTTGGGAGAAAATAAACCCCTTCTTTCTGATGAACCTTTTTATAAGGATTCTAGAAGATAAGGTTGTCCTGAGCCCTGCTTTTCCCCCAAGGATTGGTCTTCTTTTCCGCTTTCACAGGTTCTTCCTGTCTATTTCTCCTCTCCTCTTTATGTTCAGGAAATCTTACGGCCCTCTTTGGATCTTCACAGATCCTTCTCTATTTATCGCCAAATAACTCCCTTTTCAGACAAGTTGATTCGTTATTTGTCACTTTTAGTCTAAGCAAAAAAAGGCCTTGTCTATGTACCTCGACATTAAGTAGATTGGTAAGGATGATTATTTCCTTAGTATACCAAATAGCTGGGGTTCCTTTGCCTTCTATAATTCAGTGCAGGGCCACCAGAGGCACCACTGGGCTGCATTTAAAGGAGCCTTCTTTAAGGATATTTGTGAAGCAGCAACTTGTGCCCCCCCACTCTGATGCTTTTATTGCACATTATAAATGCATGGGTGAGGTAATTTCTTCTTCTTTTGGTACAGCATTATCATCAGCAGTACACTAATAGTTGTGAAAGTATCACTTGTAATTTAATAAAATGGAACTAGGTGTAGAAAAATCTTGTCTCATGCTTTAGTTGCAATATTGACTTAGTTTGGAAATATGCTCATTTTCTTTGTAAGTAGCTAATTATTTCAAGATGTCCTGTATAGACCATCCGGTTATCCTCTCACTAGGTTTTGGGTGGGATACTGTTGATGTGTTTTAATTGGTGAGCACAACGTAGGTAAGTAATCATATCATTATCAATACTTAATTGATTTTCGAAATCTCTCACTTTAAAAAAAATTATTCCTTCACATCAGTTTACAATCGAAACATGTAAAAAAAAGTATTAACATTTTCAGAAAAAATGTATCCATTGTTCTATTAGCCTCATTAAGTTAGACTCAAAAACTTAGCTTAAAGTTTGCTGGCATTAAACAATTCATCAAGGAATAAACTTCCAGCAACAAGTTTTATAACTGGTCGTCCACGAAGTAAATTATAGCAGAGATGCTTGCCGCAATAAATTATCCATAAAAAATATATATCTTTAGTTATAGAGGTACAATGTTAAAGTTAATTAAGTACCTACAGCTTCAGGAATTACAAGGGACCTGACACACGAAGTATTATTTTTTTCATGAGTTAGCATGTTTAATTCCTGTAAATTCAGGAATAATTCAAGAATGAGTAGAAAGTAAAGTGCACCTGTCACATAAAATGTTTGTGAATAGGACTCTGAGTTATTAGATTACAACACGTTTGTTTGCAATCTGAATTATGGAAAGTACCCATAATATTAAAGTGATTATATTGCTGAAACCTGTTTTTTCTGCATGTTGCCAAATAAATATATCCAATCATATTTTTTATTGAGCCTGAAAGCACCTAGAATTTCTCTACCAGATTCATAAAGAGTATACAGCCTTGGATGTCAAGATTAAAATTCTGTTATTGGGCTATTGTGTCCCCGATATTGGTATTTTTCTTTTATTACGTGAACAATCTACCACATTTTGCTTACATTCGACTTATTTAAATGCTTAAGAAAAGTTAGATTCAAAATACTATACGACTTGCTTTATGTAATAATTCGTTATTAAAAATGGTGGTGTCAATTTTTGCATACACTGAATATCTACAATTCACTGCTGAAAATGCTGTCACACAATAATTTCACAACCATTTCTCATTCTTATTAAGCATGTCACAAATGTATCAAACGTTGCTTTACTCAATCAAAGAGTGTCAACATTTTTCTTGTACTGTTAAGTAAACGTTTATTAGTTTAAAAAAATGTATTCAGCAGCATTATGGTCTTTACAGTCAGCCAAATTATAACAAACATCCAATTTAAGAGGTGTAAAAAAACAAGAAAAGAGGAAATTCCCATCCTATTCCTCCTTGCCGCATCCATGCCCCATCTTCGGAACTCATCAACAGATGCATCCTCTGCTTTGTATGTCCTTACTCTATTTCATCTATAGTGCCCGCTTACTCTGCTTTCATGGAGTTGTTCGCCAGTCCGTAGGACCCATGAGTGCATTGAGCATCTGAGGTCTCTAAAGTCCCTTGCTCAATAATTCACCATGGAACCTCACATCTTCATAAATGTGTTCCCCGTAACATGGACTCTATTTGCAAATCTTTCTATATCCAGAAAAGATAATATTCTCACCCACCAAGATACCAGGCCAGGTGAGGTTGCCTTCACCGTCTGAAAAACGTTTTTTTCAGCTTTAATGAGATTTTTTTTAATGATTTGTTCATGGAATAGATCGTGAAAGCCACCAGATGAAGAATGAAAGAATGGTTGGATGGTGTAAGACTTCTATATTTTGATTGTTTAACTTCCCTTGCTGATATGGGAGAAGACCCACCATAATTGATCCTTTGCATTATTTGGCCAGAGCTGGCAGAATATTTATACATCAAGTTTATGAACATCTGCTAGATTTACCAGTGGTTGATTTCAATGATGCCTATTTGAAGGAAGTGAATTATGGATTTAAAAGTTTGAGAAACAGTTATATCAACACATTAGTATTACTTTGTAAAAATCCCATGTTTGGTGGCAGTCGGTTTGTGCCCAGGTACATTTTTTTAATACGTGCATTGGCAATGCCAATAAGTCTGGTATTATAGGAATTTTGTATTGTTATGTAAAGCATTACAAGTAGATAATGTGGGAATGGATATGTATTTTATAGAAGCGAAAACTGTAGAATAATTTTGGTGTAGGTTAAAAGGTTTGGTGACAGTTGCACTGTCAAGCCAGACTTAAAAATCCATGCAGATTAATGACTGCCCTACTCCCATCTGTGGTCCAGTTATCTAAGACAAGTTACTAGCTTTACAGTGTGATGTGTGTAATCTTAAGAGTTCAAATTGCTGGATAAATAAACAAAATTAGCAAACCTGCCTGGAGGGCAAGCACAAAACTTCTGCCTAATCAAAACATGTACTCCTGTCCCCCAACAAGTGGGCGGAATCAAAGCCCCTCTCTCCTGGTAATTTTCAAATAATTTTCTGGTGACAGCTTAGCTGTCAATCCAAACCATAAAGATGAGGGCTAGACAGGAAGAGGAGTCAACGTATGAAGTGATTCTCACCAAAGAAAAAGGGGATGCAACAGTCTTTAAAATGTGCAAATTACAGTCCCAGAGATTTGGAGAACTCACAAAAAATACAATTACTCTTAGGTAAAGAATGGATTGGGGTGCAACGACTAAGTAGAAAAAGTCAAAAAAAGCAATGCTGTCTTTAAGAATGTGAGGCCATTGCAGTATTAAGAAAAACATTGCCAGTGATTTGGGGTGACAGGACATTATAGCACTTTGCTGGGCTAGCAGCAAACTGGGACATTTTCACATTTTTGAAGGAATGTTTATGTCTGGTGTAACAGTGCATCTATTTATCAACCTCTTGTTACCAATTCTTCATGATATAATATAAGAACAGCGTAGTGAGGAGGTCCACGCAGGAAGGTCGTAATTGAGTATAGTTCTAGATAACAAGTAGATACGTTCCCAAGGAAAGCCCCGCCAGGAACACCCTGTATGCTGCTCAGCCCATGCCCAACTGTAACTTCACCTCTCTAAGGCCCAACATTCCGAGGCTCATCAGACTCCAACATTCTATTGTGTTCAGAGCACAGGCACTGGCTGAGCAGGGGTGGTAAAACACCTTACACTATAAATGCAGGATACTACATATATCCCTATTCCTTCCTACAGAAGAACACATGCAAAATATGATAAAAGATAACTAGAGTGAACAAAGGAAAGATAGCAAGGAAGGAACAACAGTGTGACAGAGAGAACGTCAAGGGAAAGAGCGAGCAAGGCAAAGCGAGGAGATAAATGGGAGAAGACAAGGAGGAGAAGGTAAAGTGTAAGTAAGTAAATAGAATAAACCCATCCTCTACAATAATGAAAAAGCACGGAGACTGTGAGACGCAAGAGAGGAAATAAGAAATGGAGAGAGACAGACGTACCAAAGACAACCCCTACGCACACCCACTGCCCAGGAAGGCAAGCAAGGCACGACACAAACAGAACAGAAAACAACTAAAGCAGAAGGAGAAGAAAAGGAAAGAACTCCACCAGGACAAAGGAGAACGAGAAGAACACCTAAGACAAAGAAAGTCAGAAGACACAGGACTAACAACGAAGAATGCATAAGGTCCAGATTCCAAAGATGAAAAGGAAGAGAACAACAATAGGAAAGCTGAACCGAAGAAAATAGAGAGGAAGCGAAGAGACACAAACAGTATCAATAAACTTCTCCACATTTCCCAATGGGTAATACAATGTAATGATAGAGTGTAACATTACGTAAATAAAACAGCAATTTAACATCATAGGAAGAATTACAAAGGAAAAAAACACCCAATGGGACCAAAACACATGGCCGTCCTCTACTCCTAGTCAGGAGGGTGAGGAGAACTGTGAATTGGACTAAAACCAATAAGACACCCTTTGTGAGGGTGACAATGTAAATGTGAATGGAACTGTGACCCATAAGACGGTGCCCTGTGTAAGGGTACCTGTGTAAAAGTAAATGGGACTGAAACCCATGCAACGGTGCCCTGTGTGAGGGTAAGAACATGTGTGACCCATGTAGGCAAATGTATGTGGGCAAATGGGGCAAGACCCAATCCCAGCCCTGTGTAGGAAAAATATTGTGAACGTTTTAATAGAAAAATGAACCCTAAGAAGGTAAGTACCCAGAGTCCACACATGCAAGATGTAGCCCATGTATGCAAATGTACTGTGAGCGAATGGGGTAGGAACACATTGCCATCCCTATATAGAGAAGAAAGAAGCGTTAAACGTACGCATGTAAAATTAAATAATGAACTACTGAAGGTAAGTACCCAGAGTCCATAAGCGTAAAAAATTATGAAAATAAGAGATACTTCAAACAATCCCATGTAGGATAAGAGTGAAGTAGACAATATACTTCCTCCATGTAACGTAACACAGGCCAAAACATGTGTTCATATGGTATATTCACAGCCACGACTTCAAAAGGGCTTAAATTACAAAACACATTAAAACATTTTTTGTGAATGTCAGAGTTAAGGATGTGGCTAGAATCTCCCATGTGGACTTTAAGCTGATAGAACAAGACACAGCATTGATTAACATGTGGCGGAGGCACCTGCATAAATAAATCGGTGGAGAACTCTATGAGTCTGAGGAGAGTATCATGCACCGCAATAAAAAAAAGCCCATGCGAAGTACACCATGTGTCAAGAAGAACAAGCTTGATGCTGTGCCTGGGTACTGAAGGTCAAGAGCTCATGTGCGTTCACACAGAAAAACAAAGTCAAATTCGTACTTTTAGAACAGGCACCAAATAATGGTGCCTCCGAAATGAAATAGTGTGGAGCTGAGCACCAGGCTCTCGCGATGTCTTCTGTCGACATTCTATGACCGTGGTTTGCACACAATGAAAAGCACCGTAGAATTCCTCTGCACCGATAATTAGCACCAAAACAAAAGAAACAGAAAAAGAAAGTGACCCATAATTTGCGGCACTCGTGGGTTTGTATCCCATCCTCATCGCCAAATAAATGAAGTGAGGAAGTCCACGCAGGAAAATCGCAATTAAGTAAGATTTATTCATGCAGGTAACAAGTAGTATAGTTCTAGATAACAAGTAGATAAGTTCTGAAGGAGAGCCCCACCAGGAGCAGCCTGCATGCTGCTCAGCCCATGCCCAACTGTAACTTCACCTCTCTGTGTCCCAACATTCAGAGGCTCATCAGACTCCAACATTCTATTGTGTTCAGATCACAGGCACTGGCTGAGCAGGTGGTGGAAAATACATTACAATACATATGCAGGATACCACAAACAGGCTTTGGCTGCACCCAGAGTAGATTTTCTCTGCACCTCATGATACTGGTATTTCATTCCACCTTTTAGAAACTGTTTCCACTAAAATGCATGAAGGCCTATTTTATATTTGATAACTACATTTAATCATCACACTACTTGTCACATGTATCTAGTATATGCATTGTATGCAAAAAGTAGTTTTCTCCAGCTTCGGCAATGCAAGTAGGTCTGGCAATAACATGTTAAAGAGGACTTGTGCATGCAATAAATATATAAACAGCAATTGTGCAAGGCTTTGTTCGCAGTATTGCTTATTAAAGCCAGACCTATTGGGTTAGCCAATGCTTGTTTAAAAAAGGTTTTCCTACAGATGCTACTGAGGATGGACCTTTGGAAGATTTTATAATGCATTTAACAATGGTGTAGCACCTTATTGAGAAGTGTTTGTGAATTGTTACCAGTGAAAATAGTGATTTTGAAGCATCTTTAAATAGTAATGCCTCACAGAATTAAGAGTAAGAGATTTGGAGACAGCATAAAATGGAAGGCTTCAGATACATCACTAGAAGTCGAGGATGATTCTGCTATAAAAAGATTGCAATTATTAGACCAGGGTGTGTGAAGTTGCAAAACCAAAAAAGTAAAAGCCAAGTCCTGCCAGGACAGAACATCTGGCAGCAGGGAGTGGGATGCTGGTGGCTGCAGAGCATCAGCTTTGGTGTTTCTCCACCAGGAATGGACTGAGAACCGAATGCATACCTACAATTCGGAGACCAGCCCTTCTCTCCTCTTTCCTTCTCTGTTTTAATCTATTCCTTCTCTCTCTTTCTTTTCCTCTTTTTCCGCCACTTTCTCTTTTTTACTCTCGCTCTTTCATGCTGTCACCTGTGCCAGTTGAAATTTATCATGGGGTGTGGCAGAAAGTAACAGATACCAGCAGCGGCCCTGGGCCTTCAAAAACCAGACTCCAATGACCCCACCGATCCAGGGAAAGGACAAATGGAATAATGGCCCGCCCAGCCCTGCTCCCAGCTGCCACTTAGGGCCATCTTTGAACGAACTTGAAGTAAACTTATGCTCACCAACCAATAATTTGCAGCCTTGTGTCCCATCTGTCAAGGGCAGGGCACACGGCTCCAGAGAATAATCGCCCAGTGCTTCAAAACCTGACATTGGGCAAGGGCAGGAAATAGAGCTTGTTTAATGAAGGGTGAAGTGTCTTGATTTTTAAGGCAATGTTTTATTTATTTAATTAATTTACTTGCATTTTGCTTTATTGTCAACCAAGGGTGTTATTGGGCTTTAAATATTAACACCAATAAGGCTAATGGGGTCCCGCGTTACATTAAAAGTGGAGAAAGCAATTCAAGAACGGAGAGAGATTAAACTGAAGTAACATATTTGGGAGTCAGTAGAGATGAGAACAATAAGAGCACGGATGTTAAGAGTATATCGCGCAAGAAATCACTGTCCACACCTTTTTAAGGAGCAAGAAAGGCCACTTTATTTTAAGACAGGTGCATCATAAATTTCTTGAACACATTCATTATTTATTTATTTCATAAATTCAACTCTACAGTAAGCCTACAAAATCCTAACTCCCAGAAACCCGAAACAAACTCTTGCCTACTACCCCTAGAACTACCCAACGAGCTACCCTTCAGGATGGCCAACCCGCTCCAGGCTGCCCACCCCACTAGCAAAACCCGCCTCCTAAAAGAACAAAGACACCTGTCCTAACAGTGGCAAACCTAAGACCCAAGCAGCGCCTAGAGCACCGCAAAAATAAAAAAAAACCAAAATAAATAAAAAAGGGGGAGGGTGGGTGGGGCAAAACAAAACCTCCCTTCCCTTGCCTCCCGCCACGCAGTTCCCAACCGCCAGCCTGACTTCCCCTTATCTAATCCCCTAATCAGTCCCACCTGCTACCCTGACTCTTGCGCGAACGCGCCCAGGGAGAGACCAGCTCGCGCCTGGCTCTCCCTGGGTCCCCCCTCGCGCAAGAAATCACTGTCCACACCTTTTTAAGGAGCAAGAAAGGCCACTTTATTTTAAGACAGGTGCATCATAAATTTCTTGAACACATTCATTATTTATTTATTTCATAAATTCAACTCTACAGTAAGCCTACAAAATCCTAACTCCCAGAAACCCGAAACTAACTCTTGCCTACTACCCCTAGAACTACCCAACGAGCTACCCTTCAGGATGGCCAACCCGCTCCAGGCTGCCCACCCCACTAGCAAAACCCGCCACCCAGGAAAACCTTTAGCGTTTTCCTGCCCCACCTAAAAACGGAAAGGAAGGAGCACACCACAACTGCACCTGAAGCACTTTGCTAATCAAATCCCTGAGCTCCAGAAGGTAAAAAGAAAGGCCCAGTGAAGACAGATGTACACCGTCCTCACAGAATAAATGCGGTTCTGAGACTTTTAAATGGTAATGATCCAAACTGTAGATACATAAATGGTGACAAAAAAGTCGCATTGTTCTATTCACTTTGCGTCGTGCTTTTTCCAGGGCGGAATGGCTCCTCGCCCCCCGCCATTGCAAACGAGGCACAAACTCCGTCCATATCAGCATGGTGCTCACCCATGTGGTCTTGATGACTTCCAGGTCTTGTTTCATTAATTTTAACAGAGTCAAACCAGAGAGAGAAACTAAGTAATTTTCCCCAAGATGCAGCACCAGTAGATCCGGAGGGCCCCCCAAACACTGCAAAACCAAAGAAGCCAAGGCTGGGAAAAGACCACCCTAGCGCATGCCCCCGTGCCATGCCAGGAGACCTCATGCGTCAGGCTGTTTAAACCAAGTGATCTCCCACAAAGCTGACTTGCAGCGGCTATAGCAGCCCGCTTAACAAAAGAGTGCCCCAGTATCCACACCCTCCTTTTGGATCCAGCGACTGCGGACCAAGGACCTAGGAGAAAAAGAAATGTTAGACAAGCAAAAGTGGACTATTTTCGCACATATTTTTCACAACATTTGGAGCGCCAACGTCCAATACGTCGAATTTGGGACCAATCCCACCCCAACCTAGCGGCCTCCGTCGCCGCCCCAATCCTGAAGGAATGTGTACCAAATTGAGAAGGATCCTTCCCCAGGCCCAACAAAACTTTGCGTAATACAGCCAACAATTGAGGTGCAACTATAGGGCTACCATCGGCATGACAAAAAATTGCCCCCGGGGTAAAATGTGGAGAGGACACAAAAACTTCCCATTCTCCCACCGGGCAACATGCAGGGACACCACTCCTACCCAGGAACACCCACTTACCCCTCCCCAACTGATCAGTTTTGGACATCCGCAGCCACAGCCGCACTCTGTCATGTTCCAGCACCACCTCACTGCTGGTCATACCCACTCTACCCCGCAAACCCAGCAATTCAGAGGCCCGAAATGCCCCAAAGAATAACCAGACAAAGCACAAACGAAATTTGCAACACTCAAAAGCATCATGGCAACACACCTTCAATTGTGGTAAGAGCAACTGAAGCAACTCAAAAGTCACAGGCTGCCGAAGCTGCTGACCACCAGCACGAAGCCTGCCCAAACCTTTCAGAACTTTACGAACCAACACCCCCCCAACAGGATCCCTCCCCCACCAAAGCTGCCCATAAAAAGAAACCCCAGCCAACTTGCCAGAAATGGTGGTGTGGGAGAGGCCTTTGTCCGCTAAATGTAAGACAAACTGTAATAGGAATTGTTCATCAGATAACCTGGCCCTGACCGGCCCCTCCATCTCCTCACCAAACTGCAGAAACTCATGCCAGGCCTTCACATAACCCCGCCGTGTGGAAGCAGCCACTGAATTTTCGACCAAATGATGAACCCTCAATCCCCCAGGTCCCATACGTACTGTGGGATCGCCGTTGGTTCCAGGTCCGCCCCAGGAGCCAATTTGCGGAATTCGGACCACTGAAAGCGAGACAAAGAATCAGCGATGCAATTAGATGTTCCAGGAACGTGCCGGGCTTTAAAGACAATATTCAGTTGTAGACACCGCAACATGAATGCGCGCAAGAGCCTCAAAACACGCAAGTCACGAGCCTTTTGGTTGTTAACAAGGTGAACTACTGCCATATTGTCCACATGGAACAAGACTGAGCGATTCTGAAATTCCTCCCCCCAGATACACAACGCAACCAGCAGTGGGAAGAGCTCCAGAAACGCAATGCTGCGACCCTGTTCCTTCCAGTGCACAGGCCAGCCAGCCGCGCACCAACGACCTTCCCAAAAGATACCGAAACCGTGAGCTCCCGCCGCGTCCGTGAACAACTGCACTTGCCACACCATGTCCTCGTCCGCAAAAAACAAGGACACGCCATTGAAATCTTGCAGGAAACGGAGCCAGACAGTCAAATCGGCACGCACAGCGGTTGTAATGCGCACCCGATGATGAGGAAGGCTGGCGCCGGACATGGAAAGGCCCAGACGTCTACAAAACGTCCGACCCGCCCGAACAACCCGGCAAGCAAAATTGAGGTACCCCAAAAGCTTCTGGACGGTCCTCAAAACCACTTTCCGCTCCCCCAACACCAGTCGGATGAAATCGGACATTTCTCGCACTTTAGCCGCAGGCAATCTCGCCATCATAGTCATTGTATCAATTTCGATCCCTAAAAAAGTCAGGGATGTACAGGGACCTTCGGTCTTATCCGGCGCCAAAGGAACGCCCAATTCCTCCGCCAGAGCCTGAAAGATTGCCAAAGCCGACTGACACTGCCCAGAGTGACCCTCACCAATGAAAAGAAAGTCATCAAGGTAATGGCAGACCAGGACGTGGCCGCTGACAAAAGTGAAGCGCCACTGCAGAAATGTACTGAAGGTCTCAAAGAGGGAACATGACACTGAGCAGCCCATGGGCAACACCTTATCAACCTAGAAACAACCATCAAAATGCATACCCAAGAGACTACAATCCCAAAGATGGATGGGCAGGAGCCGGAAAGCCGACTGAATGTCACTCTTCGCCAGCAAAGCCCCAATACCTGCCGTGCGAACGAGCCGCAAGGCATCATCCACAGAAGCATAAGTGACAGTTGAATCAGCTGGATCAATAAAATCGTTAATGGATGCACCCTCGGGCCATGACAGGTGATGGATAAGGCGAAACTCCCCCACCGCCTTTTTTGGTACCACACCCAGGGGAGAGATGATCAAGTCAGGGAGAGGGCAACTCAGGAAAGGACCAGCAATCCGACCCGCCGCAAGTTCGGCACCCAGCTTCTTCCGCACAACCAGAGGGCTCTCCTTCGCAGACTTCAGGTTGTCCGACCACCGACCCACCCTGGGACCTTGATAACCAATCCGGAACCCAATTCTGAAACCCCAAGCAAAATCTTAGCAGCCTCAAAATCGGGATAATCCACCAACCATAGATCCAGAACATCCTGCTTAATAGGAGTAGGAGCCCTTATATACAGAGTGCTGAGGTTGTCCCCTGCCCCCTGAACCCCTCCCTTGATCTCCAAAGCGCTGTCCGGGAAAACACTGGGTGAGCGCATGACGCCCCCCACACTGCGTACACTCATGTTTATATCTGCAAGCTGGACGGTTACAGGAACCCCTGTTAAAATGCCAGCACGTGCCAGAGGAGGATGACTGTCCTCTGCCCCACGCCCCCACCCCAGTAAGAGTGGGGCGAAATGGAAAGGGCCGATAATGCACCGGTTGCCCGCTAGCCGTGTGGGTCGTAGCGGGCGGGTGAGCCGATGCCATCCATTGTAGCCACAATTCGGAGTCAACCTCACCCCATGAACGCTCAGGAAAAGCACTCATACGGGCCCGGAACTCCTCATCATACGACAACCAGGCAAAGCCTCCAAAATAACTGTGAGCTTTGCGTATGACATCAGCATATTTAAACATATCTACCGCCTTACCCGGATGACGTTGACAGTAAACACTGGCATAAATAAGAAAGGCCGAAGTCCAGTTCTCGATTGACTTCGGGACACGAGGCCTCCGAGCCAATTCTAATTCCTCCTCCTTCGACCCTTCCTTAGCCTGGACATCTCTATGTAGAAGCCTAAACACGTCCACAAATTCACCAGACCATATGTGATTTTTTGTTTTCTCAGACAAATGGGACCCCAAAGGCATCCCCACCCCAGAATAAGGCAGTTTTTTAGGCAGGATACTATCCTCCGTAACAGGTGTGGTAGCAGCCCCACCACTCCCCACTGTAGAAACTTCCCTCGAAGATTGCACAATAGAAACATTCGAAATCACCGGCCGCTCAAGCCTCGGTGCCAGAGCGACTCGCTCACCAACAACCCCATCACCCGTACCAATTGATCTTGTATTCTTAACAGGGAGACTCTCCCTTGGTTTCCACACGGCCCACCACCCATCCTTACCTCTTGGCAACTGTGCCGACTGTGGTTGAACATCCACTCGATCCCCATGAGAAGGTCCAGACCTCACTGCCCCTCGCACCGCTGCATGGTCCGCACGAGACTCCTGCAAAATACGAGAAACAGGGGGTTGCCCCAGCCCGCCCCTCTGGGCCCGTGCTGCCAAAAGCCCAACATCTTTATCTCTCAATTCCCCTTCTTCCAAATCATCATCATGAAAATTCGCATAGAAAGCTTTGTCAGAAAATGCAACTTGTGTACTGCCACTTGGCAGAGCCCCATCACCAATTCCCCCATCATAAAACTGCCAGTCAATGTCCTGAAAGCTGCGCTCACGCAAAACTGCAGAAGAGATATCCGCTCCAGATAACTCCCCTGTGAGCCCACCACTGGAAACAGCCGTAGGGACAGTTCCGGGGCCCGTAGAATCAGCCAACAGCCGCCCAGCCGGAGGCACAGCTTGAAAACTGCGGCCGCTCAAGCCAGACAATGAAGAATCCGCAAAAACATCCCCCCCCACAGCGGCAATGCAAGCACCCTTCGAGGACCGAACAACCGACGCCAAACCAGAGCCACCACCCGACCCAGTCGCAGGCCCACCCTGGGGGACACCCGGCTGACCCCGCGGGACCGGGAACAGTGCCTGACTATGACCAGGGGGCGCCCCCCTGTGATCCAGACCCAACCCACCAGTAGCCAGGGGCTGCAAGGGCACAGTATGAGAACCAGTTGCACCATGGGCCATGTACCTTGAGGTCAGGGGGGGCGGGGTGCGGGCAACAGCACCTGCTGAATCCAAAACAGTGGCCGTGGTAGGACCCCCAGTGGGTGAAAACGCAGGCAGCGCAGCAGTGGGGGGCCCCAAGTCGGCACATCCCTGTAGCGAGGTACCATGTATGAGGGCGGGGGCTGGGCCAGGCACCGGCGTAGCAGGGGAGGGGAGATAACATTGTCCATTTACCCACAGGTACGGGGAAACCCCATCCGGCAATACAGCCACTGAAGGCGATGGGTCCGCATACAATGCAGCAGGAAAAGGAGACCGAGCCTGCCCCTTTAAATCCAGGCTCCGCCCCCGCTTTGCTTTGGGACCCGCCTGGGGCTTCCCAGACTTCCCGGGAGCAAGACCGCCTGTACGCGGAGCCTGCCGGCCCACAGAGCGCCCCCGCCTCCCCCCGGGCACCCCGCGCATACCAGCATTCAATAACGGTAACGCACATACCTGCTGGAGGGCGCCCGGGACACTTGGCGGGGGCTCCACAGCTGCGGGGGGCGGTACCGGCATGGACACGGCCGCCGGCATGGCCGCCTCGCCGTCTTCCTCCTCCGCTGGGCCCGTAGACAAGCATGCTGACACCGCCCTGGACACACCCTCCGCCGCCTTGCGAGGGGGGCGGGACAGCCCGACCCACGCCTCCGCCGGCACACCAGGCCGCAGCAGGTCCTCACGCCCGGCCTCACAGAGAGTCTGCACGGCCCTCCGCACTTCCGCCGCTTCCTCCATGGACCCAACTTTCAAGGTAAAACCGAGCGTCGCAAAACAAAACCTCCCTTCCCTTGCCTCCCGCCACGTAGTTCCCAACCGCCAGCCTGACTTCCCCTTATCTAATCCCCTAATCAGTCCCACCTGCTACCCTGACTCTTGCGCGAACGCACCCAGGGAGAGACCAGCTCGCGCCTGGCTCTCCCTGGGTCCCCCCTTTGAATGTCGGTTGGGGAACAGGAAAGGGTGAGGTTGGGTGAGGTAGTAGTGAAGAGAGAAGGTGGGGAGATATGTAAGAGGATAATTGATGTGTTGAGTAGGGCCAGAGCAGGAAGGCAAGGAGATAAGAAGAGTAAAGAGAGGTAAGGCTAGATTGGTGATTGAGCAGGAATTTAAGTAAGGGGAAGTAACAAGAGCAAAGAAGGAATAAGGTTAATTACAAGAGAGGAATACAAAATGTTACTTTCTCCCATCACTAATTTCCAGATTATTTTGGTTTTCGAGAGTAGGAATGAGAAAGAGTGCATGGTGCACATTAAAAGATAAATGCCCTCATTATGAGTGACCTATGAAATTCTTGCATGCGCAGTAACTCATGTGAACACCACATGCACTGCAATTTTCGACAGGTCCATCCTATTGAAATGTATTGAGGAAAAAATACCCAGAAAAATCTGAACAAGCGGATTGTGGCGTAGTAAGTACCAAACTGTGCACGCTATGTCCCATTTCTCAGGAGTGAATGCAGAATAGATGTTAATCATCATAGCTGTTAAATTTCAGTCATGCCCAGGACACCCATAATAATGACCTAAATCTCCCAAATTTCCCATTTTTACTGACTTTACATATAAATGCAGACAGAAAAGTTTCCCTGGCCTTTTTTTCTGACTTTATTTATATTAATGTTTCATTGATAACATATTCTTGTCAAATAAACAGTTGCAAAATTCCTGTGTAAAGAATTTAAGTACATCTGGAAGCAGTAACTTTTAAAAAATCTCTATGAACAGTGGGGGTCGCAATGAATATTTTTAGGTCGATCCTGGGCAGCGCATGCGCTGCTCTGCTGGCATGCTCTATTGGAGTATGCACTTGAAGCCCTTCCCACTCTCTGCCCATATTTGTCATTAGGCTGTTTTATTGTCTTTCGTAAACGCTGGCTTCTGATTTATTAACAGGTTTGTTAGTCCCTCCTTAGTACCGCCCTGTCTTCATTTGTAACCTGCCATGAGGACTGGCCCTTTTACTTCAATTGTTAACTGTATGTCTTATTTACTCTGTAAACACTATTTTCTTTCATGGTTTCTCCCACTGCAGGCACTGCATGCTTTCTTGCAACATTCAGCGACCAATGCGCGCTTTCACGAGCGCTTTTACAAAAAAAAGCATTTGTTTGTCAACTTGACAACACATGTCTTTTCTGGTAAAAGCGGTACAAAAGGTGGTGGTGATGGACGGAGCATCTGAATCAATCAAACACTCACACCCAGTCAAAAGATCTGGGTTTAATCCATCACCGTTCTTTAGCCCACTCTGCCACCCCAGTTCAGACATGGCTATATGCAAATCAGCCTGACCCTGTGCCTTATGGGAACAGTCTAGCCTGAACTGCCACGCCATGTCTTCCCTGGACCGGAAACAAGCTTTCGAGGACCGGTTTCTGGAATTCCAGCCGTCTTCAGCCCGGCTTGCTTGAATCCAGTGGAAAAGTGAGCAAGAGACTCACGTCTGAGCTTAACCTGACACACTTATGGCGGCCAAAAGCGGTACAAAAGGGGGTGGTGATGGACGGAGCATCTGAATCAATCAAACACTCACACCCAGTCAAAAGATCTGGGTTTAATCCATCACCGTTCTTTAGCCCACTCTGCCACCCCAGTTCAGACATGGCTATATGCAAATCAGTCTGACCCTGTGCCTCATGGGAACAGTCCAGCCTGAACTGCCAAGCCATGTCTTCCCTGGACCGGAAACAAGCTTCTGAGGACTGGTTTCTGGCATTCCAGCCGTCTTCAGCCCGGCTTGCTTGAATCCAGTGGCAAAGTGGGCAAGGGACTCACGTCTGAGCATACCCTGCCACACTTATGGCGGCCAAAAGCGGTACAAAAGGGGGTGGTGATGGACGGAGCATCTGAATCAATCAAACACTCACACCCAGTCAAAAGATCTGGGTTAATCCATCACCGTTCTTTAGCCCACTCTGCCACCCCAGTTCAGACATAGCTATGTGCAAATCAGCCTGACCCTGTGCCTCATGGGAACAGTCCAGCCTGAACTGCCAAGCATGTCTTCCCTGGACCGGAAACAAGCTTCCGAGGACCGGTTTCTGGCATTCCAGCCGTCTTCAGCCGGCTTGCTTGAATCCAGTGGCAAAGTGAGCAAGGGACTCACGTCTGAGCATACCCTGCCACACTTATGGCGGCCAAAAGCGGTTCAAAGGAGGGTGGTGATGGAGGGAGCATCTGAATCAATCAAACACTCACACCCAGTCAAAAGATCTGGGTTTAATCCATCACCGTTCTTTAGCCCACTCTGCCACCCCAGTTCAGACACGGCTATATGCAAATCAGTCTGACCCTGTGCCCCATGGGAACAGTCCAGCCTGAACTGCCAAGCCATGTCTCCCCTGAACCGGAAACAAGCTTCCGAGGACCGGTTTCTGGCATTCCAGCCGTCTTCAGCCCGGCTTGCTTGAATCCAGTGGCAAAGTGAGCAAGGGACTCACGTCTGAGCATACCCTGCCACACTTATGGCGGCCAAAAGCGGTACAAAAGGGGGTGGTGATGGACGGAGCATCTGAATCAATCAAACACTCACACCCAGTCAAAAGATCTGGGTTTAATCCATCACCGTTCTATAGCCCACTCTGCCACCCCAGTTCAGACATGGCTATATGCAAATCAGTCTGACCCTGAGCCTCATGGGAACAGTCCAGCCTGAACTGCCAAGCCATGTCTTCCCTGGACGGGAAACAAGCTTCCGAGGACCGGTTTCTGGCACTCCAGCCGTCTTCTGCCCGGCTTGCTTGAATCCAGTGGCAAAGTGAGCAAGGGACTCACGTCTGAGCATACCTGGCCACACTTATGGCGGCCAAAAGCGGTACAAAAGGGTGGGGTGATGGACGGAGCACCTGAATCAATCAAACACTCACACCCAGTCAAAAGATCTGGGTTTAATCCATCACCGTTCTTTAGCCCACTCTGCCGCCCCAGTTCAGACATGGCTATATGCAAATCAGTCTGACCCTGTGCCTCATGGGAACAGTCCAGCCTGAACTGCCAAGCCATGTTTTCCCTTTTGTATCGCTTTTGGCCGCCATAAGTGTGGCAGGGTATGCTCAGACGTGAGTCCCTTGCTCACTTTGCCACTGGATTCAAGCAAGCCGGGCTGAGGACGGCTGGAATGCCAGAAACCGGTCCTCTGAAGCTTGTTTCCGGTCCAGGGAAGGCATGGCTTGGCAGTTCGGGCTGGACTGTTCCCATGAGGCACAGGGTCAGACTGATTTGCATATAGCCATGTCTGAACTGGGGTGGCAGAGTGGGCTAAAGAACGATGATGGATTCAACCCAGATCTTTTGACTGGGTGTGAGTGTTTGATTGTTTCAGATGCTCCGTCCATTACCACCCCCTTTTGTACCGCTTTTCTGGTAAAAGAGCCCAATGCAACACTTTCACTTAAATAGCCGCCGGGGACCTTTCTTTAGACACAGCTCGTCTAAAAGAAAGGGGCGTGGGCTCTAGTGAAAGTGCAGCATGGGGCGCTTGTAACCAACAAGCATTTGCAATGCAGTAGGTCTTGGAGTTTAGAAACCTTAATCTATTGGTATTGTAAATGACAATGCCTTTCATTACTGCAGGGTTTTTAAACACAAATAAAAGGCATTGTTTTTTTACAATGCCAATAGCTCAAAATCTCGCAATTGCGAGACCTATTGCATTGCAAATGCTTGTTTTTTCTGTAGCTGTAGCTTCCTCTTTGATACTATTGTGTAAATGTCAGTTTCATCATGAGATACCGAACTTTAGATAAAGAAGAGTAGAGAACAGGAATGCAACTAAAGTCTATTATTGAACTTCTGAAAATCACCTTCTGACAGATGTACTGCTTGAAGCACATATCAAGCTCATTTCAAAGCTGACAGAGACACCCCAACACAAAGTCAGTTATAAATATATGAAAGGTACACATCAATAAACCACGACCTTTGGAGATGCGGGAGAGCTGTGTTGTCTTCTGTGTCTTGTTTGTGTCAGTGTCACAGACCATGTTTTTCATGCGAGAGACACGGTGGCTTTCCGGATTCACACTCTGACGCCATAAAAATGCCCTTGCAGCTGGCCTGGTTCAGGAGCCATTCCAATTAAGCCCGGTAGGGAATTTATATTACGCTGTCATAATGCGCATGATTTCGGGAGTTGTGTTAATTACATGCCATTCGCAGTGAACATTTAGCGCAAACACAAGGAAGCATCAGAACAAGAGCAGTTGTTGTTGAATGTGTTTTTTTTGCAGTACTATTTTTACCACAAAAAAAAAAAAAAAAAAATATATATATATATATATATATATATATATATATATATATATATATATCCTTACATCAGAAGGGACACAAGAACACATTTTGTGCTAAAATAAAACACAAACCGACAGATGTGCATGTTGCCTAGATACGCGTAATGTAACCCAATAACGCGGGGATTTTGCGTAATAATTACACAAAAGCAAATTGCGTGAATTTCATGCACCCCTAATACCAATGCCTTTTCTCTTTACCGTTTCATTCTGATTAACACGGGCCCAATGTGAACCAAGCAGTGGGCTAGATGAGTTCTAGTGAATACGCTCTTTTGTGTAGAAGGTACAGCGTAGGCCTCTACTCATCTCGTTTAGTTCTCGACATTTTTGTGAGCAGATTGGCCTTGCTAACTCTTCTCTGCTCGATTTCATTTTTCAGTGCTCTCTAATCCGGCGGCTTTCACAAGCGTCCGAATGCCCACAGCTTCGGGTTCCATTTAAAATTAAGTGGAATGGAAACAAATCTACAAAATCACAAGGTCTGTTCAAACCACTGTTATAAAAACAAGTTGTTTGTGGCTTTTTAATTTAATGCCAAAACCCGCAGTTCATTTTAATCCTGGTATTAGTGTTCATTTTTTATTTGAAGAAATTTGGACAAAAACGAATTGGGATTTTTTTATTGAACAAAAATACAAGCGTATAAAGGTTGATACAAAAATTAATTCAGTCGAACGCTTCAGTGAAACACCGAGGTAAGGAGATTGTTTCTCGATAAACATGGCTTGTCGACATGGGGATGCAGTGATGCGATTTGTGGACTAGCGAACGTTTTTGAGTATAAACATTTTCCCTTGTGACATTAACGGCTTTTGACCGAGATGAAAATAAATAAGCTCTCTCGGTGAAATTCAAGAGGCATGATAACCTTCAGGATGTTCGGTGACTGGTTGAAAGCAAGATAAAATATCGACGTTTGTTACAACTTGTTTAAAAGGGGTTTCCACCTCAGCTTCTTTCACTGGCACCACAGTCAAGAGTGTATCCAGAGTGCTGAGATTTGGAGCGGCACAAATTGTGGGAAAAAAGGGAAAATTGATGAATACAAAAATAATAAACACTATAAAACCGTAAGCCTTGGTTTTTTGGGTGGCCTCAAGCTTATCACAGTAGTGTCAAGTTTCATCACAGTAGTAGGAAGCAAGTATAAATGGCATTAGTAGGAGTGGTGGTATTAATAGCTGCAGGGCCGGTCCGAGGATTTGTGGGGCCCCGGGCAGAATAGGAACATGCGAGGCCCCTATAATTTGCATAAGATTTAACCTGACAGGAAGTGACCTCATAGGGTCAGGAAATAGGCCCAGCACAAAAATAAAAGTGGCCCCCATTAGTGAATTAGTTAGCTAGAAAAGTGTCAAAATTAGGGCCGTTTTTAACTTGTAAAGACATGCTGTTTACGTTTTTTGTAAGGTATGAGAGATTGCAAAATTTGATTTTGCTGCAGACAATGTTTGTTTTAATATCATGAAAATCAACATTAAAAACATGTTCATCTGACCATAAAGCAGGCAAACAAACAGCCCAAAAAACAGGTCAATTAATAACCTGGCAGATTGGACCATTACACACTGCCTGATTGCCCTAATGTCCAACCCGGCCACTGTGTTATACAATTATTGTGCTGATACAGGATCATTGTTTTTGTAGATAAAGTAAAGGACATGAATATAGGGTCCGGTAGATGCCTGTTTCAATGTCGATTTTAATTTACCACCAGGTAAAGACTCGAGGGACCTAGCACACTGAAAGCCCTGCTCCAGCCAAGTGTACATTCTGATTGTGCTCCTCTTCCTGCACCTCTTGTCTGGCTGCTATCTCACACCTTTCTGCTCCCAGCCCCCTCTCACTTGATTCCGTATTTCGCACCCCTTTCATGTACTCTGTGCTCCCTTTCCCTAGTCCTGGGTGAGCTGAGCTGTTTTCAGTGTGAGGCGCCGTCATTCTATCTTTCCTTCAGCGCCCTGCAGGTTATCCTGCTTCTTATTCAACCAGGGGCAGGGCGCACTTCACACGTAACGGCTCTTTAATTACCTGTCTAATCGCTGCTATCCTCATGCAGATGCAGCCATTAGGCCAAGGCAGGCAGATATTGATTAAATCCCTTGGGCCTCCTGGGCCCCCTGGGCCTCCAAACTCTGAAGCATTTGAAAGCGCGAGGCCCCCTGGCTGCGAGGCCCTGGGCCGCTGCCCACGCTGCCCATGCCTAGCGCCGGCCCTGAATAGCTGTGGGTGTGTGTGCGCGCGCGCGTGTGTGTTTCCTAGTGTTTTGTCAGTTGCTTAACTTCACATTCTGGCCTTGAAGTGCCTGTGGTAATTGATTCGCCACATTGATTGGATAACAGTGACCCCTGACACATGTGACTGTAATGACTCATTGTCTCTTTATAGTTTTGATTTTATTATAACTGGTTCACTCCAGTCCTGCAACATGATACTCGCTGCTGGATTCCCACGTTTAAGTTTGTCAGAAATGTGTCTGTTAAATTTGCAGTTCAGTACCTCAGATATTATGTGATCCCTCATTTGTGCCTGCCTGTGTTGCTTGGTGAATCTGGATAATTCTGTCATTTCCAGATTCAGAGACTCTTTCTAATATTCTAGCACTTCCTTAGATGTAAGCCCAGATAGTCTATGCTTTTGAGATGATTTTTGATCTCTTCCAATCACTGAGTACATTGCAAACGGCTTTAGCCCTGATTGTAAGACCTCAGTACATTGTCTGATTGACGGATACACCTTTCTGGAGAGAGCATCGGTGCATGGCCAGACAGGGAACCCAAAGCAGCCCTGGCAAGTTTGTCGGACCAGCCCCTGGTGTGCGAATGTGAAGCACTGCTGCTTTTCTTACTGGGGCAGATGTTGCAGCACTGCAGCAAAACCGCCCCCCAACCTCCTATCCTCCTGGAAAATGACCAATGCCCCGTACAGCCAGTCTGGCCCTGCACCTGTGTCATAATTAGGCTTGCATCTGGTAAATATACACAAAGACAGCAGAGAGTCAGCTTTGTTCAGTTGCATTGACCTTGGCTTTCCTGAACATATATATCAATGGCCTATTTTCAGTTCAGACATGAACTTCGGTCCTATAGGTATCCATGAAACTTAAAAGCTATTTTCCATTTGAGTGTCAAATATTCTAGTTCGTCAATTGAGCAGTTTTTTTTAGATAAGACCATATTTATCAACAAAAGCGATGAACCTTTCTTCCCTTTCTCACCCTTTATATGTTATGGCACCTGGTCCATATTAACTAGCATCAGAACTGAGTATTGTGTGACAGGGCCTTCATGGTAACATATACATGTTACATACAAGCCATGTCTGACGTTATACCATTTTTGAAATCACTAATTCCTCGGAGTGTGCATGTGACAGGCTTAGGGACTAGAAATCGAAAAGTTTTAAGGTGCAATCCCACTAATCATAATGTTGATGCTGAAGAAATGAATTAAACCCAGTAGACTGAAGAAGGTGTTCCTAGTCTGGATCAGTCGAGTAAAAAAATGGGTTAATTTCTAGCCCTCAACGACAAAGGTACTTAGCTGAAAATCACATGAGCATTTCCAACCTGAGAGTTGCTATCTTGCGGGACTTGTGAAGTATATGAGTCCATGCTCCATGCTCACCTGACCAACTGGCGAATAACACCATGCAGAAATATGGTCTGAGCACTGAATATTAATTTAAACCCACCAAGCTTTTCGTTTTTGCTTGTCAAGCATGTCCTTTAAAGTATATTACATGATATTACAAACAGATAGCTATAGATTTGATAGATGACTCTTGGTTACAGCAAATTACTTCCAACCGTTACATTGAATAAAAGATGGGGAAATGTTTGTCAATCGAGCAATACAGCAGTTTTGTGTGTTGCAAGGCTTTCCTAGTTAAACATACATGTTGCACAAAATCCAGACTTTATTGCATGCCAGCATGAGTGCACTATTTCATTAGAGTGTGCATGTGAGAGGGTTAGGGCCTAGAAAGCTAACAGCTTTAATGATGATGTCAAAAACTTTTTTCTCAATCACCTTATTTTATCAGGAACTGCATTTTGATTTATTGCATTAAAAAAAATCTGCTTTATTGGCTTTTAATACAATCAAAACTTTCACAGCTATTTACAAAAGTAACTTACACTTGTGAGCAAGTTGCACTTGTAACCTTACTATTGCACTTTTGAGTATCTTTACTACTTTTGACTTTTCACAGAATCTCTGTAGGAAGTGTTGACTTACACGTTTCCACTCCCTAAAAAAGTGGGTGGAGCAAAATGTACATGTGTAAGGTACTTCTGCCAAAAACAAACAGTAGTAGGTCCAGCACTACACAAGGCAAACCACTGAAACTGCAACACTCTCCCACATAAAAAAATAACGGAGGCATTGACTTAAAATAAAACCCCATAGGAAACAATGTTAAATTAAATTACATTATTTAATGTGGTTGAATGTAATGGTAAAACAATTATACAAATAAAACAAAAGTCCTATTTAATTCTAAAATATGTTAACAACCATTTGCAATTGAAAAATTATGTAAGATTACATTTTATGGAAATCAAATTAATTTACATTTAATTAATTCTTTGCCCCCACTTTTAGTAATTATTAATATGTAATTAAAAATGAATTTTTGCATGAGGTGAGAATTTATTTTTAATTTAAACTTTAGCCAAATATTTTTTATTGTAAAACATTCAGATGTAAAATATTAGTGTACATTTTGTTTCTTCATTTTAGAATAGAACAAATGAAAAACGAACACATCTCTATTATCCATAATTTTGAATTAAATGTTTAGATAATTTAAATATGTCACATTAAATTAAAAACATTTTACTGAGTTTTAAATTAAAAAAGACCTTTCCAGCAAAAGTCAAAATATTGTTTTTATGCATTAATAATTATTAAAAGGTATGCACAGAGTTAACTAAAGGTACTTTATATTTTATTTAAATTGAATGTTACATAATTTCTTTATTTCAAAAAGGTTACTAAAATATTTTATAATTGAATAATACGTTTTATTTTTTTATTATTTTAAAATTTTATATTTTAGTTATACTTTTAAGTATTTTAAATAATTACTTTAATATAACATTACTTCCTAAGGGGTTTTATTTTGAGTCCCTACCTCAGTTATTTTCTATAGGTTGGCTTTGCAGTGTCAGTGATTGCTAATGGTCTTCTCTGAGCAGAAGTAATACACTAGCGTTTTGTATCCCTTTTTCAGAGTAGCAACTTTAGAAGTTCCATTTCTTTTATGGGTGTGTGTTTGTTCAATGCTACACCACTCTCTAAACCTCTCCTTACTCCTCCATAATACCCCCACTTCAGTCTTAAGTATTCCTTATATTACAGCCACCGCGGTTTGTCTCTCCCATATTTACTTCTAAACTTAAAATTATGTGTGCAGAGACTCCCAATTCAGGGTGGAGACTTTCACACAGAAAATGATTGGAGAGGTAGAGGAGTAACCTCCGCACTTAAGTTTGTGAATACAGTTTTGCTGTATGTTTATAGTACTATTACATTTCTAAAAATGCACTATAAAAAGCAGCTTGTGAACAGACCCCATAGTGCTCAACTCTACAGTTCCAATGTTCACACCAACTATGTAACGCATTTTTATGTATTCCCATTCATAGCAATATGAAGTTGTTATTTCACATAACATAGCGGTTCAAAGTGTTGGTGGTGTTGAGTTGTGTATTAAAATGTTTATTTGAGAAAACTACTGTTGACCAAAACAAACCTGCACTCAATTATTGATTTCTAACTGTATTTGGAGAATTCAATCAAGTTATTTCCTAGAAGGATAATCAAAGGAGATCAACTCATGTACCAAAGGCTATTTTCAGTTAAATATTCCGAATTAACATCATGTGAATACTCTGTCAAAAGTATCTCATCTTAGTGGTGGGCTCTAGTTTTTTTTATATAACCCTCTCTTATCTTATCATGCCAGGCGATACTTTCACTTTTGGCCCATTCTATTACTTCTTTCCATCATTTTTCTGTAGGCGGTGTCACCCCTGCTCTTCAATGCATTACTATGGTTCTTTTTGCCAAAGAAAGACCTAAATCAATACATTTGTTGCCATCTTTCTTGGGTCTGGGTCTTAAGAACTGACCTAGTAAACTAGCTTCTGATGTGTTGAAGCCTTTCATTTCCAACAACCTCTCCAAAATTATTCTGACTGCCTGCCTGAAAGCATTAAAAAAAACACACAAATGATGGACGGAATGCAGAACAAATCAAAACATTCACCCCCAGTCAAGAGATCTGGGTTAAACCCATCATTCTTTCCTCACCATGCCACCCCAGTTTAGATCTGGCCATATGCAAATCAGTCTTGAACCTGTGCCTCATGGGAAAAGTCCAGCCCGAACTGCTAATCCAGGTCCTCCCTGGACCGTAAACAAGCATCTGAGGACCGGTTTCGGGGTTTCACCCTTCTTCTGCCAGGATAGCTTGATTCCAGTGGCACAGTGAGCACGAGACCCACGTGTGGGCATACCCGGCGCACTTAGGTCGAGAAAGCAAAAGACACACAATTGATGGACGGCCCGATCTCTGTACTGGGGTGAATGTATGACATTGGTCTGCATTCTGTCTATCAATTGTTTTTGCATTTGTCACCCCGAGTGTGACGGGCATGCCCAGACGTGAATCCCGTGCTCTCCATGCCACTGGAGTCAAGCTATCCTGGCTGATGAGAGCTGAAAGCCTGAAAGCGGTCCTAGGATGCTTGATTCCAGTCCAGTGAGGACCTGGCCTGGCAGTTCGGGCAGGACTGTTCCCATTGGGCACAGGGTTAAGACTGATTTGCATATGGCTGGGTTCAAGCTGGAATGGCATGGTGATCAAAAAAAGATGGATTTAGGCCCAGATCTCTGTACTGGGGTAAATGTATGACATTGTTCTGCATTCTGTCCATCAATAGTTGTTTTTGCATTTGGCACCCCGAGTGTGACGGGTATGCCCCGACGTGGGGTCCGTGCTCTCCTTGCCACTAGAGTTAAGCTATCCTGGCTGTGGAGGGCTGAAAGCCCGAAACCGGTCCGAGGATGCTTGTTTCCAGTCCAGAGAGGACCTGGCTTGGCAGTTCAGGCTGGACTGTTCCCATTGGGCGCAGGGTCAAGCCTGATTTGCATATGGCTGAGTCCAAACTGGCATGGCATGGTGAGCAAAAACACGATGGATTTAGGCCCAGATCTTTGTACTGGGGTGAATGTATGACATTGTTCTGCATTCTGTCCATCAATTGTTGTTTTTTCTTTTGCCACCCCAAGTGTGACAGGTATGCCCAGATATGGGTCGCGTGCTCTTCATGCCACTGGAGTCAAATTATCCTGGCTGAGGAGGGCTGAAAGCCCGAAACCTGTCCTAGGATGCTTGTTTCCAGTCCAGGAAGGAAGTGGTCTAGCAGTTCGGGCTGGACTGTTCCCATTAGGTGCAGGGTCAAGACTGATTTGCATATGGCTGGGTCCAAACTGGATTGGCATGGTGAGCAAAAAAACAATGGATTTAGGCCCAGATCTCGGTAAAGGGGTGAATGGATGACATTGCTCTGAATTCTGTCCATCAATTGTTTTTTTTGCATTTGTCACCCCGAGTGTGATGGGTATGCCCAAACGTGGGTCCCGTGCTCTCCATGCCACTGGAGTTTAGCTATCCTGGCTGATGAGGGCTGAAAGCCCGAATCCGGTCCTAGGATGCTTGTTTTCAGTCCAGGCAGGACCTGGCCTGGCAGTTCGGGCTGGACTGTTCCCATTAGATGCAGGTCAAGACTGATTTGCATATGGCTGGGTCCAAAGTGGAATGGCATGGTGAGCAAAAAAACGATGGATTTAGACCCAGATCTCTGTACTGGGGTGAATGTATGACATTGATCTGCATTCTGTCCATCAATTGTTGTTTTTGTTTTTGTCACCACGAGTGTGACAGGTATGCCCAGACGTGGGTCCCGTGCTCTCCATGCCACTGGAGTCAAGCTATCCTGGCTGATGAGGGCTGAAAGCCTGAAACCGGTCCTAGGATGCTTGTTTCCATTCCAGGGAGGACCTGGTCTGGCAGTTTGGCTGGGCTGTTCCCATAGGGTGCAGGGTCAAGACTGATTTACATATGGCTGGGTCCAAAGTGGAATGGCATGGTGAGCAAATAACACAATGGATTTAGGCCCAGATCTCTATACTGGGGTGAATGTATGACATTGTTCTGCATTCTGTCCATCAATTGCTGTTTTTGCATTTGTCACCCCGAGTGTGACGGGTATGCCCAGACGTGAGTCCCGTGCTCTCCATGCCACTGGAGTTAAGCTTTCCTGGCTGATGAGGGCTCAAAGCCCGAAACCGGTCCTAGGATGCTTGCTTCCAGTCCACGGAGGACCTGGCCTTGCAGTTCGGTCTGGGCTGTTCCCATTGGTCGCAGGGTCAAGGCTGGTTTGCATATGGCTGGGTCCAAACTCGAGTGGCATGGTGAGCAAAAAAACAATGGATTTAGGCCCAGATCTCTGTACTGGGGTGATTGTATGACATTGTTCTGAATTCTGTCCATCAATTGTTGTTTTTGAAAGCATTAACAAGCATTTGCAAAGCAATAAGCCTCACATTTACAAGAGTTTGAGCTATTGGCATTGTAAATGACAATGCCTTTTATTTATGTGTTGTTTTGAAAAGAAATAAATTAAAGGCATTGTCATTTACAATGCCAATAGTTAAAACTCTCGCAAATTCGAGACCAATTGCGTTGCAAATGCCAGCACCCGTTCTATAATTGTTTTAAAAAAGGGGTGGGAGACAGTGTGTCCTGACTGCAGCAGCAGGCAGGGCAAAGCTATTTGAGAAAATAGTGATCAGAGGGTGTAATTAAAACCTACAGAGTAACAAAACAACTAACAGGCGGTGTCGCTATGGGAGGTTACAAAATGGGACACAGTGGTACTAAGGAGGGACTACTAAGACTATTGACCAATGAACAGCCACAGTTTACAGTGTACAATGACACAAGCCAATGGGTGGGGAGTGGGTGGAGCTTCAAGTCCCTACCTGAATACAGCAAGCCTTGTAGAGCAGTGCATGCGCTGCCTATGCTCGACCTCAAAATGGCACAGTTCCATGTTGTGTGGAAGAAAACCATCGTTGAAGTAAACATACCGAGCCAACTAATTATTGTTATCCCAAGCTTCTGGTTTATTCTCTTTGGTGTTATATATGTAGTATGCAGCTAGTTAAATTGGATATATAAACATTTTGTGGGTATTCCAAAAGCATCTGCGATGCCTTTCCATTAAATTCCTTCCCTACTTGGTTTTTCCATTTGATTAAGTCTTCAGCAATTTTGGCTTGGTTAAGTGTAAAAATGATCTACAGAAACAGGCTACAATATTGTGGATGTCCCCATTTGTAACCTGTAATTGTAACACCTCATGGGTTTGCAGTTCTGTATCACTGTTCCCCCATCTAAGTTTAATATTTGTGTATATAGCTCCATATATAGGGAACTGTGAGATCTGTAGCCTATTTTCTACAACTAATCTATGGCACCAATGTTTTCGCTTGAAAGCAGTATCTTAATCAAGGGGGTAGCAAGGCCCCTATTATACCAGCTTTAGTGGAGGTCTCCAGTGGAGAGATTAAGTAATTCTTAATGACCATTCTTAACTTGGGTGTGTGACTCGTAGGACACAGAAACAGAAGATAATACGTAACACTGCAAATGTACGATGGGGTGGGGGAGGGGTCAAAGGATGCCAATGGAACTAAAAATACTTAAAAACAAGACAAAAGTGCAAAGAGAAAAATAAGTGTGAGGCAAATGGAATGAGAATCCGAAAAATGGATGGAAAGAAGAATGCACAGTAGGAAAGAAAGATGGAAAGAAGAAAAGAAAGGAAGACTTGGGGCAACAATTCCAGTGGACCATCCTTAAAAGGTCCTTAAAAGTGAGTTTAACTCACTCGTGCGTGGCAGCAGGGTTCGAAGTGGGAGGAATTTTATTTTCCTTGCTACTCCCTTGCTCTCACTGCAACTATGCCTGCTTCTGCCAATGCAGTCATGTCATTGGGCCCAAAACATCCCTGAGCTCTGATGATTCCCACAAGTGGAATTGTGGATGCAGTAATTAGTTGTTTTGACCAAACAAAGAACTGGAAACTTTCCACTCTCTGAAAGCTGAAGAGCTTTGTGTAATGATTACAGCCACAAGGCCAGGCTGCTTAATACAGATCTGACTTGGATGGAGCCGAAACAGTTGCATCTTCTTTGTCTTCTGTACACTTCAGAAAAAAGAAGTAACATAGTACCTACACAGAAGTGTCCTCTCCTCTCTTCATATGGAATAATTGAAGAAAAAGTTATAAAAGGATGCTAGAATTAACAAGGGTTGCCAAACGGGGACTGGTTGCTGATGGGTTATGGTGAGAGATGATTTCTGATTGTAAGACGAGCAGCAGCGTACGGTAAGCGAGGATACTGACATGACATGACCTTGCAAAATATAGTTAGATCACTATATAATTTAAATCAAATTAGGTGAGGTTTTTGCTAATAGAGTAGGGATGTGTGATGAAATATGTTTATTTACGACTTGACATTTTATAATAATTTATGATGATTCATATTGATCATAAATGTTTATTTAGGATGATTCCATCTTTAAAAACGCAAACAAATTACATCTAATGATAAAAGGATGAAAATGATGAAATACATAAACAAACAGTTGAAGCAAACAAAAAATTGTCCACTAAAAAGTTTAATATATAGAACACATATTCAATTATTGCGCTGCCTCAATCAACTAAACAAACACTGGTCCATTCCCCTTCATCCCTCATAATGGAAAGTCTTAAAATATATTCAGACAATTCAGGACAAGATTATACAGCCAGGTAGCACTTCTTCCTGAATACCCACATTGAAGATAAGAAGTTCGCAACAATACAAACAACTACCTCAGCTGTATTTGTTCTTAAAATTATTCTCACAGGTTCTTCACAGTGCCTAACCCCATTTCGTACAAGGGGTGGAATGAGCATTGCAAAAAAAAAGAGGGAAACTGTTTAGATCCCAGGTCCGCATATAGGTCATGCACTATTTCCTGCCCAAGGGTATGCAACATCAGAATTCTGATACACTTGATTGATTGGTAGATGAATTATCCATAATAAAGAATCAACCATTGCAAAATACAAACTATTGAAAGTGTAATCTGTTTTCTGTGAACCCTTGTGAGGCTTCCTATGATACCCCCATCAGATGAGAGATCTTCTTTTGGCTGACTCCTAACACTTTGTATACAATAGAGCAGTGGTTCCCAAACCTTTGACTCCTGAGGACCCTCATTGAGTCACCACTGAAAGCCGGGGACCCCCAAGCAATTTGTATGATTTAAATTTCAAATATTAAAACAGTAAGTCGAAAAAAAACCACACGTGTGCACACAAAACAAATACTCAATTTACTAAGGATTTTGGGGCCAGATGTACGACCATTTCATTTAGCGGCTCGCAATTGGTGACACATTGAGAGTGGCAAATTGCTAGTGGCTAAATGAAATGTACAAAAGTGTGTTCAACACTGTTTGGGATTACCAATGGGGTCGCAAATTGCAAGGCTCATTAATATTAATGAGCCTCTCGCAATTTGCAAGCCCATTGGGAATGCCAGCCCTCCCAGGGATGGTGGCCTGCTGGGCTCTGCAGACTACCATGTCTGGGACTGCTTTTAAATAAAACTGTTTAAAAAAAAAATGCAGCTCGTTTTCCATGCTTTAAAAAATTTTTTTTTAATCTTTTTCGTTTCAATTTTTATTGGCAGGCAGTGGTCCCAGCGGACCCCTTCCCATTTTTTAATTCATTACCATCTACTTGAAGTAGGTGGTAATTGCGAGTGTTTTGTGACCACAAAACATTTGAACCTGGTTTTGAGATTAGCTATTTGGACGGGAATGCTCTTCCAAATAGCAATGTAAGTGGTTGGGTAGCACACCTTCCTCTTCAACATTTTTAATCCTTTTCTTTTAATCCAAACATTTGACTTCGCGTGCTTACTGGCAACGCGCTCAGCCCGTGTGGCACGTACTTCACTGAACAACATCATACTGGGACACATTTCGGCCCCAAGCCAATAGCACAGCCTTTTTATAAGCATTTGAAACCATATTGTTAATCCTTTTGCTCCATTAATCTATTAATCTCTGTTTAGTTTCAAGATTCGTCATCCTCCACTTTCAAATTCGTCTCTGTATGTATCCTAGTGCAAGGAAAGGCAATTTCCAAAGTTTCTCATGTCGATGCTGGGCCATCCGTACCTCTACGCAAAAACACGTACCAAAGCCAGTCCAATACAAAGCAGTTTATTAAAACCCAATGCATTTCGAGCCTCAGGGGCTCTTCGTCAGGGGAAACTGAAAAATAAACAATTAAAAATACATTACATTTCTGTGCGCTATTTAAAAACACAGCCTCATGCACTTTGTTTTTATTTCAATATATAGAGTTTCTTGTACTGCACAGTTTTACCCGCAATTATTTGTCAGCAAACTCTGAGTGACACCCTTTCACAAAGATGATAATTAACATCCTCCAACTACACAGATTACCACCCGTAGACTTCTCCCTACAAGCAGTCACGGCATGTATCAGCAGATCTCCCTTTAAACACGTCTCTCTCTAGTTACTGGCGTCATGCTACCCTCTAAACCATTGTTTTCTTTACCTGCTAGAAACTTCACATCTCCCTCCCTCGGTCCGGAAACGGAATAACCTTTCCTTTCCAACCACGTGTTTATAAGCTAGAGTCCCCTCCTTCCTCCATACGTCCACCCACATCGTGCATCATGATTACCACCTGTGACGTTTTATTCCAAAGTCTGCCTACATTACTCCAACTCCCAGAATGCACTCAATCACTGCTTGATGTTACCCGGTATGGAATATACGTTATACAATGAATAAGTAATGTTACTGGAGCAGTCCACCTAGTAAAAACACTAGTAATTTTCATGTGCATGGTAATGTTTCACAATTCATGTTCAATCTTCATTCGCTCATATTTCGGTTTTCATCTGACTTCCACAAATAAACAGCATCTTGGACCAAGTTTTTCCGCCTTGCACAAATAGCAAGACACAAAACCTATTTTTGCGACTCACGAAATAGGCTATGTACATGACCCAATAGGTTTTTGCATGTGCAAACAGGTTCGCAAACCCGTTTGCGTATATAAAAAATGGGTCATACTTCTGGCCCATAGTATTTTATACTTAAGGAATTTGCAAAAAAGGAAAATATTTAATGGGAAGGTTAGTGCTGATCTCCAGTTGGTTTTATTTCGCAGTACGAGGCTCCTGATCCTGCCAGGACCAGACCGGAAACTCAAAGCAGCCCTGGCAAATGTTTTCAGACCAGTCCCCACATGGTGCACCCAAGTGCGGGGAGTGTGCCTGACCACTACAAAGGGGGCTTTGGGAGGCTCATCCCCTCAAAATATTTAGAACAATGGTTCATTCTACAACACATTTTTCATTATATATTGAATTGTATTACCTTTTAAAGAATAGTAAGTGAAGGCCTTACTATGCACTAGGATGCGACAATCTTTGTTGGGGTTCTTCAATGATTCCCTTATTATCATCCTCCAACAGTGCCTCTCATCTCTCCATAGCCCCTCTGTCACATGTATTTCATTTGTTTTATAGCATCTCTCATACCATTGTAGGATGTCAGAGCACTTTAGATCACACACCATGTAAATCAGTGTATAGAAAATGTTACATAATATAAAGGAGACTACAAGGTGTAGTATTCACAGGTCCTTCATATTGGTAGGCATTTTTAAAGAGTGCTTGGTCTGGAAAAGCACAAACTCAGGATTCAGAACATGACACAGTGGCTAGCACTGACTTTAACATTAAAAATGTATTTTCATCCAAATAAACCTTTTTAGCAGCACCAGGAAAATGAATGACTGGGGAAAAAAACATAAGTTACTAACAGGTACCACGCAGTCTGCAAGCAGCACTTAGATGACAATTTATAGGTCCCTCTGCTAAATTACGATTGAAGCTGCCACTGAACCCAACTCTCATATATCTCCAGCAGGTACAATAATCACTGGCATTATCTTGACACTTTTATTGTTGCTCAAAATCTGCTAATTATACAATAAACTTTGCTGTGCTTTTAAACTGCTGCAGACCCCCTGGTAATGTGTCACAGACCACTGGAGGTACGTGGACCCAAGTTTGGGAAACACTGCAATAGAGCATAACTCATTAGAGGGAGGAGTAAGACAAGCCTTATTCTCGTCATCATCATAAAAACTTTATTTCTTTTTTTTTTACAAAAATCATATAAGTATACAGTACATAAATATATCGACAACATTGCAAACAAAATATAAAAAGTTAATTTACACATAGTTAAAATATGTCACATTTTATCATAACTTAAGGGGCTAGAAAGTCTATGGGTTTGATTTACCAAGGATAAAGGGCTAGAATCAAGAATTAAACATGAAGGACTAAACTTGTGCCCTATAAGCACCAATCAAGAACAAAGATATACAACAACACAGTTTTGGTGCGAATAAAAGTTGTAAATATAACAACGGAGGTCGAATCTGTCTAACATCCATCGACAACATAAGCAGCCAGATGTACTAATGACAAAGAAAAGCAAATCTGGCACAAATAAGCACTACGTGCATGGTATCACAGGCTGATATATTGTTGCATATACATGGGGTGAATTGGAAGGTTGGTGCCAGACCCCACTTCAGAATAGAAGCTGGTGAAAGGTGCTAAGTCTGAAATAAGTCAAAAGAGCACTTGTGAAGATGGGGCTTTTTCTAAAGTAAATAAGGCTCAATTCCCTGTACAGCTTTGACCATTACATATGATCTCATTGACTGCATGGTAAAGGCTAGAGTCGCTCGATCTGTTTCCATCCTGAGGGAAAAGGCCTGCTTGATCCATACAATATCTTTTTTCCTAATTCCCTCAGGCTCTTAGAAAATGCCCAGTCTTCTTAAGTTGATAAAATACAATTTCATGCAATGAAGCCATGTAATCTGAAGTGCCTAATCCAAGGAGAGACAACCACGAAGGATTAGTCTATTTAGTTCTAATTCCACCTTGCTCCAATATGAACACCAGAGGAAACCGGGGCATAAACAAATACAATTAGAGATAAATTTCATGCCTGGTTCATCGCGTGAGTGAGAGGAACGTGCCCATTCTCATTTTCTCCCAAAAAAATACATCGCATTTCCCTAAGGAGGCTATGAATACAAAATGTTCTAGCTATCACGACAAGAATTTTAGATTCTATAAAGGACACGGAGGCAAGGTTTTTTACATTTGTAGTTTCATTTTCATTGGCTGCTGTTTGTGCAGTAAAGAAATGAGAAAGCATAATCAGAAGCCTCCGGTCCTGCCATAGATATGTACCAGGGATGCCCCCTAAACAACGGGGAACACAACATGAGAACGTATAGTAAATGTGTATCCACAAAAACAAGCACTGGAGCAGTTTCTTGACAAGCATGTTGAATGATTGTTGATATTGTTGAGTCCAGCCAAATCAAAAGGTTCAAACAAGTCGTGCAAACAATAGTCATCTCAGTTAGGAATATAGGAGAGCTATTTTCACTCTCTTCCATGCAGCCGGGCAACACACAAAAAGCAGCAGTGCAAGACTGATCGCAAATACAAAGAAATGTAACAATAAACACATTTACCAACTGATATTTAAATGGCTCCCTCTTCAATCCCTGTGAAATTTTAGGACTGCCTGTGCCAGATTCAAAGCCTTGAAACTTAACACGCCTTCTACCCTACTTACAAACCATATTGAAAATCGCATTTAAGTGCAGAGCCCTTTGCTGCATTATCTGCATGCATCTGGAGACCCTAATTTACAGCAAGGTATCTACAAGATATTCCTGATTTTCAGTCTTCGCTCAGAAAATGTAAACAACTTACTGATCAATAGGTGAAACTCTTCTTTCACATTCTTCAACAAGCATTTCCGATGCAATAGGTCTCGCACTGACATTATTTTGAGCTATTGACATTGTAAATGACATGGGTTTTTTTTGTTTTCGTTTTTAAACCATAAATAAAAAGTATTGTCATTTACAATGCCAATAGCTTAAACTCTCGTAAATACGAGACCTATTGTATTGCAAATGCTTTACTGAAAGTAAAATGGGGAGAACAATTGTATTTTTCACTTTCGAAGTTGGTATTTTCACGCAGAACTGTATTAAACTTAAACCTGCAATCTGCAGAGGCACTGGTAACAGTGGCACTCATATTATCAATCTGTTAAGGATGAAAGGCTGAGTTGGCTTAGCTGCATTGCACACGTGTCTGCAACAGGAGCATCAGTCTTTTCTAAATGTATTTATTGTTTATATTCACTTTATAACACCCATGTAAGCGAGCCGCATAATTTACCACATTCACCATATGCCATTAAAGCAAAAAAAAAGAAGGAAAGTTGTCAAAGCTCTTAGTCCAATACAATAAATAACATAAAAAATTAAATGCAGCTGCACAAGTCAAGAAAAAGTACACTCAGTGTCCGATTAGTTCATCTCACTCCTGTTACACACACTGCTTCTCTATTCACACAATAAGCCAATCTTGGGTTGAAAAACAACACATAATAACAGCAGAGCAGCCCTTGTTGTAAAAGGGCGTTGGACTCTCTGTTGATAAATAATACACCTGGGAAGCACAGCAGCTTTTTTAAAAACAAAGTGTGTCCGGCGCGTGTTTGAAAACAATTTCTACACAAATAATTAACTGTAAAAAAAAAGGCAGGCGGCAGTCGTATTCTTTTCTATTTATTTGCTTTAGTAGTGTTCGCGCCAGGCCCCGCTTTAGATATTTAAAGCTAAAGCGTGGCGTGCCGATATTGCTAAAAAAGTATACAAATGGGAAATAAATGCGGCATCTGCCTGCTTTTTAGGTCGAAGGCCTAAAAGGCTGCGCTTGCGCAGTCTTAGGCCGGAGATTTAATGACTCTTAGTAGCGCAGAAGGTCCCGCCTCCCTACCCTGTCTCTCCTTCATTGGCTGGCTTCCTAAACGGAGGCCAGCCATTGGAGGAGAGATTAGTCACTCCGATGTAGCCCCGTCCTTTTCGGATTTGGGGGCGTAATTTTTGGATGTTCTTTAGACAGTGACGTTGTCTGTCACTCAGAACATCAAAACCACGCCCACAAATCCGAAAAACCCGGAAGCTTGTGTCTGCCATTTTGGATCCTTCGCAGTGAAGGTAAGATCATGTCTGTTTCCCTCCGTGCCTTCTTCCCCCTGTCTGTTTCCCGCCCCCCTCCCGCTCTCCCGCTCTCCGTGTATTTTTGCTGTTAGTTTGTGCCTTCTCTCCCCTGTCTGTTTCGGTGGGCGTCTCTGCGTCTTCCCCCTTTCTGTTTCCCGCCCCCCTCCCGCTCTCCGTGTATTTTTGCTGTTAGTTTGTGCCTTCTCTGCCCTGTCTGTTTCGGTGGGCGTCTCTGCGTCTCCCCCTGTCTGTTTCCCGCCCCCCTCCCGCTCTCCGTGTATATTTTGCTGTTCTTTTGTGTCTTCTTTCCCACCAGGCCCCAGAGCCTCTCTCGCCGCCAGCAGGACCGGGGACCGTTCTGGACACTCCGGGACCGGATCGCGCGTCCTATTTCGCGTGCCGGACACGCCGTTCAGGTGACGCCGTCATTCATGGTCTGGCGTCTTGTTTTGTACCAGTGAGTGTGTTGGTGCTGTAGCCCCCCTTTAGGTATGTGGCTCCAACCGCGTGTTAGAGCCTGGTCGCACGGGTCGAGCTGGGCGGGGGTTCGGGGCCCCAGATGTCCCCGAGCCTTTTGGCCAGGGAGTGTATTTTCTGTTGGGGAAAGCAGCATGGGCCAAGGGCCTGCGCCCTGGTCAGTCACGGCCTACGTGCGGGCTCATGGTCGGGAGGGTCGTGGAGTGAGTTTGTGCGGCCTGATGGTGCCCCTTCTCCACAGGTCGTACCGGTCTATCTCCTCACGGCTCGTTGTCGGGCAGTTGCGGCTCACGAGTTTGGATTGTATGCTATTGTGACCAGTCTAACACGACTTATGGTAGGAATTAGTTAATTTCACCGTACCCAGTGGCATTTATGATTTGTACTCTGAAAGGGTTTGAAGGTTTTTCCCCAGCGAATCCTCGCTGTGTTAATTTTATCAGTCATCCGGGCTGCCAGTTAGTGGTTGGGGGAGTGAGTTTTAGTGGGCCCATTGTGTCGAGGGCTGGCGGGCAGCATGGGGGACTGGGGTCACGGGTCCGGTTGCGCAAGCGGGGAAAGCTTTAAGCCCCCGCTGTTGCGGTGCTCCAAAGCATAGGGTTTGGAATCTGGTCTGCTTTCCCTTGTTGCTTGCAAGTATGACCTTTGGTGAGTCGAAGCTTTAGTGCCAGTTTTACGGGGCAGAGGTAGTTACAACTCGATTAATGGTATTAATGCACGCGGGCCGTGGTATGTTTCAAGGAGAAACTGCACTGGTACCAGCCTGAGGGGAAACGGGCACAACCGGCCTGCTATGCACACAGGTAGGGAAATAGATGGATAGTCCGGGGCCCGCTGGGGGCAATTTCGTTTGGCCTCCGGGCGCCCGCTTACCCCCCCCCTTTGTTTCGGGGACTGCCGACCATGTCTCCATGCCCAGCACCATCGAAGTAACGATGGGGTTGGTCAGCATGGTGCCGCTGCACTTTGTCGAGGGTGTCCGCAGTCGGCGGGTGGCAGGTAACAATTAGAGCTGCCTGTTTGTTGCCCGGGGTGGCTTTGAAAGATCGTCTGCCCGTCGTGGAAAGCATTGGCGGCGATGGCCCCTTCCTGTGGGTTGGACTGTATTCAGGTGCCCCCTTTGAGTGCACCTTTCTGGGCTGGTGCAACGTATAGCTGCCCCACAGGAGCTCGGTGGCCGTGCTATTGTAATTTGTGCATGTGGAGGATGCGCGTGAGGTGGTGGCGTGGCGGGAGCTGCCAATTTTTGAGCTGGGAGGGCGGGTTGAGCCTCCCGTCGGCTCAGGACATGAGCATGTTCGTGTGAGGTGGACTCGTTCCTAGGTTTAGTTGTATAGGGCTGAAAGGTGGGTTTCTTTCTGGTTGCATCGGAGGCAGTGACATAGGCAGAGTTGGGTTTCCTACCTTTGATTCGCCGGGGAAACCCCGAGAGAGAAGAGTCCATCTGTGGTCATTGCTAGGTGCATGTCCTTTTGTAATTGTAACGTTGAAATGTTATTTTGCGGGGCCTGTGGTTTGGGCGTACCCGGTGCTCTGTCGGTAATGCCAACATTGGTATAAGGGCTAACACCGGATTCTCCGCTGGAAGGGCAGCGAGTGCCGCGTGGCTCCCCCTCCCGGGTTGGCGTTCCTATAGTCCAGATGTTAAGTAGCGCTAGCGGTGTAAGAATTTGGCCGCAGGAACCAACTCTTCTATTGTGTCTCTGGCACCCAATACTTCTTCCTGTGTCTCGTAGAATACTGCGTTTCGTTCTCGAGAAGAGCAGTGACGCTGGAGGCCAGGGTCAGGGCTCTGGGGGAAGTGTCTTGCTTTACAGCAATATGCTTTAAGTGCGATGCAAAGAAACTGCAGGAGTTAAGGTAGACAAAAGTCTCCAGACGCTGCTCCCCGGGACCCTCAGGTGAGCCTGGCCTCTAACCCCTTGCCAGCATCCCATGGGGGGGGGGGGCTCACTTCCAGCCACTGTGGGAGAGTGCCTGGGTGGGATTGGAACTCTGTGAGCGCTGTGAGAGCTGTGTGGGCTGTGAGAGCTGTGGGCTGTGAGAGCTGTGAGAGCTGTGAGGGCTGTGAGAGCTGTGTGGGCTGTGAGAGCTGTGTGGGCTGTGAGAGCTGTGTGGGCTGTGAGAGCTGTGTGGGCTGTTAGAGCTGTGTGGGCTGTGAGAGCTGTGTGGGCTGTGAGAGCTGTGTGGGCTGTGAGAGCTGTGTGGGCTGTGAGAGCTGTGTGGGCTGTGAGAGCTGTGTGGGCTGTGTGGGCTGTGTGGGCTGTGAGCTGTGTGGGCTGTGTGGGCTGTGAGCTGTGTGGACTGTGAGGGCTGTGAGAGCTGTGTGTGCGTGGGTGGCTCTGTGCGTGGGTGGCTCTGTGCGTGGGTGGCTCTGTGTGTGTGTGGGTGGCTTTGTGTGTGTGTGGCTCTGTGTGGGTGTAAATGCAATAGGTCATGCATATGCGAGCGATTAAGCTATTGGCATTGTAAATGACAATGCCATTATTGAACGATTAAGCTATTGGCAATGTAAATGACAGTGCCATTTATTTATGATAAAAAAGAAACAATTCTCTGTTTATATCTCACTACCTCACAACATCCCTCTCCCTCACTCTTTCACTACCTCACTCTCTATCTACCTCACTCTTACTACATAACTCTCTACCTCACTACTCCACTCTCTCACTACCTCACTATCTCACAACTTCTCTTGCTCAAAACATCACTACCTCACTCTCTAGCTCACAACCTCACAACTTCACTCTCTTTCTCTAACTCACTACCTCAATCACTCTCTATCTCACTACCTCACTCTTTCTATCTCACTAACTGACTTTCACTCTCTCTTTCTCTATCTCACTACATCACAACATCACTCTATGCTTATATCTCACTACCTCACAACATCCCTCTCCCTCACTACCTCACTCTTTACTACCTCAGTCTCTATCTACCTCACTCTCTCTCACTACCTCACTCTCTCTATTTCAATACTTCACTCGCTCTCTCTATCTCACTACCTCACTCTCTCTCTGCTAATGCAATAGGTATCACATATGCAAAAAACAAAGCTAATACAAATGACAATGCCATATGGCGTATTTTTTTTAGACATTGTATTTTATCGATAGTAGATAATTGCTATTTGTTTCTTTAAGATATATAGATATTGTTTAGCTGTTTTTTTAATTGATTCCTCAGGAGAAAAGTGTTAAGGAGATAGTAATGTTTTGCATTTAATATGACTGTGCGCACATTTTACATTTCAATTCCATGTAGCGATATCTTTAGTTGACTCTAGAATTCATCGTCTGTGCTGCGAACTACAGGTCGGGGTAAATTGTTTTATATTTCAAGTTCTTTAGACGGGTATGTATGTTGTTGTTGTTTTCGTTCAGAGGTAAGCCATTTTGTTTTTTTTTCTAATCTTATGTTTATTCTCTCTTTTCTATGTTCAACATGGTCCGTGGTGATTCCCTTCAGCCATGTGCACCGCTGTGCACAGAGTTGTTCAGGCAGGTATGTATGTTGATTTTAGTTTATGTTAGAGGTAAGGCATATTTTTATTTTTACACTGCACTGTCCTTTTACTGCTGCACTCTCCTCAGCCTCTCCCTGCACCATCCCTTCACTGATGCACTCTCTGTTCAGCCCCCCCATTGCATCACCCCTTCACTGCTGCACTTTCCTCAGCCTCTCACTGCACCATCCCTTCACTGATGCACTCTCCTCAACCTATCACTGCACCATCCCTTCACTGCAGCACTCTCTCCTCAGCCTCTCCCTGCGCCATCGCTTCACTGCTGCACTCTCTGCTCAGCCCCCCCATCCAGGCTGCAGCCCTCACTCCTCTACTGCACCATCACTCACTGCTGCACTCTCTCCTCAGCTCCACTATACCGTCCCTTCACTGTTGCACTGTGCACCCTCCCTTCACTGCTGCACTCTCTGCTCAGCCTCTCCCTGCACCGTCCATTCACTGATGCACTTTCTGCTCAGCCTCCCATTGAATCGTCCCTTCACTGCTGCACTCTCCTCAGCCTCTCCCTGCACTGTCCCTTCACTCATGCACTCTCTGCTCAGCCCCCCATTGCATCGTCCCTTCACTGCTGCACTCTCCTCAGCCTCTCGCTGCACCGTCCCTTCACTGGTGCACTCTCCTCAGTCTCTCACTGCACCATCCCTTCACTGCTGCACTCTCTCCTCAGCCTCTCCCTGCACCATTCCTTCACTGATGCACTCTCTCCTCAGCCTTTCCCTGCACCGGCCCTTCACTGATGCACTCTCTCCTCAGCCTCTCCCTGCACCGTCCCTTTATTGCTGCACTCTCTCCTTAGCCTCTTCTTGCACCGTCCCTTCACTGCTGTACTCTCCTCCGCCTCTTACTGCACCGTCACTTCACTGCAGCACTCACTCCTCATCCCCACTGCACCGTCCCTTCACTGCTGCACTCTCTGCTCAGCCCCCCACTGCACCGTCCTTTTACTGCTGCACTCTCCTCAGCCTCTCTCTGCACCATCCCTTCACTGCTGCACTCTGCTCAGCCTCTCCCTGCACTGTCCCTTCACTGATGCACTCTCTCCTCAGCCTCTCCCTGCACTGTCCCTGCACTGATGCACTCTCCTCAGCCTCTCCTTGCACCGTCCCTTCACTGATGCACTCTCTGCTCAGCCCCCTATTGCATCGTCCCTTCACTGCTGCACTCTCCTCAGCCTCTCCCTGCACCATCCCTTCACTGCTGCACTCTCTGCTCAGCCCCCCATTGCATCGTCCCTTCATTGCTGCACTCTCTGCTCAGCCCCCCATCCAGGCTGCAGCCCTCACTCCTCCACTGCACCATCACTCACTGCTGCACTCTCTCCTCAGCCTCTTACGGTACCCTCCCTTCACTGTTGCACTCTGCACCCTCCCTTCACTGCTGCACTCTCTGCTCAGCCTCTCCCTGCACCCGTCCATTCACTGATGCACTCTCTGCTCAGCCTCCCATTGCATCGTCCCTTCACTGCTGCACTCTCCTCAGCCTCTCCCTGCACTCTCCCTTCACTCATGCACTCTCTGCTCAGCCCCCCATTGCATCGTCCCTTCACTGCTGCACTCTCCTCAGCCTCGCCCTGCACTGTCCCTTCACTGGTGCACTCTCCTCAGTCTCTCACTGCACCATCCCTTCACTGCTGCACTCTCTCCTCAGCCTCTCCCTGCACCATCCCTTCACTGATGCACTCTCTCCTCAGCCTCTCCCTGCACCGGCCCTTCACTGATGCACACTCTCCTCAGCCTCTCCCTGCACCGTCCCTTTATTGCTGCACTCTCTCCTTATCCTCTCCTTGCACCGTCCCTTCACTGCTGCACTCTCCTCAGCCTCTCACTGCACCGTCACTTTGCTGCTGCACTCACTCCTCATCCCCACTGCACCGTCCCTTCACTGCTGCACTCTCCTCAGCCTCTCACTGCACCATCCCTTCACTCTCTCCTCAGCTCCACTATACCGTCCCTTCAAACTCTCTCTCTCACTACCTCACTCTCTCTCACTACCTCACTCTCTCTTGCACTAACTCACTATCTCTCTCACTACCTCACTATCTCCCACACTACTACACTATCTCTCATTCACTCTCTCTCTACCTCAATCTCTACCTCACTACTCAACTCTTTCTCACAGCATCACAATATCTCTACCACAGTAACTATCTCTCTAACACACTACTTCACAACTTCACTCTCTCTATCTCACTACCTCACTACCTCACTACCTTACTCTATCTATTACTATCTCACTATCTCACTCTCACTGCCTCACTATATCACGACACACTCTCTCAAAAATTCATTACAACACTCTCACTACCTCACAACTTCACTCTCTCTAACTCACTGCTTCACTCTCTCTCTATCTCACTACCTCACACTCTCTCTATATACTACCTCACTTTATTTCTATCTCACTATCTCTCTCACTATATCACGACACACTCTCTCTAAAATTCACTACATCACTCTCTCACTACCACACAACTTCACTCTCTCTCTATCTCACTACCACACTCTCTCTCTCTCTCTCTCTCTCTCTCAAATACACTAACTCACTTTCACTCTCTCATACACTACCTCACTCTCTCTCTAGCTCACTACTTCACAACATCGCTCTGTTTCTATCTCAATACAGCACAACAACTCTCACCCTCACTACCTCATTCTTTCACTACCTCACTCTCTCTATCTCTCACTACCTCACTCTATATCTACTTCACTCTCCCACAAAACAAAAATAACTACATCACTACTCAAATGATATCTATAACACTATCTCACTCTCTCTCTCACTAACTCTCTCCATAACATCACTCTATCTATTTCGATATCACTCTCACTACCTAACTATTACACAAGTCACTCACTCAAAAAATAACTACAACACTCTCTCGCTGACTCACTCTCTATCTCACTAGCTCACAAGTTCACTCTCTCTCTCCAACTCACTACGTCACTCTTTATCTCACTAACTCTCTCTTTCTATCTCACTAAGTCACTTTAACTCTCTCTTACACTACCTCAATCCTTCTCTATCTCACTACGTCACAACATCACTCATTGTTTCTATCTCACTACCACCAAAAATCACTCTCCATCACTAACTCACTCTTTCACTACCTCACTCTGTCTCACTCCCTCACTCTATCTACCTCACTCTCTCTCTCACTACCTCTTTCTATCTCACTAAGTCACTTTCACTCTCTTTCACTACCTCACTCTCTCTATCTCACTACCTCACAAACTCACTCACTGCTTGTATCTCACTACCTCAGAACATCCCTCTACCTCACTCTTTCACTACCTCACTTTCTGTCTATCACTACCTCACTCTCTATCTACCTATCTCTCACTACATAACTCTCTACCTCACTACTCCACTCTATCTCACTACCTCACTATCTCACAATTTCTCTCTCTCAAAACATCACTACCTCACTCTCTCACTACCTCACTCTCTAGCTCACAACCTCACAACTTCACTCTCTTTCTCTAACTCACTACCTCATTCACTCTCTATCCCACTACCTCACTCTTTCTGTCTCACTAACTCACTTTCACTCTTTCACAACCTCTTTCTCTATCTCACTACACCACAACATCACTCTATGCTTATATCTCACAACATCCCTCTCCCTCACTACCTCACTCTTTACTACCTCACTCTCTATCTCACTACCTCACTCTCTATCTACCTCACTCTCTCCACTACCTCTCTCTCTATTTCAATACCTCACTCACTGTCTCTATCTCACTACCTCACTCTCTCTCTGCTAATGCAATAGTTATCACAAAAAACAAAGCTAATGCCAATACAAATGACAATGCCATTTATTTAGGGATACAAAAAAGATACAAAAATAATGAGCAATACCAATAGCTCTACCTATAATATTGCCGAGACCATTGCATTGTAAATGCTTGTTTTCTATTTATTTACTTTTATTTTAGCAATATAGCCCCACTTTCTTGGCTGCCCTTCCACCCTGCATGACACGTTGTGCTATCACCCTACAAGTTAAATTAGAAGAAATATACATATGCAGACTTGACGCTCAGGAGACTGTCCCCTTCAACAATCAAAGCACAACAATCCAAGCACAATATACAACAATGAAATAGTTAAAACCTTCGGTTTTGTACACACTAAAGTGCTCCACCCAGACAAAAAAAACTGAGCAAACATGACATTTGTGCAAAGATCCGAACGCCCAGGGCCCATACGATATTAAATCCAAGCCGAGTATACGTCAGATTTAAAACAAGCATTTGCAATGCAATAGGTCTCGCATTAATTGAGTTTGAGCTATTGGCATTGCTAAATTTTGCAACACCAATTGCAACAAAAGTCTATAAGTGTTTGTGTGTGTGTGTGTGTTGTGCTTGTGGTTGTGTGTATGGTTGTGTGTCTGTATAGTTGTATGTTTGTTTGTGTGTGTGTTTGTGTGTGTGTAGTTGTATGTGTGATTGTGTGTATGTGTGTGCTGTGTGTGTGTGGTTGTGTGTGGTTGTATGTGTCGGTGTGATGTGAATGCGGTTGATTGTGTGGTTGTGTATGTATGTGTGTGTGTTTCCGTGTGTGTGGTTGTATGTATGATTGTGTGTATGTGTGTGTGGGTGTGTGTATGTGTGATTTTGCAGCTGTGGTTGTATATGTGTGTGTGTTGTGTGTTGTTGAGTGTTTTGTGTGTGTGTGTGAGTGGGTGTATGTATGTGTAGTTGTTTGTGTGCTTGTGCGTGGTTGTGTTTGTGTGTGCTTCTGGTTTAGCAACCCTATTTCAAACCATTGCTTAGATAACAACACGTGAGACATGGCGTATGTAGGAGAAGACTGCATGTGCCTCGCTGAACATGTCCCCAAATTGGAATTTTTTTTCAAAGCTGCACCTCTCCCTTTAATGGACCAAAGCTACTCTAAAGAGCACATTTCTGTAATCAGAAACCATTCACATAGAACTGGAGCCATTGTAATCCCAGAGGTCACTGCTGTTGCTGCTGTGACTTTATTAAGCTCCCCAATGTTTACTGCATATAGTACCGAGGGGGCTACAGAAAAATAGAGAGGGAGAAACAGAGATATATAATTAAAGTAAGTGTGTGTGAGAGAGAGAGATAAACAGAGATATATAATTAAAGTAAGTGTGTGTGAGAGAGAGAGAGAGAGAGAGAGAGAATGAATATGCATTGATGCTACATGGATGAATGGGTAGATGGATGTGTGGGTGGGTGACTGGCTAGGAGTCTGGATGGATGGGTGAGTGGGTAGGTGGATGGATAGAGGTGGATGGTTGAATGAGGAGATTAAAAGAGGTATAGAAAGGGGAGAAAGAGTGTGAAGATAGTTTTAACATTTGTCCTACAGCAGGTTGTTCACAATCCGGGCCTTAATCTTCCTTACCCAATAAATGTTAGGCAGATGATTTTGTTATTCTCTGTGAAGGGACAGTTTCCGAAGTGGCCTATTAGTACACAGGTCATATTTCAGATTGCATTGCTATCAATAAAAAGATCACTTTCACTTTCGCTGTGATGCATTGACATAAAAGAGCACTGCTGACACAGCTCTCTTGTGTTCCAATACGAAAATATTTACTTTATCAATGTGGCTATAGAATGTCTTTAAAAATATGTAAAGAATAAGTGAGGGCTCTAAACCAGTCCTAGAAAAGTCCTTATTGTCTAACAGACTTGAAATCCCAAATAACCAGGTGGTGACTCACCCACTCCAAATACTCTACATCGCTCTTGCAAAAAAAATAAAAATCATTATGACTGCCTAGCAATTTGCCTCTGGTTGTGCAATAAGTGTATCCAAATGGGCTACCAACTATGTTCAGGCAATCTATGAAGAAACATTTCTCCTCCCTCCCTCTCAAGGCTGTCTTATTGATTTTGGGTTTTGTAAACGGAGCTCATGATGCCGAAAGCCCGACACAATACAGCATGTACGGCGCACGCAGACATCCTGCCAAAGCATCTGCATTGCCTCGCAGCGCTCCCTAGGACAGCAGACAGCGCGAGGAGCTTTAATCCCGATTTGGTGCGCAGATCCGTTAATACAGCCCTGGGTCACTCGAGCAGTGCTGTGCAGAAACGCATTTCTATGGTACTAGTTGATATTCCAACAGAACAAACAAGCCCATACATAGGATGACACAAGCACATACAAAGTGATACAAAAACATATACAGTACTGACGTAAGAGTATACACATGTTGACACACACTTAAGAGCATACACCCATTGACAGAAAAGCACACGCACTGATCCAAGCGCACAACCACTATCAGAAGAGCATACACATCCAGTCACAAAAGTACAGACATACACAAACTGACATTCGTGTGCATGCACAATATGACACCAAAGAACAGACAAGGACACTGGGGCACAAAAATATTGATTCTAGAGTGCCTGCACACTCTGACCAATGAGTACACAAGCACCAACAAAAAAGCTTTGACGGGGGCAGGGGGTTGTTCGGAGGGGGTGCCTACAGGAGAGACCTTGGTAGCATGCAGGGGCCTTTCATCATCCGGAGGTATTTTTGTTTGGGGGTAGGGAGGCGGGTACTGTGAGAACAGGGAGGGGGTCGAACGAGGTCTGTTCCAAGAGGGGACAAAAAAAATAAACGAGACGCATGGGGAGCAGCAGCCTTCGATGTGCCGGCCGGCCATGCAGTGAATAATTAGGGGAGAGAGAGGGGAGGTGCTGGGGAACAGATGGCTGTGAAGCAGGGGGCGGGGCAGCGGAACCCTTTGAAGTGGCCTGGCGGCCGTGAAAGGAGAAATGCTGCTGCCAGGGGGAAGGCTCGTGCATGAGAGCAGGTCACGTGATTGTGATTCACGTGAACTGTCCAAAATCCTCTGGGGCCTGAAGTTTGGTTTAGCTGCATTAGGGCTCTTTTCCTATTCCTGCGGAATAGGAAAGGGGCGAGGCCTAAAAACGCACACACATATATGGGATAGGGCCCTATCCCTGTATTCAGCATTGCCATGTTTCACGATCATTCCAACTTCAGTTTGATGATAGCACTGAACATTGCCCTAATGGTCACGGCTTTGCACCCAAGTGCTTACCCTCTCTATGAATTACTTATCAGAACAACTCTCCAAACTGTAGCGTTACAGTAACATCCACAAGAAACAAGACATTAGGGCAGCTCCGGGAGTCAGTGCCTGTAGGGACTGTGGTAAAACACCCCAGACTGACCTATGCACTCTTTCTGTATGTTATGTGGCGACAACGCAGGTAGTTTGTGGTTAGAGGGGGGTGGGTGTGTGTGCCACCCTTGTGTTTATGTGCCAGACAAGGCTCAGCTCCCCGAGAGCTCTGCCTGGAGCGTATCACAGAGTACGGCTGACAGCCAGAGTGGTGGAGGGGGCGCTGTGCCCCTGCAGTGCTTGTGTTGCCAAGTAACGTGCGAACGCTGCTGCTGCCACTCAAGGCTGCGCCAAGTCACATCTGCATTACTCAGAGGAGGGTTGAACAATTCGGAGGGCTAATTGAGCAACTATTGATGATGCTGAACGCAAACCTGAGAGAGGCGCGGGTCCTCGGGCTATTGGGGCGTGGGTGGATAAGGGGGATTCTGTTTTTTGCAAAGCCAGGGCCCACCTAAAGGAATTCCGCACAGTAGTACGCGTCCATCGACAGCCAGATAAATAGGGCAGGGACTCTAGGTTCTATCCGGAAGCGACATGCGTAGTAAGGTTCACGCATGCCTGCAGTGCCCTCCTTGAAAGTTTTTTGTTGGTTTTCCAGAAGCCTCGTAGAATGCTTGGCACTGCTAAGGAATGCTGCCCTGTATTAAAATGGAGGATCACAAAAGGTGCCCTTCACATGTGAGGGGTCCCCTGTGTTTCCAGCAGAGAGGGTATGCATACATAAGTTGGAATGAGGTGGCGCTTCCTGGGCACGCGGCCTGTCTGGGTGTGATTAGGGCTATGTCTCGATCCCTCCTGTTATGAAGGAAAACACAGGCTGCACCACCCTTTTACGGACGGGAAGGGAGCGACTGTCGGGCTGAGTTCCTCCTGGAGAGCTTTAAAAATTAACTTGAATTGAAACCCAGGTTCTGCAATGGCACAGGCACAGATATCCCGTTCCCGATCCACTTGGTGCAAATGGCCCCGGTACCGTTCCCCAGCGAGGACAACGTCTCACGGCCACGCATCCCGCCCCCAGGCAACACCACACATAGTGGTTTAGAATATCAATTTGAACGTTACCTGAGAGGTTGTTCTCTTCTCCTTGCGATCGTCGTTCGGCTGGGTGGCTCCACTGGGCATGACTAAGGCAGTGCAGGGACACCTGGTTTGCTAGGTAACACCCAGCAGCCACAAATGAATTAAGAAATACATTTCTGGAATTTGTGAAAATACTCTCATGATCTAACATCAGCTGCGCAGACCTCTGACGGGATTTAAAGAGTATTTTAAAAATATAGCCACAATTGTCTATCACTGTGTTCTTTTGCCAGAATGGAACTCTGAAGTTTAAAAAGAAATACCGATTCCAAAACCAAGTAAAGGCTCACTCACCGAAGCTGCGAAAAAAGCATGAGGCCAGAAAAAAACTAGTGAGTTGCCCATTTACCCAGCAAAGTAACTCTATTTAGCCAAATATATTGAAACTCAAATGCATTTATTTCTATGGATCGGTTGTGTATTGCAACCTAACATTAACACACGTTTGAAATTAAAATCTGTCTGAGATGTAGGCACGCTCTACAGAGCACTCGGAGGGGGATGAACAGCAGAGAGAGTGGGGTTGGGGTAGAGGAGCGAGCGGAGGGACACAGAAGACGCGTGTGACAGCCTGGAAAGCAGATGCCTTGGTGAACTCTGCCTGAACCTTAGTTTGACAATCCTCATCAGATAACAGAAAAACCATAAACTGAAACATGCCGTAGACTTGTCCCAAGGGCACGTACAAAAAAGCCACAGTACTGTAACCAAAAACACTGCAGAGCAATTACAAGACAGGGTTTTAAATAAATATTGATGTTTCTCAACAGAGGTGGGATTACAAGTCCTTCTCCTAAAATACTTTTACCCCAATATGTCTCGCTACCCGAGCAATGTATGCGCGCTGCAACGCTAGGCGAGACCTAAAAACCTCTGAAGAAGACCAACTATTAAAGTAGTTTGTTACATCCAGAGGCACTGAACTGCTCTGCCACTCTAGGCATCTGAGGAAAAAGGAATTATTATCTCAAATTGCTTTGTATTCCAAAACATAGACACCGTCACCTACTGCTAGACAGAACTTACCTCCTGCCCACATGATGACTGCCCTTTCCATCTCCATTCCCTTTACATCCCCTTTTATTTAAACTCACTCTGGTCTCCCCCTATTTTGCTGCTGTCTGTTAAATATCCCTGGACACATTTTGAGCTACAATATTACAGGACCCTTGAATTTCACTGTTAAGGGAGGATTTACTAAGATTTTACACTGTGTTTGTGTCACAAAAGTGATGAAAATCGGCGCAAAATCTTATTTTCCAATTTACTTTCCAGCACTAAACTTGTTTAGCACTGGAAATAACGTGAAAGTAACGCAGAACACGGCATAGCGCTGCTTTGCATTATGTAGTGCCAAGGAATCATACCATGGGTGGAGCATGGGTGATCCCATGCAACCATCCAAGGTTTCTGGCACTAAACGCTATTTACTAAATAAAGTAGACAGGATTTAGCATCAGAATACTGCACCCTTTTGAAGTAGGAGCAACGAAGGAGAAATGCTTTTATTTCTCCTTCTTTTTCCGACTTTATTTATTTATTTATTTCTTACATTTGTACAGCGCACAGCTACCCGAAGGTTTTTCCCGACTTTGTACGTCTGCTGCACTTTACAGCACATATACAAAGAGGGAAGAGGGTTAAAGTCAGTCTATGCATAGTATTTTGTACAGGAAGGGTACCCTTCCAGTACAAAACCTATGCTAGACTCACAGAGACACCCTTGCACCATGGCGTAAAGGGGTCCCAGTGGTGCAAGGCAGCTGATTTCAACACTGGCGCTGGAAAAAGGGAAGGAAAGCGCCATATTTCTGCAAATATGGTGCTCTCCTCCTGTCTCTTTTTCACGCAGCGCAGTGCAGCGTTTGTGGCTGCTCCACTGTGCTGCGTGATTTTGTGGTAAATCTGGCCCATAATGTGGGAATCTTTTCAGCATTCCCAAGGCAGTCAGAGTAACTAGGTTCAAATTATAACAAATGGAGCCTTTTACCTTTAAGGTTCTGGCACTTAGCGTACCCAAAAGTGAACACCGAGTACACCGTTTTAGCATGAAAGCGCTGGCCAAGGCTTATTCAGGGAGGTGGTGTGGGGTAGAGACTTATAACTCAATGAAGCATGTCATACATATTAATAATTCGCTCGACAAGAATAAGCAGTTTGATCACGAAAGTACACAAGGAAATGAAGAGGGCAATAGTTACTTAAAAATATCTTGGGAACCTTAAGAGTTGGGAGCCAGCCAGAAGTAATTCCAGGCTGCTCCCTGCTGCTAACAGATAATAGATCTAGCTCAGCATGAAACTGCAGCAGGCTGCTGCTAGGCGTGCAGCGTGCAATCTCAGTCATTTCCCAAAGCTACAATTACAGTGATGCTGTTAGTCAAAGCAAGTTTGTCCTTCACAAAATCGGTCCGTTGTACCAGCATCTGTTACCATTATTGTGATTTTCTTTAAACACAGTTTTATACACTGCCTCAAGGCTTAAAGAGTGGGTTTGACTGTGAAGTGAACCAGCCAGAAGTTGAAGCACTGCCATGTTGGTGTGGCCTTTCGCACACAGCTTCCCAGAGGAAGAGCGTCGCCCCACTGATCTATGAACTGTGGGAAAAAAGAAAAGTTAATATCTTTTTATTTTTCCGCACTGACTCAGTTCAGTTAAACTTTAGATGAAGTGAGTGGGGAGAGGAGTTGGCCTAACGGCTAGGGCGGTCGACCTCGAATCTGGGGAACTGGGTTTGAGTCTCGGCAATGACGCTGAACATCCTGTGATTCTGAGCAAATCACTTAATCTCCCTGTGCCTAACTAAAAAATGAATGTGTGTCCTCATGTAACGTAACTGGTGCAATGTAAAGCGCTCTGATACCCGATGTGGGTCTAGTTCGCGCTATATAAAACACAGCAAAAAAAAAATAGTGCGTTGCAAGGCTGGCCTGTCATCACCGAAGAACCAATGAACAAAAACTACCTAGGCAGTCATTTATACGTTAAACACACTCTGCGAGAAAGGACCAACAATGAGAATGAACAGCTTCCAATTAAAAACATAAATTTATTACATTCACATACACAATACTTAAAAAGTACATTTCATAAAAAGTTGACATTCCATGATTCATAACATAAAAATTCTTGAACATAGGGGGATCAGTTGTAGGTCGACGCGTTTCGGCGGCCAGCGCCTTTCTCAAGACAATTTTTACAACTATCTGCAAATGAAAATGTATAATATTGATTAAATCATTCTCAGTTATTACATACATAATTTTATTCTATACATTCTATAAAAAAATTAACGGAAGCATTGTTCAGATTTCTCAGGTCCTAAATCTGTCCTTAACCTAGTTGATAATATACGAAAAATTTGTAAAACATAAATTAAAGATACGTAACCTCTTTTTATGGCCTACTACTGATGTGTGCATATAGATGTTACAGTCTATGGATATAATGACTGTTAGCTTATTCATCTCGTTGTTTGATATTTTAAGGTTTTGAGCAATATTTATTATATAGAACATCATTTATGACAATCACTGATTTTGGAACATACTGAATAGATTGACTGACATAGTTATTTATCTATTTAAACAAAGTTAGAAATTTCATGATCAAAAAATAAATTCACCATTTTGTGATAGTGAATAGCGATGATTAGACCTGAAATTAGATCTAATTAATACAGGATAAATCTCTGGATATAAATAAGAGAAAGGTGGAAAATAGAAAGAGTAGAGATATCAGAGAGGATAACTATATCACATAGTTCAATGATGTTATCTATATTTTGTTAATTATTAAAAAGGTTTCAGTTGATTATATTGAATGGATATTTAAATTCTAGTGGAGATATATGAACAAAATATAATAATATTCCTATATCTGAGTATCTCTGTATATATCTCATGAAAATATATCCAAAACTGAATATTATTCCTATTTCTAAGTGTCTCTGATACTATCTATTGGTCATTATGGTAGATTATGCTAAAGGATTTCAATTTATTCGTATATCTAGTTTGTACTTACCACAAATAGGTAATATCAAAAACAATTGATAGTGTAGACATTAGAGCAGTATCATCTATTGATTTCGAACCAGAGGTAGGATTGATACAGGACTGGTTCAGAGTTGTTGATAACTACAAAAATCAAAAACACATAGGTGGTTTTATAGATGTACAAAAATGCAATCCTATCTCCAAATGGATAATTAAATGAAAAAGGGGATAACTGACCTATTATGGTGACTTGTCAAGTCCTATGATCTTGCTAGTCGGTTGATAAGTGCTTCAATTTGTAGTACTAGGATTAAAAACTGCCTAAATGCCCAATAATAAGTGATATGTTAGAATATACTTAAATATGAACTAAGTCTCATAATATACAGAGCTATGCCTCTGATGAAATGTATTTACTTCTTATTCTTACCCAATGATGAGCTTTGGAACAATTTCACCTCCACACTATAATTATATATTAGCGGTGTCTCAGGATCTGGGATGCTCACAGAATCTGATGACGAAAAAGAGTCAAATTTGCAACCTATTAATACTATAGATCTTTATTTAAAAAGATTCCAAGCGATGAGTATTCTCTGTAAAGCCCTATTGCATGCTTACCAGGTTTTATGTCTCAGGGTGACCGTTATTAATAGGGGGTCAGAGGCCGTTTAAACTTTCCGAAGAAGTATTGGCCTTGCGTGAAATCACGTCTGATTCCTTAAAATGAAAGGAGCAATGCTTGTTATAAATAGTGACACAGCTATTTCTAAAGGCAGAGTCTGGTTTCACAAATAGTTTAACAAGTGAATTCCAACAACATACCGATCTTGATTGTCGGTGACTTCTCTGCGTAATGGCAAGATGAAGATTTAAAGCGTTTAATAGCTATTACTCCCGCTATCCAGATACCTGCAGGGCGATAATAAATCCTAAGTTTAAAAGCTGGCCAGATATTCTTTAGTCGCCAAATGCTAGTCTCCCTCTGCCGGTAGCTTACCTGTATGTGCAGGAGATAAGGAGGTGTGGAGGCGAACGTCTGCTTCGGGCGTAGTCCCTGTCAAAATGCAGGAGAAGTACCACGCGCGCCTATTTATGTGCACGCCGAAGCCGCTAATTGATCTAATTAAGACTCAGTTAGTGATCAGAACGCGAGGAAAGACTACTATCTACTCGCGGGGGTGACCTGAAAAGCGCTGTTGCTATCTATGTAGACTCGCATATCGCTATAGTCGTTTTAATTGGAACTCGATGGCAGACTAAGATCTAAAGAGACAGGCGCTTATTATTTAGCCGTTTTAGTGGTTTATCTACTACTATCTACTCACGGGGGTGACATGAAAAGCGCTGTTGCTTTGAATATAGACACACATCTCGCTATAGTCGTTTTAATTGGAACTAGATGGTAAACTAAGATCCAAAGAGACAGGCGCTTAATTATTTAGCCGTTTTAGTGGTTTAAGATTAATGGATCTAATGGCTAACGCGAGAATACTTATATCCAAAAAATAATAGGGCTGATTAGACATTAAATCAAGTAAAATGTCTAAAACTCTGGCCTGTCATCACCACCAGCAGGGGGAGAAGTGATGGGCACTTTCTGAGTGTGCATGATGGTTTGGCCGGCCATCTGGGGCAGGCCAAACAGTCATGCACATTTAGCATTTCGCCACCTTCATCTATGTATTGCACAACCTGGGTGGGTTTCACCCCTCATCAGCCAGTATAGTTTGAATCCAGTGGCACAGTGAGTCAGGCACCTACGTATGGGCATACCCGGTGCACTTAGGGCAAGGAAGCAAAAGAAACACAATTGATAGACGGAATGAAGAGCAAATCAAATCATCCCCCCCCCCCCAATCAAGAGATCTAGGTTAAATCCATCATCCTTTTGCTCAGAATACCACCTCAGATCCAGATCTCTGTACGGGGGTGAATGCATGACATTGTTCTGCATTCTGTCCATCAGTTGTTCTTTTTGCATTTGTCACCCCGACTGGAATGGGTATGCCTAGATGTGGGTCCCCTGCTCACCATGCCACTGGAGTCAAGCCTTCCTGCTGATGAGGGGTGAAACCCTGAAACTGGTCCTAGGATGCTTGTTTCCAGTCGAGGGAGGACCGGACCTGGCAGTTCGGGCTGGACTTTCCTATTGGGCGCAGGGTCAAGACTGATTTGCATGTGGCTGGGTTCAAACTGGAATCGCATGGTGAGCAAAAAAACAATGGATTTATGCCCAGATCTCTGCACTCGGGTGAATTTATGACAATGTTCTGCATTTTGTCCATCAGTTGTTCATTTTACATTTGTCATGTTGGTGATAGCAATTTTGTGATTGGATGGGGAAGTCTTGGAGCCTGTGTGCTTCATCAACAGAAGAAGGATGGATGAGAGGCAGCGGAAGGTAATTCAAATGTATTTTTCTTCTAAGTCAACTGTTTTCCTGACCCCCGCCCTCCCAATACTATTCATTAGCAGCCGTCACTGCACAGAATACATTTTTTAGGGGGGGGGCGTAACACCCCAAACATCTCCCTGAAGCTACGCCCCTGCAGAGGACACAGTGCTGATGCTATCCTAGCCCTGCCCACTTCTTTGTTGTACCACACTGGCGCGGTTGAGCATAGGCATGTCATTGAGGTGGGAGGTGAGGGGTGTCACAGGCACAGGTAAGCAGGGACACACTTGCTTGCAACGGTCTTGGTAGGGAGACTTTTGCTTACAGACCCAAAGCTTAAGACCACTATTTAAGAAATGAGGAGCCCACCCTGAGTGGTAGCAATGATCCTTCTGAATACAATTGCAGTTTTATTAAGTGCCAAGCAGGATCAAGTGTTTTTTTTTCTTGTCTCTCCTTTGTGATCACTCTTACTTTCTGCTGCCTTCCAGATGGGAGGGAGATCCAAGCGGGGACATGCAGGCACATTTCCACAAAGCAAGTTACCTCACTCCCCTGATTATTGCTGATGGACCAGCAACACAAGGCTTCACTGCATGACCTGATAGTGCGAAACGCTTCATGGACTGTAGAGGGCCTTCATCAGTTCTTCCTGCAGAATTCTTCATGGTCTTCCTTTTCGAGGCAGCCTGTCCTGTAACTGGTCCTCCCGTAATCCTCCTCAGAAGTCAGAACACTCTTTATTCCCCACTCTGGAGAACTGATTCCTTTCTTGGTCAAGGTGGTGAGGTTTAACTGGGACCACACAGACAGAGAAACCCCGAGGTAAAAGAGTAAGAGCTTCCTCACTCATCCACTTCTCAACATGTTTGTAGTAATGCCTGTTGGGGACAAACGAAATAGGAGGACAAGAACTGTTTCTATACATTGAAGAGATCCTCTGCCTCCCAGCATCCACAGTTTAGTAACTCATCTTGTTTTAAAGACCTCAGAAATATCCAAAATGTATTCCAGTATGCCAGCATCCACTTACATATTGATGCAGCAAAGGAGCCGGTTGTAGGAAACTAGCAGAGGATTTCAGACATGAGAGGTCAATAGGCACCCTACATGTGCTGGTATGGGTAAACAGCCCCACCCTGTAACTATAATCTGTTGCTGCCACTACTTTCTGTCCTCTACAACCCAGTGGGTTGACGATAGAAACACTCCGAAAAAAAGGTTATATAGAGTATGCCCTTCCAGAAACTCTCTCTGGGTCACAATCTTTGTAACAGAAGGGCTCAGAATACACAACATGGCAGTGTGTGGTGAGGTCTAATATACAAATATTCAAGTAACGAACTACAATGACCTTTGTAACTATAAAGCTGCACATATACTAAATGTCCCGCACGTGCATATGCAAATTATACTTACCCAATGATATAAACAGAACACTGAAGTAATATGCTTACTTACTCTGTGTAAGCATTCTAGCATTATCTTGATCATGTCAATGCTAGATAAAAATCTACATAAGTAAAATATTGTAGTAGGGTGGTGTGGGTTTAATTTCACATTAGACCTTTTTTGTGGTAGTTAGAAATCCTTTTATTGAAATGTTTGATTGTCTGCATAGTTTGGCAAAAAGGAACCAAACATGCAGTAGTGACAATAAAATCCCTGCAAGGTTTGAACTTCCTTAAATGTGTTCCCAGCTATGATGTATTCTACTTTCTAATGGTCAAAAATAATGCAGTCTGTTGAATGACAAAGCCAATAGATCCTGCATATGAAAGACCATATTGGCTTTGCCAACGCTTATTTGTTTTTATAGGTGTGAATGTTGGTTACATTTAGTTATTGAGTTGGAAAGTCACCTCAGAGGGTTGAATGTCCCTTCTGATGGTTTCACATGATTTTTCACAGTGGGTGTCTGCAATGTCATCTGTGACCTCTCGCATAGAGCTCACAGCCACATTGTGAGACACACAAATCTTTGTGTACCAGATCCGAATTCTGAATAAATCTTCCCGTTAACTTATTTTTTTGTGCATATTAGTGGATACAGCTCTGAGTTTTCGGATTGCATTGCCTCTGCTAGAAGAGTAAGTGATTGTAGCAATATTTTATATAAATTGTTTCATGTCACACCCTGCCCTTTATTATCGGTACAAAAAGCAGGTGTTAATATTACCCATACCTCAGCAGTCCTACATTTACTACTGACCTTGATAGGAGGGAAGTCTGAGTCAAACTAGTCTGGTTTCAAACTTGTGGCCCAGTGGAAAACCGCATAATTCGTACAGGTGGGTGAGCTCTTAAAAGCTTGAGCCTGGCTCTAGCCAGATGCCTGTTGTTGGCCAAATCGAGGGTCCTCTTGGTCCCTTGAGCCCAACACGATCTGAGCCTAACTCCTCCCTCTTAGTAATGAACCGAGGCTGTGAAAACCAACATTGTGAAACACAAACACGGATGTATAGTTTATTGACATCTCTGACCAATAAACGCGGCTCCCATGCTGGTGTTTCTTGGACTTTTATCATAATGTTTGTTTTTTGAGGCTGTGAAACCATCACTGTGTAAAAACTCAAAAAAACACGAACGTAAACAATGCATTCGTGTTGTTGTTTCTTAGGGGTTTAACAACATGTTGCTTTTCACAGGTTGTGTGCAACATCCTGTCATTCTTGGCAAATCACATAATCTCCCTGTGCCTAAAAAAAAAAATGATTGTGACCTTGTGTAATGTAACTGGTGCTCATGTAAAGTGATCCATACATTTGGGTTGAGTGTGTGCAACAGAAAGCTGTTAAAAAAACAACAGAGGAAGCAACGGAGCAGTATAGAGTGGAAATGCAGGTATCCCCCCCCCCTATCAGTGTACAAATTAAGTAGAAAGTATAAGAAGAAGCATTTTAAAACGGGGTGTACAGATGCCAAGTGCCCCCTGACTGATAAAGTAAACAAAAACAGAACCGTCATGAACACAATTGAATACAGAAGACTTTATATGAAGTTCTCTTTAGGTATGCTGGCCCTGACCTTTGTAGGCTCTTCAAACATGAGCAAATGGAAAGGTGGCAATCTGTGGAAGGCAGTGTTAATGCAGAGGCCCTTTGAATTTTACCTCCTCTATCCCCACCCTCTGGACAGTGTGAATTTTGTTTAGTGAAAGGTCAACAGAGCAATTAGATTTTCCTTAAAGGAGCTGGCAGACAAGAGAAATGCTGACTTTTGAAGAGCACTTGGCTCAGCAGGAAACTTAAAGAGGGTGTAACATGCCAGCCTCTCCCTTGATTTCTCCACCATCATGAACACATTCACAGCTGCTGGAATTATGCATTTGGCAACCCTTCCAATAGTGCGTCTGAAATGGGAGGGAGGAGATGGAGGTTGAGGGGTGCTGGAGGATGAGGGGAGGACACTGACTGGGATGCAGGTGCACTGTCCTGACCAATCAATCATTCAAGAAGCTTTATTTTGAGCGCCATAGGACCGCATAACAAGTACAATATAGATAATACAAAATATCTGTCCATTCATTCTTATCTGAAGGGAGAAGTGCACTGCAGCATCACACAACAGCAAGGTAACTAGAACATGCCATCCTTCACCTTTCTCCTGGATCCTGTCCATTTTATGTCATCTTGTGGCTGTTGATGATGATTTTTAGGTTTCACTTTCACAGTGCTTGTGAAATCTATTGTACTTAATATAAATCTTAAAAGGGCCTACATCCCTCCCTTGCTTTCCATTAGTTTCTGTGTAGGGGTGGGCGGACATCTCCATTCCGCCCACGGAATGTGCGGAGATTTGCCCCTTCCGCCTTTCGCAATGAAGGTGGAGAAGCGAGGCAAATCTCAGCACACTCGGGGGCGTAACGGAAGTTGGCCGACTGCCTCCCGCCAGCCTCCTGCCCGCCTCCCGCCCACAGTATTAAATGAGATTAAAAAGCCTAAAATAAGATTTAAATAAAAATTGCCTTATCGCTGGGTCATCTTTGTCCATCTAGCCTTCTTCTTGGAACTGCACATGGGAGGGAGCCTGCGCATGCGCAGTCTCCCACCCCAAGTACTGTTTTCATCTGCATGCTTACCAGTCCCCCTCCCCACTCCCCCCCCCCCCCGGGACCAAAGCAGGGACCCACTTTAGTACTCTGTTTGAGCAGCACACCCACCAGCACCCCCTTGGGAACTCATCAGTACCTTCAGGGTCGAAGCCGGGACGCACTCTAGTTAACTATTGCTTCTGCTTTGAATACCATTCTTGTGATGGCAGCCGAAGTGCTTTCTGTGGCAAGGATCAGGTTACTTAGCTGCTCCATAATTTAACCAGCCTCAACTTGTCTCCCTTTGTCGATGCTCACCATCTGCTTCCTGTCATCAGCGTACTCTGTTATTGCTTTTTCATATGTGCTGTTGCACTTTTTCATTTACTTTTTCACCACATTATGTATAAATTCACTCCACCAATACATATATCAATTTGCTGGTATTGCCACTCTATTCTCACAGATTTACTGTTAGTCATGATTGCAAATCTTCATAGTTTCCAGGTGTGATTGGGCCGAAAATACCTTAGAAATATCCACAATCTTATACATTTGTGGGTGTTTCTAAACTTTTTAGGGCATACCCGCTTTGAAACTGACATTTGAATCAACTGACAATCCAAGGTTATTCAAAGCTCTCCATGTGGCCTTGTTTTCCTCGGCATTACAAAGGTGATCAGGACTCATTTTTCACACAAAGATGATCATTACTCAGGTGCTCACAGTAACCTAGTACTTCAATGTGCAACACAGCCGCTGTTCAATAACCTGCGTTCAAAAGAAATTCTTCAGCTGGTGTGTTACAGATTGCTTCACTTGTGGGTTGGTTCATTGTATTTGTAGTGGGTGTTGTTAAACAAAACAAAAACAAAGTTGGATCATAACCCCAAACACATAATCACAGAACTAGGTTGGGTGATAAGAAATGATTAAGCCATAGAAAAAAATATAAAAGAACCTGCACCTCACCTTTTCAAGTGTCACCTCAATATGTGGATGTTAGGGCTACCAGCTGACATTCTCTACAGCTCTGCGTTATCAGACAGTTTTCAACTTACACTGTGTGTCTTTAGGTTTTCAAAGCCCTTTACCTAATCTACCCATTTCAAGCATACGTTTCGGGCACATGTCTGTTTTTCTTTTTACTCTGCTATTTACCTAACAACCCCTTTGTATAATACCACCAGTAGCATCCCAATATATTGCCTTTCTCAATAAACAGATCATAACACTTTAACCTATTTTCGATAACTTATATTGCACAACTACTCACCAAGCTACAACTCACAACAAAAACAGCAAATTATTAATCACTGAGGGGAAACCTATTGCATCTATAAATGCTTGTTTCTGTGGGCTTGCCTTGGACTTGGGCTCTTAGAGCCAGGCTGGACCCCTGCCTCGGATTTAGCTTTGCTCTTCCCATGAATTGTCTGACTTGCCCACGTCTAATAATTTGTTCACCTCAATGAGCCACCCGTACAGCCAAAGTGCTTTTGTGCTGGTCCCTAATTGTACATTGTGGGGCACGTCTAGGTTCACAGCAAATTTACAATTATAGGCTCTGATGGTTTCAAAACAAAATGTTTTTAGTCTTAGTGCTAGAACATTAAGAAAGCATTTAGAGAATGATAGATTTTAATGAAATGTGACCCAAAAGAATTGCCATTTAATGCATTTACTCCGCAGGGCAGCGTTGGTATATCATGTAGCAGTATCACACAGGTTGCATAATTACTACACTAAAGCATGCATGGGCTCTGTTTAGTAGTGTTCTGGAGAGTGTATGCCGCCGTGGTGATCCTGTCTTGGACATCCAATGCGTGTGTTCTTCCTAGATACCATGAATTTGTTGTAGAAATGTATTATACATTTTTTAATGCTTAGTTATTGAACCAGATTTAATTAACTCTGCAATGTTTATAAGTCAGCAGAATGTATATGTATGCTCTATGAATGCAGATATTTTTTAAGAAAAGGCCATCTGGTGTAAGGAGCCCTAGTGCTGTTTATAACTCAATTTATGTGGCACATACTAAGTCAAGTCTTATCCAAGATACATGCATGTGGTGTGAACAGATGGGGAAGTGAGGAGTAGAGGTTGGGTCTCCTGGTCCCAAAGTGAACAAAGTCATCCATCCGGTGGTCTGGAAGAATACACGGGGTGTGGGGTGACTATCACAGTGAATGAGTTATGATGGGGGAAGGGGGGAGGGGGGAAGACGGGCTGACATACACATCAACTGACTTCAAACACACAGGAGATAAAGGGCTGTGCTGGAATACAGAAGGAGAAAGAAGCAGGTAGGAGTGGGAGGTGTGTGGGCAAGTGGAAGAGGTGTGGCGCCGCGGCCAGGGCGACTGACTCCGGAATCTGGGGATCACGGTTCGATCCTCGGCACCGGTGACAGATTAGCCCAGCACCATGTGACTCTGGGCAATAGCTTGCTTAATCTTCCCGACGGCACCCAGCACCTAGAGACCCTTACGAGTGATTGTGCGCTTCACAAATGTGGATAAAGAAAGGAAAGACCGCTGGAAAGCAGCCTTGTTTTTAAAGGGTCAATCCGGTGAGTTGTGTCACATATGGCGAATGTTAGCAACAACCAAATGCCATCAACAACTGCGACATCCTGGAATCATATTATGAGTGTTTATATTATTAGAACATTGGAATGTTGTGAGCTCCATTGAAAACAATGGAGTGCTCTGGGCTTATAATGGCTGGTATAAGCCTGGAGCTCCAACATTCCAATGTTTCTTTGTTCACAGCTCTGGTTGTGAACAAAGGCTTCAGGGAACCTGAGGGATTCCATTCCCCTCACGCTCCCAAAGGGCTATGTTTTTTTTGTTAGAACATTCTGTCCTCTAGTGACAGAATGTTCTAATAGCCTTATAGCCCTTAGTAGATGGGCCATACCACTATTAAAGTCCCTCTCCCTTGTTAAAGGCCCTCGCCTTCGGCTCGGGGCCTTTAACGCTGGAAAGAGCCTTTAATAGCCGGTATAGCCCTCTATGGCGGGCTATAAGGCTATATTCAGGCATTAGTAGTAAGAATTAGTTATATTTTCTGTTCTCTTCATTTGCCAGTTAAGCATGCAAGAAACGAGAGCTAACCACTCGCCCATAGCGTCTGCTGTTTCAAATCCCTGACAGTACAACCAGCTCCCCATCCTTCCCCCATAAAATTAGTACCATTATCATCTATGCAGTATATAAAAAATATATTGATTCTTACTCCAAGACCAATAAATTACTTTTAGAAACAATGTAGCTCCTTGTTTAATTAATACAGGCACCAAGCACTATGTCGGTTAAGGTGCTCAGCCCTTAAAAGGTGAATTGAAAGGCACTACTCGCACACAAGCAAATATTTCTGGGTTGTCTGATAGAATATCAAAGCTAAAAATATCATGTGGACAGAATATTGTGTCAAAATTCTAGAGAACCAAAATATCGAGAAAGTAAGTGCAAATAGGTAAGCTACATAGATGTTGAGTTAAGTACAGTAAAACTTTGCTTACACCTAGAAACTTACCTTCACAAAAACTTTTTCCTCAATATTCTTGACGCTAGATTTTTCCACATGATATTTTCAACCTGATATTTTGTCCAAACACCAATATTCTGTTTATTGTGCATTGCAGGGACTTTATTGTCATTGTGATGAATTTTAATTTAAAAGTCTACGCTTTTCTTCTGACTCAAATCTTTGAACACCCAATCTGAAAAATCTAATTCCTCTCAAGTATATTTACATTTATAAGTTGCCTACTATACAACTGCAACCCTGTGTGTGTTTGGCCTGCAAACAGATGCACCTTTGTCGAGTGCTACAACTTAAAAAAAAAAACTCAATCCAAGCACGACCAGCGGAACGAGATCCAAATAGAAATCAATCAGTATTTGGTACATGCTCGAAGGGACAAACACACACGAAGAGAAAGTGAAACCAGACCAATGAGAAGCAAAAAAATGAATGACAATCAAGCCAGACTATGGTAAGTAAAGGGTGGGCTCTACACCCCTTTTTAGAGTTATTTTCAATAAACAAAAGATCATTGCAAGTGAAAGCACATGCACTGTCTCAGGCAAGACCCTAAAAATGCCTCTTCCTTTGCATTTTCTGTTGATTCTATTTACAAAACAAGTCTGTTGCATCAAGTGAACAAATGATCACACAAATTCTTGAGCATATGTTTGCAGTTTTGCATTTTACACACTTAGGTATGTGAGCACCTAGTACTATTCTCCTATGCTCCAAGCATAAGAAGATCAACATGTGGAGCTGCCACCAGGGGTAGAAATGTGAGTGAAAGAGATCAAACCCTTCTCAACATTTGTAGACAGCAATTTGACATAGCAGTCATGCTAAAGCTTCCTATTCACATTCTTTAAAAAAAAGATTGGGCCACCAGTCTAATAATTGATATGCAACGTCAGGGTATAGTTTAATTATTTCTGCTTGAAGTCCCTTCTGGTCTCAGAGATTTTTTGAGACTCAAGGTAGAAACTATTGAGTTTTTCAGAAAATTAGAATTCAGGCACACTTTCAAGAAAAATATTACAATACACTTTGTCAAGGGTTGTACCTATGTAAGAGGTTCACTTTTGAACTACCAAACTCATAGATGCCTGAAGAAATCCTAACATTTTATAAAGCAGTTTTATCTGTGATCCAAATGGAGAAGAGGTCAACGTTTTAGAAACCTAAACTTTCTAGATCACAGACGCAAGATTCGTTGGAACTCAAAGAGAATAAATACTTAGTAATAAAACCTAGAGATAAAGGCCGAACAATAGTAATTCTCAACAAGGATGATTATATCACTGAAGCGCTACAACATCTTTCTGATAAAAAATCATTCTAGAAAATTGGAGAGACCTCCAACTAGGAAACAAATGGAAGATATTTGAGGGAAAAAAGAATGTAAGTTTCTACACACCATAACACCACAAATTCCGGTTTCATAGCTTCTCCATAAAATAAAGAAAGATTCCATAAAGCCTCCTGCTAGACCCTTTGTCACACAGTGTGAGTCAATTTTAGAAACATTATCCAAATATGTAGCTTTTTTCTTGATTCTATGTACGACAACTACAAAATCTTACACTCAAAATAGAGCATACTTTATAATAAGATGGAAGGGATGGTATTTGACAGAGAAGCTCACCTTTTAGTCACTTTGGATGGAGTTTCTAGCTATATAAATGATCCCTAATAAGACACTTGTAAAATCATTCAGATTTACCTTAACACAAGAGAAAGATCTTAGCAGGTACCCATGGAATGTTCTCTAACTTTGGCCCAAGATCACATTGACAAGGAGTTTTTATATGTTTGATGGTAACTACTACCTACGAGTCAAGGGTTCAGTGATGGGATATCCCTGTGCACCTGAGATGGCATAACATAAAGAACAATTCATTTACCACGGTAATGCATGCATACTTTGCATGTAGTCCATGCAGGGTGCATTACAGCCTGCGTGGAGAACATGCCCAGGCCCCATTCCCTGGCTGAGCACCGGACCATGGCATTGCAGGTTGTTATTGGTAATGGGGAGCCGGGTAGCTTGTGTGCTTCCTGCCTCATGTTTCCCTAGAAGAAGCCAGGAAGAGGACTAAGAGGACAGAGGAGAGTTGACGGTGGCCAACCAGCCAGCTGGCAGGTATGAGATTTTTTTTAACCCTCTTCCCCCTTCCCTGCCCCACTACTGCTTCCCGGGAGCAGCCGCCACTGGAACTTGGTTTACCTCTTGTGAAACACTAATTGAAAAGAAACGCAGAGAAAAACAACAGGCCATGGTATGTGTCCCCACCTATAGTCCTTCAATGAATCATTTTTAAAAAACTCATCAACCAAAACTGGCAGATTTTATCTACAAACAAAACTCAGTTTGCCTGCCCAATCCTTGCTTTGAAAAAGAGAAAGAACATTAGGAACATCCAATGAGAGCTTACATAAACCCTTCTCCTCCACCCAGCAAACAATGTAAATGACAAAGCATTTTTAAACTGTAAAACCAAGAATGGCAAAGATAGGGTCCTTTTCCCCTGCAATAAACTGTACATAGGAAAGACAAATTATTTTAAAAGAGAATTAGCCAGCACATGTCCAGTCTCTTATCTGCGTGCCACAGATCTTACCACATTTCCGAGTAAGTTTAGCTTCTCTAGAATCACCAACAACAGGTTATTCCATTCAATCAGAACCCTTTCAAAACAGAATGATATCTTGAAGATTCACGAGCATCTCCAAAAGATTCCTGTCTCCTATTGCCATTTTCAGAAGACTCTAAAATGTTGTGGCATTCATAAAACCAAAGTAGGCAGATAAGGGTGGTCTTTTCTGTCTTCTGCACTCGTGGAAATGTGTAATATTCACTTTGATGGTCTATAATTGAATACCCTCAACCAAACAATCAATCAACTCCCTGTTAAAAAACGAATGCATTAAACTCTGGGCAAGGCGAGAGGGCAATGGCAAAGAGAGTGTTTTTCCTTAACATTAGTAACAATGATTTAGAATGCACTATTCATGCTAATGGTTCTCTGTAATCTTGTTGTTACCTTCAAATAAATAGCAGGACCTGGTAATTTCCAAATGCTTTTTTTAGAGACGAATTTAAACAAAATCCTTAGCCACGTGGAACAATGGCTTACAGAATAAATTGTTAAACATTGATATATATGAGTGATACTTTTCGCAATGAGAAATATTGCTCAGTACCTTTTGTTGCTAACTTTGTGCGGTAGAGGAAATGCTAGCTTTTAGAAAAGCAAAGCATTAATCAGATTTAAAGAAGCTCTGTCAGGAGAATGCCACTAGCCATTTTTCTGAAATAGAATGCTATCCTGACAAGTTAACAATCCGGCTGTCATTGTTGCTTTCTCTTTGCAGATAACTGATATTGATATTATCCCAGACAATCATTATACACTTGCTGGCATTTACTGTACCACTTGATTTATTGACTCTACAGGTATTCAAACAACATTAAAAATACAATTATCTGTATTCCTGTCTCTTTATATTTTGTAGACACTGCTGCCAATGATCCAGTTTTCTGTGCAGGTGAGACTACTCTGAATGTGGAAAACATTGCAAAGTAGGGTTTCAGTGTTCGCTTGTTGATGCCCCTGGAAAGTAAGTGAGGCTATTGTTGGCGTTGGGTCAACCTGGGCCTGGAACTGCTAATTGTCGGTGTGCCAGCAGTGATCATTATCCGCTGTCAGCATCTTTTCTTGTGGCACGCAATCAGGGGGTGCCATGTGCTGTGGTGACATTCTCATAGCCCTGAATTTGGGTAATATGCTCAAATGGAGTGGGCATTTAAATCATCGACTTCATAAGCCCTCTGTGCAGAAATGCCGGTAACATGGATGACCCTGTATTATCTCTGGCCCAAATAAGTTATTTGTCTATTACTTTGTGACGTTAAAAGAGAAATTAAAGAACAGAGTGATGTCGGTTGGGTTTAACCCTCTTCTTTTAGGGTGTACTTGGACGCCATCAGCTCACTGAAGCCTTCCTAACTCCTCTAGCGCTATAAACGAATGGCAGGAAGGTGTACATACATACCAACAGCTGGCCAATAGGTCATAGACCTTTTTTGTTGCTTTGGGGAAGGACTGTACAATGAGGTTTAGGTAATGTGCCGTCGAGTGCACACAGAAGTGCATCACAACTTGGAGCACACGACCAATGTGATTGCGGGTGTTGGCAGCAACAACTCCAACAGAAAGAACCTTCGAGGAAGCCATTCAAATCTGGTTATGCTGGGTTCCAGCACGATGCTAGCAACTGTGAGGCACTTTCGAATGCTGAACATGTCAATGTTGACCCTCGAATACAATTAACGTTAAGGGGGGTCAGTTTGTGGGAAAGGGAGAATCCTGTGCTGAAATGCTTAGCCTAGACCATTAGGGAAAACATGCACATTTCGGCTTCTTCAGTTCTAAATGTATGGAAATGTCAAATTAATTATTACAGAAAGTAAAAAGTTATAATCAAATGCTAATTCAATAATAAATGTGATAATACAACGTGTTTTAAAAAAATTAAGTAGCCACAACATATATGACCAATTGTCAAATTAATAATAACAAGCAGTAATACAAAAGGACCCCCCACATCTAGTCATCTCCAATACCACAGCAGAATGACAAAATGAGAGCGAATTGTGATCTAACACCTCCTCAAAAAGCACATCTATTAACATTTTTCGGACAATGAAGGCACACTGTTTCATAACATGAGATCATGTTAAATGGCAACACTTAAATATTATTTCCACATCAGACCAATACAACTGTTCGCTTCCGGTCTACCCTAAATAGCACTGACTTGCACATGAGTTTTGTTGGCTACTAAATCACATGATTTAGTTGCACAGAGAAAATAAACAAGAAATGAAACTTAATACCATGGACTTTTCTACACAACCATAAAGACAAACATAGCAATGAAGATTCAGCACTTAACCTTGCAATGTTTCAAAACACATCCGTTTGGCCCAGGAAGCTAAAGATTTTTTTTTTACTTTACAGGGACAGTGACAGGCCATAGCTGCAGGTATATTTTGATGATTTTCTGAAAAGCAAATTAAAAGAAATGCTCGCGCACAACATTTAAACAGGAGTTTTCAATAGTGGGACCTAGCGCTGCCTGGATATCTAAGTGAACCAAACCTATGTTAGAGCATTCTTTTCTAGTCTAAAAATAATTTCTCACCTCGGCAATTAGGCACATACTCTACATTGTAGCGGATGTGCTGGGTAGTCAGTTGTCTGCTCACTACGAATGGCTGATGTGCATTTCTGACTTCTCTATTGTATCTGCAACCAATTGTAGAATTGGAGGGCTCTCTAGTTGGAGGGGGCAGTTTACCACCTGAAGCGGGGGGGGGGGGGGCATTGTCTCTGCTTGCCCTGCGGTCTGGCAGGCCGCCCACTAAACCATAAATTACCTTTTGTATGTTCGGTTTGTCCAATAAGATACATGCGCATCTCACCGCAAAAGCTGAAAAGTTGTTAGGACTTTTGAAGGACAAAGGGGCTTATTTACAAGCCCCTTGTGCCACTTTTGCGTCATTTGTAACATGGGAAAAGTGGTGGTGGTGGTGCAAGAGCCTTGTAAATTAGCCCAAATGTGTTTAAGAGCTGATACACCGCATGCTGCTTGGTTTGGGCGAACAGTGTCAATCGCATTACGAGTGCCACAGTATCTTTGAGATCAGGTTCAAACAGTACAGCGCACATCATTCTCCATTTCTAGTTGAAAGGTTGGAATCAGGCCAAAAACATGCTGAGCAGTAGTGAAGGATAAACAGCAGTGTTCAGCTCAGACCAGTTGGAGCTCTTAACCCTTTCCATGCTCATGACGGCTCCACACCGTCATGAGCCATGGGCGGCCTGTGCTCATGACGGCATTAAGCCGTCATGCAACTGCTACTCCGCCCACGCTCCACCCATGTGGCACTAGTTCCCGGCCTGTACAGGCGCATTAGTGAGTTGGCGGGGTCATGACAGCTCCACGCCGTCATAAACACATGCCGCCCATGACACATGGCGACGTGGAACCGTCATGAGTAAGGGAGCGCCACGCCCACCCACTAGCCCCACCCACGTCGCGGCCAAATTCATGCCGTGGTGAAAAGGTTAAGTGGACTAAAGTTTAGCTCCTTTAATGAGAACAAGCTTGGCATTGTAGCAATAGTCCACTTTTGTGACTATTTAGTCTTTTTTATGTTATGTCTCAGCAGTGGCTCCATTTATGTGCAGGCTCGATTTAGGATAGTGTGGAGCATATGTACAAGCCCCTATCGCCACCACAAAGCCATTTTTATCGTTGTTGTGGTGGCAATAGGGGCTGCGCCTTATGTACAAGACAGCGAACACGGCCTTATACATAAGGCCCCTTTCATGCTATTGTTAGCATGAAAGGGGTGGGCAGTGGGAGTTGTGCGGACGTTCCACGGCAACACCCATTTATTTTGACGCTGCCCCCTATGTACAAGGGTGGCGTACATAGGAGGCCGCGCCAAAACTAAGACCAGGGAAAACCTGGTCTTTAGTTGGCAAAACGAGGAGAAATGCATTATGTCTCCTCGTCTTTTCTTTTTCCATGTGTGCTACTTTGTGCAGCACACATGGAAAATAAAATTCCATGGTTTGTTTATGTACAGGAAGGTGTCCCTTCCTGTACATAAACAAACCTTTAAAATAAATTCCATTTTGTCACTTTCATGTGTGCTCCATGAAGCTGCACACATGAAAGTGACAGAATGGCATTTTGGGATTGTTTATGTGCAGGAAGGAACACCTTACTACACATAAACGATCCTCCCCTGCAAGCAGACACCCTGCGATGGTGCTAAATTGCTAGACTTAGCACCATCACAGGGGTAAACGCAGGGCTGCACCACATTCTTGTAAATATGGTGGAACCTTGCATTTTAGAAGTGGTGGAGCGTGGCGTTAAGCCAAGGAGGCTAACGCCTCTCTCCTCTACTTCCACTTACATATCCCCCTGTGTTTTTTTATCACGGTAGGGCTCTGAATATGGCAAAGCTGTCATTATGCTAGTGTTCTCCTTGTAGAATATTTCTGGATAAGGCAAGGTTCTGATCCTGCCATTGCTCTCTTTCTTTCCCTAGTTTCTAAAGAAGGGTCATGTGAATAGGTCTGTCCGAGGGAATACATTTGCTCTTATGCACTTGACAATAATGGAAAATTGAATTTCCGCACACATATAATAATATTACTCCAATCAGTTCATTCTACAATTGCCATTGATGATCCAGTCAAGAATTTGTTTGAGTCCATGTTGTTTCTTTAGAAAATGTTCTTTATTAAACATGCTATATACATCCAATCGATAAAAGCCACACAGAACAATTAGCCAACGCGTTTCGTCCCTATGGGAACTTCTTCAAGGCTAAAGAAAACACATATACAAAAAATTTAAAAAATATACAGCTGTTCACACAGATGTCTATATACAAATAATTCCACTATTTACAAAACCATACATTACATTCAATTAGTTAACTACAATAACAATATACATAGGTGAGGGTCAACTCCGTCACAGTTAATTATAATGACAATCAGGACATATTGTACATTTCTGATGAGACAGTTGTTAAACATTCTGTTTGAAAGGTCATTGACCTAACACACCTCTTATATCAATTCAAGATGAATGTTTTCAAAGTAGTTAGTCTATTCACAGATAAGTCCTTGACACTTTTGGTAACTTGTAATTATAAGAACCTGAAGAGAAAATAACATATATTTTGTATACATATCGCCTCCAGGTTTTAAGCACATTATTAATTTCCAGTAATCAAGACCCAGTATGTAATACTTCAAGAAAAATGAGAATTACGAACATACACTTCATTTGTTATTATTTCATTAGAGAGCAATATCCTATAAGAGGTGTTTCTTTCTGTTAGGCAATAGTTGTCATATGTTTCAATTATGTTTTTAATTTGTAGTTTATTCGAGATACGGGAAACTTCATTAACCTGTGAAAGAGAGGGAGATTTAGGTATTTGCAATACATGCACTCCTGAAATATGAGCGCAAATTAGTCAGAATTTCAGATCCTACATGAAGTCTGTATTATAAAACAACCAATTTAACCGCATGCGCGCTAGCGGATTTTCCCGCTGCGCGCTGAAAATTCGAAAATCGTGCGTTACGTGACAAAGCCAGCTCGCCATGCGCGCAGCACAGGTAACGCCCATGACGAGCTGGCTTTGTCACCAGCATTGAAGGGGTTAAGGTTAACCGAATAGTAGCAAAACATGCTTAACGAAAACATGTGTGACAATATGGCCCATGTAATTATAACAAAATCAAATGGTCTGTTTACTTTCACACAATCAGAGCAAAGTACTGAACAGACCCGATTGCATAGTGTTGGTGTTGATTCAAATTTGCAATACAATTTCTCACGATGACATTAGTCAGTGTTTTATCTCGCTACCAAATACAAATAAAGTAAACATTGCACAAGCAATTGGTTTACCTTACATGGGTCAAATACCAACTAAATTTAAAGTATTGGGGACGCCATCATAATTTTAAAACATTGTGTTTGCTAAACAATTAGCCATATAGGGAGATAACATCTCAAGGCTCTCTGATATGTTAAAGAAACATGTATTAAATACACAGCGATCAACGTAAAACCGCCCTAATGTTAGTTCGCATGGTCACCAGAAACCTAAAATTACCAGCAAGAAATAAGCATGTTATTCAAATAAAGGCAGGGAGACCACAGTTTTGTTCAAAGACATAAAAAAGTGTATTTACACCATAACCATTACGGTGCAGAGAATGTTTCTCTTACAGCGTTTTCACGTCAATTTAGATTAAAATATGGGGGGGGGGCGCCATCTTGAAGTTATGACATGTTCATAAAAAAAAACACCAGATAGACCCCATCTTAATGATCCCTGACTAGTTAGAGAAGCATGTATTAACTATTCGTACAATTGGCCTAATATTACTATGTAAGGTCATGACAACCACAAGAAGAATATGTTGCCCAAAATAAAATAACGAAGGCCACAATTTACTCCAAAACCTAAAAGGACATATAACTGGACCATAGTTATTGCACCACGAGGAATATTTCTCTTACCAGTAGTATGATAACCAGTAACGAAAGTCCTGACGTGTGCCCGGGTTGTGTGCAACGAAGGTACGCTCGTATTCCTCTCTTTATATACCAATGTTTTACAACACAAAACACCTGTGCGTCCGCCATCTTAGACTGGGAAACATTACATAGAAACACCGCCATTGTCATAGTGTTCGTAAAATTATTGTTACCAATTTGTTTTCTATATGTTTTCATTTCATTTTGGTATATTCATATATATTCACAAATTTGGGGATCAACGATCAAAGTCATTAATTCCCTTTCCTTTGCAGAGGTATAGGTTGAAATTCCAAACATTTCTTATCAAAACAATGCGCGCCATTTTGAATCATATTCGTCATAATGATGTGTTCTTGACCATAGCAACACCATGCTATTGAACTAGATGTTGAAACAGAAAACATATTGTTTTCAAGTGGATTGTGTCCTACATCTTAAAATGGAAAACATTACATAAAGACACCGCTATTGTCACAGAATTCAGAGAAATTATCGTCACTAGTTAATTTTCCATAGGTTACAGCTCACTTACATTATGCAGAGGGGAATTGCTGTCAAATAAAACCTGTTCACAGGTTAGTCCAAAAGGATACTCCAGTACTGCTATGTTCCACATCAAGGATACTTGATGAGACATTAACATTTAACCAGCTACAAAAAGCTGTATATCTTGATCTTCTTAAACTTTACTTTTAAATCTAATACATACTCATTTCATAACATACAATCCAATCCATAAACGTCAGTAATAGTTTTTCTTGGTAACATATCCAACGCTTTCGAGAAATTAGTTATATCCTTTGTATAGGGCGAATATGTTAAGTCAAGATCTTCTGCATGGTCTGGGGTTCTTTTTATAGAAAATAATGAAATCCATTATTAACATTAAGACCCATCTTAACACAACGTAGGTGACATATCCATTTTGCTTCTCTTTGTCTCAATCATAATTTCCTATTGCCACCTCTTTTAGGTTTTGGATAACTATGGTCCAGTTATATGTCCTTTTAGTTTTTTTTAGTAAATTGTGGCCTTCGTTATCTTATTTTGGGCAACATATTCTTCTTGTGGTTGTCATGACCTTACATTGCAACATTAGCGCAATGGTACGATGTTCGGCGTATAGTTGATACATGCTTTTCTATCTAGTCAGGGATCACTAAGATGGGGTCTCCCTGGTGTTTTTTTATGAACATGTCATAACTTCAAGATGGCGCCCCTCATATTTTAATCTCAATTGGCGTGAAACCGCTGTAAGAGAAACATTCTCTGCACCATAATGGTTATGGTATAAATACACTTTTTATATCTTTGAACAAAACTGTAGTCTCCTTCACTTTATTTGAATAACATGCTTATTTCTTGCGGGTATTTTTAGATTCGTGGTGACTGTGCATACTAATATTGGTGTGGTTTTACGTTGATCGCTGTGTATTTAATACATGTTTCTTTAACATAGCAGGGAGCCCCGAGATGATATCTCCCTATATTGCTACTTGTTTAGCAAACAAAATGTTTTAAAATTATGATGGCGCCCCCAATACTTTAAATTTAGTTGGCGTTCGACCCATGTAAGGTAAACAAATTGCTTGTGTAATGTTTACTTTATTTGTATTTGGTAGCGAGATAAAACACTGACTACTGTCATCGTGATAAATGATATTGCTAATTTGAATCGACACCAACACTATGCAATCAGGTCTGTTCAGTACTTTCCTCTATTTGTGTGAAAGTAAACAGATCATTTGATTTTGTTATAATTACATGGGCCATATTGTCACAAATGTTTTCGTTAAGCATGTTTTGCTACTATTCGGTTAACCTTAAATAGGTCGTTTTATAATACAGACTTCATGTAGGATCTGAAATGCTGACTAATTTGCGCTCACATTTCAGGAGTGCATGTATTGCAAATACCTAAATCTCCCTCTCGTCCACTGCTTAATGAAGTTTCCCGTATCTCAAATAAACTACGAATTAAAAACATAATTGAAACATATGACGATTGCCTAAGAGAAAGAAACACCGCTTTTAAGATATACCTCTCGAATGCAATAATAACAAAAGAAGTGTATGTTTGTAATTCTCATGTTTCTTTAAAGTATTACATAATGGGTCTTGATTACGGGAAATTAATAATGTGCTTAAAACCTGGAGGCGATATATATACAAAATATATGTTATTTTCTCTTCAGGTGCTTACAATTACAAGTTACCAAAAGTGTCCAGGACTTATCTGTGAATAGACTAACTTCTTTGAAAACATTCATCTTGAATTGATATAAGAGGTATGTTAGGACAATGACCTTTCAAAGAGAATGTTCAACAACTGTCTCATCAGAAATGTACAATATGTCCTCATTGTCATTATAATTAACTTTGATGGAGTTGACCCTTACCTATGTATATGAAGTAGTGTGGCTCACTGGTTAGAGGCGGCAGACCCGAGAGCAGAGGACGGCCCGGGACCAGGGTTCGATTCCCGGCGCGGCAGGTTTCTGGACCAGGGTCAGCGGACTCGATAATTCTCTCGCCTCGGTGCCCACTCTGATCAGCGATCACACTCGGCAACTCTGGGCATTAGCTTGCCTCATCTTCACTAACGGCCCCACCAGACCGCCGGGGATGCCTGGTCTCACCCTGGAGATACCCATTAAGGGACCATCTCTCAGGGAAGCCAGGAAGGGTTTCGCAGCGGTCGAAGCGCGGAGATACTCCTCCGGGAGTCGATCCTAGCGCTATATAAACCTGCAATTAATTAATTAATTAATTAATATGTATATTGTTTTTGTAGATAACTAATTGAATGTAATGTATGGTTTTGTAAATATTGGAATTATTGTATATAGACATCTGTGTGAACATCTGTATATATTTTAATATTTTTGTATATATGTTTTCTTTAGCCTTGAAGAAGTCCCCATAGGGACGAAACGGGTCGGCTAATTGTTCTGTGTGGATTTTATTGATTGGGTGTATTCAGCCTGTTTTCTAAAGAAACAACATGGACTCAAACAAATTCTTGACTGGATAATCGATGGAAATTGTAGAATGAACTGATTGGAATAATATTATTATATCTTTGAAGAAATTCCATTTTCCATTATTGTCTTTTTTTGGGTTCCAAATATGGAGTGGATAAAGGAGCACTCCCTGGTTTTTTTCTAGCACCAAACTTACAAACCTAAATCTTGTCTGACAATGTCCGGTCTCTTTTTTTGCCTTAACCCTTGTCCTCAGTTTCTTCAGCACTTGGGTGATTTTGCAAAATCAAATATATTCAGTTGATTTTAAAGAGCGCTATTATACATAAAATCAGAGTATACTTGGAATGAGGGTATTGGTCACTGTTTGAACTCGGCAACCTGCCCACACTCGTTAATCTTTGACAAAGGCCTGCATCTCATGGTGACTTGGTTCCCTTGTTGGCCCAAACTGAATATGTATGGAACACTGTATCAATAACAGGACATTTATATCGTAAAAGGAGCTGACCATTGCAAAACCAAAATGCATTAATTGTACCTGTAGCTTTGTTTTATAAGCTGATGGTCCAGTACGGAATCTTTCAAATTAATGTCATGATCAAAACATGATTTATTGATTGATTCATTACAGAAAACGGTGAAATTGCCTTAAAAAATGCCCGACTTGTTAGCAAAAAAAAATGTGTGTTTTCAAATGTTTTGGAAACTATTTCGAAAGTAATCACATTATTGTGTAGATTCCTTTACAGATTACTGTCTTACAGGTAAGACATGCTTTTTGTAGTATGATATAACTGGATGTTTGACATTTCATTAGTCTTCTGGTGATTCTGGCTATCAGTTTAGAGATATAGGTGACTGACTTCAGGAGAAACTGGTTTATGGCTTCTGAATGATCTGTTCAACAGCAGCAACCAGCCAATTTAATGAAGAATCATTGATTATACAACAGAAGATGAAAAGAATGCTGGCTGGTCATTTGCAATTTCCCCATTGACTTCAGTGTTTCTACTAGACAGAGGAGCTGAGACAACTGAGGGTCTTATTTATGAACCTCTTGCGCCCCTAGTGCTTCACTTTTTGTGATGAACCAATGGCGTAAAATATGTGCCACACTGCAACATATTTACAAAGTGACTCATCTAAGCAGATGCGTCACTTTGTAAACCCCTGCACTACATTATACCTGCGTCAGGTATAATGTATGTAGGGTGGGCGTTCCCCTGCTAAAATGGGTTGTTGAAGTGGTGCAGTGAAATCCAATAGATTTCACTATGCCACTTCTAGAACGCCACTATGTCAAATTCTTACGCCTGCCTCACAGCAGGCGTAAGATTGACGCAGACCCTTCCATATGGGGCTTACCCCATGTGAAATGACACATTGCTGGAGTTGCTTCTGCTTACAGACACAATCCAGCAATGCGTTAAATTTTGCATCCACAGATACGTCAGAAAAACTGACGTATCTGTAATTCCGCGCTACATGAAGCGGCGTACAGTAAATACGGTGCATCCATTGCACTTAAAAGTGTTGCATCGCTGTTTTCGCTCAGCGATGCAACACTTTTCATAAATGAGGCCCTGAATTTATAGAACCCAATTTAAGAGCTACGAGACCACCTGAATCCTGAGAAGCACTGCATGTATATCCATGTAGGATGGAGCATTGTGGGAGTATCAGCATTAGCCACAAAATGCTGCATTTTGCAAATGTGTTGCATTGGAATAAATGTCTAAGTAATGCAAGTTCAGTTTGAAGATTATTTTATTTGCTTACCACACTCACTTCAACATTAAACCATTTACATTAATTATTCATATGGATGATTTTTTCAAAAGTCTGTACATTTTGTTTCTCCTTTGCAGCAGAGGGTCCAGTAAAACTCGATTTAACCCTGTGGCAGTGTTAGCTTGGAGAAAGGCTCTCGTGGTAGAAAGGCACAGGTTAAAGTGTCTGCTCAAATAGCTGTTCAAAGAGACAACAGAACGTGTTGTCCTTGACGACTATGTGACCCCATTTTTAGGGATAGAACTTCCTAACTCCTACACTCTTCTTTCCCTGTCTAGCTATTGCAACATATCTCACTCTTTTTCTCCTACACTTTATTTTCTTCCCAATCACTGAAATTATGTTAGTGTATTGTCTTCTCTAAAGCACATGCCACCATTATGATTGGATCAAAACACTTTCTCAATCTGGGTGCCTTTTCGTGTGGATCATGGAGTACCACCACTCATTTATGTATGTTTGTGTTACTCAGTACTTAGTAGGTAGTTTGTTGCATGATTAGTGCAGAGGTGGTTTGTGTAGTTTACAGTGACATTAAAATGCGTTTCAGCTTGAAAGACCTTAGCAGTAGATCAGTGTAGCAAATAATTTTTTACTTTTTCTTTGATTTTGGTGGTCAGTCGCCCATTGGTCGGTTTTAGTAAGTACATTCTGTATATTTCTAACATGCATTTACTCAAGGCTGCCCAATTGATCACAAAGATATTCAAATAATTAATTCAGCAAAAAATTTCCGAATCTAATAGAATTGTCAGTTACCAGTAACCACTGATACTTGTATACAGAAGCAGAATTCAGGTAAGCGGACATAGAAATGTACAAACTCTTTCTTGTACCTTCATTGAAGGTACAGTAAAACAACGCAGGAGGGTACCATCAACAGTTTATTCATGCCACAGGCTTCCTTGGGATCACATTACTATACATCTGATACCAATGTATCCCTTAAAATTAGCAGGCTTTTCATTTAAAAACCAACTAAGTACTAGTGTTCCCAAGTCATGCTGTTTGCTAAATTCATCAATTACATATTCGATCTATGTTCAAGTACCTTTAAATAAATATTTTACCTCCCTCTGGATGATTTAAAGTGTGCTTTATCAATTAATGAATTACCATGCGTGGCACAAAAGTCAATGAGACCCAAACATCAATAGCACAAAGGTACCAGCATCCATTTAATAAAAAAAAAGTCAAGCATATTCCTTTGCATTGGAACCAATATACATTATATTAAGTATTACTACCAGTGTTTTTCCTACATTTCATCATCTTCACATCAAAACATATGTATGTGTGTGTGTGTGTATATATATATATATATATATATATATATATATATATATATATATATATATATATATATATTCAATGAAAAAACCATTGGTTATAGAACATATATAGTTAGGAATTTGCATTTACAAAACCTTATTTTACTCGCATAAAACCATTGAAATTCCATATATAGTTAGATGTGCTAACTATATATCGCGCACCCGCAATCCACTGCTGATGATGTCACATATTACATCATTCATGACATGGTTAGTGACATCACTGATGACATCACTGATGACATCTCAAATGACATCACTGATGACATCACTGATGACAACATCCAGTGACTGTATGTTTCTGTAAAGTTAAAATATGTCTTACATATTGAAGAATGAGTGGATGTATAAGTGTCTGGCTGAAGGTTTTAGTAGGTGCATGACTGACTGTATGAGTGAGTGATTAAATGTGTCTCACTGAGTGCATGGGTTAGTGACTAAACTGTTTTAATTTGTGCAACATTATATCTGTTGTTCTACAAACTGCTACATATGTTGATCAGTAACTATATAAGTAACTGTATGGGTTATTCATTGGTTGTCCAAGTGTTTGTATGGGAAACTGAGTGTGTGTGTATGGGTGGCTGGGAGGTGTGTGACTCTGTACATAGATGTGTGAGTAGTTGATTCACTATATGTATGGGTTCAAAAGTGCATGTGCAAACAACTGTATGGGCGGTTGACTGTGCATGAGTGTATTAGTGAGTGAATGGATATCTCAGTGCTACATGTCAAAGTAAGTACATATGTAAAACACAGTACATGTGAGAGTTGACATATATAAATAACTGTGCATAAGAGCCAGTGAATGTGTGAGTGGCTGTATGGATCATTGTGAACATGTATCAGGGATTGTATAAGATAGTAAAGTAAATGTGTTAGTATATGTTTGAATAAGTAAGGTGTGTATAACTGTATAGTTGAGAAAATGGAGGTGTGATTGATTTTTTGCATAACTGACTAGGTGTGTGAGTAACTCCATGGATGAGTGACAGTCTGTGACTGTCTATTTACACTGATTGTATCTTAGGTTATATTAGAGTCTGAAGAGGTTCATGGTATTATCACATGAATGATATCATCAGTGATGTGATCAGTCATGTCAAATGAGATGTTATCAGTGATTTTATCAGTGATGTCATTTGAGATGTCATCAGTGATGTCATCAGTGATGTCACTAACCATGTCATGAATGATGTAATATGTGACATCATCAGCAGTGGATTGCGGGTGCGCGATATATAGTTAGCACATCTAACCATATATGGAATTTCAATGGTTTTATGCGAGTAAAATAAGGTTTTGTAAATGCAAATTCCTAACTATATATGTTCTATAACCAATGGTTTTTTCATTGAATTTTTAAGGTTTTGTAAATGCAAATTCCTAACTATATATGGTCTACAACCTATGGTTTTTTCTGTGAATTTCATTGGTTTTTTAAAAGCTAACATCTGTAGCTGTAAAATGTATTCTTCTTTAAAACCCAAAATATATTTTAGATGTTTATTGATAATTTTTTTTAAAATATTTTTTTCTTCGTTTTCGGTAAGCGAACCGGGAAGCTTTCCGTTAGCTCATCTTGATGCCGCGATCTAGTACGCGAACCGGTAAACGTTTCGTTAGCGGAACTGTGACGCGTCGCGGAAGCGCGACGTATCACGTTGACGCGTAATGCGTCTTATGACGCGCCGCGTTAGCGCTCCAGAAAGTGCTCCGGACCGCGAACCGGAAACGATGCGGGACGCGGCGCGCACCGCGTAACGTAAGCGGAACAGGTCATGTGACTTGTATATGAAACTTTTCATTGGTTCATTTCACTTTTGGTTTCCAAATGATGTATGACTAGGTCATGTGACCTAAAAATAACACTTTTCATTGGTTCAGAACTTTTGCTTTTTCCAAATGATGAAAACCCCTCCTTCTTTCCTCACTCTGACTTTCATCTTGGTGAGAGAAAGACCAATTAACTATAATTGAGCAATGGCTTCTGTACTTGCTTCAGCTGGTGCACCCCCACCACCACCTTCACCTCCTCATGAGAAGAGAGGACCATCATCTCGGTTCATTGCCAACACAGAGGAGGAGGAAGAGGATGAACTTGAAGAAGAGGAGAGAGAAGAACAAGACTTCATACAGGAGTTGCCCCGTGTTTTCCGTCGGAAAACTAGTTTTATCTGGCAGTTTTTTTCAATCCCTCGAGGGGAGAAGAAAGTCAACGCAAAATATGCCACCTGTCTTATCTGTAAAAAAAGGCTATCAAGAGGCACTGAAAAAAAATATAGCATGGGAAACTATACCATGCATCGCCATATGACCAGGTGGCATCCTCTCAACTACAGCCGTGCAGAGTTGCGTGACCTGCAGGATAATCCCTCAACAACTCCTGTGGCCAGGTCAACCTTGCATATCTCTCTGACTGGAGGAGAGGCACAGGAAACCGTGCCAAATATTCAAAAGAACTTCAAACACATGAAGCTAACCTGCTTGTATTGTGGGGCATTGCTTTCATGTGGGAACATGAGCGTAAACTTAATGAACATTGCTTACGAGAATCACAATTGCCCTAACCCACCCAAACAGTAATTTTTTTTTTGCTCCTGTTGGGCTTTTTTCAATGCCTGTTTTTTGTTGTTTCCCCTCCATCAAAAACAAAAAAAAATATAAAACTGTGCAAAAATACAAAAAAAACAAAAAATTTTCAGAAAAACAAAAAAAAAATAATAAAACAACAAAAACATAAAACAAAAGTTATTTTCAGAACTACCTCCCCTTTCAAATAAAATTGCTAGAATGTTTAGCACTCTGGCAAGCTCTATTTCTTTTGGTTCGCTTTCCAGTTCGCTGCCCGGTTCGCGAACTTGAAGCGAACCAAAAAAATATTTTTTAAAAAAAAGAAGAGTTAGTATAAGGGAAGTAAACAGAGAGTAATGTAAAAAGAAAGACAGCTATAGGGAGTAAACCAGAGATACTGTTTAATAGATCTATTTATTAATTCAGGATGACGATAAGGTGTGATGTCTCCTGAGGTTTGTTTAAGGTGAGACCTACTCAGGGTTACAGATCAATTTTACACTTGTTGAAGAATACAGAGCAGATAAAGTATGTGAAGGCCTACCAATGAAGTAAGTCATGTCCTCTTATTACATCATTCATGACATGGTCAGTGACATCATCAGCAGTGCCTTGCGGGTAAAAAGAGTAGAAAACATTTACCTTATAATTCTTGTTACCTTTTTTAAATATTTTTTCATACTTTCAATCTGTAAAAGAGAGAACAAACATTTCCAAAAATATTACAACATGTATTTAAAAATTAGAAAAGAAAAGGGAAAAGGTTCAAGAAGAAACAGTTTTGCAACAACTTTGACATTTACAGAAGCCTCTGCTTCTCTACGTCCCCTACACAATCCTAAAGATATATATTTTAAACAAACAGTATCTTCATGCTGATGAACTGAGACCTATTTTGGAACATGGTACTACTTTTGCACTGCTGATGTCTCACAATAGTGATGCAATAGCAGCGCAAAAAAGATGTAAAGCCATCATAAAATTGTGTCTAATATTTTAAATGAGTGTTTCAGGATGCAAATAAGATGTGTGCTTTCAAGAGCTTTCTTTGAGGTGAGGCCTATTCCTTTTTTTAAAAAAAACAGTACCCAGAAGTACAGCACTGTTAGCATTAAAATTGACACTTACACAAGACTCAGTTTCTCCATATCTACCTCATATTTCTAAATGTATATCATAAGTACAAAAAGCAGAACATTAATTATACATGTTAAATGGTTTATTTTTGCTGTTCTCAGAATGTATCAAATTTCACTTAAATCAGTGACTTGAAGGTATTCATCATGTAACAGCGGGGAAAAAAAAACACAATCAAAATGATTGTGTTTAAAAAACCCATACAACCTAAGAAATCTGAATTCAAAACTCCTTAAAATTAACTTACTTTCAATGACGTCGAAGGATCTCCTATGAACAGCGTCCACTCTGTTGTGCTATAAATATTTTCAGCCCGCCACTTTCTGAAAGAAAACCTCCATCGATTCGAAAAATAAGTTACATACAAGAAAAGACTTCTCTCATTCTATCACATGTTTCCACTAGGCCAAATCATGTTGCCGCATTCGCAACTCTTGTAATTCTTCCAATCAAATCCCGACATTTTCTATTTTCGCAACTTTCAAAAAGAATACATTTAAGATTATTTTCACAATCCTGGACTACTAATATCTTACCCTTCTTTGTCACTCATGTTCTCCTTTTCCTATGACACTGATACTGCTTACTATGAAGCAGACTTACTTGCATCAGGTTTATATAGTTGGATTTTTAAAATGACATTATAATTAAAAGTTTTGGACCAATAATCTAGACAGCATTGCAGACTTACATTCCCTCTACTTCATGAACCTTTTGCAATTCTTCACAGGAAATCCCAAGATTCTTTCATTAAAATTTTGGTTTTAAAAACACCAGGTAAGAATTTTTAAGGTCAAATGGCAATTTTTTTTTTAAAGTTACAACGGAATCATTGCAGAATGACCAGCCGTTTCGAGACTTTAAATAAGCTGTATAATGTCCTGATGTTGTTGAAGGACCATCGTGATAGATAATTGCTACAGTTACAAAAGTCCTTCCTGATATTGAAAGCTGAGAAGCCACACATTTTTTTATTAAAGTTGACAATTTTGATCCATCAGGCCTACATCGTTGGATCATTAAAATGACATACTGTCCATATCTACGTATAAGTAATGTTGACATCATTTCAGATTTACATTGGCTACACTCCATGTTGTGATCCGCTGCATTTACTAGCTTATTAAATGAGACTGATTTACTGTCTGGCAAAGTTAAATATATAAATCTTTCTGAGTCTACACTAGTAGTACTTGATACCCTACAATTCTCGCAGTCATGCTGCCATTGATAAGAAAGCCCAAACAGGTGATCTACATCTACACCCTCATCTTGCAATACATCAAGCATATACATTAAAAACTCCTGACAATCTTGCTGATTATTTTCAGAGAAGTCTGTTTGACCTGAACATTCATCTAACAGATAACGAACTTCAGACACACTTTCTACTTTTGTTCGATCAGTGCTACATTTCTCGAAAACAGAATTCAACAAACAGCATAAAATTTGTTCTGAATTCAACAGAATCTGTTCTTTTAAACTCTCTAGTGAAAAGAGAACATTAACCACTACATTTGCATAGCAGTTGACACCAGAACTGTTTTCAAATTGAAAACCGACAACATCTTCAACAGAATCCACTTTCTTTCTGCTAACAATTTTCGGTTCATTGACTTTTAGTCTTTTTGCAACAACCTCCCTACTATTACTGATATTTCTACGTTTCCGGCCTACCACACGTTTCTCAAACAAAGGATATTGAGGCAAATGTGGCGCATACTCTCTTCTTAACCTATTGTATTCCTTAACACAATCTAGATCCGCACAAATGTTTGTGACATCACAGTCAATCAAGTACAATCCTGATAAAGTTCTAACTCGTGACAATGCCACATATGCCATACCCTCCTTGAACACAGAACTGCCAATATTCACCAATGCACTATCTACACTTAAACCTTGCGATTTATGGATTGTTACCGCATATGCCAAGCAAACAGGAAACTGTTTACGGCGAACATATAAGTCTTTAACAAGCAAAAACCTAGCAGAACAACGACCAATTAGCTGTACTTCCTCAATGCCATCAAATTTAATTTTTTAAAATTCTATTCCATCTCTATTTCTGTACTTCTCAAAATCAACAACATTACCCATTGATCCATTTACCAGACCTCTTTCAACATGTAAATTCCTTCTCAAAATGATTCGGCAATTTAAACACACATTCAAAGTCTTTTCAAAACCCGCTGTTTTAGATATAGTCTTCTCTAATGAATCCAATTTTGATTTCAAATTCTCAGACAAAATAATTGTTGATCCCATATGCTCTATTTTGTCAATAGCTTCAAGTTTCACAATCTCTTGCTTTTCTAAATTCAACATTTTGTTGTTGAAGATGGCACATTCTGCAAGAGTTGGCATCAAACATATTCCGGATTTCTTCTCAGTAATTTTCTGAAAAATATTCTCAGCCACAATCTCTTGTTCGGGATATAAATTTGAAAGTAATCGTGCATTTAAAGCTTCTTTTCCATACTCGGTCACTTTTCCAATTCTAATATCTTGTAGAATATTCTTGTAATCTTCATCTTTTGCCTGACGCATATTTTCATGCAGTTCAGCATAATTGAAGTTTAACCATATATTGACGTTGCCAATGCTCCCTAGGCACTTCCTGGTATCTTCATGCGTGAGTATTTTGAACACAGGTTGTCCTTTTACTGGTGTCAGCTGCAGAAGATCTCCAAAAACAATGATGTGTTTGCCACCAAATAACACATCATATTCAGTTTTAAGTACTTCTTGCATTCTCAAATGCACAAAGGCAAGTATGACATTGGAAACCATGCTTACTTCGTCAATGATAAGTAGTTTCATTTTCCTCAAGACTCTTGAAACTTCACAGCAAGCATCCCCAGATAACTTGTGGTATTGTAATTTGTTGTAATGCTCCAACGGCAGCATCAGTAGACGATGCAAAGTAATACCTTTAATGTTATGTGCTGCAAGTCCAGTTGGAGCGGTGACAACACAAGACAGCGATGACTCAGTCCTTTCCTGCAGATAGCATGAAATTGCTTTAATGAGGAAACTTTTTCCAGTTCCCGCTTCTCCACTCACATACAGTCGGACAGGCTTCAACGATGTACATGAGCACTCTTTCTTCTCATGACTTAATCCATGCTCAATTTGCTTGGTAACTTCATCATATATTTTCCTCTGCTCAACGTTGAGTTGTTTTTCCAAGTCTTCTAAGTTAACTGAATCCTCCTGAGCATGTGCCATGGCTCTTTCCACTTCATTCATAGCAGTGGCAGCTTCATTTTCGATAATAGGTCCTCCAAGTGGATCTTGACTCAATGAAACAGAACTCTGACTGTCCTGAGAACTGTCTCTGGCAATCTTGGCTGCAATCGTTGCTTCCTGCTCAATTTCCAAAGTTAGCATTTCTTGATATTTGGGAAAAGCAGGACATTCTATGGTCTCCTTAGCAGCAGTGAAAGAGTCTTCGTAACAGAGGAAATCTCCAAGCAGTTCCTCTTCTGCACGCCAAGGCTTGAAAAGTTGCAAAATTGCTAAATAGAAAAACTCCTTTTTTTCTGGAGAAAAGCCACTCAATTTTCGATGGTTTACTAATTGGCATTTTCTTTGCTTGACCAGACATCCCTCACTTCCAATTACAGCATACACTCCTTTCTCAATATCTTCTTTGATGTTCCTCTTGAATATATAATTTTGTAGAACCTCATATAGACAAACATTCTCAAGGTGACTGCTTCGATTTGGATAATATGTATCCAACATATTGGTCTTCAAAATGTCGGTACTGTTTGGTTCCTTTTCTGCCAAATATTCAATTTCCCGGACAGGTTTTAGAACCCGATTTCGCGTTGCAGCAAGACCAAGACTCGCCCAAACAATACTCCTGGATTTGGCATAGAGACTTGCTGAAGACAATCGATCTGAACATTCGTAAGCTCCGATTTCTCGATGCGACAACATCTTCAGACTGAAACTGTACAACTTCTTGCTGAGGCTCTTTTCATGGGAAATGTCCTCCCACATATCCTTCAGTTCTGTCTTTTCTTTTTTGGTGATGTAAGATGTCACATACCGAGCCACAGCCATACAGTTGTCACCCACAAACTGTATATCCATGTTAGCATTCCACATGGACAAAATCACTGGGTTGTAGTCGTTGATGTACTTGGACTCTTCGTTCCTTTTCAAATTGTATGTATTTTTGGGTGATTTCCTTGTCACATTATGTCGCAGTGAAGACATCAAACTGTTCACTTTTCCTTTAGAAATCACCGGTCGTGGAAAGTTGAAACGACATTTGGTGTAGAACTTGTCCTTGTTTCTGAATTTACGACGACAGTACTTTCCACAACGATGGCTTTGGAAACGTAGAACTTGTTCTCTTAGGCTTTTCTTCTCCGTTACTTTTGGAACAGCACACGTAGAATACTGTTCTATGAAATTCATCACTAAGTCATCCGGATCTGTTCCAAATTTAGGTGCATCCTTGATCCACAACAACATATGTATATGAGGAGCACCTCTTGCTTGGTACTCCTTTCTCCAGAAGAAATCCAACACCTCTCCAAGAGGTGGATTCTTCTTATTTGTGATGAAAGACATCATAGCTTCAAATCTATGATTGAAGTACCTGCATACATTCACAGGATCCAAAGAACACAGTTCTCCAGGTGTCTTGAATTCAATGTTTTCAATATTTCCATTTGCCTCTCGTAGAAATTCAAGTAAGTCTTCCCAGCCATACTCGGCACAGCTCAGAGTGAGGAACCATGTCGGAGTTCCTAAGTTCCTCAGCATACATTTTAAATCACCATGACGACGGTACCAGTACTCATTAGTACCACGCTGACACGCCATGAGATTAATTAAGTGAGAATCCAAAATACTGTCTTGGACATTGACTTTATGCATAAAGTCCCTTGCCGAGATATTTCGCATCTGTATACCACTTTTTAAGATGTGGTTCACTGCATATGACAGTCCAGACAGATCGCTTTCAAACAGGAGATGAAACAAATAGGGAATGCATTGTCGAAACCTAGCATCTTCTGCATACAATCGTAAAGTCCGGTATTCTGAAGCAGGAATTTGAACAGGTCGCTCATCATATCGTCCTCCTCGACCTGTGGGAAATAGCTGTGGAAAACACCGAGCTTCCAAACTTTCCTCCCAAACACTAATGGGACTCCCTTTGGCTTGTTTCATCTGAAACACCTCAATAGCATTCCCCATGACTTCCTTGGAATGCAAAGGATGAACACTATAATGTTCATATATTTCTTCACTTTTAGAGGCCTCTACTTTCTCAATTTGGCCAGCACACAAATCGCTGTCCTCTTCTTCACTTACTTCCTCTTCTGCAACATATACATTCTTATAGTACTTATTATTTTTCTTCAAATACACTGTTGCCATTTTGACTTTCCTAACATCCACTAAATCTTGCCATATTTTCTTATTCTTTGTCGGAACACCATTAACCAAGATAACCAGAGGTTCCTCTTCCACTTTTTCTACTCCAATTGTGTTAATGTTTTTGTTCAAATCTAGAGGCAAATAAACAACTCTTCCCTTTAATCCTCTCTGTAAATCTGCTGGAGGCAACTTCCCTGTCTTTGGCTCCATTCTTACAATAGCCTGAAAGGGATGGATACTTTGAATCAAAATAGATTCATAAGTATTTAAATCCTTCAATTCAGAAGGAATCTCAACCAATTCCAGATTATTATGAACTGCCCTAGCAGGCATCTGGTTTTGGTTTAATTTATTACAACAATAAGTACACACACGTTGATCCGATCCCAAATCAAAATAATTTTCTACCATCAAGTATGTGGCAAAATCCTTCCATTCACTATTATTTTCCCTTTCACTTTTTGCATATAAATCCACTACCTTAGTCTGATTCTTATAATAAGTGCGTCGACAACATACACAAGTGAAATTAGGCCTCTCACTTGATTTGATCTGAAACGTGGCAATTTCCTTCTGAAAATTATCTGTACTGGAAACCTGTACATTATCTTCAACATTACCCTCTACTTCAGGGTCAATTTGAACATTCTCATCTTTACTACTAAAGTAACAAAACTCAATTTCTTCACAAATATTCTTCACATCTATTTCAGAACCATGCAAAAGAGCAGCACATAATTGTTTAAGCATAATTGCTGGACTCTTAGCAAAATACAACATCCTCACTAATTTTCTCACTTTATTATGATGCACTGCTAGCATCCTGAAATGATGAAAAACACTCTGGCATACTCTCCTGGAAAGACAAGCCAGTGAATGACCACGCAAACCTGTCATTTGTCTCACTCTGCAAGGATCTAAATCTTGCAACAACTTAATTTTCTGCTTCAAACTTTTCTTATTAAATGTCCGTATAAAATCACAAAGCAAATTGATGGAAACCTGTCGCACACTGCAAATAGAACTACACTTCCAAATGTACACAGGACCCTTAGGACGTCTTCCTAAAACCTCATCACTTACCGCCTCTTCTGTCTCTGTTGTCACAAGTTTTTCTTTTTCAACTGGACAACCATCCTTCACTTCATAAGCTCGACCACTGGTGTCAACTGCAAACACCAAATCATTATCCTGAAAATAACTCTCCTCATTAAAAAATGCCTCAGAACTTGAACTATGCATCCATTCTCCAGAAAAAACTTCACAAAAGTTACTATGATTTACTACTCTCTTCCATCTACTGTTTGTTTTGAAATCAGAAATGACCTTGCTTAGTTTCCTAATTCTATTGATTACCAAAATAAACAACTTTCACTTAATTTCAAAAGCATGATCAATAATTTTCTCTACATTTTTCTTCTTCTTATAAAATGCCACTTTCTGTTTGCATTTTTTAATATTTTTTAATAAATTAACTATTATCCTGTTACGGAACATTCGTTTTCAAATGTCCCTAAACTGTTCTTTCCTTCTACTATCATGCACAGAGTAATCTCTTCCTCTACCAGTAACATTTTTGATGGGTCTTTCCTTTCCATTTAAATGACTCTTCTTTTTCTGAACTGAAACATTTTTGCGATAAATACTTTTTTTACTAAAAATATTTTTTAAGAATGATTTTGTGCTCTTACCCGGAGCTTTCTTGGTGTTTTGATAAGTATTTGGGGAAGAGGACTGCTGCAATGAAACATCATCCTGCTGTCTTTGACGTTTTCTAGCCTTTCTAATTCTATTTTTCGTAGGCATTTTTCAAAATAGGAAAAAATCTGCAGTTGAATCTGTGGAAAAATATAATAAAAAATGTTAATAACCACTATTACCAAACAGTAAATGAATAACAGTCATCAAAAACTTAATGCCCTACTTATTATTTAACATAGCAAATCTTTTGCACCAGCACTGCAACACAAAAAAGACACACAGTGCTACAAAACAGGCATACAACAATCATAAATCTCTCCCTAATATTTTAAATGATTAATTCAGGATGACGATAAGGTGTGGCCTATCTAAATGTTTGTTTAGGCCCAGATCTTTGGACTGGGGTGAATGTGTGTCATTGATCCTCATTCAGTCCATCGCCTGTTTTGTTTATTTAAGGTGAGGCCAACACATGGTTGCAGATAAGATTTTCACTTAACAAAACAAAGGAGATAATACATGTGAAGGCCTACCAATGAAGTAAGTCATTATTTGAAATCAATTACATTTCTGGATATGTACTGCTAAAGCTTCTTAGGTTGTTTTGGGTCATATTTATAAGGCATATGAGTGTGTATGATGTTATTTTTCCTTTTTAAATGGAAAGCGTTCTTCATGGTGCAAGTTTCTTGTAAATACGCTCCCACCTGCGAAACGGAACTTTGCGATGCGAAGCTGATTGGCTCCCCAGTGTCTGTCAACATTGTAAACAGTCCGGAGCGGCCGCCTTCTTATCTCTCGGTAGGATCGAGAGAGAAGAAGAGGTGAAAAACGAAGGGGGAATTTAATGAAAGGGGGCAAGGTATACCCCTGTTGACCCCCTAGGAATGTTGTTGGGGTTTTTAAAGGGTCCCGTGGGGAAAAAAATATATATATATTTTTCACGGTAGAAGCGCTTCCCAAACACCGAACTGGGCCGCAAACTGCTGGCGAAACGGGAATTCGCCATTTTGTGCTTCGTTTTAATTAAATTACTAGGTATAAGCGGGTACGGAAGACGTATCCTAATCCCTTATATTTTCTGAGGGTGGCTGAGGAGGCTCATATATGTTGATACATGTGTTCCAGCGGCTGTGCGTGAGCTTTTTTTTTTTTTGCTGCGTGACGTCTGTTAACGTTCGATTCGAAGGAAATCAGGAAGTGATTGACCACCAATTTGTCAGTGCGATAAAATATTTTGTTATAAATGAATCCTTATTGATAAACATTGTCTGCGCCATCTTGCCTTTTTTACAATGCCACAATTTTGTTGTGTACTGCAGCCATTTTACATGCCAGGCCGGTCCCAGGCTATCACCTAGCCCTGCGGATGTAGTTTATGGCCCCAGCTGTAGAGAATCCAGTCGACTCCCTAGCCTCTTTTTTCCACAACAAGATTGCAGACATCCACAACAGCTTTGACAACCAACCCGGAAACCAACCCACCCTACCATCTGCTGACCATCTTCCCCCCGTGAACACCCTTAACGCCTGGAACCCTATCTCCACTGAGGACACCATCCGCCTGATGAATTCCATCCACTCAGGATCCCCCACAGACCCATGCCCTCACCACATCTTCAACAAAGCAGACTCCGTCATAGCACCGCACCTCCGAGACGTCATCAACTGCTCCTTCAACTCCGCTACCTTCCCAGAAGACTGGAAACACGCTGAACTCACCGCCCTTCTGAAAAAACCAACAGCGGACCCCACCGAACTCAAAAATTACCGCCCCATCTCGCTTCTTCCATTCCCGGCCAAAGTCATCGAGAAAGCCGTCAACAACCAGCTCGCCGCCTTCCTCGAAGCCAACAAATCCCTCGACCCCTCACAATCTGGCTTCCGAGCAAAACACAGCACTGAGACCGCCCTCATCGCAGCAACAGACGACATTCGAACTCTACTGGACAATGGAGACACAGTCGCCCTCATCCTCCTTGACCTCTCGGCAGCATTCGACACAGTCTGCCACAGCACCCTTTTACAACGCCTCAGAAACATCGGAATACAAGGAAAAGCACTTGAATGGATCACCTCGTTCCTCACCGGAAGAACCCAGAGAGTCCGCCTTCCTCCATTCAAGTCCGAGGCCTCTGAAGTCATCTGCGGCGTACCTCAAGGATCCTCACTCAGTCCCACCCTCTGCAACGTATACATGAGCCCCCTCGCGGCCATCGCACGCCAACACAACCTCAACATCATCTCTTACGCGGACGACACTCAACTGATCCTTTCTCTCACCAATGACCCCAGCACCGCCAAAACTAACCTACACGAAGGAATGAAAGAAGTTGCCGAATGGATGAAACAAAGCCGTCTGAAACTGAACTCTGACAAAACAGAAGTCCTCATCTTAGGTACATCCCCCTCTGCTTGGGACGACTCCTGGTGGCCGGAAGCCCTCGGAAAAGCACCCATCCCGACAGACCACGCACGGAACCTTGGCGTCATCCTGGATTCTTCACTCTCAATGAACAGACAAGTCAGCGTCGTATCCTCTTCCTGCTTCAACATTCTTCGCATGCTCAGAAAAACATTTCGCTGGATCCCCTCCGAAACAAGGAAAACAGTCACCCACGCTCTGATCACGAGCCGACTGGACTACGGAAACACCCTCTACGCTGGTACCACCGCTAAACTCCAGAAGAAACTCCAACGAATCCAAAACGCCTCAGCCAGGCTCATATTAGACATCCCACGCAACGAACACATCTCTGGTCACCTTAAAGACCTCCACTGGCTACCCGTCAATAAGAGAATCACTTTCCGACTGCTTACCCACGCACACAAATCACTCTACGACATCGGACCAGATTGCCTCAACTCTCGATTGTCCTTCTACACCCCCTCCCGCCAACTACGTTCTTCCAGCCAAGCCCTCGCCACTGTACCTCGCATAAACAAGACCACCATGGGAGGCAGATCCTTTTAATACCTGGCTGCTAAAACATGGAACTCACTCCCCGCTTACCTTCGCCTCACCCAGAACCACCTAGCGTTCAGAAAGCAGCTTAAAACGTGGATATTTGACAAATAATCCTCCTCCCCTTCCTAAGCGCCTTGAAACCCTCTGGGTATGTAGTGCGCTATACAAATTTTTTGACTTGACTTGACTAGGTTTATCGCAAATGCGATAAAAAACGGCCGCAATGCATGAATATCGCTGAAAAGTCAGCGATATTCATGCATTATCCAGCAAATGCTCTTAGCCATGTTATCCACCTCCCATTGGATAACATGGCTAAGAACTGCTCAGGGCCCCATGAGGAACGCTTTCCATTTAAAAAGGAAAAAATAACATCAAAGACACTCAAATGCCTTATAAATATGACCCAAAACAACCTATGAAGCTCTAGCAGTACATATCCAGAAATGTAATTGATTTCAAAAAATCGTTTTTAAACACAGCATATAAATCAATTGTATACCTACATTCAAGAGGAAATGACTGAAAATGTCCTTAAGACACATGAAAGCGTTTTTTTTTATTGCACTTGCACCATCTTTGGGTCATTTTTGTCGGACAAGAAATGTTGTATACGTAATTGCATGCCCGTGTGACAAAATTTACATCGGGAAAACAAATCAACAAGTAAATACCCGCATCACACAGCATAGATCTAGACTTAAAAACAAGGTACCCAATGCGCCCATGGTGCAGCATTTCACAGAGGCTAACTATCGAGAAACTGACTTTAAATGGACAGTACTGTACAACATATTATATAACATATTTTTTAAAAACAACATATCTGTTTCAGCTTACATGAAAGACCATGGAATGAGCTCCATGTACAACAATAACTTGTGTTACTGCATGCCAGAATGCTAAACCGAATATGCAATTACAATTTCTCAAAGAAACAAAATCTATTTGTATATCACTACAGACAAAGCCACAGTTTAAAAACACAGCTTTCTTCATCATTTTCTCCTTAATTCATACTATTCTCTATCTAAAATAAATAAATCTTTTCTCACCTTAGCAAATACTTTTTGAGTTTTGAAAACAGTCTCAGAAATACACCAAATTGTCTTCAGCAGAAGAAAAAGGATGCACTCCAGAGGCTGCAGCTATTGAAAGCACAGAAATACAGATATTCATTTCACATATCTCTCATATTAGCCAATCATAACTCTTCCCTCACTTTTTTCAAATGAAAACCCTTCCCCCCTCTGCCCTCTCTGCCTTTTTTCCATAGCAACGACCTCCTGGAAGACCTCTCATGTTTGCAAATTCACACAACAATGTTTCAATTGAACTCTGAACTCTCAGTGCACCTGCGTATCCAGTGCAATCTTTCATTAAAAGTTTCTTCCTTGACCATTCAAATTACATCTTTCGAAGAACACATCCATGCACCCTAACTTTCTGTTTTCAGAAATGGAAATGCACCAATCACTGCTAATGAATCATTAGCATTGGAAATCCACAGTTTTTTTTCTTTACAAACTCCTACTGTTTCAACTGCCCTTTCATTACCACACTTCATCTGACTGCAGCCCAACCTTCTCCCACCATGTTTAACGTCTGGATTGTTGGACATAGTTACATCCACTGGGCTCAAAGGTATGCTGAGAACAGAAATTTACACAACCTCAATTTACAAGATGTGGAAATTAAATGGTTGGGCCAAAGAGGATTAAAATGTCACCAATTGATACCAATGGTGAAAACCTTTATACATTTGCCAAAACCTGACCTATTAATAGTGCACTGTGGAGGTAATGATTTGGGCACTTTGACAGGGGTAGGTCTGGAAATGCTTTTAAAGGACACCTTTGAGCAATTAATGGCACTTTTTCCTCAAACTGCCTTGGTATATTCCAATATATGCCAAAGACAGAAATGGAGGTGGTCCAACCAATTTTCTCCACAAATTGAGAAAGCCAGGAAGCATGTAAACAAATCTGTTTCAGCTTTCATGAGAGACCATGGAATGGGCTCCCTATACAACAATAACTTGCGTTACTACATGCAAGATATCTACAGAGGAGATGGAGTTCACTTCTCAGATGAGGGCAACAGAATTTTCATTCTGAATTTAAGACTGTGCATTGGTACCTACTTATAAGTACCTAAATGTACCATAAACCCAAAAGCTCTTCTCAGAGCTACCCTTCATCTGATCACTCACAATTATTATTTTTTTCTAACTTTTTTCACTAATTTTCCACAAATTACTCTCCCCGGAGCGCTACCCGGTTCGCTAACCGAAAGCTAACCTCGCAGAATTTTTTAAAAAAATGTTTTTTTTCCGCACATATAAGCCTCCTCAGCCACCCTCGGAAAACCTAGGGGGTCAAGATAAGTCTACCATGACCCCTTCTACCCATTCTAAACATTATTTGCCCTCCATCTTGTATCTTAAACCGACCGAAACACAAAATGGTGGACTCCCGTGACGCTTAAGGTTCGCTAACCGGGCCGCTTTCCAGAAAGCGGTCCTAAAAAAAGGTGGGAAAGTAATTTACAGAAAAACGACTAGAGACACTCTCACCAAATATAGATTAGCTCATACTACATAACAATCCCTTTCATTCTCACAAATTTGATTGAAATTTCATTTAGCCATTTAGCCTGTAGACCTATCTAAATACCCTGAGGTAAATTACTTCACAAAACACATCTAAAGTATTGGAATTGACAACCAATGAAAATTTTACTTTCATTTTCAATTTTTATTACCTGACATTTGATTGGTTATATACCTGAATATATATAAAGGAACAGAAGGAAACACAGCCATTTTCACTGCTACTTCCTGAACTACATTTCAAGAGCCTTTTCACCTCCCTATAAAGTAAATTGATAATTTGTAAGTGGCACTTTAAATCAATTTGTAAAAACGTTTTTTGATAATTATTTACTGTCCCCCTGCTATAGTTATAGATACAGATAAGCTCCTCTGTTATATTTATTGATTGACTTACACTAAAAGGTGGGAAAGTAATTTACAGAAAAACGACTAGAGACACTCTCACCAAATATAGATTAGCTCATACTACATAACAATCCCTTTCATTCTCACAAATTTGATTGAAATTTCATTTAGCCATTTAGCCTGTAGACCTATCTAAATACCCTGAGGTAAATTACTTCACAAAACACATCTAAAGTATTGGAATTGACAACCAATGAAAATTTTACTTTCATTTTCAATTTTTATTACCTGACATTTGATTGGTTATATACCTGAATATATATAAAGGAACAGAAGGAAACACAGCCATTTTCACTGCTACTTCCTGAACTACATTTCAAGAGCCTTTTCACCTCCCTGTAAAGTAAATTGATAATTTGTAAGTAGCACTTTAAATTAATTTGTAAAAACGTTTTTTGATAATTATTTACTGTCCCCCTGCTATAGTTATAGATACAGATAAGCTCCTCTGTTATATTTATTGATTGACTTACACTTCTCTGCTATAATTATGAATTTACTTACTTTAACTTCACTGTTAAAAAAACAGAACTACATGTCTGAACTTAAACCCAACAGTGCCCTAACTCTTCTAATATAATTATTTTTTTAATGCAATTTACAGCAAAAAAATGGAAGGGGAGCACGAAAAAATCAATGTTTCCTTCGACATTACAACAGAAGAGATTTTACCTGAAGAAAATATGGATGAAGATTTTATGGATGAATCTTTTGATGAACAATTTATTGAAAGCTTACAAGACATAGAAACATGCATGTTTGAGGAGATTCCAGATGATGTAATGCTGGAAGTTTTAATGAACTATGAAAATTCTGACCCATAAATTTTTTTATAATCAAAATAAATAAATAAATAAAAAAAAACGAACAAAAACAATCAATTAACATACAGTATTAGAAAAGTATATCATTCTTTTATCCTTATAGTACGCTGCCCAGAACGCTTTCCGGTTCGCGAACTTGGCGCTTATCACACACAAAAAAAAAAAATTTTTTTTTTTTTGACCCTCCTGGGCCCTTTTAAAACCTCCACATAAAACCTAGAGGGTCAACGAGGATCTACTATGCCCCCTTATGGTAATTTCCCCCTTTGTTTTGGCCTCCTCTTGTCTCTCGATCCTACCGAGAGACAAGATGGCGGCCACTCCGGACTGTTTAGAATGTTGACAGACACCGGAGGGCCAATCAGCTTCGCATCGCAAAGTTCCGTTTCGCGAAAAGTAAGCGGACCGGAGCGCAGCCCGGAGCGCTGTTACAGATATATATCTTGTTTTGTACGTTAATTTCTCAAAAACTACTGGAGCACATATATTGAGACCTAGCAAAGGCACATCGGGCTAACAGTCCCTACAATTTTGCCAAGTTTCGTGCAAATCCATTCAGCCGTTCGAGCTAAAAGTGAGGCCAACCGCCCTATGGAAATTAACATGGGAAAAACGCGTTTTGGGACCCCCCTTTTATCTCAGCCCCCCCTTGCCGAAACCCCCCCAAGTTTCCAGGAGCTGCTCAGAAACAAAATGTGCCATTTTCCAGAAAATGTCAGCCAATTCCGTCCACAAACGCCAAAGTTATTAGACATAGAATTTTCAGAAATCCCATAGGGAAAAAATCCTAACTATATATACCTACTGGCGACCGCCAGTAGGTAATATATATATATATATATATATATATATATATATATATATATATATATATATATATATAATGCACGTGACAGGAAGTCACAATGAATTTTATTTAATTCACTGAGGAAAACAAAATGGTTTACACTGACGAAGGCGGCAATGCCGAAACGCGTTTGTAACCCTTGTTTATCTGCAATGCTGATAATAAATATGGCTAGCCACGCCGAAGTGAGCGTTTTCTCTGTGTCCTGCGTCGTGCGGGGCGGTCGTGGAGTCTCCATGCAAACCAGCAACTCCCAGGACGCTTAAGGGAGGATCATTTTTGCGCGCCATCACTGACACGCTAAATTTTCCCAAGGTAATCTTCTTCACCAGAAGCAGATTGAGGCGATATATATATATATATGTGCAAAAAAGAAGGGGAGAACTCTGGGTAGTTTCCAAGTTTAGGTGGAAGGCAGCTCCTGTATAGAGCACCTTCAACACCAGCGACACTCTAAATTTGCTCACCTCAAATGTCAGCTTTTCTATCAAAGTTTTTAAGCATAGGATTAGCACAGTGCTATCCACGCCGAGATAGAAATGGACACAGTCTTTGGCCATTTGTACAGCAAAGTATTTAAGCATAGGATTAGCAAAGTGCTATCCACGCTGAGCTGTAAAATGACAAAAGCCATTTATCACTCCAGGCACAATATTACAGCTTTGAATTGGTAAAATATCATCCAAGCCAACCTGAAATGAATAAAAGCAACCCCTGACACATGTTTTGCTGTCATTACAGCTCTTCAGAGAGGTTTAGCTTTGTCCAGACACAAGGGAGCACCCAGTATAAGTCAAAACAATACCCTAGCAGGCATAGAGTGACGCCTAAATTATGCAATGGATAGCGTGGATAGCGCTTTGCTAATCCTATGCTTAAAGACTTTGCTGTACAAATGGCAAAAGACTACCAGCTTGATCTGAATTGTGAACACTGCTGTCTCCAGTGTTAATTGAATACAGTACTCACACAGACATCCATGAATACTTTTTCTCACTTCCTCTTCACAAAATACAACAACATGAATTACAGAAAAGACTGCAATAAATAAATCAAAAAAATTGGAATTGCGATTTCTGCTGTCCACAGTGTAGACTATTGAGTGTACCTTTCCACTTGCAAGATAAATTTGGTCATTGTAGTAAACCTATAAGTCATCTAAAAAAAATGGCTTCAATCAAGTATACTAAAAGGATATTGTGTATATTTCAATAGACATTATAGTTACATGACTACTGGATTCTGTAATTAAACAATCACCACTCCATCTGAATTGTGAACACTTCTGTATGCAGTGTAGGCCAGAGAGAGTGGTCAGCAAGGGCCAACAGCTACATAACGTGGACTTGAGCTGCCCAGTTTGTAATACGCAAAGCAAAAAAAAGCTTGTGTGGAGCCTGTAATGACACGTATGCATGGTGCAGACAGAGCGCACTGGAGCAATTACTTTTCCTACAGGACTGCGTCATCTACAATAGCGACTTGATCTCAATTGTGAACCCTGCTGTCTGCAGTGTAGGCCAGAGAGAATGGTTAGCAAGGGCCCACAGCAACGTAAAGTGGACTTGAGCTGCCCAGTTTCTAATACGCAATACAAAAAAAGCGTGTGCGGAGCCTGTAATGGTACGTATGCATGGTGCAGACAGAGCGCACTGGAGCAAAGCCTTTTCCTACAGGACTGCGTCATCTACAATAGCAAATCGATGACTACAATTCCCAGCATGCTTGGTGCGGCTGTGTAGATGCACAGTCAGCCACCCCACAACACACAGGTGCCAGTAAGGAAGGAGTGACCGGGGTCACTGCTGCCTGCTGTATTCCATCATCTGCACTGACTGTCTAGAGGACTCCATCATTAGTCAAAGGATCCCTGCGCTGCCTGGTGGCTTCATGCACTGATATGACTTCAGCTTCCCCAGAAATGACATTCCCCAGAATGACTCTCGGCGGTTCGACTGCTTTTGATCTGCTTTTGATCTGCTCCCCCCTGGCTGTTTGTTCAACTATGCCAGCACTGCAATATTTCCAAAAACAGCGAATCTGATGAGTGCGCGGGGCAGCCAAAATCGAGAGAAGGGAGATAGACACTGTTTGCACTAAGGTTTAAAGTGCGCTGTTTGTTTAAAGACTATCTCGGGAACGCACCAAGAGTACTTGCAATCGCCGTGAGGGAACGGTGCCACGTTGCCACGTTGTTGACCATCGTCTTCTGTTTTCTGCCTGCCCTACCCCGCTTGCCGGTTCCCCGCTGTTCTTACCACTGAGAGAGGAGCCGGTGGAGAGCGGAAACTACATTTCCCAGGATGCCCTGCTGGTCGCTGGTTCCAAGCGTCAGCAGAGGGTGCAGAAGGCCCTCAAAGGACGCGTAGCTCTCCCCCAGCGCGGGACGCACGCATGCCCGCCCGTCCCCGTCCGCCATCCCCCTAAATTCTCACAGCCCAGAGACAACTACATCACTAAGGAGCAAGGTACTGTTACTTTTATGGTCCACCTCTGAGCTTCGCGGACTAGTGTTTCATATGTCACTGCACCAAGTACTTTCTGTTAGTATACCCTTGGCACTGAGAAACTAAAGGCTGCTAAAACCTGTCCGGACTTTGGACTTTGTAATCTTTGTAATCTTGCTCATTGAACTTGCCGATGTTGCCCATGATATTGCATTAAGCCCTTTATGTAAGCGCATCTTTGCACATAAGATACTTAGGGCAACTAAAACTCGATTGGCCTTAGCAGACCGGCTGGTTATTCATTTATGTTCCTACTGCTACGTGCCGATTGCGACTGAATCGTGTAAACCTATTGGTTGTTTTAGTTAGGTTGTAAGTTCATTATTTGGGGGCCCTCTACAGTTTGGTAATCATGGTTAGAAGGAAGCAACAGACAGCACCATCAGGGTCATTAGCTTCAGCAAAACCAACAGTTATAACCATGGATGATTTCCTCACAAGGGCAGCCTCAGTTATAGACAAGGAGATCAAAATGGTGAACAGGCGTCTCTCCAGATCACCAGTGGGTTCTTTTCAAAACCTCGGGGAGCGCCCACATGATACTTATAATGGCACAATAGAAGAATCAGAGGGCACTTGTCAACTTATGGGTCCAGATAGTGAATTATTGGATAGAGACCGGTTGAAAAGTACACCTACAGACACAGGAGAGGCACCATCAAAGCCCTTGTCCCCCTTAATAACTATTGTAAAAATTAAAGGCCCGGCATATACTGCAGATGTTGCTATTACGAGGGAGTGTGGCACTGGGGGGAAGATCATAGCAACAGAGGCCCTTCGGGGCCATAGTCCATCCCCACCTCCACCTTCAAGGATGGTAGGTCACCCAGCTGGCACTCTTAAAAGGAAGTGTAAGGCCATTGTGAGACAAGCAAAAAAAAATCAAACCTAATGAACCGCTGGGACTGACATTAGACCAAGGGAGCATTTCTGGTGGTGAGAAGCAATTAATGGAAACTCTCAAAATAATGTTGAGTACCGTGCTGGAGGAAAGGTTGGCACCAATTATGTCCAAGCTTTCTGACTTAGAACAAAGGCTCACCAACATGAATCAGATTACCTCTCATCCTCTTGCCACTCTGAATAGTAAGTAAACCAAGCCGACTCCTTTAGCAGGCGCAGTACAAGCATTAGATGAATCTATTCGTGAAGCTCCACCTGGTAATAGGGCTCACCCTGGAAGTCGTCTGAGCATTAGACCTCCAGAGAGTACGGCAAGGGTTACTATTGAGGATATTCCATTGAATAAGCTACCCCCAACGTCTCAGCTAAAACATACAATGCAGGGCCCAGGGCATACCAGGGGCGGGTATTTGGACGAAACAACTTTTTGCAATTCTAAATCCCTAACAATAGATTTGCCGCCCCAATCTACACCATTGGTGGTTATCTTAGGTAATGTGCCAACTCTTCACCATGGCTCCACAGAAGCGTTTTATCAGCTTAAGAATAAGGTTATTCACTGGTTTTCAAGCAATACCTCCGTGGGTTCTGAAATAGGCTATAACATTATTATGGCACGACGAGTAGGTTGGTTGGGAAACTCGAGAAAGGCAGGTGGGGGCGTCTGCATAATTGTGAATTTCAACGATCGTTTTGTGGTCGGAAGAATATTCAGAGAGACCCAAGCAAAACAGTTCAATATGGGACCTGGTATACAGATCCTCCCCCTGGGTTTCTTTTACCAACTGACATCATCAAACAGAAATAATCTCATCGCACACACTATCTGGCAGCCGCATAGATTTGATTCTGACAATAGACTAAGCAGATTTAATCATCTGACCCCTGGCATGGTAACAGAAAGTATCCGGGGAGACTGTAACCAAACACCCCTCCCGCTAGCGCCAAATAGATTCGCAGCCCTCTCCTCGTTAGAGGACTGCGAATGACTTAAGGCCCACACAGCTTCCAATGAACCGCTGACATTGCCCCACTGTCAGCCTATAGGGGGGCCCTCCAGACCGACTATGGTTGACGGGCGAACATCTGCTGGACTAGAGGTACTGAAAGCGGTTTCTCTAGAGGTTTCATATAGCCGAGTGGCCCATAATGTAATCTCATGGAACATTGCTGGTCTGGCGAGGAAGGCCCAAGACCCAAAGTGGGTAGAGTTCATAAGGATTTACTCGGTGATATGTCTGAAAGAGACTTGGATGGTGGAATGTAACATCTTTTCAGAAGGATATAAAGCCTTCTTTCTGCCAGCAACGCTATCACGTAGTGGTAGAGCTAAAGGAGGCCTGGCTATATACATTGCGTTAGCCTTGAATTGTGTAGTGAAACCAATAATTTCTAATAACACAGACATCCAAGCAGTGACCCTAAAGAGGGGGAACACAATGCTGTCCATGATAAATTTTTATAACGCAGTAAATACTAGAGGGTATTGCAAGATTGCAGAATTGGGGGATTTTGTCAGACAGCACTGTGGAAGTAACTCTCACCGAATCATGCTAACTGGGGACTTTAATGTGCATCCATGTGGGAATCCAATGAACACTGCTATGGGTGAACTAGGATATGATAAGATGGGGGGCCTTCACTTTGAACATTCTGGTCAGGGAGAAATGCTTAATGATTTACTTAATAAATTTGATTTGGTTTCAGCCATGTCTGTGGTGGACGTTTGTAGTACCCAGTACGTCCCCACATTTATAGGCCATGCTGGGGGTTTCTTCATAGATTATATCTTGTTTTCTTACGGTCTTCAATCCATCATATCGGGCTTTAAGATTCAGGATAGTATCTACAGCGATCACAATCCCATCTGTGTTTACCTGAGTGGAAATCTACTGAATCAACAAGAAAAATTGAAAACCCATGGTGTTTTGAAACCTACAGATGGAAGGCGCCGACTTAAGTGGTCAACTGTGAACCCTGACATTCTATATGACAGTATCCACAAATCATGGGCCCCCGAACTAAACTCCTGAGCGTCTCCCGCATCCCTCCCGCTGGATACCCGCCAAGCATTTGAGAAAATTGTCATAAAAGTGGGGTCTATGCTATCAACTCCCATATCTGGACCATCGCTGAGGGACCCTAAATGGTTTGACCATAATTGTGCAAAAGCAGCAAGAGAGTTAAAAGGTGCTCTAAAAATTGTCCCCACAGATCATGTACTGATACGGTCCCTGCGCCTGACCTATAAAAGAGCCTTAGGAAAACGTAAAGCTGAACTAAAAGACAAGACCTGGCAAGAACTCTTAGATCCCAATACATTAGGGAACAGCAAGAGATTTTGGGGCATTATTAATAGACCCTTGTTTGACAGGGAAGGGGAGCACGAAGTCAGTACCAATATCACTGAAGACGATTGGGTGACCCCCTTTAGTTCTATCTTTAAAAGCAATACTCCCCAGCTACAACGGTATAGCAGTGGGCAAGGTGCAAATTTACCTGTTTTTACCATGAATGAGGTGGAGAGAGGCATTCTAGGGCCGACTAGCAATAAAGCACCGGGACCAGACGGCATACCCCTTGACCTTCAAAGTCAAAAGTGTCCCTATGGGAGCCAGTCCTTACAGCAGTGCTAGACGCAGCAGCAGAGGCCGGGTGCCCAGGGTCATGGGGCACTTCTATAATTGTGCCAGTGTTCAAGAAGAGACCGGAATAGCACTACTTGTTATAGACCGATCTCCCTCATTGACTGTGTAGTTAAAGTCGTGGGGGGTGTAATACTGAATAGACTAACCTCGTGGGCTGATGATAACAGGGTTATTTCCAAAATTCAATATGGTTTTTGGCCTGGTCATTCAACACAGGCGCAATGTCTTAATCTGTATATGGTCCTCGGGAAATATACCATAGCCCGACGGGGCACCATCCACATGGCGTTCATGGACCTTTCCTCCGCGTTTGATTGTGTCAACCGGGGAAAATTGTGGGATTCTTTGGGCGCCATGGGGGTGGAAGCCTCTGTGGTCTATTTTCTGAGGGACCTGCACAGGGATACAAAGGCCAACGTTAGATTCTCGCAGGACCTTAAGGTATCCAGGGTTTTTTGCATCCACAGGGGTGTAAGGCAGGGTTGCATTTTGGCCCCTTTTCTTTTTAACCTTTATATTAACGATTTGGACGATTGCCTGGTGAACACTGGAGTGGACTTCCCCTATGTTGGGAGCAGGGGATTGACTGTCCTGCTATATGCGGATGATGCAGTCCTCCTGGCTAGAACTGAAAGAGGTCTGCAGTCTTTATTGAATGCATTTTGTAGTTTCATGTCTGCACGTGATTTAGCCATTAATAACGCTAAATCGTTTATTATGCAGGTGGGGCAGTGTTCCAAGAAACAATATTCCTTTGTGGTAAACACAGAGAAAGTTCCCCTGACCACAACATTCTCTTACTTGGGAGTCTTGTTTGACAACCAATTAAAATGGGGATCATTGCTGCAAAGGAAAAGAGGAGAGGTAATCCAGACAAACGCGGCCAATCGCCCAATTGCTGCATTACTAAAGATTTACCAGGCTAAAAGTGTTGCAGTAGGAAGTTATAGCCGCGAACTCTGGGGGTATATGGCAGCCGAGGGTATAGTTGTGGCTGAAAATAACTTCTTAAAACAGCTCCTAGGGGTACCAAAAGGAACATCTAACTTTTTAGCTCATGAAGAAACCGGTACACCCTTCATCGGAGACATCATAGCACTACGGCCCTTAGTATTTTGGCTAAAATTCTGGTTAAACAAACACTTGGTCCTAAATCACCAGCTTTTAAAAGAAGTACTGTCTTTGGACCACATGCTTAATATTCCCTGGCTGAAATACCTAAAAGGCTGTTTCTTTGCAATAGGGCGTCCGGACCTCTATTTAAACCCAGACTCGATTGTTAATGCAGAGGTGGACTTTGTGAAAAAAATCATTCACATTATTGAAAAAACTCAATCGAGAGGGGATGAAAATGGTAAAACCCAGCGTTCGCAGTTATGTGATGCTCAAAACCACACCTTTCCTGGAACCTTATTTATCATGGACAATATCAGGATACGAGCGGTTTTTATTAACAAGGTTCCAGTTGGACTATTTTCACCTTTTACTAGCTGTTCCCAGGGGCTCCCACAGAGGACAAGTGTTAGCGTCCTGCGGCTGCGACAATATGTCTCCGCAGGACTTGGTTCACTTTCTATTTATTTGTCCTCTTTATGATGCAACCCGAGGCCCTTTTAAAAGCCCCTTCTAAAAAAACTGAATTTTACCCAGGTTCGCCTAGCCCTCTGTTATCTGCAAATGTTGAAGCCGGAAAGCACCCTATTTTTGATTGTTTTTTTTAAATCAGCTCTTAAAACAAGGAATTTAAGGGAGAACTAGCGGTCCTATACATTTTTACTGTGATTATTATGTTTGCTGCCTAGTGGCTATCTGTCTATATTTGTTACTTTTTAAATGAAATATTTTTATATAATGGACTGTGTTTATAATTTTTGATTATGTTTTAAACGTGAAATATATTAATTGTGGTATTGTTGCTTTTATGCTTTTTAATCTGTAAAACCAAAAAAAGTATTTCTGACTGACTCAATCTGAATTGTGAACACTGCTGTCTGCAGTGTTATTTGAAGGCAGTACTCACACAGACAACCATGAATACTTTTTCTCACTTCCTCTTCCCAAAATACAACAATATAAATTACAGAAAACTCTGCAGTGAATAAATCAAAACAACTCGAATTCCGATTTCTGCTGTCCACAGTGTAGACTAGTTAGTTCTCCTTTGGACTTGCAAGATGAATTTGGTCATTGTAGTAAACCTATAAGTCATCTAAAAAAATTCTTCAAGCAAGTGTACTAAAAGGATATTGTGTATATTTCAATAGACGTTCTAGCTACTTGACTACTGGATTCTGTAATTAAACAATCACCACTCGATCTCAATTGTGAACCCTGCTGACAGCACTGTAGGCCAGAGGCACTATTCATTAACGCCTCACAGCCACATACTGTTGAATTCGAAAGCATGGATTTGGTTGCACCAGATCAGAGGGGGTACACAGAAATAATCACAGACTTTAACTTCTGACATCCTCAATCATAGAATCAAGACCCCGTTTGACTGTTTGGACCTGCTGTACCGCAGTGTAGTCCAGCTACTACAGTCAACCAAGCCCAATAATCCTGTAAAGCAGTTGGCTACGGAAGCACAGAGTGTGATGCACCGCAACGGAGGGAGTTCTGTGAAAAGCAAGCAGCAGGTAACATCAGACATCAGCCATTGTGGGATCAAGAAACCGTTCCACTATGTACCTTCATTTCCACTCTCAGATGTAGTTCTAACATCGTCCATTGTGGGATCAAAACACCATTCCACTGTTGGTACCTGTTCGACTACTCTATTAGTAGTATACAGAGCACTCCACGCTTCTGGGCCTCAGGCTGGGCACTGTGTGCCAGTGTCGCTGTAGCCAGCGTTGATCTCAGGAGCATTCCGAGCTCGCAGACCTCGGCTCAGGAGCTTCCGCCCTCACGTTGGGGGCCCTCTTTCACATACGGCGGTGTTGAAAGGTGTACTGTGGGGCATATGTGCGTCACAGCGGCCATGGCGGTTTCTGGGTACCAGCAGGCTGAGAGCATCATTCACGCAGCCACCTTCACTCACAGGGTCAGCCTCGTGGCGGTGTAAGCTGCGCAGACCTGGCAGACACGTTCGCCATTCTGTAAGAGAACAACACCCAGAAAAACGTGCCTTTTATTCATACCCCTATGCCAGCCCACTACGCTAAAGATTTTGGGGGAAGGGGGCACATATGCGCTCCGTTTTTATTAATCTTCCCTACTGACTGTACTATCATGGTTGCATCCACTATCCACTTCATTCAATACACCATCAGTGTATGTTGACATGTCCTTGTCTGTGCTCTGCATACTCAAGTCTGTCCAGCATATCCCCTCAACACTTTGCTTTGTATACTTTTATAATCGAGAATCACTTGCCACCTTGGCACATACTTTGCTCCCATCTTTCCCCGCATTCTGCGTTGTGTAACAGAGGTGTCATGCCATGTTTGGTTTGTGTACATGGTTAGCCACGGTTCCCACAGTATGTAGTGTTGTTGTGTCTGTTACGTGTACATGTTGTTTGTCATGTTGTATATGATTATACAAGGTGGCACGTTTATAAATGAGCAGTGGTTTCTCCCATTTACATATCGCTGTCTTAAAGAGCATACAGTAGTTTTTCTCACAGGTGAAAAGTGCAACCACAATGGCAGTCATTCATTACTATCCAAGAATGTCCAACTGCACGCCGCTTCTAAGCTTACAGCCCCCAATCTTGCGTGCTTTCTTAAAAGCAGGCCAACTCCCACAATTAGACCAACATTCACACAGCTTTCTAACGGCAGTTATCTGCTTCTCAATAACATTCACTCGTACGGAATGTGAGCTGGCATACCATATGTCCTTACTGTTTTGAACCAAATAACTTCCTGTGGCAATGTCTATTCCCACCCAAACAAAGTAACTCCCAAACTTCAACTTGGCCTTCAATCCCTATTTGAAAACAGATTTCCTTTAAGTAACCAAACTGAAAGCGCTTTTGTTGAGAACAGAAGTGTCCCTCACGTCTGCAAAATAAGTGTATTGACTGCAGATAGAACAAACTTCAAGTAAAATACAGTCCCTTTTAAATACAAACCTCCCATTACTGTTTGTAAATATTTACACAATTTTCAACACATCTCACACTCAAGGTCTGCCACACTTTTTTAACACGGTCTCCTTCGCTCTTCTCACAGTCATATAAAACCAGACTTCATTTATTCAATCATCTCTAGAATAACAGGAACAGTGCCCATAATTCTCGCTCTCTTTGCGGCCATCCTATTACTATTTTTGGCTTGTAAAAAATGGCTGCGCTCCCTGTGGTAACAAGCATGTCCTCTACGCGAAGCTGAATGAATACTGTAAAAAAAATTGAACAACTTTTTGGCTGCCTACCTCTATCTATTATCAGAGCCAGCTACAACATGACATTTATTTACACATATGCAATCTGCGTGCAACCATTTTTTTATTGCAAAACTTGCCCATTCGACTGACGAATGGATTTATGCCTTGCCAACATCCCAACAATCGCTCCCGATATCCAGCAGGTAACGCAGTATCTTGAAAACCGTCAACTTGATTGTTCGGGCACTGGAGCGATGGCGGATGCCACGCAAAAAGGTATCGTGGCAGAATGGGATTTCTGTGCAGCCGAAAAAGATCTCCTGCAACGTGCGACCTTTGACAACATCGCAGATTGCCTGCCAATTCAAATTGCTGCTCCAACATTCGAGGAACATTACTGTCCCTTCGAGGATATGAATTGGATCGCTTCGCTTTTCTTACATGATGGCAAGAATGACCTCTTGGAACATTACGCATCTAAAGAACGTACGGACTGCATTCTACAAGACTTGTAAGAAACTCACGTTATTCTTGGATTGATTTTTTTTAATCTTTTTTGACTTTTTCCTTTAATTTTTTTTAATACACTTCAATTGTACTATTTTCTAAGTATGCTCACGCATTTGAACTCTGTTTTCATTATTGCCCCATACGTCTCCACTCTAACCAGGAATCGGTGATGTACGGCCTATGCAAATACGCTATTTACTTGCTAAATTAGCCTAAACCCGACATCCATTTTGAAACCATGTCTATTCTTTGTGCATATGTCTCTCTGCCAGCCTGTTATCCACAAAGCCCTTTCATACAAATTTACTCTTCCTCAGCCTGTCCTCACAAGCTGCCGATGAAGATCAAAAAACACAACATTCTTTAGGAACTGGCTGGCACACTGTGGTAATTGTATCCTACCTTTATTTTCATTATACAATTTAGTCATTCATGTCTAATAGCTATTGTTCATGTCACATGAAACTCTAACATGTAATGTGGAATTCACTGATGCAGGAGCTTCGGTTTGAATACAGCAGAAGCGGTTGGAGTTGGCCTCAGTTCGATGCCTTAGCGCTCTGCACAAGAATGTTTTTTTGAAACAGCTGAAGACAATAATGTACGGTTTGACCACAAGGGTACACAATGTTTGTATGCCTCCTCAAAGTTCCAATGTGGGTAGAACATTTACCAGTTCTGACACACACCAGATTTAATGTACTGTACAACAGATTCCTGACTGTTCTACTGTTGATAATTTTCAGTTACAAAAAGTTTGATGATTACAGTTCGGAAATTATTTTCTTTTTCTTTGTTTTCTTAAAGGATACATGTGCTAATCGTATCCTACCTTTATTTTCCTTATAGAATTTAGAGTCATTCAAGTCTAATAGGTATTGTTTATGTCACATGGAACTGTAACATGTAATGTGGAATTCACTGATACAGGAGCTTACGTTGGAATCCAGCAGAACAGGTTAGAGTTTGCCTCAGCTGGATGCCTTAGCTCTTGCACCAGTGGGTCCATTTATGGCACTTAAATAAAGACACTTTTTTTAAAACGCCCAAACTCCATTGCTTTATTACTCACAGACACTTTCTTAGACACACCTGATTTCACCATTTGTCTTCTGTGGCATTGCAACATTCTGCATTATATTCTTCACGATTATTTATTTATTCCTGCTTGCTAAAACACTACATTCGAGTCTTCTGACTGGTAGAGGTGAGTAGTTCGCTTCCCACTCCCTGTATAGTATAAACGCATATTAACACTACTTTCACAGGTATGCTACAGCGCCCAGTATCCTACAGCTCCCAGAGCACATCACTTTACAGTAATCAGCTCACGGCTTAGGCTCACGGTTTCATCCCCGAGTCTTCAGACGGGTACCAGTGAGTAGTTTACTTCCCACTCCCGCTATACTCTAAACACATACTAACACCACCTGCACAGCTATTCTACAGCGTCCAATATGCTATAGCACCCAGAGCACATCAGTGTACAGCACTCAGCTCACACTTTAGGCGCACGTTTTCATCCCCCAGTGTACCAGCCCTCACCTCAGCACCATCTCACAGTGGGCAAAACAGTACTTTCACACCGGTAGGGGTAAATACTTCGCTTCCGCCAGTACGCTACAGCGCCCAGCACACATCAGTTTACAGCACTCATCTCATGGTTTAGACGCAAGCTTTCATCGCAGACTGTACCGACACCTCACCTCAGCACCATCTCACTCTGGGCAAAACAACACTTTCACGCCGGTAGTCGGTAAATACTTCACTTCACACTCCCTGTATAGCACACCCTAAACACCCCACAGACGTTACTGTGCTCCTATCCTCCTCTTTCCTACTTTTTTTGCCCTTTTTTCCCCTTACTCGCTTCAACCGAAACACAAAATGGCGGCCAACACTTCCTAGTTGCAGCCGAGCGCCCAGAGCACATGAGTTTAAGGCACTCAACTCACAGTTTACACCCACGCTTTCATCCCAGAGTGTACCAGCACATCACCTCAGCACTATCTCACTGTGGCCAAAACAGCACTTTCACACCGGTAGGGGTAAATACTTCACTTCACACTCCGTGTATAGCACACCCTAAGCACCCCATAGACGTTACAGTGCTACTACCCTCCGCTTTCCTGCTTTTTTCACCCTTATTTCCCCTTACCCGCTTCAACGGAAACACAAAATGACGGCCAACAATTTCTAGTTGCAACCGCTCGCAACCAATAAGCAGCAAGCTCGTGCTTGTAACACCTCAGCAAATCAGATGACAGAATTCCCACATATTAATATCTGTACATTTCGATATTTCTCCAGAACTATTGTAAGGTTTTACACCAAATAAACAAAAGCGTGCTTTGTAGACCAAGACCCTTCTCCCTGCCAAAATTGGGGTAATTCTGTTCACCCGTTCGACCTGTAGCCTTGTCTAAAGTTTCCTATGGAAATTAACATGGAGAAAACACGTTTTGGGACCCCTTGATGAATCACCCCCAAACTTTCAACATAGATATGAACAAAGAATTACTTTGGAAAATTTCATGAAGATTCATCAAACTTCGCCAAAGTTATAAGCAAAACAAACAATTCTCTTTCTATGGAAACTTGGTTCTAACTATAACTAACTACTGGCAACCGCCAGTAGGTGTATGTATATTACCTACTGGCGGTCGCCAGTAGGTATATATAGTTAGGATTTTTTCCCTATGGGATTTCTGAAAATTCTATGCCTAATAACTTTGGCGTTTGTGGACGGAATTGGCTGAAATTTTCAGGAAAATGGCACATTTTGTTTCTGAGCAGCCCTTGAAAATTTGGGGGGGTTTTGTGGAGGGGGGGCCGAGAAAAAAGGGGGGTCCCAAAACACGTTTTTCCCATGTTAATTTCCATAGGGCGGTTGGACTCACTTTTAGCCCGAACGGCTGAATGGATTTTCACGAAACTTGGCAAAATTGTAGGGACTGTTAGCCCGATGTGCCTTTGCTAGGTCTCAATATATGTGCTTCAGTGGATTTTGAGAAATTAACGTTTAAATCAAGATATATATCTGTAACAGCGCTCCGGGCAGCTATCCGGTTAGCGAACCTTTCGCGTAACGGAACTTTGCGATGAGAAGCTGATTGGCCCTCCGGTGTCTGTCAACATTCTAAACAGTCCGGAGCGGCCGCCATCTTGTCTCTCGGTAGGATCGAGAGACAAGAGGAGGGCAAAACAAAGGGGGAAATTACCATAAGGGGGCATAGTAGATCCTCGTTGACCCCCTAGGTTTTATGTGGAGGTTTTAAAAGGGCCTAGGAGGGTCCAAAAAAAAAAAAAATTTTTTTTTGCGTGATAAGCGCCAAGTTCGCGAACCGGAAAGCGTTCTGGGCAGCGAACTTTATGGATAAAAGAATGAAAGACTTTTCTAATGCTGTATGTTAATTGTTTGTTGTTTTTCTTGTTTTTTTTGTTTTCTTTTTTTTAAAGTGTTTTTTTTATTTTGATTCTTTTTCATAATTTATTAAACTTTCTAATATTTCAGTGTCTGAAATGTCATTATTTTCTTGATATATTGTTTGCAATCTGTGAGGTTGCAAAATGTCCTCATTTGCAAGGAGGACATCTACTGCTTGGACACATTGCAGCAGTTCATTATCCAAGCTTTCATCCATAAATTCCATGTCAATTTGTTCAATTAATTCCTAGCTGCTCTCTTGCAGGTCCATCTCAAAAGAAACTTGCTGCTCGCCTTCCATTTTGCCTGAAATTTGGATTAAAAAAATATATATTAGTAGAGATAGGGCACTGTTGGGATTAATTTTAGATAGGCAGTTTTTATCAGTGAATTTATCTTTTGGCAGTGTATAGTATGAGAGTGGAAATAGGACTATAATTTTGCCTGAAATTTGGATTAAAAAAATATATATTAGTAGAGATAGGGCACTGTTGGGATTAATTTTAGATAGGCAGTTTTTATCAGTGAATTTATCTTTTGACAGTGTATAGTATGAGAGTGGAAATAGGACTATAAAAAAGTGTATGTGATTTAACCAAGACAAGCCTTACTCCATTGATAACTATAACAGAGAAGTCTATCTAAATACATTACTACTACAGAGGGATAGTGTATATCTAGCAAAAAAAGTCTACTATATTAAGTCATAGTGCACAATATATTAAATTATAACTTACCTTCACAAAGAAGTTGAAGTTTTTTGAAGCTATTGAAATAGGAGGTACAACAAGAAGTAGTAGTCAAAATGGCTGTGTTTCCTTCTCTCCCTTTATATATATACAGGTATATAACCAATCAAATGTCAGGTAATAAAAGTAGAAAATGAAAGTAACATTTTCATTGGTTGTCAATGCCAACAATTCAGATGTGTTTTGTGAAGTAATTTACCTCACGGTACTTGGAGAGGTCTACAGGCTAAATGGCTAAATTGAATTTCAATGAAATTTGTGAGAATGGAAGGGATTGTTATATAGTATGAGCTAATCTATATTTGGTGAGAGTGTCTCTAGTCGTTTTTCTGTAAATTACTTTCCCGCCTTTTTTTAGGACCGCTTTCCGGAAAGCGGCCCGGTTAGCGAACCTTAAGCGTCACGGGAGTCCACCATTTTGTGTTTCGGTCGCATTAAGATACAAGATGGAGGGCAAATAATGTTTAGAATGGGTAGAAGGGGTCATGGTAGACTTATCTTGACCCCCTAGGTTTTCTGAGCGTGGCTGAGGAGGCTTATATGTGCGGAAAAAAAACTTTTTTTAAAAAAATCCGCGAGGTTAGCTTTCGGTTAGCGAACCGGGTAGCGCTCCGGGGAGCGAATTTTGTGGAAAATTAGTGAAAAAAGTTAGAGGAAAATAATAATTGTGAGTGATCAGATGTAGGGTAGCTCTGAGAAGAGCTTTTGGGTTTATGGTACATTTAGGTACTTATAAGTAGGTACCAATGCACAGTCTTAAATTCAGAATGAAAATTCTGTTGCCCTCATCTGAGAAGTGAACTCCATCTCCTCTGTAGATATCTTGCATGTAGTAACGCAAGTTATTGTTGTACAGAGAGCCCATTCCATGGTCTCTCATGTAAGCTGAAACAGATTTGTTTACATGCTTCCTCGCTTTCTCAATTTGTGGACAAAATTGGTTGGACCACCTCCATTTCTGTCTTTGGCATATATTGGAATATACCAAGGCAGTTTGAGGAAAAAGTGCCATTAATTGCTCAAAGGTGTCCTTTAAAAGCATTTCCAGACCTACCCCTGTCAAAGTGCCCAAATCATTACCTCCACAGTGCACTATTAACAGGTCAGGTTTTGGCAAATGCATAAAGGTTTCACCAATGGTATCAATTGGTGACATTTTAATCCTCTTTGGCCCAACCACTTAATTTCCACATCTTGTAAATTGAGGTTAGGTAAATTTCTGCTCTCAGCATACCTTTGAGCCCAGTGGATGTAACTATGTCCAACAATCCAGACCTTAAACATGGTGGGAGAAGGTTGTTCTGCAGTCAGATGAAGTGTGGTAATGAAAGGGCAGTTGAAACAGTAGGAGTTTCTAAAGAAAAAAAACTGTGGATTTACAATGCTAATGATTCATTAGCAGTGATTGGTGCATTTCCATTTCTGAAAACAGAAAGTTAGGGTGCATGGATGTGTTCTTTGAAAGATGTAATTTGAATGGTCAAGGAAGAAACATTTATTGAAAGATTGCTCTGGATACGCAGGTGCACTGAGAGTTCAGAGTTCAATTGAAACATTGTTGTGTGAATTTGCAAACATGAGAGGTCTTCCAGGAGGTGGTTGCTATGGAAACAAGGGAGAGAGGGCAGAGGGGGGAAGGGTTTTGATTTGAAAAAAGTGAGGGAAGAGGTATGATTGGCTAATATGAGAGATATGTGAAATGAATATCTGTATTTCTGTGCTTTCAATAGCTGCAGTCTTTGGAGTGCATCCTTTTTCTTCTGCTGAAGACAATTTGGTGTATTTCTGAGACTGTTTTCAAAACTCAAACAATATTTGCTAAGGTGAGAAAAGATTTATTTAATTTAGATAGAGAATAGTATGATTTAAGGAGAAAATGATGAAGAAAGCTGTGTTTTTAAAATGTGGTTTTGTCTCTAGTGATATAGTAATAGAATTAGTTTTATAGAGAAATTGTAATTGCATATTTGGTGTAACATTCTGGCATGCAGTAACACAAGTTATTGTGGTACATGGAGCCCATTCCATGGTTTGTTATGTAGGCTGAAACAGATATGTTGTTTTTAAAAACGATTTAAGAAATCAATTTATGTGCGATAAAATTCGCCGAAGTGCGGCGATAATTATTGTCTCTAAACAAGTTAGAGACAAAAATTACCGCTAGTTGTTGGAAATATGCCCCCGGGTTTTTCCTTGCAGGAATCGGGAAGCGAAAGACTAGCACTGAAATCAGTAGTCTCACACCTGAATCGGGAGGGTTGGCATGTCTGGATACTCTACAGCTGGAGCCATAAACTACATCCGCAGGGCTAGGTGATAGCCTAGGTCCGGCCTGGACAATCGGACACAGAGGAAGAGAAGTGTCAGAGGGTGCGGTAGTGAATAGGGTGAAAGGGAGGTGTCGAGCGGGCACAGGGTGTGATTCTCAGAGAAGAGCAGCGCAGATGGGGGAAGTATATGGCCCATGCATGAGAGAGAGAGCGGGGGTGACCATTGCGTGGGGGAGATGCGTGCGAGGGTGGGGAGCCATGCTGAGAATCGGCGGCGTGCAGAGAGTGGCCCTGGTCAAGGCATCTAAAATGGCTGCCATGCACGACAAAATTGTGGCATTGGACAAAAACGCAAGATGGCGCAGACAATGTTTATCAATAAGGATTCATTTATAATAAAATATTTACTCGCAGTGACAAAATGGTGTTCAACACTTCCTGATTTCCATCGAATCGAACGTTAACAAACGTCACGCAGCAAAAAAAAAAAAAAAAAAAGCTCACGCACAGAGCGGTTTTTAGCCATGTTATCCAATGGAAGGTGGATAACATGGCTAAGAGCATTTGCTGGATAATGCATGAATATCGCTGACTTTTCAGCGATATTCATGCATTGTGGCCGATGTGCGGCGATAATTTTTGTCTCTAAACAATTAAAACGAAGCACAAAATGGCGAATTCCCGTTTCGCTACCAGTTTGCGGCCCAGTTTGCGGCCCGTGAAGCGCTTCTACCGTGAAAAATCATTTTTTTTTTATTTTCCCCACGGGACCCTTTAATAACCCCAACAACATTCCTAGGGGGTCAAGAGGGGTATACCTTGCCCCCTTTCAATAAATTCCCCCTTCGTTTTTCACCTCTTCTTCTCTCTCGATCCTACCGAGAGATAAGATGGCGGCCGCTCCGGACTATTTAGAATGTTGACAGACACCGGAGAGCCAATCAGCTTTCTGTTATCCAATGGAAGGTGGATAACATGGCTAAGAGCATTTGCTGGATAATGCATGAATATTGCTGACTTTTCTGCGATGTTATGTTTACCTTTTTAAATGGAAAGTGTTCCTCTTGGGGCAAGTGTCTTGTAAATACGCTCCCATTTGCGCTTGGCAAATTTAGATTTTGATTATGGGAGTTACCTAGCCATGTTAATAGTGTCCCAAAAATGGTGCTAGGGCATTCCAGAAAACACTTTCATGTGTCTCAAGGACATTTTTAGTCATTTCTTCATGAATGCAGGTATACAATTGATTTATATGCTGTGTTTAAAAACGAATTTTGAAATCAATTAAATTTCAGGATATGTACTGTTAGAGCTTCATAGGTTGTTTGGGGTCATATTTAGAAGGCATTTTAGTGTCTTTGATGTTATTTTTCCCTTTTTAAATGGAAAGCGTTCCTCATGGGGCCCTGAGCAGTTCTTAGCCATGTTATTTAATAGGAAGTGGATAACATGGCTAAGAGCATTTGCTGGAAAATGTATGAATATCGCTGATTTTTCTGCGATATTCATGCATTGCGGCCGTTTTTTTTCACATTTGCAAGCACTTCTTAGCCATGTTATCCAATGGGAGGTGGATAACATGGCTAAGAGCATTTGCTTCAAAGGTTGTTTGGGGTTATACACCATTTTTGGGAAATTATTAACATGCCTATCTAACTCCCATAATCAAAATCTAAATTTGCCAACCGCAGGTGGGAGCGTATTTACAATAAATTTGCACCATGAACAACGTAAAATAGCATACTACACACTCAAATGCCTTATAAATATGACCCAAAACATCTTATGAAGCACTAGTAGTGCATATTTCCAGAAATGTATTGGTTTTCATTTAATGATTTACTTCATTGGTAGGCCTTCACATGTTTTTTTACCTTGTTTTTTTTCAGTGATAATCTTATCTACAACCATGTGTTGGCCTCACCTCAAATAAACAAAACAGGTGATGGACTGAATGTGGATCAATGACACACATTCACCCCAGTCTAAAGATCTGGGCCTAAACAAATCTTTAGATAGGCTACATCTTATCGTCATCCTAAATTAATGATTTAAAATATTAGGGAGTGATTTATGAGTGTTGTATGCCTGTTTTGTACCATTGAGTGTCATTTTTGTGATGCAGTGCTGGTGGAAAATATTTGCTATGTTAAATAATTAGTACGGCATTAAGTTTTAGATGACTGTTATTTATTTACTGTTTGGTAATAGTGGTTAATAACATTTTATATTATATTTTTCCACAGATTCAACTGCAGATTCTTTCATAGTTTGTAAAATGCCTTCCAAAAGTAGAATAAGAAAGGCTAGAAAACGTCAAAGACAGCAGGATGATGTTTTATTGCAGCAGTCCTCTTCCCCAAATACTTGTCAAAACACCAAGAAAGGTCCGGGTAAGAGCACGAAATCATTCTTAAGAAATATTTGTAGTAAAAAAAGTTTTGCTCAAAAAAATGTTTCAGTTCACAAAAAGAAAAGTAATTTAAATGGAAAGGAGAGACCCATCACAAATGTTACTGGTAGAGGAAGAGATAACTCTGTGCATGATAGTAGAAGGAAACAACAGTTTAGGGACATTCGAAATCGAATGTTCCGTAATAGGATATTAGTTAATTTATTGAAAAATATTAAAAAGAAAGGCCAACAGAAAGCGGCATTTTATAAGAAGAAGAAAAATGTAGAGAAAATTATTGATCATGCTTTTGAAATTAAGCGAAAGTTGTTTATTTTGGTAATCAATAGAATTAGGAAACTAAGCAAGGTAATTTCTGATTTCAAAACAAAAAGTAGATGGAAGAGAGTAGTAAATCGTACTAACTTTTGTGAAGTTTTTTCCGGAGAATGGATGCATAGTTCAAGTTCTGAGGCATTTTTTAATGAGGAGACTTATTTTCAGGATAATGATTTGGTGCATGCAGTTGACATCAGTGGTCGAGCTTATGAAGTGAAGGATGGTTGTCCAGTTGAAAAAGAACAACTTGTGACAACAGAGACAGAAGAGGCGCTAAGTGATGAGGTTTTAGGAAGACGTCCTAAGGGTCCTGTGTACATTTGGAAGTGTAGTTCTATTTGCAGTGTGCGACAGGTTTCCATCAATTTGCTTTGTGATTTTATACGGACATTTAATAAGAAAAGTTTGAAGCAGAAAATGAAGTTGTTGCAAGATTTAGATCCTTGCAGAGTGAGACAAATGACAGGTTTGCGTGGTCATTCACTGGCTTGTCTTTCCAGGAGAGTATGCCAGAGTGTTTTTCATCATTTCAGGATGCTAGCAGTGCATCATAATAAAGTGAGAAAATTAGTGAGAATGTTGTATTATGCTAAGAGTCCAGCAATTATGCTTAAACAATTATGTGCTGCTCTTTTGCATGGTTCTGAAATAGATGTGAAGAATATTTATGAAGAAATTGAGTTTTGTTACTTTGGTAGTAAAGATGAGAATGTTCAAATTGACCCAGAAGTAGAGGGTAATGTGGAAGATAATGTACAGGTTTCCAGTACAGATAATTTTCAGAAGGAAATTGCCACGTTTCAGATGAAATCAAGTGAGAGGCCTAATTTCACTTGTGTATGTTGTCGACGCACTTATTATAAGAATCAGACTAAGGTAGTGGATTTATATGCAAAAAGTGAAAGGGAAAATAATAGTGAATGGAAGGATTTTGCCACATACTTGATGGTAGAAAATTATTTTGATTTGGGATCGGATCAACGTGTGTGTACTTATTGTTGTAATAAATTAAACCAAAACCAGATGCCTGCTAGGGCAGTTCATAATAATCTGGAATTGGTTGAGATTCCTTCTGAATTGAAGGATTTAAATACTTATGAATCTATTTTGATTCAAAGTATCCATCCCTTTCAGGCTATTGTAAGAATGGAGCCAAAGACAGGGAAGTGGCCTCCAGCAGATTTACAGAGAGGATTAAAGGGAAGAGTTGTTTATTTGCCTCTAGATTTGAACAAAAACATTAACACAATTGGAATAGAAGAAGTGGAAGAGGAACCTCTGGTTATCTTGGTTAATGGGGTTCCGACAAAGAATAAGAAAATATGGCAAGATTTAGTGGATGTTAGGAAAGTCAAAAAGGCAACAGTGTATTTGAAGAAAAATAATAAGTACTATAAGAATGTATATGTTGCAGAAGAGGAAGTAAGTGATGAAGAGGATAGCGATTTGTGTGCTGGCCAAATTGAGAAAGTAGAGGCCTCTAAAAGTGAAGAAATATATGAACATTATAGTGTTCATCCTTTGCATTCCAAGGAAGTCATGGGGAATGCTATTGAATTGTTTCAAATGAAACAAGCCAAAGGGAGTCCCATTAGTGTTTGGGAGGAAAGTTTGGAAGCTCGGTGTTTCCCACAGCTATTTCCCACAGGTCAAGGAGGAAGATATGATGAGCGACCTCATCAAATTCCTGCGTCTGAATACCGGACTTTACGATTGTATGCAGCAGATCCTAGGTTTCGGCAATGCATTCCCTATTTGTTTCATCTCCTGTTTGAAAGCGATCTGTCTGGACTGTCATATGCAGTGAACCACATCTTAAAAAGTGGTATACAGATGCGAAACATCTCGGCAAGTGACTTTATGCATAAAGTCAATGTCCAAGACAGTATTTTGGATTCTCACTTAATTAATCTCATGGCGTGTCAGCGTGGTACTAATGAGTACTGGTACCGTCGTCATGGTGATTTAAAATGTATGCTGAGGAACTTAGGAACTCCAACATGGTTCCTCACTCTGAGCTGTGCCGAGTATGGCTGGGAAGACTTACTTGAATTTCTACGAGAGGCAAATGGAAATATTGAAAACATTGAATTCAAGACACCTGGAGAACTGTGTTCTTTGGATCCAGTGAATGTATGCAGGTACTTCAATCATAGATTTGAAGCTATGATGTCTTTCATCACAAATAAAAAGAATCCACCTCTTGGAGAGGTGTTGGATTTCTTCTGGAGAAAGGAGTACCAAGCAAGAGGTGCCCCTCATATACATATGTTGTTGTGGATCAAGGATGCACCTAAATTTGGAACAGATCCGGATGACTTAGTGATGAATTTCATCGAACAGTATTCTACGTGTGCTGTTCCAAACGCAACGGAGAAGAAAAGTCTAAGAGAACAAGTTCTACGTTTCCAAAGCCATCGTTGTGGAAAGTACTGTCGTCGTAAATTCAGAAACAAGGACAAGTTCTACACCAAATGTCGTTTCAACTTTCCACGACCGGTGATTTCTAAAGGAAGAGTGAACAGTTTGATGTCTTCGCTGCGACATAATGTGACGAGGAAATCACCCAAGAATACATACAATTTGAAAAGGAACGAAGAGTCCAAGTACATCAATGACTACAACCCAGGGATTTTGTCCATGTGGAATGCTAACATGGATATACAGTTTGTGGCTGACAACTGTATGGCTGTGGCTCGGTATGTGACATCTTACATCACCAAAAAAGAAAAGACCGAACTGAAGGATATGTGGGAGGATATTTCTCATGAAAAGAGCCTCAGCAAGAAGTTGTACAGTTTCAGTCTGAAGATGTTGTCGCATCGAGAAATCGGAGCTTACGAATGTTCTGACCGGTTGTCTTCAGCAAGTCTCTATGCCAAATCCAGGAGTCTAGTTTGGGCGAGTCTTGGTCTTGCTGCAACGCGAAATCGAGTTCTAAAACCTGTCCGGGAAATTGAGTATTTGGCAGAAAAGGAACCAAACAGTACCGACATTTTGAAGACCAACATGTTGGATACATATTATCCAAATCGAAGCAGTCACCTTGAGAATGTTTGTCTATATGAGGTTCTCCAAAATTATATATTCAAGAGGAACATCAAAGAAGATATTGAGAAAGGAGTGTATGCTGTAATTGGAAGTGAGGGATGCCTGGTCAAGCAAAGAAAATGCCAATTAGTAAACCATCGAAAATTGAGTGGTGAATCTCCAGAAAAAAAGGAGTTTTTTTACTTAGCACTTTTGCAACTTTTCAAGCCTTGGCGTGCAGAAGAGGAACTGCTTGGAGATTTCCTCTGTTATGAAGACTCTTTCAATGCAGCCAAGGAGTCCATAGAATGTCCTGCTTTTTCTAAATATCAAGAAATGCTAACTTTGGAAATTGAGCAGGAAGCAACGATTGCAGCCGAGATTGCCAGAGACAGTTCTCAGGACAGTCAGAGTTCTGTTTCATTGAGTCAAGATCCACTTGGAGGACCTATTATCGAAAATGAAGCTGCCACTGCTATGAATGAAGTGGAAAGAGCCATGGCACATGCTCAGGAGGATTCAGTTAACTTAGAAGACTTGGAAAAACAACTCAACGTTGAGCAGAGGAAAATATATGATGAAGTTACCACGGAAATTGAGCACGGATTAAGTCATGAGAAGAACAAGTGCTCATGTACATCGTTGAAGCCTGTCCGACTGTACGTGAGTGGAGAAGCGGGAACTGGAAAAAGTTTCCTCATTAAAGCAATCTCTTGTTATTTGAAGGAAAGGACTGAGTCATCGCTGTCTTGTGTTGTCACCGCTCCTACTGGACTGGCAGCACATAACATTAAAGGTATTACTTTGCATCGTCTACTGATGCTGCCGGTGGAGCATGACAACAAATTACAATACAACAAGTTATCTGGAAATGCTTGCTGTGAAGTTTCAAGAGTCTTGAGGAAAATGAAACTACTTATCATTGACGAAGTAAGCATGGTTTCCAATGTCATGCTTGCCTTTGTGCATTTGAGAATGCAAGAAGTACTTAAAACTGAATATGATGTGTTATTTGGTGGGAAACACATCATTGTTTTCGGAGATCTTCTGCAGCTGACACCAGTAAAAGGTCAACCTGTGTTCAAAATACTCACGCATGAAGATACCAGGAAGTGCCTAGGGAGCATTGGCAACGTCAATATATGGTTAAACTTCAATTATGCAGAACTGCATCAAAATATGCGTCAGGCAAAGGATGAAGATTACAAGAATATTCCACAAGATATTAGAATTGGAAAAGTGACTGAGCATGGGAAAGAAGCTTTAAATGCACGATTACTGTCAAATTTATATCCCAAACAAGAGATTGTGCCTGAGAATATTTTTCAGAAAATTACTGAGAAGAAATCCGGGATATGTCTCATGCCAACTCTTGCAGAATGTGCCATCTTCAACAACAAAATGTTGAATTTAGAAAAGCAAGAGATTGTGAAACTTGAAGCTATCGACAAATTAGAGCATATGGGATCAACAATTATTTTGTCAGACAATTTGAAATCAAAATTGGATTCATTAGAGAAGACTATATCTAAAACAGCGGGTTTTGAAAAGACTTTGAATGTGTGTTTAAATTGCCGAATTATTTTGAGAAGGAATTTACATGTAGAAAGAGGTCTGGTAAATGGATCAATGGGTAATGTTGTTGATTTTGAGAAATACAGAAATAGAGATGGAATAGAATTTTTAAGAATTAAATTTGATGGCATTGAGGAAGTACAGCAAATTGGTCGTTGTTCTGCTAGGTTTTTGCTTGTTAAAGATTTATATGTTCGCCGTAAACAGTTTCCTGTTTGCTTGGCATATGCGGTGACAATCCATAAATCGCAAGGTTTAAGTGTAGACTGTGCATTGGTGAATATTGGCAGTTCTGTGTTCAAGGAGGGTATGGCATATGTGGCATTGTCACGAGTTAGAACTTTATCGGGATTGTACTTGATTGACTGTGATGTCACAAACATTTGTGCGGATCTAGATTGTGTTAAGGAATACAATAGGTTAAGAAGAGAGTATGCGCCACATTTGCCTCAATATCCTTTGTTTGAGAAACGACGTGTGGTAGGCCGCAAACGTAGAAATAGCAGTAATAGTAGGGAGGTTGTTGCAAAAAGACTAAAAGTCAATGAACCGAAAATTGTTAGCAGAAAGAAAGTGGATTCTGTTGAAGATGTTGTCGGTTTTCAATTTGAAAACAGTTCTGGTGTCAACTGCTATGCAAATGTAGTGGTTAATGTTCTCTTTTCACTAGAGAGTTTAAAAGAACAGATTCTGTTGAATTCTGAACAAATTTTATGCTGTTTGTTGAATTCTGTTTTCGAGAAATGTAGCACTGATCGAACAAAAGTAGAAAGTGTGTCTGAAGTTCGTTATCTGTTAGATGAATGTTCAGGTCAAACAGACTTCTCTGAAAATAGTCAGCAAGATTGTCAGGAGTTTTTAATGTATATGCTTGATATATTGCAAGTTGAGGGTGTAGATGTAGATCACCTGTTTGGGCTTTCTTATCAATGGCAGCATGACTGCGAGAATTGTAGGGTATCAAGTACTACTAGTGTAGACTCAGAAAGATTTATATATTTAACTTTGCCAGACAGTAAATCAGTCTCCTTTAATAAGCTAGTAAATGCAGCGGATCACAACATGGAGTGTAGCCAATGTAAATCTGAAATGATGTCAACATTACTTATACGTAGATATGGACAGTATGTCATTTTAATGATCCAACGATGTAGGCCTGATGGATCAAAATTGTCAACTTTAATAAAAAAATTTGTGGCTTCTCAGCTTTCAATATCAGGAAGGACTTTTGTAACTGTAGCAATTATCTATCACGATGGTCCTTCAACAACTTCAGGACATTATACAGCTTATTTAAAGTCTCGAAATGGCTGGTCATTCTGCAATGATTCCGTTGTAAGTTTCAAAAAAAAATTGCCGTTTGACCTTAAAAATTCTTACCTGGTGTTATTAAAACCAAAATTTTAAAGAAAGAATCTCGAGATTTCCTGTGAAGAATTGGAAAAGGTTCATCAAGTTGAGGGAATGTAAGTCTGCAATGCTGTCTAGATTATTGGTCCAAAACTTTTAATTATAATGTTATTTTGTAAAATCCGACTATATAAACCTGATGCAAGTAAGTCTGCTTCATAGTAAGCAGTATCAGTGTCATAGGAAAAGGAGAACATGAGTGACAAAGAAGAGTAAGATATTAGTAGTCCAGGATTGTGAAAATAATCTCAAATGTTTTCTTTTTGCAAGTTGCGAAAATAGAAAATGTCGGGATTTGATTGGAAGAATTACAAGACTTGCGAATCGCGGCAACATGATTTGGCCTAGTGGAAACATGTGATAGAATGAGAGAAGTCTTTTTTTCTATGTAACATATTTTTCGTATCGATGGAGGTTTTCTTTCAGAAAGTGGCGGGCTGAAAATATTTATAGCACAACAGAGTGGATGCTGTTCATAGGAGATCCTTCGACGTCATTGAAAGTAAGTTAATTTTAAGGAGTTTTGAAATCAGATTTCTTAGGTTGTATGGGTTTTTTAAACACAGTCATTTTGATTGTGTTTTTTTTTCCCCGCTGTTACATGATGAATATCTTCAAGTCACTGATTTAAGTGAAATTTGATACATTCTGAGAACAGCAAAAATAAACCATTTAACATGTATAATTAATGTTCTTCTGTTTGTACTTATGATATACATTTAGAAATGTGAGGTAGATATGGAAAAACTGAGTCTTTTGTAAGTGTCAATTTTAATGCTTATAGTGCTGTATTTCCGGGTACTGCTTTTTTTAAAAGGAATAGGCCTCACCTCAAAGAAAGCTCTTCAAAGCAGACATCTTATTTGCATCCTGAAACTATCATTTAAAATATTAGAGACAATTTTATGATGGCTTTACATCTTCAACATCAAGATACAGTTTTTTGTAAAATATATATATTTAGGATTGTGTAGGGGACGTAGAGAAGCAGAGACTTCTGTAAATGTCAAAGTTGTTGAAAAACTGTTTGTTCTTGAACCTTTTCCCTTGTCTTTTCTAATTTTTAAGTACATGTTTTAATATTTTTGGAAATGTTTGTTCTCTGTTTTACAGATTGAAAGTATGAAAAAATATTTTAAAAAGGTAACAAGAATTATAAGGTAAATGTTTTCTACTCTTTTTACCCGCAATGCACTGCTGATGATGTCACTGACACTATCTCTCATTTACTCTCTATAGCTGTCTTTCTTTTTACATTATTCTCTGTTTACTTCCCTTATACTAACTCTTCTTTTTTTAAAAAAAATATTTTTTTAGTTCGCTTAAAGTTCGCGAACCGGTCAGCGAACTTGAAGCGAACCAAAAGAAATAGAGCTTGCCAGAGTGATAAACATTCTAGCAATTTTATTTGAAAGGGGAGGTAGTTCTGAAAAGAACTTTTTTTTTTTGTTTTTGTTGTTTTATATATATTTTTTTTTTTTCTGAACATTTTTTGATTTTTTTGTATTTTTAGAACAGTTTTATGTTTTTTTTGTGTTTTTTATGGAGGGGAAACAACAAAAAAACAGGCATTGAAAACGGCTCAACAGGAGCAAAAAAAAAATTACTTCTTGGGTGCATTAGGGCACTTATGGTTTTCGAACACCATATTAATCAAATTGATGCTCATGTTCCCATACGACAACATTGCACCGCAATATATACAAGTAAACCTCATATGTTGGAAATTTGGTTGAATATTTGGCACAGTTTCCTGTGCCTCTCTTCCTGACAAAGACATTGATGAGGTAGATCTGGCCACAGGAGTTGTCGGGGGATTGTCTTGTAGGTCCCTTAACTCAGCCCGGCTGTAGTTCAAGGGATGCCACCTGGTCATATGTCGATGCATAGTATAGTTGCCCATACTATATTTCTTCTCTGTGCCTCTTGACAATCTGTAATCACAGATGAGGCAGGTGACATATTTCGCATTCACCTTCTTCTCCCCTGGAGGGATGGAAAAAAACTGCCAGATGAAACTAGTTTTTCTCTTTGAAACACGGGGCAACTCTGGGATAAATTGTTGTTGATGTGGATCCTCTTCTTCTTCTTCCTCCTCTTCCTGCTCTCTGTTGGAGGTAAATTGACTTGGTGGTCCTCTCTTCTTATGAGGAGGTGGAGGTGGTGGTGGGGGTGTACCAGCTGCAGCAAGAATGGAAGCCATTGTTGAACTTCAGGTAAATGGTCTTTCTCTCACCAAGATGAAAGTCAGAGTGAGGAAAGAAGGAGGGGTTTACATGATTTGGGAAAAGCAAAAGTTCTGAACCAATGAAAAGTGTTATTTTTAGGTCACATGACCTAGTATTACATCATTAGGAAACCAAAAGTGAAATGAACTAATGAAAAGTGTTATTATCGAGTCACATGACCTGCTGTCTTTACGTTTCGCGCTTTGCGCCACTATCCAATCCGCTTCCGGGTCCGCTAACTTGGCGCGTCGGATAACGTATTACGCGACAACGCAAAACGTCATGATAACGTAACAGTTACGCTTAAGGAACGATTACCGGCTCGCGCACCAAGTCGCGGCTTTGAATTCAGATAACGGGAAGCTGACCAGTTCGCGGACTAGGAGCGGAACAAATTTTTTTTTTGTAAAAAATGTATAAAAAACATGTACAATATATTTTATGATTTAAAGAAGAATACATTTTACAGATACAAATATTAGCTTTCAAAAAACCATTGAAATTCAATGAAAAAACCATAGGTTATAGTCCATAGATAGTTAGGAATTAGCATTTACAAAACCTTATTTTACTCGCATAAAACCATTGAAATTCCATATATAGTTAGATGCGCTAACTATATATCGCGCACCCGCAATCCACTGCTGATGATGTCACATATTACATCATTCATGACATGGTCAGTGACATCACTGATGACATCACTGATCACAACATCCAGTGACTGTATGTTTCTGTAAAGTTAAAATATGTCTTACATATTGAAGAATGAGTGGATGTATAAATGTCTGGATGAAGGATTTAGTAGGTGCATGACTGATTGTATGAGGGAGTGATTAAATGTGTCTCACTGAGTGCATGGGTTAGTGAATAAACTATATTAGTTTGTGCATCATTATATCTGTTGTTCTGTAAACTGCTGCATGTGTTGATCAGTAGCTATATGAATAACTATATGGGTTATTGATTGGTTGCTCAAGTATTTGTATGGGAGACTGAGTATATGTGTGAGTGGCTGGGAGGTGTGTGACTCTGTGCATAGATGTGTGAGCAGTTGATTCACTAGATGTATGGTTTCAAAAGTGCATGTGGAAACAGCTGTATGGGCGGTTGACTGTGTGCATGAGTGTATTGGTGAGTGAATGGATATCTCAGTGCTACATGTCAAAGTAAGTACATATGTAAAACACAGTACATGTGAGAGTTAACATATATAAATAACTGTGCATTAGAGCCAGTGAATGTGTGAATGGCTGTATGGATCATTGTGAACTTTTATTAGGGATTATATAAGAGAGTAAATATGTGTTAGAATATGCTTCAATAAGTAAGGTGTGTATAACTGTATAGTTGAGGAATTGGAGGTGTGATTGATTCTTTGCATGACTGTCTAGGTGTATGAGTAACTCCATGGATGAGTGACAATCTGTGAGTGTCTGTTTTCACTGAGTGTATCTAAGGATATATCAGAGTCTGTAGAGGTTCATCGTATTAACACATGAATGATGTCATCTGTGATGTTGTCAGTGATGTCATTTGAGTTGTCATCAGTGATGTCATCAGTGATGTCATTTGAGATGTCATCAGTGATGTAATTTGAGTTGTCATCAGTGATGTCATCAGTGATGTCACTGACCATGTCATGAATGATGTAATATGTGACATCATCAGCAGTGGATTGCGGGTGCGCGATATATAGTTAGCGCATCTAACTATATATGGAATTTCAATGGTTTTATGCGAGTAAAATAAGGTTTTGTAAATGCTAATTCCTAACTATATATGGACTATAACCTATGGTTTTTTCATTGAATATATATATATATATATGTATCCAAAGGTGGCCCCGTTTTTATGGTCATTGGGCGTTCTTACGGTGGTGCGACAGATCGGCAGAGCCAAGCCGAAATATTTCCAAAACACCTTTATTTTTCAAAAAAAGGAAACTCCTCGCACATGCAGCAATAAAGATTTACGGTTTTAGTCCCAATTGCATTTAAACTCCAAGGTTTATTCTGACATTTTTCAATAGCAAACAACCAGCACCCTATGCATTTCAAGATAACCTGTCTCTTGTTCAGGGGGAAAACAAACCAAATGCCTCATAGCGGTCGTTACATTTTCAAACAATGATTACTGACATCATTTTCTACTTTGTGCCGCTAGGCATTCTGGTAATGGTAGTTCAGGGCAAAAATTAATTTTTATAAAAGCACAAATCATTGCAGTTTGGTTACATTACTCATTCTCCTGAATAATTGAAACTTCATCATTATTTAGATAACGGTTATATCAAATCCACAATAACATTTTAGCGATATTGTAGGACATCTGCGTAACTGATAATCAACTTGACCCACTGGTGGGGCTACATCGTTAAGATCTGAATAAAGCTCTAAAGTACATTTTGCTCTATTTCTAATAAATAAAGCCCTCCAGTAGGCAATAATCATATTACTTGTTTCAAATTATGATATTTTTTATATCAATTTTAGATATTTTAGATATATTTTAGCTTCTGGACGTTGCGGCTCGCGAGTTTAATGTGTGGGTTCGGCAGGCGGCTACTGCCTCCACTAAGCAAACCACGTTGACTAGAGCCAGGCGCTCTCCTCTCAACCCTGGTTCTCCCCTGAACTGAGAGAGATGAAACTGGGGTGCAAAAAACTAGAACGAGCGTGGAGATGTGGATATAGCTCTGAGGCTAAATCCGCTCTACGGCTCGCCCAGAAAGACTATTATGCAGCCATTAAGGTAGCTAAGGGGAACTACTATGCAGGGCCCATCGCCAGGGCGGATAACAATAGCAGAGAGATCTTTGCTATTGTCAAAAGTTTTGTGTCACCTGTTGCTGATGCTGTTTCCCTCCCGTCCTCTGCGCGATGGTGCGAGGAGCTGTCCACCTTTTTTATTACTAAAATAGCGAGGATTCAGCAGGACCTTCTAGCGGCTCTTCCCGCCGACTGCCTAGCAGCTGACTTGGGTCCTTCATTATGTCCATGTCCGGGACAGCAGCTTACGAACTTCGCGCAAATTGCGGAGTGTACTGTTCTCCCTCTCCTCCAGTCTCTGAAGTCTGGCTCTCCAGCCGATCCGTGCCCAGCTCGGGTGCTTTCGGAAGTGGCGGAAACAGTCTGCGCTGAGATCACGCAGATAGTTAATCTTTCCCTGGCCGCTGGCGAGGTGCCTTCAGTTTGGAAACAGGCCAAACTGCTGCCGCTTCTGAAAAAACCAGGACTGGATGCGTCGGTTCCCGGAAACTACCGGCCCATTTCCCTTTTACCAGCACTCACGAAAATTTGTGAGAAGGTATTTCTTCAACAACTGGAGAGCTTTGTTGAAGCCTCCAATGCCCTCCACCCCGCTCAATCAGGCTTCAGGGCCGCATACAGCACTGAGATGGCGCTGGTGGAGATGACCGAGGCTATTCGGGACTGCCTAGACGGAGGCGGCAGAGCGGTCCTAATTTTATTGGACCTCTCTGCCGCGTTCGATACCGTCCCTTATGAGCTCCTCCTCCGCCGGCTGTCGGCCATTGGCATTGGGGGGGTTGTTTTAGACTAGCTGTCCTCTTTTCTATCTGACAGGACCCAGCAGGTCTGGATGCCTCCTCACGCCTCGGAGCCTAAACCACTGCTTACAGGGGTCCCGCAGGGGTCCACTCTTAGCCCCTTACTGTTCAATGTCTATATTACCCCCCTGGTTTATTTGGCAGAACAGTTTGGGGCTAAGATCATAGGGTATGCAGATGATACCCAACTGCTGTTCACCTGGCCAGACGATAATTTGGATACGTCGGCAGTTCATCTGTGTTTGTCCTCTGTATTTCGCTGGCTAACGCAGGCCCAGTTGAAATGCAACGAGGAAAAATCTGAAGTGCTTTTCTATGGTTCCTTCCCCCCCTCGTTCAAAAACACACTGTGGCCTCCAAACATCCCCAGCCCGAAAGAGATGGGGAGACCTGCCAAAAACCTTGGCATCTGGTTCACAGAGGATCTCAGATTCGAGGACCATATTAAAAAACTTACAGGCACCTGCTTTGCCACTCTGAGAATGCTCCGCAAATTTTTCCCCTTGCTCCCTAGGGATGCTAAGGAGACGGTTGCTCGGGCACTTATACTGGCAAGGCTGGACTACGCGAATGCACTGTTCAGTGGCATTCCGGCCTATCTGGTGAAACGCCTGCAAATTATCCAGAATGCGGCTGTCCGTCTATTATTTAACATCCCTAGATGGAAGAGCGTCCGTGCAGAGATACGCACGCTCCATTGGCTTCCTGTTGCACAACGCATTTTGTTTAAATCCCTGGTGCTTGCGTTTCGTGCCACTCACGATCAAGGCCCCCTGTATCTGAGAAAGAGATTTACCAGCTATGTCCCTGCACGCACCCTCAGATCTTCCACTCAGTTCAAATTGTTCCTTCCCCGTTTCAAACGAGCAAGACTCGGTGGCCAATCGATCTCCGTGATCGGGGCTCGGGTTCTGGAACGCTCTCCCTCTCCATCTGCGCTCTATGCCTTCAGTGGCTGAATTCAAAAAACACCTGAAAACACATTTGTTCAAGAGTGTAAGCTAAGATGCTTTCTTTCTTTTTTGCTGTCTGCCTCTCCTGTACCCGCGCCAGGATACTCTCAAGTAACGGAGCGCGCTATAAAATGGTTTATACATACATATTATCCCAGATCCATACAGTAATCCTCCTACTGTGATCTAATCAAAAGGTTATTCTACAATGCATTGACCAAACAATTCATAAAACACATTCAATTCACACCATATTTACAATCACTGAGTTGTGGTCCCAAAACTTCAGGATGTAGAGTCTACTCTATAGTGCGACAGTGAGTTTATCCAGACAGTATATACTTATATGATATTTACAAGTGAGAATGTAATTCTTCATCCTGATTAAGCCCCATCGGGGTCAAAGTTCTTAAATGTAAGATATCTTTCAACTAAATCACATAGCACACTACGCTATTTTTAAATTTATCACACTTCTCGAGACACCAAAGCCTTCCTAAATAGGCACAGGTGCCACATGGTTTTTAACAGGGTTCAAGCACTCAAGAATAAAGTCTTGGAGTGAGTAGTCTTGGCCCTTTTTAATACACATATCACTGTAATTTTTCTGCACATATAAAAAACAAGAAACCCGCTCCACTGTAATCAGGTGTCGTAGCACACCCTATGGGCACTCGGCCTATGGGGTGGGACCCCGATGATGAAGCATGTCACCAACCAGGTTGGTGAGTGAGGGGTCTTCTTCAAGGACAAACACTGTCCGGTATAGGGCTGGGGCACTTAGTGCTAACCTGAGCCTTAAGCTCTAGATACAGAAATAATTCTTTCCTGTATTCTCCTTTCTAGGGGGTACTCCTCCATTGTTGTTAAACCTTTTTACTGGGACCAGGAGTTCCCACCACACATAGCCTGTGCAATTTCCCTGACTCTCTCCATTGTTATTTACATATTAGGCAGCGCACAGCTGCGAGAGCAACACATAATTAGAACAATACCTTCACAACCATGGCCGAAAATCAAGGTCTTTCCTACACCTCGGAAGAGGTTGAGGAGGTGATGAGTGATCTCTCTATTTTTGCGGATCCCAGCATTGATCAAAGCATTTCTGCGACAAAAGATTGGGAAAATCTAACAGAATTGAAAAGGAACAGAATTAGGACGATCCTACATGGGACCATCCTTAAACAATATCTGGGCAAGAACATGGCACCGAAGAGCTACTAGTCTCCAATACTCCACGCATCTTCTTAGAAGATGAAGTCTTCCGAAAAGATTGGGCTGCCATAGCGTGGCATTGCACTCACGACTGGATAGTCTTGATTCTGAAAACAGCCTTAAGACTATCCGAAAAAATCCAAGTGGAAATTCAAATGGCGGAAGGTAATATGAAAACCACAATCACAGGCTTTAAGAAAAAGCTAGATGAGCTTAACAAGGAAATGACAGATTACAAAGACAACCTGACACAACAAAAAGTGCAAACATTTCAGAAAGATTTTAAAAGATTCTCGATGGTGAAGGCATACCCTTACTCGGATCCGGAATATGTACCACCATCTAAAGGTGATGACAACTCTGATGCTTCGAGCAATGCATCAAGCAATACCTCCAATTCTAGTGGTAACTCCAGCAGCGGAAGCACAAAACAAAGATGCAGAGGACGAGGTAGAGGGAAGGGCAACTGGCCCACCTTTAACCCAATGCCCATGCCACCTTATCAGGATGTATACAATCATCCAGCTAACTTTCCCATGTATGGGTGGCAACCACCCTTTCAACAACCTTTTTTTCCCCAGAATCCCTACAGGCCCCCTTTTTTAAACCGGGGCGGGAGAGGACGGGGAAGGAGAAAAAACGCCAACCAGGGCAACCAAGTCCACTGGGCACCGGAGGATCCGAGCACCAACCAGAACAAGAACAAACCTCAACAGGCAGGACCGAGCAATCGGAAAACCTAATAACTAACCTGTCTTCCAGACCCCTCAGCAAAGATGAGGAATCGGTCCTAAACAAAGGGCTAGGTTTCGTGCCAACAGCTAATTTGGACAAGTTCAAGCTCCACTGTGAACTAGCATCCTTCTTTAGAAAATTGAGATTAAAAGCCTTTTTCGAAAAGAAAACCAACACGGAGGACAGTGCTGATACCAATGAGACAGGACTACGGAACAAATCCACATTTATGCCACCACCGCATACGGTCCCGGTGGAAGTCTCTACTTTCGAGCAGGCGGTCTTCAATGAGGTGGAAAATACTTCCCCCAAAAAAACGTTCATGAACCTCACCAAACGGGAGAGAACTGCACTTGACAACCTACAGAATTCGGATACCATCATCATTAAACTCGCTGATAAGGGTGGAGGGATAGTCATACTTGACAAATCAGCATACCAGACCGAATGTCTCAGACTCCTGGCAGATCAAAGAAATTATCGGAGATTACCAGTGGATCCGACGGAGGATCTTAGAAATGAGATTACTTCACTCGTGGAACACGGAGAAGCAGAAGGATACCTTTCAAAACAAGAGGCGGATTTCCTATGTAAAAGTGAGGGCAGGATTCCCTACTTTTATACGCTCCCAAAGATGCACAAAAACAAAATACCACCACCCGGTAGACCCATTGTCTCTGGGATAGGTTCACTTCTGGAACCTTTATCCTGTTTTTGCGATGTTTTTTTCAAAACCATGGTATAGAAAACTAGTACCTATCTACAAGATACCAAAAGTGTATTATGACTCTTGGACCAGCTCACCATAGATGGCGACACCATCCTGGTGAGTTTTGATATTGAGAGCCTATATACGAGCATCCCTCAGGATGCCACCCTGGAGGTGCTCAAAAGAGCTCTTGACAAAGAAGAATGGACTTCTAGAACACCAAGAGAGTTCATCCTGGAATGTGCAAGACTGGCCCTAAAGAGGAAATACTTTCAATATGAGGATTAGATCTTTCTCCAAACTGGGGGGTACCTCTATGGGCAGTACTTTTGTTCCTAGCGTAGCAGGCCTGTATGTACACGACTTCGAGGAGAAACATATCCTCAGCAACCAAAATCCTTACAGTTCCAACATCCTACTTTGGAGAAGATATATAGACGACGTGCTGACCATTTGGAAAGGCACTGAAGATACCCTAGTATCCTTCTTCAATTGGATCAACACATTGGACGACCATTTGAAGTTCACTTATGTGAAAGACCTCAACTCCTTGGTCTTCTTGGACCTCACCATAACAAAAACCAATGGGAAGTTGTCAACGGTCACCCACTATAAACCCACCGCTAAAAACAACCTACTTCGGTTCGAGAGCTTCTACCCGAGACCACTGCGGGAGAACTTACCGTATGGACAATACCTACGGCTCCGCAGAAACTGCAATGAACTTGATGACTACAAACAGCAGGCCCAAGATCTTACTATCAAACTGAAAAACCGGGGATACCCCGATAAGATCTGACACAAAAGTCAGAAACGAGCCCGAAACCAACATCGAGCTGCTCTTTAGGAGGACCCAACAAGGACCGCAGAGGAAACCCCCCTAACATGTGTCACCACGTACAATACCATCTCCAACGAGGTAACAAAGATAATAGGGAAACATTGGAGCATCCTCAACACAGGCAACCTGAGATGGGAGAAGCCACTGTTCTTATACAGGAGGGCACGGAGTATCAGGGATGCAGTAGTGAACATCAGACCCAGAACAAACGAGGTAGAGAATGAGACAGTTCTCAATACATGGGGGCTACCTAAAGTGACAGGCCATTACAAATGCGGTAATTGTAGTGTATGCCCTTTCACTCACAACAGCAAGACCCTACAACTGGAACCCAACAAAACCTGGATGATCAGAGGGCATACTAACTGCAACAGCGAAAACGTCGTATATATGCTGACGTGCCCCTGCAACCTACGCTATGTGGGGATGACCAGCAGAAAAATAAAAACACGTATTGGCGAGCACAGGAGCACCATTAGGTGTAAAAAGGCCAATACTAAACTTACCGAACATTACTTGTCGGTAGGGCACAATCCCGACGAAATACAATGGACCATAATTGAGCAAATCAAACCAGGAGCCAACATGAACCAACGCCTTTTTGAAAAAGAACAAAGGTGGGTTTATAGACTTGCAACACACAAGACTGGCTTAAATGACAATATTCCATGGAACACAGTGTTAGGGTAACTTCCCTCACTGAACCTCGTTCTGTGAAAGAAAGTCTAATCAATGATGACTCTACTTTGAAGTCCATGTAAAAACTTGAACCCTCAATTTGCCCACAAACAGCATTTAGACTGACCCTTTGTCCATCTGCATTGGTTCTGTTCCTTCTTTCCCTTTCTTTGGTTCAAAAAGCTCTTCCTTCTCTTTTTCTTAAAACTTAAGGATTGACTTGACCCGGTTCCTTTAAGGGCCCCATCCTTTCTATTTGGACGTGGTCCCTTTAAGAGCCTCGTCTATTCACCAACGCGGTTACTGCAGCAACCGCTACAGCGGTTTCCGCGTGATCAGAACTTCAGGTGGCACTGCCCAGGTGTCCCATCCTGACTGGTCCGCCGAAAAGCCCCGGACCAGCGCCACGCCCATCCAGGAAGTAACGATGAGCTTACTTCTCGGCGTCGCTGACCCATCTGAACACTCCACGGGGCATTCGCGAGTAGCAACCAAGTAGGTTTGTACTCAAGATGAGCAGAAGCCGCAAGTAAGTACTTGTTTGAGATAAATGCATGATGCATATCATGCGGCAAGATACGTCAGCCCTGCACTAGATGTATCGAAATGAGGCGGAATTTAACTACATGTTCACCCGTTATTATTATTTTTCTAATTCTGTAGGTGACGGATACTTGCCGTCTTGGATAACCCGATACCCATGAAGCGATAGTTACCGCTTCAAGTGTAAGCAGAGCAAGAATTTCACTTTTTCTTAATTTCATCAAGAGAGTAGCCCGCTTAATTGCGGCACAATTCCTTAGTTGCCGATCACTTCCAGCAGTGCCTGGGCGTGCTTGACACCGCGTTCAGTGGCAATCGCTCTCCCACACCTCCTCCTCACTTTTCCAGGCAAAACAGCATATTAACAAGATGCTGGGTTGTTTTTCTATTTAACCACATTTCGCTCCGGTAATCACCGCCTGAGCACTACCGTCTATCATTAGAGATAGACCACGGGTACGACCTGATATATAAGGTGTTCTCCTGTCACCTTACTTTTGGTGAACCCACCAAGCATATTATCTGTTAATTGTGTACCCTCGTTTTGTCTTCCCCAGTACGTAAACCCAACCCTATACGTTTTTCTCTTACAGGTTTTTTCCTGAACCAGGATAAAACACTCTTTTACACCAGACCACAATTTGTGGTCTTCATTTGAACGAGGGTTGGACGCGCCTTAGCGTGTGCGGACCACCCCGCTCATAACTCACGGTCCTGACGAAAACCTAAGAATTTTTTCACATGGTTGAAACATGTAGACCTACTTTTAACTAAATCACATAGCACACTACGCTATTTTTAAATTTATCACACTTCTCGAGACACCAAAGCCTTCCTAAATAGGCACAGGTGCCACATGGTTTTTAACAGGGTTCAAGCACTCAAGAATAAAGTCTTGGAGTGAGTAGTCTTGGCCCTTTTTAATACACATATCACTGTAATTTTTCTGCACATATAAAAAACAAGAAACCCGCTCCACTGTAATCAGGTGTCGTAGCACACCCTATGGGCACTCGGCCTATGGGGTGGGACCCCGATGATGAAGCATGTCACCAACCAGGTTGGTGAGTGAGGGGTCTTCTTCAAGGACAAACACTGTCCGGTATAGGGCTGGGGCACTTAGTGCTAACATGAGCCATAAGCTCTAGATACAGAAATAATTCTTTCCTGTATTCTCCTTTCTAGGGGGTACTCCTCCATTGTTGTTAAACCTTTTTACGGGGACCAGGAGTTCCCATCACACATAGCCTGTGCAATTTCCCTGACTCTCTCCATTGTTATTTACACTTGATTCTTTCAGTCTCAGAATTCTATTGCAGTCTCCACCTCACACATTTAGTGGTACTTTTTCCACCACATAGAATTTCAAATCTTGCCATTTGCTAGAATGAAATTGTTTCATGTGTTTTGAAATGGCATTGCTTCTATTGTTATTTGTGGTTGCTCGAACGTGTTCTAGGATGCGCTTTTTTAATTCACAGATTGTGCTGCCCCCGTATTTAAGCGCACATGGGCATTCCACGATATAGATCACAAATTGGCTCTTGCAATTAATTGCTTGCTGAAGTTTTCATAGTTTCTTATTAGCCATCACTATCTCTGTTGTGTTGCGATCGCGCAAACTTTACATTTTGAGCGTTTCTTGAATCCCACTGATTTCAACCAATTTTTTGGTGAAATGGCTGTGCACCAATTAATCTTTTAAGTTGGTTGCACGTCGATATGTGATTTTAGGTGCATCTCCAACGATTTCTGCCACTTGTGGGTCCAGGCATAAAATGTTCCAATGCTTGTTTAGGATTTTTTTGATCTGTTTGTTTACAGTTGAAAACATGGTTATTAGACGAATCTCCTTATCATCTGATGTGTTTTTAGTTTTTACCTCAAGTAAATCTGATCTCCTCATTTTTTCAACTTTGTGATGGCTTAAGGTTATCACTTTATTGTCATATTGGCGTTTCTTGAATCTTGCACACATCTCTCTGCTATTTTTCTGCCATTTATTTTCCTCTAAGCATATACGTCGTACTCTAAGTAATTTCCCATAGGGGATGCTCTTAATCGTACTCTGCTGATGAAAACTGTTAGCATGCAAGACAGCATTTGTTGCAGTTCATTTCCGATGTAAATTTGAATGAACTTGATTTTGGTGCACATAAATCTCTGTGTCTAAAAAGATAATTCTTTCCTCATTGATTGTATATGTAAATCGTAAATCTACTTCCGTAATATTTAGGATTTTGAAATATTCAGCGAAGTCCTCATAGCTTCCGTCCAAGATGATTAGTAGATCGTCTATATAACGAAGCCACATAACAATCTTGCCAACATATTGGTCGTTGTTTTAATTCCAGGCATAGTTGGTCTCCCACCATCCCATAGTTAAGCATGAATAACTGGGACTATGGGCAAAACCCATTGCAGTTCCGGTCAATTGTTTGTATACTTGATCTCCAAATAAAAAGACATTCTCTGTTGTACAAATGTTAATCATTTCCAAAAGCATTTTGTTGTGATTGGAGTATTGAATATTCCGGTCTTTCAGATAAAATTCACAAGCTTTCAATCCCATTTCATTGTTAATATTAGTGTACAAAGACACCACTTCCATAGAGATCAATTTATATGAATTCGCCCACGGGAGGTCTTCTATATGCCGCAATAAATCTCCTGTATCTTGCAAGTAGTATGTCAATGTCCTTACATATGGTACCAGATAGACATCAATATAGTTGGCTACGGGCTCTAAAAGAGATTCTTTTGTTGAAATTATCGGCCTTTCAAGTGGTTTTGTCGGGTGCTTATGAATTTTTGGTAGAAAGTATATAGTCGCTGTTTTTGGGTGGGCTGTGGTTAGGTACTTGGCTTCGTCATCATTTAGCAGGTTATTCTCTTTCCATATTTGAATCTTTTTATCCAGTTCGATTTTTAGTTTTTCAGTTGGATTTGATTTCAGTTTTTCATAAAATTCTCGATTCCTTAATTGTGAATTTGCTTCTTGTACATATTGATCCTTGTCCTGTACTATGATGTTGCCACCTTTATCGGCTATTTTTATCTCTATAGTATCATCCATTTTTAAAGCATTTAATGCTGTCCTTTCTGCATTAGTCATATTGTCCTTATATTTAGTGTGCTTCATTTTGTACAGATCTTTAACCATTGCCTCATGAAATAAGTCAATTTTATTGCCATGTTGTAATTGGGGATAGAATTTTGATTTTGATTTCAACCCACTCGTGCCGGCTCCCATTTGTGGACACAGTGTTTGAATTTCTGTTATTTGAGTAGTTGGGTCTTGATTATATATATATATATATATTGACTTTGACTGTGGCATTCTTGCAACATAATACCCCTTGCGAGAGAGAGAAGGAGAGATCAAATATCTTTCTATGGACTTTGGCTTACCTCTAAAGTATGTTGTTTATGTCTATATGTCACATGGTATGCACAACAGCATATAAAAACAAGGCATTTTGCATTACATTTTACTGTGATCAAGGGCATCCGCCCGAAACTCGTCAGTCCGCTGCGCTGTCGAACTTGGTTTAAATAAATTCCTTTTGCCTTATCTTTGGGATTCGTTTGGTCTCTGTTCGCCGGAACTGGAAGTTTAGGACTATTTGTTTGAATTCATCTATACTACTATTATAAAGGAAGAACTTTGAACCTTTGAATCGGGTAAACTCGGGAACCACAGCGCCAATCCACACCAGATACATTGTTGTAATCGTCAGGGTGTGCAGATGGACATAGGCTATATAAACGTAATAAATTTACGTTATTTAAATAATTTACTGAAAAAAAGTAGTCCCTTGGAAGAAGTGCCATCCGCGACGTGTGTGCCCGACGTGAGGAGCGCGGGGAGGAACGGTGCCCAGGAGCGCGAGGAGGACCGGCGGACATGGCGCGGGGAGGAGCGGTGAGGAGCGGCGGACAGGCGGTGAGGAGCGGCGGACAGGCGGTGAGGAGTGGCGGACAGGCGGGGAGGAGCGGCGGACAGGCGGAGAGGAGCGGTGAGCGGCGGATGAGGTAGGTTATTTATTTATTTATTTAGGAGCGGTGAGCGGCGGAAAAATGAAGCAAAAATGAAAATCGTGAGCAAGAGGAAGCAAACGGAGCATTACAAAAGTGAGCCAAACGGTGCATTACAGGAGGAAAAAGTTACGTGTGCAGGTTCCAAAAGCGTACATCGTGAGCAAGAGGAAGCAAACGGAGCAATACAAAAGTGAGCCAAACGGTGCGATACAGGAGGAAAAAGTTATGTGTGCAGGTTACAAAAGCGTAGAAAGTAAACAAAGAGGTATAGGAGGAAAAAGTGACGTGTGCAGGAAGCAAGAGGAAGCAAACGGAGCATTAAAAAAGTGAGCTAAACGGTGCATTACAGGAGGAAAAAGTTACGTGTGCAGGTTAAAAAAGCATAGAATGTAAACATAGAGGTATAGGAGGAAAAAGTGACGTGTGCAGGTAGCAAGATGAAGCAAACGGAGCATTAAAAAAGTGAGCCAAACGGTACATTACAGGAGGAAAAAGTTACGTGTGCAGGTTACAAAAGCGAACAAAGTAAACATAGAGGTATAATACTGCAATATATGGAGGAAGGCTCCAGGGGATCCACGGACAACGTCGGGTGGGCGGGGGCCCTGAAGCCTAATTGCTCCCGGACAACGTCGGGACGGGCTGCTAGTATATATATATATATATATACAGGTAGGAATTGATGCCAACGCAAGGGCGCGAGCTGCGAACAGAGTCCCTTTCCTGCCAGACGCGTTTCGGGCCAACGCCCTCTTCAGTGGCAGTACATGTGACATGACGGCAAACTGCAGGCACCAGTAAATACCCTCAGTAATTATGCACAGGTGTAAAACCTGAAGCAATGTTCTCTGGGACTGGTGGTTCCGTAAAACCCAAGTAGGTCGCCGCCGCCATTCACATGCTAAAAAAGTATTAAAGGGATTGCCAATGTCCCCGCAAGCACCCCGCAAGTAAAGGCACCTCCTGTACCCCAGAAAGCTGCCAAAGTAAGGCAGCTGTGGACCCACAGTTGTAAGCGGTAGTGCAACCCCGCGACCGGACAGACCGCCAACAATGGAAAGAAAAAGTTGCCGCTAGTTGAAGATGCACTTACAGGTAGGAATTGATGCCAACGCAAGGGCGCGAGCTGCAAACAGAGTCCCTTTCCTGCCAGATGCGTTTCGGGCCAACGCCCTCTTCAGTGGCAGCACATGTGACATGATGGCAAGCTGCAGGCACCAGTAAATACCCTCAGTAATTATGCATAGGTGTACAACCTGAAGCAATGTTCTCTGGAACTGGTGGTTCCGCAAAACCCAAGTGGGTCGCCGCCGCCATTCGCATACAAAAAAAGTATTAAAGGGATTGCCAATGTCCCTGCAAGGACCCCGCAAGTAAAGGCACCTCCTGTACCACAGAAAGCTGCGCAAGTAAGGCAGCTGTGGACCCGCAGTTGTAAGCGGTAGTGCAACCCCGCGACCGGGCAGGCCGCCAACAATAGAAATAAGAAGTTGCCGCTAGTTGGGGATGCACTTACAGGTAGGAATTGATGCCAATTCAAGGGTGCGAGCTGCGAACAGAGTCCCTTTCCTGCCAGACGCGTTTCGGGCCAACGCCCTCTTCAGTGGCAGCACATGTGACATGACGGCAAGCTGCAGGCACCAGTAAATACCCTCAGTAATTATGCACAGGTGTAAAACCTGAAGCAATGTTCTCTGGAACTGGTGGTTCCGTAAAACCCAAGTGGGTCGCCACCGCCATTCGCATGCAAAAAAAGTATTAAAGGGATTGCCAATGTCCCCGCAAGCACCCCGCAAGAAAAGGCACCACCTGTACCACAAAGCTGCCCAAGTAAGGCAGCTGTGGACCCGCAGTTGTAAGCGGTAGTGCAACCCCGCGACCGGGCAGGCCGCCAACAATGGAAAGAATGGTGGCCAGCAGTCTTTGGTCCCCTCCCTGTCCCTGTTTGGACAGTAAAAAATATGGAGGTCATTTTTGATGACAGTTTGAGCTTTGACGCACAGGTCAGCCAGGCAGTTGGTATGTGTTTTTACATTCTGAGGAATTTGAGAAAGGTTTTGCATTTTATGCCGTCGGAACTGCAACAGTTGATCATCATCGCTCTGATCACCTCTCGGCTGGACTATTGCAACGCTCTGTACCTGAACATCAATGTGGTCTCCCCTAATAAGCTCCTGGTGGTACAGAACCCGGTGGCCCACCTGATTCTGAAAATTCCCAAGCGTCTGTCAGCCAGGGATGGGATTTGTTCCCAGCACTCGCTCCCCATCAGGAAACATATCTGCTGTAAGGCTCTGAGCATGGTGTTCAGGGCCATGCATAGTAAGGGTACGCTACATCTGAAATCTCTTTTCTTCAATGGTACACCCCTGGGAGGCTCCTGAGATCCTCCTCACATAAAAAACTTGTGATCCCCAGATTTCAAAGGACCATATGGGGTGGCCACTTATTTTAGGTAAACAAACATAAACAACAAAATATCTGCCAGTACTGCCAGGTTATTCTACAATCTTTTTGAAAAGGACATATTGATGTAAAACAATATGTGCCATAGACCTCTTTTTCCGTCAGAAATATATCAATTACTTTTTATTTTATTTTCACAACCCAAAAATCCATTTTTCTAATTTCAAAACTTTTTATACATGTAATAAACATTTGCACCTTATTATATCCTAGATCCGAGAGATTGCAGCAAGCGGCAAGCACCAGGTAATGGATGTTTTTTTTAAGCTTCCCCGCATATTAAAACCAATGAATGTACTCCACCACGTAGTACAACAACCTTACGCACTCCCCGGTGTCGTTTCTTTCACCAGATTTAATACGGGAGCCTCGCTACATTAAATGCACACGATTGAATCAAGTGCTACAAAGACAGCTGATAAGTAAGTGGCTCAGAAAGTAGAGTATATGTGTTGTTGTCCCATAAGCAAAACAAAAGCTTACACCATCTTGGTTTATCCACAGAACCGCTACTGGTCTTCACTTCTAAAATAAACATGAGACAGTCCTAGAAGGCACCCCTTGTAAGTAAAACAATATAGGATACACGGTCTAGCTACAGGTTTAGGTGGATTGAAATGGTGGCTTTAGCATGTAGACTAGTCAATAAAGTTTTGTTTTGTGTTTTGTTCAAGTCTCTATTGTGAATAGGCGATCACAACGATAAAGAGGTAAGAGACTATTAAAATATTGTCCCTACCGACCTTGAATTTAAGAGTTAAGGGCACCGCATAGTTGACAGATTTTATGTCATTCTCTTTTCCAGCTACGTGGTCCTGAAGAGAACTCCCCCCAAATGAGGGAGTCCGAAACGCGTAGACCAATTTCTTCAGACAGCCTTAGGAGGATTCCTTAAAATTTCATTTAGAGAATTATTAAAAAAAAAAATTCCATGGCTGCTATTTGTAAATATTCATGTAAAGTAAACTTGTTTTGTAAATAAGAATTATTGTATTTGCTGGTGGATGCAGGGGTGATTGTAAGAACAGATTGTCTGAATATAATTGTGTTTTCTAGGATATAATAAGGTGAAAATGTTCATTACATGTATAAAAAGTTTTGAAATTAGAAAAATGTTTTTTTGAGATGTGAAAATAAAATTAAAATAAATGATTTATTTCTGACGGAAAAAGAGGTCTATGGCACATATTGTTTTATATCAATATGTCCTTTTCAAAAAGATTGTAGAATAATCTGGCAGTACTGGCAGATATTTTGTTGTTTATTTAAGTGAGGCTTGGCCTTACTGCCTAAGGGTCCCAACCCTGTTTTGGTTGCAGCAGCCACTTATTTTAGGTGGCGGCTGCCAAACTATGGAATTCCCTACCCAATTTTATCTTCAACAAGGATTCTTCTCCATTTTTAAAAAAACATCTGAAAACCTGCCTTTTGTAATCCTAGGTTGTCGCAGGGCACTTCTTTCCTATCTCCTCTTGTCGACTACAGCACCTTGACACGCTTGGGTATAAGCATGCTTAATAAGTGATAAGCTAGGCTCTCCTAATCCACTTCAAAAGTGCAGGCGGATACTGTTTTCACATGAATACACTGCCCTTTGTACCCTACAGAGGACTGCTCTCAGGAGGCGCACTGACAGTGCACCACCTTTTAAATGGCGCACTGTCAGTGCACATTCTGAGGGCTTCTTTGCCTGTGCACCGCGTTGGTAATACGGCGTCGGCGCAGAGGCAAAAGGATTCCCTCATTTGCATGGGGCCCCATGAAGATAGCGCTGGTGCTTTACATGCGTCAGGGTTATCGGTATTACAGAGGGGACGGCGCAAGTGTTTCCGACCCCTTCTGTAATACCAACGTGCCCCGGGGGGTGCGCAAAGTGTGCGCAAACGCCTGTTGCACCCCCAGGTCACTCTATGTAATACGGCCCCTGATGTAATATTGTTATCAAGGAAGCTCTCTACTTTTGGAATACCATGAAACCAGTTGCCTGTTCACCCACCGTGTTGCTGCCAGCTCCCGCAAGGAACAAGGCTTTGATGCAAGAGACTGAGAGGAATGGGGATTGGGATGAGAAGCGCACGCTGAAGTTGTCTCAGGAAGATGTCAAATCATGGGTGACTACCTATGGAAGCAAGTAGAACAAACACCTGAACAAGTAGAAAATACAATACAACACACACTGTAATGCACACCTCAAAAACACTCTCTCTCCTTGTGAGTGACATATCCACAACCTACTCTGTCAATTTATCAGTTGCAGTTTCCGTATAGTTTGAATATATTAGCACATAGTCTTAAAACAAATATTAAATTTAATGTCATTGCTTTTCTGTACCCAGTGTAGTGTCTTGTGAGTTTTATAACGGATTCCTTTTGGCTCTGAGTGGACTCCGCAGAGCTGTGACAGGTGTCAGAGTGGAACGTAATGACAGTTTGTTTTAGAATGTTGAGTTTGGAGTTAAATGCAGGTGAATAAATACGTGTAATATGTGGCGTAGTCATTGGTGGGTACCCAGGCTGGGGAGGACGCTTCAACTGACGAAGAGATAAGGTATAAGTAATACAAAGAACAACTATGCTCCCCCAGAGATTTGCAGTGGTCCAAGCCAAATGCTTGTGTGTGCTACGTGGGTCACTGTTGAAGTATGGAATTAATACTTTATGCATGTGGAATCAAAGCGCAGCTTCAGCCACTGTAAAGCAGTCGGAGACACCAGAAGCACTGCCACTCAAAATAAAGTTATACATTATACAGGGTGCTAACGCTGAAGGCGGATTCAGCCCGGTTCACGAAGCACAGCCACTGGTAATCATAACTTGCAAAATAACACTGCTAACAGAAGCGCTGCAAGGTAGAGATCAACTAGGTGTCAGAAAATGCAAATTGACTTTTAGAAGAAAAGAAATAAATGACTTACTGAATCTATAAGAGAGAGTCATCCTACCACAGCACTCGCTGAAGTGGCTGAGGGAGTAGTACCCGGTGTTGTGTTTACCAAGCCGGCCATACCTAAAGTGACCAGCCACCAAAACTGCTGAATAGGCTCGAAACAACTTCACAGGTCTTTGAAGAATAAAGAGCTAAGTGCGACTCTCTGAAAAATGAAATTTTTCAGATGGTAGCAAAGAAAGTCATGTTTCCAGCTATCATTAAAGATGTTTCAGAGGCTAGTAAGGTCTCACCAATGAGTTGCCTAAACTAAGTCACTGTGAATCACCAGTGTGTAAGTAAGTTCTGCACTGGTTCACAACGCTGCAGCATTCCTAAAACCACCACGTTTTGGTACAGCCAAAAAGCACAATATTGGCAATAGATGCATTGCTTTGATATAGACACTTGATGATTTCAGTGATGCATTTGAAGAGACTGATAATAAAAAAATTATCAAGTATCTCAAAAAATCTTGCTGGTGATGGTGTGAAAGACGTAAAAAAGAAAATATGGCGAACTGAAAGAGAAATCACATACCATCAGATTAAAGAAACACTGAATCTAAAGTTCAATCCAATACCAAAAGTTATTACAAAAGTCAAGAACTCATCAAACACTATAAGTTCACTGAATTTAATGATGAAGAAACTATGCAGCTTAGAGTTATTCATGGATGCTTGTCAGAGTCATTCATATGAGGAATGCTGAGAGAAATGCTTAGACTGGAGTGAGTGTTAATGGCTGCTAGAGCTGAGGAGTGTGCTGAAAGGCAAGCTGCTGACATGGAGGCCGGAGGTGCCCAGAGTTAGTCAGTCATGAGTATAAAAAGTAAGCTAAAGCAAAAGACTGAAGAACACTAAGTGATGTCTACACATAAAAAGAAGTTATGTTTAGATGTGGATTTTTGTTTCCACATGAATGTAAATGTCCCGGCATTGGACAGATATGTAAAGGCTGTGGTTGAGAGAACCATTTTGTGATGGTGTATAGGTCGAAGGAAAATGTACATTTGTCACAGCACAAATACAAAACGGTCATGGTTATATTCCAGAGGCAACGTACGACGCATACCCACAAGGCCTAGTGGCAATATCAATCGAGGCAAATTGACAATAAGCAAAGTTGATCATCATCTAAATTATCAGCTCTCCCACCACAGTATTCAGTAAAAGTGATGAAGATAGTTGTGCCATGTTGATGTTTACCTCAGAGAAACATGCACATGTCGGACTAGCTGCATGGAAGGAAAAATGTCAGTCAAAGAAAAGTCGACATGCCAAAGCCACAAAGTCATGCAAATATTGTCAGAAGATTACATTTAAAATAAATGGTTGCTCGATTCCTTTCAGCGTCAATAAGCATGATGCCTGAAGAGAAATACCGTGAACTATCTCCATCGCCACGACTTACACCATTAAAAACCAAAGTGTACACATGGGCTACATTGATGCCCATAAAAAGACAAAGGTGCAAGCACCTACCCATGTGCTTCATGGTACAGCGTCAAGTGCCTGTCTGCTCAGGTTCAGTGCAGCTGCTGATATGGGACAGATTTCTGTGAAATACAACATGAATGCTCATCAAGAAATAGTAAGCCAATTTCCTAGGTTATTTTCTAGTTTAGGAAAGCTTAAGACTATGAAAGCAAGTTGCATATTAATGAAGATGTCTGTTCTGTTGGTCGTAGACATAGACAAATTGCTTTTCATTTACAAGAAGCTGTTGAAAAAGATACTTAACCATGACATTATTGGGTGTTCAACTGGTCCAAAGCCATGGGTTTCTCCCATAGTGGTAGTGCCCAAAAAGAATAGTGAAGGAACTGCATGCATATGTGTTAATGATGCGTCAAGCAAACAAAACAATTGAACGAGAACGACATGCAGGTCCATACAGTGCGGGCACCTTAATTTAAATATAAGTTCTCATCAGTTGGAACTCGAATAAGATTGCAGGTACTTACAACCTTTTCTACACATGTTGGTTTCTTTCAATACAAGAGAATCAGTTTTGGTGTGTCATCGGCTGCAGAACTTTTCCAAGACATCATTCGACATGTCACACAGCCTGTTATAGATGCATTCAATTATAGCAATGACATATTGATTTTTTGAGTTACACAAGAGGTACATAACAAATCTCTCCCACGAGTATGTTGTTAACTTACTGTTGCAGGTTTGAATTTTAATGCAGACAAGTGTGAGTTCCACAAAACAGAGTTAAAGTTATTTGGCCATGTCTTCTCAGATGGGAGTATAACACCTGATCCTGCAAAAGTACAAGAACTGTCAAATGTTGATCCTCCACTAGATGTTTCTATGATACATTCATTTATTGGCATGACCTGTTATTGTTCAAGATACATACACAACTTTGGTGCAAATAAGTGCTTCCTTACAAGAGTTAATGAAGAAAAATGCTTAGTTTAAGTGATCACAAGAATGTGAGATATGTTTCAAGAATATCAAACAAGGCATTGAAGCTGCTGCTGAAATGGCCTACCTCAATCCAAATCTTCATTCAGAGGTTGTTGTTGACACTAGCCGAGTCGGTTTAGGCGCTATCCCTGGACAGAAAAGTGGACATCGAAATGATCCAAGGCATATATGTGACAAATGCCAGTAATAGTTTGTCCCAGACAGAACGTGCTGCCTCACAGCCTGAGAAAGAAGGTTTAGCTGTGGTATAGGCTTGTGAACATTTCCATGTATTCCTACAGAAAGCCCTTTACATTGGTAACTGATAATCAAGCTTTACAAACTATGGGGCCGATTACGATCTCGTTAGGGAAGCATTACTACTGAATTGGATAGGGGGACTTCGACCAAGCAATTTGGATGTAAAGGGATAATAAAAAAGGTTCCCCCTGAGCACTTCAATTATTGATAATTGCGAATACATGTATTTATATCATACAATGACATGTCCGTTTGAAGATCAAAGCAGTCCAAATAATTCCCAAAAAGCGTCCAAGTAACACTGTTCCATTTGTAGAGCTTCAAAATCAAGTATCCAAGAAAATAGGTTTATCAGACTTGAGTTTAATTTGTTGTCATTCCAAAGAATTTCTTTGCAGCCAACATGTGTTTCGTCATGCACATTTAACTTGCATCTATGATTTCATCAGGGCTGCAACCCAAAAATTATAAATGCATAGTGTCACATATTTTCCAAAATTAAAAATTATCTTATTAAATCTCCTTCACCAGTAAATTTAATACAGTAAAGTTATCATAAAGCGCATGAAATTATAGTCACCCTGAGTGTTATTAGATAGGGTAGAACTTGAAAAACGTCTCTATGATGTTAATTCACTTATCAGGAAGACACCCTTAGCGAATTCGAGAGCCCAAGGCACCAGTGTATTAAGGAGAGATTTTGTATTTACCTCAAATATTATCCAATCGTAGTATGAACAGAAGTTTATCTCAAATCAATTTGAACCTGAATCTGTAACAAGAGAATGCCAGCTTATTGTATCCTATCATGGTCCAAGTTAATTGATACCAAATCCAAATCCAACAACTATTAGAACAACTTAAATATCACAACTATATCCCTACATTCGCTTTCAATATCCATTATCTCGGAGACTACAGATTCTACATACATCAAAAAACCTTTCCTGACGAGATCATAATGGACCCTATATGTGGAAATCCAAAAGCTAAGATACCTCCTTGCATTGAATGGTGCAGATTATGATTAGAAGAGGGCGACAATGCCATTGTGCATCATCCAGAGAAGGATCAAAACCCTGCGGTCTACTTACCTGGATTGCCTGTACAAAGTCAGGATACTCCATGAAGCCTACAATAATTTCAAATACACCAGCTGCTATATCGCTTGCCCAGTTTATCACTGCCATTAACCATGATAGTGACATGCTGAAGTTGAAAGATAAAATTTCACATCGGTCATGGAACCGACACAATTGACCATTCTACAGTGATGGCGAGTATCAAAAATACAAAAACGTTAAAGATGAACTGTCCATAACTCAGGAAGGAGGTATATTGCGAGTGTTGCGAAGCCTGATTCCGGAGTGTCGGCGAGAGAAAATAATTGAAGTGGCTCATGAAGGACATCATGGTATTGTTGCCATTAAAAGAGCTCTCCGAGACATAGTTTGGTTTCCATATTTAGATGAAAGGGTTAAGAAGGAACTCAAGGCCTGTTAACTATGCAACTGCCTTTCTACAAATATTACTCAACATACCCTTAACGTGTCAGAACTCCCTAAGCATGCATGGGAGAGAATAGCCATTAACTTTTTCGGTCCACTTGATGATGGACATCATCTAACTGTAATTGTGGACAAGTGCTCACGTTTTCCATTAACAGAAGATATCTCATCCACAACTCACTAGTGAGTCATTAAGAGATGAAATGGCACCTTTGCGACATGAGTCGTGATAGTGGCCCGCCTTTTCACTTTCGAGAATCTAATGATTTCCTGGAGCATCTGAACATAAAGCAGCAGCAGAGAACACCTTTATGGTCACAGGCCGATGGACTTGTTGAGTGTTTTATGAGTACCCTAAAGAAAGCAGTACAGCGAGCAACTCTTGAGAAGCTCAATTTGAAAAGGTTATCGAATTTTTTACCATACAAGCCCATCGTTCAAGACCTCGCTCGACGACAGGCGAAAGCTCTGCGCCTTTAATGTTCTGGAGAGCAATGATAACCAAATTACTGCAATGGACCAACAAAAGAGAAGGAAGTGAGCACACAACTTGTACAAAGGACTTGGTTGATAAGCAGAAAAAGAAACCCCAATGACCAAGGGACTAGATCCCAAAACGCGTCGAGTGGACTTTCCAATGTATTTTGCCAAATAAAATACCGCTTTTCATCCAGATTGGAGTTAGTGTCTTGCTGTTTTCAGTGGACAACACTGGAGAAAAAGAACAGTATTCCTTGGACTTAATATATATATATATATATATATATATATATATATATATATATATATATATATATATATATATATATATATATATATATATATATATATATATATATATATATATATATATATATATATATATATATTACCTACTGGCGGTCGCCAGTAGGTATATATAGTTAGGATTTTTTCCCTATGGGATTTCTGAAAATTCTATGCCTAATAACTTTTGCGTTCGTGGACGGAATTGGCTGAAATTTTCAGGAAAATGGCACATTTTGTTTCTGAGCAGACCTTGAAAATTTGGGGGGGTTTTGTGGAGGGGGGGCCGAGAAAAAAGGGGGGTCCCAAAACGCCTTTTTCCCATGTTAATTTCCATAGGGCGGTTGGACTCACTTTTAGCCCGAACGGCTGAATGGATTTTCACGAAACTTGGCAAAATTGTAGGGACTGTTAGCCCGATGTGCCTTTGCTAGGTCTCAATATATGTGCTTCAGTGGATTTTGAGAAATTAACGTTTAAATCAAGATATATATCTGTAACAGCGCTCCGGGCAGCTATCCGGTTAGCGAACCTTTCGCGTAACGGAACTTTGCGATGAGAAGCTGATTGGCCCTCCGGTGTCTGTCAACATTCTAAACAGTCCGGAGCGGCCGCCATCTTGTCTCTCGGTAGGATCGAGAGACAAGAGGAGGCCAAAACAAAGGGGGAAATTACCATAAGGGGGCATAGTAGATCCTCGTTGACCCCCTAGGTTTTATGTGGAGGTTTTAAAAGGGCCTAGGAGGGTCCAAAAAAAAAAATTTTTTTTTGCGTGGTAAGCGCCAAGTTCGCGAACCGGATAGCTTTCTGGGCAGCGAACTTTATGGATAAAAGAATGAAAGACTTTTCTAATACTGTATGTTAATTGTTTGTTGTTTTTCTTGTTTTTTTTTGTTTTCTTTATTTATTTATTTTTTTTATTATGATTGTGTTTCATACTTTATTAAATTTTCTAACATTTCATTGTCAGAAATGTCATAATTTATTATAGGGTGTAATTGTTTTTCATTTTGAAGCAAGTTGTCTACTGCTTCAACACATTGTAGAAGTTCGTGGTCTCTACTGTCATCCATAAAGTCATCAAGTTTGTCTTGGCTGCTCTCCTTCAGTTCAATCGAAAATGAAACTTGCTGCTCGCCTTCCATTTTGCCTGAAATTTGGATTAAAAAAATATATATTAGTAGAGATAGGGCACTGTTGGGATTAATTTTAGATAGGCAGTTTTTATCAGTGAATTTATCTTTTGGCAGTGTATAGTATGAGAGTGGAAATAGGACTAAAAAAAAGTGTATGTGATTTAACCAAGACACTACTACTACAGAGGGATAGTGTATATGTAGCAGAAAAAGTCTACTATATTAAGTCATAGTGCACAATATATTAAATTATAACTTACCTTCACAAAGAAGTTGAAGTTTTTTGAAGCTTTTGAAATAGGAGGTACAACAAGAAGTAGTAGTCAAAATGGCTGTGTTTCCTTCTCTCCCTTTATATATATACAGGTATATAACCAATCAAATGTCAGGTAATAAAAGTAGAAAATGAAAGTAACATTTTCATTGGTTGTCAATTCCAACAATTCAGATGTGTTTTGTGAAGTAATTTACCTCACGGTACTTGGAGAGGTCTACAGGCTAAATGGCTAAATGGAATTTCAATGAAATTTGTGAGAATGGAAGGGATTGTTATGTAGTATGAGCTAATCTATATTTGGTGAGAGTGTTTCTAGTCGTTATTCTGTAAATTACTTTCCCGCCTTTTTTTAGGACCGCTTTCCGGGAAGCTGCCCGGTTAGCGAACCTTAAGCGTCACGGGAGTCCACCATTTTGTGTTTCGTTCGCATTAAGATACAAGATGGAGGGCAAATAATGTTTAGAATGGGTAGAAGGGGTCATGGTAGACTTATCTTGACCCCCTAGGTTTTCTGAGCGTGGCTGAGGAGGCTTATATGTGCGGAAAAAAATTTTTTTTTAAAAAAATTCCGCGAGGTTAGCTTTCGGTTAGCGAACCGGGTAGCGCTCCGGGGAGCGAATTTTGTGGAAAATTAGTGAAAAAAGTTAGAGAAAAATAATAATTGTGAGTGATCAGATGTAGGGTAGCTCTGAGAAGAGCTTTTGGGTTTATGGTACATTTAGGTACTTATAAGTAGGTACCAATGCAGAGTCTTAAATTCAGAATGAAAATTCTGTTGCCCTCATCTGAGAAGTGAACTCCATCTCCTCTGTAGATATCTTGCATGTAGTAACGCAAGTTATTGTTGTACAGAGAGCCCATTCCATGGTCTCTCATGTAAGCTGAAACAGATTTGTTTACATGCTTCCTCGCTTTCTCAATTTGTGGACAAAATTGGTTGGACCACCTCCATTTCTGTCTTTGGCATATATTGGAATATACCAAGGCAGTTTGAGGAAAAAGTGCCATTAATTGCTCCAAGGTGTCCTTTAAAAGCATTTCCAGACCTACCCCTGTCAAAGTGCCCAAATCATTACCTCCACAGTGCACTATTAACAGGTCAGGTTTTGGCAAATGCATAAAGGTTTTCACCAATGGTATCAATTGGTGACATTTTAATCCTCTTTGGCCCAACCACTTAATTTCCACATCTTGTAAATTGAGGTTGTGTAAATTTCTGCTCTCAGCATACCTTTGAGCCCAGTGGATGTAACTATGTCCAACAATCCAGACGTTAAACATGGTGGAAGAAGGTTGTTCTGCAGTCAGATGAAGTGTGGTAATGAAAGGGCAGTTGAAACAGTAGGAGTTTCTAAAGAAAAAAAACTGTGGATTTACAATGCTAATGATTCATTAGCAGTGATTGGTGCATTTCCATTTCTGAAAACAGAAAGTTAGGGTGCATGGATGTGTTCTTTGAAAGATGTAATTTGAATGGTCAAGGAAGAAACATTTAATGAAAGATTGCACTGGATACGCAGGTGCACTGAGAGTTCAGAGTTCAATTGAAACATTGTTGTGTGAATTTGCAAACATGAGAGGTCTTCCAGGAGGTGGTTGCTATGGAAACAAGGCAGACAGGGCAGAGGGGGGAAGGGTTTTGATTTGAAAAAAGTGAGGGAAGAGGTATGATTGGCTAATATGAGAGATATGTGAAAAGAATATCTGTATTTCTGTGCTTTCAATAGCTGCAGCCTTTGGAGTGCATCCTTTTTCTTCTGCTGAAGACAATTTGGTGTATTTCTGAGACTGTTTTCAAAACTCAAAAAATATTTGCTAAGGTGAGAAAAGATTTATTTAATTTAGATAGAGAATAGTATGATTTAAGGAGAAAATGATGAAGAAAGCTGTGTTTTTAAAATGTGGTTTTGTCTCTAGTGATATACTAATAGAATTAGTTTCAAAGAGAAATTATAATTGCATATTTGGTGTAACATTCTGGCATGCAGTTACACAAGATATTGTAATACATGGAGGCCATTTCATGGTCTGTTATGTAAGCTGAAACAGATATGTTGCTTTTAAAAACGATTTAAGAAATCAATTACATTTCTAGATATGTACTGCTAGAGCTTCATAGGTTGTTTTGGGCCATATTTATAAGGTATTTGAGTGTCTAAGATGTTGTGTTCGCCTTTTAAAATGTAAAGTGTTCCTCATGGGACAAGTGTCTTGTAAATACGCTCCCACTTGTGCTTGGCAAATTTAGATTTTGATTATGGGAGTTACCTAGCCATGTTAATAGTGTCCCAAAAATGGTGCTAGGGCATTCCAGAAAACACTTTCATGTGTCTCAAGGACATTTTTAGTCATTTCTTCATGAATGCAGGTATACAATTGATTTATATGCTGTGTTTAAAAACGAATTTTGAAATGAATTAAATTTCAGGATATGTACTGTTAGAGCTTCATAGGTTGTTTGGGGTCATATTTAGAAGGCATTTTAGTGTCTTTGAAGTTATTTTTCCCTTTTTAAATGGAAAGCGTTCCTCATGGGGCCCTGAGCAGTTCTTAGCCATGTTATTTAATAGGAAGTGGATAACATGGCTAAGAGCATTTGCTGGGAAATGCATGAATATCGCTGATTTTTCTGCTATATTCATGCATTGTGGCCGTTTTTTTTCACATTGTTCATAGGTTGTTTGGGTTCATATTTAGAAGGCATTTTAGTGTCTTTGATGTTATTTTTCCCTTTTTAAATGGAAAGCGTTCCTCATGGGGCCCTGAGCAGTTCTTAGCCATGTTATTTAATAGGAAGTGGATCACATGGCTAAGAGCATTTGCTGGAAAATGCATGAATATCGCTGATTTTTCTGCTATATTCATGCATTGTGGCCGTTTTTTTCACATTGCTTCATAGGTTGTTTGGGTTCATATTTAGAAGGTATTTTAGTGTCTTTGATGTTATTTTTCCCTTTTTAAATGGAAAGCGTTCCTCATGGGGCCCTGAGCAGTTCTTAGCCATGTTATTTAATTGGAAGTGGATAACATGGCTAAGAGCATTTGCTGGAAAATGCATGAATATCGCTGATTTTTCTGCTATATTCATGCATTGCGGCAGTTTTTTTTCACATTGCTTCATAGGTTGTTTGGGTTCATATTTAGAAGGCATTTTAGTGTCTTTGATGTTATTTTTCCCTTTTTAAATGGAAAGCGTTCCTCATGGTGCCCTGAGCAGTTCTTAGCCATGTTATTTAATAGGAAGTGGATAACATGGCTAAGAGCATTTGTTGGAAAATGCATGAATATCGCTGATTTTTCTGCGTTATTCATGCATTGCAGGCCTTTTTTTATCACATTTGCAAGCATTTCTTAGCCATGTTATCCAATGGGAGGTGGATAACATGGCTAAGAGCATTTGCTTCAAAGGTTGTTTGGGGTTATATACCATTTTTGGGAAATTATTAACATGCCTATCTAACTCCCATAATCAAAATCTAAATTTGCCAACCGCAGGTGGGAGCGTATTTACAATAAATTTGCACCATGAAGAATGTAAAATAGCATACTAGATACTCAAATAACTTATAAATATGATCCAAAACATCTTATGAAGCACTAGTAGTGCATATTTCCAGAAATGTATTGGTTTTCATTTAATGATTTACTTCATTGGTAGGCCTTCACATGTTTTTTTACCTTGGTTTTTTTTCAGTGAAAATCTTATCTGCAACCATGTGTTGGCCTCACCTCAAATAAACAAAACAGGTGATGGACTGAATGTGGATCAATGACACACATTCACCCCAGTCCAAAGATCTGGGCCTAAACAAACCTTTAGATAGGCTACATCTTATCGTCATCCTGAATTAATGATTTAAAATATTAGGGAGTGATTTATGAGTGTTGTATGCCTGTTTTGTACCATTGAGTGTCATTTTTGTGATGCAGTGCTGGTGGAAAATATTTGCTATGTTAAATAATTAGTACAGCATTAAGTTTTAGATGACTGTTATTTATTTACTGTTTGGTAATAGTGGTTAATAACATTTTATATTATATTTTTTCACAGATTCAACTGCAGATTCTTTCATAGTTTGGAAAATGCCTTCCAGAAGTCGAATACGAAAGGCTAGAAAACGTCAAAGACAGCAGGATGATGTTTTATTGCAGCAGTCCTCTTCCCCAAATACTTGTCAAAACACCAAGAAAGGTCCGGGTAAGAGCACGAAATCATTCTTAAGAAATATTTGTAGTAAAAAAAATTTTGCTCAAAAAAATGTGTCTCTTAACAAAAAGAGAAGTAATTTAAATGGAAAGGAGAGACCCATCACAAATGTTACTGGTAGAGGAAGAGATAACTCTGTGCATGATAGTAGAAGGAAACAACAGTTTAGGGACATTCGACAACGAATGTTCCGTAATAGGATATTAGTTAATTTATTGAAAAATATTAAAAAGAAAGGCCAACAGAAAGCGGCATTTTATAGGAAGAAGAAAAATGTAGAGAAAATTATTGATCATGCTTTTGAAATCAAGCGAAAGTTGTTTATTTTGGTAATCAATAGAATTAGGAAACTAAGCAAGGTAATTTCTGATTTCAAAACAAAAAGTAGATGGAAGAGAGTAGTAAATCGTACTAACTTTTGTGAAGTTTTTTCTGGAGAATGGATGCATAGTTCAAGTTCTGAGGCATTTTTTAATGAGGAGACTTATTTTCAGGATAATGATTTGGTGCATGCAGTTGACATCAGTGGTCGAGCTTATGAAGTGAAGGATGGTTGTCCAGTTGAAAAAGAACTACTTGTGACAACAGAGACAGAAGAGGCGCTAAGTGATGAGGTTTTAGGAAGACGTCCTAAGGGTCCTGTGTACATTTGGAAGTGTAGTTCTATTTGCAGTGTGCGACAGGTTTCCATCAATTTGCTATGTGATTTTATACGGACATTTAATAAGAAAAGTTTGAAGCAGAAAATGAAGTTGTTGCAAGATTTAGATCCTTGCAGAGTGAGACAAATGACAGGTTTGCGTGGTCATTCACTGGCTTGTCTTTCCAGGAGAGTATGCCAGAGTGTTTTTCATCATTTCAGGATGCTAGCAGTGCATCATAATAAAGTGAGAAAATTAGTGAGAATGTTGTATTATGCTAAGAGTCCAGCAATTATGCTTAAACAGTTATGTGCTGCTCTTTTGCATGGTTCTGAAATAGATGTGAAGAATCTTTGTGAAGAAATTGAGTTTTGTTACTTTGGTAGTAAAGATGAGAATGTTCAAATTGACCCTGAAGTAGAGGGTAATGTGGAAGATAATGTACAGGTTTCCAGTACAGATAATTTTCAGAAGGAAATTGCCACGTTTCAGATGAAATCAAGTGAGAGGCCTAATTTCACTTGTGTATGTTGTCGACGCACTTATTATAAGAATCAGACTAAGGTAGTGGATTTATATGCAAAAAGTGAAAGGGAAAATAATAGTGAATGGAAGGATTTAGCCACATACTTGATGGTAGAAAATTATTTTGATTTGGGATCGGATCAACGTGTGTGTACTTATTGTTGTAATAAATTAAACCAAAACCAGATGCCTGCTAGGGCAGTTCATAATAATCTGGAATTGGTTGAGATTCCTTCTGAATTGAAGGATTTAAATACTTATGAATCTATTTTGATTCAAAGTATCCATCCCTTTCAGGCTATTGTAAGAATGGAGCCAAAGACAGGGAAATTGCCTCCAGCAGATTTACAGAGAGGATTAAAGGGAAGAGTTGTTTATTTGCCTCTAGATTTGAACAAAAACATTAACACAATTGGAATAGAAAAAGTGGAAGAGGAACCTCTGGTTATCTTGGTTAATGGGGTTCCGACAAAGAATAAGAAAATATGGCAAGATTTAGTGGATGTTAGGAAAGTCAAAAAGGCAACAGTGTATTTGAAGAAAAATAATAAGTACTATAAGAATGTATATGTTGCAGAAGAGGAAGTAAGTGATGAAGAGGATAGCGATTTGTGTGCTGGCCAAATTGAGAAAGTAGAGGCCTCTAAAAGTGAAGAAATATATGAACATTATAGTGTTCATCCTTTGCATTCCAAGGAAGTGATGGGGAATGCTATTGAGTTGTTTCAAATGAAACAAGCCAAAGGGAGTCCCATTAGTGTTTGGGAGGAAAGTTTGGAAGCTCGGTGTTTCCCACAGCTATTTCCCACAGGTCAAGGAGGAAGATATGATGAGCGACCTCGTGAAATTCCTGCGTCTGAATACCGGACTTTACGATTGTATGCAGAAGATCCTAGGTTTCGGCAATGCATTCCCTATTTGTTTCATCTCCTGTTTGAAAGCGATCTGTCTGGACTGTCATATGCAGTGAACCACATCTTAAAAAGTGGTATACAGATGCGAAACATCTCGGCAAGTGACTTTATGCATAAAGTCAATGTCCAAGACAGTATTTTGGATTCTCACTTAATTAATCTCATGGCGTGTCAGCGTGGTACTAATGAGTACTGGTACCGTCGTCATGGTGACTTAAAATGTATGCTGAGGAACTTAGGAACTCCGACATGGTTCCTCACTCTGAGCTGTGCCGAGTATGGCTGGGATGACTTACTTGAATTTCTACGAGAGGCAAATGGAAATATTGAAAACATTGAATTCAAGACACCTGGAGAACTGTGTTCTTTGGATCCTGTGAATGTATGCAGGTACTTCAATCATAGATTTGAAGCTATGATGTCTTTCATCACAAATAAAAAGAATCCACCTCTTGGAGAGGTGTTGGATTTCTTCTGGAGAAAGGAGTACCAAGCAAGAGGTGCCCCTCATATACATATGTTGCTGTGGATCAAGGATGCACCTAAATTTGGAACAGATCCGGATGACTTAGTGATGAATTTCATCGAACAGTATTCTACGTGTGCTGTTCCAAACGCAACGGAGAAGAAAAGTCTAAGAGAACAAGTTCTACGTTTCCAAAGCCATCGTTGTGGAAAGTACTGTCGTCGTAAATTCAGAAACAAGGACAAGTTCTACACCAAATGTCGTTTCAACTTTCCACGACCGGTGATTTCTAAAGGAAGAGTGAACAGTTTGATGTCTTCGCTGCGACATAATGTGACGAGGAAATCACCCAAGAATACATACAATTTGAAAAGGAACGAAGAGTCCAAGTACATCAATGACTACAACCCAGTGATTTTGTCCATGTGGAATGCCAACATGGATATACAGTTTGTGGCTGACAACTGTATGGCTGTGGCTCGGTATGTGACATCTTACATCACCAAAAAAGAAAAGACCGAACTGAAGGATATGTGGGAGGACATTTCCCATGAAAAGAGCCTCAGCAAGAAGTTGTACAGTTTCAGTCTGAAGATGTTGTCGCATCGAGAAATCGGAGCTTACGAATGTTCTGATCGATTGTCTTCAGCAAGTCTCTATGCCAAATCCAGGAGTCTCGTTTGGGCGAGTCTTGGTCTTGCTGCAACGCGAAATCGAGTTCTAAAACCTGTTCGGGAAATTGAGTATTTGGCAGAAAAGGAACCAAACAGTACCGACATTTTGAAGACCAACATGTTGGATACATATTATCCAAATCGAAGCAGTCACCTTGAGAATATTTGTCTATATGAGGTTCTCCAAAATTATATATTCAAGAGGAACATCAAAGAAGATATTGAGAAAGGAGTGTATGCTGTAATTGGAAGTGAGGGATGCCTGGTCAAGCAAAGAAAATGCCAATTAGTAAACCATCGAAAATTAAGTGGCGAATCTCCAGAAAAAAAGGAGTTTTTCTATTTAGCACTTTTGCAACTTTTCAAGCCTTGGCGTGCAGAAGAGGAACTGCTTGGAGATTTCCTCTGTTACGAAGACTCTTTCAATGCAGCCAAGGAGTCCATAGAATGTCCTGCTTTTTCTAAATATCAAGAAATGCTAACTTTGGAAATTGAGCAGGAAGCAACGATTGCAGCCGAGATTGCCA